>NC_072441.2:93942500-95165000 GCF_028878055.3 Symphalangus syndactylus
AGGAGAATCACTTGAACCCGGGAGGTGGAGGTTGCAGTGAGCCGAGATTATGCCACTGCACTCCAGCCTGGGCAACAAGAGTGAAACTCCGTCTCAAAAAGAAAGAAAAAGAGAAGAATAGGGAAAAGTTAAGGTTGTGGAAGCATCTAAGATATGTGTGTTCAAAGAGATTTCTCTGTTCAATATTTCAGAGCTTTAGGTGATGATTACATTAATTCGTGGGAATGAATTGTTGGAGTGGAGGGGAAGTCTGCTGCAGTAAAGGATGTCTAGGAATTGCAAAGCTAGTTAACAAGGTATATGATGAGCAATGGCTACTTTTAAATCTTGGCTCTGTCCCTTAACAACAAATGAATTTGAACAAGTTGCTAAACCTTCTCAGTGTCTGTTTTCTTATTTTTTTTTAAAAAAGGAGAAAATTATAACTAATGGTAGGAGCAATGTAAGAAGACAACATATGTAGGCCAGGCATGATGGCTCATGCTTGTAATCCAAGCACTTTGGGAGGCTGAGGCAGATGGATCATTTGAGGTCAGGAGTTCGAGACCAGTCTGGCCAACATGGTGAAACCCTGGCTCTACTAAAACTACAAAAATTAGCCAGGGGTGGTGGCGGGTGCCTGTAATCCCAACTACGCCAGAGGCTGAGGCAGGAGAATTGATTGAACCTGGAAGGCAGAGGTTGCAGTGAGCCAAGATTGCCTCACTGTACTCCAGCCTGGGTGACAGAGCAAGACTCCATCTCAAAAAAAAAAAAAAAAAAAAAAAAAAAAGACAACATATGTAAAATATCTGCCACAGTGGGCTTAATAAGTAGGAGCTGCTATTACTGGATTGGTCGACTACAAGGATGTCATAGACACCTGGAATTATGGCAAAAAAGAGAATATAAAGGAGCTGGGCATGGTGACATGCACCAGTAATCCCAGCTGCTCAGGGGGCTAAGGCAGGAGGATCACCAGAACCCAGGAGTTTGATGCCAGCCTTGGCAACATAGTGAGGCCCTGTCTCAAAAAAAAATAATTTTTTAAAAGAAAAAAGGATATAAAGGAAAAGATTAAGCTGTGTGTTTAATCCTCAACAAATCTGAGGGCCTGACTTGTAAGTTGCTAAAGGAGAGCATCGAGATTTGAGAAAACCCAGACGATGTTAAGTCCCTGGCAGTACCTTCTGGGAGGTATTTTCTTCTCCTCTGTCCTCCATATTCTCATCTTAAGTGGGTATTGAAACTTCTGCTTCCAACCATGATGAAATAACTGGAACCAGACTTTCCTTCCTGCCTTAAACAACTAGAAAACTGGACAAAATATAGGAAACAATGATTTATAAACATCAGACAACAGGTAGCATAGGCGGTCATCTCTGAGAGAAGGGAAACAAAGTAAGCTCTTCCAAGTTTCCCAGCTCTCTACCTAAAAACAGGAAAAACAAATAGAACACAGATGTTTCCCTAAACTGAGAATTCAGAGTTTAGGAAGATCAAAGCAGCTAGAATTTGTGGGGCAGTGTCAGAAAGAAGGGAACTATTAAAAAGAGAATTATGGATATTTGAAGAGATTCCTCCCTCTATTTCCCCCCAGCTTTACTGAAGTATAACTGACAAGTAAAAACTGTATGTATGTAAGGTGTACATTGTGATGTTTTGATATACATATATATAATGTAAAATGATTACCATGATCAAGCTAATTAACACATCGATTACCTCACATGGTTACCATTTTCTTGTGTGTGTGATAAGAACATTTAAGATCTACTCTCCTAGCAAATGTCAAGTATGCAATACTGTATTATTAACTATGGGAACCATACGATACAATTAGATCTCCAGAATTTATTCATCCTGCATAACTGGAACTTTGTACTTTATGACCAGCATCTCCCCATTTCTCTCCCTCTCAGCTCCTGGAAACATCATTCTACTTGCAGAGTCCCCTTGATTTGAAGGCTGAGTACTCATCTGCAGTATTCAGCAATAAGGAAACTACCCAGGGCCAGGGGAAAAACCACCAGAAAGGAGTAGGCAGGAAAAATCCCTTGACCTCATATCGGACTAGGAATGGTTTGGGTTCCCAGCAGCCAGCGCGGAAAGATCTTATAATATAGGGCATTGTGTAGGGTCCTCAGAAGGCTATTGCCTCAATAATGGGTCAAATTAGCCCTAGGCTAGTGGCTGCTCTGGGCCTGCCATAACAAAGCTTAAAAGCAAGCCTCTCGCGCCTCTGCACTCCAGCCTGGGCGACAGACGGGAACTCCGTCTCAAAATAAATAAATAAAATAAATAAAATAAATAAAAGCAAGCCTCAGAAGAATCAAACCAATTCCAAATAACTTATCTTGTCCCAGAACAAAACTCTTGAAATATTCAAAGTAATACAACAAAGTCTATCACCTAATAAAGTAAAATCCACAATGTTCAGGAGCCAATAAAAAATTATCACGCATGCAAAGAAGCAGGAAAAGACAACTCATGATTAGGAGGAAAACCAGTCAAAAGAAACAGACCCAGAAAACACACAGATGATGGAATTATTAGACAAAGATGTTAAAACAGTTATTACACATATACTTCCTATGCTTAAAAGGTAAAGTATAAACATGATGAATAGGAAAATGGAAGATATATAAAAGACCCATATCGAGATGGGTGTAGAGATGAAAAACTCAGTATTGGAAATTAAAAATAAACTGAATGACATGAACAGGTAGATACTACAGAAGAAAATATCAGTGGATTTGAAGACGTAGCAATCATTTTATAGAAACTACAGATGAAACACAGAGAAAAAGAGACTGAGAAAAAGTGAATTAGTGAGCTGTGGGGTAGTATCTAGTGACTGAACATATATGTAATTAGAGTCTCAGAAGATACAGCAATCGGGAGGTAGAAAGAAAAAATGCTGGAAGAAATAATGATCAAAAATTTTTCCACATTTGGCCAGGCATGGTGGCTCATGACTATAATTCCAGCACTTTGTGAGGCCGAGGCAAGAAGATCACTTGAACTCAGGAGTTTGTTACCAGCCTGGGTAACATAGTGAGAACTCCTGTCTCTAAAAATAAAAACAAATTTAAAAATTTAAAATAATTTTTCCAAATTTGATTGAAACTACAAGCTTACTGGCCCAAGAAGTTCAATGAACTTCAAGCAAAAGAAACATTGAGGAAATGACACTGGGCCAGGCACAGTGGCTCACATCTGTAATCCCAGCACTTTGAGAAGCCGAGGCAGGCTGATCACCTGAGGTCAGGGGTTCGAGACCAGCCTGGCCAACATGGTGAAACCCCGTTTCTACCAAAAAGACAAAAATTAGTCAAATGTGATGGCACATGCTTGTAATCCCAGATACTACTCGGGAGCCTGAGACAGGAGATCACTTGAACCTGGGAGGCAGAGGTTGCAGTGAGACAAAACTGCACCACTGCACTCCAGCTTGGGTGACAGAGCAAGACTCCATCTGAAAAAAAAAAAAAAAAAAAAAAAAGAACACATCCTAATCAAAAGACCCAAAAGCTGTGAAAATAAAAAATTCTAAAGGAGGTGGTGAGGAATATGCCTTCTTCAAAGATTATTCGACTTTTGCAGCCTGATTTCTGCAAGTTTGAGAGCACAAGATTTGCTTTATTTTAACAAAAACTTTTTAGGCCAGGCTTCCTGAGGTTTCTTCAGCAATACTTATGCTTCAAAAGCTTACAAGACGGCCGGGCATCATGGCTCATGCCTGTAATCCCAGCACTTTGGGAGGCCGAGGCGGGTGGATCACAAAGTCAGGAGTTTGAGACCAGCCTGGCCACTATGGTGAAACCCCGTCTCTACTAAAAATACAAAAAGTAGCCGAGCCTGATGGCGGGCGCCTGTAATTCCAGCTACTCGGGAGGCTGAGGCAGGAGAATTGCTTGAACCCAGGAGGCAGAGATTGCAGTGAGCTGAGGCTGTGCCACTGCACTCCAGCCTGGGCAACAGAGCGAGATTCTGTCTCAAAAAAAAAAAAAAGGTTACAAGACAGGCTGGGTGCGGTGGCTCATGCCTGTAATCCCAGCACTTTGGGAGGCTGAGGTGGGTGGATCACCTGAGGTCAGGAGTTTGAGACCAGCCTGGCCAAAATGGTGAAACCCTGTCTCTACTAAAAATGCGAAAAAACAGCCGGGTGTGGTGGCGGGCACCCGTAGTCCCAGTCACTTGGGAGGCTGAGGCTGGAGAATGGCTTGAACCTGGGAGGTGGAGGTTGCAGTGAGCTGAGATAGCCCCACTGCACTCTAGCTTGGGTGACAGAGCAAGACTACGTCTTAAAAAAAAAAAGCTTACAAGACATTTAATCTGTTTGCTTCTTCTATTCAGTACCGTGTGCCAATAGCCACAGCCAGGATTCTTTTCTAGACAGAGTCCTTAAGCCTATTTTATCTCTTTTCTTCCCGGCCCCAAACCCTCTTTTCTCAATTTAGTGTCAGTTGTCTTGAAACTATCTGACACAATTGGGCAAGATTGAAAGAAGATCTTCGTCTGACTGAAATGTCTCAATGACAGTCCTCTGAGCTACAAGTCTTATCTCGGCTATTACGGTATTGAAGCAGCTGGCTTTTAGAAATCTTTAAGTCTCCAAGCTTCTGGACTCTATTATTCCCTTCTTTCACTTGCAAACCAGTAGATTCTAGTCTGATCTCATCTCTTTTTTGAACATACCTACCCAAAAACAGCCAGCAGCAGCCAACTCACAGTTACATTCTGGCTCATTCCATCTACCTTCCCTAGAAGTACCGGTACCATAAGAATTGTGTCTGCCTGTCAAGTTACCACAGCAACAGTTTTACCAAATATTTTGCCATGGCATAGGAAAAGCCTCCGTCTTTCAGTCAGTGATATCGGTTCCTAACCTGCTGTGCATCTACTAAGCCAATCCCTATGTTTTAGGTGTTGGATTTCTAAATTAGGGCATGTTAAGCTAGTTTATTAAACAGATCCAAAATGTAATAGTTTACACACAATATAAATTTTTTTGCAATTTACCTAACAGTCCAGAGGCATCTAAGTAAAATGTTCAAAATCTGTAGGAGCAGGGTTGGAGAAGAGGGGACTCAGCTCCACGTGGTTACTGAAGGACTCAGGATGCCATCTTCAACACATAGTTTCCAAGGACACTCTCAGCATGACCCTCCCAGTCGTCCAGAGAAGAAAAACAGCAAGAAGTCTTCACTGGTAAGGCATGAAGTGGTTCACATCACTTCTCTTCCCATACCAGTGGAGAGAACTTAGTTGAATGACCACAGTGAACTGCAAGGGAAACTATGAGAATGAAGAATGGATTTGGCGAGACAGAGGTCCATCTCCATCATTAATACAGGCACTGTATCAGTCAGAGTTCTCCAGAGAAAAAGAAATAATAGGATAAAAAGACAAGGAGAGAGATTTTAAGGATCTGGCTTATGTGACTGTGGGGCTGGCAAGTCTGAAATTAGTAGGGCAGGCTAGCACACTGGAGATTCAGGATAAGAGTTAAGTTGCAGTCTTGAGTCGAATTCCACAGGGCAGCAATTTGGAAACTAAGTTAAGGTTTCTACATTGCAATCTTGAGAATTTCTTCTTTAGGAGACCTCAGTCTTTGCTTGTGAGGCCTTCAGTTGATTGGATGAGGCCTATACATGTTATGGAATGTAATATGTGTTACTCAAAGTCTCCTGATTGTGTTTATCACATCTAAAAAATAACAGCACAGCAACATCTGGGCTGGTGTTTGACCAAATAGCTAGGTCCCATAGCGTAGCCAAATTGACACAAAGTTGACCATCACAGATAACCAAATATTGACAATGGTTACCTTTTGGAATCCAAAGTAAGGGAAGGTGCATGAGGACAGCATAGGGAAGAGAGGCACAGATTTTTGCTTTTCATTTTATACCTTCACAGATATTTGTATTCGTACCAAATGTGCATATTGCTTTCTTTTTTAAAATTGTTATTTTTAATAAGAAAGACAGAACTTTGTGGATTGAACATGTGAGCCTGAAAAGAAAAAAGGCCTTTTTTTTTTTCTTTTATCTTTTTTTTTTTGTGTGACAGAGTCTCTCTGTTGCTCAGGCTGGAGTGCAGTGGTGCAATCTCGGCTCACTGCAACCTCCGCCTCCTGGGTTCAAGCAATTCTCCTGTCTCAGCCTCCCAAGTAGCTGGGATTACAGGCGCTCGCCACCACACCCAGCTGATTTTTATATTTTTAGTAGAGATAGGGTTTCGCAATGTTGGCCAGGCTAGTCTCGAACTCCTGACCTCAGGTGATCCACCCGCCTTGGCTTCTCAAAGTGCTGAGATTACAGGCATGAGCCACCGCACCCAGCCAAAAAAAGGCTTTTTGAAAAAGAGGATGAGGCAATGGGTAGCTAGGAGCACATCGACCCTGCCTCTTGGTCCTCAGACAAGAGGAGAAGAGAAACAGCAGCGTCTGCTCAAAAGGGTTGTGAATTATCATGGATTATCAGATATATTTGTGTAATTACATTGACATTTCCCTCATGAGAAAGTTAGGTTTTTAGTTCAAGTGGTAGGATTATTCTATGATAAAATGGAGAATCTAGCAAAGTCTCAGCAAAGAACAGGGACTGCAGAGGACACACTGAAAATTAAACACAGAGCAAACGTGAGCCAGGATGGATGAAGGCCTTGGCAGACTGGAGACATGCGATAAGAAAGACAATGGTCCCAGGAGAAGAGGAACAAGGGGGTCAAAAGGCATGCCAGAGAGATCCTCCCAGATTTACCTGCTCTCTTTCTCTCCTATTTTTAAGATTTCTCACCTTGTCGAGGGGGAAACAAAGCCTTTTATTGTTTTTTGTTGTTTTGTTTTTACATGGAAGTATATTGAGAAGCTTGAGGAGTGGCAGGAGAGTCTAGGAATAAAAAAATGTAATAATACTTGCTATGCATTTACCAGGTCTGTGTCTTCATGTTCAACCACAGGGAGCCTCCTGTTGGCCCCATTAGAGGACCCATTCTTATTTATTTATTTTTGAGACAGGTTCTCATTCTGTTTACCAGGCTGGAGTGCAGTGGCATGGTCTCGGCTCACTGCAGCCTCGACCTCCCTGGGCTCAGGTGATCCTCCCACCTCAGCCTCCTGGGTAGGTGGAACTATAGGCACCTACCACCATACTCGGCTAATTGTTGTATTTTTTTATAGAGATGGGGTTTCACCATATTGCCCAGGCTGGTCTCAAACTCCTGGGCTCAAGCAATCTGCCCACCTCGGCCTCCCAAAGTTCTAGGATTACAGGTGTAAGCTACCGCACTCAGCCCAGAGGACCCATTCTAAAGTTTCCTCAGTGTGTAATCTACTCTACCTGTCTCCCTTCCCCTGAACAGTGGATACAAAACACTTCATTTCCCTAAAAAGCAGGCGAGGCCAATTTTTGTCACTAGGTGGCATGCGCATAAAAGCAGTGAGTTGAGTTGCAGAAAAGATGAAGGAAAACTAGAAAAAGCAAACCCATTCAACAACAAAGAAGGAACTTCAAGAATGAGGTAAACATATTTAAATTGCCTTTTTGAAACTTTATCACCAACTTGCTTTTTTTGGTGCCCCACAACTTCAGGCTGGGTACTTGGTCGTGATAGAAAGAACTACCCCTGAACCAGGTGGCAGCAAAAAACAAAACATGTACTAAGAGAAGCCAACAAGCCAAAGGAACTAAGGGCCTAATCACCCTTTTGGGCAGCCCACTTCTATCTTGAATGGCCTCTCTAAATCATTGTGCATATTCTTTAGTATTTTTATGTTATCCTAAAGTCATTCCCCCCCAGTTTTTTTTTTCTTTTTGAGACAGTTTTGCTCTGTCGCCCAGGCTGGAGTGCCGGGATCACCTTAAATTATCCAGTGGGATCACCTTAAATTATGTGAACATGAAGCACAGCCAAGACTAGAGGAAAATGAAGTGTGTTCATCCACAAGTCTAGTGCTTTATCAGCAAGATTTTACTTGATAAAGTTAAAGCTTTCAGACAAATGAAAATAATCTTAAGAAAAATAATCTAACTCCAATCTAGAGTCATTATAAATTAATGATTACAGGGGAAAAGAGAAAAACAAATTGTCAAATTATTTCTTAGTGTATACAGAAAGGATATGAATCTAAATTTTTTGGACACTTCACTATTCAACTGTTTTTAGTAATGTTCCCTTATAATTTACAAAGGATCTTTACATATATTATTCTCATTTCATTTTTGTAACAATTTTATGAGTATGCAGGCCATTGCAGGAATTATTGTCCTCTTTTGTTAGATAAGGAAACTGACACAGTAGCTACCAGTTGTAAGATTTCTGAGCAGATTTCTACTCAACTCACCTTTGTGTTCACAATGCCCGTAGCACAGGGTCTTGCACAGAGGTCATGCTTTAAATGTGCTTGGTGAATGGGTGAACGAATGTATGCAATTATATCATGATACAAATGTCAGGTTCTTGCACTTTCTGGTCTTCCAGAAAGTATATCTGAGAAAAGAAGTCATACTCTTGGCTAATGCCTTTCTGGAAAATTGGTTGTTCTTGATTATTTTCACTGAGTTATTCATTACTATAATATAGTCAAAATCTTAAATAAGTCCACCACATCTAATTTAAAGTGGTCTTTAGTGTTCCAAACTTGACTTCACCCAAATTTCCTTATTCTTCAAGTTCCAAAGAGAACTTTATTTTTTTCCAATGGGTTGCTGCCTGGTGCAACCCATTATTGAATGGCAAAATTAGTGGATTATGACCACATTTTTTGAAGAATGAAATAAAATATCAAAGTGCATATAAGAGGTAAGTATTGTTTCATGGGACTTCTATATCTGGGATGCAATAATAAAAATGTATTTCTTACTGTGGGGTTGTGGTCAAAAAAGTTTGAAGACCACTGAAGTATTGCCACATTTTGATTAAAAATGTAAAATTTTCTCTAGAATGGAACCATTTATCACCAGATCAAGCTTTCAGACTTTTTCTACTTTCTTGATATGTATGACCTCTGTTTAAGATCCAATTGACTGTTCAGCAAATGGCTGAAATAGCTATAAACCCCAAAATCACTTTTGTATTAATAAAAATTATATTGGCCGGGCGCGTTGGCTCACGCCTGTAATCTCAGCACATTGGGAGGCCAAGGCGGGTGGTCAGGAGATCGAGACCATCCTGGCTAACACGGTGAAACCCCGTCTCTACTAAAAATACAAAAAATTAGCCAGGCGTTGTGGCAGGCGCCTGTAGTCCCAGCTACTTGGGAGACTGAGGCAGGAGAATGGCGTGAACCTAGGAGGAGAGCTTGCAGTGAGCCGAGATCGCGCCATTGCACTCCAGCCTGGGCAACAGAGCGAGACTCCATCTCAGAAAAAAAAAAAAGAAAAGAAAAGAAGAAGAATTATATTGAAGGATTCCTGAGCAGCCAGATGAATTCTGGAGCCAAATGTAAGTTTCTGGGTTTTAAAATGTGCTTAGCCTCCATCTGCAGAAGGCCATTTGAAACTTGAAATATCATCTCTTTGTAGGCTTAAGTAGACTTAGGTTTATCCTCTTCCTGACTCATCTGGTGATGGTGGAATAATTTTTAAATTTCTTCTAATATTCAAAAAGTCTTGTTAAAATATACTATTTAGACAATGAGAGTAATGTGGGAAAGCTTTGTAAAATAATGGAATAGAGACAGTGATAATCATCTAAATGATACTCTGAAGACTCCAACTTGTCTTATGTAAAGACATTTTGAAGATCTTTCACATGTAGGGTAACAGGTCCAGATGGGATTCAAGTTAAGCAGTTTTATATTGTAGCCCCAATGGAGACAGCCCTACTGGGTGCTGCAGTAGAAAGAGCGTGGACCCTGAAAACTAAGGATCTGGGTTCTTCCTGGTTCTGTTACTTACTGGTGTATGATCTTGGATAAATCATAATTTGTCACCTGTAAAATGGAAATAATAAAAAGATATCCTATCTCCCTCATAGGATTCCTGTGTTTGAAAAGCAAATGCCTTCAATATGCCAGGCATAGTATCAATTGCTTTACAGAATCCATCAAGAACACTATGAGGTAAAAACCTATTTATCTGATATGACTAGAACCAGTAATTTGTAGGTTAATCTAAAAATTTAATTACAGTTATGAAAAATACATATATACATACTTTAGACATGTTTATTTTAACTTAAAACATACAAATATATACTTGTTCGCTTTTTATGTAGGGCCAAGGCCTTTTCCTTATAAGTCTACTGATTGAAGTACCGTTTTTTTTTCTGCATAAACCAAACCCATCACCTCCGATTTCTAGTTTTGGTTTTTGGAGCGGACCATGAATTAAAACACTAAGAAATAGTGCTGAATCTTTCTAAATTTTTCGTTACTTTTTTTAGTCTTTGTTATTTCACCAACAGCAATTATTTTTAGCAACTTTTTTATTGTTATTCCAAGTCATTCAGCTTAATCTTCACAGAAGTAATCCTTCTTTTGTATTCATATTTCATAACTTATCTAGTCCATGTATTTAATTACAATAACAAGTAAGATAAATTATGTTACACAATTGACTGGCAGGAGTTGTGCACAAGCATGGTTGAGAGCATTCAGCATGATGTGGATGCTGGTCATCAAGCTTTTCACAGGGAACTGGGAGGATCCATCTGAAGACTCAGGTAAGTGGAAATCAGATAAGGGAGCTTTGACTGAGTTATTAACTCCATTTTCCAGACGAGGCTATTGAAGCTTAGAAAGTTAATTGTCCATTTTTAAATGAATGACTCATATATGAAAGGCTCTAACAGAAATACAGGGAAGAGAAATCTAACTCAACCATGTAAAAGGTGATGCTAAGTAGGAAAAGTAAGAGAAGAAAAATCAGGCAAATAAGAGAAAGAACATTCTAGGCTGAGAAAACGAAGGTAGTAAAGTCCAAAAAGAACATGAAAGGCTGAGCACTGTGGCTCATGCCTGTAATCCTAGCACTTTGGGAGGCCGAGGTGGGAGGATCACTTGAGCCTAGGAGTTCAAGACCAGCCTGGGCAACATAGTGAGACCTCATCTCTATCTTAATAAAAATAAAAAAGAACACGAAAAATGCAGAATTTATTTAAGAAATCTGCTTAGCTAGAGGACAAGATATAGTGGGGTAGGTGGGTGTGGTGGCTTACACCTGTAATCCCAGAACTTTGGGAGGCTGAGGCAGGCAGATCATGAGGTCAGGAGATCGAGACCATCCTGGCCATCATGATGAAACCCCGTCTCTACTAAAAATACAAAAACTAGCTGCGCGTGGTGGTGGGCGCCTGTAGTCTCAGCTACTCAGGAGGCTGAGGCAGGAGAATCACTTGAACCAAGGAGGCGGAGGTTGCAGTGAGCCGAGATTGTGCCACTGTACTCCAGCCTGGGCAACAGAGCAAGACTCTGTCTCAAAAAAAAAAAAAAAAAGATATAGTGGGATATAGAGATAAGAAAAGGCTGGAGATCCAGGTTGGGATGCTTTTGTGTGCTAACTAGTTTAAATTTACTTAAAAGCTACTGGGAGCCATTGAACAACTTTCCTTCGAGGAGCAACACAATCAGATTTATTATTATTATTTTTTTATTTTTGAGATGGAGTTTCGCTCTTGTTGCCCAGGCTGGAGTGCAATGGCATGATTTCCACTCACTGCAACCTCTGCTGCCTGGGTTCAGGTGATTCTCCTGCCTCAGCCTCTCTAGTAGCTGGGATTACAGGCATGTGCCACCACGCCCAGCTTATTTTTTGTATTTTTAGTAGAGATGGGGTTTCACTATGTTGGCCAGGCTGGTCTTGAACCCCTGACCTCTGGTGATCCACCCGCCTCAGCCTCCCAAAGTGCTGAGATTACAGGCGTGAGCCACCGCGCCCGGCTTCAGATTTATATTATATTTTACGAAGATCATTGCCAGGCTGGGTGCAGTGGCTCACGCCTGTAATCTCAGCAATTTGCAAGGCTGAGGCAGGTGGATCACCTGCGGTCAGGAGTTCGAGACCAGCCTGGCCAACATGGTGAAACCCCGTATGTACTAAAAACACAAAAATTAGCCAGGCGTGGTGGTGCACGCCTCTAATCCCAGCTACTCGGGAGGCTGAGGCAGGAGAATCACTTGAGCTTGGGAGACGGAGGTTGCGGTGAGTCGAGATAACGCCACTGCACTCCAGCCTGGGCGACAGGGTGAGACTCCATCTCAAAAAAAAAAAAAAAAAAAAAGTCATCCCACAGCAAGATGGAGGGTGAACTGGAGTCAGGGAAACTAGAATAAAGGAGACTACCTGGTAGGCTATTGCAGAAAAATTAAGGGGACAGTGATAAGGATCTTAGTCAATGTTGGTGACATCCCCACATGGTATTCTCTTCATAACAGGTCTCCTCCCTTTAGCCACCAAGTGTGAAGTGTTAAGGAGGCAATGTCACTGCAGAGAGTGTCCCTGCCAGCCCCACTATTAGCTAAAAATTAAATTGTTTCTGGTAAGAATTTTACCTGCCCATCTTTTCACACATTATGGGGCTTATGAGTGGGCTTAAACCCATAAGAAAAGTGTGATAATGGGTACCCATCTCTGTGTAGCTTAAATATGCTTTTTTGTGCAAACCCATCAAAACACTAAAGTAAAATTAAAGAGAAATCTCTAAAAGTTGGAAACAAAATCAAACAAATGTAAATTATATTCTGTTGGCAATAACCTTAAAGAAATAATTCCAGATAACTTGAAATCTCAGCATTTGGACTGTGAACTCATAGCGTGATATACCTTACACAATCCTCCCTGTCGTTTACTCCACAAAAAAACAAAACTTAAACTATTTTCATTAACTATATTGTTGGTAATGTTTATGTTAATATTCTGAGACTTCTGAGTGTATATTCTTAGCTTATACTAATGAATAATTATGTCAGATTCTAATTATATCAGCCGGCTGCTGCAAATTGGAGTTCTTAGTATGGTTTGATAAACGAGACACAGACCAAAGAAATTAAGTAAAAATTCTGTAGCCCTGAGTATAACTTCATGCTGTATTTTATATTAAAACAACAACAAATAATACCAATGTTAGTCCACAGAAAAGCCTAGAAACCTAAAAACCCAGTCTCACCATTCCTAGTGCTCTGATCGCAATCTCCAAATGCCATTTTCCAGTAAAGAGGAAACAAGCCTCTTTGGAGAAATTGTTGTTTTCAAGTCATGCAGGAAATACACAAGATGAGCCTTAGAACATCTTGTTATATCACTTAGCAAGGATGCTACCAATGACAACGAGGGTCATGCAAATAGACTCAGGAGCCAAAGGAAAGAGGCTCTCGCTGGCCAAAAATGGGACAATTTGAGCATTCATAAGAGAAATAGCCTCAGTGGACTGAAGTACATCAACTATGTTTAAATGCATGAATTGCTAATGACATACACATTAATTATTCACTATTGGAGGATGTTAATAAATGGCTCATTATTTTGAAGACCAAAGAGTTAGGCATTTATTCTTAACTTTCCCCCAAAAAGTAAATGAGAGGGAGTTCCTATTTAGAGGTATTTTAGATAATAAATGAAGGAATACTAGAATTAGAATACCATTACTTTTAATACCTCATTAATTAATAGATCAAAAGCTGCTCACATTACAGAGACAACCAATAGTATGAAAAAACCAGCATGCTATCACCAAAATCCAGACTAAGAGAAACTCTACAAGGTAAACAACACAACTTCTTCAACAAATATGTTGTTAAGAGGGCAGAGAGATGCTGATGAACCAATAAGTGAGTGAACCCCAAACCTGCAGCTTCAGCATCACCTGGGAATTTGTTAGAGATGCAAATTCCCACACTCCACAGCAGACTTACAGATCACCAACTTTGGGGTGGGGCCCAGCAGTTTGTGTTTTATTAACAAGGCTCTAGTGGTTCTGATACACTCTAGTTTGAGGACTACAACAATTGAAGAAATTTAGGATGCATATCAGCCAACTGCAATATTCAGTACCTTATTTGGTTCCTGATTCCAAAAAACTGCAAAAATTTTTGACATCTATAGACAACATATAATATTAAGGAATTGTCCATTTTCTTAGGTGTAAAAATGGTATTCAGATTATACATATTTTTTAAAGCCCTGAAATGACACAAATTAGCTAGGAGCTGATAATTGCCGAAGGTGGAGGATGGGTTACCTAGGTGTTCTTTATTCATTCTCTCTCTCTCTCCCTCTCTCTCTCTCTCTCTCTCCCTCTCTCTCTCTCTATATATATATATATTCTATTATATATATATTCTATTATATATAATAGTGTATATACATAATAGTATATTTTTGAGTTTTTTTCATTCTAAAATTTGTTAAAAACTCAAACTAGAATAAATTAAAACAAAAGACTGTGACTTAAGCAGAATTAATCTAAAAAAAGAGAAAGTATATAGTACTTTTACTTAAAGGGCAGTATTGAAATACATAAAATAAGTATAAATAGTCTGAAAAAAACCTACTCCATCCTAGTTTGTGGCAGAATGCTTTTGTTTTAGAAGTAAGGGGGATCTAGAAGCTCTATCAATTGTCTGATGTCATTTTAAGTAACTGGCCCCATTGGAGAGAATGACTTACCTGGGAAGAGAGAGGCCCAGTCTGGTCAAGGGCATATGAATACCTACACACATTTGCTTTCCAATTTCCAAACTAGCTTAGCTTTTAGAATGTAACCTGTTAATGAACCCAGGTTTACTGTCATTTTTTAAAAGTTTACTACTTTAGCATATTATGATTGCAACCTGAGTAGACTAATGCAGATATTAGTAATCGCTGTTTTTCTTCCCTAGACAGGAGACAATCCATGTTACATAGGGAAAATAACCAAATTATGTGTTATGAGAGATGTTCAGAGGCCTGTCTTGAAATGTCATCTCCAATGATCTGGTGATGCTGTGGACCTAGGGTGTCATCCAAGTAACTACTCTTGAAATTTCTTCAGGACAAGAAATTTTTAAAAACTAATTGTGAGGCTGCAGTAGCCCTTAATAACTCCTTGAATTTAATTCCTGTGATAGTTTTATTTCCTCTGTAATATATCTTTGTTATTGTGCTTTTAAGAATAGAGTGAATATACGTAAGCAGAACATGTTCGGAAAAAAATTTAAAAATTTTTAATGAATAGGGTGAATAGATGTAATCTCTCCTTTTTAACTTCTCCCTCTTATTTATTCTTTACCATGGAAACATAATTTGTATATGAAAACCTGGTCCATAAGAAGTCTGATTAGAAAGCACCAACTTAAAAGCCTCAGGGTATGAGTGATAGAGTGTGCTATACATTCTCACTTTAAAAAGGTGATGGCAGAATTTTGAGGATGGTTTCATGTTTTATTTTAGCCATTTGATATTTGTCATTATTGTTACCATGAGCATCATTTTCTTCATTATCATTCAAATTATTATTTTGCTTAGAGTGGTCAATGACATGGAGAAAAGACCATTAAAAGTCATTACCATCCATTATCAGACATCCTTCTGATAAAAGTAGTCTCAAAATAGGGACTTCTGTTCCCTTTCATCTGCTTTTATTGAGCTCCTGCTGTGTTTCCACCCACGTTGACTACTTTGTAATAAGGAGAACAAAAAAAAAGACAAAGTCCAACTTCAGAGAGCTCACACACTCTAGTTGAGGAGATGTGATGAGAAGAGAATCACCACATACCCATGAGGAGGCTGTAATATAGAACTTCACAGCCTGGACTATTAGGCTTCACACTGGTTGAATTCAAATCCTGACTGCCACTCAATAGCTCTGTGATGCACAGCAAGTTACTAACCTCCCCTGCCCCAGTTTCCTCATCTGTTAAATGAAGGTAAGAACAGTAATTACCTTGTAGGGTTGTCTTGGGATAATCCTTAAATTAGACAATACATAAAACACTCAAATTTATCCATATATTCATCCATATATTTTATTTCTCTGTTGACCATTGTTTCTTATATGCCCTACCTTCACCTTGGGCAGATCTTCTTTTTTGTTCTTGAAATATAACCTTTAATAATTCAATTCTCTTAGTTTTATATGTCTAAACATGTCTTCATTTTGCCTCCAATATTGTACATAAAATTCTAAGTTGATACTTATTTTCCTCAGCACTTTAAAGATACTTTTCCACTGTCTTCTGGACTTTATGGTGCTGATAAGAAAGAAGTTTGCTGTTGGTTTAACAATGATTACTTTGAAAATTATGTGTTTTTTCTCACTGGTAGAATACTCACATTTAAGTAGACATTTGATGAATGTGCATATTTGTTGGTAAAACTCCACACAGGTCTCCTAATTCCATATATTATGGGGGGAAGATCATGGTACAAACATCCTTCTCCCTTATGAAGGGGCATGGCAGAAAATGAAGGCTATTGTGACTAAAAGGAAGCTCTGCAAGATTAACAACATATAACTATAACCTTGTCTCCAAGGGAGATCTAAGAGTGCCCCCACAAGAATCTGAGAGACTGTAATAAGATATGAAGAGAACAGCTGAGAACCCTCATATTTATTTATTTATTTATATTTAATTTTTTTTTCAGACATCAGTGTTACTTGCCAAGACCCTCATTTTTAAACTCCAATGAGTTATTATGTTCCTTTCCACTCTTGCTTTCCATTTCCTACACCAGGACAACTCTGTATTTTGAGTATATGAGTCAAGCATGGCAAAAAGTACAGTACCTTAAAAACTTTTATTTTAGTCCTTCCTGGCCCATGCTAAAACTTGTATCTTGGCCGGGCGCGGTGGCTCACGCTTGTAATCCCAGCACTTTGGGAGGCCGAGGCGGGCGGATCACGAGGTCAGGAGATCGAGACCACGGTGAAACCCCGTCTCTACTAAAAATACAAAAAAATTAGCTGGGCGTGGTGGTGGGCGCCTGTAGTCCCAGCTACTAGGAGAGGCTGAGGCAGGAGAATGGCGTGAACCCGGGAGGCGGAGCTTGCAGTGAGCCGAGATTGCGCCACTGCACTCCCGCCTGGGCGACAGAGCGAGACTCTATCTCAAAAAAAAAAAACAAAAAGAAACAACTTGTATCTAGAAATATGGCAAAACAAAATGAAACAGATCTCTCCTTGTACATAAAATAGCTAAAAATTTGGCCTCTTTATCGATCTTATGTCATATATTTGGCTTGAAAAAAAAAACAAAACAAACAGTTACAATTAAGCGTTATACAAACTAAATTTTTCTTCTAAATCTCTAAATGCTCATAGAGAGCCAACTTGCAGGGCATACACAAGGCCTTGAGAGTCGGTCCCACAGAAAATACTTATGTAAATGAAACAAGAAGGATGCTATTTGTTTTTCATTACATAAACATCACCTGAACTTAACTAATCAATCCACTTATTTGATAAAAATCATCTAGGACCAAAAGCACTAACAAGTTTGCTGGCTGCCATTTTCACTCTAATCATACCCAAAAGGCCTAGAAATAATTCAAAACTAGAAAGAGGCCCAAGTAGTAAGGCTACCTGTGGCTCTTGCTAAAAAACAATTGCCAGTCTGATGTGTGTGTGTCTAGAAAGAATGATAGAAAATAAAGAGTTCTGCTTGAGTTCAAGAGAACTTCCCAGAAGGAGGTGGTGGGCCAAGAAATCCACCTGCCTGCTTGGTGGCGGCTCGTGAAGGGGCAAGGCCGAGAATCTTCTGAATGTTCTGTGAAGAAAACATAGAAAGGATTGGGTTTTAATATCAAATATACAGAAGATGTGTTTCATGTAGCTCTCAGGCAAAGGGAACTCATATAGATTAAAGGAACCATTATGACCTGCAATAGGATGATTATCACTATGTTTTTGTTTTTTTGAGACTGAGTCTCGCTCTGTCGCCCAGGCTGGAGTGCAGTGGAGCAATCTTGGCTCACTACAAGCTTTGCCTCCTGGGTTCACACCATTCTCCTGCCTCAGCCTCCCGAGTAGCTGGGACTACAGGCGCCCGCCACCACACCCAGCTAATTTTTTGTATATTTAGTAAAGACGGGGTTTCACCGTGTTAGCCAGGATGGTCTCGATCTCCTGACCTTGTGATCTGCCCACCTCGGCCTCCCAAAGTGCTGGGATTACAGGAGTGTGTCACCGCGCCCGGCAATCACTATATTATTTTTAAAAAGGCCTACAATGTAATGAAAATCATAGAACAGTAAAAGCCTTCCTTACCTGATGAGACCTTGTTCTACTAATGAAAGTGGTTGATTTTTTTTCAAGTAGAGAATCATAAAAGAAGATAATCTTTTTAACAAGAAGCATATGAAGAATATTCATTAGCTATTTCTTATGGGCATTTTCTTTCAGTACGGGTCTGCTGGCTGGATTTGTCATTACTGCACTGTCTATAATTTTCAGTTTCGGCCGGGTGTGGTGGCTCACACCTATAATCCCAGCACTTTGGGAGGCCGAGGTGGGTAGATCACTTGAGGCTAGGAGTTCAAGACGAGCTTGGACAACATGGTAAAACCCCATCTCTACTAAAAATACAAAAATTAGCTGGGCATTGTGGCATATGCCTGTAGTCCCAGCTACTTGGGAGGGTGAGGCATGAGAGTCCCTTGAACCCAGGAGGCAGAGGCTGCATGAGCCAAGACTGCACCACTGCACTCCAGCCTGGGCAAAAGAGTGAGATTCTGTCTTAAAAAAAAAAAAAAAAAAGGCCGGGCGCGGTGGCTCACGATTGTAATCCCAGCACTTTGGGAGGCCGAGGCGGGCGGATCACGAGATCAGGAGATCGAGACCACGGTGAAACCCCGTCTCTACTAAAAAATACAAAAAATTAGCCGGGCGTGGTGGCGGGTGTCTGTAGGAGAATGGCGTGAACCCAGGAGTCGGAGCTTGCAGTGAGCCGAGATCGCGCCACTGCACTCCAGCTTGGGCGACAGAGCGAGACTCCGTCTCAAAAAAAAAAAAAAAAAAAAAATCAGTTTCAATTTCTTTACAGTGTTGAAAGTACTCAGAAACCTGCAAAGCACTCTGAGTTCAGAATTCTCCTAAATTTTCAGCACCCTGTCATCTTTTTCCATTGTTTCACCTACATCTAATGCAATTTTTTAAGAAACTCACTTTTACACTTTTATTCAGTTTTTAAAAACATATTTTGTTCTCTTTTTTTTTTTTTTTTTGTTTTTTGAGATGGAGTCTCGCTCTGTCATCCAAGCTAGAGTGCAGTGGCACGATGTCGGCTCACAGTAACCTCCGCCTCCTGGGTCAAGCGATTCTCCCTGCCTCAGCCTCCTGAGTAGCTGAGATTACAGGTGCCTGCCACCACACCCAGCTAATTTTTATATATTTTTTTTAGTAGAGAAGGGGTTTCACCATGTTGGCCAGGCTGGTCTTGAACTCCTGACCTCAGGTGATCCGCCCGCCTCAGCCTCCCAAAGTGCTGGGATTACAGGCATGAGCCACTGCGCCCAGCCAATGTAGCATTTTATAAGAGGAAAAAACCTTAGAAATCCTGATTATTCTTGCCCAATTCCTTCATTTTATATTTGAAGAAACTAAAATTCAGAAAGGTATGATGGATGGCTTATCCAGAATTACAAAGCTAAATTCTACATAGTTAGAATTTAAACCTATTGTGTTTTGACTCTTGATCTAATGGATTCTTTTACACAGTAGTTTCTATGTTAAAGTTCTGCTCTTCAGAACAAACTCCATTCTGTGGTAGGCAGGTTTGCATGCATTAAACTATTCATCCAGTAGTTACTGAGTACTACCGGATATAAGATACTATGAGAATATCCATAACCAGGCTTCTCTACAAGCATACACACCCTCAATCCTTCATCATGAAGAATGATGACTACTATGGATAAGAGTGTGTATTGAGGTAACTGTTAGAATACAAGAGAATGTTTAAATATGGAGGACATAACTTTAAGGACTCATCTAAATTATATTTACCATAAAATATTTCAGTACATACATTCCACAATACTATAGCTCATGCTTTAAGAAGACATCTGAAATGGGTGAAGAAAAAATCAATCGTTAGTACATTAGGATACTTCTCCTTAGTAAAGATGGAGAATGATCGGACTTTGTATTTCTTTTTCTGAGACGTGGTCTTGCTCTGTCACCGAGGCTGGAGTGCAGTGGTGTGATCACAGCTCACTGCAACCTCCACTTCCGGGGCTCAAGCATTCTTCCCACCTCAGCCTCCCGAGGAGCTGGGACTACAGGCATGCCACCATGCCCAGCTAATTTTTGTATTTTTAGTAGAGTCTGGGTTTTTCCATGTTGGCCACGCTGGTCTCAAACTCTTGGACTCCAGTGATCCGCTCACCTCAGCCTCCCAAAGTGCTAGGATTATAGGGGTGAGCCACCATGCCCGGCCTACTTTGCAATACTTTTTTTTTTTTTTTTTTTTTTTTGAGACAGAGTCTTGCTCTGTCGCCAGGCTGGAGTGCAGTGGTGCAATCTTGGATCACTGAAACCTCTGCCTCCTGGGTTCAAGCGATCCCCCTGCCTCAGTCTCCCGAGTAGCAGGGACTACAGGGGCGCACCACCATGCCCAGCTAATTTTTTGTATTTTTAGTACAGACGGGGTTTCACCATGTTGGCCAGGATGGTCTCGATCTCTTGACTTCGTGATCCGCCCGCCTCAGCCTCCCAAAGTGCTGGGATTACAGGCATGTGCCACCTTACCCGGCCTGCATTACTTTTATAATAAAAATAGCTCCTTAAAGCTCGCCTCTAAAAAACCCATTACACAAAGCAGTAAAAAGACCAAATGATGTCACTAGTTTGCAATTTCTTTATTTAATTAATATTTCCTGAGCACCTACAATGTATTTAGCACTAAGCTAGGCATTAAGGGAAATTGCTTTAAAGATAAAATTTGAAACAGTAAGACATACAGAATTAGCTGCTGATAAACATATTTGTCTAGTTAACAAATACAGTAATATAGCCTAGACAAAATACACAAAGGATTCTTGCTCAGTTATTCTGAAGGGTCAAATAGATGAGTCCTTATCATTTTAGAGATTAAAAACCAATGTAAAAATGTTGGATGCCCTTTATAGGTTTACCGAGATTTAGAGAAGATGATTGAAAAAATAAAAAATAAATAATATTTTGAAGAAATGAGAAACTGAACTGGTAGTCTGTTGAATTTCATTTACTAACTCAAAATATTTAAATGACTACTGAGGGTAAGCCACTGCTCTAGACAGGAATATCTCAAATAGCAATAGCAGCAACAAAAAAGTGTTAAAAATGAGACACTTCAGTTGCCACAGCCAAAGTACATGGAAATCCAGGCAACTCTATGCTTTCCTTTACTCTGTACTTTCCTTTCCTTGTGGCTCTTGCCACAGACCCGTTTTGGGAACACTAAATTAAATGTATCGGTGTTACATTACACGAGTATTTGTATTTTAACACAAACACTCTGCATTTACTGCATGCAATTTTATCCTTTAGTGAAATTCTAAACTAATCTGTTTAAATTCCTATAGTCTCACAGGTGAAACCTAGGTCTTCTGTTTTTCTCAGATAGATTTCCCCTGCTTTCCCATCAGTGAAATCTTTTCCCCTAAAACCCATGTAGGAACTAAGTGATGGTCTCAAGATGCAGGCGCCACAGGTAAAAGGACCAGACGTCACTAATATCTCTACAGTAGTAACATCATACATTTCTACACACTTTAAAGTTTGCAAACAGTTCTAAGGACTAGATAGTAGTCCTTAGTTATCTCTGCTGTTGAGACGAGAAAGTTGATGTAGGGAGAGGTTACAAGTCAGAAAGTAAACTGATATAACTCAAAGTGCAGTTTTCCTTTATGAAGCCACCTCTCTGTAACAGACTGTTATCTTAGGAATAAAAAAATCACATAAGGAAGTAAAAAAAAAAAAAAAAAAAAGGAATAAAAAATCGTGTAACAGGCCGATTTTTTTAAAAATCACAATTATGTTGTTAAATGAGCAAATAGTTTCTCTCTCTCTCTCTCTCTCTATATATATATATATAAACATACACATATAAAATATAGTTGCTATGCAAAAAACCCATAGAATGTACAATGCAAAGAACGGACCCTAACATAAACTATAGATTTGGGGGTAATAATTACATGTCAGTGTAGATTAATCAATTGTAACAAATGTACCACTCTGGTGGAGAAAGTTGATAGAGGGGTGTGCTATGCATATGTGGGGGCAAGGCATATATATGAAATCTCTGTACCTTCCACTCAATTTTGCTGTGAACCTAAAACTGTTCTAAAAAATAAGGTCTATAAAAGGGAATATAAAGTATTTAAGAATATATAGTAAGATAATAGTTGTATTAATAATAGTTGTATACTTTTTCTTATACCTTGCCTTCCCCAACTTTTTGAAATAGTGCTAAATGGAATACTTTTAAAATAAAGGAAAATATTCCTGTGGGTGCTATTTTAAAGTGAAGGTCATAGTATGAAGCTAAAAAAAAAATAACAACAATAATAATGGTTAACAGTTACTGAGTACTTACACTCTGCAAGGCATTGTTCTAAGCACTTTATATGTATGTCCTCATTTAAATCCTCACAACTTAATGAAGTAGACATTATTATCCTTGCATGCAGATAAGAAAAATAAGATACCAATGGTCAGGCTGTAATTCAATAAATACTCACTGAATACCACACTGTACAGCAGGCACTTTTGTATATATTATCTCATTACATCTTTCAACAATCTCATCCATTAAACTTAACCTGACTGCTTTCCTATAATCTCTCAATTTTTCTTTCTTTCTTGAGGTCAAGTTTTCAGGCCTTGTTAATTAGCAAGATTTAGTTTCGAAATATGCATTTAGGCCAGGAGTGGTGGCTCACACCTGTAATCCCAGCACTTTGGGAGGCCAAGGTGGGTGGATCATCTGAGGTCAGGAGTTCGAGACCAGCCTGGCCAACATGGTGAAACCCGTCTCTACACGTGCCTGTAATCCTAGCTACTTGGGAGGCTGAGGCAGGAGAATCATTTGAAACCCGAGGCAGAGGTTGTAGGAGATCGTGCAGCTGCACTCCAACCTGGGTGACAGAGCAAGACTCCATCTCAAAAAAACAAAAAAAAGAAAGAAATATGCATTTAGCTAAAAGATAGGAGTTTTAATATATAATAAAGATGCTATGAAAGAAAATACAAATGCAAAATATAGTAAGATGCAATCAAGTTTTGGAAAAATGTAAAACAATTATTTTGAATTCCTGTCCAGTCCTGTGTAACAGGGTAACAAATGAAGAGTGTATACCCAGAAAAGAAAAACAAAGGAAAAACATTTTCCCATAATTGCGTCTTCTATTGTCAGGAAAACCAGAAAAATACAACCACGGGATTTGTGTTCTTTCCTCTTTACCAAGATTAAGAACCAGTGATCAAGAAAAGGAAGTTGTTGGTTGCTAACTGGATACTTTGGGAAGACCCAGGTCAATGGCGATAAACACATCCTGCTGAATTTTATTCCTTAGTCATTTAGCTAAATTAACACACCTATGGTAATCCTCAGTTCACTCTGCTAGTTTCTCTGACATCTGGCAACCAGTCTTCACTTCCAATTAATCGCAATATCTCATTAATTCCCACAATGTAATCTTTACTCTATCAACAAAGCTGTATATAAAATCTAATCACTTCAAAACGACCCTTTCCAATATTACCAGGGCTCTCACATTATATCTGACTAGACTATTTGGGAAAAATAATGTAGAGATTAAATATTTACTAAAAGAACCTGATGGTACAAGCTTGATATCGCTGAAATATTATTGGGTTAGCAATCAGAAAATTTGGGTTACAGTGCTGACAAACTGGACAATAAAACAATAGGACTATCTTTTCATTTTACCAAATCTCAATTTCCTTACTGTTAGAAAAAGAGGGTTGACTAGATCAATCATTTTCAGACCCTTAAAGCCTTTAATAACTTTTATTTTTTAATTTTTAAAATAAATTTCTATTCTTTTTTTTTTGAGACAGAGTCTTACTCTGTCGCCCAGGCTGGAGTGCAGTGGTGTGGTCTCAGCTCACTGCAACCTCCACCACCTCCCGAGTTCAAGCAATTCTCTTCCTTAGCCTCCCAAGTAGCTGGGATTATAGGCACCTGCCACCATGCCCGGATGATTTTCTATTTTTAGTACAGACAGGGTTTCACCATCTTGGCCAGGCTGGTCTTGAACTTCTGACCTCGTGATCCACCTGCCTTGGCCTCCCAAAGTCCTGGGATTACAGGTGTGAGCCACTGTGCTCGGCCCATCGTTTTTTGTTGTTGTTGTTGTGTTTTTTTTTTTTTTTTGCACACAATTCACAGAGATTAACAGAAGCCTTTTGAAAAATAAAATGTGATGTATAAAAGCCCAACACAGAAAACAAATAAAATAGGGTAGAAAACTGAAGCTCCTTTCTGGGTCCTTCTTAACACATATCTTCTAAAGTAGAAATAAAAATTCTGAAAGATAAGCACATCAAATCTGCACTAGAGTAATGTCACTTCCTTTGTAATGATGAATGAATATTTTCCGTCTTAGGTTGATCAAAGGCCCTCTTTGTAATAAAGGTCTTTTATGCTGGGGTCAGGGGATTAAGTGACAATCTCTTTCTCTCCCTCTCACTTCCTCCTTCCTTTCCTCTTTCTCCCATATCTTTCCAATGAAAATGTCCCTAGATCTCTTTTAGCTCCTTCTTTGAGGATCAATCAGGAGAATATTCTGAATTTTAGCTTAGTGCAGAAAGACAAAATGTTTTATTTTTTGAAAATCTCATAATGGAGGGCATAACCCCAGTCACACTGTGAAGAGTGTCTAAAACTCAGAATAAACTACAATCTTACTGGTTTGAAGAACCAAAAAGCAAGGTTCAGGAAAACCACAGCTACTGAAAATAGAGAAAGAATCCTGGAAAACAGAGAGACAACAAAAAAGGAGCCTCAAATTTTGCATATAAACTCTGCCCCCAAATCTCTGCTTAATTTTTTTTTTTTTTTTTTTTTTTGAGACAGAATCTTGCCCTGTCACCCAGGCTGGAGTGCGGTGGCGCAGTCTTAGCTCACTGCAACCTCCGCCTCCCAGGTTCAAGCAATTCTCATGCCTCAGCCTCCTGAGTAGTTGGGATTATAGACGTGCACCACAATGCCTGGCTAATTTTTGTATGTTTAGTAGAGACAGGGTTTCACCATGTTGGCAAGGTTGGTCTCGAACTCCTGACCTCAAGTGATCTACCCGCCTTGGCCTCCCAAAATGCTGGGATTACAGGCATGAGCCACCGCACCTGGGTCTGCTTAATTCTTAAACTACGTGCAAGGCAGCCTATAAGCAGCCCAGTTAAGACTAAAATAACTGACCTGAAACTTCAGCTGCCATCTACCACAAAGGAGAGTTTGGAGTTTGAGTGCTGCTATGGTCTGAATGTTTGTGTCCCTTACAAATTCATATGTTGAATCCAAACTACCAAAGTGTTAGAAGGTGGGAACTTTGGGAGTTGATTAGGTCATGAGGGCTCTGCCCTCTTTAATGAGATTGTCCTTTTAAAAAAAAGGTCCCGAAGAGCTGCCCTGTGCCTTCCACCATGTGAGGATGCAGACAGAAGGCACTCTCTATGAACCAGGCAGGAAACAGGCCCTCACCAGACACTGAATTTGCCTTGATTTTGGACTTCTCAGCTTCTGGAAGAGTAAGAAATAAATTTCTATTGTATATAGTATTTTGTTATAGTAGCCCTAATGGACCAAGACAAATGCCAGGTTAACTGCCAGCCTAAACAAAAATATCAACACTTCTTTCAAAGAATAAAAGAATCCAGAATATCTTCAACCTATCATTTACATTATCCAGGATATGATTCAAAATTACTAGATACATCAAGAAACTGGAAAATATACTGTTACTTAAGAGAACAGGCTGGGCGAGGGGGCTCATGCCTGTAATCCCAACACTTTGGGAGGCCAAGACAGGTGGAACACCCGAGGTCAGGTGTTTGAGACCAGCCAGCCTGACCAACATGGTGAAACTTGGTCTCTACTAAAAATACAAAATTAGCCAGGCATGGTAGTGGGCACTTGTAATCTCAGCTACTCAGAAGGCTGAGACAGGAGAATCACTTGAACTGGGAGGTGGAGGTTGCAGTGAGCTGAGATCATGCCACTGCACTACAGCCTGGGCGATAAGAGCAAGACTCCATCTCAAAAAAAAAAAAAAAAAGAGAACAGGCAATGGAGTCCAAATTCCAAATGTCGGAATTAGCACACAAGGTTTTTTTGTTTTGTTTTTGAGACAGAGTCTCGCTCTGCCGCCCAGGCATGAATGCAAAGGCACGATCACAGCTTGCCTCAAACCTGACCTCTAGGGCTCAAGCAATCCTCCCACTTAAGCCCCCATAACCCAGCAGCTGGGACTACAGATACATGCTACTGTGCCCGCCTAATTTTTGTATTTTTTGTAGAGATGAGATTTTGCCCTGTTATCCAGGCTGGTCTTGAACTCTTGGGCTCTTGGTCTTGAACTCCTGCCTCAGCTTCCTAAATGCTGAACAGGCATGAGCCACCACACCAGCCCAGCAGACAAGGTTTTTAAAGCAGCTAAATAGTTAGGGACATAAAATATGGCTCATAATATATTAACAAACAAGAAATCTCAGGAAGGATGCCAAATAAAGCAACAATTCTGAAACTGAAAAATATGATACCTAAAATTCAAAAATCATTGGGTAGGCTTAGGGTTAACACAGATTAGAAGAGTCTGTGAACTTGAAGACAGATCAACAAAAATTATCTCATCTGAAGAACAGAAAAAAAAAGATAAAAAAAAATTCAACATAGCTTCAGTGTCCTGTTGGACAATACCCAAAACGACTAATACATAAGCAACTGGTGTTCCAGAAGAAGAAGAGAGAGAGAATGAGGCAGAAAACAGTTAAAGAAATAATGATTGAAATTTCCCTACATTTAATGAAAACCATAAGTCCTAGCAGGAAAAACTGAAAAAAAAAAAAAAAATACTCTGGGCACATCATAGTCAAATTTCTGAAAACCAGTCTCAAAGAGAAAATCTGAAAGTAGCTAGAGAAAAGTGACATTACTTATGAGGACACAAAGACATGAAGAACTTTTCAGAAACAATGGAGGCCAGAAAATAGTGGAAAGGCATTTAAAATGCTTAAAGGTTAAAACAAACAAAAAAGCCAAACCAGAATTCTATGTCCAGTGAAAATATCCTTCAAGAATGAAGATAAAATAAAGATATTTTCAGATAAATGAAGATTAAGAGAATTTGTCACCAGGAGACTTGCACTATAAGAAGCACAAGAAAGAAAAATGAAATTCCTTAATGCTATACCGTGAGGTAAAGATTCAGGCAATCCTTCTCAGTGACAAGCTTCACTTCCTGTTACAGCCCACCAACAGCTCTAGATTCAGTAGTCCCTATATCCATTACAAACGTTCATGCCTCCATGTTTCCTATGCCAAGAACACTTAAGATTGGAAAGCTGCCAGGCATTCAGCACTTTGGGAGGCCACGGCGGGCAGATCACTTGAGGCCAGGAGTTTGAGACAAGCCTGGCCAACATGGTGAAACCCTGTTTCTACTAAAAATACAAAAATTAGCTGGGTGTGGTGGCATGCACCTGTAATCCCAGCTACTCAGGAAACTGAGGTGGGCGAATTGCTTGAACCTGGGAGGTGAAGGTTGCAGTCAGCCGTGATTGCATCACTGCACTCCAGCCGGAGCAAAAGAACGAGACTCTGTCTCCAAAACAAACAAACAACAACAAAACAACCGAAAAACCAGGCCTATTTCTTTGCCAATGGCATTCATGGGAAAATCATGGTACGGTCTACAATTTGAGTTTCTGAAAGCCTCATATTCTGACTATTCATTTCACAGGCATCCATAGAGTCAATTCTTATGTAACCTAAGATCTTAAAAAGCAAATAAAACAACAACATGTAACCTAAGATCTTAAAAAGCAAATAAAACAACAACATGTGGAAATAGCAGGCTAATAAGGATTTTAGTTCAAAGGAAGAAGCATATATTCCAGGTAACACTTCAAATGCTGTTAAGGCATTTCAGACTGGATATATTAATATGTTCATAATTCTCTTGTGCATAAGCTAACAGTGAGTAATAGGTAGAGAAACAATTTACAATTAATAAAACAAAAAGTATAAAAGTAGGTGACTTCTGTGATTTTTCCAAACTCTAAGTATTTCAGACTATTTTTGTTTTCAGAATTTAAGTAATAAAATTATCTGCCCAAGATGACTATCACTCAGGATGCTGCAATAAGTAGTTAGAATTCAACTGGGATCTTGGCGAAGACAACTATATACAAAAGAATAGATCCTTCAAATACAACAGTTTTACATTAGCTATTAGTCCTTATAGACTTTTTTTCTCATGCGTATCATGCAGAGAGAAGGTACTCTCTATGAACCAGGCAGGAAACAGGCCCTCACTAGACACTGAATTTGCACAGACCTGGACAAGTGGAAATAAAAAGTGTAAGTATATATCCTCCTTAACTGAAAACAAACACATGAATTTTTTTCTGTTTTTTGCTGCCCATCGCTTCCTCTTTTTTGTATTCAACAAGCATGTTTCAGTAGGCTGTACCAGTCTAGGATCTGCAGATTTTCTTATTTTAACTTAATAGCATATACCGTACACTCCAGTTCTCCACAAAGCCTAAAATATTTGCTATCTAGACCTTTACAGAAACAGTTTGCTGATCCGCACTGAAAATGAGCTTTGCATTCCTGATAAAATCAACTGATATACAACTGATCATATTTTTAGAAATAATTAAAAGGAGCGTAAAGACCAGCTTGAGTTGAACTTCCTAAATAATTTTTTTTTTTTTGAGACAGGGTCTGGCTCTATTGCCCAGCCTGGAGTGCAATCTCGGCCCACCACAACCTCCACCTCCCGGGCTCAAGCAATCTTCCCACCTCAGACTCCCAAGTAGCTGGGACTACAGGCATGCACCACTAAACCCAGTTAAATTTTTGCATTTTTTGTAGAGATGGGGTTTCACCATGATTCCCAGGCTGGTCTTGAACTCCTGGGCTCAAGCTATCTGTTCGCCTTGGCCTCCCAAAGTGCTGGGATTACAGGTGTGAGCCACTGTCCCTGGCTCTAAATGATAATTCTTAATAACATTTATTTCATTTTGAAAACTCTACAGTTTTAGATGGTGACTTTTCAGTGCATCTAAAATTACTATTCATCCATCACAAGTAAAGTAACAAAATCTGCCTGAAATTAAAACAGAATGGGGCCGGGCATGGTGGCTCATGCCTGTAATCCCAGAAATTTGGGAGGCCCAGGTGGGTGGATCACCTGAGGTCAGGAATTCGAGACCAGCCTGGCCAACACGGCGAAACCCTGCCTCTATTAAAAATATAAAAGGTTAGCCAGGCATGGTGGTGGGTGCCTGTAATCCCAGCTTCTTGGGAGGCTGAGGCAGGAGAATCACTTGAACCTGGGAGGTGGAGGTTGCAGTGAGCCAAGATCGAGCTACTGCACTCCAGCCTGGGTGACAGAGCGAGATTCTGTCTCAAAATAACAACAACAAAAACAACAACAAACTCAGAGTTGCTCTTTGTTGCTTAAAGTGAAATATATACATTGTGGTTTTTATTTTTTACTTATTTATTTTTTTGAGACAGAGTCTCACTCTGTTGCCCAGGCTGGAGTGCAGTGGTGTGATCTTGGCTCCCTGCAATCTCCGCCTCCAGATTCACACCATTCTTCTGCCTCAGTCTCCCGAGTAGCTGGGACTACAGGTGCCCACCACCACGCCCAACTAATTGTTTTTGTATTTTTTTAGCAGAGACGGAGTTTCACTGTGTTAGCCAGGATGGTCTCGATCTCCTGACCTTAGGATCCGCCCGCCTCGGCCTCCCAAAGTGCTGGGATTACAGGCGTGAGCCACCGTGCCTGGCCTGTTATGTCGTGTTTTATTAAGATGTCAACCTAAGCCACAATTTTAAAATTTCAGACTTAACAAATTAAAGACCAACATTCCACAGAGATCAAAGGATCTGTGCTAAACCAAAAGAGATCTGTGTTGTCATTACCTTAGCTTTCACTAGGATAAACTCCTGCTATGGTTTGAATGTGTCCCCGAAAAGTTCATGTGGTGGAAATGTAATCCCTCTGCCCTCATGAATAGATTAATGTCATTATCACGGGAGTGGGTTCCTTATCACGAGTGGCTTTGCTATAAGTGAGTTCTCTCTGGTTCTCGTTCTTGCCCTCTCACCACGTGATGTCCTCCACCACGTTATGATGTAGCAGGAAGGCCCTCAGTAGATGCCAGCACCATGCTCTTGGCCTTCCTGCAGAACTGTGAGCTAAATTGTCTTTATAAATTAGCCAGGCTGTGGTATACTGTTACAGCAACAGAAAATGGGCTAAGGCAGCTCTATTACAGAGACCATTTCAAAAATTTAAGTATATACCTCAGCTAAGCAAGAGTACAACTTATTGGTGGACATAATCATTTAGCTATTCAACAAACACCTCAAACTCAACATGTCTTCCAACCAACATACTCTTCCTTCTTCTATTCTCAGCCTCTTAGTGAAACTAGTCCCCATTTGGTCACCAAAATAAAAAGCCTGAAAGTCATCTTAGTTTTTCCTTTCTCCTTCACATTAAATCAATAACTAAGTTCAGCTGGTTTCCCCTTCTATTTATTTCTCAATCTTGTCCCATTCTTTTCATCCCTCTTTTCACTGTTATAGTTTATAACATAATGATTTTTTGCTAGACTATTATAATAGTCTTTCGATGTTTCTGTATTTTAGTCATGTTCCTCCTATAGCTAACCTTCACAATGCAGTAAGTGCCAGAAAATATGTGCCAGAAAAGGAAGTCTTGAAACTTGATTGCATTTAAAAGGAAGAAGAGGGAGGGATTCAGAAATAAGGAAAAACAGAAGCAAAAAGTACATCTGAGTGAGTTTAACATGAAAACTATTAAGCAAGCCAGAATGGGCAAAGTGCTGTATTTATGGGGATGTGATGGGATATGAATTGGGAAAAAATATTAAACAATACAATGACAAAGATCTTGGTGAGCCATGAACTGTCATTTGATTTCCCATTGATTCTCACATTCCAGGGTGATAATGGTTTGAATCTGTGTCCCCATCCAAATCTCACGTCAAATTGTGTGGTTTAGCACCATCCCCCTTGGTACTGTTCTTGTGATAGTGAGTGAGTTCTCATGAGATCTGGTTGTTTAAAAGTGTGTAATACCTCTCACCTCTCTCTCTTGTTCCTACTCTGGCCATGTGACATGTCTGCTCCCCTTCTGCATTCTGCCATGATTCTAAGTTTGCTGAGGACTCCCCAGAAGTTGAGCAGATGCTAGCATCATGCTTCCTGTACAACCTACAGAGCCATAAGCCAATTAAACCTCTTTTCTTTATAAATTACCCAGTCTCAGGTATTTTTTTATAGCAGTGCAAGAACAAACTAATACACAGGGCAAACAAAAATCTTCTGCCACAGACAGTATTCAGAAGGAGGGGAGAAAAAGAGAATCATTTCTGTAACAAATACTGAAAATTTTATGTTCCTATTTACTGCATGTGCAAACCTTTCCACTACAAAGCCTGCCAAACAACAGTATGTTCAGAAACTGAATAATGCCCTAAAATAAAGAATTGTTCAGCCAGAGACCTTAATTATCCCCCCCACCTTTTTTTTTTTTTTTGGAGACAGGGTCTCGCTCTGCTGCCCAGGCTAAAGTCCAGTGATGTAATCAAGTCTCACTGCAAGCTCAAATTCCCAGGCTTTTGTGACGTTCCCACCTTGGCCTCTAGGGTAGCTGGGACTACAGGCACATGCCACCATACCCAGCTAATTTTTAAATTTTTTGTAGAGATGGAATCTCACAATGTTGCCTAGGCTGGTCTCAAATTCCCGAGCTCGGGTGATCCTCACGCCTCAGCCTACCAAATTGCTGGAATTACAGGCATGAGCCACGGCACCCAGCCACCTTTTCACTTTCATAGTCCCATCTCTAAAGCCACTTCATTCTCTAAACCTTTCTGCCTGAACCCTTCCCCACTAATCGAATGTTATAGCTCTCTTCTGGGCCTTCATAACCCTTTTACTCCTTAGTTCTCACTCTTTTTCACTATGAATGTCAAATCACCAAGTTGGCCAAATGTAAATTCTATAACCTAAACTTTATCTCAACTGTGAATAACCTAAAATTACCACTTTGTTAAACTTACTTGTGCTCCTGAGCTGCTAAATGGTGCTGGTATATAATGAAGAAATGGTACTGGGAAGACCAAACCCACTCTCTACTTTTGTAGCTTTAGACAGTTGTAATAAAGAAGGAGCCTGAGAGCTCTAAGAATGGGATGTGGAATCCATGTTTGGTTTTATTACTACTTCTCATCCCTAAGGATCAGTCATCTAAACCTACAGCCATTTAAAATGGCTTTTGGAAGATACACTGAAATTCTAAAATGAGCAGCTGAAAGAACTCAGGAACAATGGGTAAACATTTCTAGCATTATAAAAGTAAAAGTTAATTGGTATGACAGCAAGGAAAAATATACATATTAAATGGTAGATGTGATCACTCACCTGTCGAATCGACATAGTACAGAGAATATACAGGAAAATGAAGGAACAGTCTGTGGTGTCATCTCCCAGCAGATTTCGATGAGACAGTCCTTGGATGTAAGAAAGAGGGGTAAAAGGAAGCTTTGCCACCACTCTACCATCAAATCTAAAAGAAAAAAAAAATACAAAGAATTGTTATCTTTGGAAGACTGACAACTTTCTTACTTCCAAAGAAGAATCTGGGACAGAAATAGAGCTTTAAGTCTCTGATCTCTGAAAAACAAAGAGAGGGTGACATGCTAAAAATACACATGAACCTGATGTACTGTGATGTAAGGAAGAGCCTAGATTATTCTCATCAATCTTTTCCTAAATTAATCGTTCTCAATTCTTTTGGTATCAAGACCCCTTTATATACAGATAAATTATTTAGGACCCTAAAAACTTTGTGTTTATGTAGCTTATAGTTATTAATATTTGTTGTATTAGAAATTAAAAATGAGAAATGTTTAATATTTATTTTTTTGAGACAGTCTTGCTGTGTCGCCCAGGCTGGAGTGTAGTGGCACAATCTTGGCTCATTGCAACCTTTGCCTCCCGGGTTCAAGCGATATAAAATCTTTTATATCTTTATATATGTTATTTAATTATATGAAGTTGAACATGCATGAGACCTTAAACCAGCAACAAATCTGAAAAAACTTCTGATAATTCCTTTATTTTTTTTTTGAGATGGAGTCTCACTCTGTCACCCAGGCCAGAGTGCAGTGGCGCCATCTCAGCGCACTGCAACCTCTGCCTCCTGATTCAAGCGATTCTCCTGCCTCAGCCTCCCGAGTAGCTGGGATTACAGGTGTACACCACCACACCCAGCTAATTTTTGTATTTCACGATGTTGGCCTTGATGGTCTCGATGTCTTGACCTCATGAACCGCCTGCCTCAGCCTCCTAAAGTGCTACATGAATAGAAGCTTGTTACAAGGAACAGAAATTGGTGTCTAGCATAATAAATTAAAAAATTGGGAAGAGAAGAAGGAAGATGCAAAGAGAGAGATGATTTACAATAGGTGGATTATTTCTTTAAGTGCACTTACTCTGTGACTCCACAGGGCAGGACCACTGCTCACAAGTACAGATATGGGGAGGCATATTTTGGCCCAGTAAAAGGAATTATTTTCAAACTCTAAAAACTACTCAATAAAAGTACTAGTTATCTCAGAAACCACTAAGCTCCTCATTGTTGGAAATAAAGGATGACAAATTATCTGCTAGAGACATTAGTGATGAGCTTTCTGTATTAGGAGAGAAGTTATGTGTTAAATGACTTTTAAGATCTCTTTCAGGCTGGGCGCAGTGGCTCACACCTGTAATTCCAGCACTTTGGGAGGCCGAGGCAGGTGGATCACCTGAGGTCAGGAGTTCGAGACCAGCTGACCAACATGGAGAAACCCTGTCTCTACTAAAAATACAAAATTAGCCGGGCATGGTGGCGCATGCATGTAATCCCAGCTACTCGGGAGGCTGAGGCAGGAGAATCACTTGAACCCAGGAGGCGGAGGTTGTGGTGAGCCGAGATCGTGCCATTGCACTCTATCCTGGGCAACAAGAGCAAAACCCCGTCTCAAAGAAAAAAAAAATCTCCTTCAATTCTAAAATCCTGTTATTTCAACTTTATGTAAATGATTCAGGAAGAGATGCCAAAAAGAACAAAGAGAAGTAAGTAGCTATATCTAGTCCTTTTTCTGGCAATCTGGGATTTCAAGTCCTTCCCTTCTTAGTCTAACCTTAGATTTTTTTCCTTAAAGCATCTGCCAGCTGTTAACAAATTTTAAGAGTGTAAGGGATATTATTTTTGTTTGTTTCACACAGGGTCTCGCTCTGTCATTCAGGCTGGAATGCAGTGGTGCAATCATGGCTCACTGTAGCCTTGACCTCCTGGGCTCAAAGAATCCTCCTGCCTCAGCCTCCCAGGAAGGTGAGATTACAGAGGTATATCACCATGCCTGGCTAATCTTTTTTTTTTTTTCTGTAGAGCTGTGGTCTTCCTATGTTGCTCAGGCAGGTTTCAAACTCCTGGCTTCAAGTGATCTTCCTGCCTCAGCCTCCCAAATTGCTGGGATTATAGGAATGAGCCACCACTCCTGGCTTACACAATCTTTTAGTATCCCTTATAGTCTTGGCCAGGCGTGGTGGCTCATGTCTCATAATCCCAGCACTTTGAGAGGCCGAGGTGGGAGGATCACTTGAAGCCATGAGTTCAAGGCCAGCCTGGGCAACATGGCGAAATCCTATCTCTACCAAAAAAAAAAAAAAAAAATTAGCCAGCTGTCGTGGTGCATGTCTGTAGTCCCAGCTACTCAGGAGGCTGATGTGGGGGGATCACTTGAGCCCAGCAGGTTGAGGCTGCAGTGAATAGTGATCACACCACTGTACTCCAGCCTGGGTGACAGAGCAAAATCTGGTCTCAAAAACAGATGATCAAAGTTAAACTTGGAGAAATTATGTTAAAGACTGAATAACTTTTGTTCAATATAATCAAAACATGTATTAGACTTTTAATTTCATATGCCAGTTTATAAAAACAGATATACAGCCTTTAACTTCTAGGTGCTGACAATCTAAGACACAGTATTTTTTTAAATGTACAGGGTACAAAGACCAGAACAAAAACATGAATACAGCATTAATACTGGTAAAATGTATTATGCGAACCTCCACTAGTTTGGGAAAACAAAATAAGCAAATAAAAAGCTATTGTTTGCCAGTGTTCTGAATAAGAAAGTTGCTGAAAATAATATACATAAAAACAAAAAAATAAGGCCGGGAACGGTGGCTCACGCCTGTAATCCCAGCACTTTGGGAGGCCGAGGCGGGTGGATCACGAGGTCAGGAGTTCGAAACCAGCCTGGCCAATATGGTGGAACCCCCTCCGTACTAACAATACAAAACAGAGTAGGTAGTAGGCAATGATAAGAAAATTAGCCAGGCGTGGTGGTGCGTGCCTGTAGTCCCAGCTACTTGGGAGGCTGAGGCAGAAGAATTGCTTGAATGCGGGAGGCGGAGGTTGTAGTGAGCCGAGATTGTGCCACTGCACTCCAGCCTGGGCGACACAGGTAGACTCCATCTCAAAAAAAAAAAAAAAAATAGCCTTCTTTCCTGCCAACATATCCTTTTATACGAAACTTGATTATAATGAAACTTTCATATAATTTTCCTCCTTGAAGATACTCTACTTGACTTCTTTGACTTCTATAGCTTGGAAGACCTATATCACACACACACACACACACACACACACACACACACACACACACACACAGCATCTAGTATTTTATGTTGATGAACTGCAAAAATAATCTGGCATTTCAATACTGGTCCAAGGTCTAATAACTTAATCACCAAATATTTGATAAGTGCTTATTATATTATTAACTCTATTAGGGATAACGTATCACATATGCTTGCATATAGCTTTGAAAACCTCCATTCTTTAAAAATTTCATAAATATCATAGCAGTGATATGGGCATTCTCTTCATCTTGTTCCCATCTTTACTGCAGTATTGTTGGTATTTTACCTTCAAGTATTTAACCCTCTTCTGGTTGTTCTAATTCATTGCACAATAGAACTAGAGAACAGCGATGGAGAGAAAGGAAGGGAGGGAGGGAAAAGAGAATTTGGAAAAGATGACAATATTATTTGTCTGATCATATGATTATCTATCTAGAAAACTACAGAATCAAATTAAAAGCTATGGGAGTTCAGGAAGATGTCCAATTAGAAAATAAAATCACAAAAATTGATAACCTGCTGGGCATGGTGGCTCACACCTGTAATCCCAGCTTTGGGAGGCTGAGGCTGAGGCAGGTGGATCACTTGAGGTCAGGAGCTCAAGACTAGCCTGGCCAACATGGTGAAACCCCATCTCTACTAAAAATACAAAAATAAGCCAGGCGTAGTGACACATGCCTGTAATCCCAGCTACTCGGGAGGATGAGGCAGGAGAATCACTTGAACCCGAGAGGTGAAGGCTGCAATGAGCCAAGATCGTGCCACTGCACTCTAGCCTGGGCAACAGAGAACAGAGTGAGACTCTGTCTCAAAAAAAAAAAAAAAAATTGATAACCTACTTATATACAGTAGTAGCAAACTAGAAAATATGAAATATTACTTATACTTATTTGGGAAGGAACTACAGAAAGTATATAAAATAGACTTGGCAGAAATACCATGTTTCTGGATGGGAATACTAAAAATTATAAAGGTATTTAATACCTCAAAATTAATGCACAAATTTAATAAAATTTCAGACAAAACTCAGAAGGGATTATTTTAGAGGAAGCTGACACTTGATTGATTCTAAAATTCATTTGAAAGAATAAGTGCCCCAGGAACAGTGAACAATACAGTTAAAACAGAGTAGGTAGTAGGCAATGATAAGAAAATAGTTTGAAAAACAGGCTGGGGCCAAAGCATGGAATGTCATGAGAGCCAGGGTAAGGAGTCTTGACTAAAATCAGTAGTCAGGGTTGCATGGTGATAAGTGTGGACTTTAGAGTCTGAGAGACAGGGTTAAACCCCAGCTCAACATTTACTAGCTTGGAGACCTTAAGCAAGTTAAGTAACTTAGAGTCTCATGTCCTCATCTGTAAAAGATTAGAATTCTTATCTTAGAAGACTGTTAAAAGTAAAAGGGAAGGCAGGGCGTGGTGGCTCACACCTGTAATACCAGCACTTTGGGAGGCCAAGGCAGGCGGATCACCTGAGGTCAGGAATTCAAGACCAGCCTTGCCAACACGGTGAAACCCCATGTCCACTAAAAATACAAAAATTAGCTTGGTGTAGGGGCAAGTCCCTGTAATCTCAGCAACTCGGGAAGCTGAGGCAGGAGAATCACTTGAACCCGGGAGGTGGAGGTTACAGTGAGCCCAGATCACACCACTGCACTTCAGCCTGGGTGACACAGCAAGACTCCATTTCAAAAAACAAAAAACAGTAAAAGAGTAACATATATAAAGAGTTCAGTACAGTCCCCAACATAGGTTACTGTTTAATCAGTAGCAGATAATGTTATTAGGCAATGAGTAACAGGCTTCTGAGGATGGCTAACTTAACAATGTTGGATAGAGAGGAGACACCTGAGGGAGCAAAAGCAGGCTATTGTGATACCAAGCAAAAAGTAATAGCGAAGGAGAAAAAAGGAAATAATCATTGAAACTAGGATGGGAGCTGGTGCTAGGATGAATGAGAAAAGAGGAGGGAGGGATGAATGGATGACTGCACAGACAGAAAACATGGGCTGTTAACTGAGAGGAAGGGAAGGTTGAAAGGGTCAGATTTAATCCAGTACATATCATTAAATATGGGAAAGGACAGATATGGAGTAATGTCTAGTGAAAAGAGGGAGAGGAAGGGAAACAAAAAAGGTTTGAATTCCTGGTGATTAGAATTGAGTACCACTAAAACATATGGATGAGAGTGCTGCTTTCACAGGGAACACGATTGGTTCCAAGTGAGTTTCAAAGTCCATGGTTGACATTAGGGTTCATTCTTGGTGTTGTACATTCTATGGGTTTGGACAAATATATAATAACATGTTATCCACCATTATAGTATCATAAAGAATAATCTCATTGCCCTAAAGAATCCTCTGTGCTCTGCCTAGCCATCCTTGCCTTCCTCCTAACTCCTGGCAACCATTGATCTTTTTACTGTCTCCATAGTTTTGCCTTTTTCATACAGCAGGAATCGTACAGTGTATAGCCTTTTTGGAAGAGCTTATTCACTTAAAATTATGCATTTAAGACTTCTCCATGTCTTTTCACGGCTTACTAGCTCACTTCTTTTTAGCACTGAATAATATTTCATTGTCTAGTTGTACCACAGTTTGTTTATCCTTTCACCTACCGAAAAGACATCTTGATTCCTTCCAACTTCTGGCAATTATGAATAAAACTGCTATAAACATCTGTGTACAGGCTTTTGTGTGGATCTAAGTTTTCAATCTATTTGGGTTCACTTTCACTTTTTATTCTATATAAGTGTTTGAATTTTTTAGAAATAAGTTTTATATATTACTCATATAAGAAAATTATTTTGTAAAACTCCATATATGATTCTTTTCCCCATATATGATTCTGATGCACACTCCTGGTTAAGATCCACTGCCTAAGTTTTGGGAAGCTACTGATACATAACAAACAAGTCGTTTCAAATCATCAGGGAAAAGATGATTTATTCAACTATGTGATATTGACAATGGTTAAAAACTTAGTAAAGTTGGAAACAAAATACCAAAATAAATTGTAGATGAAACAAATATTTAAATATAACAAGTAGGCTAGGTGCAGTGGCTCATGCCTGTAACCCTAACACTCTGGGAGGCCAAAGGTGGGGATCACTGGGGCCCAGGAGTTCAAGGCTGCAGTGGGCAATGACTGCGCCACTGCACTCTGGCCTGGGTAACGGAGTGAAAACGTGTCTCTAAATAAATAAATAAATAAGAAAATAGAAAAAAACAGGAAAATTTTTTTTCTATAATCTGATATAAGGAACGCATTACTTACATAATGGAAAAGAGTAACAGCTTTAACAACAAAAAATATTTTCCAAAAAAAGAGTTTAATAGCCTCTATATGTAAAAAACTGTTGTAAATAAAAACATAAAAAATAAACAGCAAAAAAAAGAAGGCAGGGAGCAAGTGGAGGGAATGAACTAGGAACTTAAAACTGGAAAAACATAGTATATGAAAAGATGTTAAATCTCACACAAGTTATTCAAAAAAATGAAAAAATTTGAAAGAAATATTATTTTTCAACTATTCAATTGGCAAATATTAAGCAGATATATCATAATTTCCAGTGATGATAAGTATAAGGAGAAACATCCATTCACAAGTACTGATGGCAATAATCTAAAGATATAAATTAATAAAATCTCTCTAAGGAACAATATATACCAAAGTTTAACTCAAGAAATACTAGGATATACCCTAAGGGAATAATAAGTATACACTGGTATACATACTATCTAAAAATTCTATATGATGATTAATAAAAAATTAGTTAACAGAGTACATCCTGGCCAGGCGCAATGGCTCACACCTGTAATCCCAGCACTTTGGGAGGCCGAGGCGGGCAAATCACCTGAGGTCATGAGTTTGAGACCAGCCTGGCCAACATGGTGAAACCGCATTTCTACTAAAAATACAAAAAATTAGCTGGGCGTGCTGGTGCGCACCTATAATCCCAGCTACTCAGGAAGCTGAGGCAGGAGAATGGCTTCAACCCAGGAGGCAGAGATAGCAGTGAGTTGAGACCGGGCCATTGCACTCCAGCCTGGGCAAAAAGAGCAAAACTCCGTTTCAAAAAAAAAAAAAAGTACATCCATTCAATGGAACATTATAAAGACATTTCAGAAAAGAGTAAGTTACAGAAATTAATATATATATCATGTTTTAAAAATTGCCCACAGATTTTTGTGTGGATAAAAATTATAGCAGGTTACAAAACAACCATTCTTCTGTATTAAAGTTTATATTCAGCCTGGGCAATATAGTGAGACCTCGTCTCTACAAAAAACTGTTTAAAAATTAGCCTGGGCCAGGCGTGGTGGCTCACACCTGTAATCTCAGCACTTTGGGAGGCCTGGGTGGGAGATCACTTGAGGTCAGGAATTTGAGACCAGCCTGGCCAACATGGTGAAACCCATCTCTATCAAAAATACAAAAAGTAGCCAGGCATGGTGGCGCACACCTGTAGTCCCAGCTACTCGGGAGGCTGAGGCAGGAGAATCGCTTGAACCCAGGAGGCAGAGGTTGCAGTGAGTTGAGATCGCGCCACTGCACTCCAGCCTGAGTGACAGAGCGAGACTCTGTCCTGAACAACAACAATGAAAAGATAATAAATTACTATCATCGTTGGATATTTTCTGTCAAACTCAGTTCCATAATTACTCTGGTCTGCTATATGCTGGTTTAGACAACAGTAATTTACCTTATCATTAAACAAGATTATAGTTATTAAGACTCTATTTTAAGAGGGAAAAGATCTTTTTATGACTATTTTCATTTTGAAGCAGCATGTTAGTAAGCAACTGAAAAACAGAGGGAACATATTAAATTCTCTATAAAGAACCCATAATGCCTAAGCCTATGTCTTACACATAAAACACCCTCAATATTAAAAGGGTAAAAAAGTTATTGTGTAATTGTATTTTATAAAAATTAAATTCTGGCTGGGTGCGGCGGCTCACGCCTGTAATCCCAGCACTTTGGGAGTCCAGGCAGGTGAATCACCTGAGGTTAGGAGTCTGAGACCAGCCTGACCAACATGGCAAAACCCTGTCTCTACTAAAAATACAAAAATTAGCTGGGCATGGTGGTGCACGCCTGTAGTACCAGCTACTCGGGAGGCTGAGATAGGAGAATCGCTTGAATGCAGGAAGACAAAGGTTGCAGTGAGCCAAGATTGCACCACTGTACTCCAGCCCAGGTGACAGAGCAAGACCCCGTCTCAAAAAAAAAAAAAAAAAAAGACCCAAAAAACAAAAATTCCCTTGATTTTGATAATTGTTTTGAAGTTATATAAGAAAATGTCCTTAGGAAATATATAGAGAAGTAGTTATGGGAAATGGGGCATACAGCCTAAAACATACTCTCAAATGATTAAGAAAAATACATAAATAATGTATGGATGAGCACACATATAATAGAGAAAGAAAAGGGAGAAAAAGAAAAAAAAGATGTGAAGCAAAACATTAACAATTGTGAATGTAGGTAATGGATATACTATTCTTGCAACTTTTCTTTAAGTTTGAAATTATGTCGAAATAAAATATTACCCAAAAAGTTCATGCTAACATACATACAAATATAGAGTAATAGTTATTAGTCAAAAGCTTATAAAAGGACACTCACATGGAATTGAACATTCCCATTAGGGCAGTAAAACAAAAGCCAATCGCAAACATGGATTTCATTCGAACCTGTAATGAGACAAACAAATTGTCATTTTACACTAAAAAAAAAACACATCTAAAGCATATCTCAAAAGTTTTGGTTTCATGTCTTTTTTTTTTTTTTTTTGAGGCGGAGTCTTGCTCTGTCTCCCAGGCTGGAGTGCAGTGGCGTAATCTCGGCTCACTGCAAGCTCCGTCCCCCCGGGTTCACGCCATTCCCTTGCCTCAGCCTCGCGAGTAGCTGGGACTACAGGCACCCGCCACCACGCCTGGCTGATTTTTTGTATTTTTAGTAGACGGGGTTTCACCGTGTTAGCCAGGATGGTCTCAATCCTCTGACCTTGTGATCCGCCCGCCTCGGCCTCCCAAAGTGCTGGGATTACAGGCATGAGCCACTGTGCCCGGCCTCATGTCATTTTTTTTTTAAATCTCCTTAGCAGTTCAAGACCAGCCTGGCCAACATGGTGAAACCCCATCTCTACTAAAAATATGAAAAATTAGCCAGGCATAGTGGCGGGTGCCTGTAATCCCAGCTACTCGGGAGGCTGAGGCAGGAGAATCACTTGAATCCGAGAGGTGGAGGTTGCAGTGAGCCGAGATTGTGCCACTGCACTCCTGCCCCAGGCAACAGAGTGAGACTCCGTCTCAAAAAAAAAAAAAAAAAAAGGTACTCCTTAGCAAAAAGCTATAGCTGTATGTTGGGTAACCCGCCCTTCACCTCCAATTCCTCTTCTTGCCACCCAGTAAGGAAGAATATTGGGGTGACTGTGGCCCAATTCTGGCCAATGAGTTAATAAGTACTGGCAAAAGGTCTCTCAGTAAGTAAAAGAGAACTATTGCACAGTTCAGGTGTCCTGTGTTAAATATATAGAAGTTAAGTGAAAAATTAATCAAGCTATATAATTAGCCTATCTATGCTTTAGGAAGATATGCTCAAATAAAGCCTACTCTTAATAAATAATGAGGAAATTGGTAGTGAAATCACTTTTCCTTATACTTCATGGTATGCCAGATACTGAGAACAAAAGGTCTCTTAAAGAACAAAAGAGCCAGGCACGGTAGCTCACACCTGTAATCCCAGCACTTTGGGAGGCCGAAGCAGGTGGATGGCTTGAGCTCAGGAGTTCAAGACCAGCCTGGGCAACATAGCAAAACCCCATCTCTACAAAAAATACAAAAATAAGCCAGGTATGGTGGCACACACCTGTAATCCCAGCTACTTGGGAGGCTGAGGTAGGAGGAGCACACAAGCCCAGGTGGCAATCAGTCAAGATAGAGCCACTGCACTCCGACCTTGGTAATAGAGCAAGACTCCGTCTCAAAAAAAAAAAAAAAAAACAAAGACTCGGCAGGGTGCAGTGGCTCATGCCTATAATCCCAACACTCTGGGTGGCTGGGGCTGAAGGATCCATCACTTGAGCCCAGGAATTCAAGATCAGTGTGGGCAAGATAGCAAGACCTCATCTCTACAAAAAAAAAATTAAAAATTAGCCAGGTGTGGTGTACTCCTGTAGTCCCAGCTACTTGGGAGGCTGAGACAGGAGGGTCCCTAGAGCCCAAGAATTCATAGCGGCAGTGAGCTCTGATCGTGCTACTGCATTCCAGCCTGGGTGACAAAGCAAGATCCTGTCTCTAAAAAAGAAAAAAGAAAAAAGAACACAAGACAGTAATAAAAGCCATTTATAATGTTCCAACTCCTATATTGGGATTACACACATCACCATAAAACCAAAGATTCAGCATTAACATAGGGAAGAAAAAGAAAATAAACTACTTCATTTGAAAACATAAGAGGGAACTAAGAACTGTGTGAAGAGGACAAATTATGACCTCTGAGACAGTCTAAAAAAGCTATTTATAGTATTAAAATGAAGTTTAAGAGCAGGAGCATATTTTCACTTCCATTTGGTCCAGGAACACCCATGATATTATTTATAGCCTTCACAGGTGATAAATTTCTGAAAAGGTGAGTGCAATGCACTTGATGCAAATCAGTCTTTTGCTAAAAACATTATGTGGTTAACCATGAAGTTATAGTTAGGTCTCTTACCATTGATAGATCTCTGTTATTATTCTTCAGTTTCTCTTCTTGTCTCTCTGCAAAGAATTAATGAGATGGTTAATACATACAATGCTGAGCACAAAGCAGCTGTTAAATAAACTGTCACTGATTGGTGATTACAAAAGCACTCTATCTCAATATCATTTAATAAGATGATGAAAACACCTGGGATAGTACACATTTTGTACTCAGGAGATTCAAATGCAGCAGAGCACCAAAATATTTCAATTTAAATAAATAAATCTTCAGCGTTTTTTTGAAATTACCTCTGGTATTAAATGTCTTAACTCTGTACATTAATATATATATGCTTATGTTACACCAAAGGGAATTGCCAATCAGTTAATTTGTAAGTATAACATAATGATTGTACTTAAATGTCTCAAATTAGTTATCCTTCTCTTAAATTTTCTCCCTTTTTTCAATTTCCCTAAAATGGCATATAGTCTAAAATTATAAGCCAGTTGATAGGATGAACTTAAAATTCAGGTTCTAGCTGGACAATCCCAGCACTTTGGGAGGCTGAGGTGAGAAGATCACTTGAGGCCAGGAGTTCAAGACCATCCTGGGCAACATAGCAAGACCCTGTCTCTACAAAAAATTTACAAATTAGCCAACCATGATGGTGTGCCCCTGTAGTCCCAGCTACTTGGGAGGCTACAGTGGGAGGATTACTTGAGCCCAGGAGTTTGAGGCTGCAGTGGGCCACGAACGCGTCACTGTGCTCCAGCCTGGGCGACAGGGTGAGACTCTGTCTGAAAACAAAAACAAAAACAAAAAACTACACATTCCCTAAGTAGTGAACTTTTAGAATACATCTATGAAATTTGACAAAATTTCATGGAGAGAATAATCTGGAAATATGCAGAAGATATATTTATATTTAGAATGATTTCTTTTCCAAGGTGACTAGCAAAAGGGAAAGTTAAAATTCAGAAAAGGAATACTCCAAAAATGGAGGCTACATTTCTTGTGGCTATTGGAATAAGCTAGTAGCAATGATGACATCCATTCTGACCACAGTCAGTAGACCTTCAGCCAATCCAAATAACATAGAAAAAGGCCTAGAATGAGTGTATAAATTCAGGACCCCAAATATATTAAATTTCAAAAATTTCCTCTCATATTTAAATCCAAGTCATGAAGAAAAGAGGCCAGGTGTGGTAGCCCACACCTGTAATCCCAGCTCTTTGGGAGACTGAGGTAGGAGGATTGCTTGAGTCCAGGAGTTCAAGGGCAACACAGAGAGACCCCATCTCTACAAAAAACTTAAAAATTAGCCAGGCATGGTGGTATATGCCTGTAGTCTGAGCTATTCAAGGAGGCTGAGGCAAGAGGAGTTGGGGTTGTGGTGAGCCATGAACATGCCACTATACTTCAGCCTGGGCTGACAGAGGGTAACCTTGCCTCAAAAACAAAACCAAACAAACAAAAAAAACAAAAAAAGAAAAGAGATACTTAGCCCACCCAGACAAGCTTCAGAATGTCTGCTCTCCCTTTCCCATCCACCTTATGGGGACATCTGCCTGGCACCATACCTTGTTGAAGGGTTAGCCTCATGAAGATTTATAACACCCTCTGTCCTACTACTGCTGACCCAAGAGGCAGCCAAACCATAGGCTCTCCCATGACCTATGACATAAAAAGATCAGCTGGGCCAATTAGATTCCTCTCTCAGGAATTTATGCTAGAAAATTTTGGGAAAATAAATCAATTAACTATGGGAACAGAAATAGAAAAGTTATAATATGGTACTGGCTCTGAAACTTTAATTTGCCTAAGAATTATATGGGCAACTTGTGTAAAAAAAAAAAAAAGAAAAAAGTAGACTCCTGAGTCCCACATCCAGAGATCCTGATTCAGTAAAGTCTGGGAGTAATACTTGGCACCCTTCATTTTTCACAAGTATCTCAAGCAATATTGATGTAGGTAGTCTATAGATGACACTATGAAAATACTGAGCTAGAACCCCAGGACACAAACATCTGGAGCAGATATTCCTAAGGGGTTGGGGGTGGGGAAGGACACAGGGAAGGTTAGGTGAAGGCAAAAGCTGAATGCCAAAAAAATTAGTGAAGTTTTACAGTGAAGATCCCTGTCCGGCTTTTTCTCAAGACTTGCTCTGCTTGCAGGACTTGCTATACCACGGTTCCTGCCTTCCTGTAACCACTTAGTTCAGCTTTGCCTGAGTTTCTCATCACATGTATCCTTCAAATAAGCCCCTTATGACTTCTTTATTTGAAATGCAACAAAACAAACCATATAAAATTCATATACCAAAAGTAAATTAATTTTTCTTCTTATCAGAGGGAAATGCAAAATAGTCAAAACATTTGCTCCTGAAATTAAGAATCGGGACCATCAAATCTTCAGTTAAAAAGCAAAGGACACTTACCACTGCAGATTAATGGTTCTCTCAAGGATTGTTATCAAAGAGCTTCACCTAGTGAAATCAATGACATTTTGCTTCTCTGGAACACTGAATATTGCTGGCTGCTTCCCTCTTACTGAAAACTCCCTTCTTTCAGTGCAGTGGCTTTACTCTTTACACCCCCTTTTTCCCCAGATACTATATATTTGTAAATAAGCTCAAGTGAGGAATCTGGGCTAAGAAAAAGTAAGGGTTAGATAATAATAAAACTACATAGGATCAGTACATAAAAATACATTTAATTGGTCCTATAAAGTTGCTGGAGATGAACAGCAAATCTCATTCTAGGCTTATCAGCAGCCGATTCAAAGGAAAACAAAAATCAGTTCAAGCACGGTGTCCATAAGATAAAATAAATCAATTACTTATAAGAACTGCTACTTTTTCTGATATTGAAAACTAATAGAAACAGTTTCCACAATTTCTTATCAAAAAACAATTGTGTAATGTTGTGGATGTTTTTGAATATATTCCATGGTAGTACTATAAGAAATTGTATTATACCTGGCTGAATTTTTCATAATAAGCCCAACAATGCAAATGCCAAGGCAAAATACGGTAAAATCATTTTATGAAGTCCAAAATAATCCAGTTTAGGTTTACAGATTTCTGATAGTCTGGCTTAATCTAAGATTAAAATGTACAAATCTAGAGAGCGGATAGATCATCTTTCAAGCAATTCCTCATAAATATTACATCTCACAATTTCTAATAAGATTTTGATAAGCAGCTCTTCATAAACACTACTTCCTTTTTTGCGACAAAGTTTTGCTCTTGTTGCCCAGTCTGGAGTACAATGGCGCGATCTCGGCACACTGCAACCTCCACCTCCCAGATTCAAGTGGATTCTCCTGCCTCAGCCTCCCAAGTAGCTGGGATTACAGGCATGCACCACCACGCCTGGTTAATTTTTGTATTTTTAGTAGAGATAGGGTTTCGCCATGTTGGTCAGGCTAGTCTTGAACTCCTGACCTCAGGTGACCCACCCGTCTTGGTCTCCCAAAGTGCTGAGATTACAAGCGTGAGCCACCATGCCTGGCAATAAATATTATTTCTTTTAACTTCTGATGAGATTTTTTTTGGGGTGAGCAAACAATTCAGGGTTGCACTCCATGTTAAGATCACTTGAATTCAGATACTCTGTGTTGCCAATTTAAGGACAGAGGATTATCTGCCTTCCATTCTTATATCGTTCCTATTCTTTATAGCAAAGGTACTTGTAAGAGTTGTCCATGTTCAACGTCTTCATTTTCTCACTGTCTGCATTCTCAATGTCTGCATTCTCTCCTTCATCTATACGATCTGGCTTCTGTCCCCGATCATGCCACTCAAACCATTTTTGCTAAAAGCACTAATAACCTCCATTTCTTAGACATTTACCATCATCATCAGGCCCTTCCTCCTCTCTGACACTCTCCTCTCAACTTCTGTGACACTACTACTTTCCAACTTATCTGGCAATACTTTTTCAGAACTTTACTTCTTCTGTTGTTCCTTAAATTTCTGTTCCTCAAGACTCTTGGCCGACATAGTGGCTCATGTCTACAAGCCCAACACTTGGAGAGGTTGAGGCGGGTGGATCACCTGAGGTCAGGAGTTCGAGACCAGCCTGGCTAACATGGTGAAATCCCGTCTCTACAAAAAATACAAAAATTAGCCAGGTGTGGTGGTGCATGCCTATAGTCCCAGCTACTCGTGAGGCTGAGGCAGGAAAATCGCTTGAACCCGGGAGGCAGAGATTGCAGCGAGCCGAGATCACACCACTGCACTACAGCCTGGGAAACAAGAGTGAAACGCTGTCTCAAAAAAAAAAAAAAACAACAACAAGCAAACAAACAAAAAAGTACTTAACATCCTGCATAGTAATCATTTATTTTCTGGTCTATTTTCCCTGTCTAAACAGAGCTAATAAAAATTGCATCTTTTCTACTTTGTTTCTCCAATGCTGTTAGGAGTAACTGACACATAACAGAGTAAATGTTCAATAGTATTTTCTCATGGAATTAAGTGAACAGACCACTTAAAAAACATCCAGGATCACTATACTAACTGAAAAACTTTAATCAGAACAGGAATTGACATAGTCTAATTGCATGGAATTCTCCCCTGGGTTGTAACAGCAGTGACCTAGGTATACAGACACAGTTTCGGAAACAAATACACAATCTCATAATAATTTTTTTCCTAATTTCAGAATCAAGAAATGTCATAATGTATAAAAACAAATCATATAAAATCCTTTACGAATTGTCTTTTGGAAACAGAATTACTTAAATTCTAAGTTATACTAAAAAACTAAAAACATACAATATGGTCATTATTTCTCCAAGTATATCAAAATTACTCAGAAAATTTCCTACCCCTTGGTGGATTTCCATCACTAGTCAATACTCAGTAAGGAAGCCATGGAAACAATGAATACAAGTAAGACTTAAGTGGAAATAATCATCTCAGATATAAAAAACAATATGGTTTTACAAACTATGCCAAAAACCCTCAGCCAAGTTCAAAAGCCACAACTGTCATTTTACAAAACTCAAATTCCAAAGCTAAGAGCAAAAATAGAGGAACTGCTTAAATTTGTCCTGTACACCTCACAAAATGGGTAAGAATCAAGTGAGATAAAGTATGCATGTGCTTTATAAACCATAAAATCATAGAAATGTGAGTTATCACTATTAATAATTTTATTATATTTTCATTATCTAAGAATTAATTTTTTATGAAAACCCAAATTTCATTTTGACTAATATCTCATCTTACCTATTTTCTTTTTCTGTTGTCGACCAGCTGACTCTGTTATTGTTTCCTTCTTCTTTTCCACTGTAAACAATATAGTAACACAGTAAAAATTAACTGGATTATACTAAAGAAACAAAGGATGCTGTATCACGCTGAACCAATGAAAGAAGCTTGCAAGAAAGTTACACACTGACTGATTACGGTCATGATTAAGTTAACTGGTCCACTCTCACAGCTACTGATGTAAAAGGTAGATACAATATTCTAAGAATGAAACAACAATTATAAGCATCATTAATCAAATACCCATAAAGAATTATATTGATAGAATCATAATGAAAACAGACCATCAGCTGAGGATGATTACCTTAGCTGGTTTCAAAGCACAATTTTCAAATTTCTGTTCTCTCAGATAACTAGGGTTAATTGTAATTCCATTCTCTTATGATAGAAGGTAGAAATTTATTCACTCAGTTATTGGCTGCCTAAATAACTCTAAGCAGATGAAAAAGAATATGATCCCTACCTTCTAAAGAATAATCTAGTCAGGGGAGATAATCAAATGACAATTACAGTAATGTGATAAGATAGATATATGCACAACTGCAGGAAAATCAGGAGAGCCAAAAAAGCTGAGACCAGCCAAACGCAGTGGCTCACACCTATAACCCCAGCACTTTGGGAGGCCTAGGCGGGCAGATCACCTGAGGTCAGGAGTTTGAGACCAGCCTGGTCAACATATAGTGAAACCCCATCTCTACTAAAAAAATACAAAAATTAGCTGGGCGTAGTGGCATATGCCTATAATTCCAGCTACTTGGGAAGCTAAGGCAGGAGAAGCACTTGAACCCAGGAGGTGGAAGTTGCAGTGAGTTTAGATCGCACCACTCTACTCCAGTCTGGGCAACATTGCGAGACTCTGTCTCTCAAAAAAAAAAAAAACACCATTTTTTCTGATGCATTTCAATTACTATCATGATTACATAACAATAAGCTTTTGAAAAAGAAATAACGGGTGCAGTGGCTCACACTTGTAATTCCAGCACTTTGGAAGGCTGAGGCGGGCGGATCATGAGGTCAAGAAATCGAGACCATCCTGGCCAACATGGTGAAAACCCACCTCTGCTAAAAATACAAAATTTAGCTGAGCGTGGTGGCACGTGCCTGTAGTCCCAGCTACTTGGGAGGCAGAGGCAAGAGAATCGCTTGAACCCGGGAGGCAGAAGTTGCAGTGAGCTGAGATCTCGCCACTGCACTCCAGCCTGGCGACAGAGCGAGACCCCATCTCAACAAAAAAAAAAAAGAAAAAGAAATACTGTAATGTATTTATATTATATTTACTATCTTTAATCACCTGTAAATGGACTAGGGATATGTCAAAAATTACCTTTACTTAGTTTATTTATATTATCTGTTACCCATATTATCTTAGTATACTAATAGCAAACAGTACGGTATAGGTATCATTTCTAAAACCTACATTAAAGAGAATTAGCAGGTAGAACTCTTTCCCTTACTACATGAAGTTTGTCCCTGAATTCTAAAAGCAAAATTGGTATCACTGCTTTATCCAAGAATTGTAAAATTCAATTTGACTCCAATATTGCAAATGAAATTTAAAGGGCTGGCCAAAATAAAATATGTGTTTTGTGTATGTGTGTGTGTGTGTGTGTGTGTGTGTGTGTGTGTAGTATATGTATGTTCTGGGAGACTGAGTAACAGATACTGTTCTAGGTAAATAGAAAGGTAACATATAGGCCAGGCATGGTGGCTCACACCTGTAATCCCAGCACTTTGGGAGGCTGAAGCAGGAAGACTGCTTGAGCCCGGGAGTTTGGGATCAGCCTGGGCAACATGGCAAGACTGTCTCTATAAAAAATTTAAAAATTAGCCGAGTGTGGTGGCACATGCCTATAGTCCCAGCTACTCAGGAGGCTGAGGCAGGAGGAGCTCCTGAGCCCAGAAGCTTGAGGCTGCAGTGAGCTGTGTTCACTTCACTGCACTCCAGCCTATGCGAGAGTGAGACTTTGTCGCCAAAATAAAATAAAACATCATGTATATGGAAAGAGAGAAAGATTTTGAATGAACATACTAGTGAGAGATCATAAAAGAAAAATGTCAAATTTCACATTTTAAAATGTTATAAAAATAACATTTTATGTTGGGTGCAGTGGCTCAGGTGTGTAAGCCCAGCACTTTGAGAGGCCAAGATGGGAAGATCGTTTCAGTTCAGGAGTTCGAGATCAGCATGGGCAACATGGCGAAACCTCGTCTCTACCAAAACTACAAAAATCAGCCGGCCATGGTGGTGCACTCCTGTGGTCCCAGCTACTCAGGAGGCCGAGATGAGAGGATCACGGAAGCCCAGGAAGTCAAGACTGCAGTAAGCCATGATTGGGCCACTGCACTCTAACCTGGGTGACAGAGTGAAACCCTGTCTCAAAAAAATAAATAAATAAAAAATAAACATTTTTATTAAAATGTTATAAGGATAACATTTTAAAAGACAAAATGGACAGAAAACACTTAATGTTTTGTTGTTTATCATTATTATTAAACAAAGAAACAAAAGTATTTCTTTCCACCCGAGAAGGACTATAACACAACTACTTGGCATTTAACCACGACTGCATAGAAAACAGGGCAATAAAAAGACAGAAGGCTAGAGAATAGAAACATAAGACAATTCCATAAACATTAGTCTGGTCTTCCAGCAGACCAGATTGAGACTAGATAAATTGTTTTTAGGGATAAATTAATCTAATGTTTTTCAAACTTCATGAGGTTGTGATGAAACCTTGGTGTGTGGTTATTTATTCATCAGAATCTCACCTGACAACAAGAAGTAGAAATGTCAGAGTTGACAAAAATAAAAGATGTCTACTAAGAAACACATTTCTGTCCACGATCTGGTATTCCTGCATTCTGAATTCCAGAGTTCTACCAAACAGTTTATAAATTATTCTAAAAGATTTATCCTATTTTACCGTAAACAACAGAAATACCTCCTACTTCACAGCAATTTATACTTAGTAAATGCTCTCAAATAAACAACTGTGTTACAAGAATCAAGTTATATATACTGTACTTTAATCTTTCTCATTTATTGAAGTATCCTTTCATTAGTATATATTATAATAGTAACACAATAAAAGGAGACCTACTGATATTTAGAATACATCTATAAGCCCAGTGACCACCTGAGTCAACCAACTCACTACCTTCAAGAAAGCATTTTCTTTTGTTAAAAGCAGCTCAGTAGGACTGCTTTTTGGATACCAGTATTCTTTTAAAAATGCCAAGGACCAGATTAGCACAAGCAAAGTAACCTATAACAAATTCTGATTCAAACCTCTTTATATATTTTTATATTCTTCAAAAACCCTACAAACTTCCCCTGCTTAAATTCATACTACGTTCTGAATACAAAGTATCAGAAGGAATTCTGTATTTGCAATTAAGACATTTGTTCAAAGAGGAAATTTACCTTATATTTTTCCTTTTTAATATTCCTCATGCTAAATATAATAGCTGTGCATTTGATTATACATTCCAGCAGACAGAATTTGTAGCTGCTCATTTCATATTGTACTTACTATGGTAAACTCAACACATAGCAAGCAATCAAATATGTCAATTGATCATATAAATAAAAATAATACATGCTTACTGAGTTTTGGTAGATTATCTGCAGTAGAGGACCTAAGACCACAAGAAATGCCATGAGTCACTCCAATCATCAACCTACCTCATACTTACCTTCAAAGGAAGCATATGAAGAAATTATAGTAAAATTGCAACTATAGACAGGTAAACTGGCAAATGTATTACTTTACTTTGTTTTTGTTCGAGATTGGGTCTCACTGTGTCACCTAGGCTGGAATGCAGTGGCCCAATCTCCCATCTCTGCTCACTGCAAACCCCGCCTCCTGAGGTCAAGCAATCCTCCCACCTCAGCCTCCCAAGTAGTTGGGACCACAGGCGCATGCCACCACGTCAGGCTAATTTTTTGTACGTTTTGTAGAGATGGGGTTTTGCCATGTTGCCTAGCCTGGTCTTGAATTCCTGAGCTCAAGCAATCTACCCACCTCAGCCTCCCAAAGTGTTGGGATTACAGGCGTAAGCCACTGCACCTGGCCTCAACTGTATTACTTTGAATTGCAGTGTACAGTGAAGGAGACTTTTCATTTATCTCTATAATGTAAATAATTAAAGACAAGGCAATATTGTAGATACCAGTGAAGCTCAAAATCTATAGGGCAAATCCATATTATACAAATAGTTAAGGTATGAGAATATTCAAACAAACATGAAGCCAGATTTGTTTTGTATTTCATAAAACTACTCAATGATATAAATGACATGAAGAAATGTATACAGGGATGCCATTGCATGCTGCACTAGCATAGGATCATAGTAGAACAATTTTTCACAAAGAATATATGTGATGTTATGCTACACAGATAATTTGTTCAATACACATTTATCAAGTATCTAATATGTGCCAGGGACTGCATTGGGTACTGTGGATACAATGGTCTTTGTCCTCATAGAAATTACAGTTTTGTTGAGGAGAGAGACATTACCCTGATGACCATAATCATATATAGGTAAAACTGCAATTGTGACAACCACTCTAAGGAGACGTATGTGGATAAATCATAAACTATGATAGGAAGATTTGGCCCTGTCTGGGAGACTGGATAAGGCTTTAAGATCTGAAGAATCAGTAGGAGTTTACTAAACAAAATGAGAAGGGAAAATTATTCCAGGTAGGAGGAACAACAGATACAAAGTGCCTGAAGTAGGAAACCATAAGACTAGCCCAGAGGACAGAAAAAAGGCATGAATGAATAGAGAACAGGGAGCAAGAGAGAATATGATACAAGATGTAGCCAGGAGACGGGAGGGTGGTACTGTACCGTGCTGGACCTTACAGGCCACATGTTTATCCTAAAGCAATGTGAAGAAATTGAAAGGTTTTAATAAAGACAAGTAACATAATCAGATTTGTGTTTTAAAAAATTACCGTAGATGCATCCCCTATAATGATAGGGGACAAATTTGAGTGGCTGCAGGTGGACCAGAGAAGAGGTTACTGCAGCAGATTAAATGAAATATAATAGAAGTTTAGACTAGGTAGTGGTGGGAGAAATGGAGAGATGTGAAATGATCTGAAAACTATTCAGGAAAACAACAATAGGGCTTGGTAATGGACTGCATATATGGGGCAAAAGAAGAAAGCATTCAAGTCAACAAATGTTTATTAAACATTTACTGTGTGCCAGTCAGTGTTCCAGGTAAACAGGATACATAGGTAAACAACAACAAAGAACCATGCCCTAGTGGAGTTTTCATTCTAGCAGGTAGAAATATATAATAAACAATAACATGATAAATAAGTAAATCATATAGTATATTAGAAAGTAATAAAAGCAACAGAAAAAAATAGAACAGGGTAAGGAATATTAGGAGTAGGGGAGATGGGCAGGTTGCAGTTTTATTTTATTTTAATTTTTTTTGAGACAGAGTCTTGCACTGTTGGCCAAGCTGGAGTGCAGTGGTGCAATCTCGGCTCACTGCAACCTCCACCTCCTAGGTTGAAGCAATTCTCCTGCCTCAGCCTCCCAGGTAGCTGGGATTACAGGCATGTGCCACCACGCCCAGCTAATTTTTGTATTTTTAGTACAAACTGGGTTTCACTACGTTAGTCAGGCTGGTCTCGAACGCCTGACCTCGTGATCCACCCACCTCAGCCTCCCAAAGTGCTGGGATTACAGGCATGAGCCACCGCACCTGGCCTTGCAGTTTTAAACAGAGTGATCAACTTAAGCGTCAGAGGTGATGTTGGAACAAAGATTTGAAGAAGGTAATAGGGTTAGCCCAGGACATACTGTAGGGAAGAACATTTCTAAGCAGAAGGAATCACCACTAGAAAGGTCCCAGCACAAGAGTATGGCTAGTATGCGTAAAGAACAGCAAGCTGGACAGTGTGGGTGAAGCAGGGTAAGTGAGAAGAAAGAATATCAGAGTGGTAAAAAGGAAGCATCTGTAGGATGCTGGCTTTTCTGCTGAGTGAAAGGGACACGATCAAATAGGCTTTTAAAAAGATTATTCTGGCTGTCATCTTGAGAACAGACTTCAGGGAGACAGGAACACTTGTTGGAGACTATTGCAATAATCCATGCAAAAGATCATGGTGCTTAGACCACAGTGGTTAACACTGGAGCTAATGAAAAGTGGTCAGATTCTGGATATCGGAAGCTCCCTGAACTTTTACTGGTTTGGGGTGTTTCTTCTAAAAGGAAACCCAACAGTATCTGCAGACAGACTAGATGTGGGTTGTAAGGAGAGTAAAAGATAACTGCACAAGAATTATGGCCTGAGCAAGTGGAAGGACAGAAATGCCATTGACCAAGATAAAGAAGGCTACAAATGACACAGGCTTAGACATGAGGAACAAGTATTCAATTTGGGATGTGTTGGGATTGAGCTGTCCACCAAACATTCTAGTTGAGATAACAAATTGATGTGTGGATATATGAATCTTACATTAAGGAGAGAGGGCTACAGACATAAATTTGGGAGTCACTGGCCAATACAGCCAAAAGATAAGTTCACCAAGGAAGTGAATGTAGAGAAAAAAACCAAATTTTGTGTCACCTCCAACAATAGGAGGTCAAGAAATGAAACCAACAAGTAAACTGCAGAAGAATGATCAGTAAGGGCTGGGCACTGTGGTTCCTGCCTGTAATCCCAGCACTTTGGGAGGCCTAGCCGGGAGGATTGCTTGAGCCCAGGAGTCTGAGATCAGCCCTAGCAACAGAGCAAGACCTCATCTCTCCAAAATATTAGCCAGTCATGGTGGTGTGCATCTGTAGTCCCAGCTACTCGGGAGTCTGAGGCAGGAGGATTGCTTAAGCCTGGGAGGTCCAGGCTGCAGTAAGCTCTGGGGCTGACAGAGTGAGACCCTGTCTCAAAAAATAAATAAATAAGTAAGTAAAAAATAAAAAAAGGATGACTAGTCAGATGGAGAGCAGCAAAACCGAAAGTATGGTGTCCTGGAGCCAAATTAATAAAGCATATCAAGGTTTCTGGCTTACACTATTGGAAGCATGGAGCTACCCATCACCAAGATAGGGAAATCCTGGAAGAATATCATGTTTGTGAAGGTAAAGATAACGAGTTTGGCTCAGATATGCTGAGGTACATAATCAACACTGAGTAAATTAAGAAACAGTAAGCTGTAATTTTAAAAGCCTGAGTCTGGTCTCTAATTCTTTGTTTGCTCTGTGACGTAAGTTGTCATTATCATCCTGAGGCTCAATTTTCTTTCCTATGACATGGAGGTAATATTTATACGAGTGACCACAAATGGTTGCTGTGTAGATCAAATGTGGTAATTTAAGAAAAAAACTTCAAACCCCTATGAAGATATAAGAAAAAGTCACAGAACACAGAAAGTTGTAGGAATTCTAAGAAACAAAAGTTATATTTAATCTTTATAAGGAAGAAAAGAACAGAGAAAACTAAATCAGGCCTATAAGGAACCACTCACCTTGTACCTTTAGCTGAGTCCTGTGGAATTCCTGCTTTATTTCAAAGGTAACAAACCCTTCTTGTTTTTAATCTTTTCCTCAAACACCTCTTCAACTTCCTAACCCAACTGAAACTTGGCTTATCTCTGAAGACACCACTTACCTTGACACCAGTCATAATGACCTATTATCCTCCAAACATGCCTTATATGTCAAGATTTCCATATTTTTGCTCATATGTTATTTCCTTTACTTGGAATTTCCTTTCCCCATTTCATTTTCTATCCAAATTCTAACTATCCACAAGCAATTGCAAGGCCATCAGCATTATGAAGGCTACCATGGTTCCTCATAACCGAATGAAACCTCTTCTCCTTCTTTTTTTTTTAAACACTAGTCTCACTCTATTGCCCAGGAGGCAGTGTAGTGACACCATCGTGGCCCACTGTAGCCTCAACCTCCTGGGCTCAAGGGATCCTCATGCCTCAGTCTCCCAAATAGCTGGGACTATAGGTGTGTACCACCATACCCAGCTAATTTTTTCTATAAAGACAAGGTCTCCCTATGTTGCCCAGGTTGGTCTCAAACCCCTAAGTTCAGTCCTGCCTCAGCCTTCCAAAGTGCTGGGATTAACAGGAGTAAGCCACTGCGCCAGGCTGAACCTATTCTTTAGAACCACCACAGCACACAACATATATCTGCTACGTCCCTCACTTCCCTCTAGTTGGTAGTACACATTTTGCATAAAAGTCTTCTATTCCTAAATAGGCTTCAAGTCAGGTTCATCTTTGTATCAGTTGGTGTTCTTAAAATATTTACTGTGAACATGGACTTAATGAGCTTGACGTGTTGAAATTATTTCTAATGTGTTGCCATACTCACATTTTTTGCTCTGTTTTTCCACTTCTGCCTTCAGTCTCTTGTACTTGTCTGTCCTGTAAACCAGGACCCAGGTTATACCTAAAACATTAAAAGCAACTTGTTAATAGAGAAATGACTGGAACGATCACAACAAACAAAGTGGTTACTGTTGGAGAAGGACGGATTTCAACTTTTCGCTTTGTATTTACCCATAGTTAACTTTTTTCAAAGGCTAATACAACTGACTCTTCAGCCAAAACAACAGTAACATGTTGTGAAGGTGTCTCCACAAATAAGCAAGTGAAATCTACCTGAGACCAAAGAAAACTCGGCAAACGACTCCACACTCCCCTCCTGCTCCTGTTCACGAGTTGCCCAGAGATTCCCTGGTGTAGAGTAGATGAGCCTCTCAAGCAAGTAAGGCTCACGATCTTTCCCCTGGTGGCACAAGGGACCCCGCGGCCCTTCCTCCCGGGGACTGATCAAACGTCTGAGAAATACCCGCTCTCACCCTCTGCGAGCAGAGCCGTGCACACAGAGATAAAAACGATGAGGAGAGTGTCCGCGAACATAGTGCTCATCTCGCACCTTCGTCCCTGCACTCCCACCCGCCAGGGGGAAAGCGCTCTAGAGCCAAGAAAAGTGAAGCGAAAACGGCTTCCGTAGACTCCGCCACCACCGAGTAACACACCAACCTGACAGCCCGAAGATCGCACTTCCGCTTCCGGGGCACAGCACCGGAAAGGCTCGTGTCGGAGAATGGTGTGGCCACGAGAATCTAGAGGAAACCAACCCCCAAGTCACTGGAGCTGAAGGGCTGGTACTCAGGCCGAATCTCGCGAGAATTAGAGCTATTTCAGACTCAGAGCAGGATAGTGGCGGCTGCGAACTTTGCCCGGTAGTTTTTACTGACTGGGGTGCTGGCGCGCGCCTTTTTTTCTGCCAGAATCCAGTTATTGGGATAGTCTTGGCTTCTACCTCAGCCCCACTTCTGTGGTCGTAATATTAGTTTAGCTTCGGTTTGCCGTGAAGTAGGAAGACTGACTTCCGCAAACGTACTGAACGCCTGGGTGTAGGTGCCAGGGCATGGACGTGAAGCTGGGGCCGCGAAACGAGTTAGTTGTGGGCCGCTGGCCTCAAGGAGCGAATGTCAGCGCGAAGAGGAGAAGCTTGTGCGTACGCTTTGATAAGGGTTTTAATAGAGGTATTACCACAGTGCTGCGTGACACGGTTGAGAGGGTGGTCAGAAGAAGCTAATGAAAGGAATTGAAGCAGTGCCTTAGGGGAGTAGGAGTGCTTTTGGAGAAAGCAAAGGACTTTCTAGGCAAAGTGGAAGTCAAAGCACGGATACCTGAAAATTCATAGTGTGATAGTGCAGTGAGTAATGTATCTAAAGAAGGGGTCATAAACCCAGATGCCTAGACTGGCGAGAGAATATAAATTACCTTATGCAAGCTCAGCCTTAAAAAATGGTGGAAGGTACTATAATGGATAAGGGAGCATTAAGTTCATCTGAAAGGAGAATTTGATACCCAAATCCAACCCATTTCTCTAGGAGAATGAGCACCCAGTTTCTGAGATGTCTTCGTTTCTCAGGAAAATCCAGAAATCCTGGGTTTTATGTGTAACTTAATTTATAAATGTTGGTAACTAGTTAAAATTCAAAAATGCCTCAGCAGCGTGGTTTAAGCCATTGTAGACTGTTTCAGCTTTTTCACACTGGTGTGTGTGTGTGTGTGTGTGTGTGTGTGTGTGTGTGAGAAAACCTGGAAGCTGGCTGAGCTGTATCCTCTTGTGCTTCCTATCGTTGGTGTTTTTTTGTTTGTTTGTTTTTTTGAGATGGAGTTTCACTCTTGTTGCCCAGGTGGAGTGCAATGGCACAATCTCGGCTCACTGCAACCTCTGCCTCCGGGTTCAAGCCATTCTCCTGCCACAGCCTCCCGAGTAGCTGGGACTACAGGTGCCCACCCCCACGCCCAGCTAATTTTTTGTATTTTTAGTAGAGACAGGGTTTTGCCATGTTGGCCAGGCTGGTCTTGAACTCCTGACCTCAGATCCACCCACCTCAGCCTCCCAAAGTGCTGGAAATACAGGCGGGAGCCACCATGCCTGGCTCATTGGTTCTTTTAAACTCTCCTGCACTTAAATATATAATTCTCCTAAACACTACTTTTGATCTTTTTTAGCTTTATGTGCATTTCTTGTCTCCTAGACTTAGCAGCAGAGACCCTGTCTCCTTTTTAAGAAACATTATTGAGCTTCTACTGTATGTCAAGAACAGTGGTAGGCACTGTAGAGTCAAAAGGATGGTTAAGAGAATATTCCTGACTTCCAAGGGCCCAGGGAGATTATATAATATAATAAGATTATAGGTATTATAGAGGTATTCTTAAAATGTTGAGGGGGTACAAATGAGAACAAGATGTATTCTTCCTGGGGAGTTGGAAAGGTTTCAAAAAGATCATATTTGAGCTAGACCTTGATTTGAGCAGTTCAGACAAGGATAGGTTTTTATTCACCTTTGTATCACCCACGGTAAGTGCTGAGATAACAATAAGAGCATGATCTTGGAAATCAGACCTGATTTTAAATTCTTGCTCTGCCACTTACTTGACAGCAGTCCTAGAACCTATTGTTTAGCATTTTTGAGCCTTCAAAATGGTGGTAACATCAGCTGCATAAAACTGTTATGAAGATTGAATGAGGAAGAGTATATTATAAAGCATTTCAAGCAGTGCTTGGCACACACAATTCATCAAATTCAACATGCTATTCATTGTAAGACGCATCATTATTTTACCTACTACTAAAAAGGAAAAAATAACTAATTAAACCGTGACACACCATTGATTGTAAGATGAATCCATTCAGAGATGTTTAAAATGTGAAAAAATAAGAAAATATGAAATAATAAGCAGTTAAATTATTCCTGTGTAAATTTTTACAACCATGGACTGCTAGGATACACTTCCTTTTCTAGGGTAATGATGTCATGACACTATGCCCCTTGTTTAAGAACAGCGCTAGAGGTCAGGCACAGTGGCTCACGCCTGTAATCCCAGCACTTTGGGAGGCCGAGACGGGCAGATCACGAGGTCAGGAGATCGAGACCATCCTGGTTAACATGGTGAAACCCCGTCTCTACTAAAAATACAAAAAAATTAGCTGGTCGTGGTGGCAGGCGCCTGTAGTCCCAGCTACTCGGGAGGCTGAGGCAGGAGAATGGCGTGAACCTGGGAGGCGGAGCTTGCAGTGAGCTGAGATTGCACCACTGCACTCCAGCCTGGGCAACAGAGCGAGACTCCATCTCAAAAAAAAAAAAAAAAAAAAAAGAACAGTGCTAGAGACAAATGCAGATAACATCTTTTCTAGATTCTACTGGTTTTCTTTGTCATATTCCCAAATTCTCTAAGCTCTCAGTTGTACTATCTAATTTGTAGATTTCAAAGTTTTCCCCATGAGGACCGCTCTCCCAAAGCTCACTGACCTCCAGTCTCTAGAACAATAGGAAGATTTTTGTCCTGGGACTTAATTTTACTATTCTTTTGAGCCCACATTTTTGTTTCTAGTTTATACCTGATGTTGTGGTACATCTTCAAGTAACTTTCTGTGAAAGGTGAATGGGAGCTAAGCCTGTTCTTACATTATTAGTAGAATTAGTAATAATACTATTGTTGCTTTGGAGTTTTGTTTTGTTTTGTAGAGACAGGGTCTCACTTTGTTGCCCAGGCTGGGTCTTGAACTCTGGGGCTCAAAGCAGTCCTCCTGCTGCAGCCTCCCAAAGTGTTGGGATTACAGGCATGAGCCACCATGCCCAGCCAATACTGTGCTTCATTTTATTTATTTATTTATTTATTTATTTATTTATTTATTTATTTTTGAGATGGAATCTCACTCTGTCGCCCAGGCTGGAGTGCAGTGGCGCAATTTTAGTTCCCTGCAACCTCCGCCTCCCGGGTTCAAGCGATTCTCCTGCCTTAGTCTCCTGAGTACCTGGGTTTACAGGCATACACCACCATGCCCAGCTAATTTTTGTATTTTTAGTAGAGACAGGGTTTCACCTTTTTGGCCAGGCTGGTCTTGATCTCCCGACCTCAGGTGATCCACCCACCTCAGTCTCCCAAAGGGCTGGGATTACAGGCATGAGCCACCACACCCGGCCCAGTACTGTGGTTTAAGTACACATTTAAAAGATTATAAGAGAATTATAAATCCCTGCTTACGCTCTGAGGTTTGAAACAATATGAACTTTACGTTTCAATTTTAGCCCCACTACATGTAAGCTACCTTATTTTAGCAAGTTATTTAATTTATCTGAGCCTCATTGTTTTAAATCTGTAAAGTATAAGTAAAAATATCTACCTTCAGCAATTACCATGAGGTTTGTATAGGGTTGAGAACAAAGTTCTGGAGTCAGACTACTTGTCTTCAAATCCTGGCTTCTCCATTTAACTAGATGTGCAGTTTTAGGGAAATTACTTCACTATACCGTGCTTTGGTTTTTCTGGAATGTAAAATGTCATAATAGTATGTAAATTTAAAGGATTTTATTTAAAGAAATATGTAAGGAAAGTGTTTAGAAGGTACATGGTCTGTCTGTGGATATATCAAAATCAGTCCATTATGTTCTTTACCCCAAACTCCAATATTCCCTTGTTCTCTTAATGAGTAGCACCACCATCTAACTGGTTTTCAAGCCAAAAATAAGGGAGCTCTCTTCAGTAACTCCCTGTTTATCTCACATTTACTTTGCAAGTTTCATAGATTCCCCCCCTTTCATATCTTTTTTTCACATCTTTCAGTCCCCTCTACTACACTTCGATTCAGTTCATCATTATCTCCACTTGTATTACAGCTTTCTAACTGGTCTCCAGTTGTATACCCAATTCTGTCCCCTTCAGGCCATTCTTCTCATTTAGGCAGTAGTGATCTTTGTCAAATACAAAGATGACTGGGTGTGGAAGATTGGGAAGAAGAAGGAGTTGGGGGGCAGCTCCCAGATTTTTTTCTTAGATACCTGAATAAATTCATATCAGAGAAAGCAAGAGAGGAATCAGGTTTTTAGGAGAAGATTTTTTTTTCCTACTGGGCTATCAGGACTAGATGAGGACCTTCAGAAACCCTGGGCACTGAGAAGATCATGAGGTCTCTTCCCAAATATAATTAAAAATAAAATACCAAGGTGAAATATATTTTAATTATTATTTTTGAAAACTTATTTTTTCCAAATGTTTTCCCTCTAGAGTCTGTGTATGTGTGCCGTAAATACATGTTTCATCAGCTAGTTGGATAATCCTGTACTGTTGTGTTTTCTTTGAGAGACGGGATCTCGCTGTGTCACCCAGGCTGGAATGCAGTGACTTGGTCATAACTCACTATGACCCCAAACTCCCAGGCTAAAGCAGTCCTCAAGAAATCCTTCCACCTCAGCCTCCTGAGTAGCTGGGAGTAGCTGATTAACTAATGTGTGCCACCACGCCCAGCTAATTTGTGTATGTGTGTGCATGTGTGTGCACGTGTGTAGAGCTAGGGGTCTTGCTATGTTGCTCAGGCTAGTCTTGAACTGCTGGCCTCAAGCAGTCTTCTTGCCTTGACCTCTCAAAGCACTGGGACTGTAGGTGTGAGCCACTGCTCCTGGCTGAGCACTGTTTTTTTAGGACAGAGACTGTATTCATTGTTGCAATCTTCAGCTTTTGGAAAATGGTCTAGGACAGAGAAGCTCCACAATATGTATTTATCGAATGAATGAATGATACTTTTGGGAGAGAAGACAGTGGGTTGGAGAAATATCTTGGAAGAATTGGAAATTTTAGATGGACCTTGAAGAAAAGGTAAAATTCAATTAGAACACAAGCAGTGATCAAAAGCATTGAGTTGGGAACAAAGTAGTAGGATGTGGGAGTTAGTATGTAGTAAAAACAACTAAAATATAGAAAGAGATTATGTGTTTGATAGAAATAGGATGGACTAAAGTGAATCCACGTTGTATCTGTAAGAGGTCCATGGTTGAATTTTATTTTTTTTTGTTTTATTTTTGAGACAGGGTCTCACTCTGTTATCCAGGCTGGAGTGCAGTGGCATGATCTCAGCTCACTGCAGCCTCCACCTCCCAGGTTCAAGTGATTCTCCTGCCTCAGCCTCCCATGTAGGGATTACAGGCCTGCACCACCACACCTGGCTAATTTTTGTATTTTTAGTAGAGACGGGATTTCACCATGTTGGCCAGGCTGGTCTCGAACTCCTGACTTCAAGTGATCCACCCGCCTCAGCCTTCCAGAGTGCTGGGATTATAGGCCTGAGCCACTGCACCCAGCCACCTGTATTTATTTTTGAGACAGGGTCTTGTTCTGTCGCCTCGGCTGGAGTGCAATGGTGCAATCATGGCTCACTGCAGCCTTGACTTCCCAGGCTCAATCAATCCTCCTACCTCAGTCTCCTGGGTAGCTGGGACTACAGGTGTGCACCACCATACCCAGCTAATTTTTGTATTTTTTGTAGAGATGGTGTTTCGCCATCTTGCCCAAGCTAGTCTCAAACTCCTGGCCTCAAGTGATCCACCCGTCTAGGCCTCCTACAGTGCTGGGATTACAGGGTTGAGCCACCACACCTAGCCTCATGGTTGAACTTTAGGAGAGCCATACATCTCCGGATAATGCATGCAAAACTTCATGTATCCATTTTTTTGAGTTGAAGTTTCATAGTTTTCATCCAATTCTCAAAGGTGTTTATAAACCAATAAAGGTTAAGAATCATGTTGTGCATTTGAAAGACTAATAGAAAGGCTTAAGCTTAATGCTGTAGCAAATTAGTCTTCAAAAATTTTCTCCTAGCACTCATTAGGAATAGAAGAGAGGGAATGAGACCCTAAGATTTAGAGATGAAGTCTGAAACTTAGGACTTTATATTTATCCGAACATCATATGTAAATTTTACTATTATGGGACTGGTATTAATGCCTCCTTATAAAAATATATTTAGCCTCATCAGTGATCAGGGAACCATATTTGGGACCAGTCTGTTCAGTTGGCAGAAATTAAAAAGTTAGGCCATCATATCGGAAAGGAAAAGGTAAAATGATTTGTTTACAGACAACATGATCTTTTATGTACAAAACCCTAAAGAGTCCACCCAAAAAACCCCGTTAGAACTAAAAAACAAAGTTGCAGGATGCAAAATCACACAAAATTTAGTTGCATTTCGATGTAAAATTTAAAAAGGATATCTTAAAAATTCCATTTGCAATAGCATCAAAACTAAAATACTTGTGAATAAATTTAACCAAAGAGGCAAAAGACTTGTACACTGAAAACTACAAACATTGCTGAAAGAAATTAAAGAATACACAAATAAGTGGAATGATGCATTGTGTTCACAGACTGAAACTGTTAATATTAAGATGTTGATACTACTCAAAGTGATCTACAGATTCATTATGTAATCCCTGTCAAAATCCCAGTGACTTTTTCAGGAATAGAAAAATTCATCCTAAGATGTATATGAAAACTCAAAGTATCCCAAATAGCCAGTTTTGCAAGAGAACAAAGTTGAAGGTCTCACACTTCCCGATTTCAAAATTTAGCTATAAAGTTACAGTAATCAAAACACTGTAGTCCTAGCATAAAGACAGACATATAGAATAAAGAACCCAGAAATAAACCCTCACATATATGGTCAATTGATTTTTGACCAAGGTTGTCAAGACCAGTCAATCAATGGAGAAAGGATATCCAGTTTTCTCCATTTTTACATGTGGATATCCAGTTTTCCCAACACCATGTATTGAAAAGATAAATAATCTAAACGATAAATCTAAGTATCTAAAAAATAATCTAAAAATATCCAGTTTTTTTTGGTCAGGTGCAGTGGCTTACGCCTGTAATCCCAACACTTTGGGAGGCCGAGGTGGGCGGATCACTTGAGGTCAGGAGTTTGAGACTAGCCTGGCCAACATGGTGAAACCCCATCTCTACTATAAATGCAAAAATTAGCTGGGTGTGGTAGCAGGCACCTGTAATCCCAGCTACTTAAGAGCCAGAGGCTCGAGAATCGCTTGAACCCAAGAGGCTGAGGTTACAGTGAGCCAAGATCTTGCCACTGCACTCCAGTCGGGGTGACAAAGCAAGACTCTGACTCAAAAAAAAAAAAAAAATCCAATTTTCCCAACAGCATTTATCTTTTCAATAAATGGTGTATTTTGCATGTGGATAATCCAGTTTTCCCAACACGATTTATCTTTAAGATAGCCACATGCAAAATTAACTCAAAATGGATCAAAGGCTTAAATGAACGTGCTAAAACTCTTAGATGAAAACAGGAAAACCTTCATGACATTGGATTTGGCAATGATTTATTGAATATAACACCAAAAGCAAAGGCAACAAAAAATAAATTGGACTTTATCAAAATTAAAAATGTTTATTCATCAAAGGATACAACAGAGTGAAAAAGAAACTCATGGAATGGGAGAAATATTTGCAAAGCATATATCTGGTAAGGGATTAAAATCCATTATAAATACATTTTAAAATCCTTCAACTCACCAAATAAAATCCCAATTCAAAAATGGGCAAAGGACTTAAACAAAGGTTTCTCCAAAGAAGATAAGCAAATGGCTGATAAGCCCATGAAAAGATGGTCAACATAACTAATTAGGGAATTGCAAATCAAACCACTTCACACTCACTAGGATGGCAATTATTTAAAAAAACAAAACAGGGCCGGGCGCAGTGGCTCACGCCTGTAATCCCAGCACTTTGGGAGGCCAACGCGGGCGGATCACGAGATTGAGAGTTCAAGATCAGCCTGACCAACATGGTGAAACCCTGTCTGTAGTAAAAATACAAAAATTAGACAGGCGTGGTGGCGTATGCCTGTAATCCCAGCTTCTCAGGAAGCTGAGGCAGGAGAATCACTTGAACCCAGGAGGTGGAGGTTGCAGTGAGCCGAGACCACGCCACTGCACTCCAGCCTAGGCGACAGACTGAGACTCTGTCTCAAAAAAAAAAAAAAAAAAAAAGTATTAGTGAGGAAGTGAAGAAAGTCAACCCCTTGTGCATTGCTGGGATGAATGTAAAATGATAGTCAGGATGGGAAATCAGTATGGTTGTTCCTCAAAAAATTAAACCTAAGGTCAGGCACGGTGGCTCACGCTTGTAATCCCCGCACTTTGGGAGGCTGAGGCAGGTGGATCTTGTGAGCCCAAAAGTTTGAGATCATCCTGGGCAACATGGCAAAACTCTGTCTCTACAAAAACTACAAAAATTAGTCAGGTGTAATAGTACATGCCTGTAGTCCCAGCTACTCAGGAGGCTGAGGTGGGAGGATCACCTGTGCCCAGGAGGTTGAGGCTGCAGTGAGCCATGAACATGCCACTGCACTAAATAAAGAATTACCATAGGATGCAGCAATTCCACTTCTAGTATCTACCCAAAAGAACTGAAAGAAGGGACTTCAACAGATATTTATATGTCCATGTCCATGGCAACATTATTCACAGTAGACAAAAGGTGGAAGTATCCCAAGTGTCCATCAATGGATGAATGGATAAAATAATATGGTATATACATACAAAGGGATATAATTCTGCCTTGAGAAATTCTGACGTGTTATAACATGGATGAACTTTGAAGATACACTAAGTGAGATAAGCTAGCCACAAAAGAACAAATGGTGTATGATTTCTCTAATACGAGGTGTAAACCAAAAGTATCCAAGACAGGTATCAATCCATTTAGGAAGTTTATTTTGCCAGGGTTAAGGATGTGCCTGTAATACAGCCTCAAGTGGTCCCAAGGTGGTCGGGGTAAAGCTTGCTTTTATGCATTTTAGAGAGTCATGAGACATCAATCAATACATGTAAGATATACATTGGTTTAGTCTGGAAAGGCAGGACAACTTGAAACTGGGGCTTCCAGGTCATAGGTAGATTTTAAAATTTTCTTTTTTTTTATTATACTTTAAGTTTTAGGGTACATGTGCACAACATGCAGGTTTGTTACATATGTATACATGTACCATATTGGTGTGCTGCACCCATTAACTTGTCATTTAACATTAGGTATATCTCCCAGTGCTATCCCTCCCCCTGTCCCCCACAACAGGCCCCAGTGTGTGATGTTCCCCTTCCTGTGTCCATGTGTTCTCATTGTTCAATTCTCACCTATGAGTGAGAACATGCGGTGTTTAGTTTTTTTGTCCTTGCAACAGTTTGCTGAGAATGATGGTTTCCAGCTTCATCCATGTCCCTACAAAGGACATGAAATCATCATTTTTTATGGCTGCATAGTATTCCATGGTGTATATGTGCCACATTTTCTTAATCCAGTCTATCATTGTTGGACATTTGGGTTCGTTCCAAGTCTTTGCTATTGTGAATAGTGCCTCAATAAACGTGTGTACATGTGTCTTTATAGCAGCATATTTTATAATCCTTTGGGTAAATACCCAGTAATGGGATTGCTGGGTCAAATGGTATTTCTAGTTCTAGATCCCTGAGGAATCGCCACACTGACTTCCACAATGGTTGAACTAGTTTACAGTCCCACCAACAGTGTAAAAGTGTTCCTATTTCTCCACATCCTCTCCAGCACCTGTTGTTTCCTGACTTTTTAATGATCGCCATTCTAACTGGTGTGAGATGGTATCTCATTGTGGTTTTGATTTACATTTCTCTGATGGCCAGTGATGATGAGCATTTTTTCATGTGTCTGTTGGCTGCATAAATGTCTTCTTTTGAGAAGTGTCTATTCATATCCTTCTCCCACTTTTTGATGGGGTTGTTTATTTTTTTCTTGTAAACGTGTTGGAATTCATTGTAGATTCTGGATATTAGCCCTTTGTCAGATGAATAGGTTGCAAAAATTTTCTCCCATTCTGTAGGTTACTTGTTCACTCTGATGGTAGTTTCTTTTTGCTGTGCAGAAGCTCTTTAGTTTAATTAGATCCCATTTGTCAATTTTGGCTTTTGTTGCCATTGCTTTTGGTGTTTTAGACATGAAGTCTTTGCCCATGCCTATGTCCTGAATGGTATTGCCTAGGTTTTATTCTAGGGTTTTTATGGTTTTAGGTCTAACATTTAAGTCTTTAATGCATCTTGAATTAATTTTTGTATAAGGTGTAAGGAAGGGATCCAGTTTGAGCTTTCTACATATGGCTAGCCAGCTTTCCCAGCACCATTTATTAAATAGGGAATCCTTTCCCCATTTCTTATTATTGTCAGGTTTGTCAAAGATCAGATAGTCATAGATATGCGGCATTATTTCTGAGGGCTCTGTTCTGTTCCATTGGTCTATATCTCTGTTTTGGTACCAGTGCCATGCTGTTTTGGTTGCTGTAGCCTTGTGGTATAGTTTGAAGTCAGGTAGCGTGATGCCTCCAGCTTTGTTCTTTTGGCTTAGGATTGACTTGGCGATGTGGGCTCTTTTTTGGTTCCATGTGAACTTCAAAGTAGTTTTTTCCAATTCTGTGAAGACAGTCATTGGTGGCTTGATGGGGATGGCATTAAATCTATAAATTACCTTGGGCAGTATGGCCATTTTCACAATATTGATTCTTCCTACCCATGAGCATGGAATGTTCTTCCATTTGTTTGTATCCTCTTTTATTTCGTTGAGCAGTGGTTTGTAGTTCTCCTTGAAGAGGTCCTTCACGTCTGTTGTAAGTTGAATTCCTAGGTATTTTATTCTCTTTGAAGCAATTCTGAATGGGAGTTCACTCATGATTTGGCTCTCTGTTTGTCTGTTATTGGTGTATAAGAATGCTTATGATTTTTGCACATTTATTTTGTATCCTGAGACTTTGCTGAAGTTGCCTATCAGCTTAAGGAGATTTTGGGCTGAGACAATGGGGTTTTCTAGATATACAATCATGTCATCTGCAAACAGGGACAATTTGACTTCCTCTTTTCCTAACTGAGCACCCTTTATTTCCTTCTCCTGCCTGATTGCCCTGGCCAGAACTTCCAACACTATGTTGAATAGGAGTGGTGAGAGAGGGCATCCCTGTCTTGTGCCCGTTTTCAAAGGGAATGCTTCCAGTTTTTGCCCATTCAGTATGATATTGGCTGTGGGTTTGTCATAGATAGCTCTTATTATTTTGAGATACGTCCCATCAATACCTAATTTATTGAGAGTTTTTAGCATGAAGGGTTGTTGAATTTTGTCAAACACCTTTTCTGCATCTATTGAGATAATCATGTGGTTTTTGTCTTTGGTTCTGTTTATATGCTGGATTACGTTTATTGATTTGCGTATGTTGAACCAGCCTTGCATCCCAGGGATGAAGCCCACTTGATCATGGTGGATAAGCTTTTTGATGTGCTGCTGGATTCAGTTTCCCAGTATTTTATTGAGGATTTTTGCATCGATGTTCATCAGGGATATTGGTCTAAAATTCTCTTTTTTTGTTGTGTCTCTGCCAGCCTTTGGTATCAGGATGATGCCAGCCTCATAAAATGAGTTGGGGAAGATTCCCTCTTTTTCTATTGATTGAAATAGTTTCAGAAGGAATGGTACCAGCTCTTCCTTGTATCTCTGGTAGAATTCAGCTGTGAATCCATCTGGTCCTAGACTATTTTTGGTTGGTAAACTATTAATTATTGCCTCAATTTCATAGCCTGTTATTGGTCTCTTCAGAGATTCAACTTCTTCCTGGTTTAGTCTTGGGAAGGTGCATGTGTCAAGGAATTTATCCATTTCTTCTAGATTTTCTAGTTTATTTGAGTAGAGGTGTTTATAGTATTCTCTGATGGTAGTTTGTATTTCTGTGGGATCGGTGGTGATATCCCCTTTATCATTTTTTATTGCATCTATTTGATTCTTCTCTCTTTTCTTCTTTATTAGTCTTGCTAGCAGTCTATCAATTTTGTTGATCTTTTCAAAAAACCAGCTCCTGGAGTCATTGATTTTTTGAAGGGTTTTTTGTGTCTCTATTTCCTTCAGTTCTGCTCTGACCTTAGTTACTTCTTGCCTTCTGCTAGCTTTTGAATGTATTTGCTCTTGCTTCTCTAGTGCTTTTAATTGTGATGTTAGGGTGTCAATTTTAGATCTTTTCTGCTTTCTCTTGTGGGCATTTAGTGCTATAAATTTCCCTCTACACACTGCTTTGAATGTGTCCCAGAGATTCTGGTATGTTATGTCTTTGTTCTTGTTGGTTTCAAAGAACATCTTTATTTCTGCCTTCATTTCGTTATGTACCCAGTAGTCATTCAAGAGCAGGTTGTTCAGTTTCCATGTAGTTGATCGGTTTTGAGTGAGTTTCTTAATCCTGAGTTCTAGTTTGATTGCACTGTGGTCTGAGAGACAGTTTGTTATAATTTCTGTTCTTTTACATTTGCTGAGGAGTGCTTTACTTCCAACTATGTGGTCAATTTTGGAATAGGTGTGGTGTCATGCTGAAAAGAATGTATATTCCGTTGATTTGGGGTGGAGAGTTCTGTATATGTCTATTAGGTCCGCTTGGTGCAGAGCTGAGTTCAATTCCTGGATATCCTTGTTAACTTTCTGTCTCGTTGATCTAATGTTGACAGTGGGGTGCTAAAGTCTCCCATTATTATTGTGTGGGAGTCTAAGTCTCTTTGTAGGTCTCTAAGGACTTGCTTTATGAATCTGGGTGCCCCTGTATTGGGTGCATATATATTTAGGATAGTTAGCTCTTCTTGTTGAGTTGATCCTTTTACCATTATGTAATGGCCTTCTTTGTCTCTTTTGATCTTTGTTGGTTTAAAGTCTGTTTTATCAGAGACTAGGATTGCAACCCCTGCCTTTTTTTGTTTTCCATTTGCTTGGTAGATCTTCCTCCATCCCTTTATTTTAAGCCTATGTGTGTCTCTGCACGTGAGATGGGTTTCTTGAATACAGCACACTGATGGGTCTTGACTCTTTATCCAATTTGCCAGTCTGTGTTTTTTAATTGGAGCATTTAGCCCATTTACATTTACGTTAATATTGTTATGTGTGAATTTGATCCTGCCATTATGATGTTAGCTGGTTATTTTGCTTGTTAGTTGATGCAGTTTCTTCCTAGCCTCGATGGTCTTTACAATTTGGCATGTTTTTGCAGTGGCTGGTACCAGTTGTTCCTTTCCATGTTTAGTGCTTCCTTCAGGAGCTCTTTTAGGGCAGGCCTGGTGGTGACAAAATCTCTCAGCATTTGCTTCTCTGTAAAGGATTTTATTTCTCCTTCACTTATGAAGCTTAGTTTGGCTAGATATGAAATTCTGGGTTGAGAATTCTTTCCTTTAAGAATGTTGAATATTGGCGCCCACTCTCTTCTGGTTTGTAGAGTTTCTGCTGAGAGATCAGCTGTTAGTCTGATGGGCTTTCCTTTGTGGGTAACCCGACCTTTCTCTCTGGCTGCCCTTAACGTTTTTTCCTTCATTTCAACTTTGGTGAATCTGACAATTATGCGTATTGGAGTTGCTCTTCTCGAGGAGTATCTTTGTGGTGTTCTCTGTATTTCCTGAATTTGAATGTTGGCCTGCCTTGCTAGATTGGGGAAGTTCTCCTGGATAATATCCTCCAGAGTGTTTTCTATCTTGGTTCCATTCTCCCCGTCACTTTCAGGTACACCAATCAGACGTAGATTTGGTGTTTTCACATAGTCCCATATTTCTTGGAGGCTTTGTTCGTTTCTTTTTATTCTTTTTTCTCTAAACTTCTCTTCTCGCTTCATTTCATTCATTTGATCTTCCATCACTGATACCCTTTCTTCCAGTTGATCGAATCGGCTACTGAGGCTTGTGCATTCGTCATGTAGTTCTCGTGCCATGGTTTTCAGCTCCATCAGGTCCTTTAAGGACTTCACTGCATTGGTTATTCTAGTTAGCCATTCGTCTAATTTTTTTTCAAGGTTTTTAACTTCTTTGCCATGGCTTCGAACTTCCTCCTTTAGCTCAGAGTAGTTTGATCGTCTGAAGCCTTCTCTCAACTTGTCAAAGTCATCCTCCGTCCAGCTTTGTTCCGTTGCTGGTGAGGAGCTGCGTTCCTTTGGAGGAGGAGAGGTGCTCTGATTTTTAGAGTTTCCAGTTTTTCTGCTCTGTTTTTTCCCATCTTCGTGGTTTTATCTACCTTTGGTCTTTGTTGATGGTGATGTACAGATGGGGTTTTGGTGTGGATGTCCTTTCTGTTTGTTAGTTTTCCTTCTAACAGTCAGGACCCTCAGCTGCAGGTCTGTTGGAGTTTGCTGAAGGTCCACTCCAGACCCTGTTTGCCTGGGTATCAGCAGCGGAGGCTGCAGAACAGTGGATATTGGTGAACAGCAAATGTTGCTGCCTGATCGTTCCTCTGGAAGTTTTGTCTCGGAGTACCCGGCCGTGTGAGGTGTCAGTGTGCCCCTACTGGGGTGTGCCTCCCAGTTAAGCTACTTGGGGGTCAGGGACCCACTTGAGGAGGCAGTCTGTCCATTCTCAGATCTCCAGCTGCTTGCTGGGAGAACCACTACTGTCTTCCAAGCTGTCAGACAGGGACATTTAAGTCTGCAGAGGATTCTGCTGCCTTTTGTTTGGCTATGTCCTGCCCCCAGAGGTGGAGTCTACAGAGGCAGGCAGGCCTCCTTGAGCTGCGGTGGGCTCCACCCAGTTCGAGCTTCCTGGCTGCTTTACCTCCTCAAGCCTCGGCAATGGCGGGTGCCCCTTCCCCAGCCTCCCTGCTGCCTTGCAGTTTGGTCTTAGACTGCTGTGCTAGCAATGAGCGAGGCTCCGTGGGCGTAGGACCCTCTGAGCCAGGCGTGGGATATAGTCTCCTGGGGTGCTGTTTGCTAAGACCTTTGGAAAAGCGCAGTAGTAGGGTGGGAGTGACCCGATTTTCCAGGTGCCATCTATCACCCCTTTCTTTGACTAGGAAAGGGAATTCCCTGACCCCTTGCGCTTCCCAGGTGAGGCGATGTCTCACCCTGCTTCGGCTCACGCCCGGTGCACTCCACCCACTGTCCTGCACCTACTGTCTGACACTCCCCAGTGAGATGAACCCAGTACCTCAGTTGGAAATGCAGAAATCACCCGTCTTCTGCGCTGGGAGCTGTAGACTGGAGCTGTTCCTATTTGGCCATCTTGGCTCCTCCCCATTTAAAAATTTTCTGATCAGCAATTGGTTGAAAGAGTTATCAATAGAAAGGAGTGTCTGGGTTACAGTAAGAGGTTGTAGAGACCAAGGTTTTATCATGCAGATGAAGCCTGCTAGTGGCAGGCTTCACAGAGAATAGACTGTAAATATTTCTTATCAGACTTTAAGAGACTGTTCTATCAGTAATTCCAAAAGAGAGGAGGGTATAATTAGGCATATCCAGCTCCCCACTTCCATAATGACCTGAGCTAGTTTTTCAAGTTAACTTTGGAATGCCCTTGGCCAAGAGAAGGCTTCCATTCTGATAGCGGGGGAGCGGGGGGCAGGGGCGGGGGGGTGTTGCTTATAATTTTATTTTTGGTTTAAACAGGTATCTAGAGTAGTTGTATCCATCGGGACAAAGAATAGAATGATGGTTTCCTAGGCTGGAGGAGGAGAGAATGGAGACTTATTTTTAGATACTATTTTATTTTATTTTTTATTTTTTATTTTATTTTATTTTATGTTATCTTGTCTTGTCTTGTCTTGTCTTGTCTTGTCTTGTCTTGTCTTATTTTATCTTATCTTTTTTTGAGATGGTGTCTCACTCTGTCACCCAGGCTGGAGTGCAGTGGTGCAATCTCGGCTTACTGCAACCTCCACTTCCTAGGTTCAAACTATTGTCCCACCTCAGCTTCCCGAGTAGCTGGGATTACAGGCGTGTGCCACCACACACAGCTAGTTTTTGTATTTTTAGTAGATACGGGGTTTCACCATGTTGGCCAGGCTGGTCATGAACTGCCGACCTCTGGTGATCTGCCCGCCTTGGCCTCCCAAAGTGTTGGGATTACAGGCTTGAGCCACTGCACCTGGCCTAGATACAGAATTTCAGTTGAGGAAGATAAGTTCTGGAGATGGATGGTGGTAATGGTTGTACAGCAGTGTGCATGTACTGAATGTCTCTGAACTATATACTTAAAAATGTTTAAAGTGGTAAACCTGATATATATATGTTAAAGAAATGTTTAAAGTTGGCCCATATCTGGAGGATACAGATCATCAGAATATCTTAATCATTGCTGGTGGGAGTGTAAATTGGTATAGCCCTTTTGGAACAATTTGGCATTATCCTGTAAAGATAAACATTTCCATGCCCTTTGACCTGCCATTTTGCTCCTAGGCATATACATAAAAGAAACTTTTTTTTTTTTTTTTATGAGACAGAGTTTGTTCTGTTGTCCAGGCTCGAATAAAGTGGCACAATCACAGCTCACTGCATCCTTGATCTTCTGGCCTCCAGCTATCCTCCCACTTCACCCTGCTAGTAGCTGGGACTACAGGTGTATGCCACCATGCCCAGTGAATTTTTTTTTTTTTTTTTTGGTAGAGGCTGGGTTTCACTATTGTATTAGTTCGTTTTTACGCTGCTGATAAAGACATAACCAAAACTAAAAACAAAAAGAGGTTTAATTGGACTTACGGTTCCACGTGGCTGGGGAGGCCTCAGAATCTTGGCAGGAGGCAAAAAGCACTTTTTTTTTTTTTGGTTTTTTTTTTTTTTTTTTTTTGAGACGAAGTCTCACTCTGTCACCAGGCTGGAGTGCAGTGGCATGATCTCGGCTCACTGCAACCTCTGCCTCCTGGGTTCAAGCGATTCTTCTGCCTCAACCTTCCAAGTAGCTGGGACTACAGGTGCACGCCATCACGCCCAGCTAATTTTTGTATTTTTAGTAGAGACGGGGTTTCACCATGATGGCCAGGCTGGTCTCTATCTCCTGACCTTGTGATCTGCCCACCTCCGCCTCCTAAAGTGATGGGATTACAGGTGTGAGCCACCACGCCTGGCCAAAGTCACTTCTTAATGGCAGTGGCAAGAGATAAATAAGGAAGAAGTAAAAGCGGAAATGCCTGATAAAACCATCAGATCTCGTGAGACTTATTCACTATCACGAGAATAGCACAGAAAAGACCAGCCCTCATAATTCAGTTATCTCCCCTTGGGTCCCTCCCACGACACGGGGGAATTCTGGGAGATACAATTCAAGTTGAGATTTGGGTGGGGACACATCCAAACCATATCAACTATCTTGTCCAAGCTGGTCTTGAACTCCTGGGCTCAAGCGATCCTCCTGCCTCAGCCTCCCAAAGTGCTGGGATTACAGAAATGAGCCACTGCGCCCAGTTCAAAAAAACTTTTTAACAAGTATCAGGTCATGCATACAAGAGTGTTCATGTGAGCACTCTTTTTAATACCAAAACCTGAAAACAACCCAAATGCCCATTAACAGGCAAGGGAATAGACAAATTAATTAGAAGCTCCTGGAGGACAGGGACCACCTCTACAAAAAATAAAAAATCAGTACCTTCCCCATCTCACACAGTGTCCCAGGACCCTGCAGGGCAGTGGAGGTGCACCCATAAATAAATAAGGATGTATTTATATCCACTCCAAGTGAATGTACCATAATTATATGCCATAATGTGTATTAATCCTAGCAATATACTATTAAGTGAAAAGCATATGTCCTTAAATATTACATATAAAGTTAATAACATCTAAACACTCCCTCCCCCCAAAAAAACCCCACTCTTTTTGGATATATTTACATGTGACATTAAAAGGGAAAACAGAATGATTTAAGTAGTGTTACCTTGGAATGGGGAAGAGGCTGGGTGATACAACTGAAGATCAAACAGGTGAATGTGAGTGGAAATTCATTTCCTAGTTTTCATGTTGGTGGTAATGTCATGTGTATTTGTTGTATTATTTTAAATGAATGAACGAATGAAGGAAGGAAGGATTGAGGGTCTTGAATGCACCAACAATGAGAATGTGTCATGAGCCGAGAATAATGATGTATCTAATTCTATGCATCTATGCATCTGAGAGGGCCTTAGAAAATGCATTCTGTATGTGTTTGATATAAATAAGGGGACGATGGTGGGGGGGGGAGTGATGTTTTAAATTACTCATCATCAAATAAAATGGATACTCTGGAAAAATGTGTCACATTTCTCCTGTGGTTTCTAGTACCCTCTGACCAATTGCACTTTTGCCTGGGCATTTAAGCATCCCAATTTTAGGAGATTGGTGATAGTGGAAAGTCAGTGAAACATCTTAAGCTTGCATCTTAGAATTAAACAAGATGTGCCAGTTATAAACAAACAAAATAATTAAAAGATGAGGTGAATAAGAGAATACATCAACAATTCTAAGGTTTCTATCAGGGGCATTTCAAGATCTTATATGACCTTATACAATTTTCTTTAGAAAAATAATACATAATTATGACTCAAAATTAGGTACAAAAGTGAATATTTATTTAGAAGGGGCCAATGCAAATGAGCAGCCCACTCATTTGTTTAATTTTAACAAATGTCTGAAGCTTAATATTATTAACTTCATGGTAAATTTGTCTCTGGATTTTAACCTGATATTGTGACAAGCCTGCCATAGAGTGGTTGGGAAGACCTCTTTCATTGGGAAAGGAAAATATAAAAACTTTAGTTTGACTAAACTTTTATGATCTTAGAGTCAGAAGGGGGCCTTAGAAAATGCATAAATACCTAAACAAATCCACATTCCTTTTCTCATGCATGAGTTGAGGCAGTCTTAATAGAAGCCTAAAATCTGAAGTGACCTTGCGCATTACAAATACACACTGTCATGCTTACTGAATATTCCCATGATACATTGTTGGCCAATAATCCACTTTTGCTCACTGTTTAAACTCTTACCCTTCACCTTAGTGATTTACTCTGCTGCCAAAAAAGACACTGATTTTATTCACACAGAAACATAAATACCATAAGCAATACTGTTGAATGTTCAGAGCTTCAGGTCCCTGACTCTAGGCCTTTTCAGGAGCTCCATCTCAAATTGACTTACACTTCTGTCACAGGGCCTATTCTATAATGGATACTCAAAAATAACTGTGAAAGAGATGAAATGCACGCTCTGTATACGAAAGCACAGGAGATCAGGAGCAGTGACTCATGCCTGTAATCCCAGCACTTCGGGAGGCTGAGGCAGGTGGATTACTTGAGGCCAGAAGTTTGAAACCAGCCTGGACAACAAGGTGAAACCTCGTCTCTACTAAAAATAAAAAAAATTAGCAGGGCATGGTGGAGGGCAACTGTAATCCCAGCTGCTTGGGAGGCTGAGAAACAAGAATCGCTTGAACCCAGGAGGCAGAGGCTGCAGCGAACCAAGATCACGCCACTGCACTCCAGCCTGGGCAACAGAGCAAGAATGTCTTGTAAAAAAGAAGAAAAAAAAAGCAAAAGGAATTTTTCACTTTCTCTTAGTGTGGTACAGATAACATATGCTTTCCCAGTTAGAGGGAAATGACTCTAAAAGGCTAGCCAGACTTCTTTCATTCACTTCAATATGATTCTCTCATTTTTCTGTGGTCTGTTTTCAGTGTTCTCTCTTGAACCCCATGGGAATCATTTCTTTCATGTGTTCTGAACATGGGAAAGGTCAGTTGACTAATTCAGATAAACCCTCCTGAAGTGACTATACCATTATGATCTTACTTCTATGTGAGGCCTGATCTTCAACTTTGAAAGTTTAGAAAATTGATTATATGGGTTCATATGATAGTGATCAGCCTCCAAGAAATTTAATTGAAAGAAAGTGACTTTGTCAATGGCATTTAGACTAATGCTTACCACATAGTAGGTGCTCAGTAACTGGTGGTTAAGTTAATGACTGAAAGAAGAGACAATTAAATGAAAGTTGGTTGGAGATAACAGACACTTTAGTATACATAGAGGACTTTTGAAAAGCTGGAAAAATAGGTCAAACTTTGAATTGCAGATAAACACAAATCCAAACTTGATTCAGAAGACACTAGGAATGGGGCCTTTGAAGATTTTAGAGCCAAAAGAAGTGACGCAATCAAAGTGGTGCCTTAGGAAAATTAATTTGGCAGTACAATTCAGGATGGATGGCAGGTTAGCAGACTATTATTGAAGTATAGGCATACAGAAAACAAGAGCCAGAACTGGGGTGTTATTGAAAAAAAACAAAAAGACGAATACGAGAAACTAGAAAAGTAATTCACAGGACTAATTTGACATGGTTTGGAGGATAGGAAGAGAAATGATGAAAATTATTCGGTATTTCTAGAGTAGCAGATGGAAGAATGGATCTGTAACAACAACAAAAAAACATAAGCTCAGCTTGGTCTTGTATGCTCATTGTCAATCTTTTTATTTATCTCCTTTGTTAAATCCCTGTCCAATTCCCTTTTCAGAATCTTTCCTACCTCTCTCACATCATTTACCACATTGGAGGTCATCTCATTTTTATTCAATAACCACACTTCTTCTCAGAAATGTAATTTGTGGTAAATTCTCTCTTGCCCCTGTGTTTCATTTTGGACATTTTCTAGTGTTTTCACTAATATATCGTTACTTTTATCCAGTGTATTTTTCACCTAAGAAATTGTAGTTTTCATTTCTAGGAGTTCAGTTTGGGCCTTTAGAATATCTTTCCTGTCTTAACCATATTTAGTCTTTCCTCTAGCTTTTTCACAATATGGAATGCAGTTATAATACTGTTTTATACTGTTTTTAATTACCTTCCTTTATCCAAAAATCTCAACTAACTCCAAGTAGGATATACATAAGAAGAAAATCATATAAAGGCACATTATAATCAGATTGCTGACCATTACTAATGAAGAGAAAATTGAACAACAGTTGGAAGAAGTAAAGATTAGCTGATCATGGTGGCTCATACTGTAATCCCAGCACTTTGAGAGGCTGAGGCAGGAGAATGGCTTGACCCCAGGAGTTCAAAACCAGCCTGGCAACATAGTGAGACCCTGTCTCTAGAAAAAATTCAAAATCTTAATAATTAGCCAGGTGTGGTAGTCTCGGCTATTCAGGAGGCTGTGGCAGGAGGATTGCTTGAGCCCAAAATTTTGAGGCCGCAGTGAGCTATGATCACACCACTGCACTCCAGCCTAGGTGACAGCAAGATACAGACTCTAAAAAAATTATAAATAAAGAAATACATGTATATGCATTTGATTCAGAGCTTCAAAATATATTAAGGAAAAACTGACAGATCTGAAGGAAAAAATAGATAAATCCACATTTATACCTAGATTACAAGTAGACAGAAAATCAGTAAGGATATAAAAGACTTGAAAAATGTTATTAGCAAAATAGATTTTAGATCTAAACATAAAAAAATGAAACCATATAAGCCCTAGGAAAAAACAGGATGAATTCCTTTAGAACTGGGAGAAGGGAAAATCTTTTCTTAATTATTACTCAAAATCAGAAGAAATCCTAATAAAGGCCGACAATTTTAAAAACCCAAGGATTAAAGTAAAAAACATTTGCATGGGTATAGAAAGACCATAAGCATAGCAAAAGACAAATGAAAAACAGAAGATAATTGCAGCTTGTACCACAGAAAAAAGGCTGGTTTGCCTTAAAAACTGAGAAGATTACACTAAAAGTATGATAGGGCAGTGGATAAAATTCACAAATAGTTCACAAAAAAAGATAGCAAATGCTCCTTAAATATATGAAAAGATCATTGAGCTCCCTCGTAGTAAGAGAAAGTTCATTGAAAGTAACACTAAGACATTATTCCTTAGCTATAATTTTATCTCAACTATCAAATTGTCAGAAATCCAAAAATGTGACAGCACATTCTGTTAGCATGGCTGTGAATTATCAGACACTCTCATACATTACCAATGGCAATGCAAAATTATACAACCCCATGCAAGAGAATTAGCATTATCTAATTAAATTATATATGCCAATCAATGTTCAGGAAACTACCTTGAAGAGACATTTACATATATAAAAATATATTTCAAAGATGTTTCATTGTAACGTAATTTGTAATAGCAATGGATTAGAAACAACCTAAATGTCCATCAGTATGGGATTATTGAGTAAGCTCTAGTATTCACTATTTAACTCAGAGCTTGAATTTAGCATCACTAAACCTGACATTATGTGCCTTCTGGTAAGATGTATTATGAAATATATAGCATTACCTATAAATAATTCTTGTCAAGCTCATTTTCATCTGAATTTAATCAAGATTTTAGGCTTAACTCTTAGTTTTCAGGAAATACAGAGGATACAGGGATTAGATAGTGACACTGTGAAGAAATAATTAGACAAATCCAGAATGTGGTGCATTCCACAAGAAAATAGGTCTACTCTCTTCAAAAAAAAAAAAAAAAACCGATGTTATGAAGAAAAAAATGTGAGGATATGTTCTAGATTTTACAAGTCTGAGAAGACAAAAAAGTGCTATGAGAGAAACTGCATTAGTTCTTGTTCATATTAAGCAGGTATAAGAGATATTTGGGGGACAGTTGGGGAAATTGGAATACAGATTGAAAGATGATTTTAGGGAATTCATATTGTGGTTATATAGGGGTATGTCCTTATCCTTACAACAGGCATACTATAGCATTTAGGGTGAAGTTCAATGTCTGCAGTTTATTTTAAACTGATTCCAAAAAAGTAAGAAAAAGCAGATATTGCAAAAAAAATGCTAGTAATTGTTGGATCAAGGTGATATACCCTTGTTCATTGTATTGGTCTCTCAACTTTTCTGTTTGAATGTTTTTATTAAAATATTGAAATTTTTTACCATAATTAGTCTAAGTGGAGGTTTTCTCTTCTCTGTCTTGTAGGCACTTTATGAAGCCTTTCAATCTGAGGACTTTCACCTTTCTTTAGTTCTAGGATATTCTTGTCGTTTCTCCAGATATTCCCTCCTCTCCATTTTTTTCTGTCTTGGATTCATGTTGCATATATTGGTTTCAACATTACCATTTCCTGACTCCATATGGTTTTTCTTTTATATTTTACCTTAAAAGTTTTTTTTTAAAGATTCTTCTTAGCGTTTCCAACCTTATTTCCCAGCTCACAAGTTTGTTCTTTGGATTTACTCATTTTTCACATTACTCCTTTCATTGTGTGCTTTTCTTTTAGTCATTATATGTTTGAGTCCCAGCATAATTTTCTTGTTCTTTTTTCCTTTTCCCAATATCCTCTCTTAACTCTTTAAGGATATTTAATATGTTTGTTTTAAATTCTTGTTCTGTTTGGTCTATTAATTCTCTGATAGAATGTTTCATTTTGTTTTTCCTGTACAATGCCTGTTCTCCTCAGATATTTGGACTGGACCATCTCCTATTATCTGCCCATCACCCCCACTTAACTTCTATCGGGGAACTCTGCCCCTCATGGGAGCTTGCTTCTCTGCTCTGCTGTCTTCTAAGAGCTGCCTTCTTGCATTCATTTGAGGTGAGGGGAGGTGGGGAAGGATCCAGAGGAAAAAAATGGAGCCAACTAGTCTGCCTGTACCTGTAATTACCTCCTCCAGTTTCTTCTTTTTTTTTTTTTTTTTTTTTTTGAGATGGAGTTTTGCTCTTGTTGCCCAGGGTGGAGTGCAATGGCACAATCTCGGCTGACTGCAACCTCTGCCTCCCAGGTTCAAGCAATTCTCCTGCCTCAGCCTCCTGAGTAGCTGGGATTATAGGCATGTGTCACCATGCCTGGCTAATTTTGTATTTTTAGTAGAGACGGTGGTTCTCCATGTTGGTCAGGCTGGTCTGGAACTCCTGACCTCAGGTGATCTGCCCGCTTCTGCCTCCCAAAGTGCTGGGATTACAGGCGTGAGCCACCGTGCCCAGCCCTCCTCCTCCAGGTTCTAATACTGCCCCAATATTGCCCTGACACTAGCCTGATGGTGGTACTACTGATATTTTTCTTCCACACAGTAGAGAAAGAGTAAGCAATGATGTGCCCAGTTCAATGTAGAGAGAAAGAAAAAGACAAACACAAGTAAATTCTCATCTGGAATATCTATTTTCATGACACTGGTGCTCTTACTTATTCAGACTGCCATTTCCTTCCGTTCAGAAACTGACAGAGTCTTTTTACTCCCAAAGGTTTCTTACAGTAAGCATCCTCACAGTTGGGTTGAAGGAGGAAGACATGGTAATTTTCTGTCTTGTTCCCAAAGAGTCATTTTTGAAAGATATTTTACTTTTTTTTTTTCCTCTCAGAGACCGAGCCTCACTCTCTTGCCCAGGCTGAAGTGCAGTAGTGCAATCATGGCTCACTGCAGCCTTGAATTCCTGAGCTCAAGCTATCCTCCCACCTTAGCCTCCTCAGTAACTGGGAATACAGGCACACACCACCACCCCTGGCTAATTTTTAAATTTTTTTGTAGAGACAAGGTCTCGCTATGTTGCCCTGGCTGGTCTCAAACTCCTGGGCTCAAGCAGTCCTTCTGCCTTTGCCTCCCAAAGTGCTGGGATTACAGGCGTAAGCCAGAGTGCCCAGCCTGGGAATCATAACAAACTGTACAGCCACTGCACTTGGCCTGATATTTTACTTTTGAATCCTTTTCCTTTCAAATCATTTTCTTGTGAAGTGTTAGTTTATGCCACCACTGTTGTTGATTTTCTCTTCTACAATTATTGTCTAGTTCCACAACATCCTTATTTTTGTCAGCAGCTTTGCTTGTGATTTGAGCAGCTCTCAATTATTGTTTTCTCTTTCTGAAACTCCTACATCTTTTGCAAGAGATTTTCAACTTGACTTTTCAAAGAGTTTGGAATAAATTTGCAAATAGATGAATGGGGTCAGAAAGATATGAGGAGGGATGCTTAAGAACTAATTTTACAAATGATTGGTTCATTGGCAAATATATATTAGTCAACTTTTGCTTCTTAGTGCAATCTCTTAACTGTGGGGACTTTTCTAATGAGACTTTGACTAAAAAGTACCCCCTACAGGCATTTAATAGGGCGATGGTGAGTCTTATATGAGCTAATGTCCATGAATTGCTTAGCATTTGTTCCTGGCACAAGTAGAGTTGGTTACTTAATGCTTTGTGTTGCTGCTGTGTACTGTAATACCACATCACACAGTATTATAATTGCTTAATTATTTATACATCTATATTTCCTAAGAATCTGTAATTCCTAAAAGGTAAAAATGATTTCTAATCAATCTTTGTACTCCTAATACCCAATAAAGTGCACTTCATATATGGTAAACATTCAAAACATATTGAGTCAGTAAATGAAGGAAGGAATGAATAGATATTTCCCTCATCTACTTACCCTCCCCCACTCAAAAGCTATTTCTTCTAGGCCCTGAAACAATTTTATTTTTTGCTTTTAATTTAAAAGGTTTTTGTTTGTTTGTTTGTTTGATTTGAGGTAGATTTGATTTTTTTGAGACAGGGTCTCACTCTGTCACCCAGGCTGGAGTGCAGTGGCCCAAGCATGGCTTACTACAGTCTTAACCTTCCAGGCTCAAGTGATCCTCTCATCTCAGCCTCCTGAGTAGCTGGGATCACAGGCGTATGCCACCACTCCTGGCTAATTTTTATTTATTATTTGTAGAGACGCAATCTCCCTGTGTTGCTCAGGCTGGTCTCAAACTCCTGGACTCAAGTGGTCCTCTCGCCTCAGCCTCCCAAAGTGCTGAAAGAGGATAGGCAGGAGCCGCTATGCCCAGCTTTTTTTTTTGTTTTAAATGAGGCAAATATCTGTATACTAATATGAAATATCCTCCAAGATATAGTAATTGTTTTTATTATTTATTTATTTATTTGTTGAGACTGAGTCTCGCTCTATCACCCAGGCTGGAATGTAGTGGCAGGCTCTGCGTTCACTGCAACCTCCGCCTCCCTGGGTCAAGTGATTCTCGTGCCTCAGCTGCCCGAGTAGCTGGGATTACAGGCACCCGCCACCATGCCCAGCTAATTTTTGTATTTTTAGTAGAGACAGGGTTTCGCCATGTTGGCCAGGCTAGTCTTGAACTCCTGACTCATGTGATCCGCCCGCCTTGGCCTCCCAAAGTGCTGTGATTACAGGCATGAGCCACTGCGCCTAGCAGTAATTGTTTTTAAATGCAGAATAGTCTGTGGCATATGCTACTATTGTGTGTGTGTGTGTGTGTGTGTGTGTGTGTGTGTGTGTGTGTGTGTGTGTGTGATATGCATAGACTATCTTAAGAAAACATGAGAAACCAGTAAGAGTGACTGCCTTTGGGGAGGAACAATGGAAGCCACATGGGAAAGATTTATTTTTCCTGTATACTCTTTAGTATTTTTTTTTACCTTGTGCACATATTACCTATTCTCTGTCTATATGTATTTTTTAATTTTACTTTACAATTTTTCTTTACCACTTCTAAGACCTAAAATAACTGGTAAATGGGAGGAGTGGGAAGATGTTGGAAGATGATAAATTTAGGTTAGAGAAGTATTTAAATATGGGTTTGTTACTTGCATATATAGAAACATATAAGAGTTTAAAAATGTTTGTTCTAGTCTTCATTTACCTAAAGGCTTACATGTTGCATATTTAAAATTGGCCTAACGATTACAGAGAACTAAAAATTAGATTGGACCTAACAGTTATGCTTTTTGTGTTTCTAAATGATTTCATACTTTTCATCATATAATCTGCCTTTTCTATGAACTTTGCACTGCTGGCCACACCAGGTTTTGTTTCTGTGACTTTTCATTCCAACCATAGGTGTTGCTGTTACTCTTGCATATATAACCTATAAGCATGCTGAAATATCCCAAATTTTTAAAACTATATATAATTTAAGATTTCTTCCTGAAACATGGTAGACCTTGTCAGTCCCCTGCCCGCCTTTGGGTCTGACTATTGTATTTATGCCAGCAACTTCCAAGTGCTGAAGATCTTCTGGCAACAGAAGCCTCCGCCCCTTTAGGGAGGCCAATCAGCAAATGAAGAGAATTAAGGTCTCTTGGGAACAGCCCTGAACCAATGACTGGCAGAGTTGGTTTATAAACACCCCAGTTACCCCAGGTGGGATAACTCAGAAATACTTATCTTCACTGACTCCCAGAGTTCCATTTAACCACAGTGACAACTGGCTTCATAACTTGGTGGCCTTCCCTTCCCTTTTTCAGTTTCCCACATTCTTCTACTGGTATTTTCTGGAATCTCCTCCAAAATAAACTACATTCAAATCCTTATCTCAAGGTCTGTTTGTGGGGAATCTGAATTAACACATAAGGGCTGAAATCAGGTGAGATATACTATCCTAGATGCTTTTAGAGCTATCAAATACCAGAAGTAAAGGAGGCCTTAAGGATTGTTTATTCTTTTCTTTTTGTTTGTTAATGATTTCATTACTTTCAACCCTGAGAAGCTAAGGAAGGGATTGTCTATTCTAATCAAACCACATTGCTCAATATGGGATGTTTGTAGGCCTGGCGTGGTGGCTCATGCCAGTAATCCCAACACTTTGGGAGGCTGAAGCTTGAGGATCCCTTGAGGCTAAGGGTTTTGAGACCAGCCTGGGCAACATAGGGAGCCCTCTCTTTACAAAAAGTAATTAATTAATTAAAATAAATAATGGGAGGTTTGTAAAGTGATTTTCTATGAACAGATGCTTATTTTTAGTGCACTTGCATTGTAGTAGGAGAAGTAACGTTTTGCCTATTAATTCAACAAGTACGTATGGGTATGGGACTACTATACGTAGAGTGTCCTGTTAGGCTCTAGAATGGATACAAAGATTAAGAAAGTGACCTTGCCAGGCACGGTGGCTCACGCTTGTAATTCCAACACTGGGAGGCCAAGATGGGCAGATTGCTTGAGCCCAGGAGTTCAAGACCAGCCTGGGCAACATGGCAAAACCCTGTCTCTATGAAATATACAAAAAGTAGTTGGGCATCATGGTGTGTGCTTGTGGTCCCAGCTACTTGGGAGGCTGAGGCAGGAGGATCATTTGAGCCCCAGAGTCAGATGTTGTAGTGAGCCAAGATCATGCCACTACACTTTAGCCTGGGCAACAGAGCCAGACCCTGTTCCCCCCATCCCCCTCACCCAAAAAAAATGACCTCTTATCCTAAAGGCATTCATAGGCTAGTGCTAGGGAAAAAATTCTGCAAGGCAGAATATTCAGAGGTGCATGCAAAATGCTGTAGGTGTTTTAAGGAAGAAAAAAAATTCTATGCAGCTAGAGAGAATCACAAAGAAGGTGGCATATACATTTTAATTTCAATAGGTGTGATGAGAAGAAGGCCCTTTTGATGAGGGAAAACACTGGGTGTATTTGGGAAATGGTAAGCATAGCCTCATTACTGGGGTGTTGGTATGTATGAGGAAAAAGCGAAAAATAAAACTGGAAAGGCTTGAATACCAAACTAAGGAATTTGGTCTTAATTTGCTAGGTTTTGAAGGCCATCAGAGCTTACTTTTAAAACAGGCATTAGAGGCCGGACGTGGCAGCTCACACCTGTAATCCCAGCACTTTGCGGGGGCCAAAGTGGGTGGATCAGTTGAGGCCAGGAGCTTGAGACCAGCCTGGCCAACATGGTGAAAACCCATCTCTACTAAAAATACAAATATCAGCCAGGCGTGGTGGTGCATACCTGTAATCCCACCTACTCAGGAGGCTGTGGCACAAGAATCGCTTGAAACCGGGAGGTGGAGGTTGTAGTGAGCCAAGATTGCGCCACTGCATTCCGGCCTGGTGACAGAGCAAGACTCTGTTTCAAAAAAAAAAAAAAAAAAAAAAAGAAGAAGGAGAAGAGAAGCATTAGAGGGCCTGGTGGAATAGCAGAGAAAAGAAACTTTTAGAAACCAGTTAGAAGTTTAAAAAATAATAGAAGAAAAAGTGGGTATCAACGGAAAGCTTGAAATTCTCTATTCTTTCCTAATTGAAAGAACTCAGTCAACCCTCCTTAATTTGAATAGGTATCTTTCTGATACATTCTTCTGTGTCAATATGGATTTTGGGATCTGTAACGAACTTTGCTTAAAGTAGAGCACTGAACAATAATCAAGGCAATGATTTAAGAAATAAACTGGGCACAGTGTGTATGCCTATAGTCCTAGCTACTCAGGAAGCTGCTGCAGGAGGATCGCTTAAGCCCAGGAACTCGAGTCCTGCCTGGGCAACATAGCAAGACCCTGTCTCTAAAAATAAATAATAATACATTTTAAAAATAAACAAATAAATAAGGTTTAAAAAATAGTAACACTAACTTCTAGGAAAGAAAAAGGACCTTAAACACTTACACACTTCTGGTGAGAGCTGAAATTGGGTTAAACCTTTAAAAGCAATTTAGCAGGATGTAGCAGAGGCTTTAAAAACATGCATACCCTTTGGGACAGGTGCAGTGGCTCACACCTGTAATCTCAGCACTTTGGGTGGCTGAGGTGGGAGGATCACTTCAGTTCAGAACTTAGAGACCAGCTTGAGTAACATAGGGAGACCCTGTCTCCACAAATAATCAAAAATTACCCGGGCATGTTGGTGCACACCTGTAGTCCCAGCTACTTGGGAGGCTGAGGCAGGAGAACTGCTTGAGCCCAGGAAGTTGAGGCTTCAGTGTGCTGTGATCATGCCACAGCACTCAGCTTGAGCAACAGAGACCCTGTCTGAAATAAACATGCATACCCTTTGATTCAATAAAAGAAAACAATCACGCAGATGGTCCAAGAAGCATATTTAAGGGTGTTTTCACATTCTTACCTAATTAAAAAGGAAGAATATCTAAATTTTTTTTAAAAAAAGCACTGGCCAGCCAGGTGCGGTGGCTCACGCCTGTAATCCCAGCACTTTGGGAGGCCAAGGCGGGCAGATCATGAGGTCAGGAATTCAAGACCAGCCTGACCAACATGGTGAAATCTCACCTCTACTAAAAATACAAAAATTAGCCTGGTGTGGTTGCACACGCCTGTAATCCCAGTTACTCAGGAGGCTGAGGCAGGAGACTTGCTTGAACCCAGGAGGCAGAGGTTGCAGTGAGCCGAGATCACGCCGCTGCACTTCAGCCTGGGTGACAGAGTGAGACTCCGTCTCAAAAAAAGAAAAGCACTGGCTAAATATAGTAAGTTTACACAAGGGAATACTTTTCAGTATTAGTAATGATATAAATGCATATTAATTGCATTGAAAGTTCACCATACATTGTATAATCTTGGTTCATTGGTAAATATGTGTTAGGACAGCTTTTGCTTCTTAGTGCAATCTTGTAATTGTGGGGACTAGGTTAATGAAACTTTGGCTTGAAAAGACCTTTTAACTCAAAGTGATCTACATATGAAACAATCCCTATCAAAATTCCAATGGCATTTTTTTTTGCAGAAATAATAATTCATATAAAATCTCAAGGAATCTCAAATAGCCAAAACAATTTAAAAAAAAAGAAGAGCGAGTTCAAAAGATTCAAACTTCAAAATCTTCAAAAGATTTCAAAGCATGTTTCAAAGCTACAGTAATTAAAACAGTGTGGTACTGACATAAGGATGTCAAGTAGACCAATGGAATTAGACAACCAAGAAATAAACCCTCCCATAGATGGCCAAATAATCTTAAACAAGGGTGCCAAGAACACTCAATGGGGCAAAGACTCTCTTCAAATAGTGTTGGGAAAACTGAATCTTCACATGTCAAGGAATTATGTTGGGGTCAGGTGCTGTGTTTCATGCCTGTAATCCTAGCTCTTTGTATGGCCAAGGTAGGAGGATTGCTTGAGGCCAGGAATTCAAGACCAGCTTGAGCAACATAGGGAGACCCCATCTCTCCCAAAATAAAAAAAATTAGCTGGGCATGGTGGCACACACCTGTAGTCTCAGCTACTTGAAAGGCTGAAGTGGGAGGATTGCTTGAGACTGGGAGGTCAAAGCGTCAGTAAGTGGTGATCGTGCTACTGTATTCCAGCCTATTGGACAGAGTGAGACCCTGAAAAAAAAGACAAGAGAAGAGAAGAGAAGAGAAAAAGGACCTTATATTTAGGTCCTTACATTTAAGGACCTTACATTTAAGGATCTAAATATAAGACCTAAAATTAATAAACTCCTAGAAGAAAATGTGGGGGGAAAGCTTCATGACATTGGACTTGGCAATGATTTGTAGGATATAACACCAAAAGCACAGACAACAAAAGCAAAAATAGACAAATGGGACTACATCAAACTTAAAAACTTTTGTGTATCAAAGGACACAACAGAGTGAAAAAGGTAACCTACAGAATGGGAGGAAAAAATTTGCAAATCATATATTTGATAAGATATGTTAAAGCAAACTAAATGTGGCCTGAGAAGGACTCCATACTTCTATATTTGGGTCCTAGTAACCTAACTTAATAGGTGGACAAGATTGAAAACCTAACTTAGGAGTATGCACCTGTAACAATAGCTGAGTCTTGGCCAATCCCAGCACCCATACTTCAACAACTCATACACTGCTGAATGTTCAAACTGTATTCAAATAAGGCAAATGCTGAGCTGTAACCAATCCAGTTATTTCTGTACCTCACTTCTGATTTCTGTATGTCACTTCCCTTTCTTTATCTATAAATTTGTTCTGACCATGAGGTATCCCTGAAGTCTCTCTGAATCTGCTGTGGTTCTGGGGGCTGCCTGATTTGCAAATTGTTAATTGCTCAATTAAACTCCTTTAAATTTAATTTGGCTGAAGTTTTTATTTTAATAGGTGTTAATATCCAAAGTATATAAAGTACTCCTATAATTCAATAACAAAAAGTAATATAACCCCATTAGAGAATGGGCAAGGCAGTCTGGAGATTTCCCAAAGAACTGAGAACTACCATTTGACTCAGCAATCTCATTACTGGGTATATACCCAAAGGAATATAAATCATTCTACCATAAAGACATATGCACGTGTATGTTCATTGTAGCACTATTCACAATAGCAAAGACATGGAATCAACCTAAGTGTCCATCAGTGGTGGACTGGATAAAGAAAATGTACACATATACCGTGGAATACTATGGAGCCATAAAAAAGAATGAGATTGGTGTGGCTGGCAAGATGGCTGAATAAGAACAGCTGTGGTCTGCAGCTCCCAGTGAGATCAACGCAGAAGGCGGGTGATTTCTGCATTTCCAACTGAGGTACCCGGCTCATCTCATAGGGATTGGTTAGACAGTGGGCACAGCCCACGGAGGGCAAGCCAAAGCAGGGTGGGGAATCACCTTACCCAGGAAGTGCAAGGGGTCAGGGAGCTCCCTCCCTTAGCCAAGGGAAGCTGTGAGGGACTGTGCCTTAAGGAATGGTGCATTCTGGCCCAGATACTACACTTCCCCATGATCTTCACAACCTGCAGACCAGGAGATTCCCTCGGGTGCCTAAACCACCAGGGCCCTGGTCTCAAGCAAAAAACTGGGCGGCCATTTGGGCAGACACCGAGCTAGCCACAGGAGTTTTTTTTTTTTCATACCCCAGCGGCACCTGGAAAGCCAGTGAGATAGAACCATTCACTCCCCTGGAAAGGGGGCTGAAGCCTATCAAGCTGAGATCCGCTGGCTTGAAATTCTGGCCGCCAGCATAGCAATCTGAAGTTGACCTGGGATGCTTAACCTTGGTAGAGGAAGGGGCGTCCGCCATTACTAAGGCTTGAGTAGGCAGTTTTCCCTTCACAGTGTAAACAAAGCCACTGGGAAGTTTGAAATGTTCATCGCAGCTAGCCAGACTAATAAAGAACTAATAAAGACTAATAAAGAAGAAAAGAGAGAAGAATCAAATAGACACAATGAAAAATGATAAAGAGGACATCATCACTGATCCCACAGAAATACAAACTACCATCAGAGAATACTATAAACACCTCTATGCAAATAGACTAGAAAATCTAGAAGAAATGGATAAATTCCTGGACACATACACCCTCCCAAGATTAAACCAGGAAGAAGTTGAATCCCTGAAGAGACCAATAACAAGTTCTGAAAGTGAGGCAGTCATTAATAGCCTATCAACCAAAAAAAGCCCAGGACCAGATGGATTCATGCCAAATTCTACCAGAGGTACAAAGAGGAGCTGGTACCATTCCTTCTGAAACTATTCCAAACAATAGAAAAAGAGGGAATCCTCCCTAACTAATTTTATGAGGCCAGCATCATCCTCATACCAAAACCTGGCAGAGACACAACAAAAAAAGAAAATTTCAGGCCAATATCCCTGATGAACATCGACGCGAAAATCCTCAATAAAATACTGGCAAACTGAATCCAGCAGCACATCAAAAAGCTTATCCACCACGATCAAGTTGGCTTCATCCCTGGGATGCAAGGCTGGTTCAACATATGCAAATCAATAAACGTAATCCATCACATAAACAGAACCAAAGACAAAAACCATACAATTATCTCAACAGATGCAGAAAAGGCCTTCAATAAAATTCAACACCCCTTCAAACTAAAAACTCTCAATAAACAAGGTATTGATGGAACACATCTCAAAATAATAAGAGCTATTTATGACAAACCCACAGCCAATATCATACTGAATGGGCAAAAGCTGGAAGCATTTCCTTTGAAAATTGGCACAAGACAAGGCTGCTCTCTCTCACCACTGCCATTCAACATAGTATTAGAAGTTCTGGCCAGCATAATCAGGCAAAAGAAAGAAATAAAGGGTATTCGAATAGGAAGAGAGGAAGTCAAATTGTCTCTGTTTGCAGATGACATGATTGTATATTTAGAAAACCCCATCGTCTCAGCCCCAAATCTCCTTAAGTTGATAAGCAACTTCAGCAAAGTCTCAGGATACAAAATCAAAGTGCAAGCATTCCTATACACCAATAATAGACAGAGAGCCAAATTATGAGTGAACTCCCATTCACAATTGCTGCAAAGAGAATAAGACACCTAGGAATACAACTTACAAGGGATGTGAAGGACCTCTTCAAGGAGAACTACAAACCACTGCTTAAAGAAATAAGAGAGGACACAAACAAATGTAAAAACATTCCATGCTCATGGATAGGAAGAATCAATATCGTAAAAATGGCCATACTACCCAAAGTAATTTATAGATTCAATGCTATCCCCATCAAGCTGCCATTGACTTTTTTCACAGAATTAGGAAAAACTACTTTAAAGTTCATATGGAACCAAAAAAGAGCCTGCATTGCCAAGACAATCCTAAGCCAAAAGAACAAAGGTGGAGGCATCACACTACCTGACTTCAAACTACACTACAAGGCTACAGTAACCAAAACAGCATGGTACTGGTAACAAAACAGAGAGATAGACAAATGGAACAGAACAGAAACCTCAGAAATAACACCACACATCTACAACCATCTGATCTTTGACAAACCTGACAAAAATAAGCAATAGGGTAAGTATTCCCCGTTTAATAAATGATGTTGGGAAAACAGGCTAGCCATATGCATAAAACTGAAATTAGACCCCTTCCTTACACCTTATACAAAAATTAATTCAAGATGGATTAAAGACTTAAACGTAAGACCTAAAACCATAAAAGCCCTAGAAGAAAATGTAGGCAATACCATTCAGGACATAAGCATTGGCAAAGACTTCGTGACTAAAACACCAAAAGCAATGACAACAAAAGCCAAAATTGACAAATGGGATCTAATTAAACTAAAGAGCTTCTGCACAGCAAAAGAAACTATCATCAGAGTGAACAGACAACCTACAGAATGGGAGAAAATTTTTGCAATCTATCCATCTGACAAAGGGCTAATATCCAAAATCTACAAGGAACTTAAAAAAATTTACAAGAAAAGAAAAACAAAAAAAAACCCATCAAAAAGTGGGTGAAGCATACAAACAGACACTTCTCAAAAGAAGACATTTATGGGGCCAACAAACATGAAAAAAAGCTCACTGTCATTGGTCATTAGAGAAATGCAAATCAAAACCACAATGAAATACCATCTCACAGCAGTTAGAATGGTGATCATTAAAAAGTCAGGAAACAGGCCAAGCACGGTGGCTCATGCCTGTAATCCCAGCACTTTGGGAGGCTGAGGCGGGTGGATTATGAGGTGAGGAGTTTGAGACCAGCCTGATCAACATGGTGAAACCCCGTCTCTACTAAAAATACAAAAATTAGCCAGGCGTGGTGATGCACACCTGTAATTCCAGCTACTCAGGAGGCTGAGGCAGGAGAATCACTTGAACCAGGGATGTGGAGGTTGCAGTGAGCCGAGATTGCACCACTGCACTCCAGACTGGGCGACAGAGCAAGACTCTGTCTCAAAAAAAAAAGAAAAGAAAAAAAAATCAGGAAACAACAGATGCTGGGAAGGATGTGGAGAAATAGGAATGCTTTTACACTGTTGGTGGGAGTGTAAATCAGTTCAACAATTGTGGATGACAGTGTGGTGATTCCTCGAGGATCTAGAACTAGAAATACCATTTGACCCAGCAATCCCATTACTGGGTATATACCCAAAGGATTATAAATCATTCTACTATAAAAAGACACATGCACATGTATGTTTATTGCAGCATTATTCACAATAGCGAAGACTTGGAACCAACCCAAATGCCCATCAGTGATAGACTGGATAAAGAAAAATGTGGCACATATAAAACCATGGAATACTATGCAGCCATAAAAAAGAACGAGTTCATGTCCTTTGCAAGGACATGGTTGAAGCTGGAAACCATCATTCTCAGCAAACTAACACTGGAACAGAAAACCAAACACTGCATGTTCTCACTCATAAGTAGGAGTTAAACAATGAGAACACATGGATATACAGAGGGGAACATCACACACCGGGGCCTGTGATGTTCTGGCAGTGGGGGACTGGGCAGGGGGATAGCATTAGGAGAAATACCTAATGTAGATGACAGGTTGATGGGTGCAGCAAACCACCATGGTACGTGTATATCTATGTAACAAACCTGCACATTCTGCACATGTATCCCAGAACTTAAAGTATAATAATAATAATTTAAAAAGAATGAGATCATTTCTTTTGCTAGAACATGGATGGAGCTGAAGGCCATTATCCTAGTCAAACTAACATAGAAAACCAAATACCACATGCTCTCACTTATAAGTGGGAGCTAAACATTGAGTACACATGAACACAAAGAAAGGAACAATAAATACGAGAGCCTACTTGAGGGTGAAAGGTAGCAAGAGGGTGAGGGTCTAAAAAACTACCTACTGAGTACTAGGCTTATTACCTGGGTGAGGAAATAATCTATACACCAAACCCCCACAACATGCAATTTATCCATTGTAACAAACCTGCACATGTACCCCCGAACCTAAAATAAAAGTTGGAAAGAAAAAATAATAAATAAATAAAATCAGTGATAGGGAAACAGGAAAAAAAAAAAAGAATAGGCAGAAGACTTGAATAGACATTTCTCTGACAATGCTATACAAATGGCCAATAAGTATATGAAAAAATGCCCAACGTCACTAAATCAACAGAGAAATGCAAAACAACAAAACAAAACAAAACAAAACACAATGAAGTCCGGGCGCGGTGGCTCACGCCTGTAATCCCAGCACTTTGGAAGGCTGAGGCGGGCGGATCACAAGATCAGGAGATCAAGACCATCCTGGCTAACACGGTGAAACCCCATCTCTACTAAAAATACAAAGAATTAGTTACGCGTGGTGGCGGGCACCTGTAGTCCCAGCTACTCGGGAGGCTGAGGCAGGAGAATGGCGTGAACCCGGGAGGCAGAGCTTGCAGTGAGTGGAGATCGTGCCACTGCACTCCAGCCTGGGCGACAGAGTGAGACTCTGTCTCAAAAAAAAAAAAAAAAAAAAAACTCACAATGAGATATCACCTTACATCCATTAGTATGGCTATCAAAAAACAAAAAATAACAAGTGTTAGTGAGGATGTGGAGAAATTGGAACCCTCCTTCACTGTTAGTGGTTTTGTAAAATGGTGCATCTGCTATGGGAAACAGATGGAAGTTCCTTAAAAAATTAAAAATACAATGATCCAGCAATTGCACTACTGGGTATATATTCAAAAAGATTGAGGGAGAGGTCTTGAAGAGATATTTACACACCCATGTTTATAGCAGCACTCTACACTATTTCAGGAAGTGGAAGCAACCCAAATGTTCACTGATGTTGAGTAGAGGAACAAAATGTGGTACACACACACACACACACAGAAATATTATTCAGCTTTAAAAAGGAAGACAATCTTACCGCATGCTACAACATGGATGAACCTTGAGGACATCATACTGAGTGAAATAAGCCAGTAACAAAAACACAAATACTGTATGATTCCACTTATATATCTAAAGTAGTCAAATTTATAGAAACAGTAGAATGGTGGCTACCGGGGCTGGGAAAAGGGTGAAAAAGTGAGTTGTTGTTTAATGGGTATAGAGTTTCAGAATTACAAGATGAAAAAGTTTTGGAGATCTGTTTTTCTGTTTTACAACAATGTAAAATAAAAAACAGAACAGTACTGAATTGTAAAGTTAAAAAATGGTTACACTGGTAGATTTAATGTTTTATATATATATAATATATAATATATAATAATATAATATAATATATATAAACATGGTGAAACCCTATCTCTACTAAAAAAATACAAATATATATATATATATATATATATATAAATTTTACCACAATAAAAAAGAAAAAAATCAATTGACCATATATGTGAGGGTCTAATTCTCAGCTCTCAAAAAGAAGACTTTGTTAAAAACAGTGTATACATGGCCAGGAGTGGTGGCTCACGCCTGTAATCCCAGCACTTTGGGAGGCCGAGGCGGGCGGATCACCTGAAGTCAGGAGTTGGAGCCAGCCAGGCCAACATGGTGAAACCCCGTCTCTACTAAAAAAATACAAAAATTAGCCAGGCGTGGTGGCGGGTGCCTGTAGTCCCAGCTACTCGGGAGGCTGACACAGGAGAATTGCTTGAAGCGGGGAGGTGGAGGTTGCAGTGAGTGGAGAGGAGAGAGCGCCATTGCACTCCAGCCTGGGGGACAAGAGTGAGACTCTGTCTCAAAACAAAAACAAAAACAAAACACTATACATTATACGTAGAAAGACATCTAGAATACTGACAGTAACTTGTAATTTATTGCAAGTATTCTGGATCTTACATAGGATGGCAGATGTTTATTAATTAAATAAATAATAAGAAGGTCAATGATGACGATGAGTTACAAAATAAGGGTTACAGTTAGTTCAAAATCTGTGTGACTGAAGTCCATTAAAAGACTTTTAAAAAGAGGACTGGGCACAGTGGCTCACACCTGTAATTCCAGCACTTTGGGAGGGTGAGGTGGGAGAATCACTTGAGGCTGGGAGTTCAAGACCAGCCTGGGCAACATAGAAAGACACTGTCAAGAAAAGAAAAGAAAAGAAGCATAGAAAGAAAAGAAAAGAAAGGAAGGAAATGGAAAAACATATAGATGGTTATACACTGAAGTGTTAACTATAGTTATCTCTAACTGGAGCCTTAAGATGATTGTATCTCTTTATTATATTTTAAATCAGATTTTCTAATTTGTCTGCAATTGTATATTATATAATGAGGAAATAATGAAAGTCAATATCATAAAATTTAAGATTAAAATTACTCAACAATAACAACAGGAAAGCCTTACTCTCTTAAATAAACAAAAGACTTGCTGGCCACTTATGTTCCTTTGTAGTGCATTACACTGAGTCCATGTAGAATACAGCCAAAACATTTCTATGAACAATGGATAAATTATATTAGGTTTGACTCATTTCACCTATGCCAGGCCACTTTTGCACAGTACTTAGAGAAAATGCCAAGTTGTTTTTCAAAGATTTTCAAAAGGAAGGAAGCAGTTCCCCCAACTACTAGGAAATAAGTATTAAGCCATTTGGCAAATCTTTCTCTTGGTTGTAAGGTGTTATTTATATATAGAGGTATTTGAATGTACCTACTTTTTTAGGGAAAGGAGAATTTCTAACTGTTATTACCTTATTTTAAATAAAGGAGAGCTGTGGATATGACTATAATAATTTAAAATTTCCAAATTTTGAATAACCAAGCTGAAAGGTTATTTTAAAACACTGAAATTGCTCTGACACTTGTCTGTATTCTCTTGCATTCCCTAGTATTTTCCCGAGCATTATATTTCCATGTCATTGCTTGCATCAATGGCTGTCCTTCTTTCCAGATTGTAAGCTCAGTAAGAGTAGAGATGATCTTCTTCTTACTGGCAAATAATAGGAAATTAATATTTAATGTCATAATATATAAATGGAGCATAGCGAGACTCTGTCTCTACAAACAAATAAAAAAATAGATGGAGGCTAGATGTGGTGGCTCACGCCTGTAATCCCAGCACTTTGGGAGGCCAAGGCAGGCAGATCACTTGAGTCCAGGAGTTTGAGATCAGCCTGGGCAACATGGCAAAACACCATCTCTACAAAAAATACAAAAATTAACCAACCATGGTGGCACAGGCCTATAGTCCCAGCTACTTCCAGAGCTGAGGTGGGAGGATCACTTGAGCCCAGGAGGCAGAGGTTGCAGTGAACCAAGATCACACCACTGCATTCCAGTCTAGGCAATAGAGCAAGACCACATCTCTTAAAAAAAAAAAAGAAGAGTGTATAAATGAATTAATGGATAGAGATCTCATTAAAGCTAGGAAATAAAGGGTAGGAGTTTTACATTTAAGACTGGAGGTTTAGAGTGAAATGTTTAAGTTTGCATTTGACACTAATCAGTTCCAGTAAATGAAATGCTAATCTAAGGATATACTACTAAAAGTTCCTATCAGATGCAAGAATGTCAAGAAAAGTGGCAGATAAGCTACAATGTTATAATCATAAAAATTCAGAGCTGGGAAGGATCTTAAAACATTGAAAAGTCAAATATTTCATTTTGTAGATGAATAAATTGAAGGCAATACAATTTAAATAACTTACGAGATCACACAGTTGTTGGCAGAACTAGACCCTGAGCCAGATCTCCCGACTTGCTTGTCAAGTTCTCTTTTCTCTAGACTCAAAAAAAAAGATTGGCTATTACTCACATCCGTACAAAGAGGATCAGCATATTCTTTGAACATGCTGGTCCAGATTGCTTCTTCATCCACAAAGACCAACAAAAATTTGGGATTATGAAGGGCATTTTAACACAAAAGGAAATAAGAGCCACATCTGGAACACTGTATATAGTTCGGTGTCCTTACCTGAGAAAAGATACACTATAGCTAGAGGAGGGCTACAGGAGGAAAAGAAACTGATCTGAGAGTTGGAAGGATCCAGAATAGAATGAAAGCATTCTGTTTTTCCAGTCAGAGATGTTCAAAGAAAATGCAGTTGTTGGGTCTGCACCCAAACCTTTTGAAGTTGTCACCTAGAAGAACATCAGACCCCTCCACAAAATAGCCCTGGATGCCATTGTCAGATGTCCTACCATGAACCCATGACTCTTATAACTCACATGGCCTTATTTACAAATATCTTTGTCTTATCATTACAAACTACTGTGTCCCCAGAAGTACCACTAAAAGAGAGGGGGAAATGAAGTTGTTTTCACTGGTGACCATTAGTGGTGCTGCAGGTGTCAACAGGATGACAATTGTCTGGAGACACTCTAGTGTTGATCATTTCATTCCAAATCTTGGATTGGTAAGATGAGACACATCTCCACCTCAATCATAACTATCAACTAATGATGCCTTTTATTCATTTTCTCCTTTTGGCATACATGGCAGTTTTATGCCTATGAATATTTTCCTGTTTAAGTATATCTTGATTTATAATAGCAATAAAGGAAACTTTTTCTTATAATAGTGTTAGAGTATTCAAAGGATGTTTTGTGCATGCCAAAATAAAAAAATGAATTATGCCCTTGTTTCACATCTTTATTACGTCCTAGCTCTTATTTGAAGTTATCAGATTTCAATCTTCAGCTTTCTTTTCCCTAGGTTTATTTATTCTTTAATCTTCTCTTTTGTGTTTAGCTTTTTATATTCTTTTTCCAAAATTTTTTACATGCTAATATTTATTTTCACATTTATTTGCAAGCTTAAATGTTTTTACATGATTAATATGTACACTTTTTGTTAGATAGTGAAAACTGACTCAACTTTTCTAGTAGTGAGCAGTTATTCTAAAACAACTCTGCAAATATGAAATGTTAAAAGCTAAGCTAACACTAACCTGCTCATAATGATGATCTCTAAGGGAGGGTATTAAAGGGAACTTTCTCATTCAATACAAAACGTTCTGGCCAGGCAGTGGCTCATGCCTGTAATCCCAGCACTTTGGGAGGCCCAGGTGGGAGGATAGCTTGAAGCCAGGAGTTCGAGACCAGGCTGTTCAACATAGTGAGACCCCCCCCATCCCCCACAAAAAAAATTTAGCTGGGCACGACAGTGGGTACCTGTAGTCCCAGCTACTTGGGAGGCTGAGGCAGGAGAATTGCCTGAGCCCAGGAGTTTGAAGTTGCAGTGAGGTATGATTATGCCGCTGCACTCCAGCCTGGATGATAAAGTGAGACCCTGTCTCAAAACAAGTTCTGCATTATTTAGTTTTTTTTAAAATACAGAACATCTATAACTTTTTATGCTAAAAAAATTATGATAAATTGTTAGGGGTCTGTGTTTAACTTGGACTAGTGTAACTCCTTCATGCAATAAACTGAAAAAAATTATTAACTTAATATTAAACATGAGATGTTTATCAGTAGAAAGCTAACATCAATAAATATGCTTCTCAATGTAAATAGGTCTCTTAGGACCTCTCCCAAGACAGCAGAATACCGTTTGTTTCCTTGTAAGAGATAATTTGCTAGACGAACACTAAGTTACAATAGAGAAGCATTTCTTAGGGTGAGATCCACAGAACATTAATTTTGCTGCTTGGTACTGGACATACCAGAAAAAAAGATTTTGTGGTTTGGTAAATTTGGTAAAACATGGTCCAAACAAAGATAAATATGCTTATTATTACTAACATTTGTAGTCTATTTAATGCACTAATACACATTGTGACTCTGAGAAGTTAAAGTGGGAATGGAGTGCAGTATGTAGGTTTTTCTAAACTCATTTGTTCCTAGTATCCTAGTATCCCTTTTCCTCCCAGGACCACTGTTCCAAGGAGCACATTTTGGGAAGCATTGCTTTAGGGAGTTCAGGAGAGAGTTTTTTGCATATTGAGGGGTATGCTTACTTATTACAGGATACTGCATACTGAGGGGTATTATTTATTTAAGACTTTTTTTTTTTTTTTTTTGGAGACAGGGTCTCGCTCTGTCACTCAGGCTGGAGTACAGTGGGCAATCTCGAAATCTCGGCCCACTGCAACCTCCACCTCCTGGGCTCGAGTGATTCTCCTGCCTCAGCCTCCCCAGTAGCTGGGATTACAGGCACACGCTACCACGCCCGGCTAATTTTTGTATTTTTAGTAGAGATGGGGTTTCACCATATTGGCCAGGCTGGTCTGGAACTTCTGATCTCAGGTGATCCACCCACCTCGGCCTCCCAAAGTGCTGGGATTACAGGTGTGAGCCACCGCACCTGGCTGGGTATTCTTACTTATTACAGGATTTATCCATATCTGGTCATTGCACATAGTTTTTGAGCCAGATCTAAATTAATTTAGATCTGTATGGATTTTTCAAATATTAAACCTTACATTTTTTGAATAAATAAAATTTGATAGTGATGATTTATCCTTTTTATGTATTGTGAGATTTGGTTTGTTAAAACTGTGTTCAGTATTTTTACATTTTGGCTGGGTGCAGTGGCTCACACTGGTAATCTTAGCACTTTGGGAGGCTGAGGTGGGAGGAATGCTTGAGTCCAGGAGTTTGAGATCAGCCTGGGCAACACAATGAGACCCTCGTCTCTGAAAACTAAAATAAAATAGAACAAAAAGGGGCCAGGCACGGTGGCTCATGCCTGTAATCCCACCACTTTGGAAGGCCAAGGCGGGTGGATCACGTGAAGTCAGGAGTTCGAGACCAGCCTGGCCAACATGGTGAAATCCCGTCTCTACCAAAAATACAAAAATTAGCTGGGCATGGTGGCAGGTTCCTGCAGTCTCAGCTACTCAGGAGGCTGAGGCAGGAGAACTGTTTGAACCCAGGAGGTGGAGGTTGCAGTGAGCTGAGATGGCGCCACTGCACTCCAGCCTGGGTGACACAGCAAGACTCCATCTCAAAAAAATAAAAATAAATAAATAAAACAAGAATTTTTACATTTTATGCTCATAGGAGAGATTGGCCTTTAATTTTCTATTCTTGTAATATGTTGTCAGGTTTTGGCATTAAAGTTATACTGGTCTCATAACTTGAGTTGTGAAATGTTTCATCTTCTCTCTGGTAGAGTCTGTATAATCTTGGCATTAACTCTCCTTTGAATGTTTGGTCGAATTCACTGGCAAAAGTATTAGGGCCTGGAATTTTATTTTGTTGTATTTTATTTCATTGGAAACTTTTCCATTTTGGAGTTCATTTCTGTGAAAGGAGTATGAGGGGCAAAACCCCATAGTCTTGCCAGCAATAAATGGTGCACTTAGTTGGGTACAAATAGGAAAAATGCATAGCTCTGCCAGCTTGAGAATGAGGTTTTGTTCAAAGCAAGTGGTGGAGCATACCACTGTAGGGACACCAGCGGGTACACACCAGAGATACAGATTCTGCCATTTAAATCTGGATACATTATTAGCGGGGGAAAAATCCAACAACCATTAAAAATAGAAAACAGAATTCAGAGTTGCTGCAATATATCACCTAAAATGTTCAGTTTTTTACCAGAAATTACTAGACATGCAAAAAGCAGGAAAGTATCATCCATATACGGGGGGAAAAAGCACTTAGTAAAACGGACTCTGAGTGGGTCCAGATTTTAGTTTTTACAGGCAAACACTTCAAAGCAGCTATTATAAATATGTTCAAAAAAATTTTTTTTTTTTGAGACAGAGTCTCGCTCTGTCACCCAGGCTGGAGTGCAGTGGCGCGATCTCAGCTAACTGCAATATCTGCCTCCTGGGTTCTGGCAATTCTCTTGCCTCAGCCTCCCAAGCAGCTGGATTACAGGCACGTGCCACCATGCCTGGCTAATTTTTGTATTTTTAGTAGAGACAGGGTTTCGCCATGTTAGCCAGGCCGGTCTCGAACTCCTGACCTCAAGTGATTCACCCGCCTCGGCCTCCCCAAGAGCTGGGATTATAGGCATGAGCCATGGTACCTGGCTGTTCAAATAATTTTTAAAATGCTAAAAATAAATCAACAAAAAGGAAATCTAAATAGAGACATAGTATTAAAAAAAAAAAAAAACACAGAGGCCAGGCGTGGTGGCTCACGCCTGTAATCCCAGCACTTTGGGAGGCCGAGGCAGGCAGATCACAAGGTCAGGAGTTCGAGACCAGCCTGACCAACATGGTGAAACCCCATCTCTACCAAAAATACAGAAATTAGCTGGGCATGCTGGTGAGTACCTGTAATCCCAGCTACTCAGGAAACTGAGGCAGCAGAATCACTTGAGCCTGGGAGGTGGAGGTTGCAGTGAGCCAAGATCGTGCCACTGCACTCCAGCTTGGGCGACAGAGCAAGACTCTGTCTCAAAAAAAAAAAAAAAAAAAAAAAAACAAACAAACCAAATGGAAATTCTAGAGTCGAAAAGTACAATAACTCACATGACAAATTCATACAATGAGGTCAACAGCAAATTTGAGTTGACAGAAGAAATAATTACTGAATCTGAAGATAGACTAATAGAAATTATCCAATCCAAGGAGAGACCAAAAAAAAACTGAAGGAAAAATACAGCCTTGAAGACCATGGAGTCAATCAAGCATTTCAGCTTATGTATAATAATAATCTCAGAAGGAGAGACAGAAAGGAGTAGAAAAAATATTTGAAGAAACAATGACTGAAAACTTCTCAATTTAATGAAAAATTTTAATTTACATATACAAAAAGCTTGATGAAACTTGAGTAGAATAAACAAAAAACAACCACACCTATACATACCATAGTCAAATTTCTGAAAGCCAGAGACAAAAAGAAAAATCTCTCTCTCTCTCTCTTTTTTTTTTCAAGACAGATTCTTGCTCTGTTCCCCAGGCTGGAATGCAGTGGTGCAGTCTTGGCTTACTGCACTTCCACCTCCCAGGTTCAAGTGATTTTCCTGCCTCAGCCTCCTGAATAGCTGGGACTACAGGTGCATGCCACCATGCTGGGCTAATTTTTGTATTTTTAGTAGAGACAGGGTTTTGGCATGTTAGCCAGACTGGTCTTGAACTCCTGGCCTCAGGTGATCCACCTGCCTCAGCCTCCCAAAGTGCTGGGATTACAGGTGTGAGCCACCGCAACCAGCCAAAGAGAAAAATCTCTTAAAAGCAGCAAGAGAAAAATGACTCATCACATTTAGGGAAATGATACAGTTAACAGCCAACTTCTCATTAGAAGCAATGGAGGCCTGAAAGACATAGTCAAAGTGCTGGAAAAACAAAATAAAACAAAACAATCTTTCAACCAAGAATTATACATTCAACAAAGCCATTTTTTTAAAAAAGGAAGTTAAAGACATTACCAGATAAGCAAAAACTGAAAGAATATGTTGCTAGCAGACCAATATACTGCTAACCAGTCATAGATTGTGAAACTATATCAAAAAGCAAGATGACTGGGCACTGTTCTAAACCATAGCATCAGTAAAATTTTAAGAACCTTCTTTTCAGGCTGGGTAAGGTGGCTCGTGCCTGTAATCCCAGCACTTTGGGAGGCCAAGGCGGGTGGATCACCTGAGGTCAGGAGTTGAGACCAGCCTAGCCAACATGGTGAAACCCTGTCTCTACTTAAAATACAAAATTAGCGGGGTGTGGTGGCACATTCCTATATCCCAGCTACTTGGGAGGCTAAGACGGGAGAATCACTTGAACTTGGGAGGCGGAGGCTACAGTGAGCTGAGATTATGCCACTGCACTCCAGCCTGGGCAACAAGAGTGAAACTCTGTCTTAAAAAAAAAAAAAAAGCAAGATTCAATTATATATTGTCCACCAAAAGACATACTTTAGAGTTGTAGGCATAAATAGGTTAAAATTAAAAGACAGAAAATAATATACTATGCACACAGTAATCATGAGAGACCTGGAGTGGCTATCTTAGTATCAGACAAAACAGGCTTTAGGACGTATTAGAGACAAATAAGGACATTTCATTGTTAGAAACAAATAAGAGACATTTCACAATGAAAAAGGATCAATATATAAAAATAACAATTATAAATATATATGTACCTAACAAGCCCCAAAATACATGAAGCAAAAAACCTGACATAATTCAAAAGAAAATAGACAATCCACTTCATCCTCAGTATCTGGTGGCCAGGAGATGTGCCTCAAAGACCTTCACTTACAAGGAACAACATAATTGACCAAGATCCCAACTTGTGTACTCTGAGATCAACTGCTTCATTTGCTTCCTGGCCATGCTTCCCCTAGGCTACTATTAGCCAATGACTGCATGTAGCTGGAATGCTAAGGCAGCCTCATTCCCGGGAGATATGGGGCTCTTTGGATTATCAAGAACTTTGACTCGAGGACAACAGCTTTGCTGAAACTTTCTTATTCTGCATAGTAGTCTAGGGTGCTTCTACCCAACCTTGCTTCTCTATCTCCTTCATCCAGATTTAGGCTTGTATTGTAGTCTGATGACTTCTCCAGTTCCTTCTCTAATTTTTCTCGTGGTCACCTCCCCTAATAAAATCTGTGTATACTTAATGCTGTCTTGGTGTCTGCTTCTTAAAAGGTCCAGACTAACACAAATAGTTCCAGGAGTGATCTAAGAAAATAGGCAGTAAGATGGGGACTTGGCTCACTTAGGACTAGTTCACCTACTGCCCAGCAAATGAAAAGGATGCTGTTGTGGTTGTGAAGTGGGGCATGGCACAAGGTGGAGGCTCGGAGGCTGAAGATGTCACTAGTGGTAATGTGGGAAAATGCATCCCTAGAGGGGAATGTTGATGGAAAAGAATGCTGTAGCATGTGCAATATCTCAGGCCTTTCAAAAATATGGAGAAACAATGCTTTCAAGGACAGTGGAGCTGGAGTTGGCTGGTTGCTGCTAAGTCGTAGTGATACAACTACATAAGGATAATGAGAGACTGAGGACACTTAACAATCAGCCAACATAGTGGCTCACCCCTGTAATCCCAGCATGTTGGGAGGTTGAAGCAGGCAGATCACTTGAGATCAGGAGTTTGAGACCAACCTGCCCAACATGGTGAAACCCTGTCTCTACTGAAAACACACACACACAAAATTAACCAGGCATCGTGGCACGTGCCTGTAATCCCAGCTACTCAGGAGGCTGAGGCAGGAGAATCTCTTGAACCCAGGAGGTGGAGAATGCAGTAAGCTGAGATCATGCCATTGCACTCCAGCCTGGGAGACACAGAGAGACTCCATCTCAAACAAACAAACAAACAAACAACCAGTTAATGGTTAAGTGTGAGATTCAGAAACCGTGTGGTAGCTTACAAAGAGGCCCTTATCTTTTCTAATAGAAGGACAGGCACATTTGAGCAGCAGGCTGAAGACTTAATATGTAGAGTCTTAGAGTTCCATAGTTTTTGCATTGCTCAGTCAAAGCAGTAGTGAAGATCAGGGCTTGGTGATAAAAACTTGAGATACTAAGATGTGGGTGAGAAGGCTTTGAAGAGTCTGGCCTCTGCAACCACTGTGCCCCTGGACCCTCTGGGTTTACGGAGGTACCTTGTCTTTCTTAATAAGAGCTAGCACTTTGGCTGTGCTGGAAATAGGTGCCCTCCTCTGATGCTGCCCTTACCCCCACCTCCTCTCCTGGCTACCAGGCTGATAACTGGGGCTGCGCTGGGCCTGATAAGGGAGAAAAGAGACTGTGTACTTAAAAAAATGGCAAGGGCTGGGCATGGTGGCTCAAGCCTGTAATCCCAGCACTTTAGGAGGCCGAGGCGGGCGGATAACAAGGTCAGGAGATTGAGACCATTCTGGCTAACACAGTGAAACCCCATCTGTACTAAAAATACAAAAAATTAGCCAGGCGTGGTGGCATGTGCCTGTAGTCCCAGCTACTTGGGAGGCTGAGGCAGGAGAATAGCTTGAACCCGGGAGGTGGAGGTTACAGTGAGCCAAGATTGCACCACTGCACTCCAGCCTGGGAGACACAGGGGGACTCCATCTAAAAAAAAAAAAAAAAAAAAAGGCAAGATTTAGCAGGAGTCAGGGGATTATTCCTGGGATTAGCATTTGAGGATGTTTAATCAAGGATGTCAGAATGGAAGACTGGATAAGCAAGAATTCACTGATGTGGGGGTACTTTCTCAGGACAAAATATTTAATATTCTACTAGGAACTCCAGGAGATGGGACAAAGTTTCTGCAAGGATTTAAGAAGCCTGGAAAAAATAACAGCCAAATCTCAGAGAAGTGGAAATACCTGCCTTGCCCTGACAAACCGCAGAGGAAGGTGGGCATGCCGAAACTGATATGTAAGGCAAGAAGACCAGCCAGATAATTATGTTCCATTGGAAGGCCTAGAGGACACACTGCTAAAGCCATCAGGAATGAGCTGGAAGAGAGGTATCACTGATCCTAAGAAATTTGGTGGTGGCTCTCCTCTGCAGGCCAGGGCTAATCTAAGAGAAGAGGTCACAGTGTTGGGTTTATTAACACCCATTGAAATGATGGGGCCCCAAAGTAGTAGAAGTATGTGTCTTAAGGAATGGAATGGCAAAATAAGGCTTTTTGTTGTTGTTGATGATGACATTTCATTAAATCAGGTAATTTGTTACACATTCTGAAAGTTGAATTAAAAATGAAATCTGGAGAGAAAAATAGGAATAATCTCTAGAAGAGGTGTTTAACTTTTGACTAGAGCTGATTAAGTTCTTTATTATTTATTTAAAAATAAGGGGTTCTTTTATTCTATTGTATTCTTATAATAATTTAATGTCATATTGAATTTATATTTTCTTGTATTCGACTTTATAAACTTCCAGACTGGGGCTAGGAAAAATGCTGCTGAATGATGTCCTAGAGCTTTTATTTAGAAGTTAATCGAGATGATTATGTTCTCTTGGCTAACATTGGTTAATAGCTTAACATTTAAAATGCTATATCCCTTTAAAATTTTTTTATCCCTTTAACCTCTTTTCTATCTTAAGATACAAAATATGTATGTGTATATTTACAGATATAGATACACACCTATATACACATTTACATGTACACAAAATATGTATGTATGCATATGTGTGTGTGTATCTATATAGCACATTGGGAGGATACACACACACACACACACACACACACACATACACACACAGTACATGGGCCAGGCATGGTGGCTCACACCTGTGATCCCAGAGCTTTGGGAGGATCACTTGAGGCCAGGAGTTCAAAACCAGCCTGGGCAACATAGTGAAAACCTGTCTGTACAAAAAAAAAAAAACAAAATTACCGAACATGGTGGTGCATGCCTGTAGTCCTAGCTACTCAGGAGTCTGAGGCAGGAGGATTGCTTGAGGCCAGGAGTTTGAGGTTACCGTGAGCTATGATCACACCACTACACTTCAGTCTGGGTGACAGAGCCACCAAAATGAAGTTCAATCCCTTTGTAACTTCCAACCGAAGCAAAAATCACAAAAGGCATTTCAATGCACCTTCCCACATTCACAGGAAGATTACGTCTTCCCCTCTTTCCAAAGAGCTGAGACAGAAGTACAATGTGCAATCCATGCCCATCCGAAAGGATGATGAAGTTCAGGTTGTACAAGGACACTATAAAGGTCAGCAAATTGGTAAAGTAGTCCAGATTTACAGGAAGAAATATGTCATCTACATTGAATGGGTGCAGTGGGAAAAGGCTAACGGCACAACTGTCCACGCAGGCATTCACCCCAGAAATGTGGTTATCACTAGGCTAAAACTGGACAAAGACTGCAAAAAGATCCTTGAACGGAAAGCCAAATCTCGTCAAGTAGGAAAGGAAAAGGCAAATACCAGGAAGAAACAATTGAGAAGATGCAGGAATAAAGTAATCTTATATACAAGATTTGATTAAAACTTGAAACAAACAAACAAAAAGAAAAGATACAGGCTGGGTACAGTGGCTAACATCTGTAATCTCTGCACTCTGGGAGGCTGAGGTGGACAGATTGCTAGAATCTAGGGATTTGAGGTCAGCTGGGCAACATGGCAAAACCCTGTCTCTATAAAAAATACAAAAATCAGCCCCATGTGGTGGCACTCAAATGTAATCCCAGCCACTTGCGACACTGAGGTGGAAGGATCGCTTGAGTCCAGGAGGCAGAGGTTGCAGTGAGCTGACATTGCACTACTGCACTACTGCACCCCTGCCTGGGTGACACAGCAAGACCCTGTCTCAAAAAAAATGTATATATATATAATATGTATATATAAAATGTAGATATATCTATATATATAATGTAGATATATACATAGATGTAGATACAGATACATACATAATTTTTAAATCTTATTTTTCTAGTTCTGATGACCTAACCAGCTGAAGATCTTGCAAACTCTCTCAGGAGAGGTATCCAGGGATCAAACCAGTCTCTTCCACCACCCTGAAAGGAGAACTTGCTTAACTGACTCTCTCTCTTCAGTTCAAGGCCTTTCCAGTTACACCAGGGTTTCTTAATCAAGGATCTTTGGAGTTCTTCATGAATGGGTTTCTTGAGCTCTCTGAACCCTTTTGAGTTATCCTCGACATTCTATTTGTGTGTGCATACACAGTGTTTTCCTGGGGAGTCTGTTGCTTTTGTTTGTTTCTCAGTATCTCTGACTAAAAATATTTCTGAAACACTAGTGTTCATCACTTGAAGCCTTAGGCCTCCTTGCCACCAGGAACAGCTATAATTTCATTCTGAAGGAAAACCAAATTAATCTTCTCTCCTAATGACCTGGGGAGAGTTCACTTCAAGACACCAAAGTAACTTTTAGTAACATACCATGAACACTGAGCAAAAACTAATCTATCTAACCTCATTTGGCTTCCAACATCATTTGGCACCTCAGCCCATCATCTTGAGGAAAGTCAAACCTGCCATCCTTGGCCACCAGTTCAAATACAAGCCACTAGACTAAATGTAACTACTTCTCTGACATTGATGCCATCGGCAGTAACATCCTCTGCTTCTCCTCTTGACAATCACCAGAGCTCTGAGACTAGGGTGAGGCAAAGTGGGTGCCTAGGGTATGAAGGAGCTGCTCCTTTCCCACCCTGCACTTGCGCTTGCTCACCCCAAGAGTCAGTGCCTCCTCACTTTTTGCACTCTAGGCACATCCCTTGTCTCACCCTAATCCCAGCTCTATAACAGCAACTATAATGCATCCATTATGACCTGATGGAAAGAGCATCGGCCACAGAAGGAGGGAAGAGGTAGTAGTAGATTATCTGCAGAGACAGTAACCTAAGAACTAATTACGGAAAATGAAAGAAGTCATTGCATAAAACTGGGATAGCAACGATTTAGACTGGTGACAGGAAAAGAAGTAAAGGATCAGATATGGGTCTAGGTGAACAGGATGAAGCCAAACAGCTTAGAACATGGTGAATAAAACACGGATTCTGGGGCCTGCTCTTAACAGGTGCTGGTAGCTGGCTGGGCAAGACAATAGAACTTTTGACTTTATCTCAGCCTATTTTCAAAGAATCACATTAGAAAGTGTCCTGGTATGGGGAAGGGAGAGAAAAATCAGAAAATCTCTATAACATACAGAAATCTGTATATTAATTTTTTTCAATTCTGTGAAGGCTTCTTCTTATGAGATTTCTGAAGTTGGGCCAAGTAAAATTTAAGGGCCCTTGAATGACTATTATCTTTGCTGAGAGTGGGTGTATGTTAAATTCAGCAAAATTAATGACCCACCTTTGCGTAATGTCTTACAGGTTATGACGCTCTCTGACGCTGTCTTTTTAAATCTCAGTCATTTCTCTTTGCTTTTGCCCATTTCTGTTCCCATTTCCTAAAACTCTTTCTTCTAGCCTTCTGGTTGACACCTTTTTTTTTTTTTAAACAGCTTTATTAAGATATAATTCACATACCATGCAATTCACCAATTTAAATTGTACAATTCAACAGTTTTTACTATATTCAAAGCTGTGCAACCATCACGACAATTTTAAAACATTTCCTTCACCCCGAAAGAAATCCTAGACCCATTAGCAGTCTCCATTTCCCACACTAACCTCCCTAGCCACAGGCAACCACAAATCTACATCGGATGGGGCCCATTCTGGACATTAATTTTTAATTTTTATTTGAAAGTGCCCCTGTAATTCCAGCACTCTGGGAGGCCAAGGCGGGAAGATCACTTGAGTCCAGGAGTTCAGGACCAGCCTGGGCAACATGGCAAAACCCCGTCTCTACAAAAAATACAAAAATTAGCCGGGCGTGGTGGTGTGCACCTGTAGTCCCAGCTCCTTGGGAGGCTGAGGTGGGAGATCACTTGGGCCTGGGGAGGTCAAGGTTGCAAGTGAGCTATGATCATGCCACTGCATTCCAGTCTGGGTAACAGAGTAGGACCCTGTTTCAAAAAGAAAAAAAAATACAGAAAGAAAGAAAGTGCCCTTGGGGATTAGGAATTCTTACTTTTGGATCTCCTGACCCCTAAATGGTGGACATCTGTGATAAATCAGAGAGCTGTGACAGAAATAGGGGGGAAGGGGAAATAGTATTTATTTAACAACTACTATGTACTAATGTGTATCATTACTTTCATAACCATCCTGTGAGCGAGGTATCATTTAGCAGTTGAAGAAACTGAGGTTTATAGAAATTATGTAACCTAGCCTGGTGTGGTGGCTCATGCCTATAATCCCAGCACTTTGGGAAGCTGAGGTGGGCAGACAGCTTGAGCTCAGGAGTTTGAGACCAGCCAGGGCAACATGGTGAAACCCCATCTCTACCAAAAGTACAAAAATTAGCTGGGCGTGGTGGCTGGCGCCTGTAGTCCCAGCTACTTTGGGGGCTGAGGCGGGAGGACTGCTTGGGCCTAGGAGGCAGAGGTTGCAGTGATCCAAAACAGCACCACTGCACTATAGCATGGGCAACAGAGTAAGACTCTGTCTCAAAAAAAAAAAAAAAAAAGAAAAAATTATGTAACCTGTCAAAGGTTATAAAGTTAGTAACAAAGTAAGTTTATAAATCTTTGTTTTCTGACAGAGCTTATTCATCTTCTTTGCACCAGAACAGTGGTTCTCGAACTTTGGTGGGCATGAGAATCACCTGGAAGGCTTATAAAACACAGAATGTGGAGCTCCACACACAGAGTTTCTGATTTACTAGTTCTGGGGTGGTGCTTAAGCGTTTGCATTCCCAGATGCTGCTGCTGCCGGTCTGAGACTGCACTATGTTGTGCTGCCTAATAGTACCTGAGAATGTAATTGATTAAGGTCACAGAGCTGGATGTGACTGATTAAGGTCAGAGAGCTTTAACGTCATCCAGCCATCTTTTCAGAACAGTACTTATGATCTGACAAAGCAACTGCTGATTGATAAAAGGTGGAAAGTAATTAGAAAGGTAATACAGAGAACGATAATACTTCGGATACATGATGAAGTGCGATAACATCTATTTTTCTAGCTGGGGAATGAGATAAACAAATAGAGAATTGATCATGGTGCATGAAGCACCTAGAGTAAGAACATTTCAGTTGGGTGCAAAATGTAACGTTCCTTGTCTAGTTCAGAACTATGGCTACTCAAGGGGAGAAGGCAGGCAGACAAAGGACTGTCAACAGCAATGTCTCTTATTGTTCTTTGGCTACAGCTGCACTTGCATACTCATGCTGACTTCATGCCCAAATGTTAACTAGGCCAGAACTTGATCAGACTGAAATCTGTAAAAGAAAAAAAAATCATCACAGATACCAAGAAAATGTATTTCCTTGAATCTGTTCTAACTCTGAATTTTGTTAAAAAATTCAATTTTTTTTTTTTTTTTTTTTAGTGGGAGGAAAAGGAGGACAGCTCAAAATCATTTAATTCAGAATCTGCAGTGTAATTGTTATGGTAGGCTCAAATGTGATTTGAACATCCCTAGCTATGGGATTTGGTGACCAAGCTCCCAAGAGACGATGACACAGCACAGGGTATAGCACAGGCAGCTTGCCTTGCTTTGTAGGGGGCAGAGATGTGAAAGTCCTTGTTGAGGTCAGTGGAGCTGAGAGTACTCTTCATAATTTAAATGGACACGGGTAATTTCCTTATATGTAGGCAAGCCAGCCCTAGGGATAGGAAGGAGAAAGAAAAACAGGGAGTACAGAGTGCAGATGGCTGCCCTCTGCTAATTAGGCCTTATCTTTATATAGAATGCTTTTGATTTTTTCAGACACTTTCATGTATATTAACTCATGCACAGAGGTCAAATATTATTATTATTAAACAAAGTGCAGAGAAGTATGGAGAATTAGCTCAGTTAATGAATTAGCTCAACTAGGTAATAGATGCATTAAGATTAGATGGGGACAGTCACTCTGGAATGCCAGGAAAACAAAACATTCAGAAATAAGTGTAGTAACCACATTAATACAATCAAGGGAACAAGTCTTTCCTTCCAAAGTGACGGAAATTAAGTTTACTTGCTGGTGTCTTCTTACTTCCATATTCATTCATTTGTTCATTCATTTATCATGTATTAAATGCTTCCTACTTGCTTGTCATTCTGCTCAGTGAACCTGGGGGATGTAGAAATGAGACATTATCTTTTTTCATTTGTTGAGGCCTTACAAGGTGCCAGAACTGTTCCAGGCGTTGGGGATATAGTAATTAAAAACAAAACAAAACAAACAAGAAATGTATAAGCCAGTGTGGAGTAAGTCAATTAAAATTAATAAAGCAAAAGGAAATAAGTCCTATAATAAAAATGCCTTGATGGATAGAGGGATGGGTAGATGACCAGCTATGTTTTAAAGCAAGTATATATATAGTACGACATTAGTGATAGAGTCTGGGTGGTGGGTATATTGGTGTTTGCTGTAAAATCTTTCAACTGTGCTTGAAAATTTTTATGATAAAATAGTATGGAAGAAACACTATAGGAATGACAAGGAAGGTGCGGATTTGAGAAAAGTTTATGAAAGACATGGCATTCTTTGTTTTTTTTTAAGAGACAAGTCGATAGAGGAGTGCAATGGCATGATCACAGCTGCAACCTCGAACTCCTGGGCTCAAGTGATCCTCCTGCCTCAGTCTCTGGTGTAGCTGGGACTACAGGTGTGCACCACCATGCCCAGTTAATTTTTGTACTTTTTGTGGAGATGGGGGTCTCATTATGTTGCCCAGGCTGGTCTCGAACTCCTAGCCTCAAGTGATCCTCACTCTTCTGCCTCCCAAAATGTTGGGATTACAGGCATGAGCCACCCCACTGGCCTTTGGCATTCCTTTATCCTCCTCTTCTTCTCCTTAACTACCTAATATCCCCATGCTAACCCTTAGTTGTAGGTTCAACTTCCAAATTCCAATGGGCTATAAAGAGTTCTACAAAAGTCCATGAGGACTAATAAATCTATCTAGTAGAGAAAAGACCTTTTGGAGAAGAGGCTAACTAACTCTAGGACCACCTAAAACTCACCCACTCCATAGCTATTGGGTAAGGCACCCCTTTAGGAAACTTCACCCAAATGCCTGCTTCTGGGTACCAGGTAGTGGCCACTCTCCCCATCTTTGTTTCCTGAGCTGCTACCGAGTTTGATGTTAGATGGTGACATAAAATACAGTCATCCCTAGATATATGCGGAGGGACTGGTCCCAGGACAGCCTACATGTAACCAAATCCACACATGAAGTCCCACAGTCAGCCCTGAGGAACCTGCACAAATATTGTATTTTCCATCTGCCTTTGGTTAAAAAAAAAAAAGCTGCATAAAAGTGAACCTCACAGTTTGAACCAGTGTTGTTCAAGTGTCAACTGTAATTTAAAAGTGAAAAAAAGTTTGTGTTTTCTGGTATCCTTTTGTTTTGTTTTGTTTTTGTTTTTGTTTTTTGACACAGGCTCTGGCTCTGCTGACCAGGCTGGAGTGCAGTGGGGAGATCATGGCTCACTGCAGCCTCGATTTCCCTGGCTTGAGAGAAAATTATTTTTTTCAAAATAATTTTCAATTTAAGGTAATTTACTAAGTTTCAAAAGATAATGCTATTGACATAAATTCTGTTTTAGATTGTAGGCCCCATCAGCTCATTGATACTAGTCCCAAGTTCACAGGAGAAGAGACTGGAAGTTCCTAGGCTAGTCCTGCCTCTCTCAGGTGTGTCCCAGCAAAACTTTTCTTTCCAGTTTCAGCGCTTTAGAGACCTTTTCTCTTCAAACACTAATACAGGGCCTAGACTGTACCAGCAGTGTTCTGAGAAGTTTACATATACTAATTCATTTAATTCTCACAAAAATCCTGGGATGTAATTACCATTATTATTCCCATTTAACAGATAAGAACACTGAAGCACAGAGAGATTAAGTAACTTGCTCAGGGACCTGGATGTGAATGCAGAAATCTGGCTCCAGAGGTGGAGTCTGAAACTGCCTCTCTAAGTGACTGATTGGCAATCTCAGGAAAACCGGTTCAATTGAAGGTATTAATGGATCAAAATGTCAGTATGTTTTCAGATACCCTAACTCCATAGGAAGCTCAGTGTATGGGATTTGAGATACTGTGGTTTAGAAGGGAATTGCTTTTCCAATGGAGGGCACCCTTCAGATAAACCCCTCAAATTGCCCTTCTCTAGAGAGTCGCACGAGGACAGGCCTGCTAAAAAGGATGCCGCTGGGGGGTTTCCAAGAGAGGAAATATCTAAAGCCAGCGGCTGACATACTATCTTGGCGAACGGGAGAAGGGAAAAAGAACCCTCATTTTTTGGAAACACAAGTTTTTAGCCTGGATAATGGGTAAATGACATTAACTCTTTGTTCCACCCTAATCTTTCAAGCTTGTTCAAATTTTGCTTCTCAAACCTGGGCCATTCCTTCTTATTTAATCTGCCTATTATTTCCTTCAAGCTTTTTATCCCTTCTGAAATAGGTGGTAGCATACCAAATTAAAATACAGAACAGCCTGTTTGTTTCCCCCAGGGTCCGCTAGGGCGCGTCGGAGAAAGGGTTAACCGGGCGGGTGGGAGGGAAGGTCGGGCTCACACCTTTTGCAGAGACCTCGGGCGGCGGCGGGGCCCGGGAGGGGCGGAGGCTGGGGCCAGACGCCTCGCCGCCTCCGCCTCGGCGAATAGCAGCGCGCTGCCCGCCCGGATTGGAGCAGCAGCATCACGCTGACCTCTGCCTGGGATGTAAACCGGCCCAGCCGCTGCGGGCAAAGGAAGGCTCTTGGCTCCTCCGGGAAACCCAGCCCCATCACCGGGCTCCGAGCGGCTCGCAGGCGAGCGGCAGCGGCCTCAGCCCCGGCAGCGCCCAGCGGCGGCTGCGGAAAGCGGAGGGAGTCCGACGCGGGCGCGGGCGGGGAGCGTGCGTCCGTTCGCACAGGCAGCGGGAGGAGGGGCGGCGCGAACCATGGCCGGGGACAGCGAGCAGACCCTGCAGAACCACCAGCAGCCCAACAGCGGCGAGCCCTTCCTTATAGGCGTCAGCGGGGGAACGGCTAGCGGCAAGGTACGGTGGGGCCCGGGGCCGCGCTCCCTTCCAGGCTCGTGTCCCCGGGCGGCGCATGTGCCGGCGGCCGCGGGCCGTGTCAGTTGCTGCAGCCACCGCGTGGCCCGCGCGCCTCCGCTCCCGGCCGCGCTCCAGCGCCGAGTGCGCCCCGCGTGGCCTGGGGGCGCTGCGGCGGGGACGGGCGAAGACTCGGGCCTTGGAGGTTCCGGGGGTACGCGGCCACGATTGCAGGGCGGGAGTACTCCCCTCGCTTTTCTCCCCCCGCGTTAATAACTTGTGGCCGGGGTCCTATGGGGGAAGGGCAGGGAAGCGGATGCTTATTGTTTTGCAGTCCAGTGTCGGGGGAGAGGGCTTTCCGCAGGATCCCCCACGAACTCCCGATGGACGACCCCCAGCCCAGGTCTGGCACAGACGTGCTCGCCCCGCGGCGCAGCCTGGGGCCGAGGGCGGAGCGAGCCGGGAAGCGCGGCCGAGAGGGCGAGGGTGGCGGGAACGCGCGAGGCGGCATCCCGGGGAAGGGGAGCCCCGTGTGGGGCTGCACGCAAGGGCTGGGGATTACAGGGGTTTCCGGCTAAAAGTCAGAGCCAAATGGGTGCCGTGACATCAATGAAACGATAATAGTAGGGGCTTCTGTTTTTTAAGGTTATAAGAGGAAACGTGGTCGGCTTCAATGAGAAAGTTGTACTGGCTCCATGCTCTTCGGTGTCTGGGACGTACGCGTCCTGGATCCACGGAAGGGGGTCATCGTATGGGTGTCTGACCCTCTTAGGAGCCTGTTTCCTTTGTTTTATCAGCAAGGCAAGGAGAGACAAGGGAAATGACTTCCTAGCTTTACCCGGGTTTTTTTCTGCAGGTAGAGAAGGGTGGAGTCCTCCCAGATGGTTCTTTCTTTGCTCCCCTAACAGCCTTTAAGATGTGGCTATTTGTTTTTCCCACCGTTTATCACTTTCCAACTTCATTTGGAGCACGGGTTCCTCAAGGGATCCTGAGAGCTGGGTGCTGGGTGCTGGTTTGGAGAAGCAGGATGATGCTTCCCCCGACTGGGGAGAGCAGAGCAGGAAGGCTGGTTGGCGCCATGAGGAAAGAGCCACGAGGTTTTTAGCTCCCGAACCGACTCGTCAGTAGCCCCTCCTCCATTTTGGTTTTACATTTTTCCCTCCTGGTCTGGACTACTTTAGCGCAAGGAGCTCAGCCAGACACGGCGGCTGGCACTGCTGGACTTATTTATTGGTGAAGTTGATCTCGTCCCTAGCTCCCAGGATTAGGAATCGGCCTGCTTTAGGTCCTGAAGTTTCTGTTCTGTGTGCTCCCTGTTTGAAGTCTTTTAAAAAAAATTTGTAATTTTTGAATGTGTTCTTTACTATGACCTATACTAGTAATTCAAAGCAAAACCAGAATGCTAGCCCTTTCAGGAAGCTTTACCTGTTCTTTTAGAATTATTCTTGCTCTTCTGGCATATTCCTGTTGGATTGGGAGCATTTTTTGTTGTTGTTGTTCATGGCTGTTTTCCCAGCCCTCCTAGCACAATGCCTGCCTGGCATGTAGTGGGGTCCAAATTTTAAGCTGAAGTCCAGTCCTCCTAAAGTGGGGAGGAGGCTTAAACTTACATATGAGCTTTTAGAAACGAAATGATCTTGGTAATCATCTAAATAATTTAGTTACCACGAGGGTGAAAACTGCGACCCTAAAAGGTGGATAACTCTGTTCTTGTTCTTGTTCTTGTGTGTTTCTCAGTCGTCACCTGTTCTAACTTGATAATCAAGCTTTTGGTGTTACTTGGGTAAAGTGTGGGGTGGGAATGGTGGTGAGCCAATATGGGAGGGGCTCATTCTCTGCTATTTTTCATCCAGGAGGAAGAGTGTAGAAACTCCCAAGAAAGGAAGGGTCCGTTTTTCTGCAGTTTTCAAAGCATGTTGTACATTTTTATTTATTAATTTAATTTTTGAGACAAGGTCTCGCATTTCCACCTAGCCCAGAGTAAGTGGCGCTGTCACGGCTCACTGCAGCCTCAGCCTCAACCTGGAGTAACTGGGACTACAGGCTGGCGCTATCACAACTGGCTAATTTTTTTGTTTGTTTGTTTTGTTTTGTTTTGTTTTTGAGACAGGGTCTCACTCTGTTGCCCAGGCTGGAGTGCCGTGGTGAGATCTTCGCTTACTGTACCCTCCACCTCTCGGGCTCAAGTGATCCTCCCACTTCAGCCTCCAGAGTAGCTGAGACTACAGGCTTGCACCATCATGCCCGACTAACTTTTTTTTTTTTTTTTTCGTAGAGAAGGGGTTTTGCCATGTTGCCAGGCTGATCTCAAATGCCTAGACTTAAGTGATCCACCCGCCTCTGCCTCCCAAAGTGCTGGGATTACAGGTGTGAGCTACTACCTGGGCTGGCTTTTTAATCTTTATTTTTTTATTATTATTTTTTTGAGATGGAGTCTTGCTCTGTTACCCAGGCTGGAGTGCAGTGGCATGATCTCGGCTCACTGCAAGCTCCGCCTCCCAGGTTCATGCCATTCTTCTGCCTCAGCCTCCCAAGTAGGTGGGACTACAGGCACCCGCCACCACGCCTGGCCAATTTTTTTGTATTTTCAGTAAACACGGGGTTTCACCTTGTTAGCCAGGATGGTCTCAATCTCCTGTCCTCGTGATCCACCTGCCTCGGCCTCCCAAAGTGCTGGGATTACAGGCGTGTGCCACCGTGCCCGGCCATCTTTATTTTTTGTAGAGACTAGGTCACCGTGTTGCCCAAGCTTGTTTGTACATTTTTGACATACGAATGATTGATAGTTTGTCATCCTTTAAGATTATTGATATTTTTGTTATTAAAAAAGTCCAAGACTGGGCCTGGTGGCTCATGCCTATAATCCTAGCATTTTGGGAGGCAGAGACAGGAGGATTGCTTGAGCCCGGGAGTTTGAGACCAGCCTGGGCAACATAGTGAGACCCCGTCTGTATAAAATGAAAATTGTGGTGGGTCAAGAAAATTATTTTGACCTATGTTAAAAACCAGATTCTCAGCGTGGGCAACATGGTGAGACTTGTTCTCTACAAAAAATAAAATAATTATCCAGGTGCGGTGCTGCAGGTCTTAGAGGCTAAGGTGAGAGGAATGCTTGAGCATGGGAGGTCGAGGCTGCAGTGAGCTGTGATTGTGCCACTGCACTCCAGCCTGGGTGACAGAGCAAGACCTGTCTCGAACAAAAACTGAAAAAGATTATGGCTGAGTACGGTGGCTCACACCTCTAGTCCCAGCACTTTGGGAGGCCAAGGCAGGAGGATGGCTTCAAAACCAGCCTGGGCAACAGAGAGAGACCCCATCTCTACGAAAAAATAAAAATTAGCCATGTATGGTGGTTTGTGCCACCAGCTAATCAGGAGGCTGAGGCAGGAGGATGGCTTGAGCCTAGGACTTGGAGGCTGCAGTGAGCTTTGATGGTGCCGCTGTACTCCAGACTGGGCAACGTAGCGAGACCCCATCTCAAAACCAAACCAAACCAAACCAGATTCTCATATTTCCCTCTAAAGGACAGGTGTAGTGATAACACTAAAAGGGGGAAAAAAACCCAGGCTAAACTTCTTTGCCTGCATACATATCTGTGACTTTTAGGTGCCGTTCTGTTTCCTTTTCATCTTTGCCTGTTCCTTGTTCTGTGACCTCTTCATTGGACAACTAAAATAGCCTCTGAAACGAGAAAAATCTGCTCCATTACACTGCCATCAGAGTGGTCTTCCTTAGGAATAGCTCTGGTTGTGCCATTTTCCTTTTTTGAAACCTTGGGTAGCTCCCCACTGCTCAGTACAGGTCAAACACTTCAGTACAGTACAAATCCCCTTGGCCCCTGAATATGGTCCCAGGCTATTATTTTTATTTTTTATTTTATTTTTTATTGAGATGGAATCTCGCTCTGTCACTCAGGCTGGAGTGCAGTGGTGCCATCTTGGCTTACTGCAACCTCCACCTCCCGGGTTCAAGCAATTTTCCTGCCTCAGCCTCCCGAGTAGCTGGAATTATAGGCATGTGCCACCAGGCCTGGCTAGTTTTTTTGTATTTTTAATAGAGGTGGGGGTTTCACCATGTTGGCCAGGCTGGTCTCGAACTCCTGACCTCAGGTGATCTGCCTGCCTTGGCCTCCCGAAGCATTGGGATTACATGCATGAGCCACCGTGCCCAGCCTTATTTTTCTACACAGCCAAATGCACACAGACCATCTTACTGAACTGCCTTCACTTACAGTTTTGCTCAGTGGTCTTCTTTTTGTAATGGCTTTTAGTCTTTTTTATTTATTTATTTTTTTGAGACGGAGTCTCGCTCTGTCACCCAGGCTGGAGTGCAGTGGTGCAATCTCGGCTCACCGCAAGCTCCGCCTCCCGGGTTCACGCCATTCTCCTGCCTCAGCCTCTCCGAGTAACTGGGACTACAGGCGCCCGCCACCACGCCCGGCTAATTTTTTGTATTTTTAGTAGAGACGGGGTTTCACCGTGGTCTCGATCTCCTGACCTCGTGATCCGCCTGCCTTGGCCTCCCAAAGTGCTGGGATTACAAGCGTGAGCCACCGCGCCCGGCCAACCTTTAGTCTTTTTAAGGCTCAGCTCTGTTAATACTTTCTTGAGGGAGCTTTGTTACCCATTTCCTTAATGAGAATTATTTTTTCTCTCTTCTGCTTCCATAGACTTACCATATCTTTCTTGTCTTATGCTTATTTGTTGACTGCGTCTTCCAGTAGAGTATGTGTTCTGTGAGAGAATACTTTGTCTTATTTAACCTGTTTAAGTGCTTGGGATTGAGGGGGAAATAAGGATTTAAGGAACCATGAGAGAAGGTCTCTGTCCTTAGCAGTTTACTGTTTATAAATTTCTTCCACTGTTTTTTGTATTTCTTTTTTTTTTTTTGAGACGGAGTCTCGCTCTGTCGCCCAGGCTGGAGTGCAGTGGTGCAATCTCGGCTCACTGCAAGCTCCGCCTCCCGGGTTCAGGCCATTCTCCTGCCTCAGCCTCCCGAGTAGCTGGGACTACAGGCACCTGCCACCATGCCCGGCTAATTTTTTGTATTTTTAGTAGAGATGGGGTTTCACCGTGTTAGCCAGGATGGTCTCGATCTCCTGACCTCGTGATCCGCCCGCCTCTGCCTCCCAAAGTGCTGGGATTACAGGCGTGAGCCACCGCGCCCGGCCTTCTTCCACTGTTTTTATCACCAAGTCACTTTATCATTAAACCATTTGATTATCTATTCCCTTTGAAGTCAGGCACGTGTCTTCCCTACTGGTAGATGACAATGGAAGATGAGGTTAGGGGAACTTTTGACTTAGTGGTAGGACTGGGATTAGGATCTAGGGTTTCATTTTTTATTTTTTATTTATTTTTGTGACAGAGCCTTGCTCTGTCACCCAGGCTGGAGTGCAGGGATCTCGGCTCACTACAACCCCCGCGATTCTCCTGCCTCAGCCTCCCGAGTAGCTGGGATTACAGGCGCCCACCACAATGTCTGGCTAATTTTTATATTTTTAGTGGAGACGGGGTTTCACCGTGTTGGCCAGGCTGGTCACATCTTCTGACCTCATGATCCGCCTCAGCCTCCCAAAGTGCTGAGATTACAGGCATGAGCCTCTGTGCCCGGCTGGTTTTTTTTCTTAAAATCTGTACCTGTTTTGAACTTTCTCCACAAGCAGTGGCCTCTTCGTGTGAGTATTTTTAGGGAGGTTGGCCTGTGTGTGACCAATATAGGATAAGACAGGAGATGCCGTCCTCTCTGAGGTGTGGACTGCTACCTCAGTGTGGCTTGGCCGTGAGTCAGCATCTGCTTTTGGAATGCTTCAGAATGTGCTGACCCATGTCGGTGCCCACTGCCCTGTTCTGGAACCTCAGTCGCCATCCCCATCCAGCCAGATCACGTATTCCACACCTTCCTATCAGGTGTTCCCAGGACTGTGGCGCTGGTTTGGTCCTTTTGCTGTTTTTCTCAGAGATGGCATTGTGTGTTTTCCGTCACCTCAAACTGTTGCCATGGCTGGGAAGGCCTGGTGTGATCTGGCCCTTCAGACCTCCTTCCCTTTCCCCCTTACTCTAGCTAGTCCAGCCACGCCCACTCTTGGCATGGCAGGCTTTCCCCCAGCCAAGGATGTCTGCATTTGCTGTCTGCTCTGCCTGAAACACTCCTGCTTGTTCACTGAGCCATGCCTAGCACGATGTCTGGTAGAATGAAGAAGAAACCCTGGGTCTGGCTGCCTCCAGTAGTTCCTATCCTGCTGCCTTTCCTCAAGCTGTATTTCTTCTTTGTTCCTTGAGTGTCTTTGAAGTATGATTTCTGATGCTCACTCTGTCTGTGGTCACCTACCAGTTCACTACATAGCATTTGCTTTCATGTCATTTCTTTGCCAAATCTCGCTTTTATGAGGTTCTGTGATGGAGACAGATTGTCTTTGGGAATTTCACTGCTGAAGACCTGACCTTTTTTGCTAGTGGGCTCTGTGATGGTGCTGTTGGAACTACTTACGGTCTCTAAATCTTAGATTTGTATTTCAGTATTTTAAAATCAATAAAAAAGGGTTGAGAGTATACTTTTATAAGTGAGTGTGTATGCATATGTCTGTATGCTTTCGTGTCCATTAAACCATTTCAGTCATTAAGCTGATTTGTCATGAAAGCATTTGATCTTTTCATCATATATATAAAATATATAAGCATAACCCATATATAATTATGACATACAAAGTAGGAATAAAAAAATGAGAAAAAGGAAACATTTAGAAACATAATTTCTTTAATGGTTTAAAATCTTTTGATACTAAAATATTTTTTATTTGTGACTGAAGATTGAAAGACATTTTATTTTTAAAAATCTTGTTTAATACTTGGTGAGTCTTGGATGACCTTGGTGGTGTTAGTTTTGGTGATCATTCAAGACTGAAGGTTTTGTTCTAAGTTTAGTCTTCTGAATTTTTATTTAATGATTATCATATTTGAAAAAGTTACCCCTAAAAAGATCCAAGTAGAGGAAAGTCATCATTTTGTAGTACTTACTAAATCACGATATTCCCATCCTCCAGTGATGCTATGGCTTTTCGTTAAAACGAGCTAGAAAATTTTCATCCTGTAGTCCCAGCTACTTGGGAGGCTCAAGTGGGAGGATTGCCTGAGCCCTGGGAGGTTGAGGCTGGAGTGAGCCTTAGTCCCACCATTGCAATCCAACCTGGGGCAACAGAGCAAGACCCTATCTCAGAAAAAAACAAAAAAAGTACAATTAGTAGACAATTTAATATAATAACCTGAAAAGTATAAAGAACCATATACAGCCCTCCAGCATTAGGCTTTCAGGCCTCATAAGTGGTAATTTGATTGGATGAGGGGGCAATGGTTCTAAATGTATGCCTGAGAATTTTGAACAATGAGAGAAGGTGACGACTCTGAAAAATTCAGTTTGCTTTGCCAACTTGCTATTAGCAATACTCTTTCCATAACATGGGTTTTTTTCTTTCTTTTTTTGTTTTTTTTTAAAGCAGTTGTTTTTACTTGGTTTCTCCCTGTGAAACTACAGGAAAATCAGTATTTCTGTGAATGCCCACACTTAACCTTCAGTACCCTATGGGACAGGTGACCAGCAAGCAGTACTTTTTCTTCCTGTCCAATGTAGTGTTTGGTAAGAATTTTGCCTGGTACATACATGGCAGAAACATAAAAATTTTGTGTGGGTTGTAGAGTTGTGCTTCTTTATTTCTTTATTCAGCCTGTAAGTATGCTATTTGGTCTGACATTTTTACCTTTTTTTTTTGGCTGACTAGCAGGGAGCAAGGGCTGTTTTGTCATCTCAGCTAGCATGCTCTGCTTTCCCTCGCCTGTCCTCTAGAAGTCCAAAGTTCTATGTCTCTGGGATTGCTTTTCCCTGGGAGTGGAGATGAGCGCTGTCTTTGCCCTTTGCAGGCTTCTAGTCTCCTAGGCTGTCTAGAGAAAGCTTGTGATAGAATGGGCTGATAACAGTGCTGATTTTGGACTATGGTCTAAAGGACATTTTTGTATTCGTAACCACTAAGAGAATTTTGGAGAATTCTTCATCCCATTTTGCACATATAATATATACATTTTTATATGTTATAAAATATTATACATTTTATATGTTATAAAATATGTATTTTTATATGTTGTAAAAATATGTATTTTTAAAATTAGTTATTATTATTATTTTAGAGACTGTGTCTCACTATGTTGCCCAGGCTGGCATAAACTCCTGGCCTCAAGCAGTCGTCCTGTCTTGGCCTCCCAAGGTGCTGGGACTACAGGCAAGAGCCACTGTACTGGGCCCCATCACATATTTTTGACATCAGTTTTTTTTCATTATAAGTAAAGAGTTGAAAAGGAAGTAATTTCTGATATATTGTAAATATACACTTAAAAACAACAATTGTTTCATTATTCTTTTAAATGTATCTGATGGGCTCTAAATCTCTAATAATTTGACCTATTGTCATACATTTTAAAACATGTAGATGAACAAGCTCTTATTTGAGTCAGAAATGTTCATTTTTCTTTTTTCCTCAATCATATTTCAGTTCCACTTCCCCTGCAAAATATTAATTTAATTTCATTTATTTTTATGCTTGAAAATATTTTATTGGTCATTCTATCACATGTGACAGAAGTATACATTAAAATTTTATTTCCTGTTCTCATGAATCTAAGTATTTATTTCTTTTGGATTGCATTACTACTGTACTTATTAGTATAAAATTCATCAAAACAAATGGATACTGCCGGGTGCGGTGGCTCACACCTGTAATCCCAGCACTTTGAGAGGCCCAGGCAGGCCTCAAGGTCAGGAGTTCAAGACCAGCCTGGCCAACATGAGGAAACCCCATTTCTACTAAAAATACAAAAATTAGCTGGGCGTGGTGGCTGGTGCCTGTAATCCCAGCTACTCCAGAGGCTGAGGCAGGAGAATCGCTTGAACCCAGGAGGCAGAGGTTGCAGTGAGCCGAGATTGCACCACTGCACTCCATCCTAGGTGACAGGAGCAAGACTCCGTCTCAAAAAAAAAAAAAAAACAAAAAAAACCCAAATGGATATATTATACATTTTTTTGAAGAAAGCATCTTGATGAGATAGAGCCTTCCACCCCCAATTATTTGATGATTCTGTGGATAATTACTATTTAATACTAGATTAAGATTTTTCATTTATATAGATCTAAGCTTTAAGGAACCGTGTTGACATAAATAAGTAGATGGAAATGGACAGAATATTGTTATATCAAGGTCACTCAGACTCAGTTTTTACCTTAGAAATTATATGTGAAAATACAGTGAATTTTTTGAATCAACTAGCTTGCCATTCATCTCCTCTAATTTTTTATTTTATTTTGTTTTATTATTACTATACTTTAAGTTTTAGGGTACATGTGCACAATGTGCAGGTTTGTTACATATGTATACATGTGCCATGTTGGTGTGCTGCACCCATTAACTCGTCATTTAGCATTAGGTATATCTCCAAATGCTATCCCTCCCCCGTCCCCCCACCCCACGACAGTCCCTGGAGTGTGATGTTCCCCTTCCTGTGTCCATGAGTTCTCACTGTTCAATTCCCACCTATGAGTGAGAACATGCGGTGTTTGGTTTTTTGTCCTTGTGATAGTTTGCTGAGAATGATGGTTTCCAGTTTCATCCATGTCTCTACAAAGGACATGAACTCATCATTTTTTATGGCTGCATAGTATTCCATGGTGTATATGTGCCACATTTTCTTAATCCAGTCTATCGTTGTTGGACATTTGGGTTGGTTCCAAGTCTTTGCTATTGTGAATAGTGCCACAATAAACATACATGTGCATGTGTCTTTATAGCAGCATGATTTATAATCCTTTGGGTATATACCCAGTAATGGGATGGCTGGGTCAAATGGTATTTCTAGTTCTAGATCCCTGAGGAATCGCCACACTGACTTCCACAATGGTTGAACTAGTTTACAGTCCCACCAACAGTGTAAAAGTGTTCCTTTTTCTCCACATCCTCTCCAGCACCTGTTGTTTCCTGAATTTTTAATGATTGCCATTCTAACTGGTGTCAGATGGTATCTCATTGTGGTTTTGATTTGCATTTCTCTGATGGCCAGTGATGATGAGCATTTTTTCATGTGTTTTTTGGCTGCATAAATGTCTTCTTTTGAGAAGTGTCTATTCATATCCTTCACCCACTTTTTGATGGGGTTGTTTGTTTTTTTCTTCTAAATTTGTTTGAGTTCATTGTAGATTCTGGATATTAGCCCTTTGTCAGATGAGTAGGTTGCGAAAATTTTCTCCCATTCTGTAGGTTACTTGTTCACTCTGATGGTAGTTTCTTTTGCTGTGCAGAAGCTCTTTAGTTTAATTAGATCTCATTTGTCAATTTTGGCTTTTGTTGCCATTGCTTTAGGTGTTTTAGATATGAAGTCCTTGCCCACACCTATGTCCCGAATGGTATTGCCTAGGTTTTCTTCTAGGGTTTTTATGGTTTTAGGTCTAACATTTAAGTCTTTAATCCATCTTGAATTAATTTTTGTATAAGGTGTAAGGAAGGGATCCAGTTTCAGCTTTCTACATATGGCTAGCCAGTTTTCCCAGCACCATTTATTAAATAGGGAATCCTTTCCCCATTGCTTGTTTTTGTCAGGTTTGTCAAAGATCAGATAGTTGTAGATATGTGGCATTATTTCTGAGGGCTCTGTTCTTGTTCCATTGATCTGTATCTCTGTTTTGGTACCAGTACCATGCTGTTTTGGTTACTGTAGCCTTGTAATATAGTTTGAAGTCAGGTAGCGTGATGTCTCTGGCTTTGTTCTTTTGGCTTAGGATTGGCTTGGCAATTTGGGCTCTTTTTTGGTTCCATATGAACTTTAAAGTAGTTTTTTCCAATTCTGTGAAGAAAGTCATTGGTAGCTTGATGGGGATGGCATTGAATCTATAAATTACCTTGGGCAGTATGGCCATTTTCACGATATTGATTCTTCCTACCCATGAGCATGGAATGTTTGTTTGTATCCTCTTATTTCATTGAGCAGTGGTTTGTAGTTCTCCTTGAAGAGGTCCTTCACATCCCTTGTAAGTTGGATTCCTAGGTATTTTATTCTCTTTGAAGCAATTGTGAATGGGAGTTCACTCATGATTTGTCTCTCTGTTTGTCTGTTATTGGTGTATAAGAATCATCTCTAATTTTGTAGAAAGCAGGAAAACTGGAAACCTCCAGACTTGTAAAAGGAATTATTATTCAGTCATTAAGTCATTCATCTTCCAGTATCAGCTCAAGTATTTTAGATCACGTTTTTGCATGGATTCAGAATGGAGGGGTGATGGGCCTTTATTTTGTAAAGTGGGAGAAGCCTGATTGTGAAAGGGTATGCTTGCTTTCATGTGACTCAGGAAGTTTTCACGTACCCTAGTTTGAAGACAACTGATTTAGGTAGCTTGGTGTCTTAGTCTGTTTTGTACTGCTATAGCAGAATACCTGATAATGAGCAGAAATTTATTTCTCACAGTTCTGGAGGCTAAGAAGTCCAAGATTGAGTGTCTGACACCTGGCCTTTTTGCTGTGTCGTGGTCATCCCATCCTGGAAGGCAGAAGGGCAGGAGGAGAGGAGGGGGAGGGAAGTGCGTGTCCTCATGCACAAAAGGTTCAAACAAGAGGTTCCTTTTATAAGGAACCCACCCCTGTCATAACGAGTCTGCTCCCATGATAATGGCATTAATCCAGTTCATGAGGGTGGTGCCTCCAAGATCCAAACACCTCCCATCAGGCCCCACTTCCCAACAGTGCCACACTGAGCATCAAGTTTTCAACACGTGAACTTTGGAGGACACTTTCAAACCACAGCCCTTGTGTTCCAGCCCACTGTTGCCACTTACTTATTAAGTATCTGTATATTCATCTACAGAAGAGGGTCCTTACAAGCCCTTACATTTTCCCAGTTCTGTAACTAGCCTTGAGTATCCTGTAATTGTTACCACTGGTCACACAAAGTACTTCTTGAATCTGAACCTGTGTAAGTGGTAGTCATTTGTAAGCTTTCTTTGGTGGTGTTCTGAAAGACCGACATCCCCTGCCGTTTGCTAACATTCATCTCAACTGGATACCAGTTAGATTTCCTGAAGGTCCTGGGGCCCTTCAGTATGCTTACTGTCACTTTCAAGCCTTTGCAGATGTTGCTCTTTTGCTCTTTTTGGGGCCTCCTCTTCTATGTTGCTAAAGCATCCTAAACAGACCTCAGTTACAGAATTTTTTTCCCTTGCCCTGTGTGGTCCTTGCTTGTTTAGTCTATCTTCTCTAGACTGAGCTCTCAGGATCAGGGACTTTGTTTTACCTCACTATTGCCTGAAGCTAACATATGTCCAAAAACAGGAAGGATGAAGAGATTCTCAAACGTTTGTAGAATAACCAAATATTAAGTATTTTTTTTTCGCCGGGCGCGGTGGCTCACGCTTGTAATCCCAGCACTTTGGGAGGCCGAGGCGGGCGGATCATGAGGTCAGGAGATCGAGACCACGGTGAAACCCCGTCTCTACTAAAAATACAAAAAATTAGCCGGGCGTGGTGGCGGGCGCCTGTAGTCCCAGCTACTCGGAGAGGCTGAGGCAGGAGAATGGCTGAACCCGGGAGGCGGAGTTTGCAATGAGCCGAGATTGCGCCACTGCACTCCAGCCTGGGCGACAGAGCGAGACTCCGTCTCAAAAAAAAAAAAAAAAAAAAAAAAGTATTTTTTTTTCAAACTCCGTGTATCATAGGAATCTCAACATTTCCAATACTGAACTCCTTGTCTCACCCCTTAAACATGCTCAGTCTTTAACCTTCACCATCTCAGTTGATGACGGCTTCATCTTTCTAGTTGCTCAGGCCTAAAACCTCGGGGTTATCCTTGACTACTCTTTATTTCTTCTGTAGCCTCTCAGGCTGTCTAGAAAGAGCTTATGAAGAATGGGCTGGTAAGAGTGTTGACTTTGGACTGTAGTCTTCAAACATGTTTGCGTTCATAATCGCTAAGTCACTTGGATCCATTGCCTTAGGAAATCCTGTTGGCCCTGCCTTCACAACATATCTGCAGCCTGAGCACTTTTCCACTCCTTTGCTCCTACCCTGGTCCAGGTCGTCATCATCTGTCGGTTGCATCATTGCAGTTGTCTCCTGACCCATCTCTCTCTTCTTTCTTTGTATACACATTCTATTCTCATAACAGCCAGAGTGATCCCGTGAAAATGAAAGTTGGATAATTCCCTGCTCTGATACAACTTTGCAGTGGCTTCCCATTTTACTCCTAGTAAATTAAGTCTACAACAAGATCGGGAGGGCCCTAGAAATGGGTCCTTTGCAGTGGCTGTTCATTCTGCCAGGGCATCTCTTGATATCAGTATCGTTAGCCACCTTCCCTCCTTCAAGTATTGCTCATGTGTCTCCTTTTCATGATCACTCTATTTAAAATTGTAAACATTAGACACTCAAATATCTGTTGAATGGTTGAAGAATGAGTTACTTTGCTCGGTTACTGCTTCTAATACTAGTTTTAACATTAAACCTGTTGCTGGGGGATGTGGATAGCTGTCCCTTTGCTGTTCACATTTGTATTTCCTCTTGGGGTACCATCACCTGGATAAGATTGCTGGCACGTTGTCAGTCACTGAGCTTGGTCTCTTAAGTGTGCATGCTAGGTGGCTTAGGTGCCTGTTTAGTGGTGCATTAAAAAAAAAAATCAGGCTGGGTGCGGTGGCTCATGCATGTAATCGCAGCACTTTGGGAGGCCGGGATGGGCAGATCATCTCAGGTCAGGAGGTCGAGACCAGCCTGACCAATATGGTGAAATCCCATCTCTACTAAAAATACAAAAATTAGCTGGGCATGGTGGCGGGTGCCTGTAATCTCAGCTACTCGGGAGGCTGAGGCAGGAGAATCACTTGAACCAGGGAGGCGGAGATTGCAGTGAGCTGAGATCGCGCCACTGCACTCCAGCCTGGGTGACAGAGCGAGACTTTGTCTCAAAAAAAAAAAAAAAAAAAAAGAAAGAAAACAAAATCAGAGAGTGACTTTAACTTAAACTTTTAACTTTAAATTCGTATTGTCAAGCTCTTAAAGAACTATCACCTATTTTGTTTAACTCAATGCTTTTTTTTTTTAATTGAGGTAAGATGCTTTTTTTAATTAGTCGGTGGCTATGTTTTTCTCTACCTCCTTTTGTAGAGAAAGTAAACATTTGAGAGCAGAAGGAATAGAATATTGAGTGATACGTAGTGTTTGAACAAGAGAGGTAGTGAATACTCTTCAGGAAGGAAATGCAAGCTGAGCGAGCCCTCCTTGTCTGACTATAGAGGGAGGACACAAGCTGAAGTGGGCATCAGATTGGCTATTTGGTTTCTGGAGGAAGGGGTCAGGAGACATCCATTGTTAAGGTGGAAAAGCTTGTGTTTTGGACCTGTCTTCTGGGAAGAACTCAGTCCTAGCCTGCCAAGAGGCTCTGCTTGCTGGGTCTTGGTGGAGTTTAAGGTGTTTTTTTTTGGTGTGATAGAATTGAAGCTTTATAATGTCTCCACTTCAAGTTAAGATTGAGAATCCCTGGTTTGCTCAGAAAATGCTTCCTTGTTGAGGTAAGCCCAAGAAGCTTGATGGAGTGGAGAACGTGCGTGGGTTTTGGAGTCAGCCAGGCTTGTGTTAACATCCCTGTTTGGCCACTTTTAATCTGTTTCTTCTGAACCTGTTTCTACATCTGTGAAAAGGAGATGATGTCTGGTTTGGAGAGGTGTTAGGGTTAAACGATAAAATGTGTGCAGAGGTATATACATAGCAATGCTTCTGCAGTGGGCCGGTCACTTGCCAGTACCGTGATTCATGTTCTGTGCAGATGTGCTGTCAGAACAGGCTGGTTGACCAGCCTTCCCCCACCCCAGCCCCCACCCCAGACAGAGTCCTGCTGTGTTGCCCAGGCTGGAGTGTGGCGCGATCTCGGCCCACTGCAGCCTGTGCCGGATTCAAGCAATTCTCCTGCCTCAGCCTCCCAAGTAGCTGGGACTACAGGCATGTGCCACCATGCCCAGCTACTTGTTGTATTTTTAGTAGAGACGGGGTTTCACCATGTTGGCCAGGCTGGTCTCGAATTCCCCACCTCAAGTTATCCCCCGGCATTGGCCTCCCAAAGTTCCGGAAGTGCAGGCGTGAGCCACCGTGCCCAGCCTGGTCAGCCTTTAAAAACGTTTTCAAATAGTCATTCATTGATTTTAATTGACAAATGAAAATATATTTATGGTGTGCACATTAATGTTTTAATGTATGTATACATTGTGGAATGGTTAAATCAGGCTAATTAGCGTATCTGTTCCCTCACTTAGTCATTTTTTTGTGGTGAGAACAATTGAAGTCTACTCTCTTGGCAATTTTCAAGTATACAATACGTTGCCATTGACCATAGTCAGCATGTGGTGCAATTGATCCCTTGAACTTGTCCCTCCAGTGTTATCTTTGGTTGGTCTTGCTGTCCAGTTCTAGCCAGCACTGCTCCCTGGCATCTGTGCCTGACAGGGTCCAGGAATGGAGGCATTGATAGTGATAAGGAGCCTTTATAGTTTGAGTCCCACTGACTAATGTGAGTTATTACTTCTTTGCTGATAGGACCCATAACTAGTCAGATATTGGGCACCCTCTTCCTAGGTCAACCTTTCGAGTTTCTTATTCTTGTGTTACCAGCTTTCTGTAGGCCTTAGCTATCCTTTCCTGTAGTTAAGTTGTGCCTTTTTCCTGAAGGAGTTAAAGTCTCTTGTTTTGTAGTAGGTAGTTAGGGGGAGAAAAAACAGTTTATTAGCATCTTTTTAAAAAAACCTTTTAATTACTAATAGAACACCTAGCAAAATGTATAAATTCTAAATGCACGGTTCAATGAATTATCGTATGGTGAACATAGATTATTCCCAGCACCACAGAAAGCCCTCCCCACACATTGCTACCTCTCCTATCAGCTGTTTCTTGATAACCTGTTAGAGGCAAGGTAGTGTTTGACCAATATCTGTGTGACTCTAGTAACTTAGCCTTTTACAGGAGATACATATTTGTGTGTGCATGCGTGTGTGTGTGTATATATGTATATATATATATAAAATGAATATAAAAATCTCCATGAGCCTAGCAAAATCCTACTGCTGCTGCTTTTTTTTTTTTTTTTTTTTTTTGAGATGGCGTTTTGCTCTTGTCACCCAGGCTGGAGTGCAATGGCACGATCTCGGCTCACTGCATCCTCCGCCTCCTAGGTTCAAGCAGTTCTCATGCCCAAGCCTCCCGAGTAGCTGGGATTACGGTTGCCCGCCACCACACCCAGCTAATTTTTGTATTTTTAGTAGAAACGGGGTTTCACCATGTTGGCCAGGCTGTTCTCAAACTCCTGACCTCAGGTGATCCACCCCCAATCAGCCTCCCAAAGTGCTGGGATTACAGGCGTAAGCCACCGCGCCTGGCCCTTACTGCTTCTGTAATCCAGGTCACAAATTGCAGTTTTTGAAGCTTCCACCCCTTCCTGCTCCTGAAAGAAAAGGTCCATGTCTTCCTTCATTCAGCCATTCATTCAGTAAATATGTGTTGATTACTTAATAGTGTGTCAGACACTTGCGAGGTGCTGGGAACACAGCAGTGCATTAGAGAAAGGCCCTGACCTCAGGGAGCTTGTATGTTTAGGTCTGACTCATCTGTGTTAATCCAGTGCCCAGTGTCATGGTTGGTGTTTTTAGGCGTCTGCCAAACTGAATTAAGTAATACTCCCTTTACTGGTTTCCCGTAGCAGTCATTCTCTCGTGTCATGGTTAGCTGTTTACACCTTTAGATTCCAGGATCCTGGAGTGTCAGTTATCCCTCTTGTGTCCCCAGTCTCGTGCACAGGGAGGATTTCAGTCTGATTGTTGAAAGTATGCTAAATACCAAGTAAATGCTACAGTCATTAAGTGCTGTCGCAGGTGGAGAGGAGTCAGAAAGTGTTAATGACTATGCTAAAGCTTTTCTTGCTAAAGTCACCAGTAATCACCTAGTCTCTAAATCCCATTCGAGCTGTAGATTCTTTATCTTGACTTTTCTGTAACACTCGACAGTGCCCTTGTCCTCTGGGAAACTTTTCTTGGTTTCACTGCTCTTGGCTGGTTGGCTTTCTTCACTCTCCCCATTCTTCTCAGTCATCTCTGGGCCCTTTTCTGTCTATGGCTGTGTCATGCCTCAGAATCCCCGTCGTGGTTTACTGTTTTTTTCCCCTCCATATTCTGTATTCTCCATTTGTCAGTGATTCGCAGATTGGGTATTTCCTGCCTTGAGTCCTTTCCTGGGCTTCTTTCTCATTTATTCAGCTGTCACTGGGCATTTCCACATCATGTTCTTCACCAATGTTTATCCAGAATGAGACCCCTAACAATACCCTGCCTCCTCCTGTTCTTAGCCACAGACCTGCTGCTCTACCTGTATTTTCTCTCCACACAGATGCACAAGACAGAAACCTTACAGTCATCTCCGTCACTCCTGCACTTCCACGTTCTCCCACATCCATCCCGTCTCCTGGTGCAGTCAATCTTGCTTTCTGAATTTCTCTTGAAATAATTTCTCCTCCCAATCCACATCCATATTTCTTGCCTGGGTAACTCTCCACTGACTGATTTCCCAGCTGCCAATCTGGACCACCTCCAAAACATTGTCCACATTGCTGCTGGAGTGATCTTTTAAAAATGCAACTCCGATGCTGCCTGTCCGTCGGGTACATTCTTCAGTAGCTCTTCTTTGCCTTCAGTCTTGCTGTCATCCTTTTCTCCCAGCTAAGCCACAGGAGGCTTAGTCCCTCCAGCCTTGCTTCCTGTCACTCCCTCTTTGCCTTATTGGTCCTGCCCCACCCTGAGTTGTCAGCACTTCCAGTTCCCAGCTCTTGAGAGTTCACCTCCACACTAGTGCACGTGTTGATGCTGCTGCTTCTGATATGCCTCTTTCGTGTGGTCGCTTTTACTCATCCTTCAGACCTCTTCAGCTGTCACTTCCCTAGGAAGTGTTCTGTCAGTTCACTGCAATCTGAATTGAGGTTTCCATCCTGTGTTTTTCTTTCTCTGACACCCCATACTACTCTCTTCTCAGTAGACTGAGTTTAAGGTCACTGTCTTTATCTCTGTCCATTGTGCCTAGAATATTGTAGCTGCTCAAACGTACTTGAGTGAATGTATTCAAGTCTTTTTTTTTTTTTTTTTTTAAACCATGATTGTGAGATAGGGTTACCTGGGAGTTCATCTGGGTCTTTTTTGTTTCTCATTCTCATGTCAGAATTTAAGATTTGAAAACTTAATTTCACATGTATAGTTTTGGGAAAAGTCATCTTTAAATGAACCCTACATTTATGGCAAAAATTAGGGACATGACTGAGTTTCAAGAAGTCGTTAGGCCACAGGTTTTTTGAGGGATGGCACAGGCTTTTAACTTACTAGAAAGGACAACTTTCGGTTGGGCTTGGTGACTCAACACCTGTAATCCCAGCACTTTGGGAGGTCAAGGCAGGAGGATCACTTGAGGCCAGGAGTTTGAGACCAGCCTGGCAACATAGTAGAACCCCCATCTCTACAAAAAATAAGTAATGAGCCAGGTGCAGTGGCATGCACCTATAGTACGAGCTACTCAAGAGGCTGAGATAGGAGGATCTGTGGAGCCCGGGAGTTTGAGGGTGACAGATGGAGAGACCCTATCTCTAAAAAAGAGGAGAACAACCTTTATCATGTTTTGCCACTTTTTATTCTTAATCAGAAGTAACACATGTTCTTGTAAAATGTTGATTTAATACTAATGGAGTGCCTACTGCAACTCTTGATTCCACTGCCTAATTTTTTTCTTATCTCACTAATACCATTTGAAATAATTTTGCATGTGTTTATTGATTATCTCTTTTCAATGTATTTCTTTTGGTAATAGCTAATACCTCCCGAGCACTAACTATATACTGAGTGCTATTCTAAGTGTTTTATTTGTGTTCGTGCCTTTATTTCCTCTCATAGCCCCTTCAGGTAAGGCACTATAATTATCCCCAATTTCAACATGGGAAGACTGCAGCACCAAGGAGTTAAGTACCCACTGTGTATAGAGTGCCAGGTGGGGCTGGCATTTAAACTCTTGGCTTCAGAGTCCAAAAAACCTACTCTGCTCTATTGAGTCTCAGTGCAAGCCTGAAAAGGGCACGTATGCCTTCTCCTGCAGTGCCTGCACCTAGAATGGCTCCCTCCTCGTAGTTGACATTCAGTGTGGATGAACACGAGGTATTCCAAGTAAGAAGTAAAAATAAAATCCTTCAGCACCTGTGGTACTGTGATATAATAAGAAATATGTGTTTAGTCTCTGCCCCCTCGTTCCTGGCACAGAGCTCCTAAAACCCTTGTGGATAGGGGCACTAGGAGAACCTCTTGTTCTAATATGTTCCTGACACAGAGCCCCCCAAACCTTTGTAATTTCCTGGGTGATAACAGAGCTCCTAGATCCCTTAGAATTTCCCAGGTGATAGGAGCATCTTTTGTTCCAACAAGATAACTGTGGTGGGCTCCTGGATAGCCAGGATGGTGGCTGGTTGCCAGGGGAACCAACCATGTGATTACAGTGTTAGAACTTTCAGCCCCATGCCCCTGACCTCTGGGGAGGTGAGAGGGAGAGAGGGGGGCTGAAGGTCGAGCTGATCACTAATGGCAGCATTGTGATCAATGATGCGTATGTAGTGAAGTTTTCATAAAAACCCAAAAGGACAGTGTTTGAATGAGCATCCAGATAGCAGAACAGGTGGGGGTTCCTGGAGGGTGACTGCCTCGAGAGGGTGTGGAAGCTTTGCACCGTTCCCACATGCCTCGCCATTTGCGTCTTTTTAATCTGGCTGTTCCTCTGTTTCCTTTATAATCTTTATCATAAATAATAAATTGTTCCCTTTATAATAAATGGGTAAACATAAGTAAGAGTTTCTTTGAGCTCAGTGAGCCAAGCTAGCAAATTAATCGAACCCGAGGAGGGGTCATGAGAACCCTGATTTAAAAGCTTCTGTCAAAAGCACAGGTCACAACCTGGGACCTGCCATTGGCATCTGAAGTGTGGGGCAGTCTTGGGGACTGAGCCCTCAGCCTGTGGGATCTGGCGCTCTCTCCAGGTAGATCGTGTCAGAATTGAATTACAGGACATCCAGCTGGTGTCTGCTGGTGAATTGATTGGTTGCTGGTGGAGAGAAATCTCCACACGTTTTGGTGACCAGAGGTGAAATACTCTGTGCACGGTAGAGGGTAGGAAAGGCACTTTGGTTTTTTTCCTGCATCTTCTTGGCCCACTCTTCCTCAGAGGTTAGTTGCTATCATTTGTTTTCCTCATAAAGCTTTTCCTTTTCAATTACAAATGTACATTTATGCACAGATGTAGTACTTATAAAATGAGTGTTACCTCTCTTGGGAAACAGAGTTTTTTTCTTCGCAACTCTTTGGAGAGCATGTCCCTTGAGATGTGACATTATTTTAGCTGTGTAACAATTAACTGGATCTGAGTTGTTTTACATCAGCTAAATATCAGGCTCCTTGAGATTTGGGAAATATTTAAGTCTCATCAGCAGTATTTTGGGGAAGGGGGTGCTCCTGCATACAGCAGCTGCTGTTTTCTGTTTGTTTGTTCGTTGATTGATTGATTGATTGAGACACAGTCTCGCTCTGTTGCCCAGACCGGAGTGCAGTGGCATGATCACTGCTCACTGCAGCCTCAACTTGCTGGACCCAAACAATCCTCCTGCCTCAGCCTCCTGAGTAGCTGGTACTATAGGAGCGTGCCACCATGCCCAGCTAATTTTAAAATTCTTTTTAGAGATAGAGTCTCACTTTTTTGCCCAGACTGATCTCTAACTCTGCACTCCAGTGATCCTCCCGCCTCAGCCTCCGAAAGTATTGGGTTACAGGTATGAGCCACTGTGCCCAGCATTCTGACTGGATGTCATGCCCTGAAAAGAAAGTTGACCAGGTGGAGTGGCTCATGCTTGTAATTCCAGTGCTTTGGGAGGCGGAGGTGGGATTATCAGTTGAGCCCAGGAGTTCCAGACCAGCCTGAGCAACACAGTGAGACCTTGTCTCTACAGAAAATTTAAAAAGAAAGTAAAAAAAATTAGCTGAATGTGGCACCTGTAGCCTAGCTAGCTACTCTAGAGACTGAGGTGGATCACTTGAGCCCAGTAGTTTGAGGTTACAGTGAGCTATGATTGCGCCACTGTGCTCCAACATCGGCAGTAGAGTGAGACTTTGTCTCTAAAAAACCACAACATTTTAAAATTTATTTAATGTCCCTGGATTCCTACAGGCATTTAATTCCTATGGGTATGGGATTTTGACTGTGGTCTTTTCCTAGTTTCTATAACTGTGCTGATAAGAAAAAAGAGACTGCCCTTTTTTTTAAACAAAACAAAACAAAACAAAACATCTGGAAGTTGGTCAAGTCTTATCTTTCCTTCTGTTTCCCTCTGGTGGTAGCAGATAGTTTACCTGTAGGTCAAGAGTTTTTAGATTAGCCTGGGATCCATGGATAGGCGTCAGAAGGGCTATCTATCTTCTGAAACTACATGTAGAATTTTGTTAAGTGTGCATTTCACATTTCACTGGGGAGAGTGTTTCATGTCAGATCCCAGGATGAGGATAAGCACGAACTCTTTTTGATATAGGTGTATTCTTTGTCAAGTTGGCAACAAGGATCCTGGAAGCTGACTTGATTTAGGGATTAGAACGTGTTTTTCCTTTTTATTCCTAGTCCCAGAAAATGATATCAGTGGGAATAAAATGAGAGAGGGCAGGTTGGACTGTTCCTCAGTGAAGAACAGGGGTTCGCACTCATCAGGTGGATGTATGGGCTCAGCCTGTATACGGGGGCACCTGTTCATATTAAATCTCATGTTGTGGTGTGACAGCAATGTCATGACTGCCTTTGTCCCCTTGTGAGCCTTGTATCATGTAGAGTGGAGATAGTTTACACCCTCATTTAACTGGCCATTTTTATTTTCAGATGCTGCTGCTGTGAAGTGTATGTGTGCTTGTATATTGTTAAAAATTTAACATATAGGTTATTACTTTGGTAAAATTAAAAAAATGTATATGGTATAAAAAGACAAATCACACTGTCTCAGTGCTACCACTTCCTAGTGAAATGATCTTGGGCAAAGTTACTCGCTGTGTGTCAATTTTCCTCATCAATAAAATGGGTACCAAAGTAGTGCCTGCCTGTATTGTAAGGATTGTAAAGATTACATAAAATAATAAATAATTCAGAAAAGGCAATTGAAATGTTTTCTGGTATATGGAAAAGAGATAATAATTACCTCTTATGATGGTGGTGGTATTGATAACAATAATGACACCTAGAAAGGCCTGTAACCAAAAGTCAGTAGTCCTTCTTTCTTTACCCCATCCCATTTTTAAGAAACAACCACTTTTAAATCCTCAAGCTATTTCTTTTATCTCCATATTTCAAAAAATTACATTTTCTTAATTTGCATCACTCCCTCAGCCTCGACTATGTTAAGCCTCTTTTCGACTTTCTCTTTTAGAAGATCAGATCAGGTTTTTATTTTTTTCTAGAGATAGGATCTCACTATGTTGCCCAGGCTGGAGTGCAGTGGCTATTCACAGATACCATCATAGCACATTGCATCCTTGAACTCCTGACCTCAAACAATCCTCCTGCCTCATCCTTCAGAGTAGCTAGGGCTACAGGCATATGCCACCATTCCCAGCTTGAAGATTAGGGTTTTCTCTTTGTTTGTTTTTTGAGACCGAGTCTTGCTCTGTCACCCAGGCTGGAGTGCAGTGGTGTACTCTTGGCTCACTACCTCTGCCTCCTGGGTTCAGGGTTTCACCATGTTGGCCAGGCTGGTCTCGAACTCCTAACCTCAAGTGATCCGCTCACCTTGGCCTCCCAAAGTGCTAGGATTTACAGCCGTGAACCACTGTACCCGGCCGAAGATTAGGTTTTAAGTGACACCTCCTGCTTCCCTACGCTTTTCTTCATCTTCTGATGCAATTATATCAAGTTTTGGTTAAATTGACATTTAGTGTTAATATAATGATCATATGAACATTTTAACTGCTAATCTGAGTTGAAAAAGTTGGGTGAAATATTGTTTATTGACTTTAGTTATGAGTGAAGTTAAAGGTTGTCATATGGTTGTAGTTTATTTAGGTTTATTTTATGACTTGCTCATTTTTCTCCTCAGATGCTCAGTTTTACCTTACTGGTTTGTACAAGCAGTCTGGACTCTTAGAAAATATTGGTGGAGGTTGAACTTCTTGAAGAAACGTTGAGCTTTTGTCAGGCGTAGTGGCTCACGTCTGTAATCCCAGCACTTTGGGAGGCCAGTGCAGGAGGACTGCTTGAGGCCAGGAGTTCGAGACCAGCCTGGCCAAGGTGGTGAAAACCCATCTCTACAAAAAATACAAAAATTAGCCGGGTATGTTGGTATGTGTCTGTAATCCCAGCTACTCAGGAGGCTGAGGCAGGAGAATCGCTTGAACCCACCGAGGCAGAGGTTGTAGTGAGCTGAGATCGTGCCACTGCACTCCAGCCTGAATGACAGAGCAAGACTCTTGTCTCCAAACAAAACACACACACACACACACACACACACACACACACACACACACCCCAAAAAACCCTCTGAGCTTTACATCCATAGATGAGGAGTTCGGAATACAAATAGATAACCTGTTATCTGTGTCAGTTTTTGATACTATCTGCCCTTCACGTCTTTATTCTTAGATTGTCATCTGTGGGTGGAAAACTTTAACTTTCTACCCATAGAAATAAGCCCACCATATTTCAGAAAACATGGTGGGTCATAGGAAAGCACTCAGATGGGACAACCTAGTTGGATTTGGTACAAAATGAGCCAGATGTGGGAAAAGGCAAATTAATATGATTATGAAAAGTAAGAATGATGGAGCTGGGTGCGGTGGCTCAGGCCTGTAATCCCAGTTTGGGAGGCTGAGGTGGGAGGGTTGCTTGAGGTCTGGAGTTTGAGATCAGCTTGGGCAACAAAGTGAAACCCCATTTCTTAAAAAATGTAGTAGGGAAGAGAAGTTTCTTAAAAGTGCACTCAACAAAAGGATTAGGCTGATCTAATAGTTGGAATGTCAGTATTGATTTAGTTTTCCTTGGTACAGTCTACCCAGAGTGGGGGAAAGGGCAGAGCATAAGGATAAAGGGGGAGTTGTGGTTTTGTGGATCTCAGGTGTTTACCAGCGAACTAGGTGGAGGTGGTCAGGTGGTGGAGAGCTTCTGCTCTGAGAACTTGACCGAGAGGCAAAACATTGTCTCTGTGTAGTGCTTGGCACAACCGTGGGCTCCGATCTGGGAAAGAGTGGACTCGGGACCAAAGCAGATTTCTCTATGGGGCTGCAGTTAATGAAATTGTCCTGAAGCAAGCCTGGTCTAGGGCGTTCTGGCCTCTAAGATTGAGAGGGATGGTGGGCGGGGCAGTGGGCCAGAGGTGAAGTGAGATGAGGAAGGCCAAGCCTTTTTCTCCTGAGGAAGCCAGTGCTAGGGCACTAATTATAGTTTTACACAATGCCAGCTTCCAGCCTGCATAGAGAAATGTGAAATTTCTGCTTAAAACAGAGTTCCTTTTTCCATTTTTGGCTCTAAACTTTTTGTGTTGGAAGTTAGGAACCAATTTTGGAGAGTGATTGTAGTGAGGGAATCTGGAAAACCTGCGAAAATGGAGAAGCTCATTTTAGACAGGAAAAATCTGTCTCTTGGAATGAGTAGCAGAGGGTTTTCTTGCTCAAGGTAGTTTTCTGTTCTTGGTGTGGTGCCTGACTCCACATTTTTCACCCAGCTCTTAAACAGGTTTTGCTGAGTAGCTACAGGCAAGTCATCTTCTCTGTAAATTAGGTGTAGTTAATAACACCTGTTACTCAGAGAGTGACTGGATTAACAGGTAAGAGTTTGGACTGGAGTGACCCAGAAATGGTATGAAATAGCGAGAAGAACCTGAGATCGTTACGTGTCCCAGAGAAGATACCTTCCTTAGATCTAAGTTGAGGAGACTGAATTAAACAGCCTTTGTTCATTTAAAAAACTATTTTTATTTATTTATTTTGAGACAGAGTTTTGCTCTCGTTACCCAGGCTGGAGTGCATGTTGTGATCTTGGCTCACTACAACCTCCACCTCCTGGGTTCAAGCGATTCTTCTGCCTCAGCCTCCCGAGAAGCTGGGATTACAGGCATGCACCACCACACCCGGCTAATTTTGTATTTTTAGTAGAGATGGGGTTTCTCCATGTTGGTCAGGCTGGTCTTGAACTCTCGACCTCAGGTGTTCCATCTGCCTCGGCCTCCCAAAGTGCTGGGATTTTAGGCGTGAGCCACCATGCCTGGCCTTATTTTTTAATTTTTAAATTTTTCTTAGAGACAAGGTCTTACTCTGTTGCCCAGGCTGGAGTGCAGTGGCGTGATCACAGCTGTCTGCAGCCTTGAACTCCTGGGCTGAAACCATCTTCCTGCTTCAACCTCCCAAGTAGCTGGGACTACAGGTGCACATGCCACCACATGCGACTAATTTTTAAATTTTTTTTTTTTTTTTTTTGAGACAGAGTCTGGTTCTGTTGCCCAGGCTGGAGTGCAGTGGCGCGATCTTGGCCCACTGGAAGCTCCGCCTCCCGTGTTCACGCCATTCTCCTGTCTCAGCCTTCCGAGTAGCTGGGACTACAGGTGCCCACCACCATGCCCGGCTAATTTTTTTTTTTTTTTTTTTTTTGTATTTTTTAGTAGAAACAGGGTTTCACTGTGTTAGCCAGGATGGTCTTGATCTCCTGACCTGGTGATCTGCCTGCCTGGGCCTCCCAAAGTGCTGGGATTACAGGCGTGAGCCACCGCGTCCGGCCTTTAAATTTTTTTTTTTTTAATAGAGAATGGGTCTCACTATGTTGCTTGGACTCCTGGGCTCAAGCAGTCCTCCCGCTTTGCCCTCCCAAAGTGCTGGGATTACAGGTGTGAGCCAGTGCACCCAGCCTAATCAGCCTGTGAAGTCCCCTCCAGGTCACACAGGTGAATCTTGGGAAGGCAGACTGGAGATTCTGCGCCCCCTGTTATCTCTGTCTCATCTTTGGAGTTGGTCCAGTGCACCTGGGTGTGTCTGAGATCATGCGCCCCCAGGGGCAGCAGTAGTGAGAAAGACGGTTGTGAAAGGCACATTGTCATGATGATTTTCTTTCTGTGGTTTATCCTAATTTCCTGGCTTCGCCCACAAGCACAGATTCTCACCCTCTTGCCTTTGTCTTACTTTCTTTTGAACATTTATTTGGAAGCCCTCATTTTGTGCCCATGTTTTTTTTTTTCCTGGATCTGGATGTGGTTAATAGGAGTGACTGCAGCCCAACCTGAGTACCTTGTGTAGATAGTCTGGCTAATTTAACATTCTGAAAGACCTCCTTATAGCCTGATGAGAATCAAAGTCAAGCTGGTAAAGCTACTGTTGCTACTCTGTGCATGCCGCTCCCCGACCCCTGCAATATTTATTAAAACGTGACCCTTTCAGGGCTCAAGGCTTGAAGCTGCTTATGGATTTTTTTTCTTCTAAAACAAAGGAAAAAAACGGGATACATGTGCAGAATGTGCAGGTTTGTTATATAGGTATACGTGTGCCATGGTGGTTTGCTGCACCTATTGACTCGTCTTCTAAGTTCCCTCCCCTCATCCCCACTCCCAGCAGGCCCTGGTGTGTGTTCCCCTCTCTGTGTCCATGGGTTCTCGTTGTTCAACTTGCACTTACGAGTGAGAACATGAGGCATTTGGTTTTCTGTTCCTGTGTTAGTTTGCTGAGGATGATGGCTTCCAGCTTCACCCATGTCCCTGCAAAGGACATGATCTTTATGGCTGCATAGTATTGCATGGTGTATATATACCACATTTTCTTTGTCCATTCTATCGTTGATGGGCATCTGGGTTGGTTCTAAGTCTTTGCTATTGTAAATAGTGCTGCAGCAGTAAACATATGTGTACATGTGTCTTTGTAGTAGAATGATTTATGTTCCTTTGGGTATATACACAGTAATGGGATTGCTGGGTCAAATGGTATTTCTGGTTCAGCATCCTTGAGGAGTCACCATACCGTCTTCCACAATAGTTGAACTAATTACAACAAAAGCCAAAATTGATAAATTGATAAAATCGATCTAATTAAACTAACGAGCTTCTGCACAGCAAAAGAAACTATCATCAGAATGAAGAGGCAACCTATAGAATGGGAGAAAATTTTTGCAATCTACCCATCTGACAAAGGTCTGATATCCAGAATTTACAAGGAACTTAAACAGATTTACAAGAAGAAAGCAACCCCATCAAAAAGCGGAGAAAGGATATGAACAGACACTTCTCGAAAGAAGACATTTATGTGGCCAACAAACATGAGAAAAAGCTCGACATCACTGATCATCAGAGAAACGCAAATCAAAACCACAATGAGATACCACCACACGCCAGTCAGAATGACGATTATTAAAAAGTCAGGAGACAGTGGATGCTGACGAGACTGTGGAGAAATGGGAATGCTTGTACACTGTTGGTAGGAATGTAAATTAGTGCTTATGGTTTTTAAAAGGCTTCCAGAGCAGGGGACCCATATATTTAGTCCTGTAGAACACATCCCTTAACCTGCCTCTTAGCATTTCATCTATTCTTCCTTATATAAGTTCTTTCTTCTGGAGTTGGGACAGGAGGTGGCTTGTTATTTGGGTAGAAAGGAGAAAGAATGGGTGGGTATGTGGACAAACGGTGCAGGGAAATAGATAGCATGGGAAGTGTTGCCACAGCTCTATGGAAACTACTTGGATATTATGATTAATGGATAGTCAAATATCTCTCAAATAAATATCAAAGAGTGATCTTCCCTTAAAGATTATTGTTCCCAAGGTTATCCCTCTCTTGGTGCCCTGGCTCTGGTTTCTTTTCTTCTAAGTTGCCCTTGTGATTACTTGTCATGTGAATATCAAGGCCTGATCCTTCCTCCGTGTGAGTTCCAAGGGGCCGCCTTCCAGTGGAGTTTTGTAGAATCATATGTGTCATAGAGAACAGGTTTTAATGCTGGGCTGCTCCAAAAAAACTATGTCAAATATGCTCTTTTTTAAAAAGTAGGCCAAGTATTATGTCTTTCTGCTAAATCTAGTGGATTCTCTCTCACCCACCCCCCCCTCCAACCAGGTGTTTGCAGAAGGGATCTTTTTTTTTTTTTTTTCCAGAAAGGATCTTTATCCAGAAAGGAATTTAAAACCTTAGGCTTTAGGGCTAGTACCGAGAGGCCCCAGAAAGAGCTGAACCTACTGATGAGGCCTCTCCCAAATCTAATCAGAGATGGGGGAAAATTTGGGTGCTGGGAAGAGCAGATCATCTCAGTGATTTTAATGCCCACCTTTATTTGCAAAGTGAAAGGAGAAATATATTTCCCTATTGCATTTCCTACCCTTCACTTGTCAGGCATATTTGATATTTTTTTTGTTTTCATTTAAAAGAAATTCCAAAAAAACTATGTCAAATATGTCAAATATTTATTTTTAAAAAAGTAGGCCAAGTATTATGTCTTTCTGCTAAATCTAGTGGATTCTCTCTCACCCACCCCCCCCTCCAACCAGGTGTTTGCAGAAAGGATCTTTTTTTTTTTTTTTTCCAGAAAGGATCTTTATCCAGAAAGGAATTTAAAACCTCAGAGTTAAGTTCTGCTTCACCTCAGTGCTTCCCTCACTGAACGTCATCCTTAGCCAGAATGTATTTTGTAGAGTGTTCCTCCTCTTTACTCTTTCCGTCCTTTGATGCTTTATGACCCATGAAAATAATGAAAAGTATTTGTTTGGGGCCCCTAGTATTACCAGGTTTAGGTACGATTGCTATCCTGCATCTTTTTCATTCTTATCTCTGCGCTGTAATTCTATCTCCCTTCTTGAGTATTTCACAACTGAAGACAAGGGAGTTATCTTCCCTAGAACTCTTAACTTACCCTAAATGTAAGGCTCTGGATAGACACTCAAGGGCTTTTGGAATGTCCACTCATGGGAGCAGCTGTATTTTGTTGCTAGAATATAAAGACCTCATCTTTCAAAATTTCCTTCTTAACAGTTAACAGTTTTAGATTCTTGGATGCTGAACGTTCACCAGTTCTTTCAACTAAATCTGTGTAGTCAGAATTCCGTGCTCTTTAGGAAGTCTGAGAAACTTTAGGTGCCATTCTTATCTCTCATTTTGGGGTTCAGATTGTGAGGCAGAATGCCTGTTGAGACTTGCTGAGCACATAGGAAGCATTGGAGCAGTGGGATCTGGAATGGCTTCACCAGGCACCGCAGAGCACAGTGGCAGGCTGAGAACGTCTGTGTGATCCCACACAAAAAGACTGTCTGGGAGCTGGAAACCGCTCCTGCCTGTGTGTTACTTCCTGCTGCTGGATGTATGTGTGGTATTTGGTGTTGCCACACCAGGTGGGGGATGGAGAACAAATTATGTCTGCTCTTTGGATATTAGTTAACCTCATTCAGATGATTCTTGGGTGTCCCATGGGGAAGTAAACCGATTTCCCTGGTTTTGCTGTAGGACCTGATTAGTCACATACTGCAGAGAACCAATATGTAGCATAAGGCGCCATTGCCAGCCTGACCAGTGTAGTAGGGAACTGGGTCCCACTTCCGCAGCCCCCAGCCCTGTCGTCTAGAGTTAGACTGTACATTGCTAACTAGGCTTCCTTTTTTTAAAATAAATAAATAAATAAATAAATAAGTAAGTGTGTCTTTTGGATCTCTTCAGATTAGACAAAAATCTGTATTTGACTTCTCCTATGTTTGTTCTGATTTCGTTCAGTCCTTTACTCTGAAGCAGCTCCCCCACTCTCCCCACTTAACTCCTATCTTACTTCACCATATCTTTTCTAGTCCACAAATACTACCTTCCATGCTTTATTCTGGTCCTTGAAATCTTTCCTTTATACTTGTGTTTTCCTACCGATCCCCAACTCGTACAGAACCCTACTGTAGGAGAACATAACTGAGAAGAATTTAACTGGGTTTGAATAATTAAATAAATTCCCATAGGAAGGTATAATAAATAATTTTCTAGATACTTTGTACACATGATACTGAAAAGAGAGGGACATATTCTGTAAAGTAGCTCACTGGGGGAAAATTACCATTGCTACATTTTCAGCCTTAAATTGTAAGGAGTGCAGATGGTTAGCCAGCCTATGTTTCTCCCACCCACCTTCGTTTTAAACTATCCTACCCTGGAAAGATGGATGCTTATAAAATAAATGAAAAAGACTTTACCTTTAGAATGACATAGATTGTGATTGACAGGTCCAGGTAGCTCTTAGTATGTGAAGGGGAGTTATATAACATATTAGGCTTTCTTAATTCATTCCACAAACACCTATTCCTAGTTCTTGTCTGAATCTCCATTTATTTTGCAGCAAAAATGTCCCCAAATAAGGTGCTTATATATAGCAACAGATTCTACTTCCTTACATTTTGTTTCAGGACAGCTCACACAGTTTTTTTAACACATTTCAATGGGCCCAGAATCCATCGTGGTAGGAAGTAAAACTGTTTTTACATGTATATTCGGTCACTTCCCAGTTTTCTTTCTTTCTTTTTTTTTTTTTCTTGCAAGCTCCTTCTGTCTGGGCTGACTGAGACCCACATAACATCTCAGCCAGCTGAGTTGGACATTCCCGGGTTTCTGTTTGTGTCTGAATATGTGCAGAGCAGTAGAATATGCGCTGCTTGAATCTTGCTGTGCGTGAGCTGCTGGAAGTCGCTGTGTCTGACTGGTGTGGAGAAGCTGGGGCTACCTGTGATGGGGAACATTGAATATTCGAGGAATGCAGGTGGATGTGGGGTGGGGACGAGAGCTTGTGCATCGTCACGGAGCCAGCCTGGCCTTCTGGAGATTTGGAACCCTGTTTCCTTGTCCTGGCCAGTGTGAAACCTTGGGAAAAGTTGCAGAGTAGAGAAATCAAAATACACTGAATCTGTTCTCTGCTTGGCCTTTTTACGCCCTGGTGCAAATTGGCTAACCTGTGGTTTTTGATCATCTCTGTCCAGTGGTTGGGAATCTGTCCTGTCTATAGCATCTGAGTGTTGTGAGAATAAAATGTGAAAATAGGTATGAAAATATATATAAACCATAAAGAATTTCCCCTTGATAAAGTGATGTGTGTCTTCCAGTGTAGAAGGTTTTATCTTTTCTATATTTGTATATATAAAAAAATTTATTACATATTATAAGATACATATGTCTGCACTTAGATGATAAAACTAAGGCCCAGAAATGAAAGTATCTTCCCAAGCTCACACAGCTAATCAATGGCATAGCCAGTGCTTGAATCTTCTCTTTGAATTCTGATATCTAGTAAGCTGATTGGGGCCCATTGAAGCAGTAGCCAAATTATGGTACTAAGTACCGTCTGATACATTAATTTATTCAGCAAACATTAAGTGCCTGTTGTATCCCCAGCTACTGGTATTTTGGGTATTAGGTGATTTTTTTTTGTCATTAAAACTTCCTCCCCCCTCCCCCACCCCACAAGTAACTTGTAATGAGCTTCAGAGGCATTTAGCTTTAAAAAAAAAGACTTCTTCCCTCTTTTTAACCACAGTACCCTTGGTTCTTAGTCTAAAAATTTAGTTGACATTCCTGTGTGTTTTTATCTTGCAATTGGCCGGAGGGTTATTTATTAGGAAAAGAGATTTTGAATGATTTCAGTAAGTGAACTAGGAGTTGTGATACATGATTATATTAAATTGCTTATGGTTAGTTTTCCAGGAGGTGATTTAATTTTTTATCTTCCTAAGTCTTCAGTCTTAGGCTTATCCAGTGGGAGCTGGAAAGCTTTAATAGGTAAGTTTATTGGAACACACTTCCAGAGTCAAATGTCACTCTTGGCAGCTGCAGATGTCAACTGGGACAAGTATTCAGAGCCTGAGAATTAAGGATATGTGTTAAATATGGCCTTCATAGGTGGTCCCAGGGTTGTTTGTTTTTTTACTTTTGCAAACGTGTTGACACAGATGAGGCTCAGAAGGCAGGTATACATGTGCCTTGTCTTCATTCTCTGCAGAGAGAATGTTTTTAGGGGCTTGGGAAAGTATTTCAGCTCCAAGTAACTCTAGTAACTCATAGTTACTAGAATCTTCACATCTGCTTTCTCAAGTGACTTTAAGTCAACCACAGTCTTGTGGGGTAGATGGTATTATTCACCCCTCTTTTGTTACGTATTAACATGACAAAACGGAAGTGCCTTCCCAAAGCACATGCAGCTAGCCAGTGGCACATCCAGTACTTGAACCCTTTTCTCTCTGAATCATGCTTTGTACTAAGCTGATCAGGGTCCACTGTAGCAGTAGGTGACTTGTGGTACTAAGTACCATCTGATACATTAATTTATTCAGCAAACATTGAGTGTCTGTTGTATCTCTAGTACCTGGCATTGCAAAGATGAGTAAGGCAGTAGACAGATAACTGACATAACCCATGACAGTGCAGTTGCGTAAGTGGCATGATCTGGAGTGCAGAGTACTGTGGGGACACCCATGAGGGAGCCACAATTGCCTGGGGTAGGGAGTTGGAGGAGGCAGATGACAGGAGGTAATGACTGAGCTGGAGCTGGCTGGATGAGCAGGAGTTAGGCAGATTGCAAAGGGGGGTGCGGACATGTGCCGGGTGGCATTTCCAGACAAAATCGGAGGGCTTGGAACAGCAGTGTGTGCTCACACCTGGTACGTAGCAGGAGTGAGAGGCAGGAACAGCAGTTTGAAGCTTGACAGCCCTGTGTGTGAAGCGAAGCATTTGAATGATGTCCCATTGCCACTGTATATACCACATGTCCTTCCCCTGTAGCTCTGGCTGACATCTGTCATTCTTCCCTACTCCTGTTGGCCTTACTTTCTCCCTTTTACCCCTCTCAACGTTGCTTTAGGCTGTCAGTGTTTACTGCACCCCATAAAAGGTTAGATCCTCCCACCAGGCCTGATCTGACTACTAGGAGAGACTGTCTGTATCTGCTGGAGGGATTGAGAGAATTGGTACAGAAGGAGTTTTGTGGATCATGACATCTACAATTAGCACTCTGAGAAAGAGGGAGTAAGCATGGTAGTAGGATTGGAGAAAGGTTTTTTCCTTTCAGACCATTACAAAAACTCATGAGTTCAGGATATATCAGATATGTGAATAAGGTGGATGTTTGAAGACCCCACTAGCACGTGTTGAGTTTACAGCCACTGTGCAAGATGCATCTTAAAGATTGATAGTCCATGCACTTTTATCCCGAGGTGTGAGGTACTAGACCTCTGTCATAGGGGAGAGAGTAGAGGCTCAGAGAGGTCAAATAACCTGCCTGAAGTTGCTCAGCCAGTAAGATATGGAACCAAGGATTCACATGTGGGCTGGCCAACCTCTTTATGCCCTGTGCCTCCTGTGTGTGTAGGTGGGTCTGTCAGTACTGCCCTGGGTATCCTGCAGAATGGCCGTGGTTCCCAGTCCACCCCCTTGGGAGCCTTGCCTACATTAGCTCGATTTGCTGACAGGTGAACAGACAAGCAGCCAGCTGCTCTGATAGGCCTGGGAACTTGTCCCCGGAGAGAATGCCCAAGTCCAGGAAGGTTATGCCAGGTCACGAAGCAGAAGTGTCTGGACATGTCACACAGTCTGCTGAGCCAGCAGTGCCCACTTCATACCCCTTTCTGTAGGGCCCCTGTGTTGACTCCCTGCCTGGTACTCATCCCTTAGCCCAGGAGAGGCCCCATGGGAGGAGGGAGAGTTGCAGCAACTTCTGGACCCTGTGCCATAGGAACTTCCCCTTCCCAGTCTCTGAGAAGATGTTCACAGTGACCTGGCCAGGGTCATTGCAAGAAAGAAGATGGAATGCTGATGGGGCAAGGGTGACAGGGAAGCCAGGCTTTCCAGCTGTGTTCAAAGCAGTGAAAATGACTGCGGGAGCAGGTCCCGTTTTATACATTCATCATTCTGAGGCCTTCAGGGACTGTTTTGTTAGCTACATGAGTGTTGAAAGGGCTGCGTAAACCAGGAATCAAATTCTGTAGATTGGCATCTGCTGGATAAATCTGCTGGGATTGCTACAACATGTTTAATAACTGTGTGTTTTGAAGAATGAAAAAGATAAGACAGTTCACTGAGTTGCAACGTTTATGACACAGGGAATGGAGGACTGTAATTAAATCTACATAAAAAGGCCATGTTTTCCAAGTGTACTTTGAACTTCTTGGGGCAGGTGTTCTTTTTTTTTTTTTTTTTTTTTTTTTTTTGTGAGACGGAGTCTCGCTCTCTTCCAGGCTGGAGTGTAGTGGCGCGATCTCGGCTCACTGCAATCTCTGCCTTCTGGGTTCACGCCATTCTTCTGCCTCTGCCTCCCGAGTAGCTGGGACTACAGGCACCCGCTACCATGCCTGGCTAATTCTTTTGTATTTTTAGTAGAGACGGGGTTTCACCATGTTAGCCAGGATGGTCTCGATCTCCTGACCTCGTGATCCTCCCACCTCGGCCTCCCAAAGTGCTGGGATTACAGGCGTGAGCCACTGCGCCTGGCGGGGCAGGTGTTCTGAATAGGTGCGTCATCTCATTTTCCCCTGCGGAGGAGGCTGCTGGCAACCTGGGAATGGAGGTTAACACCATTTGTTACCCCTGAAGTTTCTGGATGTCTAGAGGAGGACCCCCTTCCCGCCCCCCGCCCCCCCACGCCCCAGTCCAGAGCTGTTGTCTCCTTCCTGTGTTGGAGACTCGCTGCTGGTCCTCCGCTGGTGTCTCAGTTGGTTAACCTTAACTGAACCCCTTAACTGAACTTTCCTTGTTATATGTATTCCAGCTCTCAGTGAAGTGACATTCTGCCCTCTGGGCCCAGATCCCTGAACCCTTCCCTGCATTTCAGACCTAAATAGCACCCTGTCAGGAAGATCAGTGGGGCCGGGCGCCATGGCTCACGTCTGTAATCCTAGCACTTTGGGAGGCCAAGGTGGGTGGATCACTTGAGCCCAGGAGTTTGAGAACATCCTAGACAACATGGTAAAACTCTTGTCTCTACAAAAAAACCCACAAAAATTAGCAGGGTGTGGTGGTGCATGCCTGTGGTCCTAGCTACTGGGCGGGGAGGAGTAGGGGGAAGCTGAGGTAGGAGAGAATCACTTGAGCCCAGGAGTTCAAGGCTGAAGTAAGTCATGAGTGAGACCCTGTCTCAAAAAAGATCAGTGGGTTGGAAGTGAAAGTCCCTTCCCAAACTCAACGCTGGGGAAGAAGCTCTTGCCTTCTCTGGCCCTCCCCTGCCCACCTTGTCCACCCTGCATTGCCCATCACAGCAGGCCTCCCGTTCCACTGCAGTACCCCTCCCCACTAGTCTCCTTGTGCGGGACCAATTTTTACTCTTCTTTGGGTTGCTGTTTGCGTCAGGGCTCACAGCTTCGAAGGGGGCTCAAGCCACCATCATATTTTGCTATAGTCCAGACTGCTGGGCATTGATCAGTCCTCTATCCCTGCCTTAACCCTGTGCATGCAGTTGCACTGCGGGGCAGATTCAAGATGCTCACCCTGTGTCCCACTGCTTGTTTTCAGGCTGTTGCTCACACCTGCCTACTGCCTTTCAGGATCACCTTCTTAGTTCTTTGTATCCGCCTTTGTCCCCACCCTCCACAGCCTTGTCTTGAAGGCCACATACCACACCTTTGAAGCTGCCCTCTTCCTGTCGAAGCCTTCCTTGCTTTTCCAGTTGCTTTTCTACTGTTGACAAAAGTGGAGGGGGCTATGATCTAGGGTTATAATTCATCTCCCTGCAGTTGTGCATGATGTTTGTGCAGAGTGAATTCTTTTTTTTTTTTTGAGACAGGGTCTCACTTTTTGAGACGGGTCTCACTCCATTTGCCCAGGCGGGAGTGCAGTGGTGCAATTGCAGCTCACTGCAGCTTTGACCTCCCAGGCTCAGGTGATTCTCCCACCTCGGTCTCCCAAGTAGCTGGGACTACAGGTGCACACCACCACACCTGGCTAATTTTTTGTATTTTTAGTAGAGACAGGGTTTCAACATGTTGGTCAGGTTGGTCTGGAACTCCTGAGCTCAAGTGATTCGTATGCCTCAGCCTTCCAAAGTGCTGGGATTACAGGTGTGAGCCACAGCACCCTGCCCCAGAGTGAATTCTTAACCTTATCTCATATCTATTCGCTATTCTTGACTCCTTTGTTTCCATTATAATCCTTAGAGCTGTGGTGGTCAACTCCAAGAGAATAGGAACCAAGTCTGCATGATTTGCCTAAAATACTTGATACTTTACTGGGAGTTAGTATAATACTTGAAACTGCTTTGTTGAGAAAAAGAAAAGAAAGCATCTGTCCAGTCTACTATAATAAAATAGCTTAGACTGGGTAATTTATAAACAACAGGAATTTATAGCTCACAATTCTGGAGTCTATGAAGCCCAAGTTCAAGGCACCAGTAGATTCAGTGTCTGGTGGGGGGCCCATTCTCTGCTTCATAGTTAGTGCCTTTTATGGTCCTCACTTGGTGGAAAGGGCAAAAGGGCTCCCCCAAGTCTCTTTTAAAAAGGTGCTAATTCCATTCATGAGGGCCGAGCCTTCATGACTTAATCACCTCCCAGAGGTCCCACCTCTTAACGTCATTGATATGTGGATTAAGTTTCAACACAGGCATTTTAGGGGGACACAGGCATGCCAACCTTAGCAGCAACTTGTCATATAATTTGTATCCTAAAAACAGTAAAACTCAATAGCTCTGGTTTATTGACTGTTTATTACATGCCTACTAAGATAGGCATTCCCTACCTGGCCATTTTACAGATGAAGGAACTCAGGTTATAAGGAGGTTAACAACCTTGTCCAAGGTCAGACAACACATCTGGATTCAGACACCAGCTTGTGTGACTGAAGCTTGTTTTTCTCTTCACCATGCCAATCCTGCCTCTAGCAAAATACACGCGGATTTCATGATACCACTTTTAATTTCAGCAAATTATGTTATCATTTTCAATTAACTGATAATTAGCTGGCAGTCCTTGGAAGGTAGAAGGAGTTCTGATGGAAGCCCTCATCGTTTTTTATTCTTTCATGACTTCCACTTGAAGGTCCTTGCTTACTGAAATGGAAGCCATAAGTCCTCTCGTCACCCTTGGTAGAAGGGTGCTAAATCATTCTTGCTAAATACTTGATTGAAACCATTAGTCATCTGGTTTGGCTCTCATCAATCTCTTTGTTCATATGCGCAGGCTCTTAATTTCTGTTTTCCCTTTCTTTAGAGTACTAGAGTACCGTAGTCTCAGATGGTAAACTTCTCTGAAGCTAATTTCTTAGTGGCTCTGGAGTGTCTCTTCATGCTGCATTCTAAACAAGTGAAGAGCAAAGTTGCTTTTGCTAAGGCAGCCAGGGTTGGGACAGTGCTGCTTCCAGATCAGAAAACATCCATAGGGTGTAGTCTGGCCCACGCTTGATTCGGGCACAAGGCAGAGGCGAATGGAGATCATGGGAGGTCCTTTGGTGTAAAAACCCCATCTGCCTGGAGCCTCAGGGTTAGCAGTGTTTCCCAGCCCGTCTGAAGTGCCAGCACTTGGGAAAACTTATGAGAGAGATGTTTGGGAAGTATTTCAAGCACTGCTTTGTGTCCTTAAGGAACAGTGAGTGAATGGTCTGCTGCAGGCTGAGTCTGATGTCAGTTTTTGACTTCCATATAGTAGTACATCAGGTGGCAGCTGGCTGCAACTCAGCCTCCACTGACTTGAGAGCCAGCCAAGTGAGTTCTGGTTTCAGCCCACAGGTCTTATGTCATTGCCGAGGGACCTTTACAAGACACTTAAACCCTTAGTTTCCTCTTGTAAATGAGAATTTTAAAAAGTTCCTGACACAGAGAGGCCATCAACAAATATTGGATACCTTCCCTTTCACTTCCCTTTTTATGGTTTTTGAAATTTGGAAAAGAAGCTTGTCAGATTTGCGTGTAGAAATAATAAATAATAGGACTTCCCTGCATAGATAAGAAAAACTTTATTTTTTAGGGATTTTGTTAGGCATTTGCCTACTTAGAGATCATTCTGATGGTCTGGTTCTCAGCTGTCCCCAGCCAGATGGGGAACATAGGAAACATATTATGTGCGAGCCAGTGGGTCCAGAGAAAAGAGATAGACAGCTATTGTGATGTCCATCAGAGGACACTGTCTTCTCCAGTGCCAGGTGCCAGGTGTGCTAAAGATCTACTTTGCAGATTGACCCCATAAGGATTTATGCACTTGAGGGCTCATCTCTGGAGACACACGGAAAATGAGCACGGCAGAGGTTCAGAGTAAAGAGGTCTGCACAGAGTGGGCAGGTTGTGTGTTGGAGAACAAGCCATGTTGGCCATTTGTTGTGAATGGCGTGAGGAAAAATGCTTCAGAAACATAGACTTTTCTGGATCTGCAAGCACCAGCATTTTTGGTGTTCTTTTTTACTTCAGTTTTAAATTCGCAGCAGTATTGTTTCCTGATTTTGTTAAGCAGATCTTCAGTATTTCATCAGCAGTATGGGTTAAGTTGGCATTAGAAGCTATGCTGGGAACCTAATCCTCACCTGTTTGTCTGCGAAAATGTGTTCCCGTGTTGCACAGTGAGTGAACTTTTTGATGGCAGTGTGTTTATAAGTTGGGGACTACCTGTAGGGCATTTTGTAAAGAAGAGAACATTCTTTTCAAACCAAGGGCTTCTGAGAGATAAAGGGAGTTGTCATTGGAACCAGATGCTAAAAAAGCATTCTTGAAATTAGTTTTGATTTTACCTTAGTACAGTTGAGCCGAAATAACCTCTAGCAGGGTGTTCTGGCAATACAGAATATTAGTAGTAGACTCATGGAGATCATCTAGTGGTTTCTGATTGCGAGTTTACAGACTGATTTGGTTTGTGATGAAAATTACATTCTCTGAAATTTATATAGAAAGCATGTATTATATATCACTTATATAATGTATTTGTTAAATACGGCAATCACCTTATCTGTTTTATAAAAAGTCATGTAGTTTTTTAATAGTTCCTGCCTTATTTTTTTTCCCTTTTTTTCTTTTAAGACAGAGTTTTGCTCTGCAATCTTGGCTCACTGTAACCTCCACCTCCCGGGTTCAAGCAATTCTCCTGCCTCAGCTTTCCAAGTAGCTGGGATTACAGGTGCTTGCCACCATGCCTGGCTAATTTTTGTATTTTTAGTACAGACAGGCTTTCACTATGTTGGTCAGGCTGGTCTCGAACTCTCGACCTCAGGTGATCCACCCGCCTTGGCCTCCCAAAGTGCTGGGATTACAGGCATGAGCCACCACGCCCGGCTGGGTCCTGCCTTATTTTTCAATATCCAGGTACATGACTCCACCAGGTCCTAGGTCTGCCACCTCTTGGTGCTTTCTTTGGCTTTTGTGATGGTCATACCCAGGGTGCCAAGTGAGAACAGTTTTTTTTTAATGGTATTTCAGAAACAAACGTTTTATTAATTATTTTTATAGGTATCAGTATATTGTGTATGGGGTTAAGGATTTCACCTCATTATGCTTGAGCCTGATTATTGGGTATATAAAAAGTAATTAGAATAGAATAGTATAAAGAGGAAAAAACTTTCATGGCCCAAACCTAACCATTAACTAATAGTTAACACTGTTACATTTCTTTCTAAACTTTTTAAAATATATGTATGGAACTTACATATATAAGTAAGGTTTTAGACAAAAAGGTTTTAGATAAAATTGAGATTTTAGTTTTATTTATTTTAATTTTTATTTTTTAGAGAGACAGTCTTACTCTTTCACTTAGGCTGGAGTTCATTGGCATGATCATAGCTCACTGCAGCCCCGAACTCCTGGACTTAAGTGATCCTCCCACCTCAGCCTCCTGAGTGTCCAGGACTACAGGGATGAGCCACCATACCTGGCTAATTTTTATTTTTTCTACTTTTTGTAGAGATGAGGGTCTCACTATGTTGCCCAGGTTGGTCTTGAACTCCTGGCCTCAATTGATCCTCCCATCCCAGCTCCCAAAGTATTGGGGTTATAGGTGTTAGCCACTGTGCCTGGCCAAAATTGAGATTTTACACACACACACACACACACACACACACACACACACACACACACACACTCTTTTGGTAACTTAATGTATCCTGAACATCTCCCGTATTACCAAATATTCTTTTCAAACGTCCTTTGGTAGCTGTACACATCACATCATATGTGTAGTGTACTCTTAACAATCCCCCATTACTGGTGACCATGTAGTTTGTTAATCCACTTTTGTGCAATGACAGGCATCTTCCTAAGTTAATTTTTTGTTCTTCTTTAATTATTTCCTTAGGATAAATTCCTAGAAGTGGAATTCATTGGCTAAAAGGCTAGACCTTTGTCATACTCCTGCCAAACTGGTGTGCAGAATTCTTGGTGCTTGCTGTTGGCAGCACTGTAAGTAGTTTCCCAGGTGTAGTGTGTTGCAGGGGTGACAGTACTGAAAGGCCCCCCACCCCCTGCAAAGCATGGCAAGTGCAGCAGCAAGATCTGCGGTGGCAAAAACCAGGAAGACAGTCATTCCCATCATCTTTTGACATTGCTTTTTTCCCCGTTTTTTTGGGGGGACAATTGGTGTTCTTTGTCAATTCAATCAATCATATTTCTTTCTTTTTTTAATGGACGAAGATAGACTTCCTATATTGCCTTTTTAAACGTCTTTCCCGCACAAAAAAGAGAGCTACCGACAGACTGTCCACTCCATTTCACTAGGACTCTCCTCAAACAAAGCCGGTACCATGAGGAGACAGTAAAGGAGGTCTGAAATGAACACGCCCCTGATCACCAGCCAAGCACTCTGATGACAGAGCTTGGAAGCCGGGGTCTGGGGTAAGCTAACTAGGATAACCACAGTCCTAACGACCAATTACAGAAGAACACTCGCACAATGAGACTTTGCTTTCATCAACAGTGACAGAACTCAGGCCAGTTCTTTTAATTCTAAAAAGATATGAGATCAAACCCAATGCTTACCACCTGCTAAGCAGAAAGATCTGATCCCCTTTCCCAAACCAGTTATTTGGTGTGTGGCTGGAAACAGAAGAAGGGCTGCCTAAAAGTGAGTGATGGGCTAGGTAGTATGGGGAATAGGGAGAGGAAGAAAGGGAGGAGCGGGGAGCAAAGGTGCTTTCAGGGAGCAGTATTTTAAGTCTTCCTGGAAGAGGAAGTTAACTGGGAGATTGGAGTATAGGCTGTGCTCTTAGCATATATACCAGGAAGTAAACACCTCTTAGGAGGCTGGCTTAAAGTTGACAGTTAGTAATGCAAGCTACTGATTTTTTTGAAAGTATTTGTTAAGAGTGAATTGATTTCTATAACTGTGAAAATGGCTGTAGGACAAGGTTTCCCCTGCCTAATTGTGGTTTCAGATGCTACTTTTCACCACTTTGAACCTGGAGGACATCTTGGTTTTAGAGACTCTACCTGAAAAATGTGATTTAGGTTCATTGTACTTTTATTGAGGGCTTGGCACTGGAATAAGTGTACATAGATTGATAACATAAGATCCCTGCCCTTGATATATTCAGTTTAGTGGCAGTGAGAGGAATAATAATATAAATAGATAATTTTATTATTCTGGCAAAAAATACGTAACATAAAATTTATTTTCAAGTTTACAGTTCTGTGGCACGCTCATGTTGTTATGCAACCGTCACCACCATTTATTTCCAAAGCTGTTTCATCTTCTCTAACTTAAACTCTGTAAATGTTAAATAATAATTCTTCCTCGTCCCCAGGCCCTGGCAACCACCATTCTATTTTCTGACTCAGAATTGGACTATTCTAGGTACTTTAGTTAAGTGGAATCACACAGCATTTGCCTTTTTGTGATTGGCCGATTTTACTTAATATAATTCCTCAAGACTCATCATACTGTGTTGTATGTCAGAATTGTCTTTTTAAGGCTACATATCATTGTATGTATCAATTTATTCATCAATAGGCACTGGGTTACTTTCACCTTTTGACTGTTGTGAATGATGCTGTTATGAACATGAGTGTACAAATACACACATACCTCGGAGATACTGTGGGTTCAGTTGCAGACCACGGCGGTAAAGTGAATATCATAGTAAAGTGTCACAAAATTTTTTTGTTTCTTTTCCAGTGCACATAAAAGTTATGTTTACACTATACTATAGTCAATTGAATATGCAGTAGCATTATGTCTAAAAAAATTGCAGAGACTTTAATTTTAAAATACTTCATTACTAAAAATCGTAGATACCTTAAGTTTAAAATGCTTTATTGCTAATGGTCATCTGAGCCTTCAGCAAGTTGTAATCTTTTTGCTGGTGGAGTGTCTTGCCTCGATATTGATGCCTGAAGGCTAGGGTGGCTATTGCAATTTCTTAAAGTCAACAGTGAAGTTTGCCATGTTGATTGACTCTTTCCTTCATGAAAGATTTCTCTGTTTTATGTGATGCTGTTTGATGGCATTTTGCCCATGGTCAAACTTCTTTCAAAGTGGGAGTCAATTGTACCGTTTGACCCAGCAATCAAAAAATAAAAAATTAAAAAAAAATTAAAGTCAGTTCTCTTAAACCTTGCCACTGCTTTATCAACTAAGCTTATGGAATATTCTAAATCCTTTGTTAGCATTTCAACAGTGCTCACAGCATCTTCAGCATTAGGGTCCATCTCAAGAAACTACTTTCGTAAGAAGAAACTTGTTCATCATAAGAAGAAACTCCTTATTTGTTCACATTTTATTATGAGATTGCAACAATTCAGTCACATCTTCAGGTTCCACTTCTAATTCTAGTTCTCTTGCTGTTTCCACTACATCTGCAGTGACTTACTCCACTGAAGTCTTGAACCCCTCAACATCATGCATGAGGCTTGGAATCTACTTCTTCCAAGCTGCTGTTAATATTGATATTTTCACCTCCTCCCATGAATCACAAATGTTGTTAATGGCATCTAGAATGATGAATCCTTTCTAGAAGGTTTTCAGTTTACTTTGCCCAGATCCACCAGAAGCATCACTGTGGCAGCTATAGCCTTACGAAATGTATTTCTTAAATAATAACTTGAAAGTCAAAATCACTCTTTGATCCATGGGCTGCAGAAGGGATGTTGTGTATGTAGGCAGGCATGAGAATAACGTTAATCTCCTTGTACATCTCCATCAGAGCTCTTGGGTGACTAGGTGCATTGCTGATGAGCAGTAATATTTTGAAAGGAATCTTTTTTTCTGAGCAATAGGTCTCAACAATGGGATTCAAATATTCAGTAAATCATGCTGTAATGAGATATGCTGCCATACTGGCTTTGTTGTTCCATTTACAGAGCACAGGCAGAGTAGATAGAGCATACAAGGGCCTTAGGATTTTTGGAATGGTAAAGAGCATTGACTTCAATTTAAAGTCACCAGTTGCATTAGCCTCTAACAAGAAAGTCATCCTGTCCTTTGAAGCTTTGAAGTCAGGCATTGACTTCTCGAGCTGTGAAAGTCTTAGATGGCATATTATTTTAATAGAAGGCTGTTTTTTCTACATTGAAAAAATCTTTAATGTAGCTACCTTCATCAGTTATTTTAGCTAGATCTTCTGGATAACTTGCTACAGCTTCTACATCAGCACTTGCTGCTTCATCTAGCACAATATGTTAGGGATATGGTTTCTTAACTTAAGCCTCATGATCCAGCCTCTATTAGCTTCAGACTTTTCTTGTGTGGCTTCCTCATCTCTCTCAGCCTTCAGAGGATTGAAGAGAGTTAGGGCCTTGCTCTGGATTAGGCTTTGGTTCAAGGGAATGTTATGGCTGGTTTGATCTTCTATCTAGACCAAACTTTCTTTGTATCAGTAATAAGGCTGTTTTGTTTTCTTATCATTCATGTGTTCACTGGAGTGGTACTTTTAATTGCCGTCATGAACTTTTTCTTTGCATTCACATCTTGGCGGACTCCTTGGCATAAGAGGCCTAGCTTTTGACCTGTGTTGGCTTTCGACATGCCTTCCTCACTAAGCTTAATTATTTCTAGCCATTGATTTACAGTTAGAGACATGTGACTCTTTTACTTGAACACTTAAAGGCCATTGTAGGGTATTAATTGGCCTAACTTCAATATTGTTCTGTCGCAGGAAATCATAGGGAGGTCCAAGAAGAGGGAGAGAGACAGTGGAATGCCCCAGTCAGTGGAACAGTCAGAACATGTACATTAATGGATTCAATTTGCCATTTTATATGGGCGTGGTTGGTGGCACCCCAAAATAATTACAATAGTAATGTCAAAGATCACTGATCACAGATCACCATAACATAAAATAATGAAAATGTTTGAGATATTGTGAGAATTACCAACATGTGACACAGATAGAAAGTGAACACATGCTATTGGAAAAATGGTATTAACAAGACTTGCTCCAAGTGTTGCCACAAACCTTCAGTGTTGGCACAAACCTTCAATTTGTAAAAAAAAAAAAAAAAAAACATAGTATCTGTGAAGCACAACAAAATGAAGTATGCCTGTATCTACTTGAGTTTCTACTTTAAGTTCTTTTGAGTACATCCTCACAAGTGGTATTGCTGGGTCATACGGTAATTCTGTATTTAGTTTTTTGAGGAGTTCCTATACTGTTTTCTACAGTGGCTGTACCAGTTCACATTCCTGCCAGCAGTGCACAAGAATTCCTTTTCCTTGCATGCTTGCTAACATTTGTTCTTTCTAGTTTCTTTCTTAAAAAAAAAATTGCCATCCTAATGGGTATGAAAGAGAATCTCATCGTGGGCCTTTTTTTTTTTTTTTTTTTTTTTAAAGATGGGGTCTTGCTCTGTCACTCAGGCTGGAGTGCAGTGTCATGATCATAGCTCACTGCAGGCTCAAGCGATCCTCTGCTTCAGCCTTCCAAAGTGCTGGGATTATAGGCGTGAGCCACCATCAGCTAATTTTTAAAAACTTTTTTGTGGAGGTCTTGCAGTGTTGCCTAGGCTATTCTTGAGCTCTCAGCCTCAAGCAATCTTCCCAAAGCACAGGAATTATATTAATTATATTAATAGATTGAGCCACTATGCCTGGCAAAAGTTTTAAATTTTGATGAAGTCCATCTTACCTATTTTTTTCTTTTGTTGCCTGTGCTTTCAGTATTACATGTAAGAAATCATTACCAAATCCAATGTCAAAGTGCTTTATTTCTATATTTTCTCCTAAGACTTATAGTTTTAGCCCTTAAGTTTAGGTATTTTATCTGTTTTGAGGTGGTGGTTTTTTTTTGTTTGTTTGTTTTTTTGTATGGTGTAAAGTAAGGAAAGGTCTAACTTCATTTTTTTTTTTTTTGCATATGAATGTCCAGTTTTCCCAATACCATTTGCTGGATGATAATTTTAATATGTGAATGAAGATACTTTTGCTCACAGGAGTTTTTGAGCCTCAGTGTCTGGCTACAGGGTTCTCATTTGAATGTCCAGTTTTCCCAGTACCATTTGCTAGATGATGATTTTAATATGTGAATGAAGATACTTCTGCTCACAGGAGTTTTTGAGCCTCAGTGTCTGGCTGCAGGGTTCTGCTTTAATATGTAGGAGGAAGAGATTCAAGCCTCTTGCTCCATTAACGGGTAGATAGCACACTACAGGGAGCTTCCCTGAGGGAACTTGCTGTGTACTGTTTCCTAGAAATCTGTAGGAACCATTTCAAGTGACATGGAAGGAGGTTATCAAGGTAGGATTAGAAACATGTATTTATTATGCTGCTTACTATCCAGTCTTCAGTTATATATGTGTTATTATTTTACAGAAGGCTTCATTGGACAAAAATTCGTTGTTAGTCTTTTTTTTTGAGAAGGAGTTTCGCTCTGTTGCCCCGGCTGGGGTGCAGTGGCACGATCTTGGCTCACTGCAACCTCCGCCGTCCAGGTTCAAGCCATTCTCCTGCCTCAGCCTCCCAAGTAGCTGGGATTACAGGCATGTGCCACCATGCTTGGCTAATTTTTGTATTTTTAGTAGAGGAGTTTCACCATGTTGGCCAGGCTGGTCTTGACCTCCTGACCTCAAGTGATCCGCCAGCGTTGACCCTCCCAAAGTGCTGGGATTACAGGCGTGAGCCACCTCGCCTGGCCCCTGTTAGTCTTTAGTATGGTGGTGTTTTTGTGTAGGGGGAGTGAATTTTTTGTGTGCGTGTGCGCGTTTGCTTATTGTACCCATTTCTCATGGTATGGAAAAAAACAGGATTTCATACTCTTAACAGGATACCCTGCATGAGATGGGAAAATATACCTCGTGTTTTAAAGAAAAATAGTTTAACAAATGGCTTTCATCTGTGATGTACTCCAGACTTGCTGCTGCTTCATGCTCTTCCAATTGTGCCACAGGCCTGATCCCTTAGCATGTGTGCAGCTGTGGGCTAGAGAGTTGAAAGCAGGTCCTGTGTCTCTTTCCTGGTGAACTCCACAGGGACACAGCTGCAGGTCTTTCTGTAACGCTCTGTATATGCACAGGAAGTCCCTTACAACTCACTGTTAGATCTCATTTCCTCTTCGGTTATTTGCCCTCTGTGCTCTCTGGGTGTCAGCCTGGCCTGCCTTTTCAGGGTTCAAGGAGCTGCTGGATTGGTGCCCTCTTGTGGTCTGCCTTTGATGTGGTTGGGATCTTGGGAGCTGAAGGCAAAGAAAGGACAAGTGAGCTACCGAGGAGTAGGGAAGACATGAAGTTGAGAAGATAACATAGGGAAGTTAAAAAAAAATCTTTGGGTGAGGAAATTGTTTCTGAATATAACATGATAAAATCAGTTTAGGTTAATCAGTTTAACTGCATCAATAAAGAATTTCTTTGGAAAACACTACTTAAAAACAGTTAACTAGAAAGAGTTTGTGATGCAAATGAGAAATGGCCAGTTTTCTTAATATATAAAGAGCTTTTATAAATCAGTAAGAAATAAAAGACCAATAACTCAACAGAGAAGTGAGGACAGGATATCAACAAACCAGTTCCAGAAGAACAGAAGCCTTTTAGACATATACATAGTCTTTTTTTTTCTCTTTTTGCCAGCTGCTCTAACCAGTTTACTTATTTTTTATTTTTATTTCTTTGAGACAGGGTCTTGCTCTTGTCACACAGGCTGGAGTACAGTGGTGCAATCTCAGCTCACTGCAAACACCACCTCCCAGGTTCAAGCGATTCTCCTGCCTCAGCCTCCGAAGTAGCTGGGATCATAGGTGTGTGCCACTATGCCCAGCTAATTTTTGTATTTTTAGTAGAGATGGGGTCTTGCCATGTTGGCCAGGCTGGTCTTGAACTCCTGATGTCAAGTGATCTGCCCACCTTGGCCTCTCAAAGTGCTGGGATTACAGGTGTGAGCCACCATGCCTGGCCGTCTTTTAGGCATATAAAAGATGTTTACCCTCACTTAAAATAGGACAGCAAATTAAACAGACCAAAGGTTAGATATCATTAAGAGTGAGGGGAAAATAGTACATTATATATAAATTGTTGATGGTGGGGGCTAGCTGGGCATATATATGGAAATTTTTAAAAATGCAGATTCTTTGCCCTAGCAAATCCGCTACTGGAAATCTGTTCTACAAATATATGTGTATATCCATACATTAAGTTCATTTTAGAAAAAGTTGAGACATAATTTATGTCTGTCAGTAGAGGACTAGCTGCAGTTCCTTCATATAGTGGAATACCTTGAAGCCCTTAAAAAGGAGGCAGTCTTAAAAGTATTGACAGGATAATCTTTGAGATATATGTGAATGAAGGTGCAGACAGCATGTATTAGTGTCTGTGTTTGAAAAAAATCATTCACACATGGTTTTATATGTAGGGACTGCCTCTGAAGGGATGTACATGAAACTGAAAACAGTAGTTGCCAGAGAAGTGATCAGCAATCCAGCTGGGAGATAGAGTAGGAAGGAGACAGGCTTTGTGCCTTATACTGTTTTGTACCCTGTGAATTTTGCATTATGTTGGAGATGCAAAAAGCAACTACCTTGAAAAGGACAGTCGAGAGAAGTAGAGTAAGATATTTATTCAGCGCAGTGTTAATTATAAAAAGTAAAGTAAGTAGAAAGACCAAGGTAGGAACTACCAAAAAACAAACCAACAGAAAAGAAAACCAAAAAAACCCCCAGAATTTCATGTCTGGTTTTAGGTTGCCACGATTTAATAATGAAGAAGGGACAGATTACAGAACTCTGAGATAGAGAATAGAGAGATACAAATAAAATGTAGTTATCTTAAAAGAAGTCAGTATACAATTGATTGAATAGACTTCACCCCTCACTGGAGGAATATCTTGCCCACATAGGGAGGGAAGAAACTGATGGCCACCGTCTTGGAGACAAGCTACCATGCGTGCATATAAACATGGAAAAATGCTTGCCAGAATGGTAGCTACATTTATTTCTAGCAGTAGGACTTAGCCAATCATTTCTTTGTTTTACCTACTTGTACTTTTTAGAAAAAGATTATTACGTTCATTTTTTAATAATGAGAAAAAGGGAAGCTTCCCATTTCTGTGTGATTCTTTATATCTTCCTGACCTTCTCTTTTTTCACTTCTTGCAGTGTGAAAACCCTTTCTCCCGTTGGGCTGTCATAGTTCATCATCAGTAAAACCTCCATATCCTCAACCCTTTCTTTTGAGTGTCCTTTACCTTTTCTGTCAAAAACTTGCTCTTTCCTGATTTCCCTGTTTTTCCTGCCAGACCTCAGGAGAAGCTTTTCCCACATGCTGCTTATCTTTGGGCCTTAGTGCCTAGACGTGGGGGGTGGTGCTGCCTTCTTACTTTCTGTTTCTTTCAAACCATTCTCCCTTCCTCCCTCCTGCCTAAAACACCAGCTTTGGATTTCACATCACCAGAGCCACTCACTACTCCTGAGCTATTTCTCTGTGATTTTATCTCCTACCTTATTGTCTCTTTCTTTCCAATATCACTGCTTCCTTTAGTTCTTGGCAATTTCAGTGTAAACATAGGTAATGACTTTAGCCATTGTCTGTCTCTACCTTAGACCTTATCATTACCAGTAATTGCAGTCCTTCATAACCTTAATTTCATGCATCCCATCCTCTGAGGACAACCTTCTATTTTATGAATTTACTTCTCTACTACTTTTATTTTAAAAACAAAAGAGACAGGGGTAGGTGGGAACTTGATTCTGCCCTTATAAGCACTGTTTCTCTGGGCTCCACAATCACCTGGGCCATTTTCTGGGCCACCCAGCCTGCTTCTTGAGGGAATGCTTTGTGATTTGATTGTTTATAGATGTTATGCTGGACCCCTGTTGACTCCAATAGGGATGACACCATGTTTGAGAGACTGAAGAAAAGACCCGGAGATATCGAATGAGATATAGGATTTATTTGGGGGACTTACGTACAGAGCCGTCCAGTGGCGGCGGGCTTGGCAGGAAGCATGCTGCTACCTTTTGTAAAAAACATGTAGCTCATATAGCATTTTCATTTAGCATTCTCCCCCTGGCAGCCTCCCAAAACAAAGGGTCTCCATCCCCTGCGTTAAAAGGGATAGGGCAGGGATTTGGATGTCTTTGATAGATAAAGACTGAATCTCCAGGTTGGCCACTCTCAGATTTCTTAGCCTGGAACTCCAAACCAATACTCTTCCCATTCTTAGGATATGCTTCAGTTATGGCTATCAGATGCCTCTGCCATACAACAGAAAGATTTTTTTTTTTTTTACGTAAGAATTCGTTTTCTTCCATCTATAGGTTGTTAAAATGGAAGACTTATTTTACCAAGGACATGAAAGGCACTGCAGTTGCTTGGGCATTCTAGGAGAGGGTACTGTCCTTTGCCCTGGTGTTTTCTTAGGTGGCTGTGGCAGGAACACTAACTAAGGAAATGGATGCTTTTTCTTTCCTGGTACATAATGTATAACCACGAGTGTGTTGTTTTAATTGTGTAGTATGGTTTCATAGTATGATAATGTAGTTTTGTGTGGTTCTATAGATGTGAAGAAAATAAAACTAATGGACATGAATTGATGAAGTTTTCAACTGAGTTACCAAAAAAAAAAAAAAAAAAGCTTCCTAATGGACTTTCCTGGAAAGATTTGTCTAAATGAAAATTTGGTGGATCTTAAAGAAGAGAATAATTTTTATTGAACATATAGTTTGTGCTAGCCACTATCTTAGGCATGTAGCTTATTAACACTTATGGCCCATTTGTGTTACCTGCAGTTTAAAACAAGCCCATGGTTACCTGCAGTTTAAAACAAGGATGCCAGTGTTCTAAGAGGTTGAGTTGCCTGAGATACCACTGGTGTGTTAGTCAGGAATCAAGCCAGGTCCTGTGTGCCCTGCCCAGCCTGACTCTGAAGGACTATGTAGGGAAACTCTCTGAAACCACATTTTTCCTTTACTCTCACACCACAACAGTTAACACGGAAGACTTCTGTGACCGATTGTGGTGAGAGAGGGGGGATTTCCTCATACAGCAAGGCACAGACACCAGTTGAGTGTCCTCCAATTTACTTGCTACACTATTTACCTGGAGATAGTGTCAAATCCCACAGGTTGGAAACTCAAGTCTCTAAAACTGCCCCTGCCCCCTGCAGACATGCAAACCTGAGCCTCTGGAACTTCTGACTGACTGACTTCAAGTCGAGGTTCCCGTAACCCCCCTCTTTGGGTTTGATTAATTTGCTGGAGTGGCTCACAGAACTCAGGGAAACACTTATGTTTTCTGGTTTATTATAAAGGATATTTTGCAAAGGACACAGATGAAGAGACGCACAGGGCAAGGCGTGGGGAAAGAGGTGCGGAGCTTCCAACCCCTCCCTTGTGTGCCACCCTCCAGGAAGCTCCAGGTGTTCAGCTATCCGGAAACTCCCTGTGCCCAGCCTTCTTGGATTTTTTGGAAGCGTTCCTTCCTACAGTGCTTAGCCCTCTCGGGAGGGTTTGAGACCTACAGTCTGAAAGGTGGGGAAAGATTAGATTCCTGCCTTGGGCCAGGTGAAGAAAGGAAGGCAGGAAAGAGATTCTGTTTCCTGACCCAACATTATCACAAAAGACTGTAACAAGGGCTGTGGGAGTTATGGACCAGGAACCTGGTTGAAAACCATTATGAATCATAACACCACAAGGACCTATATTTTGCTTTTTAGGACGTTGTAGTAGGTGGGTAGTTTTCATCCTCTTGCTTTTTAAAATCCATCTTGCCCAGAAGTTTATTGGGCATTTCTATGGAAACACAACACCTCTCTTAAATGGCAGTTTCACACATCTGCAGCCTAGTAATTGCTACTCATTTTGAAGACCCTGAAGCACACCACTGGATCTGGAAGTGACGTCTTAGTCACCAAGGAAACAGTAGATTAAGTCTTGTGCTCAGTATAGTTTTACTTCTAAGTTGAGTATTTAGTAAGTATGATAAATTATTAACCAGGATATGTGATGAGGTAGACACGCCTATATTCCAGACAGCAACAGTTTACCATTAGAGCAAACAGAAAACACCAGGAAAAATTCTGCAGGACAAGTTTGTAAAATGCAGTGATACATCTTTATGACATATATCCTCTGCAAGGAGATAAAAACAATGTACAGGAGTGTACATACAGGAGTGTACATAAATAAAGGTTGAAGAAAGTACATCCTCTGTGATTTAAAAAAAGAAATTGAATATACCCATTAAAAAAGTGACAGGTGTATTAGTTTTCTGTGGCTATAGTAACAAATTACTACAATCTTGATGACTGAAAATGACAAATTCATTCTTTTATAGTGCTGGAGGCTGTAAGACTGAAATTTAGGTGTGGGCAGTGTTGGCCTCTTCTGGAAGATCTGAAGGAGACCCATGCCTCCATCCTGTCTCCCAGCTTCTGCTGCCATTTCTTGTATCACCCCAGTCTCTACTTTCACCTTTACATGGCTTTCCCTCATGTCTCTGTGTCTTCACCTTTTCTGTTTCTTAGAAGGACACATGTCATTGGGTTTAGGGCCCACCCTAATTCAGGATGATCTCATCTCAAGGTCTTCAACTTAATTACATGTGCAAAGACCTTTTTTCCAAATAAGGTCACATTTTGAGGTTGGGGGAGTTAGAACATTATTGTATATTTTGGGGGGCAACAATGTAACTCACTTATAACTGGTCCACTGACCCCCCAAAATTTGTCCTGTGTGCAGAATGCATTCACCTCATCCCAATTAATTATTAACACTGCTTTGTGAGGAAAAATTCAGAATTTTGAAAAGTGAGAGGCTATACTTCTGGGATAAATAAAAAGATAAATGGCAGAAGATGGATAGTTGCTAATCTTTTTTTTAGATAAACATTTTGTTTTGAGATAGTTGTAGGTTCACAAACACTTACAACAAATAATACAGAGAGATCCCATATTACAAAAGACACCAGGATGTTGACGTTGATACAGTGAATATACAGAACATTTCCATCACTACTGCTGTTTTGCTGTTTATTATCTGCCCCGGATTTCCTGCCCCTCCACTGCTCCCTGTCCCTAACCCTGGTCCACCACGAATCTGTTCCACAATTTTATACAAATATAACCATACTGTATGTAACCTTTTGGAATTGCCCTTTTTTACTCAGCACAATTCTCTGGAGATTCGTGCAGGTTGTTGTGTGTATCAGCAGTCGTTCGTTTTTATTGCTGAGTAATAGTCCATTGTATGGATATACCATAGTTTAACCATTGGCTTAATGAAGGCCATCTGGGTGGTTTCTAATTTTTGGCTCTAACAAAGCTTCTATGAACATTTGTGTATATATTTTTGTGTGACTATGTTTTCATTTCTGTGGGATCAGTACAATTGCTGGATCATATGGTAGTTTAGTTGCATGTTTATCTTTTTTAATATGCTTTTTTTAAAGAGCAGTTTTAGGTTCCTAGCAAAATTGAGGAAAAGATACAGAGTTCTCTGATTCCCCTTGGCCCAACACATGCACAACCTCCCCTATTATCAATACCCACCATCAGAGAGGTACGTTGGTCACAGTCATGAACCTACATTGTCACATCCTTATCAACAAATTCATAGTTGACATTAGGGTGCACCCTTGCTGTTATACATTGAGTGGGTTTGGACAAATGTATAATAACATGTTATCCACCATTATAGCATCATACAGAATAGTTTCACTTCCCTAAAAAATCCTTGCCTTTCCCCTAACCCCTGGCAACCACTGATCTTTTTGTTGTCCTCATAGTTTTGCCTTTTTTAGAATGTCATATACTGTAGTTGAAATCATACAGTATGTGACCTTTTCAGATTAGCTTCTTTCACTTAGCAATATGCATTTAAGGTTTCTCAATGTCTTTTCATGGCTTGCAAGCTCATTTCTTTCTTTCTTTTTTTTTTTTTGAGACAGAGTCTCGCTCTGTCACCCGGGCTGGAGTGCAATGGCGCAATCTCGGCTCACTGCAGTCTCCACCTTCTGGGTTCAAGCAATTCTCCTGCCTCAGCCTCCTGAGTAACTGGGACTAAAGGTGTGTGCCACCATGCCCAGCTAATTTTTGTATTTTTAGTGGAGATGGGGTTTCACCATGTTGGCCAGAGTGGTCTTGACCTCCTAACCTCGTGATCCGCCCACCTTGGCCTCCCAAAGTGCTGGGATTACAGGCGTGAGCCACTGTGCCTGGCTGCCAGCTCATTTCTTTTTAGCACTGAATCACATTCCATTGTCTAGCTGTACCACAGTTTATTCGTTCACCTACTTTAGTACATCTTGGTTGCTTGCTTCCAAGTTTTGGCAATTATGAATAAAGCTTCTGTAAATACCATGTGCAGGTTTTTGTGTGAACATACATTTTAAACTCCTTTGGGTAAATACCAAGGAACATGGGTGCTGGATTGTATGGTAAGACTGTTTAGTTTTACAGGAAACTGCCAAATTGTCTTCCAAAGTAGCTATACCATTTTGCAGTCCTACCAGCAATGAGTGAGAGTTCCTGTTGCTCCACATCCTTGTCAGCACTTAGTGTTGTCAGTGTTCTACATTTTGGCCATTTTAATAGGTATGTAGTGGTACCTCGTTTTAATTTGCATTTCCCTGATGACAATAGATGTGGAACATCTTTCCATATGCTTATATGTCATCTATATGTCTTCTTTGGTGAAGTGTCTGTTAAGGTCTTTAGACCATTTTTTGTCAGGTTTGTTTCTTATTGTTGAATTTTAAGAGTTTTGTGTTTTTATTTTTTGTTATATTTTAGATAACAACCTCTTATCAGGCATGCCTTTTGCAAATGTATTCTCCCAGTCTGTATCTTGTTGTCATTCTCTTGGCAGGATCTTTTGCAGAGCAGACCACCATGCCTGGCTTGAGGTTCATTTTTTTGGTCGATGGATATCCATTCAGTTGCTTCAGCACCATTTCTTGAAAAGGCTGTCCTTCCTCCACTGAATTGCATTTGCATCTTTGTCATATCAGTTATTCATATTTGTGTGGGTCTGAAATAAGAGTTTGGCCCATATCTGCTGATAGTTGTGTCAGTTTCACAAATTAATGAAAGAAAATCATTATATTCAAAGAATGTTTGCTTTTTATTATTTATTATTATTATTATTATTTTGTCAGTAGTAGATAAGCCCTGAAAATTTATGATGACTTCCAGTGTGATGAACTCCTCCTTATACAGTAACATGGTCTGTGTGGCTTTGGGAGTTCTTTTCTCTTTTCTCTTTTTTGATTCTTGGAGTTTTGGGGCCCTGGAGATGGTGGTGATGAATGACGAATTCAGCAAAACTTAACAGTCGAGGGAATTGAGACAGCCAATAGAGGACTTGAACTCCTTTCTTCAAATGCTATGAAGAATAAATAATAAGATTAGTTTTCAAAGATGTGAAAGAGACTCTGAAAAAGGGACGGAAGTGGGTGCTTGGCATTGCTTTCTCTTTCCTTCCCCTGTTGCTGTGTATTTGGGCATTAGATGTGGGTGCTGGAGGAGAAATTAAGAAGAAATTTTTAAAAATCTTGATAACCAGACAGTCTGATTTCTGGTTTTCCAGTTTAGATAAGGATTACTGGATGGAGGAGTTAACTAAAATATACTTTATACAACAAAGCACTGTTGCGCTGTTACATCCACATTAAATGTTTACTCATGTGTGGCCTGCAATTTGGAAAGATTCAGTAGAGGATCCAACTGGCACATTGTGCTTTCTTGATCTATTCAGTTTTTTAAAAACGGAGGCAGGTCAGCTTTCGTTTTGTGTCTCATACCCAGAAGGACTTCAGTTCTTTCTTTCAGTCCATAATTTCTGTAATAAGCATATTATCTTTGCTCAGTAAACAGGTCCCTAGCAAGTGGGTGGGTTTTGGTGTGTCACCCAGGACAAGGGGCCTAGTTTGTTGTTCTTCACTATCTCAACTTGTCTCTTAACGCTCAAGTAAAAGGGGAAAGAAATAGACGCAGCCTCACTTGCACCCACGAGTCAGTAATAATTAATCTTCCAGCAGGTCTCCTCTTTGTTTCTACTTCTTGGAGAGGGCATCATAAGGAGCAGTTCACCAAAGTTGGCAACAAGCCTAGATCCATTCAGTTTTTTTTGGTGTGTGTGTGTGTGTGTGTGTGTGTGTGTGAGTGATATCTTTTGTGTTTGTCCTGTGGGGACAAATACAAAGTAGGATCCATAGACTCCATATTCAGGCTTAGAATAAAGACTGAAATTAATCACTATTCTATATGGAATAATCTTAATTCAGTTGCGAGGGATACATTGCCCCTTGAATCTCAAGCATAGCCCTGTTTTGTCTTTGCTTGGTGGTAGCTGTTAACCAGGCTCTGGGTGAGCCTAGAACTTGGTCTCACTTGAGCTGTGTAGATACCTCTCTGCCTTTTTGTTTAAGATGATGTAGCAGGCTGGGCGTGGTGGCTCATGCCTATAATCCCAGCGCTATGGGAGGCCGAGGCGTGTGGATCACTTTGGGTCAGGAGTTTGAGACCAGCCTGGCCAACATGTTGAAATCCCGTCTCTACTAAAAATACAAAAAATTTGCTGGGTGTGGTGGCACACACCTATAGTCCCAGCTACTCGTTAAGCTGAGGCAGACGAATTGTTTGAACCTGGGAGGCAGAGGTTGCAGTGAGCTGAGATCACGCCACCATACTCCAGCCTGGGCAACAGAATAAGACTCTGTCTCAATAAAATTAAAAAAGAAAAAAAAAAAAGAGATGATGTAGAAGAACTGTAGTTCTCATTTTTGGCCAATTTGCCTTCCAGATTTTCTCCGTCATGTTTACCTTTATTTTTTACATGGTTATAGTCAGAGTATTTGTACTATATTCTCCCCTGTCCTCATATATACTTACTCAGGGTTTTTTGTTTGTTTGTTTGTTTTCTATCTTGATCGATTTTACTGTAAGTTTGTTACTTGGCATGAGGGTAGAAATGTTGATTGTTACTCTATTGCTTTTTAAAATGGGTTTACCAGTTCACAGCACAACAGCCGGCATGAGTGTACCAGTTTTGATGTGGTGAGGTTTTAAACAGTTGGTCTGCTCAATTCTGCTCCCAAAAGCACCTACGTGGGCTCATCTGTTTCCCAGAGGATTAATCCCAGCCGCCTTAAGCATGGACTTAGATACTATTTTCAACCAAAGAATGAGTTGTAGGGAATCAGAAGTGACTTACCTTTCTCTTTTCTTGATAAAATATTTATCAGAAAAATTAACTTCTAAGGAAGCCCAACAAACATATGCTTTGCAGAGCCCCCCAGGGAGTAAATTACAGAGCCTTGCTGAGAATGTTTTGCTCCTGGTGGTTCCAGTATATTCAGTATACACATGTTGGCACTACACCCCTGCTTGTAGGGTTATTGTGGCTCTTTTCTCATCAGAAGATTTCCATCCCCTTCTGATGTGGTGGCAAGACAAGCCAAAGCAGTTGTGTGGTGGCGAAGAGCATGCATCTTGAAGCCAGCCTACCAGACTTTGGAGACAGGCTCAACTGTTTTTCAGACGTTTGACTTTGGTCTGAGTCACTTAATCTGCTTCTCTGACTCAGTTTCTTCTTATGTAAAATAGGGATAATAAGAATCCCCACTTCATAGAGTTGATTTGAGGATTAAATATAACCAAGTATATGTAAAGCCTTTAGAATAGTTCCTGGCATATAGCATGTTCGGTGTGTTAGCTATTATTATCATCACTCAATTAATTTTGAACCACTTAATTTCCAAGTGCTGGTGAGTCCAAAGAGCAGAGCCAAACATGTAATTACATAAACCCAGAAGTGAAATTTTCAAACGTCTTTTCTAGTAATAGAGCTTAATGAGATTGGCACTTCAGGGGAAAGTCCTAGGAACTTGTTTATGTTGGTGACTGTTGATCAACCAGAAGATCTCTCAGACGCAGTCTAACATGTGTCTTTCTAGGCTGGACTGCCTTTGCGGCACCAGCAGATGGATCAGGAATTAAAACTGGGAGCTTCTATTGTGGGAACTCTTTCATCTTCTACTGTTAATAGCCTTTTGGGTTTCCCTCTCCTGGGTACTAATTTCTCTACGGAGAGCTTGGTCTGTGGCACAAACAGGTGCCGAAAGGGGGAAGAAACACCTCTGGGTAAGTATCTGGAGGTCGGCAGGTGACAGAGCAGTGCTCAGTGGTCTGGGGACACTGGTTCAGGTGAATGTTCATCACCCTACCCTTTAAAACTCACATGGAAATGACTTGGCTGATAAGTTACTTGTGGTTCCTGTGATAATTAAGGCAGCCTGTTGGACCAGGACAAAGGATTTTCTCAGCTTTCAAGAGAATGTTTCTACCAAGAGCCATATACTAAGGTGTGCTGGTTATGTGAGTGTTGACCTCAGTATTAGTATCACTTCTGTTGAAAGTGACAGAAAACCTCTAAAACAGGGTTTAGAGATAGTGTACCTCATTATTTCAGAACGTTTGTGCTGCTGTAACAAAATACCTGATACTGTGTAATTCATGAAGAACAGAAATTTATTTCTCACAATTCCGGAGGCTGTGAAGTCCAACGTCAGGGTACTGGCAGGGTTGGTGTCTGGTGAGGGCCGCTGTCTGCTTCCAAGGATGCGCCTCGTTGCTGAATCCTCTGGAGGGGACTAATGCAGTGTCCTCACATGGCAGAAGAGCAGAAGAGAATGAATCCACTCCCTCAAGCCCTTTCATAAGGGCCCTCATCACCTCCTAAAGGCCCACCTACTAGTACAATCACATCAGCAGTTAAGTTTCAGCATTTCAGCATGTGAATTCTAGGGGGGCACATTTAGACCTTAACACTCACTCTTTTTTTTTTTTTTTTTTTTTGAGACAGAGTCTTGCTCTGTCACCAGGCTGGAGTGCAGTGGCATGATCTCAGCTCACTGTAACCTCTGCCTCCTGGGTTCAAGCGATCCTCCTGCGTCGGCCTCCCAAGTAGCTGGTACTACAGGCACGTGCCACCACGCCCAGCTAATTTTTTGTATTTTTAGTAGAGACAGGGTTTCACCATGTTGGCCAGGATGGTCTCGATCTCTTGACCTCGTGATCTGCCTGACTCGGCCTCTCAAAGTGCTGGGATTACAGGTGTGAAGCACCCACTCTTAATGGCTCTCAGCTCTAATTATTTGAATCTTGGGCTTTCATTTAGCTTCTCTCCCATCCTTAGTTAGAATGATAGCAATGCTGCAAGGTGGCTGCTTGAGCTTCAGCTATCAAGTCTTCATTTGAGTCAACAGGAAGGAATGTCAAAAGAGGGAACAGTTGCATAGTCATGAGGAACTGCAAAGGTGGCTGAAAATGCAGTCTGTGTGCCCAGCTAAAATTCAAGGACTGATGGCTCGAGCCCAGGAGTTTGAGGCTGCAGTGAGCTAAGATGTTAAACGACTTCAAAAAAGACTTCTGATAAATTTGGACATTTCTATTTAACAGACATATGGGAGACACCCCCCCACCCCCCAGCCCAGGTGCCTGAGAATAAAAACTTAGTCACACTATTGGTCCTTGTGCTCCAAAAGCTCTTCGGTTATTTGACTGACCCATGGCTGCTTTTTGGTACTGGAGAGCCTTATTAGTAATTTAGTGAGTTTCTAATTTAGATCCTGTATGTGATGGCGTGGGTGGGTGGTGGTGATTGTATTGTAGCTAGGAGCTCCTAGTCAGCAATGCGTGGGCTCTAGGGCCAACCATGACTTCAAGAATAGATGGCCTGGGGCAACCCACTTGGGTCCCCTTCCATGCTGTGGAAGCTTTGTTCTTTCGTTCTTCACAATAAATCTTGCTGCTGAAAAAAAAAAAAAAAAAAAGAATAGATGGCCTTGCAGATATTCCAGGGAAGCATTTGAGTGACACCTCTCTATTGTGCCACTTAATCAGTTGGATTGGAAGTTGAGCCAGCAGGGTTGAACCTTGTTCTTAGTTTTAAACCAGGGCAAATTACTGGTGCTTTGGTTTTCTAATGCCTGTAAATTAGAGCTTCTGAGCCATGTGGGGAGCAACCCCTACCCGCAAAGGAGTGATGTGATGTCTGGGGGCCGCGATGGTTTTTTCCTTTGAGATGGATACCATATAAGCTAGTGGTGATACTTACTTAATGATAGTGACAGGGAAAGCTACTGCCAAGAGTAATTGATGTGACCCACACATAGTCCCAGAGCCAAGGAGCTAGATGGGGTCTTCCTGCCTGAGGAGGCCAAGCGTCTGGCCTTCAGGCATTCTTCTCTGCTATGATGTTGTTTCCAGTCCTGAAAAGCAGGGAGGAAATGATCAATCAGTGTGCCTCAACCTGGAGCTGATTGGCTGTGGTTGCTAAGTTTTCCTCCCTCTGAGCAGCCCTCCCTGTGATTCTGAAGCAGCTCATCCAGAGTGTTACAACAGACATCTTGATGGGATTCAAAAATGTTGGGCAGCATGGTTATCTGGTCTTCTTCTGTAAGGATGACTGTGAGATGAGCCAGCCCATTCCCGTAGGGACACACCTAAGCCGACGCCCTCCCAAGGGCTGAGTTGTTCTGAGCTGTCCAGGCTTGGGCTATGTCAGGTTCTGAGCACTGAAGTGTAGTGGAGGGTATATGACAAAGAGGTGACAGAGCTGATTGCCCTGCTTGTTTTCTTTTATTCATTCAGTGGTCTTGGAACTGGGCAAGAGGATTTTATGGATTAGATCCTGGAAGACACCCACTAGAACTAACATAGTAAGATTGTGTTTAGGCTGTCAGAGCCACCTCCAGAGGGAGAATGATTTTAGAGAAATATCCTTTGTGTAGCAATACAGGAACCTATGCTGGCTCAACAGCTGCCCTTTTGGAAACTGCCAGCTGAAGGGGCCTGTTGATGAGCTGTTTACTGGCACTGGGGCTTCCCAAATGGGAAGTCTCTGCTAAAGGAGTTCATTGTTCAGCATGTCTAGTGGACCCTGGCTCCTAACAGCTGGATTCTTTTGAACATAATAAACATTTCTAGAACAGGTTTTCTTGGTGAGCTTTTAGCTTCCTTTTAATAGGCACATCACTTCCTTGCCTTTAGTTCTATGAAGTTCAACATAAACGTTGACTTTAGTGATATAGTGGGACAAGACAGTATTATATTTCTCACCAGTTCCCTCCCTGTCTCCCTTCCCCTGTCATTGTTTTCCAGAGGTAAAGTACATTTATGGAGAACATCGGGGTGAATGCCAAAGCGGCTTATGTTCTAAAATAGTGAAAAGAATTGTGCAGTTGGAGTTAGACCTATGGTTTGAGACTCAGCTTTGGGACTGAGCAAATCATTTCATGTGATCAATTTTCTAAGCTTCAATTTCCTAATTAGGAAAAAAGAAGACAAAGTAATACTTGTTGTAATGGAATTAAATGAGATAGTGTCTTCAGAATACCATATAAGTAAAGAAATTGTGAATCACCTGCACTGATTTCTTCCATAGATTTTGTTTTTTCCTTTCTTAAAATACCTTGTATTGACCTTTGCCTAACTTTGTATTTGGACAACAGCCCACAGTCCTAGCAGACCTTTAACCCTCCCAACTCCAATTTCAGTAATGTGTTAGAAGTGGCAGGGACAGAATATATTCTGGATTCATTCACTAAATATAGAGATATTATACAAAATGAAGCTGAACTCACGCTCCAATGGGCAGTGTCAGTTTGCCTGTGAGACAGTGCTATGCAGCTGCAGCCACTAAGTGTCTAGGCACTGGAGATGGACTGCTAGAGTGGGAATCCTGGCTCCATTCAACCTCTCTTTGCCTCTATGTTTGCCATCAGTGGTGTGGATATGATAATAATTCCCATCACATAAGCTTGTGGTATGCAGATGAGATCATTTTAAAGTGCTGAGCCCAGTACCTAGCATATAGAAAGAAATGGGGCTTTTATTATAGTAATAATAATTTTTAATTGTGGTAAAATACACATAACATAAAATTTACCATCGTAACCGTCTTTAAGTGTACATCTCAGTGGTGTTTAGTATATTCACGTTATTGGATGACCAAATTCCAGAACCCTTTCATTGTACAAAATCCATTCAACAACTCTTCATTTTCCCCTCCCCTCAGCCCCTGGCGACCACCATTTAACTTTCTGTTTCTATGAATTTGACTACTTTGCATAGTGAAATCCTATGGTATTTGTCTTTTTGTGACTATTAATATAATTGTTAAGTCTTAGCCCACTGTAACAGTTGTACCCTTTCCCATTTTAGATTTCTGTGGGCTCAGGATTGCCTGCCTTCTCAAACCCTGGATATTGGTGGATTATTTCTCTTTTCTTTTTTCTCTCTTATTTTTTAGAGATAGCGTCTTGCTCTGTTGCCCAGGCTGGAGTGCAGTGGCATGATCATGGCTCACTGCAGCCTTGATCTCCTGGGCTCAAGCAGTCCTCCTGCCTTAGCCTGCCGCATGTAGCTGGGACTACAGGCACAAACACCATGCCTAGATAATTTCTGAATTTGTGTAGAGGTGGGGTCTCACAGTGTTGCCCACCCTGGGCTTGAACTCCTGGGCTCAAGTGATCCTCCTGCCCTAGCCTCTCAAGTCACTGGGATTATAGGTGCATGCCACTGTGCCCAGCTGAATTATTCTTAAGGGACAAGATGACATCTCAGAGCTCCATTTCATCCTTTTGAAGAGAGGGGTAGGATTAGGCAAGAGGAGAACACAGAGATGATAGTGAAAGAGATACAGAGGTGAGCGTTAAGTAAGCGAAAGAGCATTTATTCAGGGCAGAGTAGAATCTCTTTGTGGGACTCCTCCTTCCCTCCCTGCCTTCTTCCCTACCAGGTAAAAATTCAAACCTATACAACAATAGAGAGGATGATATAACCAAACCCTATGTACCTGTCAGCCAGATTCAACAGTTATCCAGATTTTTTAGGGCCCATTTGTAACATGGCCCAGGAGGAAGAAAATGCCTGAACAATCTAGATTAACCTAGAGGCAGGTGTTTCTTTGCTTATTTGTGCAATTTTATGTATCTCCTTCCTGATAAAGGGCTTCTTCTGCCTTGGGACTTCTTACTATCTAAGGTTGAGGTAAAGAGCCAGGACTCTATGAAACCACGTTACTTAACTTGGTTTCCTCATCCATGCAGGAGAGCACATGTGGCTTCTAAGGATGGTCATAATGGAGTGTTTGGCACAGGGCCTGCTGCCTAATAAGTAATCATTTACACTGTTAGCAGTGGTAGTGTGTTTGTGGAAGGGAAGGGTCACCAGCCAGGTCCTTGAAAACACGGGACTGAGACATTTAGTGGGGGATCAACACAATTAGTCATACTGTATCATTGATCAAGGGTTGGGATGAGCGCTGATTTTCTAGAATTGCACCTACTGTATATTCATTATCCCATTTTACTGGCCATTGTACAGGTTCTGTCCTAGATTGTGCTGGATTAAGGGAAACAGTAGTTTATCTGCAAAATTAGGTAGTGTAACTTTTTAATATGCTTTTTTGATGGTGATGGGATTGCTATTTACATTAAAAACATTTTATGGGTTTTAAATATAAATAAAAATATCACAATTTGAATAACTAGATATATACATTTGGCTTCGTGAATCACTTTTTTGTTTTTGTTCTTTGGAATTCTAGGAGGAATTCTATCTACTAATAAAGGCTGTAGACTTTACCTTCCTACAACCTTAGGACATAAGAAATGTCATAAGATAGATGCCTGGGAGGAAAAGGAAATTGAGGACCTACAGATGTTTAAAAACTTACAGTTTGTAATTGCATAGAGCCTTTGGTTTTTCCCCCCCACCCATCCATCTGTAGCACCCAGAGAGCCTTGGTTTTGTTGTAACATTTTCACTTTTGAATCTAGTTTATCATATGAAAGTTTTACCGTTCTGTGGTATTTTGGGGCATGGGAGGATCTGTGGTCCCAAAGTCCAGAGTAGTTTTAAATGTTTTTCTGTGTTAATATGCAAAAGTATCATGAAAGCGAAATAAATTGTTTGCAAATAATTGAGTTAAAATATTATTGTTCCTCCAAAGATCCTTACTTAGTCGTGTGTCACAACTTGTATAACAGGACGTATTTTGCAGAACTGTTTAGTTTGCACTGACTTGTGCAACAGGAATGGCCAGTTTTCCTTATGCTCAGGGCAATCAAACACAACTTTATAAGAATTGTAACTTTAAAAGATTTCGTGTTTTTGTTGTTGTTGTTGTTAAAATCAGTTGGTGAAATAAATTCAATAGTAAAACTTCTAAGATTTAAGTCATCAAACCTCTAAATATGCTGGTATTCTGTTCTGTTCTGTTCTTTTCTTTTCTCTTTTTTCTTTTTTTTTTTGATGCAGTCTCACTCTGTTGCCCAGGCTGGAGTACATGGCACGATCTCAGCTGACTGCAACCTCTGTGTCTTGGGTTCAGGCAATTTTCCTGGCTCAGCCTCCCGAGTAGCTGGGCCTACAGGCATGTGCTACCATGCCTGGCTAATTTTTGTATTTTTAGTAGAGGCAGGGTTTCACCATGTTGGCCAGGCTAGTCTCAAACTGACTTCAGGTGATTCACCCACCTTGGCCTCTTAAACTATGGGATTATAGGTGTGAGCTACCATGCCTGGCCTAAATATGCTGTTTTTCCTTTCTATTTATTCGGCCGACCAGTTTCTTTCCTCTTTTTTTTTTTTTTGAGACGGGGTCTCACTGTGTTGCCCAGGCTGGTCTCAAATTCCTAACCTCAAGCAATCCACCCCCTTCAGCCTCCCAAAGTTATGGGATTACAGGCATGAGCCACTGTGCCCGGCAGGTCAATCAGTTTCATTAGAAGACTTGGATTATGTCTCCTACAGCTTATGTAATACAGACATTTTTATTTTTACTTTAGTCTTTGTAAGAAATGAAAAAAGAAATCAGTTATTTGATAAACATAATCCTTCACTATCTCATTCTGTTGAATACACTTGTTTCATAATGTTCCTTTTATGAAGAGTATATGTTATTGAAGGGAAAAAGGGGCAGATACATGTATCACTATCTGTTTTTCTTTTTGTTTTAATTTTGGGATACATGTATTACTAACAACACACACAAAGCATGTAGGTTTGAGTTCATTTGGAATTGGCTTCTCCACTCTTGTTTGGGATACCCCTAAGTTGTTTTAGATGTTCGTGGTGTTTGTGTTCCTTGTCACCCTGTCTGTGGTGACACACATTTGTGAAAAGGCCACCTGGTTTACTGTAGATGTGAAGTCATGGCTGTGGACTGGAGCAAAAGTAACCAACAGAAGTAGGATTAACGCTGTGAGCATAGCCTTCTTGCTAACTAGCTGAGCTTTCTGGTCATGGTTTTTGGTTCCGTTGATATAAAGAGATGTGCGGGGGCTGAGTGGCATTCCATGGATGTGCAGTCACCTTGTGATTCCAAGGCCCTGTAGCCCCTCAGCACATCATCACCATGCCCTCATTCTACTTTCTGCTGCCTTTTTTGTCTGTCTGTACCAGGGCACAAGCAGACAGGATCAGTTAGCCCTACCTTTATCAGTGGCTCTGGGAAAGGCTCTTCTGGAGGAGGAGGAGGAGGAGGAGGAGGAGGAGGAGGAGGAGGAGGAGGAGGAGGTGGTGTGCTCCCCTCCTTCCCCCACCATCACTGCAAGTACCTGAGAGTAGTAAGCTGTGTTAAGGGAAGGAAGGAAGGAACTTTGGGGATCTTAAGACTTCTCTGTCACAGGCGTGTCAGGCAGACTCTTCTCCATTAGCCTTTTTTTTTTTTTTTTTTTTTTTTAAATTTAACTTTTAAGTTCAGGGGTTTGTTACATAGGTAAACTTGTATCATGGGGGTTTGTTATACAGATTATTTTATCACCCAGGTATTAAGCCTAGTACCCATTAGTTATTTTTCCTTATCCTCTGCTTCCTCCCACCTGCCACCTCCAGCAGGCCCCAGTGTGTGTTGTTCCCCTCCCTGTGTCCATGCATTCTCATCATTTATCTCCCACTTACAAGTGAGAACATGCAGTATTTGGTTTTCTGTTCCTGTGTTAGTTTGCTAAGGATAGTGTCCTCTAGCTCCATCCATGTTCCCGCATAAGACATGATCTTATTCTTTTTATGGCTGCATCCCTTAGCCCTTTAACTCATTATGCACGATAGCTGCTTTTGGATTCTTCCTTCCAGAGCCCCTTCTTGGAAGGTGTGCATCAGCTTGGTTACTCCCGGGACTTCCTCTGTACCACACATGCCCTTTCTCTTATTCCTGGGTGCTCTCTTCTCTCCTCGCAGTCTTCCGTGTGTGCTAAGATCGTGCAGCTCCTGGGGCAGAATGAGGTGGACTATCGCCAGAAGCAGGTGGTCATCCTGAGCCAGGATAGCTTCTACCGTGTCCTCACCTCGGAGCAGAAGGCCAAAGCCCTGAAGGGCCAGTTCAACTTTGACCACCCGGGTGAGTCGGGGCATTGAAGGGGGTATGTATGTGTATTGGTGTTGAGGGGGGAATATTTTTATTTTGCTCATGAGGAAGTTGCTTAACCTCTCGGAATCTTGTTTCTATCTAGAACGTAGGGACTTGATAACTACCTTGCAGCGTTATTGTGGGGCTTATGTGAAAGAAGGAATTTTCAAATGTTTCATGGAGTGCTTGGCTCATTAAATACTGATTGAACCTGTATCTGAACAAAGGTGATTTTGTACGAGCCTGGGACTCAAGATGGGGCCAGACATGAGGTCGAACATGCAGAGCTAGTCCTTCTGCTGCCTCTGATCTGAGGCAGCCCTCGTCAGACCCTCCTTCTCATGTGTACATGTGTGTTCAACCCACTGTCTGGCAGAGAGGGAGATGGAGGGGCAGGGTGGCTGCCAGAATGGTTTTTGCCCTGCAGCCCTAGATCAGCATACTGCTCCTTTAGCTGGCTTGGGTTTCTTATAACTGTTGGAAGCAAACCTGGGCATGGTCCCTATTGTGTGCACTCCCCTAGTCGTGGGTTTGCTTTCCAGGTTAGTTTAGCATGTGCCAATCCTAGGATGATAACAGCTAAACTTGGAGAGGGGAAAGACCTGTCCGAAGTCAGGGATGGAATGTCAAAGGAGAAAAAGAAGAAATCTATTTGTCAGAACTCATTTATACACCCTATTTTGAGATACAGGAAGCTTCCATTCTGCTTTGGATAAAAATCCAGCTTTTTAGGGAGCAGTATGATTACCTTTAAAGTGTGATGTGCCCATATACATGTTTATGAGGATGCCTTGTGTATGATTATAGGAGATACTATTTTAAAATTAAGAAACATTTTAACCGTTTGGTATTTTTCAGATGCCTTTGACAATGAACTCATTCTCAAAACACTCAAAGAAATCACCGAAGGGAAAACAGTCCAGATCCCCGTGTATGACTTTGTCTCCCATTCCCGGTAAGTGAGCTGTCCTAGGCCAGGGATGGCACCCACTGCTCCACAGAGCATCCCTGGTCTGCACTGAGACCTCCTTCCTTACCTCCCGCACTTCAGACCTCTGTCCTACCCCTGCCTAATGCCATTCCAGCCTGTCAGTGGAGTGGGTGGTGGCAGCAGTGTGTGCCGTGGGATTGCAGAGGTTGGGGAGTTCATCTGGGCGCTTCCTGGAACAGTCCTGTTGTCACGATTCCTTAATTCTGAAGGATGGGATCGTGATTTCAGCTTGAGAGACTCCATGTGCGTTCTGATCCACATTCCAGTGCTGTTGTTCCTGGAACAAGATGTAAGGGGAGGGGTAGAGGAAGGGCAGGAAGAAGAGCCAAGAAAACTTTTTTCTGCTGTCCTGGTTTACTTGGGATTGGACAATGTGGAGAGGCATGAGGTCACCAGACCGTGATCTCAGAATTAACCAAGCCTTCCAGAAAGCTTCTCAGTGGAATCAAAGCAGTCCTTTCCAGTGAAGCCTCAATTTTAGTGCTCCTGATTAGGAATAGAGGAGTGGCCACATTTCCACCTCATCCTCCTTCCCTCTGAGTGATGGGAATGGGCTCCTAGATGATTGCACTCCTGCTGGCCAGACCCCAAGCTCCTTCAGAGCGTCTCAGACCTGAATGTAGAACACACACATCTTCCCGTGAGTCTGAACTAGAGAGCACGGTGAAGATTTGGTTGCAGGAGGAAGATGAGAGAGAGAGAGAGAATGAGCATGCATGTGTGTGCGTTGAGGTGTAGAGGGGGCTGTTTTGGTGCTTACCTCCGTGCCTCACCAGAATCTTCTGAAACACTTCCTTCTATGGGCCAGGTTCTTCTGTGTAGGAGAGAGGAAAGTGAAAGATCAGGATACCATCCTCACGCCTCCCGTGTCACTCTGTTTTCCTAACCCAACCACTGCAGATCATGGAGGAATGAATGAAGGCATTTAGTATAGGATTTGGAGCTTACACGAACATCGAGGCTGGGAGAGTGAAGACCTGGAAGTTTATAGCCAGAGAAACAGACAAAATAGTCCCCACTGACTCTAGCCTGAGGCACTGGAGCAGAAGCTGGGGTTCATGGAAAAGTCCAAGAAACCACCACGTCTGGGTTTGCAGCCTCAATCTGGGAGCTTGTGGACTGTTTGCCAAGTTTCCCTGTCTCATTATTATGATCTCCTGAATATCGTGGATTTTGCTTCACTCTCACCTTCTAAGTCTCTTGTTGGCGTAGTAACCTGGAAGCATGTGGGGAAAGGGATTCTGAGAATTGTAGTTTTTCCTTAGGGGGAAGTGGTGGTGGTGTCACGTTGACAAGAGACATTCCAGCCCATCAAGTCCCAAGTGAAGAATTAAAATGCACCATGATGGCTAAGGCAAGGGCCTGCAGAAGAATGTAAAGGAGGGAGGAAGAGCAGGGGATTCAGAGCAGGTTGTATGGAGGAGGTGATATTTAAGCATTAGATAGGAAAGGATAAGAAGTTGTTTGGGAAAGGGATTTCCAAGGTGCTGGGTAAGGAGGCATTTCAGAGCTAGGCATGGATCAGCTTGGTTGGGGCACGGCAGTGGAGAGGTGTGGAGGAATGGGAGTGGGTGTGTGGGAAGGCAGGCAGGCCTCAGGTCATGAAGGGCCATAGGCAGCAGGGCCAGGAGCACAGACATTTTGGCAATAGGGAGCTACAGACAGCTCTGCTGTTGTAGTGGAAAGGTCATTGTGGCAGGAGGAGAGAGGATCTGCAATGCCATTTGTGAAGAAGCCTTTGGAACAGCCCCAGTGAGAGTCTGATAAGGGCCTGAAAGAAGGCAGTGGAACTGAGCGTGGTTGACAGGAGCCAGGGCCTGACCAGTGCAGTCTAGGAGTGGAGGAGGGAAGTTGAAGACCTCGTGCATCATGAGTTCCAGCAAGTTGATATGCCAACAAAAGAAAATCCTGGTAGAATTCCCAGTGCAGACATGTTTCACGTTTCCTCCTGATTTATCTCATACCTTATATTTTAAAACCTTATTCTTTAGTGGCTCAAAGCTCATGTCTTAGAAACTTTCACTGATCACCCCAGACCCATAGCCACCCCTTTCCCACCTCCTTGCAAATCTTAAGGACCACTTAATTGGACATTGAGCCATTCAGGGTTAACTGATTCCATCCCACCCATGGGCATTTGGTACAAATAAAAATTTGTTGGGCTAAAATGAAGAAGACACTTACTTGTTGCAATTACATTTCTCTGAGCATCCTTTTCCCCATAAGCCAAATGAGATGCTTAGACTGGGTTATCTCAAATGATCTAATTGGCTAGTTTCTTTTTGGGACTTCCCAGCCAGACTCTAAATTCCTAAGTGGTATATTATGCCAGTTATGACTCCTTGCACATTCTGGGCTAGTGGTTGCTCAATAAATTTGTTGTTGTTTTTTAAAAACTCTGAGCTGTTACGACAGTTTTTAGACCTGCATGTGGACTTGGGAAATGATTAATTCTAACTTCTTAAGGCACCAGCAACAAATTAGGCAGTTAATTTTCTCCTTCCGAAGGAAAACCACTTTTCCTTTGTAGTATTTATCAATTAGGCATCCTAAAATGCTCTTAATATCTAGTGTCAGTACAGATTGAACATCCCTAATCTAAAAACCCAAAATGTGAAATGCTCCAAAATCTGAAACTTTTTGAGTGCCAATGTGACGTTCAAAGGAAATGCTCACTGGAGCATTTCAGATTTTGGATTTTCATATTAGGGAGGCTCATTGTAGATCCTGTCTCCCCCTGCCATCTTAGGGATGCCCTAAATATAATGCAAATATTCCAAAATCTGAAAAAAATCCAAAATTCAAAAATCCTGAACACCTAAGCATTTCATATAAGGGATACTCAACCTGGATATGTAAACTTAGTGCAGCCATTGTGTTCTCTGTTAGTGTGTTCAAGTGGACTCTTGCACATACATTCACTTTATTTTTGGACAAAGCCTTCCCACCCTCTCCTTGGTGTAGGGCAGTTGCCTAGTGAGTGGCTCACTATTTCACTTACCCATTGGTTCTGTTTTCTCAACTTCTCTAGGTTGCCTTCTTATGCACAATGGGCACACCATTTTCTGGCAGCTGACATTCATCTAGGCTGGTGCTTCTCTACCCTGGCTGCATGTTAGAAATATTTTGGGAGCTTCTAAATAGTATTGAAGTTCTAGCTCCACTTCAGACTCATTAAATCAGAGCTCCTTGGGGGTAGGATCCAGGTAGGGGTATTTTTATAAGCTTCCCAGATGGTTCTGATATGCATCTCAGATACACCACAATTCTAGGGCATTTCCTAATCCTAGTCCTTTTCTCCTGTCTTCCCTGCCCCGTTCTGCCACTTGCTAGCTACCCCAACAGTGCCTGCCTTAAAACTCAGACACAAGCCTGTTGGTCCAAGCTAAGAAGGCATCAGGGAGTGTTTATGGGAAGGAGTTCCAACGGCACCCTCTTGAGCTGGCCATTGATACTGACCTCCTTATGCTTGCACAGATGGAACTACTGTTTTAAGAGACTTTGTTTTATTGGGGTTGCCAGTGTGCTAGTCAGGGTGAGTGAAAACCTTGCAATGATGATTATTTCTCTATTTTCAGTGAATTTTGAGCAAGAGGCAGTTGGTGACGTGTAAGGTGGGCATAGGACAGAATCAAAAGACAAAACACAGTGTAAGCTGCAGCAAGACAAAGTTGAGCACAAGCAAGGCCATCTGTGAAAGCCCATCGCCTAACCGTTTAGCAATGTTTCACCCTTCTTGCCTTTTGAAAAGTCATGTTGGTTGGGCTTGGTAGCTCATGCCTGTAATCCTAGCACTTTGGGAGGCTGAGGTGGGTGGGTTGCATGAGTCGAGGAGTTATAGACCAGCCTGGGCAACATGGTGAAACCCCGTTTCTACCAAAAATATAAAAACTAGCATTGGGTGGTGGTGTGCATCTGTAGTCCTAGACACTTAGGGGGCTGAGGCGGGAGGATGGCCTGAGCCTGGGAAGTTGAGGCTGCAGTGAGTCCAAGATTGCGCCACTGCGCTCCAGCCTCCTGGGTGACAAAGTGAGACCCTGTCTCCAAAAACAAAAAAAAAGAAAGAAAAGTCATGTTTACAATTAGTGCATGCCCTAGGCTTCCCAACCATATGGGTTGGGTGCATGAGGTCATGCATATTTCTGCTTTATTGATAAGGAAGAGCAGCTCTAGGGAGCTCAGGATTGACCTGTGGCCACTTTATTGGCTTGGGGTAGAGCCAGACTAGACAGACATCGGGATTCTGTACTTCCTCACAAATGCTTTCTCGTCTGTATCCTCTTTCCCAAAACTTTTCTTTATTTTCCTTCCTTCCCTTCCCCTTCTGTCCTTTCCTCCCTCCTTTCAGTTGCCTCAGGACTGGCGGGGAGGGGGTGGGGTTGTTGAGAGAAAACTGTGAGTTTCTGTTTTTAAAGTTCAGCGTGTTAGGTTCCATAAATGCCAGGCCATGAGAGCATTCCTGGAGACGCCTTCAGAGAAAAAAAGAGATCACATCTGTTTTTGTCTGCCTTTATTCTTCATTCAACAGCAGGTTTTTTTAATTCCAAGGAGAAGGATGTCTGCCGTGTATTTCTGTTTCATGGTGAAAGCTCAGAAGTGGTCAAAGGAGACCTTTGTCCCAGCCGTGATCACCCTTGGCTCTTTGGTGGTGGTCCGAGGGCTCTGCAAGACCGTATTAGCCAAGTCTTTATCCCCCGCTTGAAGTCTGTGGGGGCAAGGAACCCTGAACCCAGCCCAGCCAGATGTTCTGGCCCTTGTTCTCTGTCCCTTGCTAGCCCCTGCCTGGCTTGGCCCATTATCTGCTCTGTGCTTTGCAGGAAGGAGGAGACAGTTACTGTCTATCCCGCAGACGTGGTGCTCTTTGAAGGGATCCTGGCCTTCTACTCCCAGGAGGTACGAGACCTGTTCCAGATGAAGCTTTTTGTGGATACAGATGCGGACACCCGGCTCTCACGCAGAGGTGCGTTCTAAAAGCCTCAGGTGGCCCTGTTGGTGGCCACCTTGAGGGCAGGGGAGCTGGGAGCCTGTGACAGGACCCCACCCGCCTGAGTCTGAAGCCCATGCCTTCCCTGAGGCAGCTGTGTGTCGCATGGTCCAGTCCGGCTGTGTCAGTCCAGCCCCAGGATATCCTGCTGCCCAGACACTTGGTAACATTTGAGAAGGGATTAGTCACTTACTGTTTGGGATAACGAAAGGATTGTGAGGTCACAGAGACTAAATAAGACACTGACGTCTGGTTTTGCTGGGAAAAGTTTGATTAAATGCTTAGTTCCTTGCAATTTGTTTATAAGACATCAAAATGAAGATGCTCTGATTTGGGGAACTAACTGTAGGACCCCTGAGGATAGGATCCCCTGTGCCTGAAGCGCTGGGCAGCTCATCTTGTTATCCTGCTTCTCTAGCCCTTTATTTTCCAGCAGGCTTTATGGAGGCATTACCACTCTTTCCAGTCAGCTCAGGAGGGAAGTCAGCTGTGCCCTCCGCAGGCCCTACTGAGTGTGGGCCTGCCTCTGCTAAGTCCCCGTGCCTGTGTGCTGAAGGCACAGCAGTGCCCCTTGGTAGAGGAGCCCAGCCTGTGAACTGAGCTCTATAGGGTATTGAGCAGAGAGTTTGCTTCCCCCAGGAGAGATTGGGAGGCTTCATGGAGGAAGAAGGGTTGGGACTTGGATGTGGTGGGGTAGGGTGACAATATAGGCAACCCATGAAGGTGCACAGCACAGATGTACAGACAGTGGCTTGTTCCGAGAGTGGCAGGAACCTGGAGTGTACAGAGGGTTGTACAAAGAGACACTAGAAAGTAGGTTGGGGTCTGGTTTTAGAGACTGAGATCTCTAGTCTGCTTCTCGGTGGGCAAGGGAGAGCTACTGTGAGGTTCTGAGCAAGGCAAGTGAAGTGGCCACTGTTCTGTGTTGGACACTGGTTCTGGCAGAGGAAATGCAAGTGAAGCCTGTAGCTGGAGCAGCTCTTTGGAGACAGCTCTGCTGATCTAGACAAGAGGCAGGGCTGTGGTCCTTAGGTGGGTGGGAGAGGGAGCAGAGTTGAGAAGAGTATTAGCAGAGTTAGAGTCGACCAGGACCCAGCAAGGGCAGTGGGTGGAGGCGACTGAATAGAGGAATGAAAGGTGAGAAGGTTTGAGTCTCCGTTGTGTGAAAGAGGCAGGGAGACACAGGAAATGATGAGGTTAGCTCCTAGTCACAGGACACACTGTTGATAGTTTCAGATTTTATAAGCTCTATCCCAGAGGCCTCTGACTTCAAAGTCTGGGTAATTTTCTCTTTTCGGTTCATGAAACAGATCTGTAGTTTATCCCATTTAGCACTGTAATTGTAAGAACTATTCATGAGACCAGTAGAACCTACAGAAACAAGTCCTGAGCTTTGCCCTTCTAAGTAGTAATAGATACACATGCTATTAAGTCAGTGGGAGCTACATCTTGCTCCCAGGTGGGATGGAGGACGGTTAGTTTTGTGTGATGGAAAAAAGAATGGAACGGGAGGAGACTTTTAGTTCTAGCAGAGCCCTTCCCAGCTAGCTTCGTGACTAGGCTCTTGCGACACCCTGGCTTGGGTTTCTTTATGGATAATACAGGGGAGACAGGCCTGCTTTTAGTGTCACGACTCTGGCTGGGTAAGAGTTGCATGGTCATTTTGGATAGATATTTGAACCCTGAGCCTGACAACCCCTCATGCTTCTGCCCCAGGGCCTGGCTTGTCACCTTAATCCACAAACTCCGGCCCTGCTTTAGTTGATCTGCTCAGTGTCCGTGTCAGCTTGTCAAATTAGAGAGGCAGCGTGATACACAGGGATAGATAAATTTTGGAGTCCGGTGAGCTGGGCTGAGATCCTGGTTTTACGACTTACTAGATGTGTGACCTTGGGCAAATTGTGTTTTAACTTTTTTGTATCTCATTTTCCTATTAGAATGTGGTCTTATGATTGGTACTCCTGGGATAGTTGTGAAGATGAGAGGTAATGCAGGTAAAATGCCTGGTGGTGCATTAGTCAATACATATCTATGTGGCAGATCAGAAATCTGCTTCTGCCAAAGGGGTCGGTGCTGTTCGTTTTCTGAATTTTCTGACAAGACTGGTTAGGTCCTCCAAGGGGATCTGCTCCGGTCACCTCTTCAGGAGCTAGTGATGCCCGGACCGATGCCATCACTAGTCCAGTAGTAGTACTCAGTCTCAGGGATGCAGTGCTGCCGAGGGAGGCCTCGCAGCAGGGAGTGCAAGAACCAGCACAGGAGATTAGAACCAAGTTTTGAGCAGCAGCAAGACGCTGGAAATAAAGTGCATCCTAGTGTCTAATTCAAACAGATCATCACGTTGTGGGTTCAACAGGACATTTTCCCTTCCTTTCTTGCACGGGATTCTTATGTGAAATAGGAGCAATTCCTACAATGGTGCTGGCCCTCTGGGGGTTTCTTAGGGCCAGCTCTGCCTCTCCGCCTTCTCTGAACAGGCTGCCTGGGCAGGACTCTGCTTTCTCATTTCAGATCTGCTGACTTCACATGTCACCTACTGCCGAGTCACTTTCCTGATGGACTCATGGGACTTTTCTGCATGCTATTTCTACAAATTCATTCTCTCTCCACGTAGGACAAAAAACATGCTTGGCATGTGCTTTGTGGAGTGCGGGGGTGCTGGGGTAGGGAGGCTGGTTAGTCAGAAGCAGCTGTTGAGTGAGCTTGAACATTCCTGGAGACTTGAGTTAGCTCCATGATTTTACCCATCTGTCACACCCTCCTGGGCATGTGACTTCCAGATTCTGAGTTGACCCTCATGTGGGAGAGATCTGTGTTTGAGTGAAGCAGCCCTGGAAACTACCTTCTTCCTGATGGAAACCCTTGACCTTCTAGGGATTGGTTTCTAGCCTCGTTTGCCTTCATATTCCCTCTGTGCTCTTTACCGCCACCCAGCCCTGAATACAGGGACAGGGAGGAAGCGGGGCAGGGAGATTCAGGATGGCTGACCCCTCATCTTCCTCATCCATCATTCTCTGGTTCTCATAGAATTAGGGCTGCACTGGGCCTTGGGGGATTCAGCCTGTTCTTTTACTATAGAGTAGCACATTTCCTCATCAGATTTTTAGTGATTGACTTCACCATTTAGGAATTATCTTTATTTTGGGTCCTTCTAAGTTTCTTTCTTGGCTTTTGGCTAACTAGAAAGAGCAAGTCTGGGTTTGGAAGGGCTGACGTGGAAGCCCAGCAGGGAATGTGGGCAGACTTGTAGCTTCCTGCCCTGTACCCTGTCCTCCAAAAGGGCCTGTCCTGGCCCAGCAAATGTGCTGGGGTCAGAGCAGTGATGGAGGGGCTGGTTTTGAGCCCCTGGGGTTTCCAGGTTGTGCCAAGACCTTGTTTTGACTCAGTCCTTGGCGTGGCCCTGTTTCCTGACTCTGCCTGAGGAGCAGGGCCTTTCAGTGCAGGGAACTGGCTGGCCCTCTGTTGTCCTTGGCTCAGGGAGGCCCAGTCTGCCTGAGGTGATCATTCTATCGGAGGTTCTTGGGGAGCAGAGCAGAGGTGGGCAAGGCCTTTTGATGTTGCGTGTTCCCAGTGTCTGGGCAACATTCTGACCCATTCCCCATTTGCTTTTCCAGCATGGAAGCTGTAGTGAGACTCTTCCCTGTCTTCCTTGCTTTTTTTCCCTCCTCACGTATGTTGTCCCATGTGCTTATGTTGTGCTCTGCCTTCCCACGTGGCACCCTGCCTTTCCAGCTGCCCTGCAGGACTCCTTTTTCCCTTTGCTGCCCCCGCTCAGCTAGGTCTGAACTGCTTACCTGAATTTGAGGTTCCCTCCCTCCCACGGTGTTGAGCGGCTCTGTCAGGGAGGCACTGCCCTCCCAACGCATCCTCAGGTTCTGTTGTGGTTGTAATCATCATAGAACACATGCTTATTGAACATATGCTAAGGTGCCAGCTACGGTGCTGAAGAGTTTTATGCACATCTCTATATTCCTGAATAGTAACTTTATGAGGAAGGTACCATTATTGTCCCTGTTTTATAGTTAAGGAACTTGAGATTCAAAGAGGTTAAAGTCACTTGTCCAAGGTCACAGAAGTAGGAGTTATTGGGGTCAGGATTCAGGTCCAGGGCAATTTTCCCCCCAGAGCCCATAGAGTTAGAACAAGAAGCAGCTTTTGGGTTACAGAGCAGCTTCACTGTGATTTACCTCCTCCTTCTACTTTCTGCACGACCAGCTTCCTCTCTCTGGTGACAAAACAGCTGAAGCCACCAGGTCTACAGAAGGAAGGGGGCTGAAGGCCCAGGCTGAGGGCAGTAGGAGTACTACGTGACAGGGTGTGGACGTGCACTGTGTGTGCGTGCGTGTGTGTGCATGTGTGTTTGTGTGTGTGCACATGTATGTGTGCGTGTGCTGGGAGAAGGACAAAGCTTCCTCCAGTGCTAAAGACTTCAGCAATTGTATGAAAAGCAGGTGTTGCAAAACAATCCAGCATCAGGCGTTTGCAGGGCTTTAAGTAAAAGCTGCCCAAGCACGGGTGTGTTTGTTTTTTCCCTAGCTCTGATACCCTTTTGATCTGGTTTCCTTTTTTCTTTGGGCTTTATCTGGAGACGTGTGAAGAATTGGAGGCCGCACTGGCTGTGTGTTTTGGCGGTGCTACTGTGGTTAGTCACGTGTGCCGGAGCTCTGGGGACTTCTCGGGGGTGAGCCACGTGGCAGCTCCTCAGGGCTCCTTCTTGGCGAGTCTCCCAGCAGATCTGCCAGAGCAGCAGGTCGGTAGCGGGAGCCCAGGTCCAGTGTTGCAGGGGTGGGGAAAACCATTTCCTGGCTGGAGAAGGCTGCTGCTGGGCTGAGTGGGCAAGTCCTGAGACATTAGCGACCAACCGTTTTATTACCAGGTCTCCCATGGAGAAAACACTTCGTCAATCGAGGAGCTGTTACAAAAGTCGAATGGCAGCATCATTAGTGCCCGGCTTTCTGGAAATGTGGATTTCCTGACAGTTTTCTAGCCTTCTCATCTTATAGACTTCCTGTCAGCCTGGATCATAGCCGTGACAGCCTCCCCGTTCCCTCTCCTCTCTGTGCATGCACCTGTGCATGTGTGTATAAAGACAGAATTATTTAGACAAATGGCTTTCAGAAATTCCATCACAGATATACCCCATGTTCGTTTACAGTGAGTTTCACCCAACATTTGAGTCTATTCACTGAGAAATGGTTGGGAAGGAGCTGAAGAGTCACTGCAAATGATTGTAGATGGATGTGGTAACTTTTTGGGGTGAAAGATTTAGCAGCTCAGATGATAAGGTTAGATTAAGATAACATTTAAAATGACATCTGCAAAGAGAGGCAGTTTTAATTAAGAGAATCTCCTTCCAAAGTCCCTACTCACGGGGAAATTTTCCCCCCAGAGCCCATAGAGTTAGAACAAGAAGCAGCTTTTGGGTTACAGAGCAGCTTTGAAACAAAAGGCTCATGTACAGCGGCAGAACAAGGGTGATCAGTCTTCTTTCTATTTATTGACAGAAGACACTATTTAATAAAGAGAGTATGGGCTGCCTGTAATTCCAGCACTTTGGGAGGCCGAGGCAGAAGGATCACTTGAGCCCAAGAATTCAAGACTAGCCTGGGCAACAAAGCAAGACCCTGTGTCTACCAAAAAAAAAAAAAAAAGGCTCACACCTGTAATTCCCAGTACTTTGGGAGGCTGAGACGGGTGGATCACGAGGTCAGGAGATCGAGACCATCCTGGCTAACACGGTGAAACCCCATCTCTACTAAAAATACAAAAAATTAGCCAGGCGTGGTGGCAGATGCCTGTAGTCCCAGCTACTCGGAGGCTGAGGCAGGAGAATTGCTTGAACCCCAGAGGCAGAGGTTGCAGTGAGCTGAGATCGCGCCACTGCACTCCAGTCTGGGTGACAGAGTGACGAGACTCTGTCTCAAAAACAAACAAAAAATTAGTCCATTGAGGTGGTGTGTGCCTGTAGTCCCAGCTACTTGGGAAGTTGAGGTGGGAGGATCACTTGCTCAAGCCCAGGAAGTTGAGGCTGTAGTGAGCTATGACTGCGCTACTGCACTACAGCCTGTGTGACAGAGCAAGACACCTTGTCTTAAAAGAAAAAAAATTTTTTTAAAGAAAAAAAAAAGGGCCGGGCGCGGTGGCTCACACTTGTAATCCCAGCACTTTGGGAGGCCGAGGCAGGCGGATCACGAGGTCAGGAGATCGAGACCACGGTGAAACCCCGTCTCTACTAAAAATACAAAAAATTAGCCGGGCGTGGTGGCGGGCGCCTGTAGTCCCAGCTACTCGGAGAGGCTGAGGCAGGAGAATGGCGTGAACCCGGGAGGCGGAGCTTGCAGTGAGCCGAGATTGCGCCACTGCACTCCAGCCTGGGCGACAGAGTGAGACTCCGTCTCAAAAAAAAGAAAAAAAAAAAAAAAGAATGGTAAAAGCCCCTGGATAAAACTGACCGGGGGAAGAAGGTAGAAGACAGAAGATGGTGAGTTTGTTGTCAATGTGGGCTTCATCTCAGCCCCAGCCCACCATTCTCTAGACCATGGTTTTCTTATCTTTCACTGATTTTTTTTTTTTTTTTTCTTGGCAAACCTCTGTGCATGATGTAGGTGGAAATGGTTAACCATGTCTGGGTCCTCAGCCTGGCCTGGGCTCCATGCTGCAGAGGGGGCATGGGTGGGAGCTGGGAGCAGTGAGCTGATGCCTCAGCAGTGGGTCGCTGGACTTCTGAACACAGGTAAGTGCATGCAAGGAGGCAGCGTGCAGCCCAGCCCTCTCGGGGCCCAGATTGCTTCTTGTTAACAGTGAGCTCTCCAGGGCTGCCCTTCTTATTTAAAAAATTCACCCTGAAATTTTGTTTGGAGCAAATATTGCTTGAAACAAGAAGGCTGTTGGCCTCCATGGACAGCCTTTTGTTTCAAAGAGCATTGTGTCATTGCCATGTTTGACCATTGTAAGATGTCAGAATGTAACTTGTCTTTTTCGAAGCCGCTGCTGATCTGCTCTTGGTCAAGCCTCTCAGGATTCCAGCTTGAGAATCATGTAGAGTAATTGTGGAGCCTGTGGGAGCTAGGTCCACCCCATGAAGGGCGGGTGTGTGCTGGCTCCTACACCGTTTTTTGATTCTTGTTTTCCCTTCTCTTACAGTATTAAGGGACATCAGCGAGAGAGGCAGGGATCTTGAGCAGATTTTATCTCAGTACATTACGTTCGTCAAGCCTGCCTTTGAGGAATTCTGCTTGCCAGTGAGTTGTGTTCTTGGTTTGTTTTTGTTGAATGTAGAATTTAAAATTTGATGATATAAACGAAGGTATGCAAGTTGGCGGAGCTCCCCTGCCTGAATCTCACTCCTCTCTCTGAGTGATCCTCTGCCTGAAGTCCTAAGAGAGGGCAGCCCTTGGTCCTTGTGTCCTCTGTGTTCTCCAGGAGCCCTGTCCTGCTGTTCTTTCTTTGGGTAGCCCTGTAGGGTCCTGCCAGTCCTTAGGCAGGTTATTTAATTCCCAGCTAGTTCTAGGCTTCTTGCTTGGTGGGATCATGGTGTGAGACACTTTACTGAGGGTGTATCGTATCCAAGGAGAGTCCTCAGCCATCTGGATCTCTGAAGGGTCTGCAGTGGGTGAAGTATGGATGCACTGGGTGCTGTGCCCCGAGATGTTCCCCTCTGAGCCTCTCCTGCCATCACCAGTGAGCCCTGCTTTGAGCTTGTCTTTAGCTCCCATTTAGAGACTGTCATGCCTTACTGGAATAAGCTTCCTTCCCTTCACCCTTGCAGACTCACCAGTCCTTCCTGTGGCAGCTAGGAATTCTCTAGTGAGGTGGCTTTTAGAGAAGGAAGAACAGAGAGAGTTGGCTCTCAGCCCAGGAAAGACAGGAAGGGGCATGTTGAGGGAAGGCTACCAGAGACAAGAGGTGTGGTGTGCTGGGGCTGCAGAAGGAGAAGTATTTAACTCAGGAGAATCCTACTGAGTCACTGAGTCTTCTCCAGCTTGGCCAAACCATGGTCTGGCTCCTTAATTATTTATAGTTAAGCCCTGAGACTGGGAGGAAGGGAAAGAAGAGGTTGGGACTTAACCTGGTCTTTGTTGAGATATACACTGGGAAGGCTGGAATCTCTGAAGACGTTGAGAATAGATTTAGAGTAAGGCTGGGTATTGGAATTTCCCTATTTATTCTAATAATAAACTTCATTCTTTTTCTTCTGGGAAAATATCTCAAACTGTCTTTGTTTCTTTAAGGATGTTGGTAGCTTTTACAGCAGCCCATACTTGACTTTGGTTTTAGCTCGGGACAGGTGGACTTTTTGAGCCAACTGAGTAACATTGATGCCCTATCCATTGCCCCGGAGACTATTGGGTTACAAGAGTAGGTTACTGGGAAGAGACCAGAGGGGGATGAGGAGCTGTGAACTTCTTTCCACCCATTTGTCTATCTGAGGACCTCTCCTGTTATTTTTGACTTAATAAGAACACAAAATGAATTTATTATTGGATATCAGTTATAGTTAGCTGTCAGTTTTCTGCTGTTTAACTTAGTTGTAACAAAGCTAAAAATTCTGCAGACATTTTCTGGGTTATTTCTGCTTGCTCCCACTGTCCAGCCACTCTTTGCTCAGGGAAGATCAGCTCATTCCCCTGTAAACCAGGAACTTGGACCTGAATAATTGTCTGCTCAGTTCAAGTTGGGTTTGGGGCTGACACCATTGCCTTTCAGCAATCCTAGGGCAGAAGGTGCACAGAGTAAGATGCCCACACGCTTGAGGTGTGGTTTATGTGTTCTTATGCTAGACTTAGTTTATATGCCAGGATGCAGTTACTTGTAGAATGGTCTACAAAATCTCAGTAAATTTGGACCAACAAAAAAGAAAAAGAAAAACATGCCTCTTTGTGGCCTTTCTTTTTTAAAAAATTGGGTAATAACAGAACCTATGAACTGGTCATCAATGAAGAATACTTTTTCTGGTTTTACCCTGTGCCAGGAGTGAACAGTGTCATGTTTCAGACTATACATAAAAGTCTGAGGTGAACCAGTCCCCTAGAAAGTTTGGGTTTTTCTGGTTCATATTTGTCCTAGTGGAATAGAGGCAATTAAGTGTTTGGCTTCAAAGACCACGTTCTGTGCATAGGTCTTAAGCTGAAACAGTGTTAAGCATTAGAAACGAGAACTTGGTTGGGTGCGGTGGCTCACGCCTATAATCCTGGGACTTTGGGAGGCCCAGGTGGATGGATCGCTTGAGCCCAGGAGTTTGAGACCAGCCTGGGCAACATGGCGATACGCCCTCTCTATAAAAAATAACAAAAATTAGCTGGGTGTGGTGGCGGGTGCCTGTAGTCCCAGCTACTCAGGAGGCTGAGGTGGGATGATCTCCCCAACTCAGGAAGTCAAGGCTGCAGTGAGCTGTGATGATGCCACTGCACTCCAGCCTGGGTGACAGAGTGAGACACTGCCTTAAAAAATTAAAAAAAGAGAGAGTGAGAGAGAACTTGAATAAAAGCTAAATTCTTGTAATGTAGATAAAGTGGATAAAAATCCATGGTAGATAGTTATAAATTGAGTTATGAATTGGTTTTGGATTAACCACTCAGTCTGGACCATTTTCCCTCACTGATACATGAAAGTCTTCAATCCTTCTTTCTCATTTTCCTCATTCCCCGCTTATCTTCTTTCATTCACATTTCAGCTAAACAAGGCACTTCCTTAGGTTTCCCCAAATTTCTATTAATAGATGCATTCACTGTGAAGTTGTAAACAACATTATATTTGAAGCCTTAAAAGCTGCTCCTCTGGGCTCGCTAGTATGAATGCTGCCCTTTCCCCATATTCCCTCGGAGAGGGTCTCGGGCCAGTTGTCTCTGAACTGTATTAATGCATTTTAACTGTCTTTCTTCACAGACAAAGAAGTATGCTGATGTGATCATCCCTAGAGGTGCAGATAATCTAGGTGAGTCCCTGCAGAGTGTCATCCTGGAGTATAACGTCTGCCCTTTGTCAGTCATAATTTGGGGCAGGTCGTGGTGACCATACAGGGCTCTGCAGACCTGGCTGCCCTGCTTGTCTGTGATTGTGAGCCAGCAGAACTTTTCCACCCACACATCTGGCCTCGGGAACAGGTCACTGGGTGTAGGCACCCACGTGTTATGGGGACAGACATGCACTTATGCTTCTCTGGCAGAATAGAGGGCTGTAGATCACCTTTTGCTATCACTTCCCAATGATGACACTTGGATACTTTGCTTCTGAGGCCACCTTTTAGCAAAAGCAGATTCTCTCCTTGATCTAGTTTAGAATGACCTGCCATCAGAGTAGCCCTTTCTAAAGGGAGCTTGTTGCTACCGTTATTGTACTTATTTTTCATTTTATTTCACTTTAGAGACAAGGTCTTGCTCTGTCACCCAGACTGAAGTGCAGTAGCACAGTCACAGCTCGTTTGCAGCCTCCAATTCCTGGGCCAAGCCTCCCAGTAGCTGGGACTATAGGCGCACACCACCACGCTCCACTAATTTAAAAGAAGTGTTTTTGTAGAGATGGTTTCATTATGTTGCCTAAGCTGGTCTAAAACTCCTACCTCAAGCGACCCTCCCATCTCAGCCTCCCAAAGTGTTAGGATTACAGGCGTGAGCCATAGCACCTGGCCCTATTGTTTTATTTATTTATTTTTGACCTGTCTAGGAAGTACGAATGTCTCTGGACTAGGCATAGTGTGGCAGAGTTGATCTGTAAGATAGGACCTGGTTTCTTCATTCTCTTTAGAATTTATTTAATTTTCCCTCCATTTAAAAAGATTATTTGTTGAGCTGTTTGGGAATAAGTTATAGCAATAAATATTTAACCCTGTATTTTTTAAGAACAAAAGCATTCTTATTCATTACCACAATGCAGCCATTAAATTCAAGACACTTACCATTGATATGACCTCTTTTAACCTGGAGATGTTCCCTATCTTTTGTTTTTTAAGACATTTTTGAAGCGTACAGGCGCATTGTTTGGTAGAATGGTCCTTAATTTGGGTTTGTCTTTTGTTTTCTTATGATTGGATTCATGAGCTTATACAGTCTGAAGGAATTATCCCAGGAGAGATGTGGCGTGGTCCTCTTTGTGTATCACATCAGAAAGCATTTGATGTGTATTCCATTTCTGGTGATGTTAAATTGACCTCTTGGTTGAGGTGTATAATTTATTTCTAATGCTAATAAAAGATAGCTCTCTGCATTGTATTTTTTGGAGGGAAAGAGGGCCTTCCATCGGGATGCTCTGTCTTAGGATGGAAAACTGGAAGGTTCCCTGGTGGAAAGGTCTCATAGCTAATTGTTGTGTCAGGACCATGGCTGGTTACCACGTCTGCAGACTTTGGCCCGAGTGCTTCATCCAGTGGTGACTGATCATCTCCTGATAAGAAGCCCATTCATTAAGGGCTTACTCTGTGATAGGCATTGTCTGTCTTACTGCTTAGAGCCCTCCTGTGAATGAGGAGGATCATACAAGCCCAGGCAGAGCCACTGGGAAGTTGGATGACTTGCCTGCAAGTGGCAGAGCCACTTCCTTCCCTGGAAGTCTTTCTGTTGTGGTCCCTGTATGCCCTTTCCCCAGACAGACTCCCACACTCACCCCTGCACCCATGCCTGCACCCGTAACGCTCTGCTGGTCTCTGCCCCACAGTGGCCATCAACCTCATCGTGCAGCACATCCAGGACATCCTGAATGGAGGGCCCTCCAAACGGCAGACCAATGGCTGTCTCAACGGCTACACCCCTTCACGCAAGAGGCAGGCATCGGAGTCCAGCAGCAGGCCTCATTGACCCATCTCCATCGGACCCCAGCCCCTATCTCCAAGAGACAAAGGAGGGGTCAGGAGGCACTGCTCATCTGTACATACTGTTTTCCTATGACATTACTGTATTTAAGAAAACACCATGGAGATGAAACGCCTTTGATTTTTTTTTTTTCTTTTTGTACTTTGGAACGACAAAATGAAACAGAACTTGACCCTGAGCTTAAATAACAAAACTGTGCCAACTACTACTGGTGATGCCTAATTATGAATCCAACGTGTAACCAGTTATAAATACATATATATATATATATAAAAGGATCTATTTTTGTGTAAATGTACAAATACTGTAAAGCTGTTTGCCATAAGTATTTTGCAGGAGGGTCTGTACTTGAGTGTTTTAGGACTGGAGCTGGGATTTCACCAAGGGGGAATTGCCTGTTGTGTCCCAGGGCAGGGAGGCTCGGGCATCTGTGAGAGACAGGGAGGGTGGCTAAGGTCCCATTGCTGTTGAGTGCCCCGTGGAACTCGATGGGAATGGGGTTGGAAAACCTTGATTGCCTCCTCTGTCACATGCCACTCTTGGAGCTACAGCTTAGTGATATGTCAATGAGAGATACTCTTGTCTTTTTCTTTTCTTTTCTTTTTTTGAGTTGAAATTAGGTAAAACCTCAACTCAAAAATCAAACTCAGGGAAGAGGCCCACTGAGGAGAACAAGTCTTCTGCATTTTCTTCCTGCCCTGCTCCCACCCTCTCGCCTCTGGCTGCTTGGATAGCTTGGTGACTCCTTCCTCACCCTCCTGCTTCTCCGTCTCTCCAAGAAGCCAGAGCTTCCTCTTTCCTTCCCTGGAAGAGATTTTATGGGATCACTTCCTGAAAGAAGATGGGAAGGAGAGGGCAGAACTTTGCCTGCTGTCATATCTGAAGAATCACTGGTTCTTTCTGCCTCCCAGGGACGTAACTGATCTGACTCCTTGGGCTTTTTCCTGTATTGTGGAATATAGAGTGAACCATTGCAGGCTGGGTGTGGGTGAGGGCTTCGGTAACTGACGCCGGCAGCAGCGCCTTACGGGGTGGCAGGGGAGCTCTGTCTGTGGAGGGGTAGTAGTTTCTGTTTCCTGGAGGTTTGCAGTGAGGTGAGAAGAGTAACTTTGGTCAGGGATTCTCACTAGCAGCATCATGGCCAGGATGATTTTCTTATTTGCAATACCACCTAGTGGATATGGCAGCTGCAGAGCATAAAAGGGGCTCAGAAAAGCAGTTTTTAAAAAGTATTTAAAAGGAGAGTATTTAAATCATAGGTACCTAAGTTGGAGTCTGAGGTTGAAATATTTGGGGTGGAGATTTCTAGCTTTCCTGAGAGCCGCTGCTTGGTGGCAGTGTTTTCTCTGGAAGTAGAGATTCTTGACATTCTGGGTGGAGGGGAGCCCAAGTAAGCCTGAAGGAGGTCTGATTATAGAGTCCCAAGCCTCAGTTTCTGACCGCAGAAGAGCCAGAGATTTTCATTTCATTGTTGATCATCTTAGTGCTTGGTGGACTGTGCCCTTAGCTAGCCCACTGTGGCTGCCATTGCCAGAAACATTTTGGAGAACCTTTTTCTTTCCATTGCTCTCAGAGCCTGTTCTAGCCATTCAGGTAAATTGGTCTCTGTTATTACCTGATCACACCAGATTTTCCCCTCAGACTCAGCACCATCCAGTCTGATTCCCCTTTTCTGGGCTCAGTTTGACTCTAAATCTGTTTCGCTATTTTAAAAAGTCAAACCTAGTCCCCAACAGAGCTTGCCACCTGGAGACTTTCAGGAGACCGTGCAGGCTGTGAAGGGAGCTCCCAGTCACAGCAGCTGCCTACTTGGAGCAAGGGAAGGCTCCCAAGATGCCTCCTTTGAAAGCCGGTGCTCACCGGGATCAGTTCAGGATCAACCATTATTATCCTTGTAGTCATGCCCTGATCAGTTCTGAGATGAAGCAGGGAATGCAGACCTGGGTTAGCATCTTGAGGACACAGGGCCCCTGGCCTTGATGGCACTGGGCTGTGCTCAGGTGAAGCCCACCCCTGTCTGGGAGAGCCTTGGCTTTTCAGTGGGCAGCATGCTCAACTTTACTTGAAGCTCCCAGGTGCCAAACCATTTAGTGCCTTGGCTGTTTATTCCACTGCCTTGGAAGATGGACTCGTCTCATCTCTGAGCCTTTACCTAGCTGCTTCCTCATCTACCTGTGGTGTTGGGACCAAGCCTCCAATATCTCTGAGTAGCCCACTCCTAGCTTGGAAACAGCTATAAGGGCTGCCCTGCCCCTTGTCAATAGCTTGGAAACAGCTATAAGGGCTGCCCTGCCCCTTGTCAAATCATCACCAATTCTTGGTGGCTTGGCTGGGGACACTGAACAGTGTCTGCTGGGGTCTGTGACACACTGTTCCTGGAAAAAGGAAGGGATGGAAGGCTCTATCCCTCTGTGGCAGCCCAGCATTTAGCCAACTCTGTATCTGAACTTGAGCTTTCTATGGAACAAACAATGGTCTTGGTTTTTTAAGAGCCTCTGGGTCTCTGATTCCATGGAGAGTCAGGAGTAGAATTATTGGACCAGAAACCATGACATTTGCCATCTAGGTACTCTGCTCTTCAGGGTGGAGGCACAGATGAGCAGAGTGGGGTGATGTTGGTTGTATGTGCATGGAAGTCCCCTGGCTCCAGAACCATCCACTGGTGCTTGGTTCTCTCTCCCTGCGCAGGTAGTGTGTGTGGACCAAGTGTTTAGGAAATAAGCATAGAAGCATTATGTCACAGGAAGGCCTGGCCTCACACTCCTTCACACTAATGAGCCTTCTACTGACCCAAGTTTCTTATTCTCGGGCAGCCTGGGACCACTATGAGCAGAGAGATGGGAATCTGTGTAAGAAGGATGCAAGTATCCTTTGATTTGGAGTGGACAGAGCAGGTCCTTGCAAAGGCAGTGGGTTAAACAACGGGATGTCTGTGGGACAGGCCGGGGAGGAGGGCAGAGACAGGGTCTCCAGTTCACCTTGCCGCAGAACTAGCCTAATCGTCCCTGCTTCTGGTCTTGGCCACTTGGCAATCATGGGGAAGTTGACTCCCCGCCTCACATGGGCTTGGAGCTGGATACTTGTGGCCACACCCAGGGTGGGTTGCCAGAGTTTCGTTAGGCCGCTGGGTCGGCCTGGAGGCTTGTGTACACCTCAGAGCAGCTGGGCAGCAGGAGGGCCGGAAGCCTGGTTGGTTTGTATATGACCTCTCTTGCTGCCCTCGTGCACTTTCCTTGATTTAGCAACCTTGACCTGCACTGGCCCCCACGGCTGTTGGAGGGAAGTAACCTCTTGCAGGGAAATACTTTCCTCTGCCCTGGAATCTCCTATGTGCCTGTTAAAGATTCCAGGGCCAAGAACTGGGCAGGCTGAGGAGCAGCTAGGTAGTTGGGTTATGCGGTTCAGGACTGCTTCTGGAAGGGACCGCCTGTACTTCTGTACCACCGTTGCCCTTTACACTTTGCTCAGGGCGGGGTGGGGGAAGCATTCAAACAAAACAAGGAAGGGAACTGTCCGGCAAAGGCATAAGAGGATGCATCCAGAGCTCAGTCCCCTTTAATCTTTTGTCTCTGGACGTTCTGCTGCCCTCCTCATACTGGGGACTGGCATTCCGGGTCAGCTTGGCTGTGGTCTTAGAGGCAGGGAATGCCTACCCAGTCCTGCCTCAGGAGCAGGGTGAGTAGCTAAATACAGACTTAGGCTTTTTTTTCCCCCCTTTTAAGATGCTTGCTCCTCTCCCTTTTCTTTTTACCACCCTACCTTTATTGTTAGTGGTTACAAAGTGACCACATATTATGTACTTCGCTGTAAATAAAGACAAACAAAAAGGATCCGGCTCTCGCCTTCTGTGTGATGCTTGGCCCAGAGCAGCGACTGAATCCTGGCTGTCCCAAGTGGCTCAGGAAGGGCCATGCTGTGCATGTGTGGTGTAGATGTCACTGGGCCTGCTGTCACAAAGCCTCATGATCCTGGGGTGTATGTGGGGCAGACCCCAGGCCTCACCTGGTCTCAGATACTGGTTCAGGTTAGTGGACTTGCAGTTCTTGTCAAGTGGGAAGCCCGGGCCAGGGTTTCTGGGAGCCTTTGGTTCTTAGGACAGTCTGGCGCTATGTTCCCCCGATGCCATCCAGTTTACCTGGCCTCTGCCCCATTGCCTTCCTTAGGCTGGTGACCCAGCCCCTTCCTTGCTCAAACAAACCCGTTTAAAGTAAACTTTTTTGAGGGAGGTGGGTGGAAGATGAGGAACGTTTACATTATAACAACACAAACAGTTGCATGTTGCCCACACGCAGTGAATGGATGTATGTGTATGTCCATCCCTGCTTTTCAAAGACCTAGGCCACCCACCAAAGATAGATGATTGGCTTTTGTCAGGGTGTGGTGGCTCATGCCTATAATCCCAGCACTTTGGGAGGCCAGGGCAGGAGGACTGCTTGAGACCAGGAGTTTGAGACCAGCTTGGGCAAGAGGGTGAAACCCCATCTCTACTAAACAAAAATTAGCTAGGTGTGGTGGCGCATGCCTGTAATCCTAGCTACTCGGGAGGCTGAAGCACGAGAATCACTTGAACCCAGGAGGCAGAAATTGCAGTGAGCCGAGATCGCACCACTGCAACCAGAGCAAGACTGTCTCAAAAAAAAAAGGAAAAAAATACGGCTTTTCTGTTGTTTGGGGTGCCCTATCCCCTATCAGCTTGCCACCTTTCTTAGCTTCTCGTTCAACTTTTCTACCACTGCCTACCAGGCACCCAGTGACTGTCATTGATGAGCAGAGCCATTTTCTTTCTAGCCACTAGCTCCACTGACAGGTGCAACCCCATCTGTGAATTTAGCAGGTTTTTAACAGGATCTGCCCTCAGAAGGTGGCTATTTTAAACAACACTCAGGTGCCCCTGCAAGAGCTAATGTAAGCATTGTCAACTTCTGGCAGGTGAAGACATCGTGAGTCACAGTGAGTGACTTGCCTGGTGTCACACAGGCAGTGGTCGTGCAAGCCGGTGCTTAGCTGTGGTTTGGTTTCCCTCTGCACTGCTCGCAGTCTCGCCTGTCCCAAGCCAACCACCTCTGGACTTTTATGCTTTGCTTGGGATGCCAGTTGGTTCTCAGTGTGCTTCTGCACTTTTGTTGTAGTTGGAGGGGACCGTGGTGCAGGCCAGTAATGCCCCGGAGTCGATTTTTTATTTTTGTCTCCCCACCCTTGTGTCACAACATCCTCTGAGCCATCCTCCAGCTCCCCAGCTAGGAGGAGACGCCTGTTTGACTAGTGCTGCTTTAATCAAACCCCAGTTGGGGGCAGATTAAAAGAAACTTGTTAGGACCTGCTGAAAGGTTTTAAATAAGGGGTGGAGAAGAAGACTTGGGATGTGGGAAAGTGCTTTGAGAGGATGGAACCAGAGATGGATTTCTGTTATTTGGTGCTGGGGGGATGTTTAGATTTCTATTTTTTTTTTTTTTGAGACAGAGTCTTGCTCTGTTGCCCAGGCTGGAGTGGCAGTGACGTGATCTTGGCTCACTGCAAGCTCTGACTCCCGGGTTCACGCCATTCTCCTGCCTCAGCCTCCCAAGTAGCTGGGACTACAGGCGCCCACCACGACTCCCGGCTAATTTTTTTTTTTTTTTTGTATATTTAGTAGAGACGGGGTTTCACCATGTTAGCCAGGATCTCCTGACCTCGTGATCCACCCGCCTCAGCCTCCCAAAGTGCTGGGATTACAGGCGTGAGCCACCGTGCCTGGCCTTTAGATTTCTATTTTAAAGTAGACTGTAATCAGATCACTTCCTAAACCCAGAATGAAGTAAAGCTACTTGCTAGATTTTGGATTTTGTGTGTGTGCGTGTGTTTGTATATATATACACGCACACATACACATATGCTCATAACTTTTTCATGAACTAAAATAACAAAATACCAAGTAAAAAAATTTGAGTTAGGACTAAACCAAGATATATATTCTCAATTAAATGAATGGAGGTGAGGGGCAGGAGAATATGAAGTTGTGCCTTATACACACTCCCTTTTCATACAGTCAAATCCATGCGTAGCATTGCCTTTTCATATTAGGGTGTGTTTGGACTAGATCCAGTGGTGCCTATGACATGGTGCCCAGAATGAAAACGGTGCAGGGTTTAATGCAGTGTTCACTGAATTCTGACTGTTCTGGTCCAGGGAAAGCCACCATGGTCTCGGCCTAAATAGCTCACAGGTGATGGTGGAATTCTATGCTGAAAAGCCCAGGAGTTTTTCACCCAAGATAATTGTAGTTGTGGCTGTTCTCAAGATTTCTCTTTATAATGGAATATGCTTTCTCTTCTGTTTCTGAAATTTCCAGTTTGCATTGTAATGTTCATATTCACCTTTTCCAGCTCTTGTTACACTTTTCATTTTATCCTTAAAACAGTCCTGCGAAATATCTAAGGAATGTGGATGTGCTCCAGTTTTTCTGAGAAGGAAACTTGATTTAAACCCAAAGCAACTGCTGGGAAGTAGGACAGGCTGTATAGTCAGGTTGTCTGATGTGTGCCTGCCATCTAATGGTGGGATTCAGATTGCAACAGGAAGGTCGTTTCGGGTTGCTGAACTTGGCATATGCTTGGCTACCATGGTTTATAAGAGAGTTGTTCGAGTGTCCCTAGAAGTCTCTTTTTTTTTCCCGGAAAAAAAATGTTTTAAGCGATGGGGCAGGTCTTGCTGTTTCCCAGGTGGGTCTTGAACTCCTGGGCTCAAGGGATGGATCCTCCTGCCTCAGCCTCCTGAGTAGCTGGTACTATAGGCATGCACCAGAGCACCTGGCTTCTGGAAAATCTTTATTAAAGTCTTCACTAGGGGAGATGGAAGCTGACCCTCTTAATTTCTCTATTGCTACCATCTGTTGTAGTGGTTCCACAAGATGGCCATCATAATCAGTGGGTGGGCTTGTTTAAAAACTTTAGTGGGATCCATTCCTGAGAATTCTAGGGAGGGAATTATTATTATTATTTTTTTAGATAGGGTCCTGCTGTTGCCCAGGCTGCAGTGCAGTGGCATGGTCATGGCTCATTGCAACCTCAGATTCCTGGCCTCAAGTGATCCTCCCACCTCAACCTCCTGAGTAGCTGTGACTACAGGTGTGCACCACCATGCCCAACTATTTTTTTATTTTTGTAGAGATGGGGTTTTGCCATGTTGGGGAGGGAATCTTTTATAACAAAGTGTACAGATGAATCCGATGGACAGGCAGGGTTAGAAATGAGGGGCCTTGTGTATTTAACCATACAGACCATTAAGATCCATAGTGTTCATTGCGTTGGGGATCCCATTTCTCCCAGAAATGTTCTATGTGTTGCTTAAGGAGCTCCCCTGCCTGCATGGAGACTGGAAAGAGGGTTTTGAGGCTGCCCCCAAGCCCATTCAAAGCCAGCACTGTTCTCTAAGGTTGTCAGACCCCAGGAGGTTCTAGGCTGGAATTTTCCTGGGAATGTTCCTTAGGATGTCTGCTGGAGCTGGAGTGCTTTTAGAAGTTAGCGAGCCCAGTGGCCTTCAAACATGTTTTGGCTGTGGATCCTTTCAGGAAATCTTACCTGAAGTTTCAATGTGGAAATCAGAGTAAAGCAAAGCTGTACGGTTGAAACTGGCAAGGGGGGTCTGGAGCCTCCCCTTAGCCTCTCCCTTGAGCTTGGAAACCATTTAAATCCAGGCTTCTCATTTCACAGATGATGAAATAGACCCAGAAGCAAAGTGACTGGGTCAGGATCCCATTGTTGGGCTGTAGGTCTGCAGTGGATTGGATTAGGGCTTTACAGAGAACTGAACACTGTTTACAAGTTACATTTAGTTAGTTGATATCCGCTGAGTTCTGTAAAAGGGATTCCACCTTCTGCTCAAGGACTTCAGTGTTGGCTGGCCTCAACCAAGTGGGGAGGTGGCTTGTTTGGGGAAACAGCTCTGGAGTTAAACAGACCTGGATTAAAAACTTGGCTCCCTCACTTAATAGCTGGTCTTGGGGAGGCTGTTTGGCTTCAGTGTCTACATCCATAACCCAGGGCTAACCTCCTTGCTTTGCCTAGAGTATTGAATGAGACTTTACAGGTAGAGTAGCAGGACAGTGTTGGCACAAGAGCTGCCCAGTGAGTGGTGGCTGATTTTGTGCTTCTAGTCTATCCCTGGTGCTTGGGTTGTGGGTGAGGCTGTGTTGCCCAGAGATCTGGGAGTGGCTGGCTGGCTTGGGAAAGAATACGTAAACTAGACTTCTCAGCAGCCACTGCTAGAGCCCTGCCCCTAGGCTAAACTCAGCTGTTGCAGAGAAGGTTTTAGTAAAACCAAAGCAGGATATTTTGATCAGACATCAAATCGGTTTTAGAGCTTAGCCTACCCCTGGAGCTCTGTGCCTCGCAGGCTGAGACACACCCATTTCTGGGCCTTTTGCCAACCCTGATGCCCACTTTGGGGTGAGACTGTGATATGGAAGTTGGGTTTGGGGATGGCGTAAGGAAGGATATCTGTTGCACATATTATTTAGTAATTTTAAAGGGATCCTACAATTTAATGGTGTGTGTTTCACCATTTCTTCAAAATAGTGAAAGTCAAAAAGTCCTGGTATCAAAACAAAAGGGTCTGATACTGTGTCCTCTGATTCTTCAGCTAAAGGGGCTGCCTAGGGGGTCAGACAAGCTGAGGGACACTTGGCATCTTTACTGGGACAGTCTACATCGTGCCTGGAACCCCTTTAGGCCCAGTGTCCGCCTCTACTCAGGATGTTCCAGTACCCTGGCTGATGAAAATACCCCATCTTTGTCAGTTGGGGTTTATATACATATATTTTGTATATATGTATATATACACACATACATTTTGTATGTATGTGTATATATATATGTATACACATACATACATTTTGTATGTATGTGTATATATATATACACATATATTTTGTATGTATGTGTATATATATATGCACATATATTTTGTATGTATGTGTATATATATACACGTATATTTTGTATGTATGTGTATATATATACACGTATATTTTGTATGTATGTGTATATATATACACGTATATTTTGTATGTATGTGTATATATATACACGTATATTTTGTATGTATGTGTATATATATACACGTATATTTTGTATGTATGTGTATATATATACGTATATTTTGTATGTATGTGTATATATACACATATTTTGTATATATACACACATACATACATACACATGTATGTATATATATACATATATACATACATACGTGTATATATATACATATATGCATACATACGTGTGTGTGTATATATATATATATATATATTCCAGCCTAGAACCTCCTGGGGTCTGACAACCTTAGAGAACAGTGCTGGCTTTGAATGGGCTTGGGGGCAGCCTCAAAACCCTCTTTCCAGTCTCCATGCAGGCAGGGGAGCTCCTTAAGCAACATATAGAACATTTCTGGGAGAAATGGGATCCCCAACGCAAATACACATATATTTTGTATATATGTATATATATATTTTGTATATATGTATATATATGTACACATATATACATATGTATATGTATATATGAGATCCATATGTATATGTATTCTGAGAAGGACCCCTTCTCAGAATGTTTTTACACACATGAAATAACACCCCACAGATATCAAAGGAAATAAATTGCAATACAGTTACCAAAACATAAAGACAAATCTGGGATATAGTAAGATATGTGTTGCTTTATTAACACATCAAATAACAAGATCTAGCAGCAGGTCTAATATCTACCAAAATTGTGTGGTAGTGATGCACCTGAGTGATATTTTGCAGTTGTGTAACAATAATGTGTTATGAAAATAACTGATTTCTGTTGCTGACAAACAAGTACAGCCAATATTTCTATGATGCCTACAAATTGCCTTCATAATGGAAGGAAATGCTAAATTTCAGTTAGAGGCTAGTGAAAAGATAGATGTCATTTTTTAAGTTCATGGATTACCTGAATTCTGCTCAGTGCTTTATCCTCAGATTATGAACCCCTGTCCAGATCCAAATCATCCTAATCACCTGGAGACTAAGGCAGACCAAAGTTTTCCTCTTTACCCTTCGTTCAGAATGAGCTGAGCCTCAGTCAGTGGTGCTAGGCTTCTTGTGAGATAATTGTACTGGCTCCGGCCTGTAGAAACAAAATGAGCATCCCAAATTTAAAACGTTCTTGGAACCACATTTGAAAGAGTAAAAGGCAGGACTAGGTGCAGTGGCTTATGCCTGTAATCAGTGCTTTGCGAGGTCAAGGTGGGAGGATGGTTTGAGGCCAGGAGTTTGAGACCAGCTTGGGCAACATAGTAAGACTCCTGGCATCGTGGTGTGCACCTAGAGTCCTACTTGGGTGGCTGATGTGGGACGATCACTTGAGCTTGAGGGTTCGAGACTGCAGGAGCTGTGATCACACCACTGCACTCCTGCCTGGGTGACAGAGTGAGACCCTGTCACACACACACACAAAAACAAAACAAAAATCCCAAAGCTGGTGAAATTTATTTTTGCATTATATTTTATTTATATAAACTATCCAACATATTATTTTAATATGTAATTAATATAAAATTATTCGTGAGATTTTTGCATGCTTTTTTTGTACAGAGTCTTTGGTGTATCTATTTTGCATTCACGGCACATCTCAGTTTGGACTAACCAAATGTCAAGGGGCTCAATGGCCACATGGCTAGTGGCCATGTCATTGGGCAGCACCGGTCAATATAGTTAGAATTATATATGGCAGGGCTGGGCAAGCCTGCAGTTGAATCCTATTGTTTTACCTAAGGGGAAATTGGGGTTCAGAGAAAGAAGGTGATTTGTCCAAGGTCATGGTTAGCTAATTAGAGAGCAAGGCTTTGGTTAGGCCCTGGTCTAGTGGATGTTCTACCATCACGCTGCCTTTTGGTAAAGGTCATGTTTTTCTAGCCCTAAGTCTGATGGAAGGCCTAAGTCTTTGAGGAGAAGCCCAGGCTTTGGGGGTTCCACCTCTGAAAGCTCAGTGATGAATGATGCCAGGAGGACAGCTAACCAGAGCTGAGGAGAGGAAGCCCTGGAATATGAAGGCTTCAGGGCATATAGTAATGGGAGATGGGGTCACCTCATAGCAGGAAGAGTAAATGCTGGTTAAGGAATGAATGAAGAGAAAGTGAATCTTTCTCAAAGAAATCCAGGGTGGAGAGAAGTAAACAGTAAGTTGCCAAAAAGAAATATGATAAACTGGCAAACTATTTGCAATGATATTGAATAGATGGGAACACTAAGTCCATTTGTTCCACAGAGGTCAAGAGGAGATGATTGGAATGAATGGAAGGTGGAAATGACTGGTAATCAAAGGAATAGAGGAGGAAATAGCAGAATGCTCTAGTTCTTACCTAAAAACAGATAAGGGAAGACACCAGGGAATTGTCCTTTTCCTTGCACCTCCATCATCTACCCTGACAGCCTGCTTGTCCATGGCACTGTGGGTGTGTACGGTGAGCGGCCTCTTCTGCACTGGCAGCTCCTCGAGAGCCCGGAGCATGTCTGGCTCCTCTTAGTGTCCCCAACACGTGGGATGGCAGGTTCCTGCTGCAGAGCGTGCTTGGCAAGCATTTGAAAAACAAATGGGAATAAAGGAGTGAGTGACTGAGGGAGAGCTGTTCTGCAGCACAGAACAGGCACAGAGTCTACTCTCAATGCCCCACTCTTTCCTGGGGACATTTGTAGATTGCTCGCTTCTGTCAGTCCTCTTCATCTGAGAAATGAGAGTGTCATCTCTGCCCTCCTCAATTTAGTGGTTTAGAAGACCATGTGAAATAATCGATATAACATGAATTGGAAGCAAAAAAAAAAAAAAAAACTATAACACAAACATATACTGTGTTACTTATTTTCGGTACAAAGTGCAACTGGGCCAAAGTGGTATTAAGAATTGATCGAGTTCAGCCTAAACCAATGTATTTGTAAGGAAAATAAGATGTCCACACAAAGCTAGAAAGCAGATTAAAGCAGATGAGAACAGCAAAGTGGATTCAGGGAATCAAAGCCTGTGTCAGCCAGGCTTGGGGCAATGTCTGTGAGCTAGCAGGAAGCATGAAGACAATGTTCACTCAAGGTGTCAGCTTGTCGTAAGACCTAAGTACCCCAGTATCAGAGAAGTAGCCCCACCATACTGAGCATCACTGAGGGAGGCTCTTTCAGTGAGGACTAGGTTCAATGGCACATAATAGAAAAACAAAGAACCAAAACAACTGGCTTAGGCAAGGTAGAAGTTGACTTTTCTCACAGAAGTCTAGGGTTTGCAAGTCTGGAGCTAATGTGGCGGTTTCATCGTATCGTAAGGGACTCAGGCTCCTGTTCCTATCATCAGCACTTGGTTGATGCTTTCAAAGTCACTTTATGGTCTGAAAAGGCTGCTGGAGTCACAGTCAGCAGATCATTCTATACAGAAGGAAGAAGAGATGAAGGGCGTGCCTTATTCCTGTTAAGGAAGACTTTCCAGAAACACCACATGACGCTTCTGCTTACATCTCTTTGGCCAGAACTTAGTCTAGGTCTACATGTACCTGCTAGGGAGGTTGAGAAATGTGATCCTTTTAGTTGACTGCATTCCTACCCTGAATAAAATAAGAAATGTGCAAAGATAATATAACCAAAAAGAAACAATCAAGCATGGCAAGCACTCAGTCAATGATGTCTGTTAATATAATTTTATTTTTAAAAAACAGCTTTATTGAGGTATAAAGGGCATAAAATAAACTACGCACATTTAAAGTGTTTAATTTGATAAATTTGAGATATGTATCCACCTCTGAAACCATCACCAAAATCAAGATAGTGAACATTCGTCACCTCCTAAAGTTTCCTCATGCTCTTTTCATAATCCTCCCTCCTACTCCAGGGAACCACTGACCTGCCTTCTTCTCACTAGAGATTACTTTGTGTTTTATAGAATTTTATATAAGTGGAATCATATTGTATGTACTCCTTTTCTTTTTGTTTGGCTTTTTTTCACTCAGCACAATTTTGTGATTCATCCATGTTTTGTATATCAAAGTTTCGCTCATTGTTTTGGAGGAGGGTTGTTTGTTTTCTTATTGAGTTTTTTTTTTTTTTCGTTAAGAGAGATGGGGTCTTGCCATATTGCCCAGGCTGGTTTTGAGCTCCTGGCCTCAAGTGATCCTTCTGCCTCAGCCTCCCAAAGTGCTGGGATTACAAATATGAACCACCATACCTGGCCTTCTTTACTGAGTTTTGAGAGTTCTTTACGTATTCTGGATACAAGTCACTTTCAGATTTATACTTTGCAAGTATTTTCTCTTATTCTGTGGCTTGTCTTTCTTTTCTTAAACGACACTGTCTTTTAGAAAGCTATAGTTTTAAATTTTGATGAAGTCTGACTTACCAATTTTGCTTTGGTGCCATAGCTAATAAATCTTTGCATAATCTAATGTCACTTTTTTTTTCTGAGATGGAGTCTTGCTCTGTTGCCCAGGCTGGAGTGCAGTGGTGCAATCTCGGCTCACTGCAGCCTCCACCTCCCAGGTTCAAGTGATTCTTCTGCCTCAGCCTCCTGAATAGCTGGGATTACAGGTGCACGCCACCACACCCGGCTAATTTTTGTAGTTTTAGTAGAGACAGGGTTTCACCATGTTGGTCAGGTGGGTCTCGAACTCCTGACCTTGCGATCTGTTCACCTGGGTCTCCCAAAGTGCTGGGATTACAGGCGTGAGCCACCACACCCGGCCAGTGTTATTTATTTATTTATTTATTTATTTATTTGTGTGTGTGTGTGTGTGTGTGTGTGTGTGTGTGTGTGTGTTTTGACGGAATCTCGCTCTGTTGCCCCAGCTAGAGTGTGGTAGCATGATCTCAGGTCACTGCATCCTCCACCTCCTAGGTTCAAGCAATTCTGCTGCCTCAGCCTCCTGAGTAGCTGGGATTACAGGCACCCACCACTACTACTAATTTTTGTATTTTTAGTAGAAACAGATTTCACTATGTTGACCAGGCTGGTCTTGAACTCCTGACCTCAAGTGATCTGCTTGCCTTTGCCTCCCAAAATGCTGGGATTACAGGTGTGAGCCACCAATCCCAGCCACAAAAATTTTTCTCTTGTGTTGTCTTCTAAAAGTTTTAAAGTTTTAGGTGGGTTTTTTTTTTTTTTTTTTTGAGTTAATTTTTTTTTTTCATTCTGTCACCCAGGCTGGAGTACAGTGGCGCAATTATGGCTCACTGCAGCCTTGACCTCCTGGGCTCAAATGATTCTCCTGCCTCAGCCTCCCGAATAGCTGGGATTGCAGCTGTGCAACACAATGCCTGGCTAAGTTTTTGATTTTTAGAGACAAGGTCTTGCTATGTTGTCTAGGCTGGTCTCAAACTCCTAAGCTAAAGCAATCCTTCTGCCTCAGCCTCCCAAAGTGCTGGGATTACTGTCCTGAAACACTGCACCTGGTAAGTTAGTTTTTTAAGATAGTGTGAGGTAATAGATGGAAGTTCATTATTTTACATGTGATATCCATGTGTTTTAGCACCATAATTGAAGACTGTCCTTTCTCTTTTGAACTGCCTTTGCGCCTTTGTGAAAAAATCATTTGTCCATATATGTGGGTCTGTTTCTAGACTCTGTTCCATTGATTTGTCTATCTTGACATCTATACCACACTGTCTTAATTACTGTAGCTTTAAAATAAATCTTGAAATCTAGCTCTCCAACTTTATTTTTTGTCAAAATCATTTTGTCTGTTCTGAGTTCTTTGCATTTCTATATAAATTTTAAAGAATCAGCTTGTCAATTTCTACAAAAAATGCTGGGACTTTAATTGCGATGGTGTTGAATCCCTAGATCAATTTGGGGACAGCTGACATTTTAATAGTGTTATGTCTTTTGATTTATGAACAAGATATATCTGTCCATTTATTTTGGTCTTTAAAAGTGTCTCTTAGCAATGTTTTATTCTTTTCAATGTATAAGTCTTATATATCTTTTATCAGATGTATCCCTACATATTTTATATTTTATGATGCTACTGTAAATAGTATTTTTTTAAAAGTCCAACTTATGATTGTTTGTTGCAAGTATATAAAAATACAATTGATTTTTATATATTGGTCTTTCATTCTGCAGTCTTGCTAAATTCACTATTTTTAGAGTGGTGTTAGAAGACAGCAGAGAGAAAACAGTGGTTCAACCTGTCATGTTTGAGATTTTTATGTTCACTTTTATCCTCTTTTTAGGTTTGAAAATTACACATTTTATTTTTCTTACTTTAGTGGCCATCTTTTAAAATTGACATGGATCGTTAACAAAATCTGAATTTAATCAGTATTTCTCTCTTCTTCCTAAACAATATGAAAGCTTTGAAAGCTTAAACTCTGACCACTCTATCTTACATGTTATTGATGTTAAGTATTATATTCCGCCTCGCTTTTATATTCCTGACATTAGTTACAATTACTGTTTTATCCTGTCAGTGCTCATTTAGATTTTCCCAGATTATTACTAATGACTTTGTTCACTATTTTATTTTGCATTGTCAATCTTGGTTATGGATTCAGTTTTCTTCATAACACACATATTTTCATAATTACTTGGCAGAATTATTAGTGGGACACTCTGTTGGAAAATGCCTTTATTTTCCCTCATTCTTGAGTTGTAATTTAGCTGTTTCTCCCAACATTTTGAATAGATCGGTCTTCTGTTTTCTGTCTTTTAAAAAGACTTCTCTTTGATGTTTTGCAATTTCCTATGATGTGTTGAGATGTGGATTTATTTTTATTTATCCTACTTAGGCCTTGTGCTTCCTAAAGGCAAGTTCTATGTGTTTCATCTATTCTAGAAAATTTATAGCTGTTATCTTTTCTAATGTTGCCTTCTCACTTTTCTCTCTATTTTCTGTCTCTTGATCTGTGGTTCCATGTACATAGGACCTTTTGTTCTTTCCTCTAAGTCTCTTACTCTCTTATTTTATTTTTAATTGTTTTTTGTTTGTTTGTTTGAGACAGGGTCTCACTCTATAGCCCAGGCTGAAATGCAGTAGAGTGATCATGGCTTGCTGCAGCCTCAACCTCCTGGGCTCAAGTGATCTTCCCATCTCAGCCTCCTAAGTAGCTGGGACCACAGGCATGAGCCACCATGCCCGGTTAATTTTTGTATTTTTTGTAGAGATGGGGTTTCACTATGTTGCCCAGGTTGGTATCGAACTCCTGGACTCAAGCAATTTACCTGTCTTGTCCTCCCAAAGTGATGGGATTATTGGTATGTACCACTGTGCGCTGCCTTATTTTTAATCTTTTTATCTCTCAAGCTACATTGTAGCTAAGCTCCTTAGATCATTTCCAATTTAGTTACTCTCTTCAGCCATGTTTAGTTTGCTGCTTAAAACTTACCGAGTTTTTAATTTCAATGACCATATTTTTGGCTTTTAGAAAAACCATTTCATTATAGTCCAAATCTGCTTGTGGATTTTTGATTGTGTTTTATACTAATGTTTTAAATTGCTATTCTTGGCCCTTGTCTAATGTCATTTTCTTATATGATCAGCTATGCATTAAGCAGGACTTCATTATTATTATTATTATTTTGTATTTTATCTAGAATTTCTAGGTATTTTGTAGCAGGAAAGTTTTCTGAACCATGATAATGAAAAAAAAAAAAAGTGTCTCATTGGGTTTTTCAAACTTTCTCCTCCAGAGAAATTCTGCTTTGTTCACAGCGTCAAATATTCCTTGGAGTTCTAAAACTTCCATTGTTCTATGTATGTGAAGCATGCTGGGATGCCTGGGCGGTGGAGTGTTGTTACTTCACATTAAATTGTGGGCTCGTTTACGGTTCAGGAACTGTGAAATGTGTTTTTCCTGTATCTCATGTGTCCCTGCAGGGTACTTGCCACGTAGTCAGTGCCTGATAAACAGTTGGCCGATTTCCTTATTTGACTTTTGCTTTAGAGCCAGACACCTCGCTAGCGGAGATGCACATGTTTTTTTTTTTTTTTTTAAATGGAGTCTCGCTCTGACGGCCAGGCTGGAGTGCAGTGGTGCAATCTTGGCTCACTGCAAGTTCTGCCTCCCGGGTTCAAGAGATTCTCGTGCCTCAGCCTCCCGAGTAGCTGGGATTACAGGCGCGCACCACTACGCCCAGCTAATTTTTGTGTTTTTTGTAGAGACGGGGTTTCACCATGTTGGCCAGGATAGTCTCGATCTCTTGACCTCGTGATCCACTCGCCTCGGCCTCCCAAAGTGCTGGGATTACAGGCGTGAACCGCCGCGCCCGACTCCAGATGCACATGTATTTTTAAAGACTTCCATTGATAACCGAGTTTTTCCTGACCAGAAGGTGGACTGTGGCCTAGGCATAGCAGTGCCTCCTGATTGGCTTTGGAAACTCAGCTCCATCTGTGGTCCGTTATTCTTAAAAGTGGCCACTAGAGGGTGAGAATGAGCCACACTACAGCAAAGTCCTGGTTTAACCTTCAGAACAGCTGGAGGATGGTCAATTCAAACACACTAGAGAGCACCTATCATGTGCCAGGTACTGTGCCAAGCCCTCCCTGCCTTCCAGGACCTCATAAATGGCCAGTGGCCCCTCACATATAGACACAACTCTTGTACAAGGCAGAATGGAATGTGCACGAAGAGGTACAATCCCAGCTTCCAGATCTAGGGGGGTCTCAAGAAGGAGGAACTGTGGGTGGCTTTCCTGTAGAACTCAGATTGGTCAGTCTGTGAGAAGGAAACTTACAGGACCTGCACCATCCACCCTCTCAGTCTCAGTCTCACCCATCTCTTCATACACCTGTTTCATGTGCATATGGCTTTACTGTTGCCTGCCAGAGACCACCGAGGCTTTGCAGTAGACTATTTGCATAACCCTGGACTAACCACTCTCTAATCTTTAATCTTTTTATTTAGGAATAATAATATCAAGTCCTTTCTACCTCATAGAATTGTGTCAGATTTAAGCGAAGTAATGAAGATCAAAGTACTTTTGAAAATTCATAAGTGCCATATATTTATGAAGCTTTAAAATAATGGTTAATATAAATTTTCCTAAAATGCCCTCAGAGTCTAGGAAGTTTGGGTCCACCATGGGCATTTACTGAATTAACTAGAATGTAAACTCTTCCGGAAGAGGAGACCCACAGTAAGCCGAGGTATACCGGGCAGGTTCGGACAAATCTCAGAGCCAGGAAACAGCAGTGTCATTAAAGTGTTGGGCTGAACATTGTGCTCTGACACTCTCTGGGGAGGTGTCAGCCTGGCATCCAAGAAGGGTGGCCCTCTGGGAGGGTTATGCTCCAGCCTGTGGAGAGGGGCACTTTCCTTTTCCAGGCAGGGACCCTGAGGAAGAGGAGATTTAGAATGGGTGGGGCATGATGCTGCCCTAACCCTTGAGATAAGCTTCCGAGAAGAAAAGCCACTGTCACTTTTCAGGACCAATAAAGGAACTGAATGGTAGAGAGAGCTTTGCCATCCTCTCTCATGCTTGAGGAAAGGAGACTGACCCCTTCTCAAGCTGATGGGAGACTTAAAGTGCCTGTTCATGAGCAGTGGGATGAGAGGGGAGGAGGAAAGACTGGAAATGTCAGTCACCATATGCTTATCGCCTGTTGCACCAAACAACGCCCCAGCGAGATCCTTAGGGCCATCTTCTTTCAGAGTCTATTTTTAAAAAATCTTTATTGATTTGATCAAACTGGTGTTTTTAAAACTTCAGTTAAGGTGAGCTTTCCATGCACACACATTGGTGTGTGTGTGTATGTGCGTGTGTCACGGGGCTGCTGGGGTGGGAATGGGGGCCAAAGAGAGACTATTTTTAGAATAGCATTTCCTCTGAGAGGGTTTTAACCTGTTCTCTGCTGTTTTATGTTAGCACCGTCTGGTTTGCTAATAGATTTTTTTTTTCTTTTTCAGCTTTTATTTTAGAATTGGGGGTACCTGTGCAGGTGTGTTACAAATGTATATTGTGTGATGCTGAGGTTTGGGGTATGACTGAATCCATCACCCAGGTAGAGAACATAGTACCCAATGTGTAGTTTTTCAGCCCCTGCGCCCCTCCCTCCGTCCCTCCTCTAATATTCCCCAGTGTCTGTTGTTGCCATTTTTATGTCCATGTATATGCAATGTTTAGCTCCCACTTATAAGTGAGAACATGTGGTATTTGGTTTTCTGTTTCTGTGTTACTTCACTTAGGATAATGGCCTCTAGCTGCATCTATGTTGATTATGTTGATGCAAAGGACATGATTTTTTTTTTTTTTTTTTTTTTTTTGGAGACGGAGTCTTGCTCTGTCCCCCAGGCTGGAGTGCAGTGGCACGATCTCGGCTCACTGCAAGCTCCGCCTCCCGGGTTCACACCATTCTCCTGCCTCAGCCTCCCAAGTAGCTGGGACTACAGGCACCTGCCACCACACCTGGCTAATTTTTTGTATTTTTAGTAGAGACGGGTTTCACCATGTTAGCCAGGATGGTCTCGATCTCCTGACCTCGTGATCCACCTGCCTCGGCCTCCCAAAGTGCTGGGATTACAGGTGGGAGCCATCGCACCCAGCCGATTTTGTTCTTTTTTATGGCTGTGTAGTATTCCGTGGTGCATATATACCACATTTTCTTTATCCAATCCACTGTTGATGGGCACCTGGGTTGATTCCATGTTTTTGCTATTGTGAATAGTGCTGCAGTGAACATATGGGTGCATGTATCCTTTTGGTAGAATGATTTATTTTCCTTTGGGCATATATCTGGTAATGGGATTGCTGGGACAAATAGTAGTTCAGCCTAACTTCTTTGAGAAATCTACAAACTGCTCTCTACAGTGGCTAATTTGCATTCTTTCCAACAGCACATGTGTTCCCTTTTCTCCATAGCCTTGCTAGCATCTGTTATTTTTTGACTTTTTAACAAAAGTCACTCTGACAGGTGAGAGATGGTATCTCATTGTGGTTTTGATTTGCATTTCTCTGATGATTAGTGTTGTTGAGCATTTTGTCATATGTTTGTTGGCTGGTTGTATGTCTTCTTTTTAGAAGTGTTTATCCATGTCCTGTGTCAACTTTTAATGAGGTTATTTGCTTTTTGCTTGTTGATTTAAGTTTTTATATCGATTTTGGGTCTTAGACCTTTGTTGGATGCATAGTTTGTGAATATTTTCTTCCATTCTGTAGGTTGTCTGTTTACTTCCTTGATGGTTTCTCTTGCTGTGCAGAAGCTCTTTAGTTTAATTAGGTCCCACTTGTCAATTTTTGTTTTTGTTGCAGTTGCGTTTGAGGACTTAGTCATGAATTCTTTGCCAAGGCCAATATTGAGAAGGATATTTCCTAGGCTTTCTTTTAGGATTCTTATAGATTGAGGTCTTAGATTTAAGTCGTTAATCCATCCTGAGTTATTGTTTGTATATGGTGATAGGTAGGGGTCCAGTTTTATTCTTTTACATATGTATAGCCAGTCATCCCAGCACCATTTATTGAATAGGGATTCTTTTCTCCATCATTTATTTTTGTTGAGTTTGCTAATAGACATTTGAGAATACAGAACTTGGATACTACTTTTGGACACAGATGTGGAGGTTTTTCTCTTGATTGCATTTGTGTGTGTGTGAGAATAAGGAGAAAGGACTAATACATGGTCACTTCTATTTGCTGCTGTAGCAGCAAGGAGAATCTGGCAGAGGTAGACTGTGTGTGTGTGTGTAAGTATTGGCCATGACACATTGACACATCCTGTAATGACACTATCTCCCATGTGCTTGTCATTCTCCAATGTGCTAGGCTTCAAAACCTCACCAGGGGGCGCAATTGTAATTTCTCCCATTCATTTCATTCATCAACCATTTATCTAGTTAGCCTCTACTGTATGCCTGTCACTGAAATACATTGTTTTGTTTTAAACCTCATTTGAATCCTGTGAGGTAGATTGAATTACCCCTCTTTCCATAAAGGTAATTGAGCTTTAGGAGAGGTTAAGTAAATTCTGTCGTCAGCAATACATGGAGAAGCCGGAATTTGAACCCGTGTTTTTCTGCCTGCAGAATGTAAACCCAATACCCTTACACCCTGCTGCCTCCCCCATGTCATGCTATCGCAAAGATTGAATTCTGTTCTCCAACCCTCTCCCTCCTGGATATCTTTACAGTGCTCGGCTTTCCACGGAGCTACTCCGTGGAAGTCCCTGTTCCCCTGACCAACAGGTGAGCACCTCGGCCCTTACCCTGGGTTTGTGTTTCCTTATAATATCCCCATTTGGGACCTTGTCATTCGTATCTGCATTTTATTTATTATTATTATTTTTGAGACAGAGTTTCACTCTGTTGCCCACGCTAGAGTGCAGTGGTGCGATCTTGGCTCACTGCAACCTCTGCCTCCCAGGTTCAAGCAATTCTCCTGCCTCAGCCTCCTGAGTAGCTGGGATTACAGGCACTCACCACCATGCCCAGCTGATTTTTGTATTTTTAGTAGAGGTGGGGTTTCACCATGTTGGCCAGGTTGGTCTCAAACTCCTGGCCTCAGGTGATCCACCTGCCTTGGCTTCCCAAAGTGCTGGGATTACAGGTGTGAGCCATCATGCCCAGCTGATATCTGCATTTTAAAGGCACATTTCCAACTTAGATGCTATGGAAGCATCCACATTTCATTTTACCTGTCTCTGTGGCTTGGCCTAAGTCTCCCTTAAGGTGGCTGTTCCCTAAACTCAGAGTAGATTTGAGAGGAGGGATGCTGCCTCCGAGAGGGACAACCCTTTAAGCTATTTCCAGTTAGCAATACAGCACCCCAGTCAGGACTGTCTGGTGAGGAGAGCAGAATCTTGCTGGAGGCCACTTGAGAAAGAGGTCCATCTTGACCTGAATGATGGGACAGAGGAAACAGAAGACTTCCTGAGAGGAGAGTGGTCAGCAAAGGCTGGGACCGTGGAATTCTGTATGAAGATTTGTCTAAAATATGGGGTGAAGGCAAGCGGCAGATGGGCTGAGGCTTATGTGACTTAGGGCTTCAAAGGAGCCCAAGCTAGTCATTTTCTCAGCACAATTTGTGCTTATTCTTTGCTTTTGTTTCAGAACACGAGCCAGGGGGTGGGTAGAGGGGTGGGAGTGAGTCTTGAGTCTTATTATCCAGTTGACAAACTGAAGTCTTTCTATTTTTTTTTTTTTGGTAATGACTATAGAGTTTTCTTCACATTTCACAGATTGAAACCCTTTACTTTGAGAATATGGCTAAACCTGTCCAAAGATACTGCCCAGAGCTATTGATTTGCTCTCTCCAAAAGGACATTCTTGTCATTAAATCATATTTTCCTAAAGATGGGATGTAGCAAACCTCATTGACTGCGGCCTAGTGCATAGCCAGCTCCTTGAGCACAGGAAGGGACTCGCTTCCACACTGGACACAGGTGGCTCCCTCACTTGTTTCCAGAGGTCCTCTTTAGAGCTAGCACCTGTCTCCCACAAGCTCCCGCCTGGCCAAGCAGATTGAAGGAGAACAGCACAGAATGGGATGCAGCTGGGGAAAACAATCTTGGCAATCCTGCACAGACCCTATCAGACTGCAGACAACCATCCACCTATTATTACTGTGCCTACTACAGATCCTGGCCACAGACCTGGATGCAAACCTCAACTCCAAAAACTAGTCTATGGAGTTAAAAGTCAGGATAGTGCTTACTGTGGGGAGGAGGGAAGGGAAGGAGTTGGGGAGGGGCATGAGAGGGGCTTCAGAATGGTAAGATTCTGTTTCTTGATCTGGGTGGTAGTTACTGGGTGTGTTCTCTTTGTGATACTCTCTCAAGCTGTACACTTAGGATTTGCGATCTTTTCTGTAAAATATTTCAATAAAAGACATTTATTTTTTAAAAATCCAAGTTTCACTTCTTACTGATTGTATAATCTTGGACAAGTCACTTAAGCTCTCCAAGCCTCAGTTTCTTCATCCTACATGATGGGGCCATGATAATGCCTGCCTCACAGTGTGGCGAGGAACATGTGAGCGAATGCCTACAGGCTCTCAGTACAGGGCTTGGCATATTGCTCAGTAAACACTAGTGTCTGCTGTAGCTTCTGTTGCTCAGGATGCACTAGACTACTCCCTGCATGGGTCTACTCTGCTTCCATGCCTTTTCGCATCTCCAGGTCTCTGCTCACACACTGCCCTACCTGATCTTCTCTCCCTGGACCCCCATCACCAAGTCTCATTCAGGGCACACACTGAAGACTCTTTTCCTTACCCTGGGTTTATCCTTTGCTTTAGCCTTTGTTTATCCTGTGTCCCTGCAGCCCCTGGTGAACAGTCTACTGGACGCTTAGTTTATCCCTCTCTTTCTCTCTACCATCAGGCTAGGAGCACAGCCCTCTGTAATGTATACCTTGGTATTGCAGCAAGCACCTGGCAAGCCTGTGCTCAGGGATATTGATTGAAATGCAGCGTCACCAGCTTCTCTGTGGGATATATGGTATGGTTCCCTGAATTTGAGGATTTGAGATGCCTCCCCCCAGAGTTGTTCCTTTGTTCCATCATCTTGCATTAAAGTGCCATGTTGTGTTTTCACTACTGGGAAAATATCATTTGAAAAATACACAGCAAGTGTTAGATGGTGCATCTGGCCTGCCATCTCGACAGGAGAAGGGTGAGGAACCAAGGATGGATCCGTGGCTGGGGCTGGGCCCTGGCTTGGACATTTGGTGTTGTTTGGTGCATCCAATGTAGAGATCCCAGGCCGGGGTCAGGGAGCTGCTTCCAGAGCGGCCTCAGGTCTTGATAACTGGATACCCTACACCTGGTGCATTCATCCTCCCTTCCTACTTCTGGGCTCTGGGCTTCCCTTTTTTTGTGGGGGGACAATACCTACCCTGCTGCCTTCACAATACATCCAGAATCCAACAATTTCTCAACATTTCCACTGCTTACCCTTTGGTACAAGCCGCCACCATTATGTGCCAGATGAAATTCTGTAATAGCTTCATAACTGGACTAGGCTCCCTGTTTCCATTATTGCCATTTGTAGCCTGCTTTCCCCATAACAGCCATAGCTATATTTTAAAAATGTAAATTCGATCAAGTCACTCACTGGTTTTATAATCCCCCAGTTTCTGACACACTGAAGAATAAAACCCACTCTTTTTTGTGATCAACTAGACTATATATCACCCCAATCCATGCCCCATAACTTCCTACTAACTCTAAGACCTCACCTCCTATCCTTCTCCTTCTTGCTGTTTTTTTAGCCGCAATGCCTTACTTGACAGGACTTGGCTGGTACTTGATGACTACATTGCTTCCTCCTTGGGAACTTTGCATTGGCCGTTCCCTCTGCCTGGAATATTCTTCCCCTGATAGTCACACTTGCTCACCGTACTGGGTCTCTGCTGGATGTGACATTCACAGCAGCCATCCTTGACTGGTCTATCCCTTAACCCTGATTTAGTTTTTCATTGAATTTATCTGTTTTAGTCTATATCTGTGTACTTGCCTTTCCTCTGCGGATAGTTCTTCTGGGTCTGTCTCCTTGCCAGAATGTAAGCAGGGACTTATGTTGTTTCCTACTGCGTCCTGAGGATCTAGAAGATGGTCTAGCACAGCGCAGTGCTCGATAGAAGTTTACTGAATGGATAAGTGAATGCAGTGAGATGGTGAAGTGAAGAGTATAAGCATGACCCCTTGGTTGAGATAGTTGCTGTCCCATGCCTCTGCCTCCAACTGCAGCAAAGTCACTTGCCTTTTAGCCAGGCCCTGGTATTCCCCAGACTAGTGGTGAGAGCCTGGAATCAACTAATTGGCTTCAGATCCCAGCTCTGCAGCTTATTAGGTGTGTGGGCTTAGGTAAGTTTCTTCGTCTCTTTCTGCCTTAGCGTCCTCTTCTGTAACAAGTAATAGCCACAGGTCTTGTATGTGTATATTGGAGATAAAAATGTATACTCCATTATACCAGGCAGGGCTTGGAGAAGTGATGCCCAGAGACCCAGCTATCCTGCATCAGGGTTTGACCTTCTGACTCGCAGGTAGAGTTGCTACCTGGGTCTGGACTGTGATTTTTGTCAGGGCAACCCTGAACTATTTTCATTCCTGCATGGACACAGACTGTGCCTTACTGCTTGACCTCTTTCTCCAATTGCCGCAGCTACACTCCACAGGCTTGGGCTTTGCAGGGCCAGAAGGCCTGTGATGCCTTCTGCTTTCACATGTGCATTCAGGAGAGACATACCGGGAAACCCCCTTGGCCCCAAATCTAATCCATGTTCTTCAGTTTAGCTCTATTAATAAGATTGATTTTTTTTTTTTTTTTTAGACGAAGTCTCACTCTGTTGCCCAGGCCGGAGTGCAGTGGCGTGATCTCTGCTCACTGCAAGCTCTGCCTCCCGGGTTCACGCCATTCTCCTGCCTCAGCCTCCTGAGTAGCTGGGAATACAGTTACCTGCCACCACGCCCGGCTAATTTTTTTTTTTTTTTGTATTTTTAGTAGAGATGGGGTTTCACTGTGTTAGCCAGGATGGTCTCTCGATCTCCTGACCTCATGATCCACCCTCCTCGGCCTCCCAAAGTGCTGGGATTACAGGCGTGAGCCACCGTGCCCTGCCAAGACTGATTGATTTTAAAAAACATACTCTGCCTCAATTTAGTCTTTTTTTTTTTTTTTTTAATCATGTTTCTCCTCTCAGAACTCAGGAGGAGAAGATGGGAGTATTATTTATTGGGCTCCTAAATGCATAATCTTATTCGACCTTCATAACAACTCTGTGAAGTAGGCAGATATTGGTTGCCTTGCCATTTTTCAGGTGAGTCAACTGAGACTTAGAGATGACATGTCCTGAATAAAGTCACTCGTGCAAGTGGCAGAGCTGGGAGTCACACCTGAATCACCAAGCACCAAACCCAGAGCCTCTCCAATTTTACTATGGGTGTGTAAGGGCGTGGGGGGCATGATTCGGTCATCACTTAGTTCAGGGGGAGGGGTCAGTGGAGACCATGATCAGCAATCAGTCCTGGAGCTGGCAGGGGTGTAGTAGTCAAAGGCACTGGATTTGAGACACGGGAATCCAAGGCTGGTTTGGGGAGGTGTGTGGTAGGGCTGGGGTGGAGGAGAGTGGCACGGTGTCAGGGATGCAGCAGAAAGGGCGGGAGGGAGCCCTCCCAGACTGCCCTGAGGGAGAGCTGAGGGAGCCCATTAGCCCGAGCCCTTGCTTAATTGGGAGCCCCAGCTGAGGCTAATCTGCCCTGCCAGCGAGAAGACAGGCAGGGGGCCCTGAAAGCTGTGAGCCCTTCCTGCTGCAGTAGAAAGGAAGCGAGGAGCAGCCTAGCGGGGAAAAGGCTTGAGTAGGAAATAGAAAAATAGCTCTTGGGAAATCAAAAACATTTCCAGGTCTAGGAGAGGCCGCCCTTTTCTCTCAAGCACATCTTCCCCACCCCGCCCCCCACCCTGCAACTGTTGCCGCCCAGTGGGGCAACATGAAGGTGGCTGTTAAAATGCAAATGTGACCCAGGAGGGCAGACACATGAAGGCACTACACCAGCTGTTAGGCGGAAACTGGCTTTAGTTGGCCAGCTTAGCTTCAGTGAGCCCCGCTTCCCCAGGCAGGGCTTGGAGAAGTGATGCCAAGGGCCCGCTGTCCTGCATCAGGGTCTGGCCTTCAGACTCGCAGGTAGAGTTGACCTGGGTCTGGACCGTGATTCCTTTCAGGGGACACCTGAACGGTTTTCATTCCTGCATAGGCACAGGCTGCGCCTTGCTGCTTGACCTCTTTCTCCAACTGCTGTAGCTACAACCACAGGCTGGGGCTTTGGGGGGCGAGGAGGGAAAGTGAGGGAGTAGGTTCAGCACAGGTATTAGAGAGGTCTCACTTCTCTGGGCTTCCTAACCCCAAACTTTATCAGGAGGCCATGTACATGGGGTTAAAGAGCTGGCTTCTCATGGATGATGGGGCATGTGACTTTAGGAAAATCCTGGCTGGGTCTTTTGCTAGCTGCGTGACACTTACGAAAGTCCCTTAAAGCTCTCTTATCCACAGATTCCTCATTTGCAAAAATCTGCCTAAATAATATCTACCGCTTATGGTTATTGTGACCTTAGCAGCCTATCGTGGCAGGAAACAAATGCTTTCCTCCCCATATCTGACCTTTTGTCCCCTCACGTTGTTTGCTGGTGTTGCAACTTTCTGCATCCATCATTCCCTGGGGTTAAAAAATAGCCTCCAGAAGACCTATATGAAAAATGTGAATATATGTTTACCGAATCAATGTTTCAGAGGAATAACACTAGCAAGTCAGCATCCTCTGATCCCAGCCATGGGGAAGAGTTTGTCACATTTAATTAGACATAGGGAGTGGGTCCAGGGAGAAAGTGACAAAGGCAGGGTAATCACTGAAAAGACCATGAACACTGGGGGTTCCCTTGGGAGAAGGGGCAACAGGGAGAGGAAGGCCAGGGGACTGGGGTGCTGGAAGAAAGGAGGCAGACTAGGGCAGGCTGGCTCATGGCTGCTGGCCCCCTGACAGAACCCATGATGTGGGACCTGTAGAGGCTCAGACTGACCTGCTATGTTGACCAGCCAGAGCTCACAGCCATTGTTTAAATGGAGGCTTCACCAGAAAGTCCTCTTTGGCCCTTGGGAGTCCTGGGCCTGGGTCTGGCAGTCGGCTGCAGAGCCAACCACTTGACACCTGTGCCCAGAGAGCTGCTGTGTCCCCTCTGCCCTGCACAGTCCCTGACACAAATGGGGCCTTCTCCATATATCCACTGATGAATGAGATACATCCTGTCCTCCCAGCTGACTGCGGTTCACCAGCTCCCAGTTCCCTGTCCACCCAACAGGACTGGGCATCTGACACCAGCCAGCCTCACCTCCTGCTTTGGTCACACTGAGTAACTTTGTCTCCTGCAATGTACTGCCCAGAGTAATGAAAAAGTCATAATAAAACCCTTAATATTTAAAGCTCAGGGAGTTGCAGCCCATACCATATTGAGCGAAAAATAATTAATCCTGAAAAAGGCCTCACTGACTCCATTTCCTCTGCCTTGGGCTGCCTGGCTTGTTGGAGCTTTTCTTTGTGAGTGGATTGGAGGCTGCAAGTTGACTGATCTCTTAGGGAGAGGAAGCCCTCATTAATTTGTCTAAGGTAAATTCAACAAAAAATGTTGAGGTCGGGCCAGGTGCGGTGGCTCACACCTATAATCCCAGCACTTTGGGAGGCTGAGGCGGGCGGATCACCGGAGGTCAGGAGTTCGAGACCAGCCTGACCAACATGGTGAAACCCTGTCTCTACTAAAAATACAAAATTAGCCAGGCGTGGTGGTACGTGCCTGTAATCTTAGCTACTTGGGAGGCTGAAGCAGGAGAATCGCTTGAATGCAGGAGGTGGAGGCTGCAGTGACCCAAGATCGCGCCGTTGCCCTCCAGCCTGGACAACAAGAGTGAAACTCCATCTTGAAAAAAAAATATTGAGGTCCTACCACGAACCAGCAGGGCAGGGATTTTAGTCTGTTCTGTTCACTGCGATAGCCCCGGTGCTGGCCCATAGTTGGGGTCAATAACATAGGCTGCCTCATGCATCAAGCCTCACAGTAACCCGTGAAGTACTTGTATCATTCTCGTTTACAGATTATAAACCGAGGCTTCCAGAGGTGAAGTGACTTCCCCCGGGTCACTCAGAGAAGTGGGCAAGCTGGGAGGTGAGGGCGTGTGTATTCACTCCTAGGTCGCCTGGATTAATAGGAACAGTTTTTCTGTGCTGTTTCATGTGAGAAGAATGGAGGGGTTGGGTGGGGAGTCTCACTGTGTGCCATCTCATGGGCCCGCCAACATGTCATCTAGACAGACAGCTATTTTTCTTTGCCTGTTAGCTGTTTCCTTGTATATGGTTCTGACATTTAATGAGTCATCTGTGGGGAACAGAAATGGAGGGCGGGGGGCAACAAAATTGTGTGTAAACTGTCCTTCCATTGCTTTGTTTTTAGCCTCAGGAGAAGAAGGGCTGTTACTTTCATTTAAAAGTGGATCCACCTACACACAGGGCCAGGTGTACCGTGAATGTTCTTTAAGATGGAGTTGGTTTCCCCCTCGATTTTGCCTCATCTCGAGATCTAAAGCTGTCACAGGGGAAAGATGCCAGTTCCTACCTTGGAACCAACAAGTTCTGGCTGTGTTAGGTGTTTTAGAACGAGGAGTCATGGCCTCCGGTGTGTGGGCAGTGGGAGAGGCAAGGCGTGCCGGAGCTGCAAGGATCTGAGTCACAAAGACCAGCGGTTCTCCAACTGCGTCCTGGGAACATGCTAGCAATGCAAAGGCGCAGGCCCCATCCAGACTCACTGATTCAGAAACTCTGGGGAGGGGCCTTGCAATCAGTACTTTAGCAGATCCTCCAGGTGATTCTGATGACAACTGATGTAGACTAAGGTTTCTCAGCAGCAGTGCTGTTGATATTTTGGACCAGGTAATTCTTTGTTGTGGTGACTGGCCTGTGCCTTGTAGGATGTTAGTAGCTTCCCTGGCCTCTACCCACTAGATGCCAGTAGATCTGCCTTCCAGTTGTAACAACCAAAACTATCTACAGATGTTGCCTAATGTCTGCCTGCGGGTCAAAATCATCTCTGTTTTGAGAACCAAGGATCCAGACGCGTGTTTCTCGAAATACAGTCCATGGTCCAGTAAGCATCTGCCTCATCTAGAAATTTGTTAGAAGTGAAGACTCTTGAGGTCCACTCCAAATCTACTGAGTCAGAATCCACATTTTAACAAGGTCCTCAGGTGATTCGTATGCAGTTAGGATTGACAAGAGCTGACCTAAACCAACTTCTTCAGTTTATAAGTGAGGAGATGGCTTTCCAGAGGGCAGATGACCTGCTCAAGATCATGTCTCCTGAATCCTGCACATGTAAGTCTTTGTGTTCATTTACAGTGGTTGTTTCTGAAATTAGGAGAGCTGCCCACATGGATCCTGAGGCTAAGATTTGCATAGGGCTTTGTGGTAGGGACCAGCGGAGGCAGGAGCCAGAGCTTTTACACACTATGGAAATGGCAATCTCTGTAGTTGCCAATCCATACAGTAGTTTTGAGGAGAACTGGTCAGTTATTTTGTAGGATGCCCTCAATTGGGATTTATCTGATTTTTTTCCTCATGATTAGACTAGGGTATGGGTTTTTGGGAGGAAGACCAGAGGGGGCAAAGTGTTATTTTCATCATATCATAGGTCGATCTTTGTATTTTCCCCAAGTAATTGATTATATTTTCTTGAAAACAAAATGGTCAGGTACCTCAGCACCTAACCACCAGCACAGTAACTTTACTTTGCCTTGTTGAATGTAAAGTAAATCTTATATAATACAGTGCTTTTGAACTGTCTCAGAATTTCCTGCTTACAGTCTCTTATGGCCGATAAAAACCAGCCAGGCAATATTAGAGCTGAGATTTCATGCAAAGTCCCACCTTTCTTTTATTAATGGGGAGTGATAGGCATAGCCCTTCTCTAATGGGCAGCCAACCGCTCAGCAATTTTCCTTTTATGGTTCCCATTCCTGAACATTGCACCCATCTAATTAGTCAGATTGACAGCAGGCTCCTGGAGAACAAAAACTGCAGCCACTGATTCCAGGACAAAGGCAGTGAGAGGGATGTAAAACCGTAGTAGGAGGGAGGTCTCCGAGTGATGCTTTCTGACCAGGTTACTTTTTTTGTTTGAGATGGAGTTTTGCTCTTGTCACCCAGGCTGGAGTGCAATGGCGCAATCTCGGCTCACTGCAACCTCTGCCTCCCAGGTTCAAGCAATTCTCCTGCCTCAGTCTCCTGAGTAGCTGGGATTACAGGCACCTGCCACCACGCCCAGCTAATTTTTGTATTTTTAGCAGAGACAGGGTTTTGCCATGTTGGCCAGGCTGGTCTCGAACTCCTGACCTCAGCTGATCTACCTGCCTCGGCCTCCCAAAGTGCTAGGATTACAGGTGTGAGCCACTGCACCCAGCCCTGACCAGGTTTCTTTAGGTACTTTGGTTAGAATCTCATTCCAGATGTGGCATTGACTGCTTGGGGAATTCTCTCCATTAGAACAGATTGTTTGACATTATGATGAATTTTCAAACACTCCAACAGCTACTTCTTACAACACCCTCTCACGCATACTCTGCAAGACAGACACACACACACACACACACACATGTCTCCCCTACTGGCCTGCCAGATTTTGCAAAATTTCCTTTGTTTGAAGAAACTGCACTGAGTTAAGGTAGTAAAAGTCTCTGCTAAAGTGCAAGTGTGTAAACCCACGGTATTATTTTTCTACTGCTGTTGTAATAAATTACCACAAACTTAGGAACTTAAAATTACACAAATTTATTATCCTACAGTCTAGAGGTCAAAAGTCTGAAATGGGTCTTACAGGCTATAATCAACATGTTTGGCAGAGATGTGTTCCTTCTGGAAGCTGTGGGAAGAATTGAATTCCTTGCCTTTCCTAGCTTCTGGAGGCTGCCTGCATTCCTTGGCTTCCACCTTCCTCCATCTTCAGGTGCATAACTCTTAATTGTGTGATTCTGCTTCCATCATCACAGCTTCCCTTTGACTTTGATGCTTCTACTTCTCTCTTAGAAGGACCCTTGTGATTACATCAACCCACACAGTGAATCTGGGATCATCTCCCATCTCAAGATCTTTAACTTAATCACATCTACAAAGTGCCGTTGTAACCTTTTTTTTTTTTTTTTTTTTTTTTTTTTTTTTTTTGTTGTTGTTGTTGTTGTTGTTGTTGAGGCTGAGTCTCGTTCTGTTGCCCAGGCTGGAGTGCAGTGGCGCAATTTCGGCTCACTGCAAGCTCTGCCTCCCGGGTTCAGGCCATTCTCTTGCCTCAGCCTCCTGAGTAGCTGGGACTACAGGTGCCCGCCACCATGCCTGGCTACATTTTTTGTGTGTTTTTTCAGTAGAGATGGGGTTTCACCATGTTAGCCAGTATGGTCTCAATCTCCTGACCTCGTGATCTGCCCGCCTTGGCCTCCAAAGTGCTGGGATTACAGGCATGAGCCACCGTGCCAGCCAACGTATTTTAACATGTAAGATAACATATTCATAGGTTCTAAGCATTAGGATGTGGATATTTTTAGGGGGAGGCAGGAGCATTATTTGGCCTACCATACCTAATTCACTCTTCTGTTAAATGCAGATAATAATATTATTAAGTGCTAAACTGTGAGTACCAAAATAGATGTTACATGTCATTTGTTTGGCACAGGCTCTGGCACACAGTAAGGCCTGAGCACTGGTTAACTAATTAGTGGGGAGAAGGACTGAGCAGGTTGAGAATACGGGAGTTGTCTAGGGCAGGAGGGATCCAAGTGGGGTGTTGCTCTGAACAGGTGCTGGGTGATATTGGCAGGAAAGTAAGTGTGCAGAGTTGTGTAAGTTGCACCAAGAGGAGGGAAGAGGGAGAGACCACTGAAAAGCATTGTTTTCTTAGCTGTTTTGACTGTAACATTTTTTTCTCCAGTCTCCCTCATCTCTTGATTGAGGATAGCTGGTCTCTAATGTCCCTGAAAATCGCCCCTCTGCCAAACTACCTTTGCTCCGCACCCCTCTATGGCCCCATTTAAGTCCTGCTCTTCTTCAAGGTTTGGCTCAAACACTACCTCCTCCAAGAAGCTTTTACTAGTCATTTAGTAATCATGGTCATTTTCGCTCCTCCATTGCCAATAGTGCTTAATTCTAAGACCTGGCGTGCAGTGTCCTAGTCTAGTTTTTCCAATTAGATCATAAAACACTTTGTTGTACTACTATGTGACTTGCAGTGCCATTTCAAAAACTGAACTCCTCTCCACTCTCCTCTGCAATTCCACCATCAACCTACAAATTCTCTTTTTCTTCTTAAAGGCCCCTCCTTTTACCATCTCCTAAGCATGAAACTTGGTTGTTGTTGTTGGCAAAAAACATTATTTTCCTTTAAAATAAAATGTACAACCAAAAATGCTCAGGTCCTGGAGCAGTAGGGAAGACAGGGGCATACCAGGGAGCCCATTTCAGGGTAGGGACCTGTGGATCTGATCCCTCCACCCCCATACCTTTGTAAAGGAGGGGAGGTCTGTAAGCCAGAAATTTCAGAAGGGAAGGGAAATACATGCCATGCTGGTGCTTTTTCTGGAATGGGTCATCCTTTAGGTACAGAACACCACCTTCATCCATGACATCAGAACCACAGACTGGCACAGCCCTTGGAAATCACATAACACACCCATCCCCCATCACACACATGGACACACTGAAGCTCAGATAGGGAAGGGTATGCACCCTAGGGCACACCCCAAATCAAAGAGGTGAGGTCAGGACTAGACCACCTGAGCAGCTTTAGCAGGGGACTGTGGCCCCAGGCCTGGATATGCACAGTATATCATGAGATACATCAGACATGTGAACGCTGTGGAGAGAAATGGCTGTGATTGTCAGGGAGCAGCCACTGCCCAGGGGCGCCTGACCTCAGCAAAAGGTGGCTATGTAAAGGCCAAAAACTGGATGGTGGTCATGAGCCTCTGGACTCTTTTCAGCACCAAATGGTGGAGGTCTCTGCTAGCTCAACTTCTTGGGGCCTCTCAGGTAGAGTTGCTGTTGCTTGAGGGCTGGGGAGAGGCCAGCAGCACTGGAGTCAGACTTGGCTTCTGCCCTTCTGTCTCAGCCCACCTCTGTCTTCAGTAGGGGCAAGAGAGGACGCGGGGTGGGGAAGGCCAGAGTAGAGTAGCATCTTGTTTCTGGCTTCCGGGCAGTGGGCTGCCTCCTCCCAAGCAGGATCGAAGGGTTCCGAATAGCTTTCCCTCAGGTTAAGAGGGTATGCTCTTCGCTCTGGAAGTCCCACCATGCTGGACCCTATGTTGGTTAGGGGGACAGCATACTCTAGGCAGGCAAAGATGGTGCACACCCCAGCCTAGCAATACACGTGCCCAAAGTAGACAGCCAGTGCTGAGAAGGCGACGTGCCGACCGTGCAGAGCCGCTGTTCCAGCCTGGGACTTGCCTCCGTGTTCTTCTCGGTCAGCCGGAGAATGCGGCAGAGGCGCATACGACCAAGTAGCACAATGAAAGCATTTTCGGGACCGTGAGGTCCTTGGAGGAGATTTGAGCGAGCAAGGGCCAGCACGAGCTCTCCATGCTGCCGAGGCCGAAGTCGAGGGGGCAGAGCGGGAGGTGCCAGGAACACTGGGAGGTGCAGCCGGGTCAGTGGCTGCAGGAGGCTCAGGCCACCGAGCAGACGGGTGGAAACACCCCGCGCAGCGCTGGGGCGCCTATCCGCCCACAGCCCAGCTCCTCGAGGGCAGCAGATGGGTGCCCAGGCAGTGGCAGCCAGGACGTAGGGGGAACCCGAGCGAGGCTGAGGGGCGGGAACGTCTAAGCATGAAACTTGCCACTTATTTAGCCTGTATTCCTTGTCTCTGATAATCTGGCAGAACAAAGTCTTCATGATTCTTCTTAACAAAAAACATCAGGTGATTTGCGTGCTGAGGCGGATTAGGGAAAACACCAGCGTAATTAATGGTAGTGCGGTCTTGGGAATCAGGCCTCCAGAGTTCCAGTTCTCGTTCTACATTTAAGGAACCACATAACCTTGGGGAAGTTGCCCCCTTCTTCCATCTGCGTTTTCCTTGTGTGTATTACAGCAATTGCTTTTGCAGCAACCTAATAAAATGAGAGTATTGGGCTAGATAGTCGCGAAGGGTCCTTTGAGCTCTTGAGCCTTCCTGTCCTATGTTAAACCTACTTAGTGTTAAGGCCCCATTCTCAGGCCTGCTTACCGCCCTCTTATCCCTGTTAGAGATGGGAGAGGACAAAGCTGTTTTTCAGACATCTTAAGTTAAGCCCAGGCTCTGTGCAGAGGATGAAGTTACTGATTACAGAGCAATTTGTTCAGGAGACACTGAAGATAATTAGCAAGAGAAGAGTCAGTGTGTCTTGAATGGAGTTCTTCTAATCCCTTAGGCATTGATAAGTCAATTCCATGAGCACTACACTAGCTGGTCAAGACTTCTGGGGAACTAAATGCAAGAGCTGCACAGGCACTAAATAAGCACTTGCAAGAAGGCAAATTTAGTTTCGCTTGGGGGATGCTTGATGCCCAAGAGAAGGGACTGCCATGCCATTTAATTCTCTTCTCATTTAACATTCATTTGGGTGAACATTTTTGAATCCCTGGGACATAGGAGATACTGTCAGTAGCAAAAGTGACTATGCCACCTTCCCTCCCCTCAGGAAACTTTTAACACAGTGGAAGAGACAGACTGGTCAAAACTGCAATACAAAGTGGAATGTAAAATGGAGTAAGCGAGGCACCCCAAGGTGCTATGGGGGTTGAGAAGAAGGTGAGCTCTGAGTTGCTTGGGGCCGTGCTGACTCCAGAAGGATGGCTGGGTATGTGGTCACCACAACAGGATGAGACGACACTTGAGGTGGAGGGGATGGTGTGAGCAAAATTGCAAAAGAGGGACAGTCTGGGGCAAAAGAGAAAGTGGATGATGGTCGATTTGCCTAGATTACAGCACTCTACACACTATAAAATAGAATTAAAAAAATATCAGGTTCAGCTTGTTTGAAACTTGAAAAGATGTTGGGCTTAATTTACTGGCAGTGAGGAGACACTCGGGGTTTCTTTTTGGCATAGGAATAGCATGATGTGCATTATGTATGTAGAGTTGCACATTAACAAAATATTAACAAATGAAAGGAATGCATTCCCATCTTATTCTTCTGAGATGAAACCAAGAAGCTATACAAAAGGAAAAGACGGGTTGCAGCGTTTCACACTCCCCATAGTTATGTGAAAAGTAAGAATTGGCAATGCCAACCTCCGTGCTACTGTTTCTGGATTCTCCAATGATTCCCTGGGCTGGTGGAATCAGAGAGGTGTGACAATAAGCTGTTTTCCCCAAATGACTCAGCTGCCAGGTGTTACATGCATCTGGCTCAGGAAAAACAACCACATGGAGATCTGTTTGTTACTCAGAATTCCCTCTAGGTGGCCAGAAACATCCCCTAAAGTAGTTAAACGAAAGAAAAAGAGAAGGTCAGAAAAAGCATTCACAAATACTGAGCTGCTTGGCTGTGTATGTGGCTGTTTGAAAAGTTTCCTGGAAGTGTGTTCAGGGGGAGAATAGCCTAATCCTTCAGGTCCCTATCTGCTGAGGGTTGGGTGAAGATTCTGGGAAGTGGGAGTAAGTAACATTCACATTGATTAAGATAAAAATAAGACAATGACAAAACCAAACATGTTTACTAATAAGTAGTCCTTGGTATTGTGGATGTGCTTCTTGCAATTCCCTCTGTGTATGCTTGTCATAAGATTAAAATGATGCAAGGACACAGAAAGACAGAAGAGGGGTGTGCTTAGAATTGGGCAGGAGAGGCCGGTCGCAGTGGCTCACACCTGTAATCCCAGCACTTTGGGAGGCAGAGGTGGGCGGATCACGAGGTCAGGAGATCGAGACCATCCTGGCTAACACGGTGAAATCCTGTCTCTACTAAAAAATACAAAAAATTAGCCGGGCGTGGTGGCAGGTGCCTGTAGTCCCAGCTACTCGGGAGGCTGAGGCAGGAGAATGGCGTGAACCTGGGAGATGGATCTTGCAGTGAGCCGAGATTGCGCCACTGCACTCCAGCCTCGGCGACAGAGTGAGACTCCATCTCAAAAAAACCAAAACGAAACAAACAAAAAAAACGAATTGGGCAGGAGAAATACCAGCACCCATCCACTGAGTCTTGGTGGGGTCTGTGAAATGCCTCATCATTTCTGGTTGCTCCAGAACTGGCTGACACAGGCTGCCCTGATGGACACAGGGATATGAGGTGCTTTGGAGGCTTCAGGGACACTTATGAAATGTCATTCTAGGGCTGGTTAAGTCTAAAGATGACAGGGAGTGTAAGTTAAAATTGCTCAAATCAATAGCCAGGCACAGCAAAACATGCCTGTAGTCCTAGCTACTCAGGAGAAGGCTTAAGTCCAGGAGTTCAAGACCAGTCTGGGCAACATAGCAAGACTGGTCTCTTAAAAAAGGTTACTCAAATCACAAGGAGAGCCAGAGTTCATTTAAACTAGTGATCTTAAAAAACTTTGACCTTTCTTTCTTTCTTTCTTTCTTTCTTTCTTTCTTTCTTTCTTTCTTTCTTTCTTTCCTTCTTTTCTTTCCTTCTTTTCTTTCCTTTCTTTCCTTCCTTCCTTTCCTTCCTTCCTTTCCTTCCTTCCTTTCCTTCCTTCCTTTCCTTCCTTCCTTTCCTTCCTTCCTTTCCTTCCTTCCTTTCCTTCCTTCCTTTCCTTCCTTCCTTTCCTTCCTTCCTTTCCTTCCTTCCTTTCCTTCCTTCCTTTCCTTCCTTCCTTTCCTTCCTTCCTTTCCTTCCTTCCTTTCCTTCCTTCCTTTCCTTCCTTCCTTTCCTTCCTTCCTTTCCTTCCTTCCTTTCCTTCCTTTCCTTCCTTCCTTTCCTTCCTTCCTTTCCTTCCTTCCTTTCCTTCCTTCCTTTCCTTCCTTTCTTTCTTTCTTTCTTTCTTTCTTTCCCCTCTCTGGCCGCGGCTACAATCTACTCGGCTTGCTACTGCCCGCGCCGCGGACTGGCTGGGACTGCCGGCGCGCGCCACTGCTGCCTGCCTTTTCTCCTTTGGATGCGCGCACGCCTTCGCCATCTTGGCCACGCTGCTCGCCAGCTCCTGACGCCGACTGCTCTGCCCGCCTCAGCCTCCCGAGGTACTGGGACTACAGACGGAGTCTCGCTCACCCAGTGCTCGGTGTTGCCCGGGCTGGAGTGCGGTGGCGTGGTCTGGCCTCGCGGCAGCCTCTACCCCCCGACCGCCTGCCTTGGCCTGCCAGGGTGCTGGGATTGCAGCCCCTGCCGGGCCGCCGCCCCATGTGGAAGGTGGGGAGCGCCTCTGCCCGGCCGCCCCGTCTGGGAGGTGAGGAGCACCTCTGCCTGGCCGCCCCATCTGGGAAGTGAGGAGCGCCTCTGCCCGGCCGCCCTGTCTGGGAAGTGAGGAGCGCCTCTGCCCGGCCACCCACAGTCTGGGAAGTGAGGAGCGCCTCTGCCCGGCCACCCCATCTGGGAAGTGAGGAGCGCCTCTGCCCGGCCACCCACCGTCTGGGAAGTGAGGAGCGCCTCTGCCCGGCCACCCACCGTCTGGGAAGTGAGGAGCGCCTCTGCCCGGCCACCCACCGTCTGGGAAGTGAGGAGCGCCTCTGCCCGGCCACCCACCGTCTGGGAAGTGAGGAGCGCCTCTGCCCGGCCACCCACCGTCTGGGAAGTGAGGAGCGCCTCTGCCCGGCCGCCCTGTCTGGGAAGTGAGGAGCGCCTCTGCCCGGCCACCCACCGTCTGGGAAGTGAGGAGCGCCTCTGCCCGGCCACCCACCGTCTGGGAAGTGAGGAGCGCCTCTGCCCGGCCACCCACCGTCTGGGAAGTGAGGAGCGCCTCTGCCCGGCCACCCACCGTCTGGGAAGTGAGGAGCGCCTCTGCCCAGCCGCCCTGTCTGGGAAGTGAGGAGCGCCTCTGCCCGGCCACCCACCGTCTGGGAAGTGAGGAACGCCTCTGCCCGGCCACTCACCGTCTGGGAAGTGAGGAGCGCCTCTGCCCGGCCACCCACAGTCTGGGAAGTGAGGAGCGCCTCTGCCCGGCCGCCCCGTCTGGGAAGTGAGGAGCGCCTCTGCCCGGCCATCCACCGTCTGGGAAGTGAGGAGCGCCTCTGCCCGGCCACCCACCGTCTGGGAAGTGAGGAGCGCCTCTGCCCGGCCACCCACCGTCTGGGAAGTGAGGAGCGCCTCTGCCCGGCCACCCACCGTCTGGGAAGTGAGGAGCGCCTCTGCCCGGCCACCCACCGTCTGGGAAGTGAGGAGCGCCTCTGCCCGGCCACCCACCGTCTGGGAAGTGAGGAGCGCCTCTGCCCGGCCACCCACCGTCTGGGAAGTGAGGAGCGCCTCTGCCCGGCCACCCACCGTCTGGGAAGTGAGGAGCGCCTCTGCCCGGCCACCCACCGTCTGGGAAGTGAGGAGCGCCTCTGCCCAGCCACCCACCGTCTGGGAAGTGAGGAGCGCCTCTGCCCGGCCACCCACCGTCTGGGAAGTGAGGAGCGCCTCTGCCCGGCCGCCCCGTCTGGGAAGTGAGGAGCGCCTCTGCCCGGCCACCCATCGTCTGGGAAGTGAGGAGCGCCTCTGCCCGGCCACCCACCGTCTGGGAAGTGAGGAGCGCCTCTGCCCGGCCACCCACCGTCTGGGAAGTGAGGAGCGCCTCTGCCCGGCCACCCACCGTCTGGGAAGTGAGGAGCGCCTCTGCCCGGCCACCCACCGTCTGGGAAGTGAGGAGCGCCTCTGCCCGGCCGCCCCGTCTGGGAAGTGAGGAGCGCCTCTGCCCGGCCGCCCCGTCCGGGAAGAAGTGGGGAGCGCCTCTGCCCGGCCGCCCCGTCCGGGAAGAAGTGAGGAGCGCCTCTGCCCGGCCGCCCCGTCCGGGAAGAAGTGAGGAGCGCCTCTGCCCGGCCGCCCCGTCCGGGAAGAAGTGAGGAGCGCCTCTGCCCGGCCGCCCCGTCCGGGAAGAAGTGAGGAGCGCCTCTGCCCGGCCGCCCCGTCCGGGAAGAAGTGAGGAGCGCCTCTGCCCGGCCGCCCCGTCCGGGAAGAAGTGAGGAGCGCCTCTGCCCGGCCGCCCCGTCTGGGAAGTGAGGAGCGCCTCTGCCCGGCCGCCCCGTCCGGGAAGAAATGAGGAGCGCCTCTGCCCGGTCGCCCCATCCCGGAAGAAGTGAGGAGCGCCTCTGCACAGCCATCCATCGTCTGGGAAGTGAGGAGCGCCTCTGCCCGGCCACCCACCGTCTGGGAAGTGAGGAGCGCCTCTGCCCGGCCGCCCCGTCCGGGAAGAAGTGAGGAGCGCCTCTGCCCGGCCGCCCCGTCCAGGAAGAAGTGAGGAGCGCCTCTGCCCGGCTGCCCCGTCCGGGAGGAAGTGAGGAGCGCCTCTGCCCGGCCGCCCTATCTGGGAAGAAGTGAGGAGCGCCTCTGCCCGGCCGCCCTGTCCGGGAAGAAGTGAGGAGCGCCTCTGCCCGGCCGCCCCGTCTGGGAGGTGAGGAGCGCCTCTGCCCGGCCACCCATCGTCTGGGAGGTGAGGAGCGCCTCTGCCCGGCCACCCATCGTCTGGGAGGTGAGGAGCGCCTCTGCCCGGCCACCCATCGTCTGGAAAGTGAGGAGCGCCTCTGCCCGGCTGCCCCATCTGGGAAGTGAGGAGTGCCTCTGCCCGGCCACCCATCGTCTGGGAGGTGAGGAGCGCCTCTGCCCGGCCACCCATCGTCTGGGAAGTGAGGAGCGCCTCTGCCCGGCCACCCATCGTCTGGGAAGTGGGGAGCACCTCTGCCCGACCACCCATCGTCTGGGAAGTGAGGAGCGCCTCTGCCCGGCCACCTATCGTCTGGGAAGAAGTGAGGAGCGTCTCTGCCTGGCCGCCCTGTCTGGGAAGTGAGGAGCCCCTCTGCCCGGCCGCCCCGTGTCTGGGTAGAAGTGAGGAGCTCCTCTGCCTGGCCGCTCCGTCTGGGAGGTCTACCACGGAGGCCAGAGGCAATGTGGGGGCTGGACGTGGTGGCTCACGCCTGTGGTCCCAGCACTCTGGGGGGCGAGGCGGGTTGATCACTTCGGGCTAGGAGTTCGAGACCAGTCTGGCCAACTTGGCGAAACATGAAGAATACAACAGACAAACCAACCAACCAACTCAATGACAACAAAACAGGTCTACCCTGGAGTCATACTCTAATTTTTTCTATTTTCTTCCCTTTCTGATCCTTTATCCCACTTTCTTTTTCTTCCTCTTCCTTCTCCCTCTTCTTTGTCAAATAGAGGATTGAGTTATTATCACTGATCCATATAAAGTCCCTCTCTCATTTATTTTAACTCCCACCCCCATTTCTATTCCCCGACTTCCCATGTGCAACCTTCCTAATATGTTTGATACGCATCTTTTTGTTTGTATGTATTTTTAGAAAATGTTTATTGTTTTTGTATGCAAAAAAAATTAATAATAAAAAAAAAAAAAAGAAAGCCATAAAAAACTTTGATAAGGGCAAATGATTGTTACCAGAATTACCTGAGGCATTTATAAAACTTTTTACTATGGAAGAATCAAAACACATACAGAATAAACAAGAGTGATGTCACTGAAAATGACTAAGTAGGGAACTTCAAAAATCTGTTTCCGTTAAAGCAGTGATTTAACTGGCAAAAACTGTCAATCAAATTTTTCAGAGCTCTGGAATCCAATAAAAAAAGTTACAACTAGTAGGCGAATGCTGGTTGAATGAATGAAGAAAGAAGCTGCTGAATTTTAAGAGAGCGCTGGGTTGTTTTAACTTACTCACCAAGCCCCACTCAGTTTGGCAGCAGCTGTGAAGACAGTGATCTATATTCCTGGAAAAGGTTGCTGGTACTAGCAGGAGCAATGCTCTTATTCTTATTTTCAAAGAATTGTGGTTGTGTGTTTTAAGCTGCCTGGTGGCTCCCTGAAAGATAGGCTCAGGGCTTGCTTGTTTTTCTTGACTTGGATCTTTCTCAGGGCCGAAGTGGCTGGTTGAAAGCATTTAAAAGCTACAGCCACCTGTGGCAAGGGATAAAAGTCAGGGTGAGCAGTAGATGGGAAATCCTGGGAAGGAAGAGGCAGCTAGGGAAGGAGATACATGGGGGAGTAAGGGCTTGAAAAGCTCCTGTGCATACTGGGGAATCTAGAAGGCCACCACGTTCTCAGGGCTGGACACATGCCCACGGAAGACCTGAGGAGACCCCAAGCTTTCACTTCTGGCTGACCTGTAGGTTTCCTGAAAGCAGGAAGTGAAGGCTAAGGCAGAATCGTAAATGGCTTGTGTTTGAAGAAGTGCCCCATCACAGAACCAATATACAAAGACTGGGAGGATAGTTTTTCATTTTTCTTTTTTCTTTGGCTCTAGGTGTTTAAGGACACCTCTGTCATCTCACTAGCTGACCACTAAACTGACAGAACAGATACTTCAGTGGCCATGCATGACAAAGAATGCAGTCTTCACACACACACTAAACAATAAACACAATGGTATATGAATCCATCATCCTGCTCCCACATTATCAACATTTGGCCATTCTTGCTTCATCCATCCTGTGACTCACTACCCACACTCCACTTGGTTTTATTGTTATCTTTTTACAGTTTCTTAAAAGGTTAAATTTATATACATTGAAGATAAATATTACCTTTTAATAAATGTATACAAAATGTATTTACATACATTTTAACTAGTCAGTTTTGACAAATGAATATGTATGCTTCTGTAGCCCCCATTTCTACCAGGATATAGAACTTTTCCATCTTCTTAGAAAGTTTCCTCATGACCTTTCCAGTAACTCCCCTAGGATTTATTATTTTTCATACTGCCTATGTTCCAATCCCTTGCCTTATTGGCCCTCCCCCCGAGACTGTCAGTCACTGCCTAAGGAGCCACTGTTATTGGTGGGAACATGGGAGGCCTCTTATGTATCTGCCTGGCCAATCCACTGTTCCGTGTAACAAGTAGAGTAAATACTCATGGAAGCTTTGGGGGAAAAGGCCAGAGGTGAGTAGTACCCCTAACAGATGTGGAGGTTCCGAGATTATGTCATTGTAGAGTGTGGCTGGTGGTGGTGGTGGTGGGAATGGCAGCAGTAGCAGCAGCAAGGGGCTTCTGAATGAGGAATCTTCCATGGAATGTTTGGCAGCAGCTTTCAGAAGGGTTTAATTCCTCAAGCCTCTGCATATGCCAGTCCCTTGTCCTGTATCACCGGATATTATCAGGTTGCTTCTTATACATTCTTTTAGAAAGCTCAGCCAGACTCCTGATTAGACCAGATACCCTTCTTTTTGCTCCCACTTTGCATTTCTGTTATGATGCCATGTCATCTTAAAACTGTGAATGTGTTGGTGCCCTGGAATAGATGTAAACTCTTTAAAGTCAGAATTGGGGGCTTATATATTTGTGGATTTTCAGCCTCTAGGCTGCTTATATGTAGTAAGCACAGAATACATGTTTTGAAAATAGATTCGTGTTGCAAATGTGGCCTTTCACCTTACACCTCAGAGCAAGGGCCATTTTGTGTACTAACACTTTTCCGTATCTATCGGAGAGTTGTGTTGTAAGAGCATGTCATTCACCACAAGGGGAGCTTGACCTGACTATGGGTCTGAATCAGTTTTGGTGAGGTTTGGGATGTGTGTGCCAAAAATAGTTATTTTTTTTTTTTTAAAGAATAACCACTTATTAAAGTAAATACAGAACACTTGTTTGGCCAAATTGTAATACTGCTTTACATATTTTCTGTTTGTGAAACAATTCTTATTATATTTGTAACCAAAAATTTCAACTGATAACAGATTTAATTTTCACTGTCAAACACACAGTTGATAATCTTGAGGGGAAAATACATCAAAGTTATGTATACAATTATAGAAGTTCTTATTGTACATGTAGCATGGAAGATACATTTTATTACTTTTTACATATTCTAGAAGACATTCAAATGAAGGTAAATAAATTCAAACTGGTTGATAAACTGTTCTGGTGCTTTCAGGTACTTCATTTGCTTTTTTAGTGATAAGAAAATCCAAAATTATTAATGTTGACTTTCTCATCGTACATTCATCTAAAAACAGTAAAAAAACTTGTAAAGGAAGATTGAAGATTGGTTAATTTAGGCGTTTTATAGTGGCTCATCATTAAGTGGCTGCTGGGGATATCTGCTACAGAAGGAAAAAAAATTGGAGAAAATTCCTCTAGTTATTTAAATCTGGTAAAGAAATAAAAGAAAAACAGACAAAGATAGTTGCAAAGCCACATGATGCTAAAAATAGCTAATTTTGCAGCCTGATGCTTATTCATTTTTATACCTTCTGCAAAGTGCCAAGCATGTCAGAAGCACCACCAAGGCCGGCACTGCCCCATCCAAGGCCAGCTGGGCTCATGGTGCTCCACCCTGAAGGAGACCTCATGGTTTCCCTATCTTCTCCCCCACATAAACCACCATCCCTAGGAAATGTGTCTGTGTAAGCCCCAGCTTGGGGTATGCTTCTGCCCATCAGTGAGAAGCCTGGTCCTTCAGGCTGATAAAGGATCTCATTCCATTTATCAAAGAGTGACCTTTCTTCACCTTCCATTGTGATTCCTTTTGAAAAGTTCCTGGCTTCCTCTTCCACCCTGTAGCAGGGAGCTGGCTGCCAGGCAAAGTCTGAGCAGGCTTGAGGAGACTGGCTGAGCCAGTTGTGAGGAAGTTATTTTTGGTCATTTATGGTTGAGAGGTGTCTTAGCTTGAATTTCTTAGGAAACAGAACCTTAAGCAAAGCTTATGAGCTCATGCTCCGTAGGGGTGCGGGAGTACAATTCCAGGGAAGTGAGAGTAAGGGAAGAGGGGAAATGAGATGGGAATGAGAAAAAGCAAATACAAAGAGTTGTTTTACCAAACTGGCTACAGTTTAACCAAGAAGCCCAGCTATTGCTCCATCAAATGGTGGGTCTTGGGAGAGGCTGAACAGAAACACTGTGTTTGGGAACAGTCTGTTGAGAGAAGGGGAGAACCGATCCATTGTCTCCTCCCTATCTTCCTACTCTGATCAGCCAAGGTTCTTCCCTATGGGGCCTTAGCCGCTTCATATTTCTAGGTTGTGTTACCTGGACCCTCTGGGCAGCTGCTGGGGAAGGCAGAACTCATAAGGTAGACCATGGTGAGCTAGCGGCACACCCTCCCTTCCTGTCTGTAGCAGAAGCCTCAGGGGCCCTCCAATGTGTGTGCCTAGGAGGTTGGGGTGGGTGGCTCTGTGGGTCCTGCAGTGTGGGAGATGGGATGCACGAAGTCTGACATGTGAGGCGTGAGGTGTCCTGCCACGTTGTGTCTTGACTGACATGGGAGATTGGAAGCATCTGTAGGAGCGAGCCCAGCAGGCTGTGCAGGTGAAGAACTACAATGATGTGGCCTCTGCTATGAAGATAATATGGAAACTCCATGAATCTTTCTACAAACAACCAAATCCTCCTCTCTGTGGCCTATAAGAATGTGGTAGTGCCAGGCGAGCCTTCTGGAAGATCGCCAGTAATACCGGCCAGGAATAAGTGGCTAAGCTCATCTCAGGGCACATACAAACTGTATCCTCTGTAAGAAGTATGACCATAGGGGGTGTGGTGGTTAGTAGAAGACAGAAAGACAGAAAGAAGGGGGAACCTGCACACAGTGGCTTATGCCTGTAATCCCAGCACTTTGGGAGGCCTAAGTGGGAGGATCAGTTAAGGCCAGGAGTTTGAGGCTACAGTGAGCTATGATTCTCCACTGCTCTCAAGCCTGGGTAACAGAGCCAGATCCTGTCTCTAAAAATGAATGAATGAATGAATGAATAAAAAAGCAAATAAATAAATAAATGGAGACACACACACACACACACACACACACACACACACACACACACACACACAGGGGCCTGGCTTCTTCAGAGAGCAGAGGATGCTGTTGTGTTTGTGCTTGCTTTGCCACTTGCATATATCTTGTGAGCTCCCATAAGTCTGGGGCCATTTTCAGGTTGTGGCACTGAGTGCAGCATCTGGCATACATTAGGAACTGTGCAAATGAAATGGGCAAGAGACAAAGTGAGTCTACCTAGGAAAAAGCCCTCCACAGCATCTAAGCAGGGTAAATGACCCCGGTGCAGATGGAGATTGGCCTTGCTTTCCAGAGCCATGAAGGGAAGGCTCATCCCAGTGCTGGTGGCTGCCTGTGCGAAGTTGTGATTTAGAGAATTTTATAGCCCTGCTTTCAGATGTTCACTCACCATTTACTGCTCTGCTGCTAATAAACATCTTGTCATAATGATAAACAGGGCAACTCGAGGGGGCCGTCGGAGCTATGTTTAAAGAGCCTTGTGTTCTGCAGAATACCAACCCTGCCTGTGGATCAGAGAGCCCCAAATTTATTTTTAAAAATCTGTCTTTATTTATTTTATTATTATTATTATTATACTTTAAGTTTTAGGGTACATGTGCACAATGTGCAGGTTTGTTACATATGTATCCATGTGTCATGTTGGTGTGCTGCACCCATTAACTGGTCATTTAGCATTAGGTATATCTCCTAATGCTGTCCCTCCCCCCTCCCCCACCCCACAACAGTCCCTGGAGTGTGATGTTCCCCTTCCTGTGTCCATGTGTTCTCATTGTTCAATTCCCACCTATGAGTGAGAACTTTTATTGTTGATGTGACTGAAATCCAAGAGAGGCAAACTGTAACTTTGTTGGAAACCTCCAAAGGGAGGGGACCCAAGAGCTGCAGGGAGCTGTCCAGGGTCCTGTGGCTGGGGAGAAGATGGCACAGCGGCCTCTGGACACTGCATTCTTCCAGAGTTTGTGGTAAGCGTTGGTCAGGAGGAAAGAGGAAGCCTCCTTGGGGACAGATTTCCCAAGGTTCCCAAACTGAGATGCCACACTCCTCAGTGCCCAGGTATGTGGTCAGAATATGAGTTGAGACAACTGGGGAAAGCCTGGCCCTCATGGTGCAGTGAAAGATGCTTCAGGCAATGATAAAGATTTCCCCTAGTGCCCATGCTTTTGCATTGCAGAGATGGTGCCACATGCCACCACCCTGTGGGTTCAGTCTTCTGTTGATACCCTCTTAGCCCTTCTTCAGGTGCCCCTCCTTCCCCTTCCTCCTCTCTTTTCCTCCCCTCCTCCTGTCCTTCCCATCCTTCTCCTTTCCTTTCTACCACACCCATGCTTCACACCCGCTGCACAGTGGAAGGCTGAGATGGGACAAGGGCCAGGATACAGAGGCCACTTGCAGGTGGGCATTGTGTTGTTTATGGTGGGAGGAAAGAAAGCATCCACAGGAAAGTGAAAAGCTTCAAAGTGACTGGCAGCTGGGAAGAGGCCAGTTTGGGCTTGCCAACTTTGAATTCAGGCAGCTGGTGAACTGCCTGTTGCCCATGACATTGGCACTTCAAGAGTAATGAGGAAAATGTAGAGAGATGTCAGTCCACTTTATCTTAGAGAGGCAATAGGCCTCAATTCTTTGAATTGAGGGTTTCATTTGAAAATGAAAAGAGATACATTTTATTCTGATGCTCACATCCAAGATGAAAAGAGAAAGCTCCATGTTCTCAGCAGGAACTCAGTGCTTCAGGTGGCAGAATTCTTTGGTTCAGGAAACCTCTCAGCATCCCTGTACGTAGGGTTAAGTCTTGTCTGAGTCCAGAGAGACAGTCAGGTTGTACAGTCATAACTCAGGGGCCTGGGTTCTTTCTTCAAGTCTCACGCAGCAACAGTAGCTTCTGGGCAGGGTCAGCACACTTCCAGAGGCAGAGGCCAATCTTCTAGCTATCTTCTAGCACTACAATGATGTGGCTGTGCTGTGCAGGTGAAGTACTACAATGATGCGGCGAAAACTTGGAGGCAAGAGTAACTCTCTTCTAGCACTACAAACACAATTCTAACTAATAGTAGACTCAGCTGGGTTAAAAAACATCTTTTTTTGATACTTAAATATTCCTAGGAAGGACTAAGACGCACTGAAATGCATTTTTATGCAGAGAAGCTGAGGCTCTGGGGCCTCCTTCCAGTTGGAATGGCGCAGGGGATGCAGGGAAGGAGGCAGCTGCTTTCCTCTGGCACCAAGACTTTTGAGATGCTGGCAAACTCTAGGTCCTACCTTGATCCCAGAGGCAGGCTGAAATTTCCATAGCTCTGGAGCCATAGGAAAGAAGAATTGCTGGCAGCCTCTGGCTTTACCTTTTAATGTTTTGGCAACATGGTGTAAGAACATAGGCTTTTAAATCACAAACTTACGTTCAAATCTCAGCTTCCCTGCTTCATAGGTAAGAAAGTTACTCATCTTTGTCTATCAAATAAGAAGAAAGACGTGACCCCCTAATGTGTCATGGGATTCAGTGAAGTAGCATATTATAAACAGCAGGCACACAGTAGCCCCATGTCAAGGTTAGATTCTCAGCAGAGAAATAAATCAAACCCTCTATCAATAACAATAATTTTCTTCTTTCCAAACTGATGCTTCTTATTTCTTACATCTTATTGAATTGTCTAGAATTTTATAAACAAAATAATAAACCATGATAGAAATAATGGGAATCTTTGTTTGGGGCCTCTAGTATTTTATAGCTAAAAATAAAGTCAGTTGGAAAGAGAATCTCTTTATCACATTGAGAAATGACTCATCTCTTGCATTTTAAAATGTTTATTTAGAATGCATTTGAATTTTATGAAATGGCCTATTGAAATAATCATATGACTTTTTTTTCTTTTTTAACAGAATCTTGCTCTGTCGCCCAGGCTGGAGTGCAGTGGTGCAATCTTGGCTGACTGCAACCTCTGCCCCCTGTGTTCAAGCGATTCTGATGCCTCAGCCTCCTGAGTAGCTGGGATTATAGGCATGCACCACCATGCCCAGTTAATTTTTCTATTTTTCTTAGAGACAGGGTTTTGCCATGTTGGCCAGGCTGGTCTCAAATGTGTGACCTCAAGTGACCTGCCTACCTCAGCCTCCCAAAGTGCTGGGGTTACAGGCGTGAGCCACTGTGCCCGGCCAGTCATATACTTTTGTCATAGACAGTTATGTGCTGCAAAATGATGTTTCAGTCAAGGGTAGACCACATATACTATAGTTATGTCATAAGATTATAATATTTTAGCAGTCCTTTTTCTGTGTTTAGATATGTTTAGATACACAAGTGCCTACCATTGTGTTACAGTTGCCTACAGTATTCAGTATAGTAATATGCTGTACAAGTTTGTAGCCTAGGAGCATCAGGCTATACCATATACCCAAGGTGTGTAGTAGGCTCTGTCATCTAAGTTTGTGTAAGTACATTCTATGATGTTCGCATAATGACAAAATTGCCTAATGATACATTTCGTTTTTGTTTGTTTGAGATGGAGTCTCACTCTGTTGCCTAGGCTGGAGAGTAATGGTGTGATCATGGCTCACTGCAACATCTGCCTCCTGGGTTCAAGTGATTCTCCCACCTCAGCCTCCCAGGTAGCTGGGACTAAAGGCGCACATCACCACACCTAGCTAATTTTTGTATTTTTAGTAGAGACGGGGTTTTGCCATGTTGGCCAGGCTGGTCTTGAACTCTTGACCTCAAGTGATCTGCCCGCCTGAGCCTCCCAAAGTACATTACAGGCATGAGCCACCGTGCTTGCCCCCTAATGATACATTTCTCAGAACGTATTCCTGTCATTAAGTGATATGTGACTGATAAGTGGTGATAAGGTATATTCACAGATTTCTTAGTGTTGGACTAGCCTTATATTTATAGGATAAACTTTGCTGTATCACTGGAGATTTTTTTTTTTTTTTGAGATGGAGTTTCGCTCTTGTTGCCCAGGCTGGAGTGCAATGGCACGCTCTCAGCTCACAGCAGCAACCTCCGCCTCCCGGGTTCAAGCCATTCTCCTGCCTCAGCCTCCAGAGTAGCTGGGATTACAGGCATGCGCCACTATGCCCGGCTAATTTTGTATTTTTAGTAGAGATGGGGTTCTCCATGTTGGTCAGGCTGGTCTCGAACTCTGGACCTCAGGTGATCCACCTGCCTCGGCCTCCTAAAGTACTGGGATTACAGGTGTGAGCCACCGCGCCTGGCCAGGAGATTATTTTTTAATGTACCGAACCCATTCATAATATTTCAACTTGTTCTCCTGTCTCTACTCTTTTAGTCCAAACTCTACACAGTGGCCAGACTTATCTTTCTAAAGTGTAAATCAGATCAAGTCACTCCCCTGCTTAAACACCTTCACCGATTTACCATTAATAACATAGAACTTCCTATCACAACCTGTAAGACCTTTTATTCTCTGACTCCCACCCAGCTCTCTTTCCACACTCCCCCTGGTTCCATCCAATAGCACTGGCTTTGAGCATGCCAGCGTTACTCTGTCACAGAACAATGTTCTTCTCCCAGATTTTTTCTGGACTATTACTTTCTCATTATTCATAACCCAACTCAAATGTCACCTTCTTAGGCATTTCCTGAGCTTCCTAGTTAGGCAGCTTTGTAATACCTCTTGATTACATTATCCTATCTTATTTTCTTAGAATTTTCCTGTACCTGAACTTACATTACTTTGTTGATGCCCTGATTGTCTGTTTCCTCTCACTAGGATGTATGTGCCTTGAGAGCATGGATTTCTGGTCTGTTTGGCTCACTGCTCCTCGGAACTGCTGCCTAGTGAATGATGAGTGCTTAATAAATATATTCACAAATAAGAATGCCCTGTTATATTCCCTTTTTATTTTTGGTCCTTTGTCTGGTTTTCCAATAACTTCAAAGCCTTAATTGGATGCCTTCTCATCCTTTTGTGTGCCTGGGATCAGCTTACATGGCACAGGACCCTCAGAGTGGAATGGGACCTTATGGATTAGTTTCCTGACTTACTCAGTGCAGGAAGCCTCCTGTCCCATCCTGGAAGATGACTGTCCAGTCTCTGAAGATTTTTCTTGTTTTTTGAGACGGAGTTTTCCTCTTGTTGCCCAGGCTGCAGTGCAATGGCGCGATCTTGGCTCACTGCAACCTCTGCCTCCCGTGTTCAAGCGATTCTCCTGCCTCAGCCTCCTGAGTAGCGGGGATTACAGGCACCCACCACCACGCCTGGCTAATTTTTTGTATGTTTTTAGTAGTGATGGGATTTTACCATGTTGGCCAGGCTGGTCTTGAGCTCCTGACCTCAGGTGATCCACCTGCCTCGGCCTCCTAAACTGCTGGGATCACCCAGCATCTGAAGATTTTTCTAGGAGCTGGTATGTGTATGGAATTGCTCTACTTCCAGTTTTAGCCCTAAGATCTTCTCTTTACTTTTCTGGGGGAAAATTATTGCAATGGGAGGCCTGATGACTTTTTGAGACCAAGAGTATGAAGACATAAAGAGAGCCATAGGGAGATGTCTAGCTGGAGTGATTTCTTATCCACCATAAACATCTTTGGGCCATGGAAACAAGCCCTGGTCATTGGTAGCCAACCTCCCCAAGACCGAATGAAGTCCCTATAGTATGCCCTTTGTTTAGTTTGGAGATTCTTGTTCTAAAAATGTAGATATAAACTGTACTTTCCCTTTTCTTTTCTGCATTTATTAAGTCTTTCTTCCTTTTTCTCAAAAACATTTTGCTATTTATCCATGGCCTTTGGGGTCCTGGGGACAATAGGAAGTAAACAACAACAACAAAAATGATCTTGGTGACTACCCACCTCTGCAAAGGAATTTCCCATTTGGTGGCGTAATTCTTATTGATGTCTCTGTTTTGTTTTTCCTCTTGATTGTGAACCCCTGGGTGAGGGCTGGTGGCTTATTGTCTTTGAATATCAGTGTCTGTCAGAGAGCAGGGACTGGGTTCATATTGGTTAAAGGACCCCTGTTTTGGATCACCAGTGACATCAAGGGTATGTGTGTGCCACACCAGGAAAAATTACAGGCTCCTGAGTCATTTGAACAAAGATTTGAACCTTGAAGCTGTTACCTACTGCCTGAGTGATCTTGAGTGTGTTACTTTAATATTTTCTAAGCTTTAGGGTTTTTTTTTTTCATGCAAAATGGAGATCATAAAACCTATACCTTATAGGCTTGTAGGGAGGATTAACCAAAAAATGGTTTGTAAAGTGCCTGCACTTAGTAGGTGTCCTGTGACCCATAGTTGCTAATATTAATCTTTCATGTACTCCCAAGACCTCCAAGCAGGGCTCAGTTTATTTATCCTGGCTAATTATCATCAGCAAGGAGGCCTCCCAACCTTCTCATTGGGCGTAATTACCCAAGTGAAGTCATCCACAGGGAGTGGAGCTGCCATCTGCTCTGAGGCCTCCCAGGCTGGGCCTCCCCTCCCACTTCTGGAGCCCAGGAACAGATGTGGGAGGCTGAGCAGGCAAGACTTCCGTTGCTGTGGTTAGCAGCTGAATTTCTGGAATTTCCACTAACAGCTCAAATCAGAAAGCTAGAACAGCTGTATATTTCCCTGGGGCCTGCCAGGGCTTTATACATGTGTGTAGGAAGCCCCTTTTCTTCTTCTTCCCCTCCTCACCAACGTTTTTTTTTTTAATTACTGAAATTTTCTGTCAATGGTGATGATATAGGAAAGGGCAGAGGGGGAGAGGGTGACAGTGAGGGTGCAGCAGGTTGGGAACCAGCAAAATGATCTTTGGGGCCTAATATCCTTTGTCTCCAGTAGATCCATGGTGTAGAAACAGCAGCAGTAAACAGGGAATCAGGAGGTCTGGAGTTGGGAACCAGCATTTTTGTTAATGCATCTGGGGCTGTGGCAAGTCACTTCACATATCTAGGGCTCAGCATCCTCATACATGTGATAAGGGGTGGACCTAGATGAGTTCCAAGACCTTTTCTGTAAAGATCCAAGTTCTCTTTCTGTATTTCTGGGTCTCTTTCTGTAAAGGTCCATGTTCTCTTTCTGTATTTGTGGGTCTCTTCCCACATTATCCCAACAATGGGACAGTGTCCCTGAGCCTATGCTCCATTCCCTGGATTGGCCTCTGGTTACTGAATCTTCTATGATGTGTTAGATGATAGAAGTTGTCACATAAACTTATTACTGTCCCAGGGGCCTTTCTTGGACAGATACAGTGTTTTCAAACATACAAGATAGGTTTTCTAACATTGGAAATTCAAACGGTGTACAGAGCGTTGGGGGAGACTATGTGTGTGTGACAGATTGAGCCAGGGCTGGAGGGGCATGGTGAGAAGAGCAAAGCCCTGCCAGCCATCCCTTAGATCTTCCACGGCCACTATGTTCAGACATACGTATGCCCTTGTGTGGCCTTACGCTTTGTTCTAACACAATGGCTGTCACTCATTGAATACCTGTTGTGTACCAGGCATTGCTCTGGCTAGTCCCTAATCCTCATAGGAACCCTGCAAGGAGGGAGTTACAGTATTTATCACTTATAGCTTCAGATATTCTCAAGTACCCCAGGGGTCCATGTGGTGCAGCAACCTGCAATGTTGAGTTTGCTCCATTTGCTGAGAGGCTGGGTGCAGAGAGAAGTTACCTGCCTGGTGAGGGAGGCTTGCTCACTGCTCAATGCCTGCACCTCGACCCTTCAGAAGGCATGACTCTTGAAATAATAGTTTAGTTCTTTGGTGGAAAATGGCTTCTGAAAAAAAGCCAGTTACTAGTGTTGAGGATGTAGGTGAAAAGAAAATAATGAGGGCCAAGAAGGTGGACCAGAAAATAGAAATTTGAGATAAAAACTGGAAGGTTGGATTTAGCAGTGGCTCAGGTTCATAATGCAACTGAGAGAGCTCACCACATTTTCTTTATAGAAATGAGACAAACTGATTCAAAGGCACTGTAAGGAATGTTCAAGCCTGTGCAAATGATAACCTTTGACTACCATGTGGAAGGCACTCAAAATACAGGTTACATGGAGTGTGGGTCATGAAGGCCAATGAGCCCCAAAGCCCCGTTCTCAAGGAGTTTATGTCTAGCAGAGACACAGACAAATAAATGGCCAAATATTCTAGAAAATTCTATAAGATAAATACCCATGACTGGGATGCTTAAAGGGCTATCAGAATTCATAGGATTCATTTCTAACTTAGGTCATTCAGGAAGGCCTCTTGGAGGAGGGATTTATTAAGCTAGATTTTATAAGGTTAGTAGGATTTAGATGGGAGGAGGGCATTTTGGGCAAAGGGACTAGCATGAGACAAGGTCTGCTTATTAGATGGTCTGGATATGGCTGGCACATGGTAGATAGACCAGTTTGGCTTGAGTGTAGAATTCATGGAAGTATTATTAAAGAAAAGCTTACAGGAATAGGTGCTCTGCTTTATGGGAAGTCCTCAAGTGCCAGCCTAGGGAGTTTGGGTGAGCTATATTATGCTGTAAAAACAAATAAGTCTAAAACCTCAGAAGCTTAAATCAACAAAGCTCAATTTTTGCTCATGCTACAAGTCCATCCCAGGTCAGCAGGAAGCCTGCTTCCTGTCCTCCTCACTCCAGGGTCATGCTGATGGAGCTCCCACCTTCTGAAATGTACTTTGAGACAGTTGGAGGGAGAAGACATGGAAATTTGCACATCAGTACTTAAAGGCTTCCACTTAAAAGCAGCGTGTCAGCTGAGCGCGGTGGCTCATGTCTGTAATCCCAGCACTTTGGGAGGCCAAGGCAGGTGGACCTCTTGAGGTCAAGAGTTCGAGACCAGTCTGGCCAACATGGTGAAACCCTGTCTCTACTAAAAGTACAAAAATTAGCCAGGCATGGTGGCATGTGCCTATAATCTCAGCTACTCAGGAGGCTGAGGCGTGAGAATCACTTGAACCTGGGAGATGGAGGTTGCAGTGAGCAGAAATCACGCCACTGCACTCCAGCCTGGGACACAGAGTGAGACTCCATCTCAAAAAAAAAAAAAAGTCGTGTGTCATTTCCACTCACATTTTGTTGGTCAAGCTTAGTCATATGGTCGTGGGAAGAGGAGGGAAAGACATTCCCACCATGGGCCTGGAATGAAGAGGACTGGGATATCGGTGAAAATCATTGATTGCCACAAGTAGAGAGGGTGTGGGTGGGCTTCTAAGCTTTTGTATCTGACAGTGACATGACCCCTTGAGCTTCCTGCTTCGTAGGTACATTATTGTCCATACTGAACGCACTGAAATGGCCTGCTCCGTGTTGGTCTCCCGGGGATCAGTTCTTATTCTTATTTGTTCTTCAGGGGTCAATGGATTAGGTGCTTAAGCAGGATTTGTAATATAGATAAGTGAATTTATTTTTTGAAGGATGGATTTGGAGAGAGGATAGATCAGAGCCTGAGGAAGTCAATTATTATATTTCTCCCAGTTAAGTTTGAAGAAAGAAAGATACTCTACGCAGAGGTGTTTTGGCCTTTTTATTGGGAAACATTTTGTCACTCAAATGCTAATAATTAGAAATAAAGCAAAATACTTATTTTGCTAATAACTAGAAATAAAGCAATGAGTGCTAATAATTACAAATAAAGCAAAATATTTACTTCCTGGAAACCTGAAAACTGCTTGTGCCTCTTGCCATGCTCTTCCCTAAGGGGCCTATGCCCAATTTCCCCATAGAGAGGTGAAACATTTGAGAATTGTTCCAATCTAGTTTGGTGTGTCTGGAGTGCTGGCCTTTTTCCTGTCTCTGGTCTAATGGGTACATGAGTCTGGTAGCTTCTGGCTCCAGAAGGATTGATGTGGTCAGCCTTGGCAGTGACAACTCATAAGATCAAAGTGTCTTTTGAAAACAGCATTGCTACGGACAGCCCCAAGCTTGATTAGATTGTGACTGGATTAGAGGGCCCCGGTGCAATTAGCTGCTTCTCTAGCTTCCCCTCCTCCCATGGTGGGCAGAGGCTGCCATGCAGGGCAAGATGCAGGCAGGGGTGTAAATCCCCTCTGTCTTGCAGGGGGGTAATTTGATTTCTATCTAGTCAAAGGCATGCTTGGGCTGCCTATGTCACAGTCTGTGTTACTGTCTGCTTTTTGGCAGCCCCAGTAGCATTCTAATGGTTTCTCCTGTCATAGAGAAGCTTTGGTTAAGAGCAAGGGCAGGGGCAGTGCAACCTGGGGTTGGGGTCCAGGTTGGGGGAGAAGATGGATGAGAGGGAAGATGGCAGGGAAGGGATGAAAGGGAAAGTAAGGCTGAAGAGAGCCTCGCTCATTCCAGAGGGGCTGTTAATAACCTCTGCACCTGAGATTCCTGCATCAGGTCTACTAGATGTAAAACTCAAAGATGTTGAACTTGTGTTGGGGAGGAGAAAAGACAATATATATATTTTTTGGTAGAATTGAGAGCGGTAGAAGTCACACACCTCAGGAGTAAGGGACTCATAGCTCTAGTCTTATCTCTGCTTCTTACTAGCTGTCTAGTCCTAGGAGGGTCATTTCACATCCCTAACATTAGTTTTCATCATCTGTAAGACCAGACAGTTGGCCTAGATGAGCTCTAAAGTCCTTTTGGGGCTGGTATTCCATGAATCTGTTTGGTAAGTATTACTAGGGCCTGTAATGCCCTATTTAAAATTTTATAAGCCCAGGCATGGTGGCTGACACCTGTAATCCCAGCACTTTGGGAGGCCAAGGCGGGTGGATCACTTGAGGTCAGGAGTTCGAGACCAGCCTGGCCAACATGGTGAAACTCTGTTTCTACTAAAAATACAAAACAAAAACAAAAACAAGCCAGTCATGGTGGCGCATGCCTATAGTCCCAGCTACTCAGGAGCCTGAAGTGGGAGGATCGCTTGAACCTGGGAGGTCAAGGCTGCAGTGAGCCAAGATTGCTCCACTGTACTCCAGCACAGGTGACAGAGTGAGACTCCATCCCCCCCAAAAAAAAAATTAAAAATAAGTAAATAATATTTTGTAAGTTATAAGTATACACACACACATTTGGAATCAGTTTATTGGTTAAAAGTTAACCAATAAATTTGACTTAAGGCTAAATTTCCCCACCTATGAAGTGGGAATAAATATAGTACCTATTTCATAGAGTTATTGAGAAATTTAAATTAGGTAATACATAGAAAGTACTTACATAGGACTTGTTCTGTAGTAAATGCTTAAATATAATAGCTATTGTCGTTGTTATTATGGGACTGTCCACATATATGCCCATTTGACCAAATGACTGGTAGAAAAATATACATTGAATTATTTTTTATTATTATTATACTTTAGGTTTTAGGGTACATGTGCACAATGTGCAGGTTTGTTACATATGTATCCATGTGCCATGTTGATTTCCTGCACCCATTAACTCGTCATTTAGCATTAGGTATATCTCCTAATGCTGTCCCTCCCCCCTCCCCCAACCCCACAACAGTCCCCAGAGTGTGATGTTCCCCTTCCTGTGTCCATGAGTTCTCATTGTTCAATTCCCACCTATGAGTGAGAACATGCGGTGTTTGGTTTTTTGTCCTTGTGACAGTTTACTGAGAATGATGTTTTCCAGTTTCATCCATGTCCCTACAAAAGGACATGAACTCATCATTTTTTATGGCTGCATAGTATTCCATGGTGTATATGTGTCACATTTTCTTAATCCAGTCTATCATTGTTGGACATTTGGGTTGGTTCCAACTCTTTGCTATTGTGAATAGTGTCGCGATAAACATACGTGTGCATGTGTCTTTATAGCAGCATGATTTATAGTCCTTTGGGTATATACCCAGTAATAGGATGGCCGGGTCTAATGGTATTTCTAGTTCTAGATCCCTGAGGAATCGCCACACTGACTTCCACAATGGTTGAACTAGTTTACAGTCCCACCAACAGTGTAAAAGTGTTCCTATTTCTCCACATCCTCTCTAGCACCTGTTGTTTCCTGATTTTTTAATGATGGCCATTCTAACTGGTGTGAGATGGTATCTCACTGTGGTTTTGATTTGCATTTCTCTGATGGCCAGTGATGAGGAGCATTTCTTCATGTGTTTTTTGGCTGCATAAATGTCTTCTTTTGAGAAGTGTCTGTTCATGTCCTTTGCCCACTTTTTGATGGGGTTGTTTGTTTTTTTCTTCTAAATTTGTTTGAGTTCATTGTAGATTCTGGATATTAGCCCTTTGTCAGATGAGTAGGTTGCAAAAATTTTCTCCCATTCTGTAGATTGCCTGTTCACTCTGATGGTAGTTTCTTTTGCTGTGCAGAAGCTCTTTAGTTTAATTAGATCCCATTTGTCTATTTTGGCTTTTGTTGCCATTGCTTTTGGTGTTTTAGACATGAAGTCCTTCCCACGCCTATGTCCTGAATGGTATTGCCTAGGTTTTCTTGTAGGATTTTAATGGTTTTAGGTCTAACATTTAAGTCTTTAATCCATCTTGAATTAATTTTTGTATGAGGTGTAAGGAAGGGATCCAGTTTCAGCTTTCTACATATGGCTAGCCAGTTTTCCCAGCACCATTTATTAAATAGGGAATCCTTTCCCCATTTCTTGTTTTTGTCAGGTTTGTCAAAGATCAGATAGTTGTAGATATGCAGCATCATTTCTGACGTCTCTGTTCTATTCCATTGATCTATGTCTCTGTTGTGGTACCAGTACCATGCTGTTTTGGTTACTGTAGCCTTGTAGTATAGTTTGAAGTCAGGTAGCGTGATGCCTCCAGCTTTGTTCTTTTGGCTTAGGATTGACTCGGGGATGTGGGCTCTTTTTTGGTTCCATATGAACTTTAAAGTAGTTTTTTCCAATTCTGTGAAGAAAGTCATTGGTAGCTTGATGGGGATGGCATTGAATTTATAAATTACCTTGGGCAGTATGGCCATTTTCATGATATTGATTCTTCCAACCCATGGGCATGGAATGTTCTTCCATTTGTTTGTATCCTCTTTTATTTCATTGAGCAGTGGTTTGTAGTTCTCCTTGAAGAGGTCCTTCACATCCCTTGTAAGTTGGATTCCTAGGTATTTTATTCTCTTTGAAGCAATTGTGAACGGGAATTCACTCATGATTTGGCTCTCTGTTTGTCTGTGATTGGTGTACAAGAATGCTTGTGATTTTTGTACATTGATTTTGTATCCTGAGACTTTGCTGAAGTTGCTAATCAGCTTAAGGAGATTTTTGGCTGAGACAATGGGGTTTTCTAGATATATAATCATGTCATCTGCAAACAGGGACAATTTGACTTCCTCTTTTCCTAATTGAATACCCTTTATTTCCTTCTCCTGCCTGATTGCTCTGGCCAGAACTTTCAGCACTATGTTGAATAGGAGCGGTGAGAAAGGGCATCCTTGTCTTGTGCCAGTTTTCAGAGGGAATGCTTCCAGTTTTTGCCCATTCAGTATGATATTGGCTGTGGGATTGTCATAGATAGCTCTTATTATTTTGAGATATGTCCCATCAATACCTAATTTATTGAGAGTTTTTAGCATGAAGGGCTGTTGAATTTTGTCAAAGGCCTTTTCTGCATCTATTGAGATAATCATGTGGTTTTTGTCTTTGGTTCTGTTTATATGCTGGATTACATTTATTGATTTGCGTATGTTGAACCAGCCTTGCATCCCAGGGATGAAGCCCACTTGATTATGGTGGATAAGCTTTTTGATGTGCTGCTGGATTCGGTTTGCCAGTATTTTATTGAGGATTTTTGCATCAATGTTCATCAAGGATATTGGTCTGAAATTCTCTTTTTTGGTTATGTCTCTGCCAGGCTTTGGTATCAGGACGATGCTGGCTTCGTAAAATGTGTTAGGGAGGATTCCCTCTCTTTCTATCGATTGGAATAATTTCAGAAGGAATGGTACCAGTTCCTCCTTGTACCTCTGGTAGAATTCGGCTGTGAATCCATCAGGTCCTGGACTCTTTTTGGTTGGTAAGCTATTGATTATTGCCACAATTTCAGAGCCTGTTATTGGTCTATTCAGAGATTCAACTTCTTCCTGGTTTAGTCTTTGGAGGGTGTATTTGTCGAGGAATTTATCCATTTCTTCTAGATTTTCTAGTTTATTTGCATAGAGGTGTTTGTAGTATTCTCTGATGGTAGATTGTATTTCTGTGGGATCGGTGGTGATATCCCCTTTTTCATTTTTTATTGCATCTATTTGATTCTTCTCTCTTTTCTTCTTTATTAGTCTTGCTAGCGGTCTATCAATTTTGTTGATCTTTCCAAAAAACCAGCTCCTGGATTCATTAATTTTTTGAAGGGTTTTTTGTGTCTCTATTTCCTTCAGTTCTGCTCTGACTTTAGTTATTTCTAGCCTTCTGCTAGCTTTTGAATGTGTTTGCTCTTGCTTTTCTAGGTCTTTTAATTGTGATGTTAGGGTGTCAATTTTGGATCTTTCCTGCTTTCTCTTGTGGGCATTTAGTGCTATAAATTTCCCTCTACACACTGCTTTGAATGTGTCCCAGAGATTCTGCTATGTTGTGTCTTTGTTCTCATTGGTTTCAAAGAACATCTTTATTTCTGCCTTCATTTCATTATGTACCCAGTAGTCATTCAGGAGCAGGTTGTTCAGTTTCCATGTAGTTGAGCGGTTTTGAGTGAGTTTCTTAATCCTGAGTTCTAGTTTGATTGCACTGTGGTCTGAGAGACAGTTTGTTATAATTTCTGTTCTTTTACATTTGCTGAGGAGAGCTTTACTTCCAACTATGTGGTCAATTTTGGAATAGGTGTGGTGTGGTGCTGAAAAAAATGTATATTCTGTTGATTTGGGGTGGAGAGTTCTCTAGATGTCTATTAGGTCCACTTTGTGCAGAGCTGAGTTGAATTCCTGGATATCCTTGTTAACTTTCTGTCTCGTTGATCTGTCTAATGTTGACAGTGGGGTGTTAAAATCTCCCATTATTATTGTGTGGGAGTTTAAGTCCCTTTGTAGGTCACTGAGGACTTGCTTTATGAATCTGCGTGCTCCTGTGTTGGGTGCATATATATTTAGGATAGTTAGCTCTTCTTGTTGAATTGATCCCTTTACCATTATGTAATGGCCTTCTTTGTCTCTTTTGATCTTTGTTGGTTTAAAGTCTATTTTATCAGAGACTAGGATTGCAACCCCTGCCTTTTTTGTTTTCCATTTGCTTGATAGATCTTCCTGCATCCCTTTATTCTGAGTCTATGTGTGTCTCTGCACGTGAGATGGGTTTCCTGAATACAGCACACTGATGGGTCCTGACTCCTTATCCAGTTTGCCAGTCTGTGTCTTTTAATTGGAGCATTTAGCCCATTTACATTTAACGTTAATATTGTTATGTGTGAATCTGATCCTGTCATTATGATGTTAGTTGGTTATTTTGCTCGTTAGTTGATGCAGTTTCTTCCTAGCCTCGATGGTCTTTACAATTTGGCATGTTTTTGCAGTGGCTGGTACCGGTTGTTCCTTTCCATGTTTAGTGCTTCCTTCAGGAGCTCTTTTAGGGCAGGCCTGGTGGTGACAAAATCACTCAGCGTTTGCTTGTCTGTAAAGTATTTTATTTCTCCTTCACTTATGAAGCTTAGTTTGGCTGGATATGAAATTCTGGGTTGAAAATTCTTTTCTTTAAGAATGTTGAATATCGGCCCCCACTGTCTTCTGGCTTATAGAGTTTCTGCCGAGAGATCAGCTGTTAAGTCTGATGGGCTTCCCTTTGTGGGTAACCCGACCTTTCTCTCTGGCTGCCCTTAACATTTTTTCCTTCATTTCAACTTTGGTGAATCTGATAATTATGTGTCTTGGAGTTGCCCTTCTCGAGGAGTATCTTTGTGGCGTTTTCTGAATCTGAATGTTGGCCTGCCTTGCTAGATTGGGGAAGTTCTCCTGGATAATATCTTGCAGAGTGTTTTCCAACTTGGTTCCATTCTCCCCATCATTTTCAGGTACACCAATCAGACGTAGGTTTGGTCTTTTCACATAGTCCCAAATTTCTTGGAGGCTTTGTTCATTTCTTTTTATTCTTTTTTCTCTAAACTTCCCTTCTCTCTTCATTTCATTCATTTCATCTTCCATCAGCGATACCCTTTCTTCCAGTTGATCGCATCTGCTACTGAGGCTTCTGCAATCTTCGCGTAGTTCTCGAAACTTGGCTTTCAGCTCCATCAGCTCCTTTAAGCCCTTCCCTCCATTGGTTATTCTAGTTATCCATTCTTCTAATTTTTTTTCGAACTTTTTAAGTTCTTTGCTATTGTTTTGAATTTCCTCTCGTAGCTCAGAGTAGTTTGATCGTCTGAAGCCTTCTTCTCTCAACTCGTCAAAGTCATCCTCCATCCAGCTTTGTTCTGTTGCTGGTGAGGAACTGCGTTCCTTTGGAGGAGGAGAGGTGCTCTGCTTTTTAGAGTTCCCAGTTTTTCTGCTCTGTTTTTTCCCCATCTTTGTGGTTTTATCTACTTTTGGTCTTTGATGATGGTGATGTACAGATGGGTTTTTGGTGTGGATGTCCTTTCTGTTTGTTAGTTTTCCTTCTACCAGACAGGACCCTCAGCTGCAGGTCTGTTGGAGTTTACTAGAGGTCCACTCCAGACCCTGTTTGGCTGGTTGTCAGCAGTGGTGGTTGCAGAACAGCGGATTTTTGTGAGACCACAAATTCGCTGTCTGATAGTTCCTCTGGAAGTTTTGTCTCAGAGGAGTACCTGGCCGAGTGAGGTGTCAGTCTGTCCCTACTGGGGGGGTGCCTCCCAGTTAGGCTGCTCAGGGGTGAGGGACCCACTTTAGGAGGCAGTCCGTCCGTTCTCATATCTCCAGCTGTGTGCTGGGAGAACCACTACTCTCTTCAAAGCTGTCAGTCAGACAGGGACATTTAAGTCTGTGGAGGTTCCTGCTGACTTTTTGTTTGTCTGTGCCCTGCCCCCAGAGGTGGAGCCTACCGAGGCAGGCAGGCCTCCTTGAGCTGTGGTGGGCTCCACCCAGTTCGAGCTTCCTGGCTGCTTTGTTTACCTAAGCAAGCCTGGGCAATGGTGGGCGCCCCTCCCCCAGCCTCGCTGCGGCCTTGCAGCTTGATCTCAGACTACTGTGCTAGTAATCAGCGAGACTTCGTGGGCATAGGACCCTCTGAGCCAGGTGTGGGACACAATCTCCTAGTGTGCCGTTTTCCAGGCCTGTTGGAAAAGCGCAGTATTAGGGTGGGACTGACCCGATATTCCAGGTGCCGTCTGTTACCCCTTTCTTTGACTAGGAAAGGGAACTCCCTGACCCCTTGCGCTTCCCGAGTGAGGCAATGCCTCGCCCTGCTTTGGCTCGTGCACAGTGTGCTTCACCGACTGTCCTGCACCCACTGTTTGGCACTCGCTAGTGAGATGAAACTGGTACCTCAAACAGAAATTCAGAAATCACCCGTCTTCTGTATCGCTCAGGCTGGGAGCTGGAGACCGGAGCTGTTCCTATTCGGCCATCATGGCTCCCCATTGAATTATTACTAAATATGTGCAGCATGCCCCACACTCTGGTGGCTCTAGGGGAATGCGATATGTAAGAGCTTCCCTGCTCTTGCTGGGAAGATAAGATAAAAATAATCTGGAACTCTTAAATAGCACTCAGAGGCTGTGTATACTCAATGACTAGGATCAGTAATGTAGAAGTTCAGAGAAGTGTTGGAGAATTTGGAGAGGGCTTCACAGAAGGAGTGAGACTTGAAGGATAAGCAGATTTTAGGGGAGAGTATGGAGTGGACATTTTGGGCAGGGAGAAAGGCAATGACATGAATGGAGTGAACGTGGTGGGTGAGATGCAGTCCTTTCTACCCTATATGTGTGGGAAGAGTCTTCTTTTGTTCCTGATGTATTAGTCAAGCCTGCTAACTACTAGCTTGCTCATAACCTTGCTGGACCTGGGGCTTGTGTGTGTGTGAACATATTTGTGTTCTTGTGTGTTGCTGTTTTAGAATCTGTCAAAAATATGGATGACTCCCTTCCTAGGGCCAAGTCTTATTTAATTCTTTGACTTTCAACAAGACAGACATTTCAGGAAGCCAAGAGATTGTTAGAAGGTTCACACTGTTCCTTTATTCCTTTTCCAACCCAGCATCAAGCAATAGTCAGATATTATTTGTACTTCTTCCAGGCTTTCGTTAAAGGTGGAATTTTCTCAAGTGTCTGAACAGTCTGGGGCTCTTGAAGGCAGATCCAGGCAGATCTGCTCACAGTTCACAGTCAAGCTTTGTGGGCACAATTAGCACTGGTGGAGGTGGTGGTGGCGATGGTGACAGTGGGAAGGGGTCACGACACCACTTATTGCCTTCCCTGGGACAGAAATCATGGGCTTGTCACACATTGAATTATAACTCTCTTACCTCAATTGGGATGCTAATAGAAGCATAAAGATCAAGCCAGCCTGGTTTCTAAATAAAGAGGCTTAGAAGACATTCTGTCATTATTACATTTTCTTCTTTTTCAGACAGCTTCTCTTCAGGGAAATGGGCACCTGATGCTGGTTAATTTACTTAAGAACAATAGACAGGATCATGTTCAATTCCATCTTTTTTTAAGAGAAAGGAAAAAAATCACTTTTTGGTAATGTCAGAAATTCTGAGGATCTTCCTTAATGTTCTGTCACTTTTTGGATGCCAGCCAGTCAGAGTAGGAGGCGAGGGTGGTTCAGTGCCAGGTGTCACGCTGTGTGTGGGGCTCTGTGCTAGGTGCTGAGGGTGGGTGGATCTTAAGAGGAACTTGAGTGTCCCTGAAGCCCTAGTGGAGTAGGTGTTGAGACTGGGAATGGACTGAGAATGGAGGTGTCTCTGGCAGGTGACTCAACAATGACTTCAAGTAGTGTGACCTCCACTTAGGAGTTTTAAAATTCTCTAATAATTATTGATCACTGAATACACTTGTGTTTATTCATCCAGTTTTCAGCTAATATTTTTTTGGGATATAATGTGTGCTGGGCACTCTGTTAGGCATTGACTCTAACTGTGAACAAGGCAGGCCTGGTTCCTGCCCCTCATGGAGGCTACATTTTAATAGGGCCGGCAGATAACAAATGAGTAAATGGAAAATAAACAAAATACTTAAAGATTGTAATAACTGCCACAAAGGAACCAAGTGGAGTGTCGTAATGTAGAGGAAAGGGAATACTACTTCATGCCTTCCCTCCACCCCCAGCTACTTATAGCTCCTTTTTCCCTAACCCTTAGGTTTTCATCAAATTTCTGACTATAATGAGAAATTAGAAGCTTTCAGATGTGAACTCCTTCATCTTCCTGCCACTAAATCTGAAAACATTAATACATTTTCTTCCCCCTGTTAACAATAGAGTATGTATTCCTTTTCTACTAAATGCCAATCTTTCCATTATCTTCTGGATCTCATCCCTTCTTATCCTCTCAAGCATTGCACTTATTTGATGATTTGCATCCTCTCCAGCATTATCACCTGCCTCCCTTTCTCTGCTGGGTCGTCCCTATACTATACAAGGACACCCTGATATCTCCAAATATCAAAAACCCCTTTATTGACCTCACTTCTCTATCCAGGTACTGTTACATTTCTCTGTCCCATTTCATACCCAACCGGCATGAACTCATCTCACACACCTTCTCTACTTCCTTCTCTCCCATTTAATTAAACACTCACTTGCAGCCATAAAAAAGAATGAGATCATGTCCTTTGCAGGGACATGGATGGAGCTGGAGGCCATTATCCTTAGCAAACTTACACAGGTACAGAAAACTAAATACCACATGTCCTCACTTACAAGTGGGAGCTAAATCATGAGAACACATGGACACATAGAGAGGAATAACACATATTGGGGCCTTTTGGAGGATGGAGGTTGGCAGGAAGAAGAAGATCAGGAAAAAAAACTAAAGGGGACTAGGCTTAATAACTGTGTAATGAAATAATCTGTATAACAAACCCCCACAACACAAGTTTACCTATGTAACAAACCTGCACCTATACCCATGAACTTAAAAAAAAATTAAAACAAAACAAACAAAAAAATAAGTGATATCTCATTTGGGGTTTGATTTGCATTTCACTAATGATTATTTCTGTTGAGCATCTTTTTATGTGCTTATTGGCCATTTTACATCTTCTTTAGGGAAATGTCTATTCAAGTTTTTTGCCCATTTTTAAATCAAGTGTTTGTTTTTTTGTTGAATTGTTCTTTATATATTCTGGACATTAATCCTTTAACAAAGATGTGATTTGCAAGTATTTTATCCCATTCTGTGGGTTGCCTTTTGACTTGGTTAATAGTATCCTTTACTGAGCAAAACTTAAAAAAATGTTTTTCATAAAGTCCAAAAAACCCTAAACACTCACCATACTTCTTCCAATAAATCTCTGTCAAGGTTGTACTTGTTTCTGGCCCCATCACACCTGACCTCTTAGTGCACTAAAATCATTTTTGAAAACTCTCCCCTCTTGGACCTGGTGGCCTTGATCCTCTTTCCTCTGTTTCTCTGAACTTCCTTGTTCTCTGCTTGTCTATTTGATGGTTCTTCCTGCTCTACCTGATCTCTAAAAGCCAGTGTGTTTTAGGACTTGCTTTGAGCCTCCTCCTAATCTTTCTCTAAATTCTTTTTTTTATTATTATTATACTTTAGGTTTTAGGGTACATGTGCACAATGTGCAGGTTTGTTACATATATATCGATGTGCCATGTTGGTTTGCTGCACCCATTAACTCGTCATTTAGCATTAGGTATATCTCCTAATGCTGTCCCTCCCCCCTCCCCCCACCCCACAACAGTCCCCGGAGTGTGATGTTCCCCTTCCTGTGTCCATGTGTTCTCACTGTTCAATTCCCACCTATGAGTGAGAACATGCGGTGTTTGGTTTTTTGTCCTTGCGATAGTTTACTGAGAATGATGGTTTCCAGTTTCATCCATGTCCCTACAAAGGACATGAACTCATCATTTTTATGGCTGCATAGTATTCCATGGTGTATATGTGCCACATTTTCTTAATCCAGTCTATCGTTGTTGGACATTTGGGTTGGTTCCAACTCTTTGCTATTGTGAATAGTGCCGCAATAAACATACGTGTGCATGTGTCTTTATAGCAGCATGATTTATAGTCCTTTGGGTATATACCCAGTAATGGGATGGTTGGGTCAAATGGTATTTCTAGTTCTAGATCCCTGAGGAATTCCCACACTGACTTCTACAATGGTTGAACTAGTTTACAGTCCCACCAACAGTGTAAAAGTGTTCCTATTTCTCTATATCCTCTCCAGCACCTGTTGTTTCCTGACTTTTTAATGATGGCCATTCTAACTGGTGTGAGGTGGTATCTCATTGTGGTTTTGATTTGCATTTCTCTGATGGCCAGTGATGATGAGCATTTTTGCATGTGTTTTTTGGCTGTATAAATGTCTTCTTTTCCTAAGTAATTTTATCCAATTCCATGAATTTAAAAGATATCTCTATGCTGATACTACCCAAATTGTCCTCTTCAGCTTGGAACGGTATTAAAAACTACAGAATTGCCTGTTGCTTATCTTCTTGATGGACTCACACGCTTCTCAAATTTAGCATATCAAAATGGGACACTTGACTTTTTTCTCATCCACCCTACTGATCTAAGCTTTTCCATCTCATTTAGCACCACCCTCCATCCAGTTACTGAATCCAAAACCTGGAGGTTATTCTTGGTTCTTCCCATTCTTTCTCCCTCCAAAATGCATCTGGAAACTATCTCCTTTCTATTTGTACTGCCACCTGTTAGTCCAGGGGACCATCATTTCTCCTCTGGACTCGTGCAACAGCCTCTTAATGGAACTCCAAATTTCCTGTCTTGCTACAATTCAATCATTGAAAAAATTAAACAGTATCTTGACACTCGTTTCCAGATATTCTAAGAATTACTGTATTTTCAATCTAAGTTCTATTTATCTACTATTGTTCATTTATTTTTTTCAGTTCTAACTTTTTATTCCCAGAAATAAGACATATTATTATATTATTTAGACAGTGGCAGTTTGAATTTTTTTACCTGCTTTCCATTTTCTTTGCTCTCTATACTTTTTTTGTATTTCAGATCATCCTTCTGTATCTTCCCCATTTTTCCAAAGTATATCTTAAAAATATTTTTTATTAATTACAGGAACTGCATTTCATTTCAGAAGTATGTATTTCAGAGCAGTTTCTTGGCAGTAAACTCAGTTTCTGTTTAATCTGTGAATGTTATTATTTTACCCTCTTAAAAAGATCATTTTGCTGGGTATGTAATTTTGTATTATTTTCTCTCAATGCATTTAAGTTGTAATTCTGCTGTATTCTAGTCTCTGTTGTTGCTAGGGAGAAGATAGCTGTCATCCTAATGGCCATTCCTTTGTAAGTAATTTCTCCTCTTATCAAGCTCCTTTCAAAATCTTCATCTTTTGTGTCATCCAGCTTTCTACTGTACTAGGTGTGGATTTCTTTTTATTTATCACATCTGGAATGTTTTACTTCCTGCATTTTGGGATCTATATTTCTTACTAGCACAATAAAACTTGTGAAATCACCATTATCTTAAATATTGTTTCTCCTCCATTCTCTGTTTTTCTCCTCCTGGGATTCCAACCATGTATGTATATTAGGCTATCTCATTCTATTTTCAATGCCTCTTAACTTCTCTTTTATATTTTCTTCTTCATTTCCCTTTGCTACCTTCTGCCAAGTCTTTGGATATATCTTCTAGCTAATGAATTCTCTCCTAAATTGAGTCTAAAACTATTGTTTAGCCAGTCCATCAAGTTTTTTTATTTTCATATTTTTCATTACTAATAGTTCCATTTCCTCTAAAACTTGTTTCTTTTCTAATAGTTTCTTGTTGAATGTTTATCTTTGTAACTGAATCATTTCTTTTTTTTTTCAATTCATATACATTTTTTATTTTTGTAAAGATGGGGTCTTGCTATGTTGCCCAGGCTGGTCTTGAACTCCTGGCCTCAAGTGATCCTTCTGCCCTGGCCTCCCAAAGTGTCATATAAATTTTATTTTATTTTATTTTATTTTTATTATTATACTTTAAGTTCTAGGGTACATGTGCACAACTTGCAGGTTTGTTACATATGTATACATGTGCCATGTTGGTGTGCTGCACCCATTAACTTGTCATTTACATTAGGTATATCTCCTAATGCTATCCCTCCCTGCTCCCCCCACCCAACAACAGGCCCCGGTGTGTGATGTCCCCCTTCTTGTGTCCAAGTGTTCTCTTTGTTCAATTCCCACCTATGAGTGAGATCATGCTGTGTTTGGTTTTTTGTCCTTGGGATAGTTTGCTGAGAACGATGGTTTCCAGCTTTATCCATGTCCCTACAAAGGACATGAACTCATCATTTTTTATGGCTGCATAGTATTCCATGGTGTATATGTGCCACATTTTCTTAATCCAGTCTATCATTGTTGGACATTTGGGTTGGTTCCAGGTCTTTGCTATTGTGAATAGTGCCGCAATAAACATACGCATGCATGTGTCTTTATAGCAGCATGATTTATAATCCTTTGGGTATATACCCAGTAATGGGATGGCTGGGTCAAATGGTAAAATACCATTTGAATCATTTATTTCTTTAAAAACATTATACATAGATTTAAAAAAATATTCTTCATGTAACTGTCTCACATCCTTGGGGTCCTTAGGGTTCAAAATCTATTGCTTCATGTTTCAGCTGATTTTCACTCACAGTGGCTTCTCTTGTATTTACTTTTTGATTGTGGTTATATATATATATAAAAATTAACATTTTAAGAGTTTTAAGTGTACAATTTAGTACATTAAATACATTCACTGCTGTGCAATTATTACTACTATTAACCTTCAGAACATTTGCATCATCCTGAACTGAAACTCTGTACCTATTAAATAATAACTCCCAATTTTCCCCTCTCAAAGTAGAATCTGGTCACCACCATCCTACTTTCTGTCTTTAAATTTGACCATTATAGGTACTTTCATATGAGTGTAGTCATAGTCATACAATATTTGTCCTTTTGTGCCTGGCTTGCTTCAGTGGAATATAATGGTTTCAGAGTTCATCTATTTTGTAGCATGTGTCAGAATTTCACTCCTTTTTAAGGAGGAATCATTTTAAATTGTATGTATATACTGCATTTTGTTCATCCATTCATTCATTGATGGACATTTGGGTTGCTTCCACGTTTTGGCTATTGTGAACAACGCTGCTATGGAGATTGGTATACAAATATCTGTTTGAGTCCCTGCTTTCAATTATTTTGTATTTAATGATATAGCTAGAAGTGGAATTGCTAGTCATATGATAATCCTGTGTTTAGTTTTTTGAGGAACATACTTGTAAAAAGGTGAACTCACTTCTTGATCTCAGTTTGTGAGAGTCTTCAGACCTAACATGGGGAAGCTCCCTTCAGAGATTATTTGCTTTGGTTTTGCTTCAACCAATGGGGAAGAGTTGTCCTGAGACAGAACCACATAGGCCACCTAAAGAGTTCTGGCTCAGAGCAAGAGTCCCAGGCTCAGCCTTTTCACCTAGCTATTCTTTCAAATTTAAAAATGTCCTCAGTAGCCTTGAAACTAGCTAGGAAAACCTTACTTTTCTGACGTCTGACAGTCCTTACTGCCCAACATTGCCTGTCCCCACTCTAAGTCCTCAGTACTTCAGGCCCCCAAAAGTCCTTTCAGCTATTTGTTTTTCAGTGGTGGGAGGTAGCATCATTCTTGGAGGCCTCTTCTTTCTTCTTTGAGATCACTGATGACTTAAACAATGTGTTCTCCTATTTCTGGTCTAGCTGTTGCAAGAAGGAATTCAGAGCTCCTTGTCCATCATTTTTCTTTAGTCATTATTTGCATGATGCTACAAGAGATTGGCTTGTGATTCTCCTTATCCACAGACCTTCAGTAGCTTCCCACACACTTGTTACCATTGCTTACAGGTCCCTGTGGGACTTTCTTGCCTGTCTCTCCAACTATATTGCCCATCACTATTCTTCTTTATTTCTACCTCCAGGCACACTGGTCTTTTTTGTTTGTATAACCTCCAAGCTCTTCCCTCCTCTGGGTCTTTGAAGTTTGTATTCCTTTTCCTTTCCTTCTCAGTTTACATGATACTACTACAGAAAGGCCTTCTCCCATTGCCGTATCTAACTTATGATTTCATTCGATACTCTCCATCCCAGCCTCTTGCTACTGGGTAACTTTTGTTACATATACATTTTAAACTACTCCAGTTAAATTCATAGGGTTTTTTTGTTTTATGACCCATGCTTTTGTATATTATTTAAGAAATATTTTCTTATCCCAATATCATAAAGATTTATATATATTTCCTTCCAAAATTTTAAAAGTTTTGCCTTAAAACTTTAATCTTTCTGTACTTTTATACGTGTATGATTTAAGGTATAATCCTGACTTGATATTTTTTTCCCATGGAAAGGTATTTGTTCCATCAATATTTATGACTTGCCCATCCTTTTACACTGGTTTGTAATATCTTCTCTGTCATATTCTGTTTCCACAAGTGCATGCATCTATTATGGCCCTCAGTTTTGTCTCATTGATCTATTTTTAAATTTGTATGTTAACACCATTCTGTCTTTATCAATTCGGATTGTACTCAGTTACATACAAGCTTATTGAAACATCTTAATAAAATAAGAGCTTATTTTCCTTTTGTGACAAAAAATAAGAAGTAGGCAGCCTATGACTAGTGCAGCAGCTTGAGGAAATCTTAAGAATCCAAGATCAGATTCCATTCCAAGATGGCCGAATAGAAACAGCTCCGGTCTGCAGCTCCCAGCATGATCGACACAGAAGACGGGTGATTTCTGCATTTCCAACTGAGGTACCTGGTTCATCTCATTGGGACTGATTGGACAGTGGGTACAGTCCATGGAGGGCAAGCCAAAGCAGGACCTACCAGCCAAAAAAAGTCCAGGACCACACGGATTCACAGCCAAATTCTACCAGAGGTACAAAGAGGAGCTGGTACCATTCCTTCTGAAGCTATTCCAATCAATAGAAAAAGAGGGAATCTCCCCTAACTCATTTTATGAGGCCAACATCATCCTGATACCTAAGCCTGGCAGAGACACAACAAAAAAAGAGAATTTTAGACCAATATCCCTGATGAACATCGATGCAAAAATCCTCAATAAAATATCGGCAAACCGAATCCAGCAGCACATCAAAAAGCTTATCCACCACAATCAAGTTGGCTTCATTCCTGGGATGTAAGGCTGGTCCAATATACACAAATCAATAAACATAATCCATCACATAAACAGAACCAATGACAAAAACCACATGATTATCTCAATAGATGCAGAAAAGGCCTTTGACAAAATTCTACAGCCCTTCATGCTAAAAACTCAATAAACTAGGTATTGATGGAATGTATCTCAAAATAATAAGAGCTATCTATGACAAACCCACAGCCAATATCATACTGAATGGGCAAAAACTGGAAGCATTCCTTTTGAAAACTGGCATAAGACAGGGATGCCCTCTCTCACCACTCCTATTCAACATAGTGTTGGGAGTTCTGGCCAGGGCAGTCAGGCAAGAGAAAGAAAAGAGGAAGCCAAATTGTCCCTCTTGCAGATGACATGATTGTATATTTAGAAAACCCCATCATCTCAGCCAAAAATCTCCTTAAGCTTGTAAGGAACTTCAGCAAAGTCTCAGGATACAAAATAAATGTGCAAAAATCACAAGCATTCTTATACACCAATAACAGACAGAGAGCCAAAAGATGAGTGAACTCCCATTCACAATTGCTTCAAAGAGAATAAAATACCTAGGAATCCAACTTACAAGGGATGTGAAGGACATCTTCAAGGAGAACTACAAACCACTGCTCAATGAAATAAAAGAGGATACAAACAAATGGAAGAACATTCCGTGCTCATGGATAGGAAGAATCAATATCGTGACAATGGCCATACTGCCCAAGGTAATTTATAGATTCAATGCCATCCCCATCAAGCTACCAATGACTTTCTTCACAGAATCGGAAAAAACTACCTTAAAGTTCATATGGAACCAAAAAAGAGCCCACATTGCCAAGACAGTCCTAAGCCAAAAGAATAAAGCTGGAGGCATCATGCTACCTGACTTCAAACTATACTACAAGGCTACAGTAACCAAAACAGCATGGTACTGGTACCAAAGCAGAGATATAGATCAATGGAATAGAACAGAGGCCTCAGAAATAATACCACAGATGTACAACCATCTGATCTTTGACAAACCTGACAAAAACAAGAAATGGGGAAGGATTCCCTATTTAATAAATGGTGCTGGGAAAACTTTCTAGCCATATGTAGAAAGCTGAAACTGGATCCCTTCCTTACACCATATACAAAAATTAATTCAAGATGGATTGAAGACTTAAATGTTAGACCTAAAACCATAAAAACCCTAGAAGAAAATCTAGGCAATACCATTCAAGACATAGGCATGGGCAAGGACTTTATGACTAAACACCAAAAGCAATGGCAACAAAAGCCAACATAAACAAATGGGATCTAATTAAACTAAAGAGCTTCTGCACAGCAAAAGAAACTACCATCAGAGTGAACAAGCAGCCTACAGAATGGGAGAAAATTTTTGCAATCTACCCATCTGTCAAAAGGCTAACAACGAGAATCTACAAAGAACTTAAACAAATTTACAAGAAAAAAACAAACAACCCCATCAAAAAGTGGGCAAAGGATATGAACAGACCCTTCTCGAAAGAAGACATTTATGCAGCCAACAGACACATGAAAAAATGATCATCATCCCTGGTCCTCAGAGAAAGGCAAATCAAAACTACAATGAGATACCATCTCACACCAGTTACAATGGCGATCATTTAAAAAAGTCAGGAAGCAACAGGTGCTGGAGAGGATGTGGAGAAATAGGAACAGTTTTACACTGTTGGTGGGAGGGTAAACTAGTTCAACCATTGTGGAAGACAGTGTGGCAATTCTTCAAGGATCTAGAACTAGAAATACCATTTGACCTAGCCTTCCCATTACTGGGCATATACTCAAAGGATTATAAATCATGCTGCTATAAAGACACATGCACGTGTATGTTTACTGCGGCACTATTCACAATAGCAATGACTTGGAACCAACCCAAATGTCCATCAATGATAGACTGGATTAAGAAAATGTGGCACATATATACCATGGAATACTATGCAGCCATAAAAAAGGATGAGTTTATGTCCTTTGCAGGGGCATGGATGAAACTGAAAACCATCATTCTCAGCAAAGTATCACAAGGACAGAAAACCAAACACAGCATGATCTCACTCATAGGTGGGAATTGAACAATGAGAACACTTGGACACAAGGCGGGGAACATCACACACTGGGGCCTGTCTTGGCTTGCAGGGCAGGGGGAGGGATAGCATTAGGAGAAATACCTAATATAAATGAAGTGTTACTGGGTGCAGCATAAGAACACGGCACATGTATACCTATGTAACAAACCTGCACATTGTGCACATGTACCCTAGAACTTCAAGTATAATTAAAAAAAAAAAAAAGAATCCAAGATCGTTCCTTCCACTCTATCAGTCTTATGTATTTTTCTTTCTCATGGTCACTAGGTGGCTGTTGCACTTTTATCTTCAGCATTTTCATTCTATTGAGGAAAAAAGGATATTGGCAAAGAAAAAACGGCAAATGTCCCTAAGTCTGTCCTTTGCTTTTCAGAGAAGTAACAGCTTTTTTTTTCTTTTTTAAAACTCAGTTAACATATCTCTCTGGCTAGACTGGAGTCATATGGACCCCCACCTGCAAGAGAGTCTGAAAAGTGAGTCATTTTAACTGTTTACATTGCTAAAATTAAATTAGTTTTATTGGAGATTCATAGGGGAGAATGGATTTTGGGTAGGCAAGCTTCATGCCTGCCTCATTATCATTCATTTTAATTGTGAAATAATAAGTCAACTGATATAGTGCATTCCCTTCTTATTTTTCTTCTTCAAAAGTGTTCTGGTTATTCTTGGCGTTTTACTCCTCTGTATACATATTTGCCTCAACTTACCAAGTTTTGCCAAAAACTTTGTTAGGTTTTGATTGTGACTGCACTGACTGCATAGATTAATTTTGGAAACAGTTTTTGATCTTTAAGATATTGAATCTTCATACCCATTATTATGGTATACTGCTCAATTTATTGAAGTCTGTCTTCTTTATGTCATCAAGTTAGGCTTTATAATTACATACAAAATACCTTTCTCAGGCTTTACTCCTAAGTGTCATATAATTTAAAAATTAATTTTCTCTAATAAATTATTGCTAATATAGGGCTGCTTTTTGTTTTGTTTTTTAAAAATATAGAAGCCTTGCTAAACTCTTTTTATTATTCTCTGTTGTTGTTTGGGCTTTATATGTAGATAAGCATATGATAATCATATCATCATGAGTAATGAAAATTTCATTTCTTACTTTCCGAATCCTTCTCTTTCTTTCTCTTTCCCTTCCTTCTTTCCTTCCTTCCTTCTTTCCTTCCTTCCTTCATTCCTTCCTTCTCTCGTCCTTTCCTTTCTTCACTTCCTTCCTTTCTTTCCTTCCTTCCTTCCTTTTCCTTTCCTTTCCCTTCCCTTCCCTTCCTTTCCTCCCTTCCCTTCCCCTTCCCTTCCCGTTCCCTTCCCCTTCCTTCCTTCCTTCCTTCCTTCCTTCCTTCCTTCCTTCCTTCCTTCCTTCCTTCATTCCATCCTTCTTTCCTTTCTTTCTCTCTTTCTTTCTCTCTTTCTCTTTCTTTCCCTCCCTCCCTTCCTTCCTTTGCCTCTCCCTTTTTTCTTTTCTTTTCTTTTTCTCTCATCTTTCTTCTTTCTTCCTTTTTCTCTCTCTTTCCTTCCTTCTTTCCTTCCTTCCTTCCTTCCCCTCTTTCTTTCTTTCTTTCTTTCTTTCTTTCTTTCTTTCTTTCTTTCTTTCTTTCTTTCTTTCTTTCTTTTCTTTCCTTCTTTCCTTCTTTCTTTTTCTTTCTCTCTCTCTCTCTCTTTCTTTCCCTCTTTCTTTTTCTTTCTTTTCTTGTTGCATTGCACTGTTAAAAACCTTGAGTACTGAGGCCAGGCGCGGTGGCTCATGCCTGTAATCCCAGCACTTTGGGAGGCTGAGGTAGGTGGATCACGAGGCCAGGAGATTGAGATCATTCTGGCTAACATGGTGAAACCCGTCTCTACTAAAAATACAAAAAATTATCCAGGCATGGTGGCACGTGCCTGTAGTCCTAGCTACTTGAGAGGCTGAGGCAGGAGAATCACTTGAACCTAGAAGGCGGATGTTGCAGTGAGCCGAGATTGTTCCACTGCACTTCAGCCTGGGCAAGAAAGTGAGACTCCATCTCAAAAACAAAAAACAAAAACATAAACAAAAAAACAAAAACCTTGACTACATATTGAAAATCTGTGGCAAAGTCAGAGAATTTTATCATGTTCTTGACTTTAATGGAAGTGCTTTAAATATTTCACAACTTAGTGTCATGTTTGCTATGTTATAAATTTTGGTATATATCCTCTATCCTGCTAAAACATACAATGTGGCCAGTGCAGTGGCTCATGCCTGTAATCCTAGCACTTTGTGAGGCTGAGGCAGGTGGATCACTTGAGGCTAGGAGTTCAAGACCAGCCTGGCCAACATGGTGAAACCCCATCTCTACTAAAAGTACAAAAATTAGCTGGGCGTGGTGGCATGCACCTGTAGTCTCAGCTACTTGGGAGGCTGAGGTAGAAGAATCCCCTGAACCCAGGAAGCAGAGGTTGCAGTGATCCGAGATCATGCCACTGCACTCTAGGCAGCAGAGAGAGACTCCGTCTCAAAAAAAAAAAAAAAAACCCATACAGTGCCTTTTATTTTTAATTTCTAATTTGCTGAGTTTTTTTTAATCGAGAAATGTGTGAATTTTGTCAAATGTTTTTCTGTTTCAATTGAAAGTATTATATGGATATTGTCTTACTCAATTTTCTTTTTTTTATTATTATACTTTAAGTTTTAGGGTACATATGCACAATGTGCAGGTTTGTTACATATGTATCCATGTGCCATGTTGGTGTGCTGCACCCATTAACTCATCATTTAGCATTAGGTATATCTCCTAATGCTGTCCCTCCCCACTCTCCCCACCCCGCAACAGTCCCCGGATTGTGATGTTCCCCTTCCTGTGTCCATGAGTTCTCATTGTTCAATTCCCACCTATGAGTGAGAACATGCGGTGTTTGGTTTTTTGTCCTTGTGATAGTTTACTGAGAATGATGGTTTCCAGTTTCATCCATGTCCCTACAAAGGACATGAACTCATTTTTTATGGCTGCATAGTATTCCATGGTGTATATGTGCCACATTTTCTTAATCCAGTCTATCGTTGTTGGACATTTGGGTTGGTTCCAAGTCTTTGCTATTATGAATAGTGCCACAATAAACATACGTGTGCATGTGTCTTTATAGCAGCATGATTTATAGTCCTTTGGGTATATACCCAGTAATGGGATGGCTGGGTCAAATGGTATTTCTAGTTCCAGATCCCTGAGGAATTGCCACACTGACTTCTACAATGGTTGAACTAGTTTACCGTCCCACCAACAGTGTAAAAGTGTTCCTATTTCTCCACATCCTCTCCAGCACCTGTTGTTTCCTGTCTTTTTAATGATGGCCATTCTAACTGGTGTGAGATGGTATCTCATTGTGGTTTTGATTTGCATTTCTCTGATGGCCAGTGATGATGAGCATTTCTTCATGTGTTTTTTGGCTGCATAAAACACATGAAACACACATAAAACACATGAAACTTCTTTTGAGAAGTGTCTGTTCATGTCCTTTGCCCACTTTTTGATAGAGTTGTTTGTTTTTTTCTTGTAAATTTGTTTGAGTTCATTGTAGATTCTGGATATTAGCCCTTTCTCAGATGAGTAGGTTGCGAAAGTTTTCTCCCATTTTGTAGGTTGCCTGTTCACTCTGATGGTAGCATTCTTGTACATCAATCACAGACAAACAGAGAGCCAAATCATGAGTGAACTCCCATTCACAATTGCTTCAAAGAGAATAAAATACCTAGGAATCCAACTTACAAGGGATGTGAAGGACCTCTTCAAGGAGAACTACAAACCACTGCTCAATGAAATAAAAGAGGATACAAACAAATGGAAGAACATTCCATGCTCATGGGTTGGAAGAATCAATATCGTGAAAATGGCCATACTGCCCAAGGTAATTTATAGATTCAATGCCATCCCCATCAAGCTACCAATGACTTTCTTCACAGAATTGGAAAAAACTACTTTAAAGTTCATATGGAACCAAAAAAGAGCCCGCATCGCCAAGTCAATCCTAAGCCAAAAGAACAAAGCTGGAGGCATCACGCTACCTGACTTCAAACTATACTACAAGGATACAGTAACCAAAACAGCATGGTACTTGTACCACAACACAGACATAGATCAATGGATCAGAACAGAGCCCTCAGAAATAATGCCGCATATCTACAACTATCTGATCTTTGACAAACCTGACAAAAACAAGCAATGGGAAAAGGATTCCCTATTTAATAAATGATGCTGGGAAAACTGGCTAGGCATATGTAGAAAGCTGAAACTGGATCCCTTCCTACACTTTACACAAAAATTAATTCGAGATGGATTAAAGACTTACATGTTAGACCTAAAGCCATAAAAACCCTAGAAGAAAACCTAGGCAATACCATTCAGGACATAGGCATGGGCAAGGACTTCACAAAAGCCAAAATTGACAAATGGGATCTAATTAAACTAAAGAGCTTCTGCACAGCAAAAGAAACTACCATCAATTTTATTTTCTATCTTACTCCATTTTATGTTGCTATAACAGAATATCACAGACTGGGCAATTTATAATGAACAGAAATTTATTTGGCTCACAGTTCTGGGGGCTGAGAAGTCCAAGAGCATAGCACCAGCATCTGGTGCTGCATCATCCCATGGTGGAAGGAGAACAGTCAAGAGGGCATGAGAGCAAGAGAGCAAGAGGTGGCCAAACTTGCTTTTAAAACAAGCCCACACCCCTGATAACCAACTCACTTGTGTGATACTGACAGTAATCCATTCATGAGGGCACTCATGACCTAACTGCCTCTTTTTAAAATTAATTTTATTTATGTTTATTTCTTATTTCCATAGGTTTTTGAGGAACAGGTGGTGTTTGGTTACATGAATAAGCTTTTTAGAGGTGATTTCTGAGATTTTGGTGTACGCAACCAGTATACACTGTACCTAATTTGTAGTTTTTTATCTCTCAACTCTTCCCATCCTTTCCCCCAAGTCCCCAATGTCTATTGTATCATTATTATGCCTTTGCATCCTTATAGCTCAGCTCCCACTTATGAGTGAGAATATATGATATTTGGTTTTCCATTCCTGAGTTACTTCACTTAGAATAATAGTCTCCAATTCCATCCAGGTTGCTGTGGATGCCATTATTTTGTTCCTTTTTATGGCTGAGTAGTATTCTATGGGAGATATTTATATATAAAATATATATATATAAAATAGATATAATATATAATATATATATGAATATATATAAAATATATATAATATATATATGAAATATATATAAAATATATATATATAATATATATATAATATATATATATATCTCTCTCTCACAATTTCTTTATCCACTTGTTGATTGAAGGGCATTTGGGCTGGTTCCATATCTTCGTGAACTGTGCTACTATAAACATATGTGTGCAAGACTTTTTTGTATAATAACTTCTTCTGGGTACATACCCAGTAGTGGGATTGCTTGATCAAATAGTAGTTCTACTTTTAATTCTTCAAGGAATCTTCACACTGTTTTCTACAGTGATCATACTACATTCCCATCAGCAGTGTAAAAGTGTTTCCTTTTCACCACTTCCCTGCAAACATCTATTTTCTTTTGATTTTTTGATTATGGCCATTCTTGCAGAAGTAAGGTGGTATTGCATTGTTGTTTTGATTTGCATTTCCCTGATCATTAGTGACACTGAGCACTTTTCATATATTTGTTGGCCATTTTGTATATCTTCTTTTGAGAGTTGTCTGTTCATGTCCTTAGCCCACTTTTTGAAGGGATTTTTTTTTCTTGATAATTTGTTTGAGTTCTTTGTAGATTCTGGGTATTAGTCCTTTGTCAGATGTCCTTAGCCCACTTTTGAAGGGATTTTTTTTCTTGATAATTTGTTTGAGTTGTTTGTAGATTCTGGATGTTACTCCTTTGTCAGATGTATAGATTGCAAAGATTTTCTCCCACTCTGTTGGTTTTCTGTTTACTCTGCTGATTGTTTCTTTTGCTGTGCAGCAGCTTTTTAGTTTAATTAAGTCCCATCTATTTATCTTTGTTTTTGTTGCATTTGCTTTGGGTTCTTGGTCATGAAGTCTTTGCCTAAGCCAATGTCTAGAATTGTTTTTCTGATGCTATCTTCTAGTTTTCATGGTTTTTGGTCTTAGATTTAAGTTCTTGAGCCATCTTGAGTTGGTTTTTGAATAAGGTGAGAGATGAGGATCCAGCTTCATTCTTCTACATGTGGCTTGCCAATTATCCCAGCACCATTTGTTGAATAGAGTGTCCTTTCCCCACTTTATGTTTTTGTGTGCTTTGTTGAAGAGCAGTTGGCTGTAAATGTTTGGCTTTAATTCTGGGTTCTCTATTCTGTTCCTGTCTATGTGCCCATTTTTATACCAGTACTGTGCTGTTTTGTTGACTATAGCCTTATAATATAGTTTGAAGTTGGGTAATGTGATGCCTCCGGATCTGCTCTTTTTGCTTAGTTTTGCTTTGGCTATGTGGGCTCTTTTTTGGTTTCATATGAATCTTATGATTGTTTTCTTCTAGTTCTGTGAAGGATGATGATGGCATTTTAATGGAAATTGCATTAAATTTGTAGATTGCTTTTGGCAGTATGGTCTTTTTCACAATATTGATTCTTCCCATCCATGAGCATGGGATGTGTTTCCATTTGTTTGTGTCATCTATGATTTCTTTTGGCAGTGTTTGGTAGTTTTCCTTGTAGAGGTCTTTCACATCCTTGGTTAGGTATATTTCTAAGTCTTTTATTTTTTATTTTGCAGCTATTGTAAAAGGAGTTGAGTTCTTGATTTGATTCTCAGCTTGGTCGCTGCTGGTGTACAGCAGAGCTACTGATTTGTGTACATAATTTTGTATCCTGAAACTTTGCTGAATTCATTTATCAGTTCTAGGAACTTTTTGGAGAAGGCTTTAGGATTTTCTAGGTATACGATCATATCAGCAAGCAGCGACAGTTTGACTTCCTTTTTACTGATTTGGATGCCCTTTATTTCTTTCATTTGTCTGATTGCTCCGGCTATGACTTCTAGTACTATGTTGAATAGAAGTGGTGAGAGTGGGCATGCTTGTCTGTTCCATTTCCTAGGGGGAATGCTTTCAACTTTTCCCCATTCAGTATTAGATTGTGTGTGGGTTTGTCATAGACGGCTTTATCACATTAAGGTATGTCCCTTCTATGCCGATTTTGCTAAGGGGTTTAATCATAAAGGGATGCTGGATTTTTGTCAAATGCTTTTTCTGCGTCTATTGAGACGATCATGTGATTTTTGTTTTAAACCTAATGTATTTAACATTTAACAATAAATGTATCACATTTATTGGCTTGTGTATGTGAAACCACCCCTGCATCCCTGATATGAAACCCACTGGATCATGGTGGATTATCTTTTTGATATGCTGTTGGATTCAGTTAGTTAGTGTTTTGTTAAGGGTTTTTGCATCTATTTTCATCAGGGATATTGATCTGTAGTTTTCTTTTTTGTTATGTTCTTTCCTGGTTTTGGTATTAGGGTGATACTGCCATCATAGAATGATTTAGGGAGGATTCCCTCTTTCTCTATCTTGTGGAATAATGTCAATAAGATTGGTACCCGTTCTTCTTTGAATATTTGATAGAATTTAGCAGTGAATCCATCTGGTCCTGGACTTTTTTTATTGGCAATTTTTAAGTTACCATTTCAATCTTGTGTGTTATTGGCCTGTTCAGAGTTTCTATTTCTTCCTGGTTTAAACTAGGAGGGTTGTATATTCCCAGTAATTTATCCATCTCCTTTAGGTTTTCTAGTTTATGCACATAAAGATGTTCGTAGTAGTTTTGAATGATCTTTTATATTTCTGTGGTATCAGTTGTAACATCTTCTGTTTCATTTCTAATTGATCTAATTTGGATCTTCTCTCTTCTTTTCTTGGTTAATCTTGCTAATGGTCTATCAATTTTATTTATCTTTTTGAAGAACCAGCTTTTTGTTTATCTTTTGTATTTTTTTTTTTTGTTTCAATTTCATTTAGTTCTGCTGGGATCTTTGTTATTTCTTTTCTTCTGCTGGGTTTGGGTTTGGTTTGTTCTTGCTCTCTAGTTCCTTGAGGTATGACCTTAGATTATCTGTTTATGCTGGTTCAAACTTTTTGGTGAAGACATTTAAGGCTATGAACTTTCCTCTTAGCACTGCCTTTGCTGTATTCCAGAGGTTTTGATAGGTTGTGTCACTATTATCATTCAATTCAAAGAATTTTAAAATTTCCGTCTTGATTTCATTGTTGACCCAATGATCATTCAGGAGCAATGTTATTTAATTTCCATGTATTTGCATGGTTTTGAGGGTTCCTTTTGGAGTTGATTTCCAATTTTATTCCACTGTGGTCTGAGAGAGAACTTGATATAATTTCAAGTTTATTAAATTTATTGAGACTTCTTTAGTGACCTATCATTTTGTCTATCTTGGAGAATGTTCCTTGTACTGATGAATATAATGTATATTCTGCAGTTGTTGGGTAGAATGTTCTGTATATATCTGTTAAGTCCATTTGTTCTAGGGTATAGTTTAAGTCCATTGTTTCTTTGTTGACATTCTGTCTTGATGACCCGTCTAGTGCTGTCAGTGGAGTATTGAAGTCCTCCACTATTATTGTGTTGCTGTCTCTCATTTCTTAATTCTAGCAGTAATCGTTTTATAAATTTTGTAGCACCAGTGTTAGGTGCATATATATTTAGGATTGTGATATTTTCCTGTTGGACAAGTCTTTTTATCATTATATAATGTCCCTTTTTGTCTTTTTAAAAAACTGCTGTTGCTTTAAAGTTTGTTTTGTCTGATATAAGAATAGCTACTCCTGCTCACTTTTGGACTCCTTGGAATATCTTTTCCCACACCTTTACCTTATGTTCATGTGAGTCCTAATGTGTTAGGCAAGTCTCCTGAAGACAGCAGATTCTTGGTTGGTGAATTCTTATCCATTCTGCCATTCTATCTCTTTTAAGTGGAGCACTTAGGTGCACTTACTTAGGCACAGAGTTCTGTGATGAGAGCCATTTTCAGGTCTCTCAGCTGAGGATAGCAGCACCTGCACTGGTGGAGGTGGTAGGGGAGTGAAATGAACTTTGTGAGGGTCCTTAGTTATAGTTTTGTTTATTTCCATTCAATGTTAGTATTGAGATGTGAGGTACTATTCTATTCATCATGCTATTTGTTGGCTGAATATCTTGTTATTGTTTTTTTAAATTTATTTATTGTGTTTTTGTTTTATAGGTCCTGTGAGATTTATGCTTTAAGGAAGTTCTATTTTGGTGTATTCTGATAATTTGTTTCAACATTTAGAGTTCTTTTTAGCAGCTCTTGTAGTGCTGGCTTGGTAGTGGCAAATTCTCTCAGGATTTGTCTGAAAAAGACTGTCTTTCCTTCATTTATGAAGCTTAGTTTTGCTGGATACAAATTCTTGGCTAATAATTGTTTTGTGTAAGGAGGCTGAAGATAGGGCCCCTATCTCTTCTAGCTTGTAGGGTTTCTGCTGAAAAATCTTCAGTTAATCTGATAGGTTTTCCCTTATAGGTTACCTGGTACTTTTGCTTCATAGCTCTTAAGATTCTTTCGTTTGTCTTGACTTTACATAACCTGATGACTATGTGCCCAGGCAATGATCTTATTGCAATAAATTTCCCAGGTGCTGTTTGAGGTTCTTCTATTTGGAAATCTAGATCTCTATCAAGGCTGGGTGGGGAAGTTTTCCTTGGTTATTCCCTCAAATGTGTTTTCCAAACTTTTAGATTTCTCTTCTTCCTCAGGAACACTAATTATTCTTAGGTTTGGTTATTCAATATAATCCCAAACTTCTTGGAGGCTTTATTTTTTGAAATTCTTTTTTCTTTGTCTTTGTTTGATTGGGTTAATTTGAAAACCCCCATCTCTACTAAAAATACAAATATTAGCCGGGTGTGGTGGCAGGCACCTGTAGTCCCAGCTACTTAGGAGGCTGAGGCAGGAGAACGGTGTGAACCCAGGAGGCGGAGATTGCAGTGAGCTGAGATTGCACCACTGCACTCCAGCCTGGGTGACAAAGTGACTCTGTCTCAAAAAAAAAAAAAAAAAAAAAAGAAAGAAAAGAAAACCTTGTCTTTGAGCTCTGCAGTTCTTTCTTCTGCTTGTTTGATTCTATTGCTGAGACTTTCCAGTGCATTTTGCATTTCTCTAAGTGTGTCCTTCATTTCCGGAAGTTGCGGTTGTTTCTTATTTATGCTTTCTATTTTACTGAAGATTTTTCACTTCACATCGTGTATCTTTTTTTTTTTAATTTTTTAATTTTTTTATTATTACTTTTTATTATACTTTAGGGTTTTAGGGTACATGTGCACAATGTGCAGGTTTCTTACATATGTATCCATGTGCCATGTTGATTTCCTACACCCATTAACTCGTCATTTAGCATTAGGTGTATCTCCTAATGCTGTCTCTCCCCCCTCCCCCCATCCCACAACAGTCCCCGGAGTGTGATGTTCCCCTTCCTGTGTCCATGTGTTCTCACTGTTCAATTCCCACCTATGAGTGAGAACATGCGGTGTTTGTTTTTTTGTCCTTGCGATAGTTTACTGAGAATGATGTTTTCCAGTTCCATCCATGTCCCTACAAAGGACACGAACTCATCATTTTTTATGGCTGCATAGTATTCCATGGTGTATATGTGCCACATTTTCTTAATCCAGTCTATCATTGTTGGACATTTGGGTTGGTTCCAACTCTTTGCTATTGTGAATAGTGCCGTGATAAACATACGTGTGCATGTGTCTTTATAGCAGCATGATTTATAGTCCTTTGGTTATATACCCAGTAATGGGATGGCTGGGTCAAATGGTATTTCTAGTTCGAGATCCCTGAGGAATCGCCACACTGACTTCCACAATGGTTGAACTAGTTTACAGTCCCACCAACAGTGTAAAAGTGTTCCTATTTCTCCACATCCTCTCCAGCACCTGTTGTTTCCTGATTTTTTAATGATGGCCATTCTAACTGGTGTGAGGTGGTATCTCACTGTGGTTTTGATTTGCATTTCTCTGATGGCCAGTGATGATGAGCATTTCTTCATGTGTTTTTTGGCTGCATAAATGTCTTCTTTTGAGAAGTGTCTGTTCATGTCCTCTGCCCACTTTTTGATGGGGTTGTTTTTGTCTTGTAAATTTGTTTGAGTTCATTGTAGATTCTGGATATTAGCCCTTTGTCAGATGAGTAGGTTGCAAAAATTTTCTCCCATTCTGTAGGTTGCCTGTTCACTCTGATGATAGTTTCTTTTGCTGTGCAGAAGCTCTTTAGTTTAATGAGATCCCATTTGTCAATTTTGGCTTTTGTTACCATTGCTTTTGGTGTTTTAGACATGAAGTCCTTGCCCACGCCTATGTCCTGAATGGTATTGCCTAGGTTTTCTTGTAGGATTTTAATGGTTTTAGGTCTAACATATAAGTCTTTAATCCATCTTGAATTAATTTTTGTATAAGGTGTAAGGAAGGGATCCAGTTTCAGCTTTCTACATATGGCTAGCCAGTTTTCCCAGCACCATTTATTAAATAGGGAATCCTTTCCCCATTTCTTGTTTTTGTCAGGTTTGTCAAAGATCAGATAGTTGTAGCTATGCGGCATCATTTCTGAGGGCTCTGTTCTGTTCCATTGATCTATGTCTCTGTTGTGGTACCAGTACCATGCTGTTTTGGTTACTGTAGCCTTGTAGTATAGTTTAAAGTCAGGTAGCGTGATGCCTCCAGCTTTGTTCTTTTGGCTTAGGATTGACTCGGCGATGCGGGCTCTTTTTTGGTTCCATATGAACTTTAAAGTAGTTTTTTCCAATTCTGTGAAGAAAGTCATTGGTAGCTTGATGGGGATGGCATTGAATCTATAAATTACCTTGGGCAGTATGGCCATTTTCATGATATTGATTCTTCCAACCCATGAGCATGGAACGTTCTTCCATTTGTTTGTATCCTCTTTTATTTCATTGAGCAGTGGTTTGTAGTTCTCCTTGAAGAGGTCCTTCACATCCCTTGTAAGTTGGATTCCTAGGTATTTTATTCTCTTTGAAGCAATTGTGAATGGGAGTTCACTCATGATTTGGCTCTCTGTTTGTCTGTCATTGGTGTACAAGAATGCTTGTGATTTTTGTACATTAATTTTGTATCCTGAGACTTTGCTGAAGTTGCTAATCAGCTTAAGGAGATTTTGGGCTGAGACAATGGGGTTTTCTAGATATACAATCATGTCATCTGCAAACAGGGACAATTTGACTTCCTCTTTTCCTAATTGAATACCCTTTATTTCCTTCTCCTGCCTGATTGCTCTGGCCAGAACTTCCAGCACTATGTTGAATAGGAGCGGTGAGAGAGGGCATCCCTGTCTTGTACCAGTTTTCAGAGGGAATGCTTCCAGTTTTTGCCCATTCAGTATGATATTGGCTGTGGGTTTGTCATAGATAGCTGTTATTATTTTGAGATACGTCCCATCAATACCTAATTTATTGAGAGTTTTTAGCATGAAGGGTTGTTGAATTTTGTCAAAGGCCTTTTCTGCATCTATTGAGATAATCATGTGGTTTTTGTCTTTGGTTCTGTTTATATGCTGGATTACATTTATTGATTTGCGTATGTTGAACCAGCCTTGCATCCCAGGGATGAAGCCCACTTGATCATGGTGGATAAGCTTTTTGATGTGCTGCTGGATTCGGTTTGCCAGTATTTTATTGAGGATTTTTGCATCAATGTTCATCAAGGATATTGGTCTGAAGTTCTCTTTTTTGGTTAAGTCTCTGCCAGGTTTTGGTATCAGGACGATGCTGGCTTCGTAAAATGTGTTAGGGAGGATTCCCTCTTTTTCTATCGATTGGAATAGTTTCAGAAGAAATGGTACCAGTTCCTCCTTGTACCTCTGGTAGAATTCAGCTGTGAATCCATCAGGTCCTGGACTCTTTTTGGTTGGTAAGCTATTGATTATTGCCACAATTTCAGAGCCTGTTATTGGTCTATTCAGAGATTCAACTTCTTCCTGGTTTAGTATTTGGAGGGTGTATTTGTCGAGGAATTTATCCATTTCTTCTAGATTTTCTAGTTTATTTGCATAGAGGTGTTTGTAGTATTCTCTGATGGTAGATTGTATTTCTGTGGGATCGGTGGTGATATCCCCTTTTTCGTTTTTTATTGCATCTATTTGATTCTTCTCTCTTTTCTTCTTTATTAGTCTTGCTAGCGGTCCATCAATTTTGTTGATCTTTTCAAAAAACCAGCTCCTGGATTCATTAATTTTTTGAAGGGTTTTTTGTGTCTCTATTTCCTTCAGCTCTGCTCTGATTTTAGTTATTTCTAGCCTTCTGCTAGCTTTTGAATGTGTTTGCTCTTGCTTTTCTAGTTCTTTTAATTGTGATGTTAGGGTGTCAATTTTGGATCTTTCCTGCTTTCTCTTGTGGGCATTTAGTGCTATAAATTTCCCTCTACACACTGCTTTGAACGTGTCCCAGAGATTCTGGTATGTTGTGTCTTTGTTCTCGTTGGTTTCAAAGAACATCTTTATTTCTGCCTTCATTTCATTATGTACCCAATAGTCATTCAGGAGCAGGTTGTTCAGTTTCCATGTAGTTGAGCGGTTTTGAGTGAGTTTCTTAATCCTGAGTTCTAGTTTGATTGCACTGTGGTCTGAGAGACAGTTTGTTATAATTTCTGTTCTTTTACATTTGCTGAGGAGAGCTTTACTTCCAACTATGTGGTCAATTTTGGAATAGGTGTGGTGTGGTGCTGAAAAAAATGTATATTCTGTTGACTTGGGGTGGAGAGTTCTGTAGATGTCTATTAGGTCCACTTTATGTAGAGCTGAGTTCAATTCCTGGATATCCTTGTTAACTTTCTGTCTCGTTGATCTGTCTAATGCTGACAGTGGGGTGTTAAAATCTTCCATTATTATTGTGTGGTAGTTTAAGTCCCTTTGTAGGTCACTGAGGACTTGCTTTATGAATCTGGGTGCTCCTGTGTTGGGTGCATATATATTTAGGATAGTTAGCTCTTCTTGTTGAATTGATCCCTTTACCATTATGTAATGGCCTTCTTTGTCTCTTTTGATCTTTGTTGGTTTAAAGTCTATTTTATCAGAGACTAGGATTGCAACCCCTGCCTTTTTTTGATTTCCAGTTGCTTGATAGATCTTCCTCCATCCCTTTATTTTGAGTCTATGTGTGTCTCTGCACGTGAGATGGGTTTCCTGAATACAGCACACTGATGGGTCCTGACTCCTTATCCAGTTTGCCAGTCTGTGTCTTTTAATTGGAGCATTTAGCCCATTTACGTTTAACATGAATATTGTTATGTGTGAATCTGATCCTGTCATTATGATGTTAGTTGGTTATTTTGCTCGTTAGTTGCTATAGTTTCTTCCTAGCCTCGATGGTCTTTACAATTTGGCATGTTTTTGCAGTGGCTGGTACCAGTTGTTCCTTTCCATGTTTAGTGCTTCCTTCAGGAGCTCTTTTAGGGCAGGCCTGGTGGTGACAAAATCACTCAGCGTTTGCTTGTCTGTAAAGTATTTTATTTCTGCTTCACTTATGAAGCTTAGTTTGGCGGGATAGGAAATTCTGGGTTGAAAATTCTTTTCTTTAAGAATGTTGAATACCGGCCCCCACTCTCTTCTGGCTTGTAGAGTTTCTGCTGAGAGATCAGCTGTTAGTCTGATGGGCTTCCCTTTGTGGGTAACCCGACCTTTCTCCCTGGTTGCCCTTAACATTTTTTCCTTCATTTCAACTTTGGTGAATCTGACAATTATGTGTCTTGAAGTTGCCCTTCTCGAGGAGTATGTTTGTGACGTTCTCTGTATTTCCTGAATCTGAATGCTGGCCTGCTTTGCTAGATTGGGGAAGTTCTCCTGGATAATATCTTGCAGAGTGTTTTCCAACTTGGTTCCATTCTCCCCATCATTTTCAGGTACACCAATCAGACGTAGGTTTGGTCTTTTCACATAGTCCCAAATTTCTTGGAGGCTTTGTTCATTTCTTTTTATTCTTTTTTCTCTAAACTTCCCTTCTCTCTTCATTTCATTCATTTCATCTTCCATCAGCGATACCCTTTCTTCCAGTTGATCGCATCTGCTACTGAGGCTTCTGCAATCTTCGCGTAGTTCTCGAAACTTGGCTTTCAGCTCCATCAGCTCCTTTAAGCCCTTCTCTCCATTGGTTATTCTAGTTATCCATTCTTCTAATTTTTTTTCAAAGTTTTTAACTTCTTTGCTATTGTTTTGAATTTCCTCTCGTAGCTCAGAGTAGTTTGATCGTCTGAAGCCTTCTTCTCTTAACTCATCAAAGTCATCCTCCATCCAGCTTTGTTCCGTTGCTGGTGAGGAACTGCGTTCCTTTGGAGGACGAGAGGTGCTCTGTTTTTTAGAGTTTCCAGTTTTTTTGCTCTGTTTTTTCCCCATCTTTGTGGTTTTATCTGCTTTTTGTCTTTGATGATGGTGATGTACAGATGGGTTTTTGGTGTGGATGTCCTTTCTGTTTGTTAGTTTTCCTTCTACCAGACAGGACCCTCAGCTGCAGGTCTGTTGGAGTTTACTAGATGTCCACTCCAGACCCTGTTTGGCTGGGTGTCAGCAGCGGTGGCTGCAGAGCAGCGGATTTTCATGAGACCACAAATTCAGCTGTCTGATAGTTCCTCTGAAAGTTTTGTCTCAGAGGAGTACCCGGTTGGATGAGGTGTCAGTCTGTCCCTACTGGGGGTGCCTCCCAGTTAGGCTGCTCAGGGGTGAGGGACCCACTTTAGGAGGCAATCTGTCTGTTCTCAGATCTCCAGCTGCGTGCTGGGGGAACCACTACTCTCTTCAAAGCTGTCAGTCAGACAGGGACATTTAAGTCTGTGGAGGTTCTTTCTGAGTTTTTGTTTGTCTGTGCCCTGCCCCCAGAGGTGGAGCCTATAGAGGCAGGCAGGCCTCCTTGAGCTGTGGTGGGCTCCACCCAGTTCGAGCTTCCTGGCTGCTTTGTTTACCTAAGTAAGCCTGGGCAATGGTGGGTGCCCCTCCCCCAGCCTCGCTGCGGCCTTGCAGCTTGATCTCAGACTGCTGTGCTAGCAATCAGCGAGACTCCGTGGGCATAGGGGCCCTCCGAGCCAGGTGTGGGACACAATCTCCTAGTGTGCCGTTTTCCAGGCCCGTTGGAAAAGCGCAGTATTAGGATGGGACTGACCCGATATTCCAGGTGCCGTCTGTTTCCCCTTTCTTTGACTAGGAAAGGGAACTCCCTGACCCCTTGCGCTTCCCGAGTGAGGCAATGCCTCGCCCTGCTTTGGCTCGCGCACAGTGCGCTTCACCGACTGTCCTGCACCCACCGTTAGGCACTCCCTAGTGAGATGAAACCGGTACCTCAAGCAGAATTGCAGAAATCACCCGTCTTCTGTGTCGCTGGGGCTGGGAGCTGGAGACGGGAGCTGTTCCTATTCGGCCATCTTGGCTCCACCCATAAATGGTACATTTTTAAGGCAAAAACTATCACAAGGTCCCACAACAGGCCATCTCCAAGCTGAGGAACAAGGAAAGCCAGTCTGAGTCCCAAAACTGAAGAACTTGAGCCTGATGTTCAAAGTCAAGAAGCATCTGGCATGGGAGAAAGATGAAGGCCAAGAAGCTAGGCCAGTGTCGTATCTTTTTTTTTTTTTTCATTAAATTAGGCTTTAATTTCTCTGATGCCTCCTTGATTAGCTTAATAATCAACCTTCTGAGTTCTTTTTCTGGCAATTCAGGAATTTCTTCTTGGTTTGGATCCATTGCTCATGAGCTACTGTGATCTTTTGGGAGTGTTAAAGAACCTTGTTTTGTCATGTTGGCAGAATTGTTTTTCTGGTTCCTTCTCATTTGGATGGACTATGTCATAGGGAAGATCTGGCGCTCAAGGGCTGGTGTTCAGATTCTTTTGTCCCACAGGGTGCTCCCTTGATGTAGTACGCTCCCCCTTTTCCTAGGGATGTGGCTTCCTGAGAGCCAAATGGTAGTGATTGTTATTTCTCTTTTGTATCTAGCCACCCGGAGGAGCTACCAGGCTCCACGTTGGTATCCAGGGGTGTCTGCACAGAGTTCTGTGATGTGAGCTGTTTTCAGGTCTCTCAGCTGAGGATAGCAGCACCTGCACTGGTGGAGGTGGTAGGGGAGTGAAATGAACTCTGTGACAGTCCTTAGTTATAGTTTTGTTTATTGTACCAGTTTTGTGCTGGTTGGCCTCCTGCCAGGAGGTGGCACTTTCAAGAGAGCATCAGCTGTGGTAGTATATGGGAGGATCACATGGTGAGCAGGGGCTCTAGAGCTCCCAAGAGAATATGTGCTTCAGCTACTAGGGCTAGTCGAGAAGGACTATCAGGTGAGGGCAGGGTTAGGTGTGTCTGAGCTTAGACTCTCCTTGGGCAGGGCTCACTGTGGCTGCTGTGGGGGTTGGGGGTGTGGCTCTCAGGCCAATGGAGTTATGTTCCCAGGGGGATTATGGCAACTTCTTCTGCGTCATGCAGGTCGCCAGGGAAGTGGGAGAAAGCTGGCAGTGACAGGCCTCACCCAGCTACTACACAGGCCAGTCTCACCCCCACCGTGCCCCAATTTGTTTCCAGGCAGTGGGTGAGCAGAACTGAGAACTCGCCCCAGCCTACCAGCTGCCCGGCTGTGAAAGCAAGCAGAGCTTTCAGGTTGTGCACCTCTCTGCCTGCCATGACTTCTGTGCTGTGTCTGCTCTCCTGATTCACTCCCTCTGCCAAGTTCTGTCCAGGAAACTTTGTGTTCAGTTAAATTGTTATAATGTTCAGCTGGAAGTTCCCTTTTCCTTGTGGTCTTTTCCCAGTTCCCCTGGTAGCCCTCCCCAAGGACCTCTGTGAGACAAAGTCAGAAATGGCTTCCCTGGGGACCGAGAGAGCCCACAGGGCTCTTCCTGATGCTTCTTCTAACACTCTATTTTGCTCTGCTCTCTAAATTTGTCTCTGCTCCAGGTAAGCAATCCTTCTCCTGTGATCTGGACCTTCAGGTTCCCCAGTGAGGGTGCGTCTTTATGGACGATGATCCCCCTTCCACACTTTGTGCACTCACAGCTTTTGGGCTGTCTCCCAGGGCCTGCAGGAGCAATGTGCTTCCTTCAAAGGGTCTGTGGATTCTCCTGAATTTCCTGGTATGTACCTGCAACAGGTCTTGAAGCAAAAGTTCACGATGTGAATCTCCACACACTGCTCTTTCTTTCTGAGTGGGAGCTGCAATTTAGTCCTGCCTCCTACTCACCATTTTCCTCCAAGACTCTAATCACTTCTTATTAGGCTCCACCTCTCAACACTGTTGCATTGGAAATTAAGTTTCTAATGCATAAACCTTGGAAGACACATTTGAATAACATTCTGCCTCTGTTCCTCTACCATATTTATGTCCTTCTCACAATGCAAAATACATCAAGTCCATCCCAATAGCCACAAAAATCTTAACTTGTTTTCATAGCAACTCAAAAGTTTAAAGTCCAGAGTTTCATCTAAATTGGATACAGGTGAGACTCAAGGCACAATTCATCCTGAGGCAAATTCATGTGAGCCTATGAAATTAACTGTGATCTGTGAGTCTATGAAATTAACAAGTGATAGGCTTCCAAAATAAGTTATGTGCTTCCAAAACAATGCTGGGGCAGGCATAAAATACATGTTTTCATCCCAAAAGGGAGGAGTTCCCAACTAAGTCTAAAACCCAACAGGGAAAACAATGTTAAGTCTTAAAGCACCAGAGTAATCTCCTTTGGCTCCATGTCCTGCATCCTGGACACACTGGGGTGGGGATTGGGCCCCCAAGGTCTCTGGTAACCAGCCTCTGGAACTTTTCTAGGCTCAGTCCACCCCAAAGCTCTCACAGGTTGAAGTCTCATGCCTGTAGCTCTTCCAGGCTGATGCTGCAACATGGCAGTTCTATAGTTCTGAGGTCTCAGGAGTGGACCTACTCCCACAGCTCTACTAGGAATTGCCCTCCTGGGGACTTTTTGTGGTGACTCTGACCCCACGTTTCTGCTTGGCATTGCCCTAACAGGGACTTTCTGAGGTGGTTCTGCCCTTGTAACAAGTCTCTGCCTGGCCTCCAGGATGTCCATGACATCCTTTGTAACTTAGGTGAAGAAAGCCATGCCCCTACTGCTCTTGTATTCTGTACATTTGTAGAATTAGCTCCATGTGGATGCTGTAAAGATTTACAGCTTGTACCTACCAGAGCAGTGAACTCTGGGGGACACATTCAAACCATAACAATTATCAACTTTGAATTAGTTACTATGATTTATGTAGTTAGATTTTCTAAATGTTAAATAATCCTCATGTCCTCAGATAAATTATTTTATATAAATATACACATACATACATACTTAATTTTATTGTGCATCACTTTATTGTGCTTCACACATGTTGCACTATTTACAGATTAAGGATTTGTGGCAACCCTGTGTCAAGCAACTCTTTTGGGACCATTTTCCCAACTGTATGTGCTCACTTCATGTCTCTGTGTCACATTTTGGTAATTCTCACACTATTTCAAACTTTTTCATTTTTATTATATCTGTTATAGTGATCTATGATCAGAGATCTTTCATATTACTATTATAATTGTTTTAGGGCATCACAAACCCCACCCACAGAGGACAGCAAACTTAATAAATGTGTGTATTCTGACTGTTGCATTGACTGGCTGTTTCCATTTTCTACCCTCTCTTTGAACCTTCATATTGCCTGAGACACAATATTGAAATTAGGCCAATTAACAAGCTTAACAATGGCCTCTAAGTGTTCAAGTGAAAGGAAGAGTCGCATGTTTCTCACTTTAAATCAAAAGCTAGAAATGATTAAGTTTAGTGAGGAAGGCATATCAAAAGCCAAGATAGGCCAAAAGTGAGGCCTCTTGTGCCAAATAGTTAGCAAATTGCGAATGCAAAGGATAAGTTTATGAACGAAATTAAAAGTGCTATTCTAGTGAATGAACACACAAATGATAAGAAAGCAAAACAGTCTTATTGCTGATATGGAGATAGTTCGAATGATCTGGATAGAAGATCAAACCAGCCACAACATTCCTTTAGGCCACAGCCTAATCTAGAGCAAGGTCCTAACTCTCTCCCATGCTATAAAGGCTGAGAGAGGCAATATAGCTGCAGAAGAAAAGTTGGAAGTCAACAGAGACTGGTTCATGAGGTTTAAAGAAAAAAGCCATCTCTATAACATAAAATGCAAACTGAAGCAGCAAGTGCTGATATAGAAACTGTGGCAAGTTATCGAGAAGATTTAGCTAAAATAATCAATGAAGGTGGATACACTAAACAACAGATTTTCAGTGTAGATGAAACAGCCTTCTGTTGAAAGAAGATGCCATCTAGGACCTTCATAGCTAAAGAGGAGAAGTCAATGCCTGGCTTCGAAACTTCCAAGGGCAGGCAGATCCTCTTGTTAGGGGTTAATACAGCTGGTGACTTTAAGTTGAAGTCAATGCTTATTTACCATCCCAAAAATTCTAGGGCCCTTATGAATTATGCTACATCTATCTACTCTGCCTGTGCCCTATAAATATAAAAACAAAGTGTGTATGATAGTACCTTTATTTACATAATGGTTTACTGAACATTTTAAACTCACTGTTTAGAAATATTGCTCAGAAAAAAAGATTCCTGCTCACTGATAATGTACCTCATCACCCAAGAGCTCTGATGGAGATGTACAAGGAGATAAATGTTGTTTTCATGCTTGCTAATATGACATCCATTCTGTAGCCCATGCATCAAGCAGTAATTTTGATTTTCAATCTTATTATTTGAGAAATACATTTCATAAGGTTATAGCTGCCATAGATAACGATGCCCTGATGGATTTGGGCAAAGTAAATTGAAAATCTTCTGGAAAGGCTTCACCGTTCTAGAAGCCATTAAGAACATTTGTGATTCACTTGAAGAGGTCTAAATACCAACATTAATAGGAGTTTGGAAGAAGTGAATTCCAGTCCTCATGGATGACTCTGAGGGATTCAAGATTTCAATGGGGGAAGTCACTGCAGATATGGTAGAAATAGCGAGAGAACTAGAATTGGAAACTAGAATCGAGAACTAGAATTGGAGCCTGAAGTTGTGACTGAATTGCTGCAATCTCGTGACAAAACTTGTGTGGATGAGGAGTTTCTTCTTATGGATGAGCAGAGAAAGTGGTTTCTTGAAATGGAATCTATTCCTGTTGAAGATGCTGTGAACATTGTTAAAACGACAACAAAGAATTTAGGATATTCCGTAAATATAGTTGACAAAGTAGCATTAGGGTTTGAGAGGATTGACTGTAAATTCGAAAGAAGTTCTACTGTGGATAAAATGCTATCAAATAGCATTGCATGGTATAGGGAAATCTTTTGTGAAAGGAAGTGTCCATCAATGGGGCAAACTTTATCGTTGTGTTATTTAAATAAATGCCCACAGCCACTCCTACCTTCATCAGCATCAACATGGAGGCAAAACACCATATCAGCCAAAAGATTATAACTTGGTGAAGGCTCAGATGATTATTAGCCTGTTTAAAGCAACTAAATATTTTTAAAATTAAATATGTACATGGTTTGTTAAAACATAATGCTATTGCACACTTAATAGACTGTACTATAGTGTAAACATAACTTTTATATGCACTGGGAAACAAAAATTTGTGTGACTCGCTTTATTGTGAATTTGCTTTATTGTGGTGTGGTGGTCTGGTACTAAAGCTGAATTATCTCCAATATGTACCTGTATTTTCTTTACACATTTCTTGACTCAATTTGCTATATTTTATTTAGATTTTTTTTGTGGATATATAGCTGCAATTTTTAAAAATGTATTCTCTATGTCGAGTTTAGGTAGTCTCATACTAATAACATAAATTGTAGAGCTTTCATTCTTAAATAAATATAAGAAAAAAATTGATCAAAATAGAAAAAAGCAAAATTAAGTCAAAATAGAACAAAAATCCTGTGGCACATAAATAATGTAATATACAATTGTAAAAGCAGGCTACATATAGCAATAATTACACTAATATAAAAGAATTAAACTCATTTTTTGAAAGAGATATGTTCTTTACAAAATGAACACCTTCAATATAATGATGCCAAAAATTTAAAAGCAAAAAGATAGAAAAAGATATACTAGGAAAACCACAACCAAATTAAAGCTGGTATAGCAATTAATATTGATTAAACAAAATGGACATTAAAACAAGTGTTATTAGGGGACCATGAGCATTATTACAGAATAATAAAAAGTAATGACAATTTATAAGACAGTATAACAATCTAGAACCTATATGTGTATAACAATATAGTATCAAACTAGATAAAGTGAAAATTAGGATAATTATAAAAATAAATAAACAATTCAAGCACACACACAATGGTAAGCAAATAAAGCAACTTGATACTACTGAGCTGTTGAGCACAACTGTCTGGAACCTATACTTTCTCTAGAGTTCTAATTAATAGAGATAATACATTTCCTAATTTTAAAGCCCATTTGAATTAAAGTTTTGATACCTGCAGTCAAGTATCTTAACTGATGCACAGTGCTGTGGGTCCTATGAACTCAAGTAGTTCAGGTTTTAATAGCTAGATGGCTCTTTGTCCTTGCCATCCAGAGTTTGAGATAAAGACTAAAGTTTCTTTTTTGCATTTTTATTATTTTATTTGATTTTCTAGAGTTGTAATCTTATGCCTAAATCACAGATGAAAAAAATGAGGTTAAAAAGTTATGAAGGACTAAGGCTTGTATATTGGAATGTGATTCTTTGTTGCTATACAGTTGTGAGTTATAGCATGAATTATTTAGCCTTTTCTCTGACCATTTTATTTAACAATTTTTTTTTGTTAAAAAAATTGGCATTGCAGTGTAAACCTTGGAATAAATACCATTGAGAGGAGGAAATAACCAAAAATATCCATAGGGAAAATGACTGTTCTTCAGAATACAAAGTCTAAGTTCAACCCTGTAAATGATTTTTATTCTCAAGTTGTATATTCTTAGTACTTGTACAGCAGATGTCTGACTCACTTTGCTATACCGTCAGCAGTTGTACTAGTTATCTACCGTCATGTAACAAATTACCTCAACATTTAGCAGTTTACAGCAAACCTTATTTCACAGTTTCTTTGGGTGAGGAATCCAGATGCATCTTAGCTGGGTCTGCTGGGTCAGGTTCTCTTGTTGGGCTACAAGGAATGTGTCTGGTGGGACTGCAGTCATCCCAAGACTACACGAGGGGGAGAGTTGACATGTAAGTTCCCTCACATGGGTATAGACAGACCTCAGATTGATAAAGACCAAACTTTCTAACTACTTCTCTAGACCAGAGGTATGGGAGTGAAATGGGATCTTTCTGGTTCTCTCTACATGGACATAGAAACCCTTAAAGCTTCTTACGTTTTGCAGGTCTTGGCTTCATTTCCCCATTTTGGCTGACCCCATCCCTGAGATGGCCTTAGGTTTCCATGTCCCAGCCCCTTGAGCTCACATCTAGGTACAGTGCTCTCTTAGTCCTTCTCTGTGGGCCTATTTGGAGTATACTGCTTTGGCTCTGAATTTCTTCTTTGCTTTCAGTACTTAAAGATTTCACTTTTTTTCCAGCCTGGCTATGTGTGTAAATGTTTTTCTTGGTTATATATTTATATGGCATTCCTATGTAGAGGCCTCAGGGAGGTGGGCTTAAGCCTGTCTGCCTTGTTGCCAGATCTGTCTCATGGTTTGCATTTTTATAGACTGGGGAACTGAGGTGTTGAGACCTCAGTCTTGCAGTCTTGCTCTAGGGAGCCAGAAGTCACCCAAGCATTTACTAGTAAGTGAGTCTAGAATACAGTTTTCCCCTTAGTACTCAGTGCATATTCCACTGAGTACAGACTGAGGGGGTGGTATTAATAATTATAACATTATTAATAATATTATTACTATAATAATATCACTTATTAATAAGTGATATTAATAAGTTAAACACAGGCATGTGCCAGAAACAATGCTGTGAACAAAATGGTGCCCAATTCCAGGCATGGTGAACAATAGCTTGTACATGAATATAATGAGTGCGTGGGAGAGTAGCTTACATTCATTTGCCTTAAAGCCTTAATGGCAGCTATCATTCTTTATCAAAACAAACAAAGTGTTGTGCATGACCAAATTGTCTTAGGTCAATTACCAATAGTCATATGAGGCTTGAGGTGTTAATTGGACATTCAAGGGGAGATGTCTAGTAGTCAGCTGGTTGGTGCATGTAGATAAGAAAGATAAAAGGGCTAGAGACTGATCCCTGGGGCTGTGCAACATGCACAAATAGAGGAGACGAAGAGGAACTAGCAAATGAGATTGAGAAAAAGTGACTAGTGAGGTAGAACGAAAACAGAATGGTATCCAAAAACCAAAGTGAGGAAAGAGGGAGGGAATAATCAACAATATTAAATGCTGCTGATAGATCGAGTAAGATAAGACTGAGAAGTGGCATTGGTTTTGGACAACATGGAGGTCATTAGTAATTCTGATTAGCACAGTTTTGGTGGAATGTTGGGGATATTGGCCTAATTAGGATGAGTTCCAAAGGAAAGGTTGAGAGAAAGTACAGAAAATAGTGTGCGAAACTCTTTCAAAGTTTTGCTTTGTGATAACCATATAGCTGGAAGGAGACATGGAGTCCAGGGAACATTCTATTTTGTTAAATATGAAAGATATTACAGTGCTTCAGTATAATGAGGAAATGATCCATTAAAGAGAAAAACATAACGATGCAGGAGAGAATAAGATAAATTGCTAGGATGATGTCCTCCTAGAATTGAGAGGGAATGAGACACTGTGGATAAACGGAGAGGTTGGCCTTAGATTAGGAGCACAAATGGAATTATTGTTGTCAACCATTGGTTCACGAGCCAACCAGAATCAGGGAAGAGCTATGAGTTTCATTCTGCTTAGGACCATTCAAACACCACTGACCCATGAAAACAGCACTCATGTTCCTCACCACACATATCATAATTGTCCTTTAACTCTCTGAATGCTTCTAAGACTAGCAAGATGTTAAGCTGGTTACTTTTTGTTGTTGTTGTTTGAGATGGAGTCTTGTTTTGTTGCCCAGGCGGGAGTGCAGCGGCACAATCTTGGCTCACTGCAACCTCCACCTCCCGGGTTCAAGCAGTTCTTCTGCCTCAGCCTCCCGAGTAACTGGGATTACAGGCATGCACCACCACTCCCAGCTAATTTTGTATTTTTAGTAGAGATGGGGTTTTACTATGTTGGCCAGGCTGGTTGAGAACTTCTGACCTCAATTGATCCACCTGCCTCGGCCTCCCAAAGTGCTGGCATTACAGGTGTGAGCCACTGTGCCAGGCCAGTTACTTCTGTTTTAAAAAATCCCGAAGAGAAGTTTAATCCACATGGAATGGGGAAAGGATATCAGTCAAATACTAGGACTTGGCTTTAAATTCCAGCATCTGGACACACAGAGAGTGTTGCATACTTACCTAAAGAGAAAGGCTGGTTGAGGGGTCCCTGTGCTTCTGGACAGCAGGACCCCATTCAATTATGTGAGTAGAACAAGAAGTTTAAATGTAATTCTTAAGCTTGGTCCTTGCAAATTTCACTCCAAGATGTGACATTATTTATTGGAAATTAATTGAACACTGGTTCTATGCCAGCTCTTGGGGAAAAATGATGAGTGGGCATTGTCTTTACATCTTCAGAACTCAGAGCCCCGTGGGAAGTCAGACACCTACTTCATGGGGCAGAGTGAGAAAAGCTTCCAGTATAGATGTGAGAAAAGGGCTAAGAAGCTCAGGGGAAGCAACTGTAGGACTTGAGTTAACGATGGAGGGGTGACAACCTCTGCTGATTAATGAGGAGGAGAATGAAGAAGGCACGGCTTGTGCTGGCTTGGCAGTAAGAATGCCCAAGCCAGCAGCTTCAAGGCTAATTAAGTGAAAAATGATGCGATTGATTTGTTTGCTTCCAGCCAGGTGGAACTTGGTCAGCGTGAAAAACCAACGAGTTTTAAATTTCTCTACTTTGAGCCTACTAGATGATTTCTCTACTTTGAGCCTACTAGATGATTTCAGCCTCTTCCCCCAAACATGCACTCTGATGTTGAAATATTATATTATTTAAATATTTAAAATGCATAGCTGCAACTAGGCAAATGAGATTGCACCACCCACAATAAAGTATGACGGTCACCCTTGGGCGTGTGGAAGTAGAGGGGGAGGTGGGGGAGTTAAAAGGGTGACAGAAGCCGGGCGCGGTGGCTCACGCTTGTAATCCCAGCACTTTGGGAGGCCGAGGCGGGCGGATCACGAGGTCAGGAGATCGAGACCACGGTGAAACCCTGTCTCTACTGAAAATACAAAAAAAATTAGCCAGGCGTGGTGGCGGGCGCCTGTAGTCCCAGCTACTCGGAGAGGCTGAGGCAGGAGAATGGCGTGAACCCGGGAGGCAGAGCTTGCAGTGAGCCGAGATCGCGCCACTGCACTCCAGCCTGGGCGACAGAGCAAGACTCCGTCTCAAAAAAAAAAAAAAAAAAAAGGGTGACAGAAAATGGCATGGTTGAATCTGTTTAGGTAGGTCATTCTAGTTATGCCAAAGGGGATAAATTGGAATGAGTAAAACAAGAAGCCAGGGGCCTAAGAGGAGGCCACAGTGCTTGTTCAGGCAAGAACTGGGGATGGAGGTGGTAAAGTGGAGGAAGAAACATTTCCAGGAAATTGACAGGACCCAGGATCCTATTTCACTCATGACAAATCTGCAGCACAAAAATTGATGACAGTTGTTTTATAATGAGGTTCAGACCTCAAACTCAAGCAGTTTACTGAGTTTGCTGAATTCAAACAGTCTCCTACCAAATCCTGCATTTTAATTTAATGTTAACAAAAACCTTAAAAATGGCAATAATCTGCTAAGCCCCATGTGTGTTTGGTTTTGGGGTTACAAAGAGGAAGAAGGCGTAGATCTACCTCTGAGGATCTTCAGTCTCGTCTGGTCTAGTGGGGACAGATACATGAACCACGATCACAGTAATGTAGGAGAAATGTGGCTATGTTATGCATAATATGCTGTGGGTACAAAGAGGACAGCTCAGGCCTAACCTTCCCAGTGGAGTCAAGGAAGGATTTCATAATTTCAAAGGATGAGTAGTAGCTTTCTAAATGATGGATCGGGGCAAGAAGGGGATTTTAGACAAAGGGAAGAGTATGGGCAAAGGCACGGAGGTGTGGCAGTGTGTATCATGTCCAGAGGTGTGTGGCATAATGGTAGACAGTGTGGACTGGAGTTAGCTTGTGTTTAAATTCTGGATCTTTCAATTCTATGACATTGTGCAAGTTACTTAACTTCCTGTGCCTCAGTTTCCTCATCTGTTGAATGTTGTTATTAATACATAGCGTTATTATGAGGGTTAATAATACTACCTGTAAATTACTTAGAACAGTTCCTGGTATGTTGTAAATTCTCAATCAATGCCAGCAGTTATTATTTGAAAACATATTTGGGAGTTAAAGAAAGAGGGATGCAGAAGACTGGAGGGTGTAACTATTTGCTGTTACTGCTTTTTCTTTAGAATATTCATGGGTGTCAAATACCATAGAAGACAGGGCTCCTAGGACCAGGCAATGCTTTAATAAAAAATAGACATTAAATTTTTTAGGACTCGGAGGAGGAAATTTGAACTCCAAAACAAATGGTGAAACCTGGTCTTTAATCTGGGGCGTTTCAGCCCATCCTCTGGAGCAAATCAACTAATCACACATTGCCACAGTTCAACAGCTGGATTCAAACAACATATTCCTCTGTGGAGCCATTCTTCACTCTCACTGATTTTAAGGACAAGGCTTGTCTAATAAATTGGAAGAAATAATAAAACATGAGCTCCCATTGTGGCCTCTTCCTAGGTACAGAACAGTGCATTGGGTTTCACTGAGCCTCCCTTTCAATCTGTGCAAACTAATGGTTCACCTTTATTCCCCAAGTTATATTTAACAACAATTGTGCTGGGGAAATGCTGGTCTAGTTGAGACCCCCAGGCCTTCAGTAAAGGAAAGAACTGAAATGTGCTGAGATTATTTACTCATTTGACTTGTACAATAGTTTCTCTGTGGGGCATCTTGTTAGTCAAGTTTCTGAATCAATAATTTCTGCTTTTGGGGGGATAAGAGGATGACCATTTTGGAACTTCTCTTTGTCTTTATACTAAGAGGCATCAATGACTAATGAAAGTGTGTTTTTTTCCTCCCGTCACCTCTACTTTCCCATTCTAGACCCATCAATATTGGCCAAATCTCACAAGAGTTTCTTAGTTGGTGAGAAGCATTCACCACACTCTTTCTCTACTGGGTCTCTGGGGACTGGAAACACAACAATGAATTGAAGAAGCATAAAATGAATGTGTTAAACACCTTCTCTGTGCTGTGTTCCCAGCTAGGCATTGTGAGAAATAATAGTAGCTACCAATGTATTCAGTGTTTGTGTATGTGTGCATGTATGTGCATGCGTGTACATGCCAGCCTCTAAGCACTTCACAGTCATATTCTCATTTAATCTTCACAAGTCTGTGAGGTAGGAATTGTTATGTCCAATTTACTGATGAGGAGGCTGAAAGTCAGATTTTAAATAATGTATTCAAGGTCATTATTTAGGCAGATGCAGTATTAGGACTTGAACACAAGTCTTTCAGATTCCAAAGGCCTCTTTCTTAACCACTGTGATACCCTGCCACCCTAATGCTAAAGAAGCACAGGCTTGGTCCTTGTCTACATGGGAGACATTGTGCTAGTTTTTATTGACTCTTATAGGAAAAGCCTCCAGGGGTTAACCTTGGCCAGAATCTTGATCTTGGACTTTTAGCCTTCAGACTGTGAGAAAGTCAATTTCTGTTGTTTAAACCACCCAGTTTATGGCATTTTGTTATGACAGCCTGAGCAGACTAACACAGATTTTGGTCCTGGGAGTGGGGTTAAATGAGGCTGTCCGGAGCCTTGGGGCAGGACCTCCCTGCAGAGCCATGGGTAGGACCACCGTCTAGGAATATAGGGGTGATGCTGCTACCCCACTGGACTGAAGCACAGAGCATTCAGCCAAAGAGGATTCTTCTCAAGCCTCAAGATTAAATGGAATTTGCCCTGCTAGGTTTTGGACTTGTTTGGGACCAGCCACTCCTTCTTTCTTTCCTACTTCTCCCTTTTGGAATGGAAATGTCTATCCTAAGCCTGTCCCATCATTGTATTTTGGAAGCCCATAACTTGTCTAGTTTTACACGTTCACAGCTAGAGAGGAATTTTGCCTCAGGATGAATTGCACCTTCAGTCTCACCTATACCTGACTTAGATCCTGGCTGTATAGATAGTGTCAGGGAGTGGGGTGTGGTTTAGAAACATATGCAGTAGAATAAAACAAGAACTGACAGGCCTGCTGCTCAGGGCAGATGACAGAGAAAGACAGATGGATTTGTAGGAGCATTTGCATAGACTGATGTAGATTTCTCCTGATTTAATTGTCACAAAACAATAAAAGGCAGGAAGTAGGTAGTTACCCATGTTGCGGACAGTGAAGCTGATGTCTCTGGAGAGGTGAAAGGACTTTGCAAGGGTTGGGAAGGGGCATGGACACTCGATCCAGTGCTCATCCCCTGAGCATCCCGGCTGCTCAACACTTACGTAGCAAGTGAGAATGCTTAGGAGATAGGGAAGAGTGTGTGTAGCAAGAGAATTGTTCACCTGATTGAGGTGGCTTTAATCTGGAATTCAGGGATAAGGAGAAAAATACCAGACTATCAACTATTAACTGCAGAGGACAAGGAATGTGACATTGAAATAATAGTGGAAGTGTCATTATTCTAAGGAGGGGGAAACAAAGTGTGATAAAAACAGTACTTATAGCTTCAGACTTGGGTCTAGTATTGTGCAAGATATGGAGGATAAATAAAGAAATGTCGACATTTTAATACAAAGTAATATGACAGAATGATTTCTGAGAATACATCAGCACAAAGAACTTGGATGAGGAAGCAAAATTGTGGGGTGGAGGCAGGAGGATACCTAGGGGATCTAAGTAACCATACACAAGGGTCCAGATGAGCTCAGATATTTAAAGACCACGTATGAGAGATGGAAAGATGGCCAAATAACCAGGGAAACAAGAGAGGTACAGACGTACAAAAATAGTATCAGAATGGGTAAAGCCTAGGTTGAGCTGCAGCTTGCAAAATTGTTATGAATGAAAAGAAAATTTTTTTGAAATTACTTTTGAAATCAGAAGTGGAAATAAGGGTTGAATGATAGGCCCACTGCTTGGGGCAGATGGGATCATGTTAACAGGTGACAGAGTGGGCAGTGTTATTTTGCCTCTGTATTCTCTATCAAGATGAATGACCTTAAAACCAAAAAGAGCAGAACAAACATGATTAAGAGGGAACTGAAATCTGAAACAGGTGAAGTGACAGTACAGAGTGGTACTGAATGAGCTCAAACCCAGACGAATTACTTCCAAGGGAGCTGGAACTCAGAAACACTGTCCTGAACTCTGAAGAATGATGGAGAATGCAGAGGCCACCCTACTGTGTGCCTCCCATCCTCCTGAAAGGGAAAAGGGTTAGGTCTCAAGACCTGATATCGACACTTGACAAGATTCCAGAGCCTATTGTTAAGTAGAACTTGTTCTCAGCAAACTATCGCAAGGACAAAAAACCAAACACCGCATGTTCTCACTCATAGATGGGAATCGAACAATGAGAACACATGGACAGAGGAAGGGGAACATCACACTCCGGGGACTGTTGTGGGGTGGGGGGAGGGGGGAGGGATAGCATTAGGAGATATACCTAATGCTAAATGACGAGTCAATGGGTGCAGCACACCAACATGGCACATGTATACATATGACAAACCTGCACATTGTGCACATGTACCTTAAAACTTAGAGTGTAATAAAAAAGTAGAAGTTGGCTTAGCAGAGGGAATGGTGTTCCCTTGGAACTGGCATGGGTTCATTAAAAACATGTGAGGGAGGTCAGGAGATCGAGACCATCCTGGCTAACACAGTGAAACTCTGTCTCTACTAAAAATACAAAAAATTAGCCAGGCGTGGTGGCATGCGCCTGTAGTCCCAGCTACTCGGGAAGCTGAGGCAGGAGAATCACTTGACCTGGGAGGCGGAGGTTACAGTGAACTGAGATCACGCCACTGCACTCCAGCCTGGGTGACAGACCAAGACTCTGTCTCAAAACAAACAACAAACAACAACAACAACAACAAAAAACCAGGTGAGGCCAGTGGAGGGACCCACACTCTTTTTGTGAAGAGGAACTAGGTTAGCAAATGCTACAAATGACGTAGCCAAGAGGTTGATGTTGTTCCTCAGAATGTACCTGTGGAGGTGAAGAAACGTGGCCTGCATGACATCTCTAGAAGGAAGGGAGTTGAGTGCCCATTTCTGATGTGTCTTGGTAAACAACCTGAGAGCTGGGGTCTCTGAGGAGGCTCCATCTTCTCAATCGGCTTTCTGAACAAGTGGAGATAGAAGATAAAAGAGTAAGCATGTGAGAGCCTAAATATCACCTTTATTACTGATAAAGGCTAAGCTGGAGGACTTAGCATAGTGTGAGAGCCAATTAAACCCCTCAACTAGACAGACGTGTCTGTTCACCCGCAGGCAGCATGGACGAAGGTAGGCTCCCCAGGGAGAAGAGCAGAACTCGTGTTCTCCATAGCTGACCCTTCCAACAGAAATAAAAGAAGTAGCTGAGAATGACCAGATCATTCCTCTCAAATTCACGAATCAGATTAAGCCACTACTTTTCTCCCAGGGAGGAGCAATGGATGGTGGGAGATGCCAGGAGTGACACAACTGCACATGAAAGAACAGGAGCCAGCAGAAGCGTCCCCCAGTAGATGTCATCCTTCCATGCTGTCCCAGCCGCACCTCAGTGTTACTCCGTTTACTTGTCTCCTCCTTCGCCAACTACCTCCCTCAGTCACTTCCTGGCACATTGAGGTCCTCCATAAATATGGAATGGATAATATTATTTGAAATATTTATTTTTAAACTGCCTTATTTTTATTCTTGATAGGTCCTGGTTGCTCCTAGTTCCTAATTGCCTCCAGGGCCCTTGCTGATGAAATCAATGGTATTCATTGCTTCTGGAAGAAGACAGCTTAGCAAAGCGTTCACTGCTCAGTTTTGTTTCAAAGTAGAATTTTGTTTTAAAATACAGTCTAACCCACAGCAGAGACAGTAGTCTGAAAACTATTTTGTAAGAACTAGACTGACAAGCTGTGTTGGCATCCAGAGAAACACACTTGGCCTCTTTTTATTCTTGTTGTAAGTTGGATAACTTGGACTAGAATTGTTTTCATAATTCTGAGTGTCAGGGATCCTAGACTGGCCAGGTTAGCTTGGTTGAGGGGTGCATTTGCTAAGACCAAGGTAAAGGATTATGTTCTCATGTACTGGAGCTGATGGGAAGAAAAGCTAACAGAACAAGCCCTCTGCTCCAATGTCATGTCCAGTTAATGGTAGAAACTTCATGTACCAGATCCAGATTGGAATTCAAGCTCTGTTTGTATGACCTCAGGCAATCTACTTAACCTTTATGAGTCTTTGTGATAAAATGGTGATAAAAGCCTTACTTTGGTGAATGCTCTCCCATGGCTCCCTTAACAGCTGCCAGCCTACCCACACCAGCAGCTGCGGGTACCATGTAAGTCCAACCCTAAACCTTGGCTTAGGGAGCCCCCAACTGTTGACTTCTTTCCATCCCCTTCAACTGTTCTCATGTGGAGAGTTACCTGGGCTAGTCACCCTCTTGGCTGGACATCTCTCTTGTCTTGGCAGGCCCAGTGGGATTTGGTGATCTTACCTCAGCCTATCACTTTGGTTCTGGCCACATACCTTCATAAGATAGCACATCAACAGGCCCAACCAGTCTCCTGGGTCACTGTGAACCAGGCTTACTAAATGTCCTGGCTTCTGCCTTGCTAGGAGGGAGGACAGATGATTCACAGGATTGCCACAAAGGGTAAATGAGATTTTATAAAGCACTGTGCTTGATAAACAGTGGGTACTTAAAAATGTTGGTTCCCGTTCTTTCATAGTTATTGTAAGGGGCTGTCTCAGTGAGGAGCAAGATGATGGCTCTTCTTATTTAAAATTTAAAATTTCAAGAGGAATGGAGAGCAGGAAGACCTCTTGTGTGAAAAAAGCCAGAGAAGCAAGATGCTTTTCTCTTTATCTTAGCTGAAATTTATCACATAATAGCTACTTGGCCTACTGATTGCTTAGTCACTTAATCTACTGTCACCTCCATTAGTCACTGCTCCTGGCTAATTCTTATCACATTTGTGATTTCTTTTGTTTATTTTTAAATCTATTCTTATTGCCATTAGAAAAACCAAGTTGGAAGCCAGCAAAGCAAAGTTAGAACAACCTGCAGGAGAGATGACATCTTAGGATCAGACAAACCATCAGTAGAAGATTTCAAAATTAGAAATAGTGCTCTGTTGCACAGGGGATGAATTAGAAGCCAAAGGAAGATGGACAAGATTTGGTCCTGAAGAATCCATGAGGGCAAATGCCTTAGTTTGATGCAGGCAAGGAAGGGATCTGATGGGAGGGCCCCAGGCCAAGCTATTTGTGTTAGTGTAGTTCTTCAGGACAGGCTCACATAGTAGGTTTGCAAAACTGATGCTGAAGAATGTCATAGGGTTTCTGGCCAACCTGAAGAAGAGTGTTAATTCTGATGCCTCTCAGGCAGGGCTGGTTTTACGGCAGTTGAACAGGGCCCTACTCTCAGGAGGAGCCAGGCACTTGGCTTAATGCTCAGCTGTCATCATCTTGAAATTCTAAATAATTTTGTCTTCGAACTTGTGTTTTGTAAGAAAACCTCATGGTACAGTGGAACATGCATATGAGCAGAGGAGAATGCCAGCAGCACACGTGCAGGGTAGACCCAGGCTCCTCAACACAGTAGGCAGTAGGCGGTGTGCATACTGAACAGTTGGCCCAGCCACCCCACACACATGCCTGGAGCTGTCTGGGTGCTGCAGAGCCCAGAGGGGTTGGCCAGGCTGGGACCTAGGCCCAGATGATGAAGGTGGTTGCAGCAATAGCATAAGCAGCAGCAGTAGTGGTGTGGCCATGAGAGAGAGGAGGAACGCTATAGGGAGGTAGTGATGGGGTCTCCAGTGGGAGGTTGGCTTGTCTGTCCATCCCTGGTCTGTCCTTGTGGCATCTGTACAGATACTAACTCTCCAGCCTGAGCACCAGAATAGGAACTGCAGGTGTACATGCAGTAAACTTTGTCAGCAAATTATACAAATTATACAACATAAAAGTGTACACATGGACATTGCAATAAGGCATACAAGAGAGTTACTACAATTCTTCAGAAAGTTGAGAACTTTTGGGCTTGAAAACTGCTGCAGATTGCAAAGCAAGCTCCACAGGTTTAGAAATAGAAATTAAATTTAAATATCATATATTCAAGGGAAAAGAACACTCTTTTCGTATGATACTCGGGCTGAATCAATTATTAGTGAGGGAGACAATTTAAAAATTAATTTTTCCTTGAATTTGTAAATGCAGCTGTTTTGAATGATATACAAATCATATTGCTACTTTCAGTTTCTCGTACATATTCTACAAGTTATAAAAAATTTCAAAAAAATAAATAAAAAATAAAAATATAAATAAATTTCAGAGGAAACATTAAAATGCCATGATAAAAATTTCCACTGAAAATTAAATTTAGATGTACACAAAAACTTAACTGAATGAAGAGTTAAATCTTTTCAGAAACATTGTTTTGCAAAAATCATTAGCTCTAGATGTACTAAAACTTGTATTTTGAAATAATTTAGCAGAAATGTATTCTAATGTTGTCATAAGCCATAAAATACTCTTAATAGTTCCAGTAACAGTTGCACCAGCATAAATCCTTCTCAGAATTAAAAATTATCAAAAATTATGTGTGATCTTGCACTTGCCAAGAAAGAGATGTTGCTCTCAATTATATCAATTGAAAATGAAGTTTCTATAAATTTCAGTATATGAAGTTGCTGCAAACCTAATATATGAATTTCCAGAAAAACGAGCCAGAAAAATCTTATGGCGAATCAAGATATCATGCTAGTTGTTATTATTTATTGTGTTATGTAAAATTATGATGCCAACATATTTGTGCTATTTGTAAATTTATGTTATTATACAGGTATCACTATCACTCCATTGTGTTTTATGATTAATACAATACTTTTTCCTAAAACAACATTTTTAAAGCAAAAAGCTTGATATTTTAGTGTGTTTAGCTGCACACTTGCCACCCCCTGCTTTTTGAATAAGGGGCCTCACATTTTTATCTTGCACTGGCCTTACAAGATATATGGCTAGTCCTGCTCTCAGGGCTATTTCTCAGCTGGTCTTAGGATTCATTGTAGAAAAAGGATCATTTTTCTTGCCTGCTTTGATAAAAGCCTTGAGTGAATTCTTATAGAAGATAGAGCTATGGGGATTGCATAGTGATAAGCAGGTGGCCTCTTTTGGGAGGCGAGCACCGGGAGACATGGAGTCAAGAGCCCATTCTTCAACATTGAAAGCGCAGACCTAGCACCGGGTCCGGCACAGGCTCAACAAACATTAGTTGAATGAAAGGGTAATGGATGCCATCATCAGAACAGGGAAGGCACAGTATGTGCAAATATTCAAAGACACAAAACCAATCAAAGGCAGAGGGGACAGGATGAAAACCGGTATGCTGACTTAGTTTCATACAGGGTTTTCTCAGAACACTCCACTCTGAGATACTAACAGGGCTCTCATAAAATCAGGGTGCAATGGCAGAGGAGGTTTGGGAATCTATATTAAACCAAAGTAGACAGGTTTTGTTTGTTTTTAACTGCAGTGTTATCAGCATCGCTAATATTCTGATGTGCACTGCGATTCTCCAAGAGAGGGATATACTATGTTGTCTTTTCTCTGGTTGATGACTGTAGAATCTTTATTTGGCAGATGCTGCTCCTCAGACACAGTCTGAGAAATGCTATTTGGCTACCTTCTTTCTGATTTCTTCTGGGTAGGATCTCTAACAAATGACTAAGAAGTGGTGCCCAAATCATTTAGGACCAAACTCTTAGATCCAAGCTGGAGTGCAAGACCAGCTTTTGATTATGGAACCAGGCAACATGGTGCAGGGAAATGAGCGTGGATCTGGGGCGTGGGAACTGGATTCCTCTTGTCTTCTTAGCTGTGCGATATTAGACAAGTCACCTAGCCTCACTGAGTTAGTTTGCCCAGCTACAAAATGGCAATAATAAAACCTGTATTATAATTATTGAAGGAGTTATTAGAGACCTAAATAAGAAAATGTATGTGACACAGCTGAGTACAAGGCCTGATATGTAATAGCGGTTCAGTAAATTTTTGATCTCAAATTTCTGCTGTTAACGTATTTTAACTTGTAGGTGGTTTGCAAATATTTTTAAGGTAGCAGAATCCAGAGTCATTAATTCAGATGACTCTTTCAAGAAAACCAACTTAAAAACTGGGTATAAGCCATGCTATTCTGATTGGAGCGAGAATCAGAGGCTGAGCACGGGGACATTTTCCATAAGCTCTACTTTAAAATTTTTTTTCATTAATTTTTAAAATTTTTATTGTATTAAGAACACTTAATATGAGAGTTACCCTCTTGACATATTTTTAAGTGTACAATAGAGTATTGCTAACTATAGGTACAATGTTATATAGCACATCTCTAGAACTTATTCATCTTGCATAACTGAAGCTTCAATGAGCTCAACTTTTATTTTTAAATTTTGTTTACTTTTAACTTTTATTTTAGGTTCAGGGTACATGTGAAGGTTTGTTACACAGGTAAACTTGTGTCATGGGTGTTTGTTTTACAGATTATCACCCAGATATTAAGCCTGGTTCCTGATAGTTATTTTTTCTGATCCTTCCCCTCCTCCCAGCCTCCACCCTCAAGTAGACCCCAGTGTCTGTTGTTCTCTTGTGTTCATGAGTTCTCATCACTTAGCTCCCACTTATAAGTGAGAACATGTGGTATTTGGTTTTCTGTTCCTGTGTTAGTTTGCTAAGGATAATAACCTCCATCTTCATTCATGTTCCTGCAAAAGACATGATCTCATTCTTTTTTATGGCTGCATAATATTTCATGGTGTATATGTACCACATTTTCCTTGCCCAATCTGTCAATGAAGGGCATTTAGGTTGATTCCGTGTCTTTGTTATCATGAATAACATTGCAATGAACATTCACATGCATGTGTCTTTGTGGTAGAATGGTTTATATTCCTCTGGGTATATACCCAGTCATAGGATTGCTGGGTTAAATGGTAGTTCTGTTTATAGCTCTTTGAGGAATTGCATACTGCTTTCCACAATGGTTGAACTAATTTACACTCCAACAGTGTATAAGTGTTCCCTTTTCTCTGTGTAAGGGAACACTTATACACTGTTGGTGGGAGTGTAAATTAGTTCAAACTTTTTTGACTTTTTAATAATGTTTTGACTTTTTAATAATTTTTGACTTCTTAATAGCCATTCTGACTGGTGTGAGATGATATCTCATTGTGATTTTGATTTGCATTTCTCTAATGATATTGAGCTTTTTTCATATGCTTGTCAGCTGCATGCATGTCTTCTTTTGAAAAGTGTCCATTCATGTCCTTTGCCTACTTTTTAATGAGCGTTGTTTGCTTTTCTTTTATAAATTTATTTAAGTTCCTTATAGATGCTGGATGTTAGACCTTTGTCAGATGCATAGTCTGCAAATATTTCCTCTCATTCTGTAGGTCATCTGTTTACTCTGTTGATAGTTTCTTGTGCTGTGCAGAAGCTCTTAAGTTTAATTAGATCTCATTGTCAATTTTTCCTTTGGTTGCAATTGCTTTTGGTGTCTTTGTCATGAAATCTTTGCCCATGTCTATGTCCAGGATCATATTGCCTAGGATGTCTTCCAGGTTTTTATAGTTTTGGATTTTACATCAAAGTCTTTAATCCATCTTGAGTTGATTTTTGTATATGGTGTAAGGAAGGGGTCCAGTTTCAATCTTCTGCATATGGCTAGCCATTTATCCCAGCACCATTTATTGAATAGGGAGTCTTTTCCCCATTGCTTGTTTTTGTCAGCTTCATAGAAGATCAGATATTGTAGGTGTGTGGCCTTATTTCCAGGCTTTCTATTCTGTTCCACTGGTCTATGTGTCTGTTTTTGTACCAGTGCCACACTGTTTTGGTTACTGTAGCCCTGCAGTATAGTATAGTTTGAAGTTGGGTAACGTGATGCCTCCAGGTTTGATCTTTTTGCTTAGGATTGTCTTGGCTATTCAGGCTCTTCTTTGGTTCCATATGAATTTTAAAATAGTTTTTTTCTAGTTCTGTGAAGAATGTCATTGGTAGTTTGATAGGAATAGCACTGAATCTGTAAATTGCTTTGGGCAGTATGGTCATTTAAATGACACTGATTCTTCCTATGCATGAGCATGGCATGTTTGTGTCTTCTGATTCCTTCGAGCAGTGTTTTGTAACTCTCATTGCAGAGATCATTCACCTCCCTGGTTAGCTGTATTCCTAGGTATTTTATTCTTTTTGCGGCAATTGTGAATGGGATTGCCTTCCTGATTTGGCTCTCAGCTTGGCTGTTGTCGGTGTAGTGATATTTGTACATTGATTTTGTGTCCTGAAACTTTGCTGAAGTTGTTTATCAGCTGAAGGAGCATTTGGGCTGAAACTATGGAGTTTTCTAGACACAGAATCACGTTGTCTGCAAACAGAAATAATTTGACTTCCTCTCTTTCTATCTGGATATCCTTTATTTTTTTCTCCTGCCTGATTCCTTTGGATATGACTTCCAATATTATGTTGAATAGGAGTGGTAAGAGAGGGCATCCTTGTCTTGTGCCGATTTTCAAGAGGAATGCTTCCAGCTTTTGCCCATTTGGTGTGATGTTGGCTGTGGGTTGGTCATAGATGGCTCTTATTATTTTGAGATATGTTCCTTCAATTTCTAGTTTATTGAGCATTTTTAACACAAAAGGATGATGAATTTTATCAAAAGCCTTTTCTGCATCTATGGAGATAATCATGTGGTTTTTGTCTTTGGTTTTGTTTATGTGATGAATCACACTTATTGATTTACATAGGCTGAACCAACCTTGCATCCCAGGGATGAAGCCTTATTGATCATGGTAGATTAGCTTTTTGATGTGCTACTGGATCCAGTTTACAAATATTTTGATGAGGATTTTTGCACTGATGTTCACCAAGGATATTTACTTGAAGTTTCCTTTTTTTGTTGTGTCTCTGCCAGGATTTGATATCAGAATGATGCTGGCCTCAGGCTGGGTCTGGTGGCTCACGCCTGTAATCCCAGCACTTTGGGAGGCTGAGGCGAGTGAATCATGAGGTCAGGAGATCGACACCATCCTGGCTAACGCGGTGAAACCCCGTCCCTACTAAAAACAAAAAATTAGCCGGGTGTGGTGGCGGGTGCCTGTAGTCCCAGCTACTCTGGAGGCTGAGGCAGGAGAAGGTGTGAACCCAGGAGGCAGAGCTTGCAGTGAGCCAAGATCACACCACTGCACCACTGCACTCCAGCCTGGGCGACAGACTCCGTCTCAAAAAAAAAAAAAAAAAAAAAAAGAATGATGCTGGTCTCACAGAATGAGTTGGAGAGAAGTCCCTCCTCCTCAATTTTTTGGTAATAGTTTCAGTAGGAATGGTACCAGCTCTTCTTTGTAGAACTGGTAGAATTTGGCTGTCATTGCATCTGGTCCTGGGCTTTTTTTGATTGGTAGGCTATTTATTACTGATTCAATTTTGGAGCTCATTATTGGTCTGTTCAGGAAATCAATTTCTTTTTAGTTCAGTGTTGGGAGGTTGTATGTATCCAGGAATGTATCCATCTCTTCTAGGTTTTCTAGTTTGTGTGCATAGGGGTGTTCATAGTAGTTTTGGATGATTATTTTTATTTCTGTGGGGTCAGTGGTAACATCCCCTTCATCATTTCCTATGGTGTTTATTTGGATATTTTCTCTTTTTTACTAGCCTACCTAGTGGCCTATCTTACTAATTAAAAAAAAAAAAAAAACTCCTGGATTCATTGTTCTTTTGAATGGTTTTTCATGTCTTGATTCTTTCAGTTCAGTTCTGATTTTGGTTATTTCTTGTCTTCTGGTAGCTTTAGGGTTGATTTGTTCTTGCTTTTCCAATTCTTTCAGTTGTGATATTAGGTTGTTGATTTGAGGTCTTTCTAACTTTTTGATGTGGGGATTTAGTGCTACAAATTTCTCTGTTAGCACTACCTGAGCTATGTCCCAAAGATCCTGGTATGTTGTATTTTTGTTCTCGTTAGTTTCAAAGAACTTGATTTCCATCTTAATTCCATTATTTATGCCAAAGTCATTCAGGAGCATGTTGTTTAGTTTCCACATAACTACATGGTTTTGAGTGATTTTCTTAGTCTTAACTTATATTTTTATCATGCTGTTGTCTGAGAGAGTGTTTGGTATGATTTCGGATCTTTTGGATTTGCTGAGGATTGTTTTATGTCCAATTATGTGGTCGATTTTAGAGTATGTGCCATATGGCAATGAGAAGAATGTATATTCTGTTGTTTTTAGGTGGAGAGTTATGTAGAGGTCTATCAATCTATTTGGTCCAATGTTGAGTTCAAGTCCTGAATATCTTTGTTAATTTTCTGACTTGATGATCTGTTTTTTTTTCAATTTTTTTTATTTTTATTTTTTATTTTTTTGTTTTTTTTTTTTTTTGTTTTTAGATGGATTCTTGCTCTGTTACCAGGCTGGAGTGCAGTGGTGCAATCTTGGCTCACTGTAACCTCTGCCTCCCGGGTTCAAGTGATTTCCCTCCCTCAGCCTCCTGAGTAGCTGGGACTACATGTGTGCACCACCACACCCAGCTAATGTTTTGTATTTTAGTAGAGATGGGGTTTTACCATATTGGATAGGAGTGTCTTGATCTCCTGACTTTGTGATCTGCCCACCTCGGCCTTCCAAAGTGTTGGGATTACAGGCATGAGCCACTATGCCCAGCTGATGATCTGTTTAATACTGCCAGTGGAGTGTTGAAGTCTCCCAGTATTATTGTGTGGGAATCTACATCTTTTTGTAGGTCTCTAAGGACTTGCTTTATGGATCTGGGTGTTCCTGTGTTGGGTGCATATATATTTAAGATAGTTAGGTCTCCCTGTTGAATTGAACCCTTTACCATTATGTAATGGCCTTCTTTGTCTTTTTGATCTTTGTTGGTTTAAAGTCTGTTTTTATCTGAAATTAGGATCACACCACTTTCTGTTTCCCATTTGCTTGGTAGACTTTCCTCCATCCCTTTGTTTTGAGCCTACGGTATTGTTATGTGTGAGAAGACAGCATACCATTGGGTCATGCTTTTATATCCAGCTTGCCACTCTGTGCCTTTTAAGTGGGGGCATTTAGCCCTCAAAATTAAATGTGTGGATTTGATCTGTCATTGTGTTTTTGGTTGGTTATTATGCTGGATTGTGTGGCTGTTTTATAGTGTCACTGGTCTGTATATTTAAGTGTGTTTTTGTATTAGCTGGTAGTGGACTTTCCTTTCTATAACTAGTGCTCCTTTCAAGATCTCTTGTAAGGCAGGTCTGGTGGTAACAAACTCCCTCAGCATTTGCTTGCCTGAAAAAGATCTTATTTCTCCTTTGCTTAGGAAGCTTAGTTTGACTGGATAGGAAATTCTGGGTTGAAGATTTTTTTTTTTCTTTAGGAATGTTGAATATAGGCCCCCAATCTCTTCTGGCTTTAGAGTTTCAGCTGAGAGGTCTGCTGTTAGCTTAATGGGGTTCCCTTTGTAGGTGACCTGCCCTTTCTTTCTAGTTGCCTTTAACATTCTTTCTTTCATTTCACCCTTGGAAAATCTGATGATTATGTGTCTTGGGGATGATCTTCTGTAGAGTCTTAAAGGGGTTCTCTGTATTTCCTAATTTGACTGTTGGCCTCTCTAGCAAGGTTGGAGAAGTTTTCATGGACAATATCTTGAAATATGTTTTCCAAGTTGTTTGCTTTCTCCCCCTCCCTTTCAGAGATGCAATGATTCATAGATTTGGCCTCTTTATATAATCCCTTACTTTGCAAAGGTTTTGTTCATTTATTTTCATTCCTTTTTTTTTTTCTTGAGACAGAGTTTCACTCTTTCGCTCAGGCTGGAGTGCAATGGCATGATCTTGGCTCACTGCAACCTCTGCCTCCTGGGTTCAAGTGATTCTCCTGCCTCAGCCCCCGGAGTAGCTGGGATTACGGTGCCCACCACCATGTCCGGCCAATTTTTGTATTTTTGGTAGAGATGGAGTTTCTCCATGTTGGCTAGGCTGGTCTTGAACTCCTGACCTCAGGTGATCCATCTGCCTTGGCCTCTCAAAGTGCTAGGATTACAGGTGTGAGCCACTGCATCTGGCCTATTCCTTTTCTTTATTTTTGTCTGACTGTCTTATTTCAGAGAGCCAATCTTCAAGTTCTGAGATTCTTTCCTCAGCTTTGTCTATTCTGCTGTTAATACTTAGATTGCATTGTGAAAATCTTGTATTGTGTTTTTTAGCTCTGTCAGATCCATTAGGGTCTGTTTTATTGGGTTACTTTGTTCTTCATCTCCTGTATCATTTTATTGTGATTCTTAGTTTCCTTGGATTGGGTTTTGCAGTTCTCCTGAATCTCAAGGATCTCATTCCTATTCATATTTTAAATTCTTTTTCTGTCATTTCAGCCAGCTTAGCTTGGTTAAGAACTCTTGTTGGAGAACTGGTGCCGTCATTTGGAGGACATACAACACTCTGGCCATTTGAGTTACCAGAATTCTCGCATCGGTTCTTTCTCATCTCTGCGTGTGAGTATTCCTTTAACTATAGTGTAGATTGAGTACAGCCAATAAACTTCTTTTCTGGATGTTTTCACAGGGCCAAGGCTTTGTGCAGGTTCTTTATTTGAAGCTGATTTCTTGGCTCTAGTTTCAGCGGGGCTATATTAGTGAGGTATTTTTGTTGTTGAAGCTTAGGGTTGTGATCCAGTAGGTGGTGCTTAGGCATATTGGTCAGTTGATAGTCTCTTGCTTGGTTGTGTGGCTCCCCTATATTTTCTCACAGTTGCAGTTGTGTTCCCTCTTGATGCTCTAAAAGTATGGGCTCCTCTCTCTCTTGAGTGCTGGCTGTAGATCATGGCTTGCCACTCCTGAGCTCCCCCTTGCATCTCTGGGGCAATCTCAGGGTTTATGTTCCTTCCTTAATTTGGAGGAAGCAGAGGAAGGAACTTTAGTAGTGGTTGTGACAAGGGTCTTTTGTTTGTCTCCGGGGGACTCCACCCCAGAAAGATGCAGGTCAGCAATTGCTCAGTGCAATCAGTTCAGGATGAAGGGTCTGTGCTGTGGGCCCAAGCTGGGGGGTGTTCCTTGTGTGGTAATGAGCAGGGGTGGTTGGATGGGACCCATGGGAGACAGACTGGCCTCCTCTCCTTGGGTCGACTGCAGCTTGTTGGAGGTGTGCATAAGGCACTTAGGGTCTTTGCTCCTTTATTAGTCTGAGGGTAGCATGGGTAGTTCCACTGCAGGGGCAGTGGCAGAGAGGCTTTCAGTTTCCCTTGGCAGCTCTGTCCAGAGAGTTGCTGAGCTGCTACTGGCTTGATATCCCCAGTGGGTGGTGGATGGAGGCCCAGGCCTGGAGGATCTGCCTGTGAGGAGATATGGGAATGGGCACTCATGTAACAGTCTGGCCACTTTTATATAGGGCTGCTGCAGCATGCTGGGGAGTCCATCAAGTCCCTAGTGACCTCAGATTTTCTAGTACGTGGAAGAATAAAAAATGAAGGATGCAAAACAGCAAAGATGGTGGCCTGCCGCTCCCTCTGGGAGCTCTGCCCCAGGGAATTACAGAGCTGTTGCCAGCCTGAAAGCATCGGTAGAAGGCAGCTAGAGACCCTAGTCAGTAGGTCCCATCCAGTGAGGAGAAATGGGATCAGGGACCCACTTAAAAAAAAAAACAGCCTGGCCATGTTTTTGTAGAGCAGCTGTGCTGTGCTGGGGGCCTGCTCCAGCCCCCAGTTGCCTTGGATTCTCCAAAGCCCAAAGGGTGGAATGGCTAATTCACCCAAACAGCAAAGATGGTGACACTCCCTTCACTCTGGGAGCTCCATCCCATGGAAGTTTGAGTTCTATCAGAGGTAGATGGAGACCCTAGTTAGGAGGTCCCACCTGGTGAGGAGGAATGGGATTGGAGACCTGCTTAAAAAAGCAGTCTGGCCATGTTTTCATAGAATAGCTTTGCTATGCTGGGGTCTGCTTCAGCTCCTGGTCACCTTGGACTCCCCAAAGCCTGAAGGCTAGATCAGCTAAGTAGCCCAAACAGCAAAGATGGCAGCCCACCCCTCCCTCTGGGATCTCTGTCTCAGGAAGGTATAATGCTGCTACTGGTGGCTGGCTGGAGTTCCAAGCCAGTGGGTCTTATCCTGTGATATGTTGTGGAAGTGGGGCTTATTGTCTGTCACTGCTCAGCCCCCTTGATTTAGCCTCTTTTCTGGGGATAACTTGTTGGGGGGATAGTCTAACCTCCCAGTTCACTGGAGTTGCAATTGTTTTTGCCAGGAAGCCCAGGTATCTAAGCCTACCAGGTCTCTGCATGTGCCTGAGAGGCTGCTCTGCCAAGACTCCACGTAGCTCTGTATGTCACACTGAAGGCCCTGGTGGAGTGAGTTCACGAGGGGATCTCCTGACCCAAGGGTTGCAAAGATCCTTCTCCATGGGAGATACATGGGTTCCCTGGGTCACTCATTCACTCACTGCTTCCCTGGGCGAGGGAGGTGCCCCTCATTCCATGTTGCTCCTGGGTGAGCCATTGTCCTGTCTTGCTTTTCTCCATTCTCTGTGGGTCAAGTTCTTTCCTTGATTAGTCCTAACTCATGTACCTGAATATTTCAGTTGAAGGTGCAATATTTACTTGCCCCTTCTTTTCCTCTCCATGAGAGTGGCACACACCAGCTGCTTCTAGTCGGCTATCTTTGAGCTTAACTTTGAAATCCAATCATTTACTTGACTGTTCCATTTTGATGTGTTATATGCATCTCAAAGCAAATCTTTTGATTCCTTCCCCCTAAAGCTGATTCTTCCTGTAATCTTTCCTGTTTCATAAAATGGTCCCACCATTACCCCATAGTTCAAGCCCCAGTCTAGGATTTGCCTTTGATTCCTCTTTATATCCCTCTGCTTCTAGCAATTCTTGTCAGTTTATCCTCAAATCTATCCACTTCTCATCATCTCCACTGCTATCTCCCATTTCAAGCCATCGTTACTTGTGGGGGATGTCAGTGCACACTCATGTCCCTCAGACCTTTCCATCTCGTTCCAGTCAACTTCCCACTGCTAGTACTTACATGTTGGTGCTTGAGGGCTGCTCTCCTCCAATCTTGAAAGGTCACTCTGTCTGTCTGCTATTGGCTGGAAGTGCTGGGGAATGAGTACCCTTGTCCCCCTCTAACAGCAACCTCAGTCAAAGACTTTTGGAGTTGGTGTAGAAATACCCCAGCTGCCTTGCCTTTCAGGTGGACCTAGTCTGAGGTGTATTTGGAACCCTTTTTCCAAATTTCTCTGCAGGACTAAGCTCTGGTCACTCACTATAGTAGTTGGGTTAGTAATACACTCTTTATTGCTTGCCTTCCCTTTCCTATAACACTTCCTCCCACTTCTGTCAAGGTGTTTCCTGCAATTCTTAAATACACTAATTGCACTTGAATCCTTGTCTCAGGGTTTGCTTCTGGGAGAACCCAAACTAAGATGCTAGTTTACTGAAATAGCCTATTGTCCCCCTATAAATCTTTTTCTGCACATTAGCCAGAACGAAATTCTAAAAATGTAAAGTGGATGGTATCGCCTCTGCTTGGTTCCTACTCAGCTAAATTAATATCCCAAATCCCTAATATAGCTCAACATAGTACAGACTCTGACCTCATTTCATATCATTCATTCCCTCTTTCATTTCACTGCAGTCACACTCAGTTATTTCCTATATCTTGAACTTACCAACTCGCTCCTGTCTAAGGTCATTTGTACTTGTTCCTTCTGCCTGGCATATTCGAACTCCAGAACCTCAGGGGTTGAGCTCCCTTTTAAAATTTCAATCCTAGATCAAATATCACCTCTCTGATAAGTCACTCTAAAGTAGGTGAAACCTCCCTCTATTACAACTGTTTGGATTTATCTTGATATCTATGTATTTATTTATTGTTTGCCTTACCCTTCTATAGGACCCCTGCTATATTATAACAGGAACCTTGTGTGTCTTGTCCTCGTTTTGTCCTCAGCACCCAGAACAGCAACAGGTCTTAGCACTTAGAAGGAAACTTATATGTTTACTTATTTATTGAATGAATTAATATAAGGTATAATTATCTTTAATTATGTCAAAGGATTGTCTGTATATTAATACTTATTTGCATTATTATAATTATTTTATTTGCAACTTATTTAATTGATAACAAAAATAAAATTAAATGATCACTATTAATGAAGAGACTTATCTGCAAAATAATTATTGTGTCAGAGATGTGCCAGGTTCTGTACCAGACGTTAAATATACAAGATGAAAAAGATATTCTCTGCTCTTTCAGGGAGTAACTGGTGATTTAATTGAAAACAGAAAACTGAAAGAGTAGGTTGTCTTTTTTTTTTTTTTTTTTTTTTTTTGAGATGGAGTCTTGCTCTGTCACCCAGGCTGGAGTGCAGTGGCGCTATCTCGGCTCACTGCAAGCTCCACCTCCTGGGTTCATGCCATCCTCCTGCCTCAGCCTCCCGAGTAGCTGGGACTACAGGCGCCCGCCACATGCCTGGCTAATTTTTTTGTATTTTTGGTAGAGACGGGGTTTCACCATGTTAGCCAGGATGGTCTCAATCTCCTGACCTCGTGACCCGCCCACCTCAGCCTCCCAAAGTGCTGGGATTACAGGCGTGAGCCACCGCACCAGGCAAGTGGGTTGTCTTATGTGTTATGACAACAACAACAGTGACTGCCCTCTGAGGGTGCTTTTCAGTTTCCCCAAGCACATTCACATCACTATGGTAGTTGACCGTCATAATGGTGCTGCAGGTGGGCCCATTCTTCAGGTGAGGAAACAAAAGCTTAAAGAGGTGAAGGGTTTTGCCAAAGCTCATGCAGCTTGCAAGAGACAGCAGTGGGACTGTAATGAGATTTGGGGATTTCAGAAGCTTGTGTTCTTTCCACTGCCTCCTACAGTGTCTCCTACACCCCCATAGCCTGGGGACAGAGCAGATGCCCATCACATGCTTGCTGATGGGAGGAAGGATGGTGGGTAATACCACAGGGAACATCTTCCACGTGGGAGATCCTTGGGTGGCTTGACCAATAGACACTGCTAGCCATTGCTGCTGCTGCTGACAGTCCAGAATTAGTCACTCTGGGAGGCAGTGGGCTTTTTGTAAAGCAAATTTACTATTGGGAATAAATATTTGATACAGGTGAACACCTGCTAAATAGATATTATGTTTTAATATATCATTAGCTGAAGCTACCAAAGAAATACATTGGTTAAATAAATAATATGTGTAATCTGCTAATGTGCGTTGGTGCCTAGTGCAGTAAGCCAATCTTAAACTAACATCTATTAAGAGAATCAACCTGTTGAAGGCAGAGATATACTCTATGGCAAATTGAGGACAGGGAATTAATAGTTTTCTTCTTAGTTATAAATAATAGATTAATCATTGTTTTACAAAGTTAAATCCATAATTCTGTATTAGTCTGTCTACCCCCTGCATAGAGAAAGTCTTGCCACATGTTTTCCTGGGTTAAGAATGCAGTATTTTTGTGAATCAAGCAATGTGTACTGCAAGGCAGGGATAAAATGAGGGGAGTGTGGAGGAAAAGCACCAGGGAAGAAGTCAGAGTGAGAGTAGAAAGGGAATCTTGCTTGCTAATGTGAGAGCTGGAGGTAAGAATGGGCAAGTGGGTTTCACTCTCTTTTTGAGGGATGTGATGCCACAGTGGAAAGCCAGTGTTCCATCCAGAAAGGAGCCTGGACTGGCAGGTTCCATGCTGCTCTCATACTTCACCATCACAAACCTCAACTGAAAGAAAGGAAGACCCAGGACTGATCTGGGCAGTATCTTGCTTTCACTTAATGTTATAAAATATTTACTAAGAAATACAGAATCCAAGTGCCATTGAACTCAGAGGACTGAATCTAGTTCTTCCCTCTAGAGTCCAGAGAGGTATAGGGATTTTCCTTAAGTCCCACAGAGCCAGGCCTTGAATTGATTTCATCTTCCTGTCATGCTCCTTCTTTCACATCACCTTCTCCCTTGCTTTGCAGCCCTTGTCTGTTCTCAGCTGTCTTCATGTAGCATGTGGTCCCGGGGTGGGGGCGGGGGCAGGGTAAGTCCCCTCCTCAGGTCTGGCTGTAATTGCATGCACTAAGCCAGAGAAAGAATTGCGGCCTCTCCCACAGAAAACAGCATAAAATGGACAGAGTGTGTTACCCGGCACGATGTTGGAGCATTCCATTCCTATACTGCCAAGTGTTGAGCTCTTCTGTTTTTTTTGTCCATAAGCCTTAATTTCTCAAAAGTGACTCTTTTATCAATACTTGGGGATGTAGTAACTCACTGTCACCAAAACTTAGAAATGAGAGAAATAAGAATGCCCTCTGAAAGGCTAACTGGTGCAATCAGCACGCCATGCCACCAGGCACACCATGTTTCCCATGGGAGTACAAAGTCAAGGATCCCTTTGCTGCTCCCTTTCCAGCCTCACCTCTCCTCGCTCCAGCATCACCGAAAATCTTCGATTTTGCTCTCCCTGTCTGGGACATGGTCCTTCCTCTGCTGAGATAGTCCCACACTCCTTCTTGCATCTGCTCCCATTTTGACTTCCTGACCCCTTTTCTTGATTGTGTCCCATGCAGCTCTGCAATGGAAACTGGTTCTCCACCCAGATGCCCTCTTTAGGGTCAGCACACTCATTCCCTGCTGCTGGTAATGTCATCAACTGCTGAAGCTGTCACTGAGATTTGCGCTAGGTTGCCGGGAACTGCCTCCCTAACGTCCTGTCCCTCCACAGATGGTGGCCCACAACCCATGACTGGTTGACTTGGGGGTCCAAAGGCTCAGTGGCCTTGCCTCAGCAGGGTCTCTGCAGGGCCATCAGCTCCAGAGCTCTCTATAGGCTTTGCAGGAGCCTTGGTTGTAGCCTCATTGTGGACAAGCTTTTCCCTGCCTTGTCCCGCCTTCCTCAATTTCTTACTGGTATATCTCCTGGAAAAATCTCCAGTCAGTTTTCTGTACATAATTCTCCATCTTAGTGTGTTTCCTAGAAAGCCAAGTTAAGATGATTGTACCAGGAGTGGCCCTGGGGAAAAAGACTCTAAAATAGAATCTTGGTGATCCACTTATCAGTTCTCTGTCAATGAGGTCCTCAACACTGGTGGTAGCTGGAGTAAGGAGAGCTCCTGGTGTGTGTAGCAGTGAAATTGTTAAGACTGAGATAGGATGCTAGTGAAAGTAGATGCACTGGCTCATGCAATACCTTGGGCACTGGAGAAGTTTGAGGCAAATGGTGACTGTGGAATTGGGTGACAGCCGCTGAATGCCATTGATCCATTGGAGAGAGATTATGTCAGGATCAGAATGGGATTAATCGCCAATTCTAGGCAAAATCTGAAAGCCAGAGGACCTCCTTGGCAGCATTTAAGGAAACTCTAATTCCTTGCAGTAGGGTCACAAAGAATGGAAAATCAGTGCTAGCGCTAAATTGTAGGAATAGCTGCTTCAGAGAAAGGTGAATTCTGACCCTGGTAGGAGTCTTATACCAAAGCCAGGTTCTTAATAGAGTGTACGAGTGGGACTCTCAGACTTGGGATGGGGATGTCTGAATAGATGCAGTTGAGACCCCTGAAGGTAGACTTCTCTGAAGTCACTGGGCCTGCAGATGTGGCCCACTCCCCCTTGTTACCAGATTCTGATCATATGGAGGCTTCCATTGAGGATCGTGTCTTATGAAATGATGTTTGCTCCTTCAGAATCTACCTCTGTATACTCTGCTAGCAATCAGACCAATAAGGACCACATCCCAGCACAGCTTGATCAGATAAGCTGGGCCTGCTGATAAGGAGAGGGACTGTATGCTGCAGGAGCTGGGTATAATGCACCCAGGAACGTGATGTATCAGAACATAAGTTGGTTAAAGGTGAGTTTATTTAGATATGGGAGCCCTCTGAAGGGCTGTCTCAATTTTAGTGCTCCCTGTTGGATTGGCTGAAGCCTCAGCTGCAAGTGCATTGCTGGCCAGCTTCTTCGTTTGCCCAATCTGCCTTTCTCACTTCTTCATATGCCCTTCAACCCTCTGTAGGCTACTTTCAAAACAACTTTCTAATGTTCTTCTTCCCTGCAGTCTGTTTCCAGATACTCTCCTGTGTGCTTGTTATGAACTGAATTGTGTCCCCTCAAAATTAATGTATTGAAGCCCTAGTCTCCAGCGTAACTATGTTTGGAGATAGGGCGTTTTTTATGGAGGTAAATATAGTTAAGTGAGGTCATAAAGATGAGGCTCTAATTCTATAGGGATTTGTGTTCTTGGAAGAAGAAGAAGTAACACAGAGCTCTTTTTCTATGTACGCAGAGAAAAGGTTATATGAGGACATAGAGAGAAAGTATCATCTGCAAGCCAGAAAGACCAGCCTCACCAGAAATCAACCCTGCTGGTACTTTGATCTTAGATTTCTAGCCTCCAAAATTGTGAGAAATAAATTTCTGTTGTTTAAGCCATCTACACTGTGGCATTTTGTTATGGCAGCCCCAGCAGACTAATATAGTGCTCCTAGTTCCATTCTGTACTTCATGTGTTGTAGCACTTGCCATCATACTTCCTTACTCTTCTGACTTGAACTTTGGAACATAGTAGCTGCTCAATTAGTAATTGTTGAATGAATGGTGAATGAATGTGACTTAAAGACATAGAATGGTTCTCAGGTCAGAGTAAAATATGATGAAAATAATGACTATATCTAAATACAGAAGGGGGCTGGTCAGCCCCAGAATAACAATAAAAAGCCAATCGTAGGCTGGGTGCAGTGGTTCATACCTGTAATCCCAGCACTTTGGGAGGCTGAGGCAGGTGGATCACTTGAAGCCAGGAGTTTGAGACCAGCCTGGCCATCATGGCAAAACCCTGTCTCTACCAAAAATACAAAAATTAGCTGGGTGTGGTGGTACATGCCTGTAGTCCCAGCTACTCAGGAGGCTGAGGCACGAAAATTGCTTGAACCTAGGAGGCAGAGGTTGCAGTGAGACAAGTTTACACCACTGCACTCCAGCCTGGGCGACATAGTGAGACTCTATCTCAAAAACAACAACAACAACAGCAACAACAACAAAAAACAAAAAGTAAATTTTAGAACAGTGCCCATCACAGTAGCATTCAGAAGAGAGGTGTCTTAGCCATGAAAGTTTGGTTATTTGGGTCCCATGATCATGGCCATGTTTAAAGTGAAAATGTGATGAAGAGTTGTAGCCAGTAGATTTTCAGCATTTTCTTTTTCTTTTTTTTTTGAGGCAGAGTCTCGCTCTGTTGCCCAGGCTGGAGTGCAGTGGTGCAATCTCTGCTCACTGCAAGCTCCGCCGCCTGAGTTCATGCCATTCTCCTGCCTCAACCTCCTTGAGTAGCTGGGACTACAGGCGCCTGCCACCATGCCTGGCCAATTTTTTTGTATTTTTAGTACAGACAGGGTTTCACAGTGTTCACCAGGATGGTCTTGATCTCCTGACCTCGTGATCCACCCGCCTCGGCCTCCCAAAGTGCTGGGATTACAAGCATGAGCCACTGCGCCTGGCTGATTTTCAGCATTTTCAACCATATGGGTAAGACCCTGCTGTGGAGGCAAGTGCCCCAGAGGCTCCCTTAGCCTGCTGCCATTGTACATTTGATCTACCTGCCATGCTCCCCTTATCCTGCTTGAAGACTGTCCAGATAACAGCAGCTGGGTTTGGTTTCTCACATAGGCCTGTTGACAGGTGATGAGAACTGGAGTATTCAAGTCCATGGAACAGGTATAATTTCCTCTTGTAAGTGAATTAATTTTAATTCTGATTTTGTACATCAGCCCTGCTTTATGTGAGCCTGACCCTGAGAGATGCAACTGCTCTCACTGTGCTGACAAGTCATGTTTCTGACTCTACGAGACCCAGGGCCAGACAGTGGATTGTAGGTGAATTCACTAAAGTAGTGATGCATCCTCCCACTCCTCCCCATGTTGACTACAGGGATCCTGTCAGCTTTTTTTCCAGGGCACATCCTGACCTCATCATGTGCTGAGAATCTATTCTCTATTTTGGGATTTTTGTGAACAGTAGGGCTAGGACTGAGCGGTCAACTTCTTTTTTACTTCTAATATTAAATATTACCTGATGCTGAGCGAATAGTCATTATTCAATGAAGAGGAGATGAATTAAATGTCCCTGTGGCATAGGGGGACCCTTGGGACAAGACAGTTCTTCCCTCAGGGTGATGAGTGAGGAGGTCTCTGGGGACTGTGGACTGCAGTGCGCCCCCTGCAGGATTTCACAGAGGGTCTGGGATGCTTACTGCACTCACAGGGACCCTTGGAGGGCTCTTCAGGTCTGCAGATGGGATGTGAGCCACAATTTGAGAAATAGTGGTCAGAACCAAATTTGTTTATGACCTGGAATAAAGCTATTTGTATCTTTAAAAAAATCTATAACCTGGAATAAAGCTATTTGTATCCTTTAAAAAATCCTTTTTATCTGTAATGTATATAGGATCTCTCCCATTTTACTCCAGGAGAAACTGGATGGTTCAGCGTACCATCACCATGAACATTCTCAAAACATCCTTGATAGCAAGTAACTGTTTTCTACTCTGAGCATATGGAGAATTCCACATTGTAATCCCCATCCTAGCAGATGGATGGTATTGTGTCACACAGTTGCAGCAGACTAGTCATATTGATCCAATCAACGTACGGATGTTATAGTTCATGGATTTTAAAATATGCATTTTTTCACACTTATTATCTTTGAAATTGGGATACAACTTATCATTGATATGTCATAGTTTAAATTAGAAATACGTTTTTTCTTAATATTACACATAATCACGTTTTATATAATTGATGGCATCTTAGATTAGATAAATAGAATAAAATACTCTATAGCATTCTTGGTTGAGGAGAAGCAACTAGAATGCCTTTGTCTAATTTTTCTCCATTATACGTGAAATCTTTTGCACTATAAGGAGGAAGATAATTGTCTGAAAGGAAGAAACACCTCCCAAAATAAAATTAAGAGGAAGACCAGCACTACTCGAGGACATGGGGTGCTGGCCTTGTTGCTGCCCCTCCACTGGCCAAGGAGTGCCAACACTGTGCTTACCTGGCTGTTCTTCTCTGGGTATCAACTTGGACCTTTTCCTCCCTTCTCTCAATTATAAAATGTTACTTCTCTTGTCTCCCAGTCCCTCAGAATCAGTCAATCTGAGTGATAATTCTATGAGGATCTTCCATAGCACTGAATCAAAATGACTTCATGCTTTATCCTTTTCTCTTCCTTCTCCTGTACCTTGTGCATTTTAACAGTGAGTAATTGGAGTCATAATGCCTCAGTCCAAAAGAGAAACTTTCACGGTAGAAATTATGGTATCTGTGACAAGCTGGTTAAAGTCATGTTTTAAGTTTATAGTTCCCTAAAACTCACACCACTTAATAGGGCAGCTACAGTTTTTATACTACGTTGCAGTTTACAAAACAGACATTGAAAACATTTTCTTATGAGAGCCTCACTAAAAGTCTCTGAAGAAGTTGAGGCAGACTTTATCACCATTGTTTAGATGAAGAGCAGATGTCCAGAGAAATGAAGCACATTAGTCAGGAAACCCAGTTGATTCGTGGAGAAAGCAGGACCACATTCTAGGTATTATGATTCTGGAGGCATTGTTCCTCTTTTTTGGAAAGAGATCCCTGTTTACAACTTCTTCCCTTGCCTATAAGTAGATGAGCTTCAAAGAAGGTGAAATTATTCAAGGACTTGTAGACTATGTCAGGGGTGTTGGTCTTTCCTCTGGGAGTCCTAAGAAGTCATTGAAAGATTTTTAAGCAGGAGAAAAAGATGAACAGATTATTGTTTGTTTACTTGTTAAAGAGCTATCTGGGTGCAGAGGGGAGAATGAATTGTAGGAAGGTAGGAATGGAAATATTTAGGAGGCTATTGCAGTAGTTTAGGGTGTGTGGTCCAGGAAGATGACAGTGGATGGGAGAGAGATGGAGGAAATTCTGGGATGAAGGCAGCTGAAGCATGTATCCTACAGCCTTTTTACCCTAGCTCAAATCCAACTACCAGCTGAAGGTCTGTGCTCTATAGGATTCTGGGAGTAGTGCTCAGCCTTCTGGCCAAGATAGGAGCCTTGAGATAAGGGAAAGCCCTGGAGCAAAACTTAGTTATTGCAGGGAGCTTGAGCCATGGAGATCCATGGCCGACGTGGTCCTAGGAATACCTGTTGGCCACGCTGTTCCTGAAGACCTGAGGTAAGACTGCAGCATGGATGGGGTTCTCCTACCCCTGAGAGCTGTGGTCTTTATTCTTGAGAAGATAGAGAGCAGAGAGACTTCCTCCAGAGGTTTCATCTGGGGAGAGGTAATCTGCCACCTGGGTTGGTCCCTAAGGTCAGAGGCTGTTGTGCTTTTCAATGTTCCCAAGTTCATTGCCACTCTTGATAGCTTAACCTTGGTCCCAAGAAAAAGCAGAATCAAGAGTTCACAAAGGAAAATTCAGTGCACCAAGGGGTTCTCAATAGCCACAGAGAGCAATGACAACACTCAGATGGGTAACTCCTTTGATATGAGACTTGCTGGGGAAAGGGAGGGCAAGAAGAAAAGAAAAGAGGAGAAAAAAAGAAGAACATAAGGAAGAATAGTGAGGGTGTACCCTAAAATGGGGATGCTGTGGTAAATCTGCCCTCTGATCACCAAGGCAGAGGTGTGATCCATGAGAATGCAGTCTCTCATAGGAGTGTTCTCACAGTGAGGCACCTTAGTTATGTTTCCTGAGACATAAAAGGAAAAGTAGAACTAGCATCTACTGAGCAACTACTATGCTGGACATGCTCTTTAACACTCATTCTCTCATTTAATTTTCTTCAATAATCTCATTATATAAGGAAAGCAAAACTCAGAAAGGTTGAGAAAGTTCCCCCAAGATCACACAGTTGGAAAGCCACAGGGTTAAACGAATCTGTGCAAATCTGAAGCCCTTGCTTTTCCTGCTGTACCACAGAGCATCTGTACTAGAGGCGGCAGGCAGCAGATTTAGACACTGATCCACATGACTTTATTTGTATTTTCACTGGGCTTTTGTTATCTCAGGACATTCAAAGATTTACACTCTCTCTTCTATCAGAGTTAAGTACACACTGCCAGCTTGACCTTTCAATCTGGGCTGCCCTTTGCTTCTCCCAAGTTACCAGCCAGCTCAGATAAAGGGAGAAAAATGAACTATTATTCTTTCTGGAGGTTGAATGGCTGCTTCCCTCTAAATATCTAGAAAGCCAATCTCCTGTGAATTAAACTATTTCATCACCTATTAGCTGGATCCTAAATCATTGATAAGAGGGAAAACCCCTCAATCCATTGATTGACATTTTGAGAGTTTATCAACTCTAAATAATAAAAGCAGCAACATCTGAGACAATAGTCAGCATTTATTCAATCTAACAGAAGAAGCAGTTCTTGTTTTCAAATTAGAAAAATACCTCATATTCTCAGAATTAAGATAAGTGACATTTCTTCTAACTTTATTTCTTTTATACACACACACACACACACACACACACACACACACAAAAGCAACACCAACAGCATCTCTTGCATATAAAGCACACGGTATTACATGCTGAAGACTCAATAAAGTAGGAGGTTAAATTCTAGATTTCTCAGGATCCTCTGCATTTTAAATGTTCACTTTGTGGTCCTCCTTAATGCAATTGTTGAAATTTTATCAATTTTTTTTTAATTTTGGAGACTGGTTATTACAGGGATATCCTTATAGGTCTCCTTAAGGACTTGCCAATTATCTTAGAGTGACTCAGCATGCATAATGTGCACTAGGCAATTCATTTTTTTTCTTTTTTTTCCTTCTTCTTTTTTTTTTTTTTTTGAGAGAGTCTTGCCCTATTGCTCAGGCTGGAGTGCAAACATGATCTCGGCTCACTGCAACCTCTGCCTCCTGAGTTCAAGCGATTCCAAGCGGTTCTCCAGCCTAAGCCTCTTGAGTAGCTGGGACTACAGGCATGCGCCACCGTACTTGGATAAGTTTTGTATTTTTATTAGAAATGGGGTTTCACCATGTTGGTCAGGCTGGTCTCAAACTCCTGACCTCTAGTGATCCACCCGCCTTGGCCTCCCAAAGTGGAGATTTCTGGGATTACAGGGATGAGCCACTGCACCCGACCTGCACTAGGCAAATCTATGAAATTCAGCAAACATTTAGGGAATGATGGTTAGCCATGTGTGTGTTATGCCCCAAAGTTAAAGAAGAAAATACTTTGTTGCTGCTCTTTGCTTACTGCTCTACAGTGGGCAAACAGGTAAAGAAATAAAAGCTGAGCTTGTAAGCAAAGATGGAAGACTGAGCATATAGATTGCATGTAGACGTATCTCCTTTTTCTGCAAGATCCTTTAAAATAATAATAAAAAAGTTATCTCTTTATAATGAAGAGAATGAGAAATTTCAGCAAATTTCTTGAAGAAAGAAAATAGGTGAAATGGTGATACCTGGTGAAGTAGAGGAAAGGAGGGGCTACTACTAAGGAGAAAACTTGTGTTATGTCAAGTTAAATTCAAAGCTAAAAGGAGGCATAGGAGCTGAAGACATCAGGCGTAATGGAGGGTGAAGTGGTATGTGGGGTTATAAACAGAGGCAATAATTGGAACTATATATGGGGCAGTCAACATCTCCCTCACCCCCCACACTAAAGAGTAACATCGCGGCATTTCACCCCCTCAACTTATGCAAACAAACAAGCAAAACCACACAAAATGTGGGGATTATCTTTAAGGAAATTAAATGAACTGTATGGCAGACCAATAAAGGAAGTTCAACATCTGACTAATAGGAATTCTACAAAAAGAAAGTAGAGCCATTTTGGCTTTGTGAGCAGCACCATGGTGGTTGGTAAGAACAAGCGTCTTACTAAAGATCGCAAAAAGGGAGCCAAGAAGAAAGAAATCTTTCTAAGAAAGATTGCTATGATGTGAAAGCACCTGCTATGTTTAATATAAGAAATATTGGAAGGACACTAGTCACCAGGACCCAAGGAAACAAAATTGTATCTGATGGCCTCAAGGGTCATATGAAGGGTCATGCTGATTTGCAGAATGATGAAGTTGTATTTAGAAAATTCAAGATGATTACTGAAGATGTTCAGGGCAAAAACTGCCTGACTAACTTCCATGGCATGGATCTTACCCATGACAAAATGTGTTCCATGGTCAAAAAATGGCAGACAATGATTGAAGCTCATGTTGATGTCAAGACTAATGATGGCTACTTCTTTAATCTGTCCTGTGTTGGTTTTACTGAAAAATGCAACAATCAGATATGGAAGACTGCTTATGTTCAGCACCAACAGGTCCAATAAATCCAGAAGAAGATTTGGACCTGAGAGGTGCAGACAAATAACTTGAAAGAAGTGGTCAATAAATTGATTCAATAATTGAAGCAACAAATTGCTTCATCCAGACAGCACTGGAAGAGACATAGAAAAGCCTTGCCAGTCTACTTATCCTCCCCATGATGTCTTTGTTAGAGAAGTAAAAATGCTGAAGAAGCCCGAGTTTGAATTGAGAAAGACTCATGGAGTTTCATGGTGAAGGTAGTAGTTCGGGAAAAGCTACTGGGGATGAGACATTTGATAAAGTTGAACGAGATGATTGATATGAACCACCGGTCCAAGAATGTGTTTAAAGTTCAGACTTACAATAGTAGCAATAAAAAGTCCTATTAGTGTAAAAAAAGAAAGTAGAGAAAATAGAGGAGAGAAAATTGTCAAAGAAATAATAGAAGCAAATTCCTAGAGCCCAAGAGCAAAGTTTCCATATTGAAAGAGCCCACCACATTCCCAACGTAACAAATACAAAATGACTCAAACCTTCATGGCTTATCATGAAATGTAGCACTCAGGGATGAAATTCCTAAAGGCTTCCAAGAAGAAAACAAACAAAAATAGAGTGTCCACAAAGAAACAATACACAGGCTGGCATTAGACTTAGCAGTAGCAGCATTGGATGTTGGTAGACCATGTAGAAATGTCAACAAGGTTTTGAGGGAAAAAAATTTTTTTTTTTTTTTTTTTTGAGGCGGAGTCTCGCTCTGTCGCCCAGGCTGGAGTGCAGTGGCGCAATCTCGGCTCACTGCAAGCTCCGCCTCCCGGGTTCACGCCATTCTCCTGCCTCAGCCTCTCTGAGTAGCTGGGGAAAAAAAATTTAACCTAAAGTTCTACACCTAGACTAATAGTCAAATGTGAGGGTAGAATTATTTTTAGACTGGGACTAGAAAATTTTATCTCCCATGCACCTTTGTCAGGAAGTTGCTTGAGAATGTACTACATCTAAATGAAGAAGTAAACTAAGAGAATGGCATGAGATCCAGGATATGGAGGATCCAACCCACGAAAGTGACAAAATCCAACAAGTAGTCCTGGAGTCTGGCTCAGGAGATTGGACTGGGACAGGTCTGTTAGGGGAAGAGTTGCAACTGTATAGTATGATTGAGTATTTTTTTATTTTTAGCATCTTTTCCAGTGCATTAGTGGTTTAGCTGGAACCCAGAAGTCAGTATTGACACGTAGAGTTATTTTATTATTTAAATCGCATTGTAATTCATATTGTGATTTCTTTGTTATTTAGATGCTGTATTTCTTAATTTCTAAACTTCCGGGGCTTCTAGTAATCTTTTTCTTATTGATTTCTGGCTTAATTGCATTGTGGTTAAAGACACTTGGTTTGATTTCCATCCTTTGGAATTTATTGAGATTTGCTTTATGGTGCAGCATATGGTAAATTTTTTAAAAGTGTTCTGAGTGTGCTTGAAAAGAATGTGTAATACGCAGTGTTCTAAATATGTCAATTAGGATAGGTTTGTTACACATGTTATTCAAATTTTCTGTATCCTTACTGATTTTTGCCTGCTTGTTTTATCAATTTCTGAGGGACGTGTATTTAAATCTCCCACTGTTTTTATAGATTTGTTTACTTTCTTAGTAGTTCAGTCAGATTTTGCTTCATTTATTTTGAAACTACATTATTAAGTACATAAAAATTTTAAAGTGTTATGTCTTCCAGTAAATTAAGCCTTTTATCATAATGAAGTATTCTCTTAATCTCTAGTAAAAGGCTTTTTGCCTTTAGCTCTATGATAGAACTTACCAGCCCTCTTCAAGGTAGCTTTTGTATGGCACATTTTTTCTTTTCTTTTTTCTTTCTTTTTTTTTTTTTTTTTTTTTTTTACTGTCAGCCTCTCTGTTTCCAGTTCTACATGTATCTCTTGTGAAGAGCATATGGTTGTGTTTTGTTTTTATGTCCAGGTGGATAATCTTTGCTTTTAATTGGAGCAGTGGGTCTACATACATTTAATATAGCCATTGATTCATGTGGGTTTAAATCTCTCATCTTACTCTGTTTCTTTTAGATTGATTTTTCAAAAAGCATTTCTCTCTTCTATTAGTTTTGAAGTTATATACTTTTATTATTCTTTCATTGGTTACCTAAGAGATGACAACTTCGACTTATCACGGTTCACCATCAGTTGGCACTTTTACCCTCTCCCCAGAAAATGCAAAGATCTAAGGTACTGAAACTCCATTTATCCCCTTCTGACTTATATGCCATTGTTGTCATGTATTTTAGCTTATGCATATTTTAAACTCCAGTGACATATTTATTATTGGTTTATATAGCCAACTCTGCACACTTATTTTCCTTTTTCATTTCTTTCCACATCTGTGTCATTTCATCTGGAATAATTTTTCTCCCACATGAAACACTCATGTTAATGTTTTCTTTAAGGCAGATCTGGATGTGACAAACTCTTTTGGTTTTGTCTGAAAATACTTTTATTCTAAATTCACTTTTGTTTGCTGCCTCCAGTGAGAATTTTCATTTGCTTCTTTGAGGCACCTGGGGGCCTGAGCAATCAGAGTCACCTTAATCCTATTTCAGTGGTTGAGTAGATTGGAAGTTGAGCTGGTCACTGCAAAGGCTGGTACACCCCTGGTTCACTCTCACAGCATTTCAAGGTTCCAAACAAAAACAGGAGGAGTTTATTAGGTTTTCCTCATAAATTTTGTCCCTTTACTACCTGGAGGCTTTCAAAAATTCCGAAATTAGAAAATATGCCTAAGGGAAAGATGTTGGTCTCACTTCTCTATATTTCCAATCTTCTAGATATTGGCTTGGTGATTTTTCACTATCCTGTTAGCTCTCCAATATTTTCAGATGACTTCTTCCCTTCTTTTTCCCTCAGCTCCTTTGTCCCTCTCTCTTTCTCCCCTTCCTCTTTTCCTTCTTTTCTTCTTTCCCTCCTTTCTTTATTCTCCCTTCTTTCCTTCCCTCTCTTTCCTCTTCTCCCTTATTCCCTCCTTTCTCCTTTACTCCCTTCTTTCCTTTTCCATTCTTTCCCTCCCTCTTTTCATCCTTTCTCTCTTCCTTTTTTTTTTTTTGTGAGAAAAGTTTTGGTGCATAAAGGAGTGTTTTTCAAGTTAACTGAAAAATTTTCTCACATGTAGAAAACCTAATTTTCCAGGAATGTTCTATAATTGAAGCAACCTAAAACACACTGATGTTTTTGTAGAGATCATTTCAATGTAATGAAGACTGCTTGAGCTCCAAATGTTTGTCAGCACTGTGCTAGGCACAATTGCTGCCTTGAGGAACTTATGGTCTTGTAAGTGTGGCAAACCTATAGGAGATAAGTACATATAACAGAATGACTGTTGACAAGACATCTATTTTGTGGTATTGAATTATTCTCTATAGAGAAATATTTGTCCTGAAACAGAGAAGTCCAGGCACTGAAAACCATTTATAAAAGGAAGCAGAGTTTTATTATGCAGAATACAGCAAAGTCCTGATGCTCACACGATGCACATGATGAGACTTTCTAAATTTTCTTTCAGAACATTCTAATTTATTTTTCCAGGATCCTCATCTTCCTTATGAGAAAAAAGAGAATAAATCTCTTATTTTAAAACTGATTTCATCTAAATAGGTTAAGATGGATCTTTTCAAAATATAGAATCAGAGCCATAGGATGACAGATGTGTACCTATCTGTGGGATCAAACACTCGGTGTCTTTCCTGTAGTTAGAGGGCCTGATCCTGCTGGCCCAGCTTCAAGACCAAAGTCCAACCCAGATTAAGAGGTGGAAGAGCAAGTTTCAAGTCCCAGCCCTGACATTTACTGGATCTACGACCTTGGGCGAGTCATCTGTGTGACACCCCTTCCCCCACTTGACAGGTAGGAGATATTCACTAAATGTTGAACCAAGCATCTTTGTCTCATTTTCTGTACCTGAAAAATGTGAGTAGATGCTGTTGTGAGAATATAGTAAATGAGATGACGCAGGTGACAAGCCTTTGTAAATGGTAAAGGACAATACAGATTGGGGAGGACTGACTGGCACACATATGTGGTAATGTCAATGCTGAGTTGATTTTCTTATCCCCAAACTGGATATAAGATTCATGGTTAAAGTACGGCTGTATTTTTTTTTTTTTTTTTTTTTTGTGGGAGGTGGTTAACCTCAACGAGGTTCATGCTGTTTTTTGATGACAGGATATTAGAGGAAATAGGATACTCTTTAGAGTCAAATGAGAGGAGTGGAAAACAAATCATCTCCACTGGCAATGCTAGTGAGGTCTAATGAAAAACAAGGACTGTCTTTTATCCAATGATCATATTTTCGTCCTGAGCCTAACCTAATTGTATTATTGAATGTTCTGGAGCCCTCCTCACTTATTAAACTATTATAATCCTTTACTTATGGGTTTCAAGATATCATTATGGTCTCCTCCCCCTAATGAAATGAAAGGTTTTAACTGAGTTAGCCCATCAACAGTCCCTGATGAAGCCTGACAGATCTCTTTTTGGACTAAATAGGCTTGATAACAATAATGCCAGGGCCACATTCTTTCTCTAAACTCACTTTCCTGAGCTAGGCAAGTGATCAGAAAGCATTTATGATATCTTCAGAGTCAGAATGGAATTAGTACACCTATGGGTCCACCTCCTAGAGACCTGTACAGAATCTAACACTCTTGAAAACTTCCTTGTGTGGACTGAACTGCAAAACTTGGCCTTCTGAGTGGGTGAGTGTTGAGGGTCTGATCTGAAGACAGGCAGGAGGGAGAAGACAGAGCAGCCCCTTCTTGGAGTTCCCCTGGGAGACGTACACAGATGGTTGCTACACTATGCAGTTGGTGGGAATGAAAGTCCCTTTTGTGAAGGGAAGGTCCTGATTTTGGTCATTTACTGGAGTCCCTGGCAGAAGTGGCCATTAATCAGAGTCAGCTTCTTAATCTGGCTGGTAAAGCTGATAGATTTCCAAATCTTGGGTCAGGAGAGGGCAAACTGGGATGGGTGGCACTTAAATGCACAAAGTCATGAGGTCACAGGTGGATTTTGAGGGTGGACGTGGCAAAAGTGGGGGCTGGAGCAAGAAAGCCCAGCAGGCAGGTGCTGTTAAGGTGCTAGAGGGTGGCAGGAACGATTGTTGAGTCTACCATCTGGGCTTCTTCCAAAATTCACTCCCCTTCCACAGATGCCAATGCTTCTCAGAGGTTTATAGAACCAAAATGAACCTGCACTCCAACTGTTGATGATACCAATGAAGTGTCCTTCATTTTCTGTTGAATGAATATGGTCATTTTTCTTTAAGAGAATACAGACTTGTCTTATTAAGCATGTTCTATCTTTCAGACATCCTGCTAAAGTTTTATATGTATTATTGTCTTTTATATTTATTACAGTCCCTTTGAGCTAATTTACTATTTGTGGATAAGGAAACTGAGTCTCAGAATGGTTGAGTAACTTGCCCTCTGTCACACATCTCATTTCTACTCAACACAGTAAAAAGGCCCATTATTCATGTATTCATTCAGTCCATGAATTCTCCTTAAGATGCTTACTATATGCAAGCCAGAAATTACTAGAAGCTCACTACCCTGTTTATTTTGGACTTGGCTTCATTTCTTTGTGATTTGCTCAGCTAACCTAAAAGCTCCTGGACAAATCCTTAATAATATTATTTTTAAAAGCCTCCAGGGAAGAAAGTTTTTTTGGTTTTCTTGGTAACTTAAGATTCTCATAACTTCTAGGGATTTCTTAAGGGCTAACCTATGACCATTTTGCTACAGTTCAAACCAACTCCTGATGATAAGTGGAGAACAGCCAGAGCTGGAGGGAAGTCTCTGAGAACAACCTGTCCTTGGAGGAAGGTAGATGTTGTTAGCAATGAGATGGAGCCACAGGGTCAAAGGATACTAGAGCTAACTGGAACCTCAACAGACAACACGACTCTAACTCCCCTACTTTCCAGGAAAGAAAATGAGCTGAGGGAGAATGAACCTTTCCCCCAAATCACTGAGCTATGTCATGGCAGAGCTAGAACCAGTGTTTTGGGCTGCTTATCTCCAGGGAGGGAGAATACGTGGGAGAAATAGCCAGAGCTTTGAAGGCAGGCAGGTCAGGATTCAAATCCTTGTTCTACATTTCCTAGCTGTGGAATTGGGCAGGCTTTTCAATTGTATATATTTTGTGCCTTGGTTTATTCATCTGTGAAGCGGGCCTGGTAAATGAGATAATGTACGTGAGTCCCTGCGGCACAGCAGGGACTCAATTAATATTTCTTTCCCTACCCAGGACCCAATCTTTTTATTGACTGTATTCGTTAATGTACAAATCACACCAAAACGTAGTGACTTGAAACAACAATGATCATTTATTTTCTCTAACAATTGCTGTTGGTCAGGAATTTGGGAGGGGCTTGGTTGGGTGGTTCTGGCTTGAGAGTCTCTCATGAGGTTGCAGTCAGATGTCAGCTGTGGCTTGACTGAGGAGGGAACATTCAATATTAAGGAATCTCACTCCTTAATGGCAAATTGGTGCTGGCTGTTGGCAGTTGGGCAGGGGGATGGTGTCTCAGCTTTTGTCGCATGGGCCTCTCTATAGGACTGCCTGAGTAACCTCACAACATGGTGTCTGAATTCCCCTGAAGTGAGTGATCCAAGAGAACAAGGTGAAATCTGCGATGCCATTTGTGATTTATCCTTGAAATTCACATACTTCTGCTATATTCTCTTGGCCACACAGGGCCAATCCTAATTCACAGGGTGAAGGGACCATACAGGACACAAATATTAGGAGAAGAGGATCACTGAGGGCCAGCTGACATACTACCCCACAAATGAGGGCCTATTCCTCAACTCACATTGTGCGAGGGTGTTATGTCCCCACTTGACTTCCTGTGTCTTGAGTGTTGTTAATGTTTTCAAAAGTCACCCATAGATCCTCAAGGAAGACAAGGGCTGTGCCCTCCTGAGCATGTTCTGGAGTTCTGGGAACACTGCTTATAATTAGCCAAGCAATAATTCCCACCACTGAGCTGACTTCAAGGCTCATCTGCTTGCTTCTCTGGAGGTTTTTAAATAGACAGGGATGTGTTAGTGACACAGTACAATATCTGTCTGTTACCATTTTGGCAGGCAACGTAGAAACGTGACTTTTTAAAGGAAGAGTTAATCAGTGTTAAGGCAGCTCCTACGGCACAGGCATGCAGCAGTACTACAGACTGCTTGGGAAGGCTGGAGCTGCAGAACACCAGGGCCCTAACATCATGCCCTTTGAGTGTCCCCTGGGCATGACCTGGAAGCAGAGCTGGATGAGACACTGCTGGAGCTCCTGGTGCCCTGGCTCAGCTGGGCTCATTACTACTGACATCTTCCCACTTCCTCTTCACTTGGAAAGCATTGAATCTGCTCCCAAATTCAGCATCATTCCCAAGGAGGAAGCCTGTGAAGTGCGATTCTTGCTTATTTGCTGATGACTTTCAAATCTGTATGTCTACTCCGCCCCCCCACCAAATCTATCTCTTGAGCTCTAAACTACTCACTGCTCATTTTCATTTGGATGTCCTACAAGCATGTTGAAAGCTGAACTCATAATTTTCTTCTCGCCCAAATTTCCAAATCCTCCTGTGTTTTCTACCTCAGTAAATGACACCACCATTCTTTCCATTGCCTAAGCCAGAAACCTAAATGGCACGACATGATGATTAAGAGGGAAGGATAAGAGGATCGGAGCTTTTGTGCCTGTCCTGAATCTCAGCTCTGCCATTTATAAACTGGTGGTCTTTGGAAATTTGCTTCGCTTAATGTCTCAGTTTCTTCTTTTGTGGAAATGAAGATAATAATAGAAATAATCAAAAAAATGGTTAGGAGAATTAAAAAAGGAAGGTGCTTGGCATATAGCAGGAACTCAAAAAGTGCTCTACACATCGTTAGACTCTTTGGATTCTATCTCCTAAATATTTCCTGAATTCACTCACTTCCTTATATTTGCCATCTCCAGCCTCGGGCACCATCATTGCTCAGCTGTACAATTGCTTCTTGATAAGAAGAATCTGCAGCCAGAGAGATAGTTCAAAAGTACAGACATGGGGGATGTTACATCCTGGCTCAGCTCCCACATCCTCTTGTTCTTAGGATTTGAAACAAATTCTTTACATGGCCCAAAGGGCTCCTGTGGGCTTTGACCCTACTTCCTCTCCAGCCTCACACCCTTTCCTTTTACTGACCTTCTTTCATTTCCTCTGATGGAGAATGCTGGCTCTTACCTTCAGGCCTCACACCAGCTCTTTCCTCTTCAAAGAAAAATTCCCCGTTAAGCCCTTTCTCAGCATTCACTGTAGATCTTACTGTTGAGAAAGAAAGGGAGAGGCAGGTAGAGGTGAATCAGATAAAGATGTTTATCTCTTCCTTTCACACTACTCCTAGGCCTTCTTAGTTGATTTTTGACTCTTAGGTTTCTCAGTTGTCTGAACGGCTGTGGTTGGAGGATTCCTTAGGTCCGATCTTGGGTTTTCCTAGATGTACCCTGTGACACCTCTGACCCTGCCCCCTCTGCCCGGCTCTCATTCCTTTTCATCCTTTAATCTCGGCTAAACATCGCCTTTTGGGAAACAGGTTCAGATCTGCTGGTCTTGGCCAGGCTCCTCTCATCTCCTATCTCAGTCTTGCTGGTTATTCTCTCCTCACCTCCTCCCTCAGTCTTGCTGGTTATTCTTTCCTCACCTCCTCCCTCAGTCTTGATGGTTATCCTCTCCTTACCTCTTCCCTCAGTCTTGCTGGCTATCCTCTCCTCGCCTCCTCCCTCAGTCTTGCTGTTTATTCTCTCCTCAACTCCTCCCTCAGTCTTGTGACTAATCTCCACTCACCTCCTCCTTCAGTCTTGCTGTTTATTCTCCACTCATCTTCTCCTTCAATCAATAAGGCTTTGCTGAAATGACTTGGTCATCCACAGCTCAGGCTTACCTCTATGTCCTCTGTGGCTAGGTAGTGACTGGTGCTTAACAAACATATGTTGAATTAATACATGTATGGGTTGCTACAACTTTTCAAGTCTATATGCTATGAATATCCAAAGGGCTACCAATGCTGCCTCTTTGCTAATATTTTACTCTTATTTAAGAAGTGGGTACATAAATCAAATTCTTAGCTTGAGTGTGTTTGACAATTCCCTGAAAAAAAAAACTGACATCCAGAATTCCCGTTTTTCACCCAGCAAATATTTTTTGAGCATTTCATATGTACCAGGAGATACTGAAGATGTAAAGTTGAATATGACATAGTCTCAGGCTTCCTATTGTCACAGAGTTTTCAGTCAATAATTAAATGAGGTATTGGGCAAACATTTGTTGAATGAATGAATAAATGATGAATAAAAGTATTTAATCTTAAAAATGAAACATTTTAACTTTATAATTGTTTAAAGACAACTGAATGAGTGTTGCTGTTGTGCAGTTGGAAACCTATATTCAAATTCATTCATTCATTTATTCATCCAAATTATAGTTATTGAGCATCTGTTATATTTTGAGTACATGAATATCTACTGGTTTCTGGATTTGAGCCATTAACCCTGCCCAAACTGGAAAAATATTATGGGCCCTTCAAGACCAAATGAAATGTCAACACAAAAGAGCTATTTGCAATGCAAATGTGAAGTCACCAGTCTTTGTAATAAACAGGCTGAGGAAAAAAAACCCTGCAAGCTTCTTGGGAGATCAGGCTTAGTAGTTCTGACGAATTACAAAAGCAGTGAAAATCTGGGAACTCCTAATTTGTTTATCTTCATATCTAAGGTCAACAGCATCAATCTGTACTTGGGCAGGCCTGCCAGATCATTGCACCTATCTGTAAACCAACCAGTTTCTGCCTGTAGGTCAGTGATTCTTAGCCTTTTATAGGACACACACCCTTTGGAGGATCTGCTGAAAGCAACAAATCCTCTCCCAGAAAAATGTAGGCTGTCATTGTCTCAAGAGCTGGAAATCTCCATTTGCGTCACTTTTAATCACAGCCCTTCTCTCTGCAGGAACCTGGTACAGTTTCCTCAAGGGGCTGAGCTAGAAGTTAATTTGAGGGATTCTCCATTTGCACTGACTCCAGCTTACCATAGGTTCTTTCCTCAGTGGTGTTAAGAGACCTTGCAGTATGCATTTCCTCTGGTTCTTTGGTGGGGGAGGACTGTCTTAGAATGACGTGGTTAGATGTCAGCCCACCCTATATGGTCATTGTCTTAATCAAATCAACCAAACCCTAGCTGTCCCACTCTTCATCCTAGACAGATACTGTGGATGTGCCAGGAATGGGTCAGAGGCACACAGGCATGTCATTGTTTATTAAAAACCCTGATTGCTTTGTGCCTGATTTGTATCTGAGCCCTCCTGATGTCTTCCGTTCCTGAAATCCCTAGGAATTTTCCGGCCTGACTCAAAATGCATGGTAGCTTCGGTGACATGCTGTTCCTGGCAGACACTCTGACACCTCACTCCAGGTGGGAGGACCTCAGGCCAGGGCTAGCAAAGAGCCACTACCAGCTGGAGCTGCCAGGGTCAAGGCCTGTGAACATGCCCACCCGGACTCTGCCAGCCCTAGGCTTTCACAATTCACCATTTTAGCTTCCCAGGGTTTGACAAAAACCCAGCTTTTACACTGCAAGCATTGCATGAAACTGCCTGTTTGAAATATATTAGCAGCTGCTGTCATATCCAGCTGGCAGGGCACCAGAGAAGGAAATTAAACTGCACTTCCCCAGCCTTCCCCATCTCCTGTTAACCAATCGATTCTGTTCAGTGTGCGTCTGAGAGTGCTAAGTCTTGCCACTTGCCAGGACCGTGGTGCTTGGAGTTCTTGGTGAATTCAGATGCCCATTGAGCCTCTGCCAACTCACCGATGGACCCAGAGAGTCTAACATTATCCCATGGAGAAGGATCCTAGCCTGCCCAGTGTTGGACCCTGAAGTGAGAGGGGCCTATGGAGAGACAAAGAAGGCGTGTGGTTGCCAACATCCCAATTGGACTTTTCAATGACAGGGAGGAAATAATTTATAAAAGTCAGAGAAGTGATATGTAATATATGCCAACAGCTTAAGAAATCAGCATGTGAGTAAAAAATTATGGTTCTATCTATCCTATAACAATAAAACTAAAATCTTTCATTGAGAGAAGAATAACAAGTATATTAAGTGTCTTCTTATGGAGACTCCTACCACTACCATGCCCAAGGAATCTGTCCCTTTTTTCCCAACCATTTTACCCAGGTCTGCTGGAGGCCACATAGGCATGGAAGGCCCCTCCTGGCCACTAGTTTACCATCTACTAGGGGAGACAGCAGCCATACACATTATGCTTGCAACACAGAATGTGATAAACACTTGTTCAAGAGAAGAAATATCTACACTGAACACAGGGGCACAGCTCATACCCATCCATTCATCCAGCAGACTTTTACTGAGCTCTTATCATGTTCCCAGAATGATTATTGCATTTGGGATTCAAAGATGAAAACAAAAATGTAGTCTCTACCCTCAAGGAGTTTATAGTTAGTATGGAGACAAGAAAAGAATACAACTTTTGTAGAGAAAGACTTGGGTTCAAGTCCAAGCTATGCCTTTTAGCAGCTGAATAACCTTGAGCAAGTCACTTTTTTATTCTCAGCCTCCATTTCCTCATTAACATAATGGAGGAGTATGAGAAAAACCTCAAAGGGATGGTGAGGATGAAATGAGATTAGGCATGTGTGAGGTTTTGTAAGAAAGTGGTAAAGCACTGGATAAATAGGAGTTATCTTGGCCCTCCAGTGGGTTGAGAGCTGGGCAGACTGATGGAGGTCTCCTGGCTTGAACATCTCTCTCTGTAAGACCTGACTGCTTCCTCTGCTGGGATCTGGGGATCCTGCAATCTCAGGGCTGCAGGGAGGGAGCCTGGGCACATCACCCATTTCTCTGCCTGCTGGACATGCCTTTTGGGGAATAGGACCTCTATCTATACAGCCAACCTAATTCTCCTTGTTAAAACATCTAGAACCCTGGGAGGGTCCTACCAAGATGTGGTGTAAAACCTGCTGAGAATCTGGCCCCTTATTTGTTTATTATTTTTAACTTGTATTCTGGAAAATTTCAAACATATACAAAGGTAGAGAAAATAGTGTAATGAACTCCTATGTACCCATCCTGTAATGCCAACAATTATCAATACATATGAACAATTGTTTCATCCATAACCCCACTACTCGTCCTGTACCTTGGATTATTTTTGAAAAAAGCATTTTAGAAAACATAATTACATAAGAGTGTTATTTCACCTAAAATTAAAAAAATTCTTTATGCTATCAAATATTTTGTCAGAGTTTACTTTTCCCTGATTGTCTTATAAATGGTTTTATGAGGAATATTTTAAAAAATCAGAACATGAATAAGGTCCACACAATGTATTTTGTTGCTATTTTGGCATGTGTGTATGCTGATGGAATGACCTGGTAGGGAGGAGGAAGCTGTAGATGCAGGAAAGTGAGAGGATAATTCAGGATTAAAGTACTCTTGAGTATGCTGGGTCCAGAGCACAAGTGGAGAAGCTGACTTTACAGAGGAGTGGAGATACTTTTCCAACTAAACAAAGGAGGAGACAGGGTACGCAGCTTTAGAGGCAGGCAGATGGGAAGGTGGGGCAATTCTTGTCTGATGGGTTTTATTTTCTCAATAAAGTATGATGAGAATAAGAGAATTGATTTGACCTGACAAGAGTGAGAGGACTACTCAGAACCATCTTCATTTGATAAATAAAGCAAGCAAGGGCCAGAGAAAAGATCTGCCCAAGGTTCCAGAGCTGGTTAAGGACAGGCTGAAGAGCAGAACCTAGGTCTCCTGTTCCCATGGCTGCATTCTTTTTACTAACCCTGTTTTTTTTTTTTTTTTTTTTTAAGATGGAGTCTCACTCTGTTACCCAGGCTGGAGTGCAATGGTGCCATCTCGGCTCACTGCAACCTCCGCCTCCTGGCTTCAAGTGATTCTCCTGCCTCAGACTCCCAAGGATCTGGGATTACAGGTGTGTGCTTCCACGCCCAGCTAATTTTTGTATTTTTAGTAGAGACAGGGTTTCATCATGATGGCCAGGCTGGTCTTGAACTCCTGACCTTAGGTGATTCACCCTGACTGTTAATAAATAGGAAAGCACATGGTTCTCTGGCCTTCCTCTAGTGATGGGTGGCTAGGCTGTGGTGGACCAACGGGGGGGCGTGTCCCTGAAGATTGTCATTTATATTCCCAGGATTGGCTTGGGTGAGTCTAGACATTGAGTAGCATAAATGCAAGAGCTTGGTCAAGGATGGGGCTTGGAATTACAGAATTTCAGACTTAAAGAGAAATCTGAGATCCATGCTCACTGCTAGAATGCCCCCTTCAATCGTCTTAAAGGAAAATAGCATCCTTTGATCCTCTGTAAAGGAAAATAAAAAAATCTCAGGACCCCCAAAACTCTTTATGCAAAAGGGAAGGCTAAGCCTGGAGACTGAGTCATGCAACACCCTCCTCCAAATGAATAGCTATTACTAGCATTATGCATCAGCAGGCAACTCCCGAGACCCATGCTCCTGGCCAGAATGTTCCTTACAACATGCTCCAATCCTCCAATGAGTGGTCGTCCAGCTACTGTTTGAGCATGCACGGTGCCTGGGCACTCACCACCTCTCAAACTGTGTACCCTACTGTGAGACATCTCTAATGGCGAAAAAACATCAGGCTAATGTTGTATTGAAACCAGCTTCCCTATAATTTCTACCCACAGAGCCTAATTCTGCCTCTGAAGCTACACAGCAAGACTCATTTCTCTTCCTCCTGATAGCCCTCCAGTGACTCGAAGCTGCCTCTCAGGTCCTCCTGCTGAGATGTGACACAGCTTCTGAGCCTTGAGAGAGAGGCTGTCCCCAGGACAGAGACTTCTCAGTTTTTGCTACTTGCTCTGTGGATTCCAGGCAATACCCTCTGCTGTCTGTTCCATTTTCTATTTCTTAAAAGTGCTTTCTCATTTCATTTTAGTACCTTGGGACCCAATCAAAGCTCCCTACTACATCCTGCTTCTCTTCCAAGTATCTTGCCTGTTTTCCCTCATGTGCCCCAGGCACACCCCAGGTCCTGCTTGAAAGAGATGTGCTTCTTCCTTCTATGTTAGAGCCCCACAAGGAGCTCCAGAGTGCCAGTCAGGAGGCTCCTCCTCCCCTGACTCATGACAATCAAGAGTCCTTGGCTTGGGAAACGCCCCTCAATGCAGCAGACACAGAAGTGCCATCTTGACTGGAATCCTTACACTTACCCCTCACAATTCAAATCACCCCACACGTCAAGGCTTAACCTCTGGTCCTCTGCATCTGAGAAGCCTTCCCAACTATGCTAATCTGTGCTAACTTCCTCTTCTTTGGCAATCTTAATCTTAACACGAGAGGTATACGAGGAGAGAGGGTGCCGCAGGGCCTCTGTTCCTGTGAGGAGGAATATTTTATCACAGATAATAAGAGTTGTAAAAATGGTGATAAGAAAAAGCAGACCTCCATTGAGTCACCCTATTGTTTCTAAATCCTCAGTGCACACCGTACCCCCTTATTGTGTGCACTGGGAGGGATGGGTGCTCCAGTGCACCCACCTGCTTGGCATGCCATGGCTTCACAGTGACTCACAGCTTGCCATGTGGTTTCTGCAACTGTTTTATGTGCCTTAGTTTTCTTCCCCTAATGAGGGATAAGTCACTGATGGCTGGGATGAGTCTTATAGTTTTTACCCACTCCTTCTGAGCCTGGCCCAATCCTGAGTTCGCAATCGCCACTTAACAGAGAATTGCCTGATTTCATGAGTTAATAATTAGAGTGGTCCTCCTTTCCCAGCAATTCCACAGCAGTGCTCTTCCCTTGAAGTCATCCCTCCTGATCAGCTTTGAGGAGGAGAGGGATTGGAGTGTGTGTGTGTGTGTGTGTGTGTATGTGTGTATGTGTATGTGTATAGTGAAGGAAGAGGGGTCATGTGCGTGAGTCGCACCTGCACACCCACTGCTCCTGACTGTAGGAGGAGACAGAAATGGGCTGTTATCTGGCAGGCTGGGTCTGCACCTACCCAGAATTCCACAATCTAATAAGGGCAGGAATTTGATTTTGTTCCTCTTCTCTCATCCTTTCCCCTTCTCACCCCAACCTTCCTTTCCTAATTACTCTGATGGGATTTCAAAGACCAGAGCATCCCTTGCCTGACCTCAGCAGTCCCTTTGATTTCATTTTGATTTTGCTTTGACGGGGCTTTTAACCTGTTGTAATTATTTTCCCAAAATGCCTGCAGTCCCCAGTGCTCACAAGCTAATTATCTGCAGAGCATGTACGGAGTGATCTGTCAGCTGCTGATGGATCTGGGACTCTGCAGGCCCTTGTCTATTGGTTAGGTACTAGGGGCTCTGGCTGAACAGCTTTGCATCACTCATTCAGGGTTTTGGCCTGTGGGAGGTTTGGTAAGGGCCTCATCCCTTACTAAGGCTGGTTGTCTATGAGCAACACCCAATAATCAAGAGTAAGCTCTTCTTGGATATTCATTCCAACCACATGGTGGTTAGTCTGCTTCCTGGGAATGAGGCCATGATGGGAAATAATTTAATTCATGTATTTACTCAATTCATTCCTTCATCTATTCAACATCTTTTGACCCCCTACTATGTGCTAGGCATTAGGACAGATGCTATGTGTCTGACATAAAAATGAATGACAAACAGCTTCTGCCCTCAGGAACCTTGGTCTGGTTGAGGAAATGACAAACACACAAGAAAATTATATATATTATAACGGAGGCATAGATAAAATGCTATAGGAGTTCATAGATAAGAGGGGAAATTTACTTTTAAATAGGGGAGCAGGAAAGTCTTCTTGAGGCAGGACATGTTTAAGCTGGGCCTGAAAATGGGTTTAATCTGGACACAGGGAGGCAGGGGCAGAAGAAGCCCTTTGCACACACAAGTCTCAGGACTCTCCTGAAGGCCAATCAGTGGATCTGGCTTCTTCAAGGCCAGCCGCAGGGTCTCTCCAGAAAACTTTGCTAACTTCCTGTCTGCCACCCAAGTCCTCACTCCCTCCCTACTGGAGCAACGCTCTTCCAAAAGCTGATGCTCAAGGTCAAGGTCATGGCGTGTCATAGGCCCGTGGTTCCACATTCTTCTCTTTTCTAGCCCAGCTCACAAAAACTGAGGAAGTGCCTCATTTACAAATCCCACCTGCTTACTTCCCACCATGCCCTCCACAGGTACTGGATGGGTTGCTCTGACATTTCAGCGATGTTGCCACCACAGACTGAGGGCCTGCAGCACACCCACCCATGCCCCGCCCCTGCTCCTGGGCCCGGCCCCGTCCAGTGCTACTTCTCAACTTTGTTCCTTTGCTTAGCCTCTCACTCCTTTTGACAGCTGACTCCTTACATCCTTCAACACTCAGCTCCAGTGCTGCTCTGCTTAGGGATCCTTCGCCCTCAACCCAGGCTGGTTTACGTGGCCCTCTTAGGGTTCCCATAGACACCATCGTTGCCCAGAGCTGCAACACGTTCAGATGATTGGCTTGTGCTGGTCTCTCTGTACTGCCAGGTCTCTGAGGGCAGGAACTCTGTGTGTTTGCGTTCCTGGTGGATACACAGTAAGTGCTTAATCGGTGTACATTGGATGAAGAAATGCAGGTAGGACCCTCTAAAGCAGGTGCCTCTATAATATATGCACAACATTCTCGGATTAGGGATTGAAGAGAAGGACTTTGCAAATTTTTCTTCAAGTTTTCATGATATTCAACAGATGTTACTGTTCCAGCCATATTCTGGCAGGTCAGAGGGCCCTGGGAACAAGCTCAAAAGTGAGAAAGGCTTCCTGGATGTGATGAGAGGCAGTGGTGAACAGCGGCCTATAGGCCTGGGGGCTGGGAGACCTGCATTCTCATCGAACTCATCCCTTACCCAGATGTGTGGACCTGGGTCTCAAGAGTCTTCAGGAGGGTGATAAACTAGTTCAGCAGTTCTCAAAGTGCAGTCTCCATATCTCAAAGTGCTGTCTCCAGACCAGCAGCATCAGCACTGACTCAGAACTTGTTGGAAATGCCAATTCTCAGACCCCACCCTAGACCTTCTGGATCGGAAACTCTACAGGTGGAGCCTGGCAATCTGTGTTTTAACAAGTTGTCTAGGTAACGCTGATACACACACACACATTAAAGTCTGAAAACCATGGGACTAGCTCAGTGCTCCTGAAACTGCAATGTGTATAAGAATTATTCAGGGAACCTATTTAAATGAAGATCCTTGGACCCCACCCCAGAAATTCTAGTTTGGAAAGTCAGACAGAAGCCCAGGAATCTGCACCTTGAACAGATTTGCCCTGGGAGATTCAGAAGCAGGTCTACAGATGGTATTTTCATCAGTGACGTAGAAGATGACCTCTGGGTCACTATGACCCCTGTCACAGTGATGGTCTCTGGTACTGATTGGCCAGGAGCTGTGGGTACAATGAACAGCAGAAAGGCAGGCCTGGGGGCGGATGCTCAACCTGCCTTCCAATTGCTTGGGAGAGGCCCTCGGTCATAACAATGGGTACTGTGTGCCATGAGACAGGACTACCTGAAAAGAGGCAGTTTTTCCCAAAAATAGCAGAGTGGTACCAAAGGGAAGGGTGTAGGACTTCCACCCCTTTAAACACCCTTGTAATTTACATTTAAAAATAGAAAAAGCTCATGAATAATTTGTGAGTCATGAGCAAGCCCCTTCAAAATACAGTCATGAATAAAATATCCCGCTTTGCCTCCTCTAATGGCACCGGCCTTTGATGTTTTATTGATGGATTCCTTGCCCTGAGTGCTAGAAGGCTCCTGGATTTATTCAAGGCACTGGGGCCCTCCCACCTGGAAGGTCCGTGGGTTTGCCCTTCCTGGCTTTCTGGCTTGCTTACACATAAATACACCACCTTGTTTCAGGCAATTCAAAGGAGTGGCCTCAGATTCCTTTGGAACAGAAAGCATAATTACAGGGATGTGGGAACCCCACCTGGGCCCACCAAGAGGGTGGGAACCAAGCCACCAGAAGCCTTTGTTTAAAGCCAGGTGAGTTTTTAGAGCAGCTGCAAGTGTATCTCCCATTTTATTGCTTCTTGAGAGGCTAGGAATGGAAAGCAGATATTAAAAAGCTGTAAATAACAATCTCCTGTAGGCAGAGCAATGCCCCAGAGACACAGGCCCCATCTAAACAGAGGCTTCTGCCTGCCCTGAGAGGCTTTTGTGTGAAACAAAGGCAGAAACCCCAAGAAAGAGCTATTAAAGAGAGTCCCTAATGAAGGAGGGTGTAGAGGGAGGTGTGGCTCTGTATCCACCTAGGGAGTCTGTAGACCCAGGCTGCTGCCAGAGCCTGCTTATAGGCAAAGCCCGAAGGCTAGAGTAAATGCGGTCTGCACAGGTGTAGGAAAGAGTGTGGGAGAGGAGGAGGGGACAACCTCATGCCTTTCTTTACTAAAAACACATAAAATAAACCTTATAAAATGAAAAAGTTCCATGGATAAAAAAGGATAGTGAGAATGAAAGACTCAAAGGCACTGGATGTAGGTGTCTTGACTGAGATGTGACCCTACCTTCCCAGAAGATGACCTCGATGCACTGGGAATTCATCTGAGGCAACAGGGGGCTGAGGTGCCTTGGGTCTGTCCTGGGACTCTGAGTGATTATTGGAGGGTTGGATAGTTTTGGAGTGGGCACCCTACAAATGCCTATGACATAGGATCTTGGGTCATGTCTTGAGTTTGTTAAGAAAGGAAGCTATAAGAATCAAGAAAGTGGGGAGTGGAGAGAGAGAGACAGAGAGAGAGAGAGAAAGAGAAAGCAAGTGAACAAAGCCACCATTCTGGGAACCCTACAACGGGAGTCGTAACAGATGGAGACAGCCCTTCAGAAGCTTGGCCATGTCAGTGTTGATAACTCTGGTCATCACTGTGATTCTGAAGGGGACAACACCAAATCTAGTGGTGATGAGAAGAGCCAAGGGACCCCAAGTGCATGGCAGAAGCCACTAAAGGCAATCAGGCTGGGGCATGAGATTGCCTGGACCTCCAGAGGACTGTGGTGGTCAAAAGGAGTCTGTGTTGGTCAAAAGCTCCCTTGGACCTGCTGAGAAGAGAGGAGGTTTGGAGGTCTTGCGTTACTGGGATTCACCTGGTGGGACCTAGAGCCAGTGCTTTTTCTGCTACCATTTATGTCGCAGGAGGAGGGTTAGCCACAGCCCTCAGTTGTTTATGGGAAGGCTTGTCTAGCCTGGTGAATTGAGGGTCAGGCAGGGTGTACAGTCCCTGGACACATACAGGCATCTTCACTCTCTCAGGTTAAGCTTTTTGCCCACTGGGCATTCAGGAATAAGCAGGGGACACTCTCCATTTAACACCTTAATCCCAATGCCCTGAGGCCACCATCAAGTCAAATGCCCCTGTTATCTGCAGGTTTATAGGCACTGTTCCTGGGCCAGGCTTCCTTAATGGGTGTCAGTTCAAGGTAAGGAGAAGAGGCCCTTAGCACCAGAAGGCGTCAAATAGTAGTTGCATTGCTCCATAGTTTGATCCAGGGTCTTTCAAAGGTCCCTGGAAGGGAAGAGGCGTTCTGGAGAGAGATGAGGACTGTTTTACACCTGTTTCTCACTTTAGCATCTGAATTCTGTCAACACACCTGGAATCTTTGCTCCCTCTAGGATTCTTTAAAAGTCATCAGGGCGCTCAGTCTACAGCCATACCTCCCTGGATGCTCCTGATCTCAGAAGCTAAGCAGTCAGGTGTGGTTAGTACACAGATGGGAGGCCACCTGGGAATACCTGGTGTTTTAAGCTGAAAAAAAGAAGTCATTAGAATCTAGGTGGTCAAAGAAAGACAAAGTGTGAGTATTAGAACAAGCCTAGCTTAAGGTAAAACTGGAAAGGTGTCAAAGATTTTTTTACTCCTCTGTTCTTCTTTTTTCTTTTTTTGAGACAAAGTCTCGCTTTGTCACCCAGGCCACAGTATAGTGGCATGATTTTGGCTCACTGCAGCCTTGACCTCCTGGGCTCAAGCCATCCCCCAACCTCAGCCCCTCAAGTAGCTGAGACTACAGGCATGCACCACCATGCCTGGCTAATTTTTTTTTTTTTTTTTGTATTTTGTGTAGAGATGGTGTTTTGCCATGTTGCCCAGCCTTGTCTCAAACTCCTGAGCTCAAGTGATCCACCTGCCTTGGCCTCCCAAAGTGCTAGGATTACAGGCATGAGCCACTGTGCCCAGCCCCCTCCATTCTTCTTTAGAACCTGCTTTGCCCGGTTTCCTGGCCATCAGAGCTTCCGGGTACCCCAGTTCCTGAAGCTGCCCCCAGTCTGCAAACCTCACATGCAGTGCCCAGACCTCTCACCAACCCTCCTTCTCCATCAAAACTGATATGTCCCTTTGCCTCCTGACCTTCATCTCTGTTAGAGAGAATCCAGTAAACAGTTCTAGTGAACAAGTTATTGATTGAGTCATACCTACAGCCCCTGCTTATTGCCTGTGCTTCGTGCTCTGAGACACCAGTTCCCTGACTTCTCTGGCGGTGAGGGGGTTCGCCTGATCCAAGGGCAGCCACTATTGGCTAGCCTACCATCACTGACATGCATCAGCCAATCAGACAGGCTTCTCCCAGCAAATGAAAAGGGAAATACAAAGGGCAGGTGGCAATCAGGAGTGGGAGCTGAAGCAGAAAGGTCATGAGGGACCAAAAGGAGAGGGACCAGAGAGGCCACGTAGTCAATGGGCAGATTGAAACTAAAGGAGCAGACACACTCAGCAGGAGAGAGAACAGAGTACACCCTTGAAAAGAAGAGAGAGGCCATGAAAGAGAAATATTAAGTGGCCCATGAAAGAGGGAAAGTAGGCAGTTCCCAGAGCTTCTGCACAGCAAAAGAAATAACCGGGTGAACAGACAACCTACAGAATGGGAGGAAATATTTGCAAATGATGGATTTGACATGCGACTAATATCCATAATCTACAAGGAATTCAAACAACTCAACAAGAAAAAGCAAATGATCCCACTGAAAAGTGGGCAAAGGACACGAACAGTCATTTTTCAAATGAAAACATACAAATGGCTAGCAAGCATAAGAAAAAATGCTTAATATCACTAATCATCAGAGAAATGCAAATTAAAACCATGGCAAAGAAGTGGAGAAAAAGAAACTCATACACTGTTGGTGGGAACGTAAATTAATATAACCTCTACAGAAAACAGTATGGAGATTTCTCAAAGAACTAAAAATAGAACTACCATTTGATCCAGCAATCCCACTATGGAGTACTTATCCAAAGGAAAATAACTCATTATATCAAAAAGATACCTGCACTCATATGTTTATCGCAGCACTGTTCACAATAGCAAAGACATGGAATCAACCTAAGTGTCTGTCAATGAATGACTGAATAAAGAGAGTGTGATTATATATACCATGGAATACTACTTGGCCACAAAAAAGAATGAAATCATGTCTTTTGCAGCAACATGGATAGAACTGGAGGCTATTTTATCTTTTTTTTTTTTTTTTTTTTTTTTTGGGACAGAGTCTCACTCTGTCACCCGGGCTGGTGCAGTGGTGTGATCTCAGCTCACTGCAACCTCTGCCTCCCAAGTTTAAGCAGTTCTCCTGCCTCAGCCTCCTGAGTAGCTGTGATTACAGGCGCGAACCACCATGCCCGGCTAATTTTTGTATTTTTAGTAGAGACAAGCTTTCACCATGTTGGTCAGGCTGGTCTTGAACTCCTGACCTTGTGATCTGCCTGCCTCGGCCTCCCAAAGTGCTGCAATTACAGGCATGAGCCATCGCGCCCGGCTTGGAGGCTATTATCTTAATTGAAATAACTCAGAAAAGTCAAATACCACATGTTCTCACTTATAAGTGGAAGCTAAATAATGCAGACACATGGACATAGAGTGTAGAATAATTGACATCAAAGACTCAGAAAGGTAGTTGGGTGGGAGTGGAGTGAGCGATGAGAAATTACCTAATGAGAATAATGTATAATATTTGGGTAATTGCTACACTAAAAGTCCAGATGTCACCACTCTATAATATATCCATGTAACAAAACTGCACTTGTACCCTCTAAGTCTATAAAATAATTTAAAAAAATAAACGTAGGCAGGCCCCATGGCTAGCTTGGTCCCTGAGATGTTTCTAGTTCTAATTTTGGTTCCCATTCATATGGCTTCTTATTGTAAACTCTTCCTTATTTGAGGCTACTTGAGCAAATCTCTGCTGTAACTGAGGGAGGGAGGTCTCAACAAAATAGTGGCATAGTGTGGATAAGAGCTCCAGTCTGTCCTTTTTCCTCTGCTCACAGCTGGAACACCCTGAGGAAATGCTTATCCTCTTTCTCATTCATTCAACTATAATTTTTTGAGTACCCACCCTCAGGCATTGCTCTAGGTGCTTGGAATACTGAGTAAATAAAACAGACAAAGACTTTCTTAGAGAACTCCCCTGCTACTGGGATGGGGATGGAGCTGGAGATACAGGACAATAACAATAAACAAATTATCTATAAGTTAGAGGTGATGGGGGCCATGGGGGAAAGTGAAGCAACGTGCTGAGGATGAAGAGTGGTGATTATACTTTTAGTGAGACTGGTCAGGGCCAGTCCCATTGAGAAGGTAACATTTGACCAAAGACTTGAAGGGGAGGAAGTGAGCCATGCTGAGATTTGGGCTGTCCAATCAGAAGGAACAGTAGGGGCAATGGGAGAAATGATTGTTATGTCTTCCTTTCTGTAGGAGGGGATAAAGATAGCATATGCCATGAAGACTGAAGGAGGTCACCTATCAAAACCTTCTGCTTAGAGCTGAGTGAATGTTAACAACAATTAGATTAAAAGCCAGTTAACATTAGTGTCCCTGTTTCCAACATAACATTTAGATTTGATGCCTTAACCCAAAGGCGTGAGCAGGGGGAGAATTCTGGGCCTTCTGGTGAGGCAGGCGTGAGATGCTTTCATGCCTTGAAGCCTTTCAGGCCTGTGTCTACTCTGCCTCCACACAGGCCAGAGAGACGCTTTCCAATAGAAGCGGGGCTGAGGGCTATGGGGAGCTTTTCAAAATGCATGGGCCTGGTTCCTCTCCTCTTAAGTGTCGGTGGGAAATTTAAGTGAGGAGTCCCAGCTTTGAGTATTTTGAAATACTCCTCTTCCTCCTCCTCCCTCTCCATGATTCTGATACATTTCCATGTCCCTCTCCAATCCCTCCTCACTCTGAGTGAGAAGTCCTGGGCTAGAGTCCCCAGGCAAGGTCTCCTAGAGAGAGTTCAACCTTGGCTCCAGTTACCATGCAGAAAAAGGACACGGGTTGAAGCCATCACACCCAAAGCCATATTCCTGTGCTTGTAGACCTAATGACACACTCATGGTCTCATCTTAGGAGCCCCATGACTTATAGAGGAAATGTAGGCTCCATGAACCTCGTCTGCCCCATTCTCTTCAGAAACCCCTGAAGAAAGAAGAGAATGGGGCAGACAAGGTTCATGGTACCTGCATTCCCTGTATAAATCAAGGCAGCAAAGGGTCCGGATAAAGTAGATTCTGTCCTGTTGGGGGTGAGCAACACCAGTGCTAGACCTTTGCCATCTGCCATAAAATTGTCACAAAATATACAAATCAATAATAATTACAATGTAAATGGCACCCTTAGAGTTGTGTGGTATACAGACTGCAGAACCAGGCATGCAGCTTGAGTGGAGGTGGGAAAGGGGCTCTCTTGCTATGGCATCAGGCTGTCCTTCCAGGGGGAAGTTGCATTCCAACAGGACCAAAGCCTCAGGCAAAAGGAAATCCTGGCATTGCCCACTGAGAGTAGTTTTCTTGGGGGATAGTTGTGCTGGAAGTGGCATTTTCTGGGGCTCCTAAGATGAGACCATGAGTGTATCATTAGGTCCACGAACACAGGAATATGGCCTTGGGTATGCAGGGCTTCACTATGACTCCAACTCATTCATTCTGCCCCTACCTATACTTGGGCAAATGGTTCATTCCAGTCTGTAGGCCTTAGTGCAGGGCCAATATTCTGGTTTAAGAGTGTTGGTTTGACAGATTTGAAAGTTGATGCAGAACTTGTGTGTGTGTGTGTATGTGTGAGAGAGAGAGAGAGGGGAAGGATCATGGATATAGGCTTGAATTATGAAACAGTTAACACTCACAGGTGAGAAGAGCTCATTGCTGTCTTGGCCAGTGTCTGAGAGACAATGCAGTATTAGGTATTGCTGAGACTCAGGAGGAAAAAACACCAGAAGGGAAATGGCAGATGGGGAAAAGGGAAATGTTATTTCCAAGCCAGAGGAGGGAGGAGAGGGTTCAATTTCATCTTCATGCCTCTCAGTCAGTATAAACAGAGCATCCTTTCTCTGGAACCTTCTCCCTAATCGAATCCAGATCTCCTTGGTTCAGGATATAAACAGAAGTCAAAAACAAGGTCTAATAGAGGCTTTGCAATGAGATGGCCTGGATTTTAAGTACAATACTGCCACTTACCTAGTGCACTGGAGTGAGTTAATGTCAGTGAGCCTCGGTTTCTTCACCTATAAAACCTATAGTCATTCCATTCCCTTGCAGGGTTGTCATGAAGATGAACTGAGGAAGGTTGAAGCAGTTGGCACTTAGTAAGCTCAGTAAGTGTAGTGTTTGCTGCTTCTTGACTGGGAAATACACAGGAACAGTATAAATACCCATATCAAACGTGGGAAAGGGTGTATATAGTCATAGGATGAGTTAAAACTTTTTGAAAAGTTATTACACATACACAGAAACAATTCAAATATGGAAAAAGGCATCTATAAAAAATGGATCTCCTTCTTACCCATCCTCCTAGTTCCCAAGCCCCCTCTCTCAAAAGATAATAAGGTTAGTCCCTCCTGTTTGAAGAGCTGTATTGCAGAATCTCCTTTATTTCATTCTTGTGCTTTAATCATCTCCACCTCCAAAATTTTTTATGCTGCTTCTCTTGCCTGAGAGCCAGTTTTACAGAAAACATGATTTGAAACAAATAAAGGAGCATTTCCCACATTTGTTCTACAAAAGATTTGTTTTCTCACACACTGATGCCCCAGACAATTACATCTGCCTTGCTGGACCTTGAGTGGCTGCTGGTGTGCTTCTGTGTGATACTGAGAGGCAGAAGCTGGAGCTGTGAGTTATGAGGTGTGAAAGACAGGTGCCATGTTAAGGTGGTCTTCCGTGGGCATTTGAGGAGGCTGTCACTGCACCTGCCCCACTGCCTTTTCTCACTCAAGTGTGACTTACCCTGGTAATTGGCTCCTGCAAAACAGCCTTTAGTGACAGGGGCACTTGAGAGCAAGTCTTTGGACCCTTGGGGTAGCAAATGCCACAGCTGAAATCTCTGGCAAAAGATAAGCAGCCAAAGCCAAGGAACATTTCCTCTGGGTCCCTAAAAATGCCACTGATGTAGATTCCTGCTTGGGTTCATCTTACGGGGACTTAGTACCAGTGATGGGACCCTTTCCTCCTTCCCCAGGAGAGGCTCAGTCACATGACTTCTGCAAGGTCCTCATGAAGACAAGGAGCTTGGTTGTGTCCAGTTGATTCCAGCCCTGGGAAGGCGCTGCTCCACTGCAAGCGTTTCAAGTCCCAAGCTATGGGGAATGGGACTGACTGACTGTTTCAAGGGCCCTGTGCCAGGCTTGTCTGTCAGCTCACAGAGCCAATGAGAAGGAAAAGGAACTCCAAAAAGGAACTGTTTTGCCTTGTGTAGATGCTTCCTCCACGTGACTGCAACAATTGCCCTGGCAGCACAGGTTCTAGGCTCTTGATCCTAGAATCTCATTTCCATTTGCTCAATGGACATCTCTTCTGAAGTCCAGGGGATATAGTATTGCTCCTGACCTCAGGAACTCACAATAAACAAACTGCAGAACAGTTACATGAGTGCAGAGGTATGTGTGAGTAGACGGAATGGCTGAGCCCTGCAGCATGAGTTGGGGCAAGGGGAGGAAGGGGCATCCACAGAGGGCACAGCTTGTGCAAAGGCCTGACGAGAACAGCACAGCATGTGCACAGAACTTAGTTCCGTCTACACATCCATAGTCTTTCCAATATTCTGAGTGTCCTATAATTACTTTTCCTTATTTTTTCCCTCCTTCCTTTCTCAAATAAGAGTTCTGAACTCAGTACCTCCATTGAAGACCTAGGAACTACTAGTTTGAAGTATCTTCACGGGGAAATTGGCTATCCAGCCAGAACATCCCCGCTTCTGAAGAAAGCCTGTGGGATGTGTCAATTCAAACTCAGAAGGGCACTCAAATGAGCCCCTGGCAAGCTGAACCTTAAGGATAAGGCCTATTGTACTCCAGCCACACTGAGCCTCTACAGCTCTTGATGAGATCAGGCTCAACCCAGCCTCAGGTCCTTTGCAGGGCTCATCTCCTCTTCCTGGTAAGTGCCTTCTCTAGGTATCTGCATGACTCTTCATCTATGTCTGTGTTTCATCTGCTACCTTCTCTTACCACCCTATTTTAAGCTCCTCAACAAACTACATTCTTATTTCCTGCCTTATTTTCCTTCACAGCACTTACACTAACATGACATATAGTTTATGTACTAATATTCTTTATCACTCCGCAACTCCCAATTAGAATGCTAGCTCCTGAAGGTTTTGTTTGCTTTGTTCACTCCTGTGTCCTCTGCACCTAGAACAGTGCCTATCACATAAGTGTTATGTAGGTGTGCCCTACATAGGTGTATGTGTGTATGTAGGTGTGCCCTATATATTTGTCGAATGAATAATAAATGAATATTTATGAGGGCTGAATAATGGGAATGAAGAGAGGTAATTGGGCCCATTCTTCGCGTCTACTTGGTTGTGGACCACAAGAGAAATTACTGGGAAATTCCTCAGCTTGGTTTTCAAGCCCCTGTTCCATCGACTCTAAGACCCACTCTCCTCTTTCCTAGAGGCCTCACGTCCCTCTACCAGACTTAGGTCACTGGCATCTTCACAGAGTCATTCGAGAGCCTTGGGGCTGGGAAGGCAATGCCGCGTTCCTCTTTGCATCCCCTGTATAGTAGATCATATAGTTTGAATGTGTCCCCATCCAACCTCATGTTGAAATGTAATCTCCAGTGTTGGAGGTGGGGCCTGGTGGGAGGTGTTTTGATCCTGGGGGAGGATCCCTCATGTACTGGTGCTGTCCTTACCACAGTGACTGAGTTCTCACGAGATCTGGTTGTAGTAAAGAGTGGCACAAACTCCACTTCTTGCGCCCGCTCTGCCATGTAAGATGCCTGCTCCCGCTTCACTTTCTGTCATGAGTAAAAGCTCCTTGTGGCCTCCCCCGAAGCCGAGCAGATGCCAGTACCACGCTTCCTGTACAGTCTGCAGAACTATGAGCCAATTAAACCTCTTTTCTTTATAGATTACCTAGTCTCAGGGATTTCTTTATGGCAATGCAACAACAGCCTAACACAGTAGATGTTTGTTATACTGAACCTCTGAGGGGCTGCCTCCCTTTCCAAGTTCCTGCCTCCTAATGTAACTTGGTAACAAAGGAGCTAAACAGTTACAGGAATTTCCCTGTTCATAGATTCTGGTTTCTGCCTGAGTGAGCTCACCAGCAGAAAAATCTTTTATTCAGGAGGGAAGGAGGCAATACTGAGCTGGAGCCCTCTGTCAGCTTTCATGCTATTTTTCCTGTGACTTTTGTAGGAGCCTCCCTGCCTCTAAGATCCCAGGATGACTGGTCACTAAGTAACTCAGCACTCAGACTCACTGTGCATGCACACACAACCACTTTGCAATGAGCTTCAGCCCATCCATCCTGAGACCTCCTGGTGTCTTTTCCATCTTTAGGGGAGATGGGACTGTGTGATAGAATAACACAGTAAGTAGCAAACCATCAGGGGAAAGCCTGGGAAAGAAAAGGACACAGGGCCAGCTGGGATTAGGTCTGGGATTGGACCTCTTTTCCAAAATGTGTTTCTTCATAGATCATGTGAATCAGCCTAGAATTCTCTTGAAATCAACCTTCCTAGAATTAGCCGAGGTGAAGGGGGTTTCCTCAGGGCTGGGGATGGGAGGTGCCCCTCAGTCTTTTCCAGACCTTAGCAGGGCTTCTGGACACTCTGAAGGATCTCTGACACAGCTACCTCAGCACCCACTTCCCAAGGCAGCAGGAGCCTTCAGCTAGAGAGGCGTGTGGTGAGGGGCCCAGTTTTTCACTGAGCTGGTAGGTGGATGAATTGGTGAATCAGTGGACTATCACTGATACTCCCTGGGGCTTCAATGGTATTTAGAAAGAGGGAAACATAGGGGTCTCACATCCTAAAGGGAAGTGGTTTTCTGGGGCACTCCCATTTCTGTGGTAGCTTTTGGCATGGAATTGAGGCTACACATGAAATAGGAGACTTACTGGTACTCCCCAGAAGCCCCTCAGCCCTTCCATGCCCCTGGAATGGGTTCAGAGCTAGGATTGTAGCTAGGATTCAGAGCTAGGATTGTAGCTGTGTGGCGGGTTCTTATGTCGGAGGCTCACACTGCCTGGAGGGCTTATCTCTGCTGGAAGCAGAACAGATGGAGGCACAAAACCCAGTGGAATAAGTTGGAGCATTCCCTGCCTCTCTCCCACCTGACAGGGAAGGGAGAAGCTTGGGCTGAAACTCACCCCACCCTCAGTCCTCTCTCAAGGGCCTTTCCTTGGGGTGGCAGCCTCTCCATCCCTGAGTCAGCAAGACCCCAGCTAGCTAACAGCAGGGGCAGAGGATGTCTCTCTTTGCGGAGCTCAGGACAAGCTATGTGGCTAAGCTAATGGACTTATGTGTTGGACCTCAGTGTTCTTCTCTGAAAAATGGCATGGCTGCATAATATGCAGGCTTCTTTCTCAGCTTTAAACTTCCACATCAGAGTCATGCAAAGTACACTGGATAGACAAGATTGGGAAACTGCAACTCAAGCCCTAGCACTGACATTTATGAGACCGTTTTTTCATGTAAATCAGGGCTAGTAACACCCACAGAGTTGTTGATAGGATGAAGTGAAGTACCACTATATGTGTCAAAACTTGGTAAGCCATGAGGCTTTATACAATTGAGAGGGCTTAGGAATCTCTGAATCTGAGAAAGGGAGATGCGTGGAAGTCAGGGGACATACTGGATCTTAACTCTTGGGGAGCTAGGCCTGTTCACTTTTCCTTTAAACTAAATTGCTTAGCTCTACAAGTGGATGGCAGCCTCATGGCTGCTATTTATTTGACACTGAGGAGATATTTGTGTATCATTAAACACTCAAGAGAATCAGACTGCAGGCCACCTCTTGATAACCTTGAAATGTAGCCTGGTCATGGGTGCCCTAAGTTCTCCTACTTCCCACTGAGGGGCACTGCTCCTCTAGGGGTTGGGCTCTCTGGAAGAAGTATGATTTGGGGGATCATTTCTGCCATCAGTTTAATATTTTGGAATTCAGAAGTGGAGAGTCAACTCAGAATTGCCCAGGGATGAACTCTTCACCCTGCTGCGTTTGCCACTGACTTAATGGACTCCTCTGTTCCGAGTGGGAAAGGGATGTCAGGAACAGAAAAAACCCAAAATTCTCCACCAGGTACCATTTTTTTTCATCCTCTCAGAATCTTAACAAAGGGTCCCTAGGGCTTCAGTTGGAGCCCATTTCTCTTTCCTCAGTGATGGGAAATAACTGGTTCCCCTCATCTTCAATGTAGATAGTCTTACAAGGGTGAAAAATTGCCGTGGACTAGCTGTTGAGCTGAAACAAAGATACATTCTAGAATTTGGGGGATAGATTTGATTTAAACTATTTTATGTCTTGATCAGGCTAGGGACAGAAATTTTTGGTTTGGAAACTATGATCATCATGATTTTAGCACCCTCATATCTCTTTTTTTTTTCTTCAGAGATGGGGTCTTGCTCTGTTGTCCAGGCTGGAGTGCAGTGGCAAGATCATAGCTCACTGCAACCTTAAACTCCTGGGCTTGAGCAATCCCCCCATTTCAGCCTCCCAAATAGCTAGAACTAGAGGCATGTGTCACCACACCTGGTTAATTTTTAATTGTTTTTGTAGGATTTCCGTATGTTACCCAGGCTGGTCTCAAACTCCTGGGCTCAGGTTATCTTCCCACCTCAGCCACCTACAGCGTTGAGATTATGGGCGTGAGCCACCACGCCCGACCTTCATCTCCTCTTTATTTACTCCTGAAGTTATTGCATTTCTATCTTTGTTCATTCTCTATCTTTCCTCCTGAAAATGAGACTTCCCCACTCTTTTCATTTTGAACCTAGGCTTATCAAGGTATCTTTGTTTTTGGGGTGGTTTAATCCAATTTCTCTTGGAATCTTGGTGAGGAGCCTCAGAGGCAGGGATAGGACAGTTTTGCATATCCCCAGCCCGGGTGGATGGCTGAGGAGCTACCAGTCTTTCTTTGTTCTAAAGTCTCCCACTCTGCCCATGGGTTCAGAGCTAGGATTGTAGCTAGGATTCAGAGCCAGGATTGTAGCTGTGTGGCAGGGGAGAATAGAGAAGGCGACATTTGCAGCTCTCTGAAGGTACACTTTTATTTTTGTAGTTTTTTTGTTGTTTGTTTTTTTTGTTTTTGAGGGCAAGAACATTCCCTTTGTAGAAGCACAGGGATTGGGCAGCTAAGCTTCAGAAGCTTTTCAGAAAGTAGAGTATGCCTCTCCTCTTATAGTTTGTACCTCCTAAGATCTCCCTTCTAAGATCTGCTAAGCAGACTTCAATTTTATTTACTGGCTTAGACTGATGGACTTGGTACCAGCTGCCTTGCAGGCCAACGTGACACTTTTTTCTGTTCACTGGTGGGCATTCTCCAATGACTAGGATAACAAAGAGGGAGAGGCCTGGAACAGGAATAAATCCAACTGGTTGTTCACAGCCACCTCTACACCCCTGGGAACCATCACATGCTTGGCCATTTCTCCACACTTGCACTGTGTACAGTGAGTGCTCAGAGGCTGGTCACAAAGGCTACGTGTTGGTGCTTTTTCAATACACTTACTGTAATTATGCACATGCTTTTAGAGAACACTTTAGAAGTGGGCTTGCTTTGAATCCATTTGAATCAGATAATTAGTTTACAGACAGAAAATATATACTGTTTTAATTTTTCCAACTTGAGTAAGGATCGCTTTGGGAGTTGTGTGCAGTGTGTTATAAAAATAACTTTTAATTATATTTATTTACTTAATGAATCACACAGATGATAGGTGAGTGGAGTTTTGAGACAGCCTGCAGAGTTGCCCCAAAGCCTCACATTTTTACTACTGTGCCTTATGATTTATAATGTAATTTCACATCCAGTCTTTTTTTTTTTTTTTTTTTTTTTTTTTTGAGATCAGTCTCACTCTGTCACCCAGGCTGGAGTGCAGTGGTGCTATCTTGGCTCACTGCAGCCTCCGCCTCCTGGGTTCAAGAGATTATCCTGCCTCAGCCTCCTGAGTAGCTGGGGTTACAGGCATATGCCACTATGCCCAGCTATTTTTTTGTATTTTTAGTAGAGATGGGGTTTCACCATGTTGGCCAGGCTGGTATCGAACTCCTGACCTCAAGTAATCCGCGTGTCTTGACTTCCCAAAGTGCTGGGATTACAGGCGTGAGCCACCACACCTGGTCACATCCAGTCTTATGTTTGCAGGGAACATTTCAAGGTTTTGTATACCTAGTAAGAGGCAATGCTGGGTCTCTATTTTAGATGTTCCAGCTTCATGTTTTGTGCTTTTTACAAGTGCATTGAGAAAATCATACGATTAAGTCAAAAGAGCCATATTGGGATCCTCACTCTAATATTTAACAGCTGTGTGAACTCGAGAAAGTCATTTTATTTTTCAAAGCTGCAGTAAATGGACTCTCCATGGATTATGGTAAAAATAGTAGATGATAAACCTGATTCTGCTCTGAAATGTATAAAGCGTAGACGTGAAGCCTTTAATGGAATAGGATGCCTGTTAATGCATAAAGGAGGTGCCTGGAGAGGCCAAAAATTATCTTTATTAAATGTAATAATTGATAGTTGCTTCTCGGTATAGCCCAGACATAAAGGAAACAAATCTGTCCTCTTGGTTCCCCTCATCTGTTCTTGTTTTTCTCTTCTCCCATAATATTTCTCACTGCCTAACATACAAAATTTCTTTATTATGTCTACAGTCTATCTTTCCTCTTACCAGAATGGAAGTTCTAGGAGGGATGGATTTTTGTCTGTCTGGTTTGCTGAGGAGTTCCTAGCATCTAAAAGTCTGGCACATGGCAGTCACATAATAAGTGCTTGCTGAAATAGTACATCCTTTTGCTCTGCAGATCACTCCAGTGCTCTTTAGCTGTGAAAATGTAGGGTTTCAGGGAGAAGAAGGGCATGGCGGGCGTGGAAAAGTTCATTAGAAGCTGGAACTTTCTGCAAGGCAAGGAATTGACAGCTCAGCTCCTCTTCCTCAAGGTTTGAAACAGGGATTCCCATGGGAGCTCCAAGGGGTCCCACACCTGGGCCAGGAGCCCAAGAAAATTGGCAGGTCACCAACTTGGGGAGGACAGCGGTTTAGGTTGTTGACTTGGGTGTAATGAACAAACTTAGAGATTTGTGAGGGAGTCTGTTTCAGCATAACTTAGGAATGATTCTGGACAGGCCTCCAGTACTGGCCCCTTGGCGTCATTCTGCTTTGAGAATAATGGTATGCCAGAAGCTATACCAAGGTGACAACTTGTGTCCTGGGCTTCCTGGCTGCAATGAACTGCCATCTTCCTTTACGCAGTGGGCAGGGAAGGCAGGAACAGGTTAGTATGCCCGCCTTCTGCTTGGGGTTTTGAATCTCTTGGGACTGAGTTCAGGACCCAGGGTTTTTGAGAAATTGGAAGTAGATGGGCTGGGAAAACCTTAAAGAGGGATTACTGTGCTCTCTGTTAACAAAACATAAGATGGTTCAGGTAATTAATTTCAAAAATAAAAGAAATGTGACCATATATGTAACATGGCAGGCTATACCATTTCATGTAGGTAACAATATAGTTTTGTTTGAATATTGTTTTTGCTCCCCCAAGTGACTTCGTTAAATATATGACAATTTGGTTTTCAAAAAGTCAGACACATCCCTGTTCCCTTTTCCAAGTTAACATGGAACTTAGTTTTTTTTAAGTGAGAAAGAAATACCACTTGTATTTTCAGTTTGCCTCAACTGTCACTATATTCTACCAACCCTCACTCATACATTTGTGCTGTACATATATACACACATACATACTGCAGTGTGTTCAGCAATTGCCAGTTCCTTATTTATTTCTTGATATGAATGAACTAAGAAAAAAGTGCCAATTGTTCTTTCCAGAGATCATGCATTCTGATAGAGAAGATGCAGGAATCCCTTTTCTAAAATGTGTCTGCAAAGCGGCTTGCTCCAGAGTTGAGCATGTGCTGTTCAGGCGACCTGGTGAGGGTAGAGGGGGTCTTAGGTTAGGTTAGACATATGTATATTTAAAAATACTCCCTCACCCCACGACATGCATGACAGAGGCTCTTTTCTTAATTTTTTTTTCCAGGAGTGATAACCACTATTTACCACTTTTTATTTCAATATCTGGGTCTCCTTGCTCTCCCTCTTTTGACCGGTGTCTGTGTGTGTGTGTGTGTGTGTGTGTGTGTGTGTGTAGACAGAATATGAATGAATGAATGAATGTGAATTAGTGACTTTCAGCCCTCTTAAAACTGTGGACCCCACAGAAGGGTCATATATCTCGTGGAAAGATCAGAGTGCAGGTGGTGGGGAGGGGCAGGAGGAGGGCTCTGATAGGCTAGGTCTTCAGTCCTGTCAACCTCCATAGTTTTCAGAATCCAAGCACACCTCAAGACCTCTCTTCCAACCCTGCTGTTCCCACTCTTGCCTGGATGAGTCTGACCATTTACAGATACCAACACTCAGGCAGAGAAGGCAACATTCCAGAAACCTAACTGCCTCAGGAACTCAAACTTTAAGATGACCTGTTTTGATCAGATCCTAGGTGGCAAACATTAAGCTAAAGTAAAATAATTTAGCAAAAGCAAAGCAGAATCTGGTCAAGGGTGTTCCAGGAAGAAATGGTAGTACGAAAGAGATGGAAGGGCAAACTTTATCCTCTGATTCTAGAATGTTCTCTCTCCCAATTTCACAGCACCGAATCATAGGAGAGTGCTATGTTCCAATATTTGTATCCCCCACAAATTCATATGTTGAAATCCTAACCCCCGTGGTGATAGTATTAGGGGGTGGGGCTTTTGGGAGGTGATTAGGTCATGAAGACAGAGCTCTTGTAAGAGAGGCCCAAGGAAGCTCATTTATCCTTTGCATCATGTGAGGGCACAGCTGGAAGGTGCCAAGTATGAACTAGAAAGCTGGGCCTCCCCAGTCATTGAATCTGCCAGACCCTTGATCGTGGGCTTCCCAGCTTCCACAACAGTGAGAAATACATTTCTGTTGTTTATAGGCTACCCAACTTAGGATATTTGGTTATAGCAGCCCCAAAAGACTAAGCCCAAAGTGTGTCACTAGGGAGAAGGGTAAGGATCCCTTTCTTCCCCTTACAGTTGTCCATGCTTTTTCTCATCTTAGAATTGTCTTTCGGACCAAATTCGATGGCAACATTGTGCCAGAGCTTTCCTAGCTGGGCAGGATTCCTGCATCTGCCCTCTGTATGTTCCAGAGCTTGCTTGTTCCTGGGGCCATCCCCAGGTTTTGTAGAAAACCAGGCACTGCATCTTTGAGGACCAAATTAAAGAGAAAACATATTTTGTTGTTGTTGAATACACACTGTATTTAACTTTTTTTAATCCCAGAGAAGTGAAATGCAACATCTGTTTGAGTTTATGTAACATCTGAAGGCCGACAACTCAGAATTTCCTAATTAAAGTCATTTTTAAGGCACTCTGCAGAGCCAGCTTTCATCTCTTCCTTTGTTGGGTTTTTCTCCAAACTGTAGCAGAATACCTGGTTTCTCTTTCTTCAAAGTGATACACACATGCTCATGCCTTAACCTGCTCTTCTGTCCTCCAGGACAACGAAACACAGCACAATTCCAAGGAGGAAATGGTAAAGGAAGGAAATACATGGTGTAGGGGAGCAGGGTAAGGAGAGAGCAGAGAGGACACGTACAAGTACATTAACTGATACAGTCGGTCGTAGCTGAAAAAAGAGCAGAAGGGAAATTGAACAGGGTGGGGTGGGCCAGATGGCTGGCAGCCGGTGAAAAAATAGGCTACGTTTCCCAGTGAGATCTAAATTAATTTAGCTAGTTCTCTGTTTTGTTTTTGTTTTTTTTTTGTTGTTGTTGTTGTTTTTTTTTTTCATTTTAAAGATAGGGCCAGTGCAAGGGAGGTATCTCAAAATTATGGAGGGTATAATGTAGGTAAGTGTGCTTGCTTGTGCTCATGCACTTATGAAGGGCTGCGCTTACAGACAGGTATGATTTGGGGGCTCTAAAATGCCCTTCTGATATAAAAGAATCTCCCTTACTGGCACTTCTGTGCCTGAAATTCCCACCACTACAGCCACTCTTTCTGATTAAGGCATTATCTGTAGCCCCTATTAAAACGTAAATGTCACCTGGGGAGGGTAACATTCGACTCTTTAGCACCCACTGACTGAACTGTCACCTATCAGAGAGTAGGACCCTGAGAGATGGGACATAGGGCAGGGACATTTGGACTGATGGGGAAAGAAGGCTTGATGGTATGGGACGCTGGAGAGGGAATGGCTGGGCAGCTGAGGGGAGTGTGTGAAACAATGCTTGGCCCGGGAAATTACTTAGATGGAGGAGATGGGATGGCAAAATGAACTTACCCACATCACAGGTTTCCCTAGGCTTTCTGTGCGTGTGTGTGTGTGTGTGTGTGTAGTGTGTCTAACAGTTTGTATATATTATACATTCTATGTATATACCTGATATGTAATTCACTGGGGCCCATATGAACATAATACAGTGAAACTCCATCAAGTGAAAGATAACGAAAGCCCTCAACTGTTTTCATCTAAAATGTAATCACATGTAAAGTGAAGTCTGGCATCTCTATAGATCTAGATGGCTTGTATGTAGATAGTGTGTGCACATGTACATGTACACACACTCACACACACATTTACTCATACCCAGCAGTGGAGATCTTGTAGATGTGAAGGGTGAGATGCCTCTTCTCAGCCATCTAGGATTTGAATGCACAGTAGCTGCTGCATTGTGCATCCAAATCCTAGATGGCTGAGGAGGTTGGTTGTTGGAAAAAGGACTTGCTGGGGGAGCATTGTGACCCCTTTCTCTGTTAACAGTAGATCCTCATTCAACTCAGGTGGCTCTGCAGAAATGGCCAAGGCTTGGGTTATAAGACTTACATGGGCCATACCATCAAGATTGGGACTTGGAGACGGAAATGTCACCAAAGTGCCCTTTAAACTTTTGGAGTTTGGGAACCTGGAGAAGGTGCAGGTGAACAGAGAATCTTGCAGAGGATAGGTTTCTGCTCCTAGAAAAGCTGGAAATTGTTTGGGAGCAGCCCCCAGGCTGGATGCAGGAACCAGCCTCAGAGTACCACTCATGGGACCTGCCCCCTCTCCAGGGATCTGCTATGGTTGGCTGAGCTGATGGGGAAGGTGCAGAGAGAAGGGGCTGGAGGAATGGGAAGAGGACTCCAGAGAAAGTTTGGGAAGTAAAGATGAAAGAATCTGGATGGGGAGGGGCAAGGGAGAGGTGATACTAGAACTTTCCAACCCTATTTTCACGTTAGAGTCATCTGGGTAACTTAAAAAACTCCGATGCCCAGGATCTACCCTTAGATGCTATAATTGGTTTGGGCAGGGGACCAGGCATGGATATTTTTTAAGCTCCTCAGATGATTCTAACGTGCATCTGATGTTAGAATACTACATCAGAGCAGAATGAGAAGTTTTGTTCTGCACTGTTAGGCTGAAGGTGGCTGGTCAATCCCCACCTGAGTAAAGGAGAATGAGAGGACTGGTGCAAGGTGGTTGGGGTGGAGGCCGGATTCCGAGAGCTATCTAGACAGTCAAGCCTCTGCTGATTTGTGTGACTTTACAGCCTTGTTAGCTGGTGATTTCTAATCCCATATCTGGTTGAAAATGTGGCTGAGGTGGAGGTGTTTGGGCATAAAGAGAAAAATTTCCCTCTCTATTCTGAAGCTTAAAAGAAATAATTCACTGTGCTCTATGGGCCCAGGAAGACAAATTCTGGGGCTGATGCTTAAAAAATGGAAATGGATTTTGTGTTGTATAATAAATATAAATAAATACATCAGTAAGCAAGCCAATAAATAAATCAATAAATAAACCAGTGCACACCATTTTTGCCCTCTTAAGGTGGTTTTCCCCTCACCCCATTGATCCTGGTGACTTACACTCTGCCCCGGTCACCTGAAGGCACCCAGCCTGGCCGCGGAAGGGGGAACAAGATGACTGCCTTGGCCCTGGCTCTCCAACGATCAGAGAACGCAGAGAAACCTAGAGAGGCCACCCACATGGAGGAGGAGGAGGAAGGAAGATACAAATCCCCCGTTTCCCACCCAAAAGCATAGGGAGGGAAGGCAGGGTTTGGGAACCAAGGCTGGGCCACGTTAGGTATTTAAAGTCCAGGCTGACCAGCTCTTCATCCCTGGGAGGCTTCACTTTGAGGGTTGGGGAAAGGACTTGGGATCTGAATGAACCCCATCTTTCCACACACAAAAAGATACAGCAGGCACAATTCTCACTTCAACACAGCTCCCCATGGGCCAAGCAGGCAGCCCAGTCAGCCCAGGGCAAGTGCCACATGGATCATGGAGGGTGGGTAGGAGGGACTGGTCATGGGACGGGAAGAAGGCGAGGAGGTAGGCAGGATGGCACACGTTTTAATGGGAAATCAGCTGTCCAGGGATTCAGCTTCTGGAGCCGCCAGCCATTGCTCACTTCCTCCTTCTCAGTCTCTGCCATGTGGTTGTGCTTGCTGGGCTTTCCTTGTCCTACTAGGAGACCTGTATGTGGACATGGAAACATGTAAATAAAGCGGGCATTAAGACAGTGATCGAAGAAATGTCATTCCCTAAAAGCATATGGTCATGATTTGGGCTCCATTAACAGATTTTAAGGGGAGATGACCCTGAAATTTTACATAAAATTTTTGGTATTTATTTTCATATGCACTTCTCTATAAAGAAAAAATATAACTTTCATATGGTTATTTTAAAAAGATTAAAAACTAAAATAATATTAGGGATTACAGGTCATTTATATGTGTAACCCATTAGCAAGGCACCAGGCAATCCTCAGAAATGGGGGGGAAGTTGAGACCCCCAATGGCATTGTTTTTTAGCATCCAAAGCACAAAGGGACTTGCAAGAATCACTGAGTGACCAGAGCTCTGTAGCTCACCCAACATTCCTGTGCAAGGGGGTCACACCATGACTAAGCTAAAACTTACTGTTTTATTCCAGAGTCCAAATCACATGAGATAAAACTTACTTCTTGAATATACAACATTAGAGAAAACTGAAATTACTCAGTTATTCAACCTGAAGTTCTCATGTAATAGTTGTGGCCATAACAAAGTGGGTGAACTAAAGTTTTAAAATTAGAAAAAAGCAGTCTTGAACATATGAAGAGAGTCGCTCTAGGGTAAAGCCAAGCATCAGGCATCCTTCTCTTTTTTTTCTTGATCATTCTGCTGTTTGGTATCTTTGAATTTTTGATATGCTCTTTGCTTACAGGGATGTACTGCTATAATGACACAAATTTTATGATTATAAATTAACATGCTGCCTTTTCAGATTGTATGCGTGGTTTCAATTTTAGGAGAAAACCAAATTTCAAATTCTTAGGTAGATGGTAAAAAAGACTTGTTCCAATTGTTTGAAGTCAGTAGACAACGCCATTACATATATAATTGGGGACTTAACGGCTTAGAAGACAATGTGCCATTACATATATAATTGGGGACGTAACAGCCTAGAAGCCATTCTAGAAAGTGTTCCTCTGCATTCCCTGTGCTGTGGAATAGCTGCCATGCTCTTTGGTGCCACTTCCCCTTCCTGCAATAATGAGATTGGTTAGAATTGGTCAGAGGCACTGACTGTGCTAGGCTTTGCCAGCCCTCAATACCTTATGTGACATAGAATGACAGACACAGCAGGGATAGAGGGGAATGAGTGGGGCACAATGTGGCTGCACGTGTGCAGAGGCCTTGAGACACCCTGAGTCTGCCTGCTGCTCCTGGACCATACTGTAGAGATGCCTGTGTGCCAATCACATCACCACAATGACTGCTTTATGTCATCATTATTTCACTATATTATTTCTGTTATATTTATTATACAATAAGGGTGTCTCTGGGTTAGGATAATTTTTCTGCAGAAAATATTTTAAATGCATGTTTGGATTCTATCAGTTTTCTCTAAGGCAAGGCACAGAGGCTCAGAGCTCTCCGTCAAATGTGCTCTCACAAGCCTAAAAGCTTTGAGGATGAATATGGCACTGAGATTGGCCTTCTTCCCATTTCACTGATGGAAAAGTGAAGATCCCAAAGATGGCCTGCATCAGACCACCATCAAGCCAAAATCAGCCCTCAGGGGTCTCAGGTCTTCTGGTCCATGAGACCACCCTGTGCCAATGAACATCGCATTTGATACAGAAAGCAGGCTTGGAAAGATCTAATTCTACAGAAGAGAAAAAGACAGGATCATGTCAAGCTGCAGAAGGTTTGGAATCCAACTGAGTTTAAAGCTGCTTATTCTTTCATAGCAAATGCCCTATTTTCCTTCTGATGAATGTGCCTGAAGAGGGCATTTTCCTTTGTTTGATTTTGTGAGTGGCTCCTGGAAACAGATGCTTTCTTGCTATTTCAGAAGACTTAGGAAATTTTTTAGGTGAGACAGATGAGTCCTTAGTTCCCTGATGCGTGTGCATGTGCGCGTACAAAGAGATGGGGGGCGTAGCCTCTCAGTCCTTGCTCATCTGATATGCATGTGCAGAGTCTTTCTTTCTTTCCTAATTAGAAGTAATAGCTTTCCATAGTTTCTGGCACGTGAGGGAGTGAAGTGGGAAATAATTTAATTGGCTGTCTTGCTTTCAAAGCCCGGTTTAATGAAATAGTTCTCAGCCTGAAGTGCATGTATTATCTTTCCTGTTATTTTTCCAATTAACATTTCATTGGATCACGTCTGTGTGGAATATTCTAATTGGTTTGAAGGGTGGGGTGAAGGGACAAGAGCAGATGGAGAGATAACCAGCTGTTTCTTTCATCCCCAGTGTCTGTGCCCGTACTGATGTGGCTGTGGGTTTTTCCTAGTGCCTTTCCTTCAAAGAGCTCAAAGTGCTCAAGAGAAGTCCTTCCCTGTCAACCTCACCCATCCTCATGGAGCCCCTAGGCCAGGAAGGCAATATCTTACAGGCACACTGGCTGATGCACTGGACAGAGAGAACTAAGCAGGCATTTCCCTAGGTTCTGGGCTCCCGTCTGATGGGTGAGCCCAAGAGGGAAAATGGGCAGCTCCCAAAGCTTCCTGTTGGCATTTTCTCCCTGAGGTCAGGACTCTGTTTAGTCCGACACATAGGAGACACTCACTACAGACTTGTTGACAGAACAAGTATTCAGAGGGACAGAACAAGTATTCATCCTCCTCCCTGCTCGATCTTCTTGTGAAGAGAGGAGTGAGTTGGAGGTGGGCATGAAGCAGGGCTGGGACTAGGGGAGGCAAGCCAGGTGCCTAGGATAAACACTGAAGGAGGCTCACTTGCACAGGGGCAGGTGGGTACAGGATCCAGTATTTAAGAAGGGACTTACTCCCAGGCCTGTGCATGGCCTGACAGTGAGTGCCTTCTTAAACACTGGATCTTATGAGACCAGCCTGGATAATATAGCAAGACTCCAGCTCTGTGAAAAAATAATAATAAAATAAAAATATTCTGGATCCTAGTGCCTGCTTGGGTCATCCAGTCCCAGGACTGGCATGAAGCAAACAATCTCTCCTCCTTTATATTTCCTCTCTGTTCCTAGTAATGCTGGCCCTAGGCTCAGCGATCTCACTATCCAAATACTTCATGGCACTGGCTCTATTCCTCATAGTCCCCAGTAAGGTCCATGTGGCGCTGGGTCGTGCTCTGTGTCTCTGGCCTCTCCCATCATTGCTGTAATTCTAATGTGTTTTCCCTTCTCCCGGGCATTTCTGACCCAGCACTCAGCTGTTTTGAGGATCAACCTGTTTTCTGGGTTAGCCAAGGACAAATGTGGGCCTGGAGGCAGAGGATGGGCTCCTATACTTGGCCACATGGCTTGCTGCCCAGAGGCCTGGCTTCACATTTGTCCTGGTGAGAAGAGCTGGTTAGGTTCTCTTAGGGGCCATTCCCAGGCCCAGCTGGGAGAGGCACAGTTTGGGGTATGGGGACAGGGAGCCCTTGGGAAGCAGCCCTGAGGTGAACTGTGTGGCTCGTCCACGTGGGGCCATGGGGAATGGGGCTGCCTCGGGCAGGTGCAGAGAGAGGCCATCATCATATATGCCTCCAGTGTGGTGAGACAGCCTGGGGGCTGTAGGGTACAAAGAAGTGTTTCTTCATTTTATTTGCACCCACACGGCCAAATCTGAAATAACACCGTTAAACTGTGGGGTCCCAGCCAAGATCTGGGACATCAAAAACTGTGTAGAGACCCACATAAAACTTTGAATATATATATATTTTCCTCTGAATCTCTTGTCTGAGCCCATAACAGGAAAAATGCAGCTGTTCCCGGCTGGCTTCTCTAGGTTTAAACTAGGCAAATTGGGCTGGGATTTCAAGTCTGGCCTAGACCTGACATTCCAGCCTCCTTTCCTTTCCAAAAGGCTGCTTGGAGTTCCAGCTACACATTCTTTCTAGAGCTGCTTCCTGGAGTGCTATGCAAAAATCTTTCTTTCCTTGACCACCAGGGTTCAGGCCTCCCTGAACAAACTAGGTGGCTGGGGGAAATGGGACCCACTCTCCGCAGGGGCCAAGCCTCACTTGGCAGGAAGAGTGAGTTCTCCTGAGATGGTTTTGGGCTTCCAAGTAGATGAGGCCAGAGGGCCTGCCATCAGCTTCAGGCCCTGTGATTCTACTCAAGTCACGGTATCTTACATGAGGCAGCACATTAGGCAATTTGCAGTATTTTCAGACATTGTCCTACTTTGTCTTTCTGATCGTGATGTTGGCTGGGCTGTATTAGTATCTCAGGTAACAGAGAAGGAAACCAAGGCTTAGGAAAGTTAAATGATTTGTTCAAGTCCAGCTACCAGCAGGACCTCCAAGATCTCAAGTCATGCTGATGTCCTGGGTTCTGGCCTCCTACCTCAGAGCACCCAAGTGGGCCTCTCTTCTAATGTGGGATAGGAGAGAAACCACTTGAAGGCACAGCCTGGGCCACCTGAACCCTGACTCCTCAGTGGAGCTTATTCTGTCTGGGTAAAGTGCATCCAGAGATCAATTAGGGCACTCTTTCCTAGTCAGCCCTGCCTGAGAAACAGTAGTGGCTGGACAAGCAGAGGAGGGTGCCTGCATTTAACCAGGGAGAGAATGTTCTGTGAGAATGGAGTAAAGGTCTGGGGTAAAAACATCTGTGTGCAGAGGGCTCAAGTTCTTAGTGTACCACTAATTTAGTGTGACCTTGGACAAGTCACTTGAACTTTCTGCTTCAAATTCCTCATTATAAAGTGGTGATATAATGCCAAAACATTACAGGATTGTTGAGGATAAAATGGCAAAATATTTGTGTCTGTACTATGTAAACTGTAACATACTAATCAGATGGGTGTTGTTACTATTAATAACAACGACAGATCAGGCCAATACTAAGACTTTCCATCTTGAACAGAGATGCCTCTCATTCTACACAAAGGAAATGAAAAACTCTTTATAAACTGTAAAGCACTTATACAAAGAGGGAATTTTAGGACCCTAAGGTTGGTGATGGGCTCTGTCATGGGCGAGTGCACCGCTGACCTGGGTGGGGATGACACTCCATCTCCCCAGATACCTTCCTGTGAGTGTTTGGAATGACCAAATAACCTTGACTGTCCTCTGGCCACTGAACTGGCAACTCTTCTGATGGCCTTCCATAGGCAGATGTCCTACCAGGGAAACTGGAACCAGATGTACTCAAGATCTCAAAAGAAATTAATGGCAATAAGACTCTGGGGTAAAAATATCTGTGTGCACAGAGCTTGCTCACTCAGCTCCCTTTCTAAGGATCATTTAGGCTTAATTATAGAGTTCAGGCATTCATTGAGTTTTTGATTAATTTTCTTTTCAGTTTGAAGAGTATGTGAGTGTGGTGGGTCTCTGTGTATGTGTGTTTACATCTTTCTTTGCAACTCAGTTGGGAGCTGGCTCTTACAATGTTTAATTGTGCCCTCAGTTCTAACAAGCATGTCCAATGTGCTAACCAGGGCTTGGAAAGCCACTGTTTCCACTGCTCACACCCCAAAGGCTGCTCCTGCCGTGTTGAGGGATGGCGGGTGGCAGGGCGTTGTTCAGCTGGGACCTCAGTTGCAGGATGCATGCTTTCCTTCCCCTTTTTGGCCTTGTGGTGCTGATTCTGAGGCCAGGGGAATAGATTGCCTACCCCAATTACCAAGTGCTCTGCTAAGAGCTGCTGAGTGACAGTTAGCTCACCCACACTGCAGCCCCTGTCAGGCATTATATTCTGGGATAACCTCCCAAAGGGTTTCTTTGCATAAGAAAGCGTGTTTGTTCTCGTATGTTTAGTATGTCCATTTAATAGATTGGGAGAGACAACATGACAGTGTAGATGAAAGGGACTAGCTTTCTCCTTTCCTTCCCTTCCTTTTGTGCCCTCTAGGCAGGGATGAACAGGAGAGGCAGAACAGGATAGTGGAAGGGCACAGAAGTTGGAGCCAAAAGGCCCCATTTCAATCCTGGCTCCTGACATTTTGTTTGTGTACTCATGGATATGCCACTTAACCTCTTTGGTCTCAATTTATTATCTGAAAATGGGGATAATAATACTCCTTATGAGTATTACACTTGTAAGACTGGGGATGAGAAAATGCATGTGGAAGGCTTTTGTAAAAATACTCTATGAATCATAGTTCTTTTACTGATCAGAATTGCTGCTTAGTACATACTTTTGACCTATGAGATATCATTCCAGTACCAGGAAACAGGGAGTTGTAAAAAGGTCCATGGAATGGGAGGTGGGTAGGCGACTAGCCTCCAACCTTCTCATGTGCCCCCATCTCATGTGAGATGAGATTTGGGAGATGTGCTTGGCTCTTCAGTTGGCTAGGTAAGTGAGCTACAGCAATGACCCAGGAATGTAAAGTGCAAGCAGCGAAGGGCCCAGATTAAGGGTTCAACCTCAAAACAGCTGTCACAGATAAAGGGAATCTGGAACATTCAAATTTTCTTTTACATAATAGTAACAGGGATTTTCTCTTGTTCTTTAAAGAACGGATCCAATTGTCTCTAGTTTTAGACTCATTGGTTTGTGGGTGAATGGATTAGGGATGATGATAATGTCTTGGTTGGAGAAAAGAGGCTGTGGGTCCTAGCTAAGTGTGACCATGTTGTGAGATGAAATTTGGGAGACGGGGCCTTCTCTTGGCTCTTCGGCTGGCTAGGTATACCATTGTGAATAGATGACCTAATTTAACGAGGCCTCAATTTCCTTTGAGATCATGGACTAAAAGATCTCAAAGGACTTGATTAAGAAAACTTAAGACCTGATGAAATGCTTTTTCCCCAAGAAGCCATGTGTTGTGTGTGTGTCTAAGCCCTGAGACCACCCAACTAAAACTTACTTAATCATCAAGGCACTAAATGAGCCCCTTTAAACTGATGGCATCTGGCGTCAGGCCCATGCACTTTGAGGGGAAGGAGGGCTGGATGGGAGGGCAGAGGTGACCTCAACAGAGATTTCAATGTTAATTCTCTCTTGTACAAGAGACTTTCATTTGGCAATATCCTGACTAAGCTGAAAGATAACGATCCACAAATCACAGGAAGAAAAGGGGTCATTTCCTTGTAAAACAACAGTAACTTGAAAATAATTGGCTAAAGGGCAATAGAGCGTTCTGCCAGGCTGACTTCAGAGCTGAGAGACCCAACTGTAGAGTTCACAATGGTATCAATAACAATAATCACAATGTATACAATGCTTTTAACTTTCATAAGCACTTTCCCATTTTTTTCATTTTGTCATTACACAACTTCCCAGAAAACTGTTGTGGGGGTAATTTCTTTTAAAACTCTGAAAAACTGTGATTTTTCATGGCAAACAAGTCTAGCTAAGTATGCTACACCTTGCTTCAGAAATACAGATATGCTTCTGAAAAAGTTATTTGTAAATATAGTTGTGTAAGTCATACTTTAATGCACTAGGGGAATTTGCAAACATAAATCTTGTATAGCATTTTGTAATGTAAATTCTGATTAATCTGTTGTTTGTTACAACTTTGGAGTTTAAAATATCAGGTTTTCTTAAAGTGGGGCCATATGGATTAGATTCTAGGATCAGTATCCACTCTGCAGAATCCCATAGGGGTGGAGTCTAATTCAGTCTGGGGGAGAGAGTCCTGCCTGTGGTGTCAGCATGGAAAATAAGCTCCTTTGTACTTTAGCCATGGAGCTCTCTGGGGCTGCCTTTCCCAAATAAAACAAGGAAACATGGGAAGGGACAGAGAATTCCAAAGGTAACAGCTGAATTATTTCTAAATGAATGTCTCCAGGTCCTTTGTGAGCCACTGATGTATTATTAATGTGTTGTTATAAATAACTTGCCATCAATAACTAATCTATAACAGAGTAGCTGATGGTTGGGGTGTGAGGTTAACACTACATAATTTGGAGTAGATCTGTTAGCACTCTTACATAAGTAAGTACCATCCCCTGGGACTAGAATCTGAAATAAATTAGACTAAATGGAATTTTTAATAAAAGTAATAAATCCTCCTGCTTTTTATTCTCTATCCACAAACTCTAGTAGAAGACAGCTCTTTGGAACCAACCATGAGATTGTAAAACTGCCTTGAACTTCAACTTTCTCCCTCTGAAATTAAGCTAGCAGTGCCTACTTATTAAATCCACAATGACAATGTGAAAGTTTTATAATTAGTTTGCATGGAAGGGGGTGGTGAACAAGCAAATATATATACAACCATATATATGATTGAATTATTGAGAATAAAGGGAAAAGCTCTTTTGAGGTGGGGGAGGAAGGGTGATTCAAGCTAGAACTGCAAAAATCCTCACTGTAAAGACTGGAAACCCTCAAAAAGAAGTTTTATATTGGCCTGACTAAAGGAAACCTGGCCTCTCATCTTTACTGGTTAAATCTTAGCAATACAGGCTTACTTAATATGAGTAGCTTAGATTTTCTTTAAAGAGGTCTAAAGTTAAGCCTTAGGAAGTAGTTTCTCACAAATGTTCAAGTTTGAGCTTCTGTGAAATAGAGCTAAAATAAATATATATAAAAATATACAGCATATGTACATACAAAGGCTACAGGTAGATATGTAGGCACTGTGTGGCAAATATGCTAATTATGCTACATGCATCCTTCATGTGTGCATGCATGCGTGTGTGTGTATGTCTATGCATACATGTGTCCATTCTATGTGTTCAGATCATTCAGAAACTCAAAAGAAATAGAATGAAAATGCTGTTCTTATTTGCTGAAATGTTCTTGAAATCTTACGTGGTTTCATGGCTTATAATTTTTTAAATATAAATTTAGGGCTAATCATGGGAACAGAATAAGCAGCTGTAAACAAAATCACAGTTAGGATTTCACTAAAACATGGACAGGGCCCCAAATATCGTAACTACTGCAGAATACAGGAATTACAAAGCCAAATACTGTGATTAAAAATACTCTGAATAAGCAATCTTTTTGGAAAGAGGTGGGTAGATGGAACTAATGAAGTGTTTCCGTTAGTTCACATCAGCACCTTGGACAGTTCCAATGAGGCTTTCTCTCTCAGAAAGGAGCAAATATCAGTATTTATCTAGTTTTCTAAGCATTCATTCCAGTGAGTGTGTCGATCTGATTATCAACTAATAAATGCAGAAGTATTAATGTGCCACAAAACCTTATTCTTTCCTCTCCCCATCACCCATTCTTTCACCACCCATTTCCCCAGCACCCTCCAGTCAGACAGCAGGAGTCTGTCTTACGACCACCTGGTGTGGATGTTTTCACTCCTACTTCTAATTGGTTGGGAAGCAGCATTTGCCACAGGCACTGTTTAATTTCGTTTCCATCCCCTGCATCTCACAGGAAAGAAATGGTGAATAGTTGAGATAAAGGAATCATCCTGGTCAGCTCCAAAATATGGCTACTTGCATGGTAATCACAGCAAGTCTATCAATCAAATCAGTGATTTCTTTATTCCTAAGAGGAAGGGATTTCCTAAGGATTATGGTTCTACCACCCAAGGAGCAGCCCTACTCTTCAAAAGTGGCTGCAAAGGCTGGCAAACCAAGAGGTCTGCTTTGGCTCAGAAACTCAGTTTGGCTCCTGCCACCCCTGGCACCCTCACTGCATGTCTCAGAGGCGTGTGATCCACACACAGTCAGGCCAGTCCGCTTCTACTTAGGAGGGATCACAACCAGAGGTGGCCCCCGCTTGGGCCTCCACATGAGGACCTGGGCATCATTGGCATTGGGTTTCACTAGTGCATTAGGGGGGATGGGTTCCATCCGGCTCAGGATCCGGGGCTGCTCCTGCTGAGTCCTGCCCACCAGCCGGGCCCGCTGCCCCAAGAGCTGAAGAGGGTCCACCTCAATGTCCACCCTCATCCTCCACTTGATGGTCTGCAGAATGATCTTCTCCTTTGTGGTGGTGTTCATGGCCACCAGCCAGGTCGTGAAACTTTGGTCTCTCTTGATTCTTGTGAGCAGCGGCACATTGCTGTCGCTCACAGGCACTGCCCATGTCACACTGGGGTAGAAGTTGTCATTCATGCTGACGGAGAACCTGGAGATCTTGTTGGTGGGGCCAACCAGGGTCACAGTTTCTGTGGTGTTCCCGTACCAAGGGTAGCTCACCCCATCTGAGTCACTGATGGCTTTTACTCTCCCTTCCCTCAAGTCAGGCAGTTCCCAGCTTGACCTGGCAAAGCAGAAGACATGCACAAGAAAAGAAGAGGATGAATGAATTTTTCAAAAGCTGGAGAGGTGCTCACTGCTTACTAACATAGTCAACTTGGGCAAAATGTGAAGTTCACAGGGGGAATTCAGGTCAAAAAGTTATATGCTGTGCTGTTTCAGGATTAAATGAGAACAAACCAAAATAAAAGAACAAAGCCATGCCAAAACAAGTTAAATACAACCATGGCTGACCCAATTGAGAACAGGAAACTCAAAGAGGCAGTTGTGAGACCACAAAGAGACATCAACTAGTTAGATGATGGTAATCAGCAGTTTAGAGGAATTCCATTACAAGGACCACTTTCTTGGAAATATGAGTGTGAATAAGGTTTGCTTTTTGGGAAGAAATGATGGTTGAAATTCGATGTACTTGGAAGGCAGTATCTGGGGGAAAGAAGGGCAAAAGGAGGCAAAGTTAAAGGTTATATTAATTTCTTAGGAAATCATAGTAATAGAATTTCTACTTAACAAAGAGGGTTGTTTAAATTCTAGGCATCAGCCAATTCATCACTTAGGCATAGAAAATCGTAACATGAGGAAATCATGGTCATCTTCTGGAAACCATCTGAATGTGAAAGTTGTTCTACAGGCTGGCATACACTCTAATGCACTGCTCTCCCATTGCCTTCCAGGCCAGCCTGGAAGCCTCACAGCTTAGTTTGGCAAACTTGCCATTCTGGCACCTACCTACTCCTCCTGGCTGCCTCTGACCTTGTACAGGAGGAGGAGGAACCAATGTCTCTACCCCCTGCTGTAGACTGTTGCTAATAATAATTGCTGATACTTATTGAGTTACTCTATTACAACCATTGTGCTAAGTACATTATCTCAGTCAATATTCAAAATACTCCACAAGATAAATAAATTTTTATTTCCATTTTACGCACGAGGGGATGAAGGCTTAAAGATGTTAAGGTACATGACAAAGGTCCTAAAGATTGCAAGAGGTGAAGCTGAGAGTTGTCTGACTTCAAAGTCCCTGGTTTTGGCCACTGTATCATACTGTCTCCCAAAGTACCCTTACACAGCGCTGGAGGGAGCTAGAGTGGAGAGGACTCAGGCTGTCTAATGAGTTAGTAGCTCCAAGACCAGTCATGGAGAACTGGACTGGACCCCAATAAGGGCAGAAGTTTAGTCAGCAGAGTCTGTTGATGCATTCTCCATATTTTCACTCCAGGTACCAGAGATGGTGCTTGGTAATAATGAACTAGAATTTAATAATTAAAGAAATGAGACTGCTTTATTCATCAGCTAAGAGGCAGTGGTCTTGTTTGATATAAAGTTCTTCCTCCTATGAAGTGACAGAAGATCCTGCAGGGTTTTATGCAAGTGGTCTTAAAGGGAGTTGCATTGTCAAGCTAGTGCTGATTAACATCTCAGTACCCTTACTGTCACACTGGGGACATGGAGACACTAACCACTGCCTCCTACTGACCCCACACAGTACCTCCTAGGCCAGTCAGTCCCAGCCTGAAGTGAAGGGAGGGCTTGGCTGCCTGGGGAGGAGGTGACCCCACAGCTGCAAGAGCCTTTTCTCATCATGCCCTTGGTAACTGCTGGGAATGACTGCAGTGTATCATGGTTGGCAGACACTAAGTAAGGAATTGACCTGATGCAGAAAGTCAGAGCTCATTTTGCTACATATGCTTTTGCAGCTGAGGGTAGTAGCTCCAAGTTAATTCTATGCCATTTCTTACTGTACAAAAGGGAGTACATGTTCTTTGAGTGGGTCAGAGGTTGGGCAGAGACCCAATCTGCTCATTGGGTTCATGAAACAACCATACTGGAGTCGGTTTCATGCCCCCAAGCAAAGGGCTAAGACAATTCTTCAGTCACAATACATCTATTTTCTGTGTTGCCTAAATCTTGTTTTTCATTTTGGTTGTGACCAGTCCCTGCTGGCCTTTGAGTTCCTTCTTAGAATTGGAGGGCAGGTATTCCCAGCAGTGGCAGACTGTTCTTGCTCTCCTACCCTACACACTGGGCTTACTGTGGCATATTCCCTGGGGAATTTGGTTTTGAGTGGATGTACTTTTTATTCTGTTACAACATAGTCCTTTTCAGGCTATCTTGCTGGTAGATTCAGTGACTTTGTCTATAGAGTCTTTATAGTTCTCATATTTTTGCCTCCCGTCTTCCTGCCCAGAGCTGTGTGAGCAGAGACTTGGGCCCAGGGTCTGCAAGTCAGCCTTGTAAGACAAATCATAAAACTTAAGTTTGGTCCCAAGTTTTTTGAAGAAAAAAAAAAAAAAAAAAAAAAAAACAACAACAAAAAACCCAAAACAGAGATAATACAATAAAGACAAACTCTTGTGGCTATCTCAGGAGGGAAGGAAAATACCCTTTTCTTGGAGGAGTTTCTGGAACAGAGAAATACAACAGGCTTCTTAATCATCACATCAGAACAAACACATCTGGCCACATGTAGTCACTGGGAATAGTGATATTGGAGGCTACACTTTAGTTCCATCCACACTGTTGTTACTTCTGCAACTGTGCTTTTGGGAATTCCTCAGGTCAGAGGCATGTTCTCTTCCATAGCCCTAGGGAATTAGGACTACATCATTAAGGGATGGTTTGATTTTGGAAACAGCCAAAATTCATTATGATTTAAGTCTAGTGAATAGGGAGTTGCTTTCTATTTGAAAAATAACACATTTTTCCTTTATGGAAAATAGATACTAATGTACACCCCAAGGCAGTGACCTTCCCTTCTTCCCTCTGTCTCTCGCTCCCTTCCTTTCTTTCTCTCTTTTTTTTCCAAAAAGAGAGTTATGTCTATAAAATGCATGACTGGTTTATGTAGCTGATAAAATGTCTTTGGTAATGGTTTTTTGAGAAATCTCTGCAAAGTTCCAAGAACAGTAGCACTATTTGAGTCACTCAATGACCATTTAAGGGGATTACTTTGAATGGAATGCCAGAGGCATTTCAAACTCCATATGGCTCAAACTGAACTCTTCATTTCCACCATAAACCAAGCCGTCTTCCCGTCTCCGCTGCAAGGGGTGGCCCACTGCTCACCCAATCTTCAAGGTCAGAAGTAAGGGCCATCTTTGGCTCTTTCCACACCCTCCCCTAGGCTGCCACAGTGACTGTATCACTGCATCCTGTGAATTTTGCCCCATAAGTGATGCCTGAATTTATCTCCTTTTCCCCACCCAACTCTTACTGCCTTCACTTAATCCAAGCCCTCAGCATCTCTTACCTGGTCTACTGGAATGGCGCATAATTTGTCTCTCTGCATCCAACTCTGGTCTCTCTCAAATCCATCTTTTAGGTTGTCCAAATGTTCAAACATGCAAATCTGATCATGCTCTTTCTATACATAAAATCCTTCCAAGGCTTTTCTATATGGACATCGTTGGCATCACCCACAGGGTAAAATTCAAGTTCCTTAACAGGACATACATGGCTCTCCATCATCTGGCCTTCCCATCTCCACACACCATGCATTTCTCACCTCCATTGCTGTGCCCTCTGCCTATGCTGTTCCTCCTCCTATTCAATTTCCACTGTAGTGAACTACTCATCCTCTAAGAATCACCACATGTATCACCTCCTCCAGGAAGCTTTCTCTTCCATGCACCCATAGATATATCTACAACTACAGGTGTCAGATTGTATTATAATGATCTATGTGTCTTTCTCATTAGATTACAGGTTTCTTGAGGCTTAGAATTATGACTTATTTTTGAATCACTAGTGTCTTGCACATTGCTGGCACATAAAACTTAACTATTTATTTAAAAAATAAGTACTTTATTTGAATTATTTTCATGACTATATTCCTGGAGCTTGGTAGAACTTGTATACAACAAAGTGTTTTATTACAGTTTTATACTTTATATATTTACTCACCTTTAAAAAAATCTAACATCTATTCATTTAGAATCTATTATTAGAATAGTATCATGCCTTGCACGAAAAGTTGCTTATCCTTAGGAGGAGGCACATTTAAATGAAACTGAATGAAGTAGTGAATATGGATGTATTTTAGTGACTACTTGTGCTATCATATACCTACATACAAAAATGAGTGTCAGAGACTCCAAGTGATACAGCAATTGGGAGACATGGACAACCATGCAGGCTACAGCAGGGGAAAAGCTTTGTGAAGGAAATGGCATATGAACTCTTTGGAATAGAGACAGGCATTCCAGGTGGGAGTCTGTGTCATAGGCTAAAGTGTGATACCCAGCATGGATGTGGAGTGTCCAGGAAACAGAGAACACTGGGAAGAGTGAAGACACTGCTGGCAGGGCAGGGTAGTATCGGTTTGTGGAGCACCTTCAATAATGGGTTTAGGCACCTGGGCTGCGTCCTAGAGGTGGTGAGACTTTTGCTCAGGAGAGTTAACTGCGAGGAAGAAGAGTAATGAAAAAAGTAGGATTAGAGTGTTAAAGGGAGAGAATGAGGATGTTTAGGAGCTTCTGCAACACTGCAGGTGATCTTTAATGAGGGCTTCATCTAGACTGGTGGCTGAGAAAATGGACAGGAGGTGTCACATATAAGAGATATTACAAAGGTAGGTTCTCCAAGGTTTGGTAACCAAATGCCTGTTAGAGGCAAAAGAAGAAATAAACAAAAAGAGTCACTCAGAAGAGGCAAGTATGGCTGACTGTGTGTGTGTGTGTAATCATTCACAGAAGTAATAAGGTTGTGGTCTCACTGTCCCTGACATTTTACACCCATCCCTGAACCAATCGCAATGGTATTTCAAGGTGTAGTACCTGACTGCTGCATTAGAGCATGAGGATGGTGAGGATGGGGTTGTGTTTGTCTTTGCATCCTTTGTCTGGAGCATGGTGTCTTGCACGTGATGCATACTTACTAATCTTGTTTCTCTTTATATCTCATTATTTCTTTCTCAGTGTCCTTTGCTAGTTCTGCCTCATCTTTCAACCTTTTAACATTGGAGAGCCCCAGGGCTTAGGCTTTGGTCTTCTTCTCTTTTCTATCTATTTGCATTTCCTTGGTGATCTCATCTGGTCTCATGATTTTAAGTACCATCTGCACTGTGACAACTTCCAAATTTGTATCTCTAGGCTGGATTGCTCCCTTGAGCTCCAAATCCATATATTCACCTGCCCACTTGCCAAAAACTTTGGAGTCACTCTTGGCCACTCTCTCACATTCCACATGCTACCTCTCAGCAAATCCTGTGGATGCAATCAAAATACATCTAGATTTCAACTCCTTTCCACTACCCCCATCACCATGACACCGGTCCAAGCTAGAGTTGTCTCTCTTAGATTACTGCAGTGGCCTTCTAACTGGTCTCCTTGCTAATTACTCAACTTTGCGTCCCTGGTCTATTGTCAACATGGCAGCCACAGTGATCTTGTTAAATATTTGTAAAATCATGTCACTTTCTTCTTCAAAATGTTTCCACGCCTCCTAAAGCACTCAGGAAAAGCTCAGCTACTTAAAATGGCTATGTGGCCCTACATGATCTAGTTCCCTATTTCCTCTCTGATTGTATCTCCTTTTCTCTCCCTCTTGCCCATTCTGGCCTCTGTGCTGTTCACTGATCATGCCAAATAAACTCCCACCTGAGGGCCTTTGCACTTACTGTTCATTTCACCTGGAACAATATTCCTTTGGATATCCGAAAGGCTTGCTTCCTTGCCTCCCTTATTCTTGGCCCAAATACCACGTTCTCATTGCAATCTTTCCTAACAACCATATTTAAAATTGCAACCTCCTGCCCCAGTGCTCCCCATCCCACATCTCTGCTTTATTTTTTCTCCACAGCACCTTTTAATACACTATAACTTACTTATTTTGCTAACGGTCTGTCTCCCCTCATCCCACTCTCCAAATATAATCCCTAAGAATGCAAGGATTTTTACATATTTTATTCACTGCTATATCTCCAGTACCTAGAACAGTGCTGGGAAAATAGTTCAAAATCATTTGTTGAATAAATATCAAATTGATCTGAGGTGAAAGATAAGTGGAGACCATGAATTTCAATTTGGACACTGCTGTATTTGCGGAATTGACTAATAGGTGGACACTGTGTCTGAGTTAATTGCAAAATTGGGTCCAGAGCTTAGAAGAAAGTCAGGGCTAGGGATGTAAATTTGGCAACCATCTGCACGGAGAGGATCAGGTGCTGGGTGAGCTCTTTGAGGATGACAGACCTGTCACATGGCCAGAGACAAAGAAGAGTATAAAAAGCAAAGGAATAGCCAGCAAAAAAGGACAACTGATTTCCAAAGTTGAGAATTTCAGGGAGTCAGCAGTGTCAAAAGCCACAGACATAGAAGAGAAAAAGCCATTCAACTTGTTAATTCTCAAGACAGCAGTAAAGATATGCTGGTGGAAGCCATTCTGCAAGGGAATTAACAAGCACAAGAAAAAAAATGAGAAGAAGGTTGGCAACAAAGGGGAGAAAAGAGATGAAGTAGAGAGCTGGTCCAGCATCATGGCTGAAAGCAGCATTCTGGAGCCAGACTGCTTAGGCCTGTAAACCTAGTGCTACTACTTACTAGTTGTATGAACTTTCTGTACCTGTTTCCTCATCTAAGAAATAAGGAATAAAGATAATAACAGTACTTACTTGATGTACTTGGTGTGAGAATTAAAAGAGATAATGAATGGGAAGTACTTAGCACAGCTAAATACTTTCATGTGTAAAACAGGAAGAAAAATAACTCCAGGTCTCCCTACATCTCAGAACCATTACAGAAATCAAATGAAGTGATGATGTAGGAACAAATGCTTTGTAAACTACAACACACAATGTCTCTCTCTCTATATATATAATTTATATATAAATTACATATAATAAATACATGATTATATATATTTATATATAAATTATGATTATATATAATAAATATATATTTATAAATAATAAAATATATCTATATATAGTTTTGAGATGGAGTCTCACTCCGTTTCCAGGCTGGAGTGCAGTGGTGTGATCTTGGCTCACTGCAACCTCCGCCTCTTGGGTTCAAGCGATTCTTCTGCCTCAGACTCCTGAGTAGCTGGAACTACAGGCATGTGCCACCACACTCAACTAATTTTTGTATTTTTAGTACAGACGGGGTTTCACCACGTTAGCCAGGATGGTCTCATCTCCTGACCTGGTGATCCGCTTGCCTCGGCCTCCCAAAGTGCTGGGATTACAGGCGTGAGCCACTGCGCCTGGCTGTCATGTTAGTTATTATCTAATTCCCTTCCTTCTCCTACAACCCTTCTCCTCACTGTGGTAAACAGTGTTTTTGCTTTAGACAACCAGCCATTGACCCAAAGCTCACAGCTAATGGACTTGCCAATGGGCCTAATAATGAAAACATCGATTATGGCAACCTTCATGCTTTCTGCATCCCGTTTTTAGAAGAAAGAGGCAAATCTCAATCAAACATCATGTTAAGCATTTCATTCAAATAAGCAGTCCATGGGTTAAAGTCAAGACTCCACTCAGACCCAACAAATTCTCTCACTGCCTTTGAGGGGCAGAGTAACTTCTCTGAGAAGAACCCCACTTTGCTCCCCCTGAAGCCCTGCAGTCATTGGGGAGTCTGGGGAGAGGCTGGCAGCAACATTCTTGGAGGCAGGGAGTGGGCAGTTGTGCAGGGACTCTACTGATTGATTAACTAATGTCCCCTGATGCGGTGTCGGATAGGAGTCAGGGGGAACCACACATGGAGGACTGATGGTTTCAAGCCTGGAGAGCTTCTAGGGCAGGCTTTGAAATCTAGGGCAGTACTACCCTTAGACCCAGGTGAGAGGAGCCCTGGCCTGGCCTTACATGTTTTTTTGGTTTTTTTTTGTTTCTTTTTTTCTTTAGAGATGGGGTCTCACTCTGTCACCCAAGGCTAGAGCACAGTGGCACAATCATAGCTCACTGCAGCCTTGAACTCCTGGGCTCAAGTGATCCTCCCGCCTCAGCCTCTGGAGTAGCTGGGACTACAGGCATGCACCACCATGCCCAGCTAATTGTAAAACATTTTAAAAGAGATGGAGTCTTGCTATGTGACCCAGGTTGGTCTTGACTTCCTGGCCTCCAGGGATCCTCCTGCCTCCGCCCCCCAAGTTGCTGGGATTACAGGCATGAACCACTGTGTCTGGTTGGCCTTACCCTTTTAAGAGACCCACTCTGGTATCTTCTGGCCATGCTCTTTCACACTGGGTAAGAAGTCTGTGGGGCTGAGAGGATGTGCCCCTCCTTTGAGAACACTCTCTGGGTACCGAGGATCTCAATATTTCCAGCCCAAATGTCCCTAAACATACCTCCAGAGTCTATTCAGGCCTTTTCCCTGTCCTGTCTTTCCAAGGGCAGTCCACTCCACTGTGTATGCACTTTTGGGCCCAAGGGGTGGGCCACAGGGTGGCTGTTTGTTGGGGGTATGCATGGAGTTTGGGACCATGTGTTGGGTGCCCACATGCATATGTGTGATGGAACATCTTTTTCAATGTGGTACAGAGCCAGGGGTGGGAGGGGAAGTGGGTGGAGCTAGGGGCTGAGGGTCACTTGTTCCTATGCTGCTAGGTTCTGGCACAAAACTTTGAGGAGTCCAAGAACGCTAAATTTGAACATAGCCTTCAGGTTTTTATAAAGGTATACTTGTCTAGGTAGGAGGATAGAACTTGATTCAGCCCTCTGTTAGTCTGACCTATAACTTATAAATATTGAGAAACATGGCACCCAGGCCTTTGTATTCGTACTCCGAAGCGTCAAATGTTAGGGATGGGCAGAGCTGGGAGATCTAGATGCACAGTTCTGGAACCCAGGACAGTTCCTATCTGGAATATTTTCCTTTTGTTATGTGTGGTTTCACTGCTGCTTATTTAGTCTTAACACGCACAAAGCACCCTTACAACCAGTATCACATCTACTTTATACATCAATTGCATGAGGTGGGCATCTTTCTATTTGCCATTATGCAGTAGGGAACTTGCTCAAGATCTTTCCGCTAGTGAAGGGCAGAATCAAGCTGTGAACCCAAGGTCTGATTCTAAACAGATGCTTTCTCATGATGCCTCCCTAGTACAAAATTAAGAGTCCAAAAGCTCTGAAAAAGAATAAAAGTCATGAATGAGATTAGCTGATACACACTGCTATGACCATGCCAGTTGTTAAAATATTCAAACATTTTTGGAACAATTGCTAAACGACCCCTCTCCCTCCCCGTAATGCCTTCTCTTTGGCCACCCAGGTTCCTCCTCAGCTACCCACCACCATGTCTCCAAAAATTAATCGACTGAAGTGTTTACGCAGGCACAGCAGGGGATCTCCAAGACAGGCTCTGGTTCTAAAGCTGAGTATGTTAATAGTTCTGATAACATCACCTTAATCATAGCTCACACTTAACCTGAATGCCAGGCACTGTCCTGAGAGTCTGTGGTCTAACCGCTATGTTCAGCCTACTCTTTAAAGGAATTCTGACTGCTGCGTTAACTTTACTGCACTTAGAGGGTGGGAAAAGAGGCTTCTGCCTTTTGTCTTCATCTTCATGGCTGGAACCTAAGGTTCTACTATTTGGGTGTGTGGAAAGTTTAGTTAAAGAGAACACCACACCCTGAGCATTGAGGCTTCCCTCCATCTAACGTGAAGGACAGCAATGTGCCCCCAGTCACGTGAGTCTCATGTTCCGTGCCATTACAGACTTTGCAGCAACTTTCTCCTCCCAACCCCTCCACAGGAGAAGCTGGAAATAACAGTGCATGGTGGGACAGTGAAGAGAGAGGAGGCACGGAGGTGGAGCCTGGCACAGGGCTGGGGCTAGAGGGGAGCCAGGCCAGGCGCCTGTCACCTGGGCAGCCACCCGGCCCCTGAGACCAATTTCCAGCCCTGGCTCTGGCAGAGGTCCTGATTCTCAGATGCTTTGCAACCATGATTACAGAGTAAGTGTTAAAATTAGGATTTTCCTCATTCTGCACTGTTTATATCAGACTCCAAGAAGCCTGTAAATACTCCCCTCCCACTTTCCCCTCCGCCCACTTCCTTTCTGACCACATCCTTTTCTTTTTGGCGCACAAGGAGGCATTTTTCCTATTGCAGAAAAGATCATTTGCAGTGTTTTTCAAGAGTCATCAGTGCGGAGACAGGCTTTATGTTTGTTACCACTCTTGTGTTTAGAGTGAGTTCTTCCAGCATTGGAGACATCTTCTGTGTATTTAACCTTCACCACGTGGAGGTCAGGTCACCTTGTGCCCTCTAAGTTGCCCCAGCTGGTTTCTCAGAGTCCTCTGCTGACTTGTTTCAATTTGACAGCCCTGAGGTCTGGGGTCGTTGGCCAGTTTTCTAGGTCACATCTGAAAATGGTTGACTTCCGACTCCAATTCTGAGTTTCTTGGAGCAAAGCACCTTATCCCACACAGAGAAGCAGTGTTCTCTAACGCCTGCAGAGCGCCGTGCAGGCCCAGGCTGTGTCCCTTACAAGGGTCACGTCCTCTGGCCACACAGCAAGCCCTTTTGGCTCCCTACCAGTCACTGGGACTTGTGTCAGGCCCAGTGGCATTTGTTCTCCATCCTGAAGGAGGTCACAGCCCACCCAAGGTGACAGGTCAGATGCCTTCCCACAGGAGTAAGGCCCTGCTTACGCCAGGCTCTGGGGGTGCCAAGAGGAAGCAGAGGAAGCTGGAGGTAGAGGTCAGCAGGCCTCCTAGGGGAAATGGGGCTGCAGTGGGACCCCAAAAGATGACGGGGAATCGATGCAGGCAGCATTCCAGGTGGTGAGCATGGAGACCTGCCTGTCCCTCACCATGCCCCAATCCTCAACTGCTCTTAGACCAACATGTTTCTCCACTATGCCTCTACAATATGGCCAGAATTTGTCTCTTCTCTCTAACCCCATGGCCACCACCCTGCTCCAAGCCATTTCTCCTCTATCCGGGACCATGCAGGTCCTCTCCTCACTGGGACGCTGCTTCCAAGCTTGTGCTGCCCCTGCAAGCCACAAATGTGGTTTTTATAAAATGTACATTAGGCCATGTCTCATCTCTGAAAAATCCTATGATGGTTTTCTACTGCATTCAAATGTCCATGTTTCCTTATTTGCCCCACCAGTTCTCCAGCCTCATTCATCCTCACCCCCTCCCTCCCGGCTCTCTAGACTTCAGCAACTTCAACTTTTCACATTTTTTAACAAGATAAGCTTCCTCCCACTGGACTTGCTGGGCCTTTGGATTTGCTGTTCCCTTTGCCCAGGACGATTTTCTTTCAGTTCTTTACATCTGGACTCCTTTTCTTTTTCTGAAAATAGAGATGGGGTCTCACTATCTTTCCCAGGCTGGTCTTGAACTCCTAGGCTCAAATGATCTTCCTGCCTCAACCGCCACAAAGTGTTGGGATTATGGGCATAAGCCACCACCCTTGGCTCCCTTTCATCCTCAACTTGCAGTTCCAGGTCACCTTCCGAGAGTGGCTTCCAATTGCATATGCATTTCAGTGTGCTGATTTGCTTGTGTCTATGCCAGTTTTCCACTAGACTGCATGCGTCCTGAGGACAGGCTTTGCTGCATCTTCAGTACCTCCAGAAGAGCCCACAACAGGTGCTTCCTTCAAGCAGCGCAATGAATGGAGCAAGTGTTTCTGGAAGAGCAGGCAGGGCTGGCTGTGAGGTGAGTTCAAGGGAGCAGCAGAGGGAATAAGATGGGGAAGGCTCTTCTGGAGTCTAGGGGAGAGTCCCACGTGATAGCCGAAGGGATGGGAAGGGACTGAATGCAGATACATTGGAACGAGTGTCCCTGGGGCTCCTGGCAAGGTACTGAGTGCCTTTCATCTGACAGCTTGCATTAAATAGGAGCCTAGCTAAGCTGGGAGAGGATGTAGGGGCTGGGTGGTGGCATTGAGGGGCATGGGGATGCAACACAAATTCAATCCAGCCCATGGCAGTAGACTGTATCCTCTACTTCCAACCCTTGAAGCCAGACAAATGGCAGGTAGAGGAGATCGGGAGTGGATGTGTGTTTTTTTCCTTCTTATTTTGGAATTCTGCTATTATAGGCAAACCTTAGTGAACCTGAGAAAAGACACTATTGGGTGGATACACCAAAATGTGAAAAGTGCTTTTCTATAGTTGTGGGACTATAGGAGTTTTCTCTTTATTTTGTGAATATTCTCATTAAAAAAATTAATTTGTCTTTATTCTGTAATAAAAAGGAATGAGTTACCTCACAGAATTACACAGAATGAATACGAAGCATTTCGAGGAAAGAGAGAGAAGAGGTAGGGGAAGAGTGCGGGGTGGGACTCCCAAGATCTGCATGCAAACCTGGATGTTACCACCTGCTACCATGTGGCCTTGGACAAACCACTAAGCCTCTTTGGGCTTTCATTTCTTATGTGAATGGGGATAATAACAAAACCTACCCTGTAGGTTTTTCCTTTTTTTTTTTTTGAAATGGAGTTTTGCTCTGTTACCCAGGCTGGAGTGTGGTGGCACGATCTCAGCTCACTGCAACCTCTGCCTCTTGGGTTCAAGCACTTCTCCTGCCTCAGCCTCCCGAGTAGCTAGGACTACACGGGCGTGCCACCACGCCCAAATGATTTTTCTAGTTTTAGTAGAGACGGGTGTCACCATGTTGGCCAGGATGGTCTCGATCTCTTGACCTCATGATCCATCTGCCTCGGCCTCCCAAAGTGCTGGGATTACAGGCGTCAGCCACGCACCCAGCCTTTTTTTTTTTCTTCTTAATGAGAACTCTATGAAAAGTAATCTATATCATGCCTGCCTGGCACATAACAGGTCACAAATGAGAACTATTATTATGGGTATTGCTCATTCAAAAAGGATGTTGGCTGGCTGGGATCTGAGCTGCTTCAAAGGGTAGGACTCATTTCCTCCCTTTATGCAAGTACGAACTGAGTATTTCCCTTCCATCCTGACAAGGTAACAGAAGGGTAGATGGCCACACTTTATTTACATAATAAGGACACTGAAGTAGAGAAATGACTCATTCACGGCATGCACCAAGAAAGATGCACATCCACAGATAGTATTCTTTTCACAAAGAGCACCTACTTTGTTCTTAACATTGCGTCAGACTTTGTGGATAAGACAGAGGATGTAGAAACCACACACACACACACACACACACTCTCTCTCTCTCTCTCTCTCTTTGCCGATAATTTCATCTGGTGAGGGTCTCAAGTCTAAAAATATCTGCTCTGGAAGCTACCAGCCTAGATGCCCTTTCTGGGATGACTTTTGGGCTCCAATGTGAGCCCTTTCACCTTCAATTTCCTCATCTACAAAACAGAGTAGAATAAACAACCTCATGGATAAGGATATGTCCAGCTCCTACAATCTCTGACCAAAGACCTCAGTCATTGTGCTGATGGCGAGTGGGATTTTCAGGGCTGCAAGGGAAGTTATGGTTTCAGAAGAGAGAAATATAGTGGTTATTCCCAAGGGATGAGCTGCTCCTCCCAGAATACAGGACACCACACTGTAAGGCTGTAAGGCTCCCAGGGATTCAGAGTGGCTTCCCTGCACCTGGGTCCACATCTACTCTCCTATCAGGGTTCTAGCTCCTCCTGATTGAGTCTCCTGTGACACCTGCCGCTAGGGAAGGACTACAGCTCTTGAACCCTGCTGGATGTCTATGACTTGCTGCTTGTCAGGCTTGCCACCTGCCCATCAGGTGGTGGAAGTGGGGCACCACTCCTGCCTGCACATGGCCTGGATCCCAGCCCCAAAGCCTGGCTTACCTTGGTGCCTGTACCTGGAGTCTGCAATCCTGCAGGTCCTGTGGCTATAAAAGGCCTTAACACCGTGAACACCTAATGCCTTTCTTTTTATTTTTTTCCCTTTGTGCCTGGGCATTGACAGAGAAGGTGTGGTGCACTTATTTCTTTTTACCTTATTTGTCAAGTAAGATTCCTAGTATGGAATCTTCTGGTGGATCCCTGGAAGAGAAGCTCTTGGGGCCCTCCGCCATTTACCCTGTCTTGGTTAACTGGCACAGTTTGGCAATGCATCCTCATCTCATGGACTGTTTTAGCATCTCATGGACTGTTTTAGCACAGAACATCTGCAGTTTTAACTGTTACTTGTAAAGACACGACTAGTTTTTTTGTGGCTGAATCTAATGGCAGCATATGCATCTGATGGAGATAATGAACACTGAGCATAGTTGGCTGGGGACCCTGGGCAGCTCAGGGGAAGGAGGGCCACTGTGCCATCCCTTCCCATCTAGACCTAAAGCTGATGTGCTGGCTTCGGAGGCTGGGGTCAGAACTCAAGATCTTTTCGTATCTTTTGGCCTAGACAGCACTTCCTGCAATTTATTCCCATCTGATTTGGGAATCATTAAGGAGAACAAATTTTCAAGGTCAAGGAGACACTGATAAAGACATGGTTGTCAAATCTTCTCTAAGATGAATCAGGAGTTACTAGATACTTATCAGCTGAATGAATGAATGAATCAGGGCAGGTCTGCTAGGCACAGCGTGTGAGCAGGAGTGTAGGGCACTATCAGCCCTTCTATCAGACAGCATTCTTGCCTTTCTCCTGCCTCCCTGGTTAGAGGCCTCAGTGACCCCATGACAAGTGACCATGACCAGAAAGAACATAACCCACAGGGTCTGGGTACCTGGGAGTCAATGCCAAGTCTGGGCTGGGGGCTCCTTGGCCTCAGTGGTCTGGAAACCAGGAAATCCAAATTCTGGAAACCAGGAAATAAAGAGATGTGTTTACTGGGGCAAGAACAAGGCCAGGAGAGTCACACAGCAAAACAGCTGTGGTGACAAAGTTGAGATGATCAAGACAGGCTGGGGGCAGGAATCTCAAATGTCAGGTATTATTAATACTGCTACTACAGGTAAGAGGAGCTAATATTTACTGAAGGCTTCCAGGCAGTCTACTAAATTCTTGCTATAGTAACCTTCAAAGTAGGTACTATGTTTCTTTTTTTTCTTTTTTGCCTAAAGGAGCTGAGGCTCAGGCTAAATCACACGCCATTGTCACAAAGCAAGTAAATGGCAGAGATGGGACAAACTTAACTCTGGCCTCTGGCTCTCCAGTACCTTTGACCCCTCTTCCTGGTCAAAACCAAAGGCTTTTGCAGCCAGTACTGACCCAGGTCCTCTAACCTGATTCTCGCTCCCCCACCATCCCCACAGCACAGGGTTTTCTCATAGGTGACACTAGAGCAGAGGAATGTCCCCAGAGAAAGCACAGTGGCAGAAGGGCAGGACAGTCATTTCTCTCACTGGCGCTGGGCAGCGTAAGGGTGGGAAGATGGAAGGGGCTTCCCAGTTTCCACCAAATAATGCTCAAGGTGTATGGGGAAGGGTCAAGTTCATGAAAGCTGGACAGAGGGAGGCAGACACAGGGAAACAGAAGGGGAGAGGCTGAGGATGGAGTGCTCTAGCAGCACAGACTTTAAAATCAGAGTTTATTGTTTTCATTAACTTTCCACTTTGTGTTCTTTGCATGCCACATTTCACTGCATGCTGAGTAGGGCAGCAGATGTGGGGAGTTTCCAGCAGCAGCTGAGCTGTGGCAGGAGATATAAGGATGCTGGCAGCTGAGTGTGTACCCTGGTGACAGGACCATGGAAATGTCTTACTAGGCAGATGCCAGCTTAGCACACAAAAGGGGTACCTGTCTGCAGTTGGCAGAGGTGGGGCCACAATGTCCACACATGTGTGGACAGAGGAATTCACATGAGTATTATCAAACCAGAGGGGCAGAGAGACTGCAAAATTCCTAGGGATGCCTAAATGTTCCCCCAGTGTGGCTACATGCAGTCTGGCCCAGGTGAGATGTCTGTCTCAGCGATTGTGGATGAAAGTGGTACACACACTTGCTTTCATTTAATCTGCAACAACACTACTGGGCGGCTACTATGATTACCATCTCCATTTTTTTTTTTTTTTTTTTTTTTAGACGGAGTTTCACTCTTTCACCCAGGCTGGAGTGCAATGGCACAATCTCGGCTCACTGCAGCCTCTGCCTTCCAGTTTCAAGCGATTCTCCTGCCTCAGCCTCCCAAGTAGTTGGGATTACAGGGCGCCCGCCACCATGCCGGCTAATTTTTGTATTTTTAGTAGAGACGGGGTTTCACCATGTTGTCCAGGCTGGTCTCGAACTCCTGACCTTGTGATCCACCTGCCTCGGCCCCCCAAAATGCTAGGATGATAAGCAAGAGCCACCGTGCCCAGCCCACCATCTCCATTTTGCAAAGGAGGAAACTGAGACACAGTGACACCCAGGATGACAGCTGGAGTAAACCACGGAGGCAGGATTCTCACCCTAACAGATACCTCAACAGGCCAAATTTAAGTACTTGTGGAAGGAAAACTACCATGTCTTGAGCACCTAGTATACTTCAGGCACCATGCTAGGTACTTTGTATGGGTTAACTAATTTGGTCATCATAAGTCCTTGTGAAGGGGGCACTGTAAGTCCTGTGTTACAAATGCAACAACTTAGATGGAGAGAAGTTAAGTAATGTCTCTCTCTTTGCCCAGCTTGTAAGTGGCAGAGCTGGGACTTAAACCCAGAGGAGACATCCACATGACTGTGTTGTGATGTCAATTTTTAAAAGTTACATTTAATTGATTGGCTAATTCTTTTAATGGGTAATGTTTGAAATGTGTAGGCATCTAAGGCAGTATGTGGGCAGGGGGTGGGCGGGGAGACACACAAAGATGACTCTGACCTGGCTACTAGCAGGCATAAGCCGTAAGTAAATGACTGCAGTGCAAGGAGGAATGGGAGGAGTGCCGCTCAGGCTGGAGACCATTCTGGGGTGCTGGGGATGGCAGAGGGTACTTGTGTCTGCTGCTTTTACCTTCTGCACCCTGGGGAGGGTGGTTCAGAAGTCAGCCTGCCCCAACGCAAAGCCCAGGCTGCAGATGCTTTGACCCAATTCTGCTCAAGCTGTTGGTCATCTCCTTCCAACACTCAAGGGACTGGCTTTTGTTCCTGGATGGATCATCTCTGCTCTGATGATTCTGGCATCCATGTGAGAACCAGCAGGGGAACTGCCATGCAACAGAGGCCTCTGGAACCTCACGCTCTTTAGATGTTAAATTGAAATCAGGCGCTTTATGACTCTTCTGTATTCAGCAGCCCATCAACGCTGCATGGGAACTGCTGTGGATTCAAAAGGAACACCAGTGTCATCCCTGCATGGCCCCTTACTCCACTGTGCTCCATGGTCTCCTCACTCCCTCCCAAGGGAGTTTTCTCCCATCCGCAGACCCTGCTGGGTGCGGCAGAAAGAGCACTGGGTTTGGATTCGGAAGATCCAGGTCCACTATCTGGTCTGTCACTCAGCAGCATGACTGTCACGAAGGCTCTCCTAGGCCTCAGTCTTCTGAGCTGTAAAATGGGAAAATAATGCCTTCTCGCAGAGCTGCCATGTGGGTTACATGAGAAGTATGTGGAACGGTAGGTGTCACACTTACTGCAATTTCCAGGCCTCACCGACTGGCATCTAGCTATGGCCAAGTCATTCCCACCCTTCAATCCTCTGTGAAGGGCTTCCTGACTGTTCCAACCTGCCTGACTTCTGGAGGGATGTAGGACTAACCCGAAGTATTTGGCCAACCAGGGGGAGGGGCAGAGGGGGCAGACACGGGGTGAATCTGGCTTTGGGCTGTGTGGGGCTAGTGGGCTCCTCCAGTGTACAACTCTTGAGAGGCTTCCCAGTACTGGTAGAATACCACCCAAACCCCTAATGTCCTCCACACAGTCCTGCATCCTCTGGCCTCTGACTCCCCAGCTTCCATCTCACACCACACTTCCCCATGCTCTCAGTGTTCCACTGCAAACAGCTTTCCACTCCCAATAGCTTTCCTTATGGCCCTCCAACATGCCAGGCTCTTCCCTGCCTCAGAGCCTTGGCACACACTGTCTGGAAGGTACTTTTTCCCACTGCTCCCTTGGGCAACTGAGTAATCCTTAGGTCTAAACCCAAGTGTCACTTCCTCTGGGATACCTCCCCTGACCCATGCACCTCCTCCTCCCACGATGAATGAAACTAGGTCTCTGCTATAGAACTGCATCTTCTTCTGATTCATAGAACTTACCACCATTTGTAATCATATACATGTGAACCTATTTATGATTTAATGTGTCTCTCTTCGTGTGGATTGGAACACCTTAACTGATCACAACTACTGACGAGGACCCACCACAGCCTGGGATATAGTGGTATTCCATCAGTGTGTATGAAGAGTGAATGTCTACATGAAACAGGTAGCAACCAGGGGCAAGAGGATGGAGGAGAGTGGGAGGGGAGTGGTGGCAGTGATGTGCCTGAGAGGTACCACGGTGGGCAGCAGGGAAAAAGCAGAGGGCTCTAGGAAGTGAAAGAATGGGTCAGGAGGAAGACCTGAGAGTGGGCTGTTTGCATTTAAGATTTCAGAGGGGCAGCCATGAAGCATGGCCTGTTTTGAGGCTCCTAGGAAGGGGAAGATGCAGCCCTGTGATGGAGTTTTGTGCAGTTAGGGCATCCAGAGTGCCCTGGGAGCTGGGAACTGGCAAGAAAGTAAGAGAGAACTCTGGAATGGGGGGTGAGGGGGTGGGTACCGATGGTGCCTATGTCCCTGTGTTATGGGGTGGCCGTGCCCTCCAGATGTCACCAGTATCCCTTGGACTCAGTAGGAGGGAGCTCTCTCTGGGGGAAAGGGAACTCTGTTAACATAACCGCAGTGGGGGTTAAAGAGCAGCTTTCCCTCAGTGGTACAGAGCCCTGTGGCTGGCAATGCTGCACAGACTCCCGAGACTCAGCTCCCGCTGTCCCTGAGCCACAGTGGGGCTCTTCACCCTCCTGGCAGCAATTATAAAGTTGAACAGCAGAGGCAGGGGAGAATCGAAAGCCAAACAGGAAGCCGATAATTGCCTCTTGCAGAAATAGCTCTTTCAAAATAAAAGTGAGGTCCTGAGGTTCCTACCCAGGTCAGTTATACAATGCTGCTCCTGTCCCTCCCAGAGTCCTGTAATCTTCTTCCCAGTGTCTACTTTCTGGCCCTGAACTCCAGTACAGGTCAAAAGATGTCCATGTGAAAACCAAGAAATAAAAAGTCCAATCCCCCACGCAACACTTTTTAGGGCTTCTGAGCATGTAAACACAAATGAACATACAACATTTTCTAAGCCTGGTCATCACAATCATCTGTCCACACACTGACACATGAACCTTCTCAGCTCCTGGACAGGCAGAGCAATGCCTCACTGAAACTGACCCCTTACTCAACAGGAAGACTAGGCTGAAAAAAACAAAACAGGGGAAGTAGGTGTCAGGAACCAAAGGAGGAGGCCACTCCAAGGACAATGGAATGAGAGCTCTCCAAGGTCACCGGCTATTAACTCGGTCCTTTCATGGCTAAAACTAACCCTCTGAAGGGAATGCGGTCCCAATCAGAGTCAGTAATAAAAGCCACCTCAGAGATACGGCTCATGAGACATCAGTTCGAATGATTTCCTCACCACCTGCCATGTGCTTGGTACTGTCCTGGGTGCAGGGGACAACAAAACTCATGAAACAGCGTCCCTGCTCTAATTCTGGGACAGAATTAGAGGCAGATCACTTCAATACAATGTGGGATATTTGGAGACAGAGACATGTCACCAGGGGCAGCAGCAAAAGCCATCTGGCCATCTGGGAAGAGGTGGATGATGGTGACTATAATGATGGCTAATGTTTATTGAGGGCTTACTCTGTGCAGGTATTGCTCATGGCACTTCACATGCACCAACTGACCAATCCTCACAACAACCCAATGAAGCTGGTACTAACTTTATTTCCATTTTAAAGTTGGGGTGGGGGAGTGACTGAGGTTTGGGGAGGTGAAGAAACTGGCCTAGGGCAACACAGGATTTGAACATAGGCTGACTGACTCCTCCTGAGCAGCATCCTGGCTGAAGGATGAGCAGCAGAGGAGGAAGCAGCATGCGCAATGGCCTCAAGGTGTGGCACGGGCAGGAAGGGTAGAACTAGTTGTTTCTGTATTTCTTAAATACAATGTTGGGCCAAGAGGGAGGGAAGTCAAGGCTGAAGGGGAGGTGGTAGACTTGACAGTTCCCCCATGAAAGTCTGGTTGGGTTGGTGCAAGAAGGATGGTGATATGGTTTGGCTGTGTCCCCACCCAAATCTCATCTTGAATTCCTACATGTTGTGGGACAGACTCAGTGGGAGGTAACTGAATCATGGGGGCAGGTCTTTCCCTTGCCGTTCTCATGATAGTGAATAAGTCTCATGAGATCTAATGGTTTTAAAAAGGGGGAGTTCCCCTGCACAAGCTCTTTTTGCCTGCTGCCATCCATGTAAGACGTGATTAGCTGCTCCTTGCCTTCCACCATGATTGTGAAGCCTCTCCAGCCATGTGGAACTCTAAGTCCAATAAACCTTTTTCTTTTGTAAATTGCCCAGTCTCAGGTGTATCTTTACCAGCAGCATGAAGACAGACTAATACAGATGGTATCTCAAGCCTAATTCTTTACTGGTCCTGCCACCTGACACGGCCACGGAGATCCTCCACAAAGATTTGGTGGCTGAATTAATGGGAAAGTAACCATAACCAGATATGGACTTAGTACCTTACATTTCACAAAACAATCCCCATATAAATGATCTCATTTAATCTTCACAATAATGCTATGAAATAGGTATTATGTCCTCTACCTTAAAAACAAGGAAACCAGAGCTCAGAAAGGTTACATGATTTTCTCAAAGTCCAACAGTTCGTAAGCGATGGAGACAGAAGTCTTAAACCTACATCCACATTCTGTTATGTTTTCTACCACACTACCCCTGCTTCTCAATGAAGCAAGACAGCAGGATAATCTAGACACTGTGTGGTTAACATGATTGAGCCATCTTTTTTTTTTTTTTGCAAAACAAAAAGTGGGGGAAGCTTATGTATCAAAAGTCTATCTTTCTGAAGAATTTTCCAGAACTCAGCTCTCAGGAGGATGATCTGCCCAAAATACCTGCAGTATACTTGGTAAACATGAGCCAGAAGTAATTAGCTAACGAGCTACCATCAATGTTAATTATCTGTGCCAATGGAAGTGAGCATTGATGTGGAGAATAAAAAGTGTTGCAGTGTCCCTTGGATGGCAGAGCCACAGCCCTCCTCCTTCCCAGTGGGGGATGCTGAGTTGTCCTGCCCTATGTGCAGCCTGCACCCCCAACCCTCCCTGGCATTGCTAACAACCACATGCCCACCAGGGGCTTGTTCAAACGGGCCCCTCCAGGTGGTCAGTGCTCTCAACACCTCCTCTACCTCCTCCCACCCCTAGTTAGTCCTGCCCTGCCTCTTCTCTTTTGTAGACCCCTTGCTGTGGATTCAGTTTTGGTTCTCTGCCTATTCTATGCCTACTGGTCTTTAAGCCTCAAGCTTCCTTAAGCCTGATCTTGTCATGAAGGATGAAGGATGCAGACTCTGATTCCCCTTTATCCCATGCTCCTCAGGTGCAAGCTGGCTCTGCCCACCCAGAACTCCAGTCCTGACCCATGCTACCCCAGGGCATGGGCTCCCCAATATGAATTTTGTGTATACAGCACAGCTTTCATTTTAGGTCCAACCATCCTAAACATACTCTTTAAATTTGATGACATCTGTCTAGTTAGTTATTTTTGTGTGATACAGTGAGAGTAAAAGAGGCCTTCAGAAATGCCATTCTAATACACATTTTTGATGAATGAAGGAATAAGTAACTTGTTAAATCCTCCCAACAATGTTGGTTAGGTGGATATGATCATCATCAGACAAGCTTACTGGATCTCAGAGACATTCTAACTTGCCGCTAAGTGGCCGGGCTGAAATCAAACCTGGGTCTGAGCCCCAAACCTACACTCATACAAATCCACTTATAACGACAATATTAGTTGAGAATATATTTAAAAAATAATAAAATATACTTGGGTAGCTACTCAAAGGAACCCTGAGAGAAGCATTGTTTGGAATAGAAAACTCTTTATGTAATATGTAAATAAGCACCTATTAAATTTTCCTATTTTATATGTTTTTTCAAATATATATCTCTCCAGCTTCTCAAAGTGGGGCATGCAGTTTGTGAGAAGTGGCCCAGAACAGACATTCGGCAGAAAGGTGGGAAGAAGACATGGCCAAGTCATGTCTGCATTCCAGGTGTGGACAATGGTTGTAATCAGCAGGAAAATGATAAAAATGATTTTAAATCCTCATCTCCAAGCAGAGGTTCCAAGTCCCTTCCCTTCCCATTGCTCCCACCAGGAAACAAGAGGCTGACAGGCTGACAGGCTGTCTCCTTTTATTTCCTTTTCTCCTGGGTCAAAGGCAGAAGAGAAGAAACACAAACATTACTGCCCTGACATGTTTGGCCCTATATGACCATGGATCCCCATTTTAAAGCCAGGGGCTTGCCTTCTTTTACATAAAATATCTTTCTATTCCTTCTCACATGTAAAGGCTCTAAGAGACTGAACCTTTGCCAAATTAATTGAGGACAAACTCATGAGAGAAAAGTATTTCAGGGCAATTCTTTGCAGAATAAAAGAATCCTGATCAGCCGAGGCTTCTCCAGGGCCTGTAAATGGCAGACAAGCAGGTCACATGGGAAATCTATTTTTTTTTTTTTTTTAAAGAAAGCAATAAAATTAGCAGTTGTAGATTGGGCTCTGGTGGCAAGGCAAGCATTGATTTTCTTAGGAAAGATCTGAATTATACCTCGATGTGTCCTGATTGGCTGGGATGATACAGAATAGGGCTGCTGCAGAGGGACTTGCCTAGGCTCAGGATCAATGATGGTGCACGGGGAGAGAGAAGCAGGGTGGGGGCATGGGGGACAGGGAAGAGGGGCACACAGGGCTTGCGAATGACTGTGTGTGTGTGGTGTTCTTGAATCTCTGCTTTATTGAGCCAATGGTGCAGCAGGGGAAGGAAGCAGGACGTCGGGATGCAGGGCTGATCCCAAACAGGAAGCACCGAATGCAACCCCAGAGCAGAAGCCATCAGAACAGACAGCACTTAGGAACATGCCCATGCCTATAGCCAAGGGAAAAATGATGGCAAGCGAGGAGCAGGAACAGAAGTGGCAGGAATGACTGGAGACAAGTGGGCCCTGATGGAGCAGGAGGCTACAGTCTGGAGGAGACAGAAGCAGAAGGCTACCACCCTGATTTGGGGCAGCTATAAAGAGAATCTGTGTCCCGTGCTCCATGTAGGGCTCAGTCTCATGCCATGGCGGGGCTCTCCACTGCGAAGTGTGCACGCAATGCTGACACCTGCTCTTTGACAGAGAGCTGCAGTGGACATTTCCCAATCACTATGGACCTAGAACTGCCTGTGGCCAGGCTGCACTGTGTGGTGATGAGTCTGTAAATTTGTGCTGTTGTGATCTGTCAGGGCAGATGTTCTTTGACTTCCAACAGTCTGCACTTTTCTTGGAAGACTGATAGTGCAGGAGTGCCCTATAGATGTGGAGACAGAATGTGCCTTAATGTTTCTGCAGTGAATATTCTGACCCTATATGGACGCTCCCATGAATCAAAATGGTCACATATTCTGGACGGAGCCCTGAAAAGATAAGGAAGACATCTGGATGCCAAGTGAGGTTAAGATATGCCGGGAGGGACAAGACAGAACTTCCTTGGTCGTGACAGCAATAACAGTGCTAGTAACACTTACTGAGGTTTATACACCTATTGAATGCTGGAGGGTTTACAGCATGCTATGTACATTTCTTTGTTTCATCTTCAGAATGACCCTTCTGCCTAGTAGATATTATTAGTTTGGTTCTGTCTATAAGAAAACAAGTTTAGGGAGCTGAAGAGACTTGTCTAAGGTGACCAAATCAGCAGGTGGCTGAGCTGACATGTCTGATGCTCAGGACACTTCTGCCTTCATCACCTGGTCTAATGATGACTCTGTCTGTCCATACCAGTCCTTGCAGAGTCATCACCATCCTTGCAGAAGCGTCTGCTGACATCCCTACCCTCAGAGGCTTGGAAGGTCAGTCCTCAAGGTGGCTGCATTTCCCCCTGTTCCCAAAGGGCTTGCCCATGCCCTGTGTGCTCCCTTCCCTTGAGCATGGCATACTCGACGCAGCAGCCCCACAAGAGCAGCTGGAGTGCAGGTGGCAGCAGAAGAGTGCAAAGCTATCATGGGTGAGAACAGAGGTGTGCTGAACAGTCTGGACAGGTTTAAAGATGGCAGAGGGGAGGGTACAGTGGTTAGTACAGACAGTGGGCCAGGAAACAGGACAGGAATGCTGATGAGGCTCAAATAGGCCTGGTGCTGCCCGGAGGTTCAGGTGCCTTTGGGGGCATGTGTACTCTTCCTAGCCAATGCTGGGGCATGGGCAGGGGAAGGGAGATTAGGAACTTCATACTGTTTTTAATAGGAGCGTTATGGCCAGCCCCTCCACCTCTGCCCCAGTCATTGTGAGCCCGCAGGAACCCCAGGCCTCCTCAGAGTCCCCTCTCCTCATCCTGCCAAAAAGGGGGCAGGAGGAAAAGGGCAGGGAATTGCTTATGTGATAGATAGTAAGTGCTATACAGACCACCCCCACTCCCAACCCAGGTAGGTCTCTGGGACCTGAGTAGATGAACGATTCAGGAACTGTTCTCTGTATGTGTGTGTTGGGGTGGTGGCGAGTAGGGGGGTAACACTCCAGTAGCACAGAGGAGTAAGGTGCTGGCTCCAGGATCAGTGACAGATTAAACACAGAGAAAATCAAATACTAAATGCAGGAAGCTGCAGACAGAAATGTAATTCCCAGCTGGAAATGGCAGCACCTAAAAATACTGAGCTATGGTTCTCACAGGAATGCTCAATGCCTCACATTCAATCTAGAATGGCTTCTGGATTATGGGTTAGAGTAAATAAAAAAGATAATCTAAGCAACGTAACCATAGGTTTTTAGCTTAAGATGACATCTGGTATCAACATACTATCTGTCTCTAAGAAACTCAAATTGCCAGTCGTCCCACAAACCTCTGCTGTTCTCAGCAAATTTTCATCTTGACTTGCTTTGACTGCTGGGGAGAATATAAGTTTGGATTTTAGCTCTCCCTTGGGTCTTGGAGTTCTACTATTACCCAGGAGCTACTGTTGAGGGCAGGCTGGTCACTGGTCAGCACATGGCCTGGCCACTCTGGCATAGCACAGTGAGCTTGGGCTGCTTACATCTGTGGATGGGTAGCTCACTTCACTGGCCAACCCAAACAGCCCCATGCATAGATCACTCTACATCCATCTCTTCTCCAAGAAAAACCACTTTATGTGCACAACCTCTCAATGGTCGGTCAGTGGTAGCATTTTGTTGTTGTTGTTAAGAAGGAAAACTTGCTCCATAATAGATCTCATTCCTGGTTTTGCAAAGTCCTAGCTATGTGACCTAGGGCGAGTCACTTGGCTGCTTTGTGCCTCAGTTTCCTCATCTGTAAGGTAGAACGAGAGTATCTCCAACTGTCCTGACATAGTGAAAGAGGCCTGCCTCAATGTTCTTGTCCTCTCTCCTTACCCAGTTGGTCTTCCTCCCTGAGTACTTACTATGGCAGCTATGCCTGCATCCCACCCTAGGCTGACCTTTGACTCCACAAACCAGCCTGGAGTCCTATGATCCAGAGAAGATGAAGAGTTGTTTTCAAAAGAAAAAGAATGGGGCGAGAGGAGACAGATCATGGTGGACGCGAGGCAAGACTAGATTGCAGCTCTGGACAGAGCAGTGGGAGGCGGCTCACACTGTAAGCTGTAGGTCCAGATTGACTGCAAGAACAAACCAGCAATCCTGAGAGGACCCACAGACCCTCTGAAGGAAGCGGACTGCTCCCGCACGACCCAGGAGACCACCCCCCAAAACTGTGAGTGCCCCAACTGCAGAAGCAGGAAAGGGAGACGCTCCTCTCTTGAACACACACCCCTGCTGGAGAAGCTGAAGGTCTGTTTGTGGGAGAAGTTTCCGACTTTACCTGGAGCTGAGTCAGTCTGGAGAGCTGAGAGAAATACAGGAGTAGAGGAAGCAACAGAAAGGCCCTGGGAGCTCACTAGGTCCCCTAACAGGCCATTCCTGCCTGGCACCACAGGGATCCAACGGGAGAGGAGCAGTGGGTAAAACTCCACAGGGGGAAGGAATTCTCTAGCTTAACTTTGCAACAACTTGAATAGGGCGAGAAGCCTCCTGGCCAGAACTCGGGGGAGGGTGCAAATCCAGTGTGCAGACTGCACAGGCAGGCGGAAGAACCAAGCCCCTTTTCTTTCGCAGCTGAGAGGCAGATGGCCTGGGGCAGGTTTTCAAGCCCGTATGGCTCTCCAACTGGAAAGGATCTGGGGACTGTTGCAGGGAGCATGGTGGGAGTGAGACCAGCCCTTTGGAGACTGAGACCAGCCCTTCGGGTTGTGTGGGAGCTGGGTAAGGCCTGTAACTGCTGGCTTTCCCCAACTTGCCTGACAACCTATATGACTCTACAGAGGGAGCCATAATCCTCCTAGGTATACAACTCCAGTGACCTGGGAATCTTACCCCCATCCCCAGAGCAGCTGCAGGAAGACCAGCTCAAGGAGAGTCTGAACTCAGACATGCCCAGCCCCACCCCCACCTGATGGTCCTTCCCTACACACCCTGGTAACAGAAGACAAGGGCATATAATCTTGGGAGTTACATGGTCCTGCCCACCACCAGTTCCTCCCCATAATACCACAGCTGATGCTCTCTGGAAAGTGTTACGTCCTGGCAGGAGGCCAACCAGCACAAAAATAGAGAATTAAACCACCAAAGCCAAGGACCCTCACAGAGTCCACTGCACACCCCTGCCACCTCCAACAGAATAGGTACTAGTATCCATGGCTGAGAGACCCACAGACCCACATCACAGGACTCTGTGTAGACAACTCCCAGTACCAACCTGGAGCCAGGTAGACTCGCTGGGTGGCTAGACCCAGAAGAGAGACAACAATCACTGCAGTTTGGGTAACAGGACACCACATCCATAGGAAAAGGGGGAGAGTACTACATCAAGGGAACACACATGGGACAAAAGAATCTGAACAATGGCCTTCAACCCTAGACCTTCCCTTTGACAAAGACTACCCAAATGAGAAGGAACCAGAAAACCAACTCTGGTAATATGACAAAAAAAGGCTCTTCAACAGCCCCACCCCGCCGCCTCCAAAATCACACTAGTTCACCAGCAATTGATCCGAACCAAGAAGAAACCCCTGATTTACCCGAGAAAGAATTCAGAAGGTTAGTTATTAAGCTAATCAGGGAGGGACCAAAGAAAGGTGAAGCCCAGTGCAAGGAAATCCAAAATACGACACAAAAAGTGAAGGGAGAAATATTCAAGGAAATAGACAGCTTAAAGAAAAAACAATAAAAAATTCAAGAAACTTTGGACACACATTCAGAAATGTGAAATGCTCTGGAAAGTCTCAGCAACAGAATTGAACAAGCAGTAAAAAGAAATTCAGAGCTCAAAGACAAAGTCTTTGAATTAACCCAATCCAACAAAGACAAAGAAAAAGGAATAAAATATGAACAAAGCCTCCAAGAAGTCTGGAATTATCTTAAATGACCAAATCTTAGAATAATTGGTGTTCCTGAGGAAGAAGAGAATTCTGAAAGCTTGGAAAACATATTTGGAGGAATAATCAAGGAAAACTTCCCTGGTTTTGCTAGAGTTAAGACTTAGACATCCAAATACAAGAAGCACAAAGAACACCTGGGAAATACATCGCAAAAAGATCTTTGCTTAGACACACTGTCATCAGGTTATCCAAAGTTAAGACGAAGGAGAGAATCTTAAGAGCTGTGAGACAGAAGCATCAGGTAACCTATAAAGGAAAACCTATTGGATTAACAGCAGATTTCTCAGCAGAAACCCTACAAGCTAGAAGGGATTGGGGCCCTATCTTTAGCCTCCTCTAACAAAACAATTATCAGCCAAGAATTTTGTATCCAGAGAAACTAAGCACCACATATGAAGGAAAGATACAGTTGTTTTCAGACAAACAAATGATAAGAGAATTCTCCATTAGCAAACCACCACTATAAGAACTGCTAAAAGGAGCTCTAAATCTTGAAACAAATTCTGGAAACACATCAAAACGGAACCTCTTTAAGGCATACATCACACAGGACCTATAAAACAAAAATACAAGTTAAAAAGCAAAAACAAACAAACAAAAAAACGAAGTATGCAGGCAACAAAGAGCATGATGAATGCAACTGGTACCTCACAAATCAATACTAACATTGAACGTAAATGGTCTAAATGCTCCACTTAAAAGATGCAGAACCCACAGAATGGATAAGAACTCACCAACTAACTATCTGCTGCCTTCAGGAGACTCACCTAGCATATAAAGACTCATGTAAAGTTAAAGTGAAGGGGTGGAAAAAGCCATTTCATGCAAATGGGGTAGCAGCAAGCAGGGGTAGCTGTTCTTATATCAGACAAAACAAACTTTAAAGCAACAGCAGTTAAAACAGACCAAGAGGGACATTATATGATGGTAAAAGGCCTTGTCCAACAGGAAAATATCACAATTCTAAACATATATGTACCTAACACCGAAGCTTGCAAATTTATAAAACAATTACCAATAGACCTAAGAAATGAGACAGACAACAACACAGTAACGGTAAGGGACTTGAATATTCCATTGACAGCACTAGACAGGTCATTAAGACAGAAAGTCAACAAAGAAACAATGGATTTAAACCATACCTTGGAACAAATGGACTTAACAGATATACAACAGCTGCAGAATACACATTCTATTCAACAGTGTATGGAACTTTCTCCAAGACAGACCACATGATAGGCCATAAAACGAGCCTCAATAAATTTAAGACAACTGAAATGATATCAAGCACTCTCTCAGATCACAGTGGAATAAAACTGGAAATCAACTCCAAAAGGAACCTTCAAAACCATGCAAATACATGGAAATTAAATAACCTGGTCCTGAATGAGCATTGAGTCAAAAACGAAATCAAGATGGAAATTTAAAAATTCTTTGGGGAGGCGGTTCCAAGATGGCCAAATAGGAACAGCTCCAGTCTACAGCTCCCAGCGTGAGCAATGCAGAAGACAGATGATTTCTGCATTTCCAACTGAGGTACCGGGTTCATCTCACTGGGGATTGTCGGACAGTGGGTGCAGTGCACCTAGCATGAGCCGAAGCAGGACAAGGCATTGCCTCACCCAGGAAGTGCAAGGGGTCAGGGATTTCCCTTTCCTAGCCAAGGAAAGGGGAGACAGATGGCACCTGGAAAATCGGGTCACTCCCACCCTAATACTGAACTTTTCCAATGGTCTTAGCAAACAGCACACCAGGAGATGATATCCCGTGCCTGGCTCAGAGGGCCCTATGACCACGGAGCCTCGCTGATTGCTAGCAGAGCAGTCTGAGATCAAACTGCAAGGTGGCAGTGAGGCTGGGGGAGGGGCGCGTGCCATTGCTGAGGCTTGAGCAGATAAAGCAGCTGGAAAGCTCGAACTGGGTGGAGCCCACCGCAGCTCAAGGAGGCCTGCCTGCCTTTATAGACTCCACCTCTGGGGGCAGGGCATAGCCAAACAAAAGGCAGCAGAAACCTCTGCAGACTTAAATGTCCCTGTCTGACAGGTTGGAAGACAGTAGTGGTTCTCCCAGCAAGCAGCCTGAGATCTAAGAACGGACTGACTGCCTCCTCAAGTGGGTCCCTGACCCCCGAGTAGCCTAACTGGGAGGCACACCCCAGTAGGGGCAGACTTACACCTCACATGGCCAGGTACCACTCTGAGACAAAACTTTCAGATGAACGATTAGGCAGCAACATTTGCTGTTCACCAATATCTGCTGTTCTGCAGCCTCCGCTGCTGATACCCAGGCATACAGGGTCTGGAGTAGGCCTCTGGCAAACTCCAACAACCTGCAGATGAGGGTCCTGACTGTTAGAAGGAAAACTAACAAACAGAAAGGACATCCACACCAAAACCCCATCTGTATGTCACCATCATCAAAGACCAAAGGTAGATAAAACCACAAAGATGGGGAAAAAACAGAGCAGAAAAACTGAAAATTCTAAAAATCAGAGCGCCTCTCCTCTACCAAAGGAACGCAGCTCCTCACCAGCAACGGAACAAAGCAAGATGGAGAATGACTTTGAGGAGGTGGGAGAAGAAGGCTTCAAACAATCAAACTTCTCCGAGCTAAAGGAGGAAGTTCGAACCCATGGAAAAGAAGTTAAAAACCTTGAAAAAAGATTAGACAAATGGCTAACTAGAATAACCAATGCAGAGAAGTCCTTAAAGGACCTGATGGAGCTGAAAACCATAGCACGAGAACTACGTGACGAATGCACAAGCTTTAGTAGCCGATTCGATCAACTGGAAGAAAGGGTATCAGTGACAGAAGATCAAATGAGTAAATGAAGTGAGAAGGGAAGTTTAGAGAAAAAAAGAATAAAAAGAAATGAACAAAGCCTCCAAGAAATATGGGACTATGTGAAAAGACCAAATCTACATTTGATTGGTGTACCTGAAAGTGACGGGGAGAATGGAACCAAGTTGGAAAACACTCTGCAGGATATTATCCAGGAGAACTTCCCCAATCTAGTAAGGCAGGCCAACATTCAAATTCAAGAAATACAGAGAACACCACAAAGATACTCCTCGAGAAGAGCAACTCCAAGACACATAATTGTCAGATTCACCAAAGTTGAAATGAAGGAAAAAATATTAAGGGCAGCCAGAGAGAAAAGGTCGGGTTACCCACAGAGGGAAGCCCATCAGACTAACAGCTGATCTCTCAGCAGAAACTCTACAAGCCAGAAGAGAGTGGGGGCCAAAATTCAACATTCTTAAGGAAAAGAATTTTCAACCTAGAATTGCATATCCAGCCAAACTAAGCTTCATAACTGAAGGAGAAAAAAAATACTTTACAGACAAGCAAATGCTGAGAGATTTTGTCACCATCAGGCCTGCCCTAAAAGAGCTCCTGAAGGAAGCACTAAACATGGAAAGGAACAACTGGTACCAGCCACTGCAAAAACATGCCAAATTGTAAAGACCATTGAGGCTAGGAAGAAACTGCATCAACTAACGAGCAAAATAACCAGCTAACATCATAATGACAGGATCAAATTCACACATAACAATATTAACCTTAAATGTAAATGGGCTAAATGCTCCAATTAAAAGACACAGACTGGCAAATTAGATAAAGAGTCAAGACCCATCAGTGTGCTGTATTCAGGAAACCCATCTCGTGTGCAGAGACACACACAGGCTCAAAATAAAGGGATGGAGGAAGATCTACCAAGCAAATGGAAAAAAAAAAGGCAGGGGTTGCAATTGTAGTCTCTGATAAAACAGACTTTAAACCAACAAAGATCAAAAGACACAAAGAAGGGCATTACATAATGGTAAAGGGATCAATTCAACAAGAAGAGCTAACTATCCTGAATATATATGCACCCAATACAGGAGCACCCAGATTCATAAAGCAAGTCCTGAGAAACCTACAAAGAGACTTAGACTCCCACAATAATAATGGGAGACTTTAAAACCCCACTGTCAACATTAGACAGATCAATGAGACAGAAAGTTAACAAGGATATCCAGGAATTGAACTCAGCTCTGCACCAAGCGGACCTAATAGACATCTACAGAACTCTCCACCCCACATCAACAGAATATACATTCTTTTCAGCACCACAACACACCTATTCCAAAATTGACCACATAGTTGGAAGTAAAGCAATCCTCAGCAAATGTAAAACAGAAATTATAACAGCCTCTTAGACCACAGTGCAATCAAACTAGAACTCAGGATCAAGAAACTCACTCTAAACTGCTCAACTACATGGAAACTGAACAACCTGCTCCTGAATGACTACTGGGTACATAATGAAATGAAGGCAGAAATAAAGATGTTCTTTCAAACCAACGAGAACAAAGACACAACATACCAGAATCTCTAGGACACATTTAAAGCAGTGTGTAGAGGGAAATTTATAGCACTAAATGCCCACAAGAGAAAGCAGGAAAGATCTAAAATTGACAACATAACATCACAATTAAAAGAACTAGAGAAGCAAGGGCAAACACATTCAAAAGCTAGCAGAAGGCAAGAAATAACAAAGATCAGAGCAGAACTGAAGGAGATAGCGACACAAAACATCCTTCAAAAAAATCAATGAATCCAGGAGCTGGTTTTTTGAAAAGATCAACAAAATTGATAGACTGCTAGCAAGAATAATAAAGAAGAGACAAGAATCAAATAGACACAATAAAAAATGATAAAGGGGATATCACCACCGATCCCACAGAAATATAAACTACCGTCACAGAATACTATAAACACCTCTACACAAATAAACTAGAAAATCTAGAAGAAATGGATAAATTCCTGTACACATACACCCTCTCAAGACTGAACCAGGAAGAAGTTGAATCTCTGAATAGACCAATAACAGGCTCTGAAATTGAGGCAATAATTAATAGCTTAGAAACCAAAAAAAGTCCAGGACCAGATGGATTCACAGCCAAATTCTACCAGAAGTACAAGGAGGAGCTGGTACCATTCCTTCTGAAACTTTTCCAATCAACAGAAAACGAGGGAATCCTCCCTAACTCATTTTATGAGGCCAGCATCATCCTGATACCAAAGCCTGGCAGAGACACAACAAGAAAAGAGAATTGTAGACCAATATCCCTGATGAACACTGACGCAAAAATCCTCAATAAAATACTGGCAAACCGAATCCGGCAACACATCCAAAAGCTTATCCACCATGATCAAGTGGGCTTCATCCCTGGGATGCAAGGCTGGTTCAACATATGCAAATCAATAAATGTAATCCAGCATATAAACAGAACCAAAGACAAAAACCACATGATTATCTCAATAGATGCAGAAAAGGCCTTTGACAAAATTCAACAGCCCTTCATGCTGAAAACTCTCAATAAATTAGGTATTCATGGGATGTATCTCAAAATAATAAGAGCTATTTATGACAAACCCACAGCCAATATCATACTGAATGGGCAAAAACTAGAAGCATTCCCTTTCAAAACTGGCACAAGACAGGGATGCCGTCTCTCACCACTCCTATTCGACATAGTGTTGGAAGTTCTGGCCAGGGCAATCAGGCAGTAGAAGGAAATAAAGGGTATTCAATTAGGAAAAGAGGAAGTCAAACTGTCCCTGTTTGCAGATGACATGATTGTATATCTAAAATACCCCATCATCTCAGCCCAAAATCTCCTTAAGCTTGATAGGCAACTTCAGCAAAGTCTCAGGATACAAAATCAATGTGCAAAAATCACAAGCATTCTTATACACCAATAACAGACAAACAGAGAGCCAAATCATGAGTGAACTCCCATTCACAATTGCTTCAAAGAGAAAAAAATACCTAGGAATCCAACTTACAAGGGATGTGAAGGACCTCTTCAAGGAGAACTACAAACCACACTGCTCAATGAAATAAAAGAGGATACAAACAAATGGAAGAATGTTCCATGCTCATGGGTTGGAAGAATCCATATCATGAAAATGGCCATACTGCCCAAGGTAATTTATAGATTTAATGCCATCCCCATGAAGCTACCAATGACTTTCTTCATAGAATTGGAAAAACTACTTTAAAGTTCATATGGAACCAAAAAAGAGCCCGCATTGCCAAGTCAATCCTAAGCCAAAAGAACAAAGCTGGAGGCATCACGCTACCTGACTTCAAACTATACTACAAGGCTACAGTAACCAAAACAGCATGGTACTGGTACCTAAACAGAGATATAGACCAATGAAACAGAACAGAGCCCTCAGAAATAATGCCACACATCTACAACTATTTCATCTCTGACAAACCTGAGAAAAGCAAGCAATGGGGAAAGGATTCCCTATTTAATAAATGGTGCTGGGAAAACTGGCTAGCCATATGTAGAAAGCTGAAACTGGATGCCTTCCTTACGCCTTATACAAAAATTAATTCAAGATGGATTAAAGACTTAAATGTTAGACCTAAAGTCATAAAAACCCTAGAAGAAAACTTAGGCAATACCATTCAGGACATAGGCATGGGCAAGGACTTCATGACTAAAACACCAAAAGCAATGGCAACAAAAGCCTAAATTGACAAATGGGATCTAATTAAACTAAAGAGCTTCTGCACAGCAAAAGAAACTACCATCAGAGTGAACAGGTAACCTACAGAATGGGAGAAAATTTTTGCAATCTACTCATCTGACAAAGGGCTAATATCCAGAATCTACAAAGAACTCAAAGAAATTTACAAGAAAAAAACAAACAACCCCATCAACAAGTAGGCGAAGGAGATGAACAGACACTTCTCAAAAGAAGACATTTATACAGCCAATAGACACATGAAGAAATGCTCATCATCACTGGCCATCAGAGAAATGCAAATCAAAGCCACAATGAGATACTATCTCACACCAGTTAGAATGGCTATCATTAAAAAGTCAGGAAACAACAGGTGCTGGAGAGGATGTGAAGGAACAGGAACACTTTTACACTGTTGGTGGGACTGTAAACTAGCTCAACCATTGTGGAAGTCAGTGTGGCAATTCCTCAGGGATCTAGAACTAGAAATACCATTTGACCCAGCCATCCCATTATTGGCTATATACCCAAAGGATTATAAATAATGCTGCTATAAAGACACATGCACATGTATGTTTACTGCGGGACTATTCACAATAGCAAAGACTTGGAACCAAGCCAAATGTCCAACAACGATAGACTGGATTAAGAAAATGTGGCACATATACACCATGGAATACTATGCAGCCATAAAAAATGATGAGTTCATATCCTTTGTAGGGACATGGATGAAGCTGGAAACCATCATTCTCAGCAATCTATCGCAAGGACAAAAAACCAAACACCACACGTTCTCACTCATAGGTGGGAATTGAACAATGAGAACACTTGGACACAGGAAGGGGAACATCGCACACTGGGGCCTGTTGTGGAGGTGGGGTGGCGGGAGGGATAGCATTAGGAGATATACCTAATGTAAATGATGAGTTAATGGGTGCAGCACACCAACATGGCACATGTATACATATGTAACAAACCTGCTCGTTGTGCACATGTACTGTAAAACTTACATAAAAAAAAAAGAAAATGTAGTAAATATATAATGGAATACTATACAGTACAAAAAAGAATGAAATCATGTCCATTGCAGCAAGACAGATGCAGCTGGAGGTCACTGTCATATAGTGACCATTTAAGTGAATTTAAGAGCATTTACGTGAATTAACACAGGAACAGAAAACCAAATACTGCACGTTCTCACTGCTAAGTGGGAGCTAAACACTGGGTACTCATGGACAAAAAGATGGCAACATCAGATACTGGGGACTACTTGGAGGGGGAGGGAGGGAGGGAGGGAAGCAAGAGTTGAAAAACTAACAATTGGGTATTATGCTCACCACCTGGGTGATGGGATCATACCCGAAACCTCCGCATCACACAATATACCCATGTAACAAACTTGCACATGTACCCCCTGAATCTAAAATAAAAGTTGAAGTTATATCAAAAAAACTTTTATCAATAAAAACAAATACAAAAGTAAAAAAAAAAAATCTTTGAACTGGAGAACAATAATGACACATCCTACCGAAATCTCTGGGATACCACAAAGACAGTCTAAGAGGAAAGTTCATAGCCCTAAATGCCTACATCAAAAAGACTGAAAGAGCACAAACTGACACTCTAAGGTCACACCTCAAGGAACTACAGAAACAAGAACAAACCAAACCCAAACCCAGCAGAAGAAAGAAAGTAACCAAGATCAGAGCAGAACTAAATGAAATTGAAACAAATAAAAAATACAATAGATAAATGAAACGAAAAGCTGGTTCTTTGAAAAGATAAATAAAATTGATAGACCACTGGCAAGATTAACCAAGAAAAGAAGAGAGAAAATCCAAATAACCTCACTAAGAAACAAAACAGGAGATATTACAACTGACACCACTGAAATACAAAAGATTATTCAGGGCTATTATGAATACCTTTGTGCACATAAACTAGAAAATGTAGAAGAGATAGAAAAATTCTTGAAAAATACAACCCTCGTAGCTTAAATCAGGAAGAATTAGATACCCTGAACAGACCAATAACAAGCAGATTGAAATGGTAATTTAAAAATTACCAACAAAAAAAGTCCAGGACCAGACAAATTAATATAAGAATTCTATCAGACATTCAAAGAAGTATTGGTACCAGTCCTTTTCATACTATTCCACAAGATAGAGAAGGAACCTTCCCTAATTCATTCTATGAAGCCAGTATCACCCTAATACCAAAACCAGAAAAGGACTTAACCAAAAAAGAAAACTACAGACTGATATCCTTGGTGAACATAGACGCTAAAATACTTGCTAACTGAATCCAACAACATATCAAAAAGATAATCCACGATGATCAAGTTGGTTTCATACCACAGACGCAGGGATGGTTTAACATATGTAAGACAATAAATGTGATACACCACATAAACATAATTAAAAACAAAAATCACACGATCATTTCAATAGATGCAGGAAAAGCACTTGACAAAATCCAGCATCACTTCATGATTAAAACTCTCAGCAAAATAGGCATACAAGGGACATACCTTAATGAAATAAAAACCATCTATGACAAACCCACGGCCAACATAATACTAAATGGGGAAAGGTCGAAAGCATTCCCTCTGAGAACTGGAACAAGACAAGGATGGCCACCCTCACCACTCCTCTTCAACATAGTACTGGAAGTCCTAGTCAGAGCAATCAGACAAGAGAAAGAAATAAAGGGCATCCAAATCGGTAAAGAGGAAGTCAAACTGTCACTGTTTGCTTACAATATGATTGTTTACCTTGAAAACCCGAAGGACTCCTCCAGAAAGCTCCTAGAAGTGATAAAAGAATTCAGCAAAGTTTCCAGATACAAGATTAATGTACACAAATCAGTAGCTCTTCTATACACCAACACCGACCAAGCGAAGAATCAAATCAAGAACTCAACCCCTTTTACAATAGCTACAAAAATAAATAAATAAATAAATAAAAAATAAATATAATACTTAGGAATACACCTAATCAAGGAGTCAAAAGACCTCCTTGAGGAAAACTACAAAACACTGCTGAAAGAGATCATAGACGACATGAATAAATGGAAACACATCCCATGCTTATGGATGGGTAGAATCAATATTGTGAAAATGACCATACTGCCAAAAGCAATCTACAAATTCAATGCAATTCCCATCAAAATACCACCATCATTCTTCACAGAGCTAGAAAAAACAATCCTAAAATTCATATGGAAACAAAAAAGAGCATGCATAGCCAAAGCAAGACTAAGCAAAAAGAACAAATCTGGAGGCATCACACTACCTGATTTCAAACTGTACTATAAGGCCATAGTCACCAAAACAGCATGGTACTGGTACAAAAATAGGCACATAGATCAATGGAACAGAACAGAGAACCCAGAAATAAACCCAAATACTTACAGCCAACTGATCTTTGACAAAGCAAATAAAAACATCCAGTGGGGGAAAGGACACCCTTTTCAACAAGTGGTGCTGAGATAATTGGCTAGCCACATGTAGAATGAAACTGGATCCTTATTTCTCACCTTACACAAAAATCAACTCAAGATGAATTAAGGACCTAAACCTAAGACCCAAAACTATAAAAATTCTAGAAGATAACACTGGAAAAACCCTTCTAGACATTGGCTTAGGCAAGGATTTCATGACCAAGAACCCAAAAGCAAATGCGATAAAAACAAAGATAAATAGCTGAGACCTAATTAAACTAAAGAGCTTTTGCACAGCAAAAAGAACAGTCAGCAGAGTAAACAGACAACCCACAGAGTGGAGAAAATCTTTACAACCTATACATCTGACAAAGAACTAATATCCAGAATCTATAATGAACTCAAACAAATCAGTAAGAAAAAAACAAACAATCCAATCAAAAAGTGGGCTAAGGACATGAATACACAATTCTCAAAAGAGGATACACAAATGGCCAACAAACATATGAAAAAATGCTCAACATCACTAATGATCAGGGAAATGCAAATCAAAACCACAATGCGGTATCACCTCACTCCTGCAAGAATGGCCATAATTGAAAAATCAAAAAACAGTAGATGGTGGTGCGGATGCGGTAAACAGAGAACACTTCTACACTGCTGTTGGGAATGTAAACTAGTACAGCCAGCTATGGAAAACAGTGTGGAGATTCCTTAAAGAACTACAAGTAGAACTACCATTTGATCCACCAGTCACACTACTGAGTATCTACCCAGAGTAAAAGAGTCATTATTTGAAAAATATACTTGTACATGCATGTTTATAGCAGCACAATTCACAATTGCAAAATCGTGGAACCAACCCAAATGCCCATCAATCAACGAGTGGATAAAGAAACTGTGAGAGAGATATATATATATCTCAATATATATATGATGGAATACTACGCAGACATAAAAAGGAATGAATTAACAGCATTTGCAGTGACCTGGATGAGATTGGAGGCTGTTATTCTAAGTAAAGTAACTCAGGAATGGAAAACCAAACATCGCATGTTCTCACTGGTATGTGGGAGCTAAGCTATGAGGACACAAAGGCATAAGAATGATGCAATGGACTTTGGGGACTTGGGGGGAAGTAGAGCAGAGAGGGATAGAAGACTATAAATATGGTGCAGTGAATACTGCTCGGGTGATGGTGCACCAAAATCTCAAAAATCACCACTTAAGAGCTTACTCATGTAACCCAATACCACCTGTACCCCAATAACTTAAGGAAAAAATATTAAAAAGAAGAAAGAGAATGGGGATTTATCACTGGCCCTGATCCTGCTATTCCCTGGGTATCATGAAATTCCAACCTCAGATCCTCCCTCTGCACAGCTGGGCATCTTTGAGGAGTCAGGCAGTAAGAGATAGCAAGTGAGCATTCACTTCTGCCGTTTTGGACATTACTCATTATTATTATTATTATTTTTCCCTGTGGCTGAGGCCAACACAAGTGATAAGCAATCAGTGTCTTTTTCTCCCATATGGTAGTGCCCAAAGCTAGCTGAGAGTTAACTTCACCACTGCTTTCTTGCTTGCCTGTCATGGAAACAAGTGACTGTATCACCTGTGCACACTGGCTAGTGGCTTGATGGGCAACAGTGACTTAAGATGGTATCCAGCTTTGAATGGAGCCACACAGGGTGACCTGAGGAGTCTCTGCTTTTAGAGAGTAGAGGCTACGCCCCCAACTATTAGAGGGTCAGATTATGATACTTTCCCAGAGCATCTGGCAGAGCTCTGTGCAACTGAGCACATTTAGACCTGTGAGAAGTGAGGCAGAAGGTATAATGAGATAAAAAGGTATTAGGACAGGCTGTGAATTAAGAAGTTACAAGTGTGAGCATATACTGGCACTATATAATCAAGCTTTGGAAAGTCTGTGCCCCTATAAATGTATATAGAAATGACAGAAACCTGAAATGTCCCTGCTGGGCAAATATGAAGGAGGACACAGGAGTTGGGGTGAATAAAATGACCAATATGAACTACCATCTTGGATAACCCAGCTCGGAGGGTGGAAGGTGTAAGGTCTCTGTGTGAAGATAAGCTGACGGGGCCACTATAGATAGGTGTCTCCTGACCATCCCAGAAATACTAGCACAGACTTGGCCCTTCTCTTTCATATCTCCTCTGGGTCAAGCAACCATGAGGTCCAGGTGGCTAGGATGTGTCCAAGGATCAGTGCTGCTTTCTGCATCAAGGACACTCCAAATGGATGAAGTTGTCAGAAATAGGAACTCTCTCCAGGACTGATGGGCAGGGATAGGAAGGGTAAGGTTATATTGAATTTCATATTTGCTCTCTGCACTCCCACCAATGGGCCTCTGCTTTCAGAGCTGGGTTATCAAGTTGAGAGGCCTAATACACAAGTGTAGAGAACAAGTTAGAAATCTCAGATAAGTCCAGGACTACTTGTTACAGAGGCTGGAGCAGCTGTCTACAGCAGTAATACATTGACTATGGTTCACAGACAGTGTCCTTGCTGTGCCTATAGTCTATTTTGGAAATATAAAAAGTCTTTTGCTTTAGTTACGAGTAACTGGGAATATCATTTCCTTTTGGTCACCTGAAGTGGGGGAAAAGTCAAACCCCCAAGGTCAAAGTCTACGTCTTTATAACAGAAAACTGTCAAGTGGTAAGTGGACTGGGATGCCCTCTGCATGGGGGTTTTTCAGGGGATCCAATGAATGCAGGTCATCGAAGTTCACAGCATAGTTCTTGGCACATAATAAGCACACGGCAATTATAGGGGAGGAGCCAAGATGGCCGAATAGGAACAGCTCCGGTCTCCAGCTCCCAGCCCCAGCGACACAGAAGACAGGTGATTTCTGCATTTCTGCTTGAGGTACCGGTTTCATCTCACTAGGGAGTGCCTAACAGTGGGTGCAGGACAGTCGGTGAGGCACACTGTGCGCGAGCCGAAGCAGGGCGAGGCATTGCCTCACTCGGGAAGCGCAAGGGGTCAGGGAGTTCCCTTTCCTAGTCAAAGAAAGGGGAAACAGACGGCACCTGGAATATCGGGTCAGTCCCATCCTAATACTGTGCTTTTCCAACGGGCCTGGAAAACAGCACACTAGGAGATTGTGTCTCGCACCTGGCTCGGAGGGTCCTATGCCCACGGAGTCTCGCTGATTGCTAGCACAGCAGTCTGAGATCAAGCTGCAAGGCGGCAGCGAGGCTGGGGGAGGGGCGCCCGCCATTGCCCAGGCTTGCTTAGCTAAACAAAGCAGCCAGGAAGCTCGAACTGGGTGGAGCCCACCACAGCTCAAGGAGGCCTGCCTGCCTCTGTAGGCTCCACCTCTGGGGGCAGGGCACAGACAGACAAAAACTCAGCAAGAACCTCCACAGACTTAAATGTCCCTGTCTGACTGACAGCTTTGAAGAGAGTAGTGGTTCTCCCAGCACGCAGCTGGAGATCTGAGAACGGACAGACTGCCTCCTAAAGTGGGTCCCTCACCCCTGAGCAGCCTAACTGGGAGGCACCCCCCCAGTAGGGACAGACTGACACCTCATTCAGCCGGGTACTCCTCTGAGACAAAACTTTCAGAGGAACTATCAGACAGCTGAATTTGTGGTCTCACGAAAATCCGCTGTTCTGCAGCCACCGCTGCTGACACCCAGCCAAACAGGGTCTGGAGTGGACCTCTAGTAAACTCCAACAGACCTGCAGCTGAGGGTCCTGTCTGGTAGAAGGAAAACTAACAAACAGAAAGGACATCCACACCAAAAACCCATCTGTACATCACCATCATCAAAGACAAAAAGTAGATAAAACCACAAAGATGGGGAAAAAACAGAGCAAAAAAACTGGAAACTCTAAAAAACAGAGCACCCCTCCTCCTCCAAAGGAACGCAGTTCCTCACCAGCAACAGAACAAAGCTGGATGGAGGATGACTTTGACCAGTTGAGAGAAGAAGGCTTCAGACGATCAAACTACTCTGAGCTACGAGAGGAAATTCAAAACAATAGCAAAGAAGTTAAAAACTTTGAAAAAAAATTAGAAGAATGGATAACTAGAATAACCAATGGAGAGAAGGGCTTAAAGGAGCCGATGGAGCTGAAAGCCAAGTTTCGAGAACTACGCGAAGATTGCAGAAGCCTCAGTAGCAGATGCGATCAACTGGAAGAAAGGGTATCGCTGATGGAAGATGAAATGAATGAAATGAAGAGAGAAGGGAAGTTTAGAGAAAAAAGAATAAAAAGAAATGAACAAAGCCTCCAAGAAATTTGGGACTTTGTGAAAAGACCAAACCTACGTCTGATTGGTGTACCTGAAAATGATGGGGAGAATGGAACCAAGTTGGAAAACACTCTGCAAGATATTATCCAGGAGAACTTCCCCAATCTAGCAAGGCAGGCCAGCATTCAGATTCAGGAAATACAGAGAACGCCACAAAGATACTCCTCGAGAAGAGCAACTCCAAGACACGTAATTGTCAGATTCACCAAAGTTGAAATGAAGGAAAAAATGTTAAGGGCAGCCAGAGAGAAAGGTCGGGTTACCCACAAAGGGAAGCCCATCAGACTAACAGCTGATCTCTCAGCAGAAACTCTACAAGCCAGAAGAGAGTGGGGGCCGATATTCAACATTCTTAAAGAAAAGAATTTTCAACCCAGAATTTCCTATCCCGCCAAACTAAGCTTCATAAGTGAAGGAGAAATAAAATACTTTACAGACAAGCAAACGCTGAGTGATTTTGTCACCACCAGGCCTGCCCTAAAAGAGCTCCTGAAGGAAGCACTAAACATGGAAAGGAACAACCAGTACCAGCCACTGCAAAAACACGCCAAATTGTAAAGACCATCGAGGCTAGGAAGAAACTATAGCAACTAACATCATAATGACAGGATCAGATTCACACATAACAATATTAACGTTAAATGTAAATGGGCTAAATGCTCCAATCAAAAGACACAGACTGGCAAACTGGATAAGGAGTCAGGACCCATCAGTGTGCTGTATTCAGGAAACTCATTTCACGTGCAGAGACACACATAGACTCAAAATAAAGGGATGGAGGAAGATCTATCAAGCAACTGGAAAACAAAAAAAGGCAGGGGTTGCAATCCTAGTCTCTGATAAAATAGACTTTAAACCAACAAAGATCAAAAGAGACAAAGAAGACCATTACATAATGGTAAAGGGATCAATTCAACAAGAAGAGCTAACTATCCTAAATATATATGCACCCAACACAGGAGCACCCAGATTCATAAAGCAAGTCCTCAGTGACCTACAAAGGGACTTAAACTCCCACACAATAATAATGGGAGATTTTAACACCCCACTGTCAACATTAGACAGATCAATGAGACAGAAAGTTAACAAGGATATCCAGGAATTGAATTCAGCTCTACATAAAGTGGACCTAATAAACATCTACAGAACTCTCCACCCCAAGTCAACAGAATATACATTTTTTTCAGCACCACACCACACCTATTCCAAAATTGACCACATAGTTGGAAGTAAAGCTCTCCTCAGCAAATGTAAAAGAACAGAAATTATAACAAACTGTCTCTCAGACCACAGTGCAATCAAACTAGAACTCAGGATTAAGAAACTCACTCAAAACCGCTCAACTACATGGAAACTGAACAACCTGCTCCTGAATGACTATTGGGTACATAATGAAATGAAGGCAGAAATAAAGATGTTCTTTCAAACCAACGAGAACAAAGACATAACATACCAGAATCTCTGGGACACGTTCAAAGCAGTGTGTAGAGGGAAATTTATAGCACTAAATGCCCACAAGAGAAAGCAGGAAAGATCCAAAATTGACAACCTAACATCACAATTAAAAGAACTAGAAAAGCAAGAGCAAACACATTCAAAAGCTAGCAGAAGGCTAGAAATAACTAAAATCAGAGCAGAACTGAAGGAAATAGAGACACAAAAAACCCTTCAAAAAATTAATGAATCCAGGAGCTGGTTTTTTGAAAAGATCAACAAAATTGATAGACCGCTAGCAAGACTAATAAAGAAGAAAAGAGAGAAGAATCAAATAGATGCAATAAAAAACGAAAAAGGGGATATCACCACCGATCCCACAGAAATACAATCTACCATCAGAGAATACTACAAACACCTCTATGCAAATAAACTAGAAAATTTAGAAGAAATGGATAAATTCCTCGACAAATACACCCTCCAAAGACTAAACCAGGAAGAAGTTGAATCTCTGAATAGACCAATAACAGGCTCTGAAATTGTGGCAATAATCAATAGCTTACCAACCAAAAAGAGTCCAGGACCTGATGGATTCACAGCTGAATTCTACCAGAGGTACAAGGAGGAACTGGTACCACTCCTTCTGAAACTATTCCCATTGATAGAAAAAGAGGGAATCCTCCCTAACACATTTTACGAAGCCAGCATCGTCCTGATACCAAAGCCTGGCAGAGACATAACCAAAAAAGAGAATTTCAGACCAATATCCTTGATGAACATTGATGCAAAAATCCTCAATAAAATACTGGCAAACCGAATCCAGCAGCACGTCAAAAAGCTTATCCACCATAATCAAGTGGGCTTCATCCCTGGTATGCAAGGCTGGTTCAACATACGCAAATCAATAAATGTAATCCAGCATATAAACAGAACCAAAGACAAAAACCACATGATTATCTCAATACATGCAGAAAAGGCCTTTGACAAAATTCAACAACCCTTCATGCTAAAAACTCTCAATAAATTAGGTATTGATGGGACGTATCTCAAAATAATAAGAGCTATCTACGACAAACCCACAGCCAATATCATACTGAATGGGCAAAAACTGGAAGCATTCCCTCTGAAAACTGGCACAAGACAGGGATGCCTTCTCTCACCGCTCCTATGCAACATAGTGCTGGAAGTTCTGGCCAGAGCAATCAGGCAGGAGAAGGAAATAAAGGGTATTCAATTAGGAAAAGAGGAAGTCAAATTGTCCCTGTTTGCAGATGACATGATTGTATATCTAGAAAACCCCATTGTCTCAGCCCAAAATCTCCTTAAGCTGATTAGCAACTTCAGCAAAGTCTCAGGATACAAAATTAATGTACAAAAATCACAAGCATTCTTGTACACCAATAACAGACAAACAGAGAGCCAAATCATGAGTGAACTCCCATTCACAATTGCTTCAAAGTGAATAAAATACCTAGGAATCCAACTTACAAGGGATGTGAAGGACCTCTTCAAGGAGAACTACAAACCACTGCTCAATGAAATAAAAGAGGATACAAACAAATGGAAGAACATTCCATGCTCATGGGTTGGAAGAATCAATATTGTGAAAATGGCCATACTGCCCAAGGTAATTTATAGATTCAATGCCATCCCCATCAAGCTACCAATGACTTTCTTCACAGAATTGGAAAAAAATACTTTAAAGTTCATATGGAACCAAAAAAGAGCCCGCATCGCCAAGTCAATCCTAAGCCAAAAGAACAAAGCTGGAGGCATCACGCTACCTGACTTCAAACTATACTACAAGGCTACAGTAACCAAAACAGCATGGTACTGGTACCACAACAGAGACATAGATCAATGGAACAGAACAGAGCCCTCAGAAATGATGCCACATATCTACAACTATCTGATCTTTGACAAACCTGACAAAAACAAGAAATGGGGAAAGGATTCCCTATTTAATAAATGGTGCTGGGAAAACTGGCTAGCCATATGTAGAAAACTGAAATTGGATCCCTTCCTTACACCTTATACAAAAATTAATTCAAGATGGATTACAGACTTATATGTTAGACCTAAAACCATTAAAATCCTACAAGAAAACCTAGGCAATACCATTCAGGACATAGGCGTGGGCAAGGACTTCATGTCTAAAACACCAAAAGCAATGGCAACAAAAGCCAAAATTGACAAATGGGATCTAATTAAACTAAAGAGCTTCTGCACAGCAAAAGAAACTACCATCATAGTGAACAGGCAACCTACAGAACGGGAGAAAATTTTTGCAACCTACTCATCTGACAAAGAGCTAATATCCAGAATCTACAATGAACTCAAACAAATTTACAAGAAAAAAACAAACAACCCCATCAAAAAGTGGGCAAAGGACATGAACAGACACTTCTCAAAAGAAGACATTTATGCAGCCAAAAAACACATGAAGAAATGCTCCTCATCACTGGCCATCAGAGAAATGCAAATCAAAACCACAATGAGATACCACCTCACACCAGTTAGAATGGCCATCATTAAAAAGTCAGGAAACAACAGGTGCTGGAGAGGATGTGGAGAAATAGGAACACTTTTACACTGTTGGTGGGACTGTAAACTAGTTCAACCATTGTGGAAGTCAGTGTGGCAATTCCTCAGGGATCTAGAACTAGAAATACCATTTGACGCAGCCATCCCATTACTGGGTATATACCCAAAGGACTATAAATCATGCTGCTATAAAGACACATGCACACGTATGTTTATTGCGGCACTATTCACAATAGCAAAGAGTGGAACCAACCCAAATGTCCAACAACAATAGACTCGATTAAGAAAATGTGGCACATATACACCATGGAATACTATGCAGCCATAAAAAATGATGAGTTCGTGTCCTTTGTAGGGACATGGATGAAACTGGAAAACATCATTCTCAGTAAACTATCACAAGGACAAAAAACCAAACACCGCATGTTCTCACTCATAGGTGGGAATTGAACAATGAGAACTCACGGACACAGGAAGGGGAGCATCACACTGCGGGGACTGTTGTGGGGTGGGGGGAGGGGGGAGGGACAGCATTAGGAGATACACCTAATGCTAAATGACGGGTTAATGGGTGCAGGAAATCAACATGGCACATGGATACATATGTAACAAACCTGCACATTGTGCACATGTACCCTAAAACCCTAAAGTATAATAAAAAATAAAAATAAAAAATAAGCACGTGGCAAATGTGCATTATTATCTAATTTCCTCTAACATTTAAAAAACTAGCGATAAAGCAGCATCCAGAGGCTATACTTCATTGCCTGTTCCATTCTTATTGCTCTCTGGCTAAATTTCCATCCAGGTCATAGAGATTTTGCCTAAGAGAATATAAGTTGAGTTCAGTTAAGTTGCGTGATCTAGGCTCTCAAAGTCACGTTTTCTTTATTATAACATCAGAAGACATGACTCAGTGCTGTGGCCTTCCCTGGCTATAATTCTGTAGTTTTATCTCCAGAAGCAGCCTGGCCTCTCTGGCATCACTGCTCCTGCCTAAATTCTTGGGGTATATCTGTCCACTGCTCTGCGATTCTCTTTCAGCTCAGTCATTCCCATCTTCAAAACAGATTTACCAGGGATTAGCCTTCTTACTTATTTACCATATTTCTATTATAATTGTGCTCACAACCCTGGTCCTTGGATTGACAGATACAAAACATTAAGGATGACGAAAATAAAGGTGTGAGCCCAAAGCAAAGCAGAATTTTATGAAGCCCAGCCGATTTCATTTCTTGTGATCTTCACCTCAATTCACCCTGTTTATTAAAAAGTACTAATCAGGTTTTTTAGGTCAACAGTCTGAATTAGTCTAGGAGTGAAGTCTCTGGAGTTTGAAAGGGCACCTTCCCAAAGAATCTGCCTCCAAATGCTGCAAGACCAAGTGCTCTCATGGGTCGGCCTCGGGGAAGGCCTTGAAAAAAAAGATACTAATTCTTGGATTCTAATGATGACAAAAGGAATACACACTAACGTTCCACTCCAGCTGCTCCTTTCTGAGGATGCCCTATTATTCAAGGAGTGGCTGGAATATGCTGGTGCTCCATCACTCCATAAGGCAGGCATTATCCACACCCCTGCTCTCAAACCAATAACGGATGGAGATATGGCAGCAAGGCTGTGGTCCACCTAGGATTCTGTGAGCACTTCCTACATGCCAGGCCCTGTGTAAATACTATGTAGTCAACTTGTCTTCCCAACAATCCTATGAGGTACATACTAGCATTACTCCCATTTTACAGATGTGGAAACTGAGGCCCAGAGAGGTTATATAATTTGCCATAGTCATATCACTAATAATTGCCAGAGTTGAGAAATACACTCATGTCTATATTATTGGGAAATCCAATTAAAGTGCATTGTTCAATTAGCTTAGATGAGAGCTTTTAAAAAATCTGTTTTCTAATTAAAAAAATAAAAATACAGAAACTTACTGTAGGGAAAGAGGCTCAGCTGTGCTGTCTGATGGTCACTCAGCTGAAAGATGCTCAATGGCCCCAGACCCTTGACCCTCTGAGACCCTGTCCTGGTCAAGGTGAGGAGGTGAGCAAACCGACTCTCAACACGGCCTCTAGACCAAGTTTGTTGGCCTTGGCCAGGACCCTCCTTCGGTGGGTCCTGCAAATCCCCCAATCAGGGTTCTGCCTCCTTACAGACTTCCTGGGAGAAAAAGACTTGCCTTCCAGGGGGATAATGTTGTGTTTGAAATCCCAACTCTGTTCCTTGCAGATGCATGTTCAGATTATTTCACTGCCCCCGCTCCGGTTTCCTCATCTGTTAAACAGGGCTAATAGCTACTTCATGGAACTATGAAGATTAAATTAAATGTGTGATGAGACAGCATGTGTGAAAGCCTTATAAACATTAGCGACTAAACACACTACTAAATTTATTTTCACTGGGGTGTGAATGCCCATTAGGATTTACCCTCCAAGGATATCTGCAAACAAATGATGCTCAAATTAGTGGGATGTGTATGTGGCACCAGAAGTTAAGGAATCCTGAAACTTCCTCCAGCTGGCTGGAAGGACTGGAGCCACACCTGCCACCCTTCTGCAAGGCACGTCCTGCCATAGTGTCCCAGCTGGCTTTCCCTGAACTCTCACTTAAGTATTTTGCCTTAAGCAGCCCTTGGGCAGCAATGAAAGGGTGTTTCCTGGGACAGAAGGGATGCTGAACAGGCATAGGAGATGGGCCAGTGTGCAGATGGGTGTACCTCTGAGACCCCCAGGCCTCTATTCAGCTCTCCTCAGTGGGGAATAGAGAACAGGAGAAGATGCCACCTTCGTAGGGGCAGTGTCAGGGTCCAAACTGCTGAAAACCAGTGAAGGTCAAACACAGGTCAAAAGAAGCAGCCCATCAGAACCCTCAGCACTGCCCACATTAGGGCCCACCAACCTGAAGACACTTGTTAGACATGCAAATCCTTTACAAAACAAGACATGGGACAATAAATAAATCACATAGATATGAATTATCCTTTCACTGTTCAGCCAAAGGCCTCCTCTGTGCACACTCTATGCTGGGCACACCTTTGGGTGCAGGATGATAAAAATACATTTCTACTGCACATTCGAATTTTTGAGGTGCTAACACATGTATGATCCAACTAAATTCTTGACACAAACCTGTGCAGAACATAGTCTAATGCCCATTTAGAGGTTAGGAAACTGAGGCTCAGGGAAGGAGGGTGCCCTGGGTCATAGTTATTAAATGACAGAGCTTGTGCCGAAGCCGACTGGTTCACTCATTCATTCATAAAATGGTTTAAATTTTTCAGAATTAATTTTGATCCAGTTTGGAATAGATGTGCCACGTTTTGGAAAGACTGGCATTTTGAAAGTTCTGTGTGAATACTGAATACTATACTTCCCCCCCAAGATGGGGTTTATAATACAGACAAATTCTCCAGAACCAATTTTCAAGGAGAAAAGAAGAAATGCACTGCAAGCAAGAAAACTGGGTGTCTGGGAAGGTTTCCAGCCAGGAGATTTCCAGCAAGACTTGAAAAGACTTGGTCCATCCTGCATTAGAACAGATAGTGGGAGTAGGGAGGAGGTGGCCTTTACTCATTCCTCCCTGTGCTAGTTACCTCAGAGGACACGGGAGCGGAAGACAAGGAGCCTTCCGAGAAGAGAATAACAATGTGGATTCTTTATTTTAAAAGAGACAACAATATAGCGTATTTTTTTTTGTTGTTCTCTTTTTCATCCCCAAACTCAGAAACCATGGTCATCCTGGCAAACAGCTGAGAGTCAGACTACATCTGATGCCTGTGTATCCTAGGGCCTCCTGACTCCCAGGGAGATAGTCTGGTCTTCTGGAACAAGTTCTCTTTAGCCTTCTCCATTGATAGCATAGAGGTGGTGATTCTCAAATTTTAGAGGGGAAAGGGTGAGAGTGAGAGTTTTGGGAGGAGCATGTAGTATGACTGTCCTCTCAAGATGTGACAGAAAACACCTTTGGCTGCCTGAACATGAAACAGCATGGTTTGTTCGTGCATCTGACAAAAGTCTACTGAGTGCCAGAGACCGCTCCAAGCTCTGGGCTCACAACAGTGAATGAAACAAAGCTCCTGCTCTCAGGGAGCTTACATACTGGCTGGGGAAAGCGACGATACACAAACAAGATAAAGACAATGAAAGACGGGGCTGCTTTTTTTTTTTTTTTTTTTTTTTGAGACAGAGTCTTGCTCTGTCACCCAGACTGGAGTGCAGTGGCGCAATCTCGGCTCACTGCAATCTCCGCCTCCCAGGTTCATGCCATTCTCCTGCCTCAGCCTCCAGAGTAGCTGAGACTACAGGCGCCTGCCACCGCGCCCGGATAATTTTTTGTATTTTTTTTTTTTAGTAGAAACGGGGTTTCACCATGGTCTCGATCTCCTGACCTTGTGATCCACCCATCTCGGCCTCCCAAAGTGCTGGGATTACAGGCGTGAGCCACCGCACCCGGCTGGGGCTGCTTTTTTAAGACAGAAGGCAGAGATGGCCTCTTCGAGAATGTTGTCACATTGTCATTTTAAGCAACACCCAAATGAAGCGAGGGAGAGAATGCATGGATATCTGGAGGCAGAGTGTTCCAGGCAGAGGGGACAAGCAAGGGCAAAGGCCCTGGGGTTGGAAAGTGCTTTGTGCATCTGAGCTCCATTTGGGAAGGTAGGTAGGGGTGAGGTCAAAGAGGTAGCAGCCCGGCAGTGGGACAGATCGTACGGGCCCTGGAAGCCATGCTGAGAGGACCCTGGGTACTTATTGTGCAGCATCTATGTGCCAGGGATGTCCTAGGGCCTGAGGGCGGAGAAAAACACATCATGATCCCTGCCTTCACAGGGGCAGCTTATGATCTATCAAAGGTTGACAAAGAAGGAGGTGAGTCCAGGACACCATGGTAAGTGCTGAAAGGCATTTGGAGGGGCTGAGGGCTCAAGAAAGGTCTTCCAGAGGAGATGACACCAAAGCTGGAAGGAACAGTTGTGAAATAAGCCAGAAGTCAGCTGTGTTCTGGAGCCACTTTTGCCCATTTCCCATCTCTGTCAAATCCTTGGATCTTTCTAACTTCAACTTCCTTGTGTAAGAAATGGAAATAACAATACCTGTTCTCTAAACAGAAAACAAGGTCAAAGATGTGAAGGTCTTTTCAAGACTAATGTTCTAGAGAGATGTAAAATACTACTACTATCTCACCACAGTGCTCTCTTCCTACAGACCTGTGACTGTGTGAGTGCACACAGCTAAGTGCATAGGCTCCTAGCACCTCTCCTTGCACCCACCAAAGCTGGTCAGTTTGTAAAGCCAGGCTTCTTGGCCCAAGGCCTGGTTGTATTCTGCAGCTTTCATGTGTCCTGTGGCTCTTGGTGGGGCTGCTGGAGACAACATCCTTGTGGCATTTTCTCCGCTGGTTAACTGGAATTGCTCAGACATGTGTGCAGACTCCTGTTGGCTTCTGGGCTCTTCATTCTCTCTGACCAGAACCAGAGATGGGATCCTGCCCCTGCTTTCCAGGCCCCAGAGAAGAGGTGGCCACTAGGCTGCAGGTACTTGGTCACCCTGCATTGCTGTTTGTCTGTATTCAGGAGGGGGACACTGTTCCCACATAGGCCAAGTTTGGCTCTGTCCAGGGCAACATTTCTCCAGAGTGATAGGCGCTCAGCCAGGGAAAGAGAAGCGTCTGCCCTCTCTATCAGAAGGTACTTTGGGGGAATAAATTTCCATCAGCAGATTGGCAAGGTCATGGTTTAAAATCAAACAACCCCCAACAATGAAAGCCAGATTGCAGCATGATCCACCTGTCCTCTCTGGAGTTAAAAAGTTCTTTTCTCTAGGACCCTTCAGAAAGAAGAGTCTATTTTCACCAACCCCAAGGTTTTAATGTATTTCATCTTCCAGTGTATTTTTTCCAATCAGAGTTGTCCTACAGTAATCTTACCCTCTTCAGCTGAAAAATCCCCTTTCAACTTATGGGAAAACACTGGCTAGGTTCAAGTGTTGGCTCTTCTCTGTCACCTTGAGCACCCCTTTGGCCTCAACAACTATCTATAAAATGGGAGGATTAAGAACAGGTGAATCTTAAGGTTCCTTCCAGCCCCAGCCTTCTAGGATCCCATGACGCTTTGTCTCTAATGACAGCGCCCTGCCATCCGTCTTGGCTAGGGAGTCACCACATCCCTTGATGTTGACCTTGACTTCTGCCTTTTAAAGTAATAAATGAAGTCTATAAATGCTAAATAAAATATGTGGTATTCTCCTACTTTGACAACTATATCCTCATATCTGGAAGACCAAATTCAAATTTAGAATTTTCAGACACCCCAGAACTCTGTGTTGCTCTATGGTCTCTTTCTGCTGTTTTCTCCCTTAGTTTAAGGAGACATATGATCTCCCTGAGTAGAATTCTTGTTGAATTCCAGTAGAATTCAAGAATCCTACTCAACAATCCCTGAGTAGGATACTTACCTATTTTGCATTTTGTATCTTGTGGGACATGTAGTTTGCTGTTGCTGTAAATACAACAGCAGACTAACGGACCTCCAAATAGCACACTTTTTCTCTCTCCTTTTTTTCTTTTCTTTTTTTTTTTTTTTGGTAAGGGGATGAGTATCAGTTGTGAGGCACATTTTCCTTTCTTAATTTAGACAACCAGCTTTTAGTCTTAGCACCCCATATCACATTTCCTCGTCAGCAGAAGCTGCTATTTCTCCTATCCATTAATTCCCGTGTGAAAAGTGCAGCTTCTAAGGCCCCCATTTCATTACAGTTTTAATGGCACTTATTTTTCTATGGATATGTGCTTTGTTAGCATAGTTTTCCGTCAAGAAGGCAGTTAGTTGTTTTATTCAAGGCAGGAATGGCAGACCTATGGGTTTTATAGGTACGTGGAAGGCACTGGAGGTCTCACTGGTCTGAAAGAACGCACTTTAAATATCTAAAGGGTTATGGTATATTCTAAACCTTTTTCCTAGATGAATTGGGACCTAGGGGCTGGACACAGCAGGGCTTCTGGGTGTCTGTGAAGAGCACAGAGGTTGAGTCAAGTGGGGTCTAAAAGACAGAGTCAGGAGCACAGCTGGAATGGAAAGCCAAGCAGACAGTCCCACAGAATTGCTCACCTTAAAAATCGGGGCAAGGGTGAGCAAACCCGACATGAGGCAATTGGGAGGGGCAGGGGTGCTGGGCCCAGAGTCAGGTTCAGACTGGAGGGAAGGAGGCAGAACTGAGGTGGTCCTTTGAAGCAAACCTCATGGAGTTTGTAAGAGAACCATAGCTCCACTCCTGGGGACTAAGGTAGAAAGAAAACGTGGAATGAAGGAGCAGGCATAACTAGGACCACTGGGAGAAAGTTACATGGAAGCAGATTCTGCCTTCACTAAGAACCTGCTCACAGACGGGAGCGTGGATGGAGTGGGTTGCCTCCTTAGATGACAGGCTCTTTGCAGAATACAGATAACCAGGAGTTAGGAACTTGTCGAGGAGCTTTCAGCATGAAGGGCGCAGTGAGACTATATGATTGCTAAAATCTCTTTGAGCTCTAAGGGTCTGAAATTCCATGAGATTTTTAAAAAGTCTATACCAAGATAACTATCTAATGTATAGTTTCAGTTAATCACATAGCAAATAAAAGAACCAATAATTTCACATACTAATAGGTTTTGTCTTCACAAGATAAAACATATAGCTTTATTGCTAGAAATAATCTTATGTGTCATTTAATCCAGCATTTGACAAACTATGGCCTACTGCTTGTTTTTATATTAATAAATGAAGTTTTATTCAAACACAGCCATGCTCATTCATTTATATATTCTCTTTGACTGTTTTCGGGCTATCACGGCAGAGCTGAGTGGCTGCAAAAGAGACCTTACAGCTCACTAAGCCTAAGATACTTATTTCTCTGGCCCTTCAGAGAAAATGTTTACGACCCTTTGATGTAATCTAACCCCCATTATACAGATAAGAAAGCTGAGGCCTTCAAAGTAAAGGGCTTACTTCAAGGGAGCTACGTGGTGACTGAGTTGTGGCAAGAACCATGACACGTGACACCCAGGTCTTTGTTTCTCCACCTCTGCTCCCAGTGTCCCATCCCCGGCTCCTCTGCTGATGTGCACCTCTTCACACCATTCCATTTTGTCATTTTGCAGACACCAGGCCGGAGGGGCAGAGGTGAACTGACTGGCCCAGGGTCACTATGTCTGTCTGCTGGCCACAGGACAGGCCTCACACTTCCGAGTTCTGATCCTACAGAATCGGCTTCAAACTGCTACTCCAAGTAGGAGTAGGAGAGAGAGAGAGAGAGGAGTGGAAGGCAGAGAGAGCTTCTTCTTTTTTTTTTGAGACGGAGTCTCGCTCTGTCACCCAGGCTGGAGTGCAGTGGCGCGATCTCGGCTCACTGCAAGCTCCGACTCCCAGGTTCACTCCATTCTCCTGCCTCAGCCTCTCCGAGTAGCTGGGACTACAGGCGCCCGCCACCACGCCCGGCTAATTTTTTTGTATTTTAGTAGAGACGGGGTTTACACCGTAGTCTCGATCTCCTGACCTCGTGATCCGCCCGCCTCGGCCTCCCAGAGTGCTGGGATTACAAGCGTGAGCCACTGCGCCCGGCCCCGAGAGAGCTTCTAAGAGCTTTGAAGACAAGAACTCATTTGGCTCCCCAAGTCCCTCTCAGCATTAGCATTCACCTTCTGTTTTCCAACAAAAGGACACATTTACAACTGTCTCGAGTTCAACTTGAAAACCCTTTTCACGGGTTTCCGGGGAAATTACTCCAAGCAGCTCTGTTGGACTAAAATGATTTTAACTCATCCAGTTGTCTTCAATTCCTTCAGTGGCATCTGCTACAAACACCAAAACATACGAGTACCTGATATTTACCTTTCTTTGACATGAGAGATTCCAAAGGAGACGACGCACAGGGTAAAAAACAAGCCCTATCTACTCACAATCACATTTAAAGAACAAACAGCCAATCTGAGGCCCAGATCGGGCCTCCACTTTCTGTGTGGGAGATTTCCCAGAGTGACAAGAATCAATCAGCCCATTAGCATGCTCTACATTTGTCCAGAAGAGTATCAGTTGAAAGCCGACCCCACCTTAACCCTTCTTCCAGCTGCCTCCCTAAGAGAGCTGTTTTCCTCCTCTTTGTCATTTACAAGCCTTTAGTTTCTGCATTTTCACTTCTATTACACGTCTCTCTTGGACAGATAGGAATGAATATTCATCCAAGAGATTAAAGCGCATCAGCAGTTCTAACATAAGTGGTCAAAAGAATAAAGGACATGTGTCGTATGTGGCCACACGAGACTCCCTGAAGCCTTGCCAAGGCAATACACTGAACATGTGTATGGTTCCCCAGGCCCACGGAGCTTCTGCCCAGCTCAGACGCATGCCTGCATTTCAAGGGTGACATTTCCAGCCACAAGAGGGAAGCTAAACATGAAAGAGAAGATCCGTCAAGAGAGGCAGCTCTGTTTGGGGCTCAGCCTGTGGATCTACTGTTCCTTGTGCCTCTGAATTCAGCCCACTCCCTCCCATAAAGTCAGCTCCTCACAGCTGAAAGGTGAAAACCAGCAAGGATTGTGTGAGGCATTGAGTGGGCTGCCGAGAATCAAAGATAAATAAAGTCCTTGTCTTTACATTTATTGAGAATCTATCTGTGCCAGGTGCTGTGCTGGGGGCTTTACATATGCCATTTCTTTAAATCCTCACACAGCCATAAGGTCAGCTTATTTTCCTCATTTTATACACATAGCACTTGCAACTCAAGAGAAGTTAAGTAACTGGTCCAAAGACACACAGCAAGTTAGTGGTGGAGCCAGGCATTCAAACTCACATGTGTGCCTGTGTGCTTTCCATCACACTGCACCGTATCCAAAGCCTGCAGGCTTTCTTTCATCACAGTTGCGGGCTGACCATGCCACTCCTACTTAGCAGGGTGCCCCGCAACTGAGGGAACATGGGTCGAGGCTCAGGTGCATTCAGTGTGCTGTACATCATGTTGAAATGAGAGCATGTTGAGGTGAAGATCACTTGGAGAGCGGAGGCAGAAGAGTGAAATGAGAGAAGAAGAAACCCAATTTGTGTGGAAATACAAGATGTACAGTCAACAGTGCTCATTTAGATAATAGGGGTCCTGAAGAGGGGTCCCTGCGGACCAATGCAAGGGAGGCTGAATATAGCAAAAACACAAGCTTCCAGCAGAATCTGAAGTGAGGTGGGTGGATGAAAACAGGAGGAGCTAAGAGCTGTCCCCAAGAGCAGGAGCACATGGTGAGCAGAGGACATCCACAGTGAACTCACAGTTAACCAGGGGCAATGGATAAATGCGCTAGGCAGGAGGCTCCAGAACCCTGGCCATATCTGCAAACACCATTGGTCTTGTTCTTTACAGCTAAGTTTCCAGCACTTTCCCCTTCATCCACTTGGCCAAAGTGGAGAAGTGTGAACATAAGTCAATACGGTAATACTATCACTTCTAGATGCTGTCACCAGAGCTCCAACTCAGAGTGACCTTTCTTGATCTCATTCTTTACCAGCAAGATTATTATCACCAGGTACACTCTTTAAATTTGTAGAGCCTCGAGCAATTTTTTTTAAAAACCCACCTATCATATGACTAAATATTTAAAAGTTACAAATCAAGCCTACAAATGATAAATCAAAGACATACTGCGCTATGGTGGCAAGGGATGGCACACACATCGGTGTGGATACCATCAAGGTCCACAAGGGGCCACATGCATATGGTCCTGGGGACTTCAGCATCCCACCACCGGCGTGTAGCTGTGGTGGGATACTGAAGTCCTCAGGACCAGGCTCTGTCTACACCCTCACCTCGGTCACTCTTGGACCCCTGAGGGTTCACAGGGTAGTGGAGCCCACCCTGAGGAAGCAGACCCGGGGAAAGTGTCCACACAGGTTCTGGGAGCTCTAGACTGTCTAAGCAGGGAATTCCAGGGTCCTGGCTACCACTGAAGAATGGTCTAGAAGAAGGGGTATGGGCCTGTGTTCTTGGCCCTTCAGAGCTCCATACCCTGTGGAAAGGGACATAAGAGAGGGCCAGAGCAGGGCCCTCTAAAGCATGGGTCCCAGGGCAAGGGGCTCCAAGTGGTAATGACCTTTGATAGCCCCATGTGCTAATAATGCTTCTAATAATTAGCACCATGTGCCAAGGTTTAGCTGTCCCAAGCATTTTACATGTGCTAACTTGTTTAATCCTCCTAACAACTCTGTGAGATAGGTACTATTACTACCGTCATTCTACAGATCAGGAGCCTGAGACACAGAGCAGGTAAGCAACTTGCCCAAGGTCGTAAGTGATGGAGCCAGGTCATCTGGCTGCAGGTCCTCACTCCTACTGACTACATCATATCCCCTCTACACACAGCAGGGCCCGCCTTTGAGGCACATACTGGCTTACAGGGCAGCCTTCCAGAGCTCAGCCTTGAAGGCAACTCCCAACCAGGCACTATGGAGTACCCACTCTGTACTCATGGCCTATATTCATGAACATTTGGGACAACTCTTTGTAACATCTCCACACCTCTGACTGCTTTGTGGAATCACAGATTAATTCCCAGATCTGTCCAGTAGGTTTGCTGAAGCACCATTTTGGAAAGTTGGAAGTGAGTCAGGAGATGGCTTTTTTTCCTTGCCTCAGCCAGGATAAGGAATGAAATCATCCCTAGGGGAGGGGATAAGCATAGTCTGAGGGCATTGGTGGTTTGATGCCACAGCTGATAATCAGGAGAAGGCTGCTCTGCCCAGGGCACAGACAAGAAGAGAGTTATAAGTAGCAGTCCCTCCCTCTTGCCACTAGCTTTCCCAGTGGAGACTGAGAGTTATAAGTAGCAGAGCCAAGTTCAAGTTCTCCTGCCTGAAAGCGGGAGAGATGGAAAACACCCCAGATGAGTGGGGTTTCTAGCAGCCAGTGATGATAGCTGCCCTTGAATTGGGAGAAAGTACAAGCCAAAGAAAAGAGATCTCAGTTCTCTTGAAAGCTTAAGCCACCTCTATCTAAATCAGGTAACAAATGCCAAGGAAAACACCATCAGCTTGATATTTATACATGTTTATAAAGCTTATTATCCAACATTATATAAGCCAACTCATATCTCAGATATTAATAGGCCTCAGAATAGAAATCTGCTACAACCCACTCACAAATGCTTAAAGAAATCTTTCCAAATGTGGAAAGGGCATTGTGTGAATCACCCTGAATCTGGGTTCAAATCCTCATTCTCTCTCTTAGCAGCTGTGTGGCGTTGTATATGTTATTTGATCTCTCTGAACCTTGGCTTCTTAGCTGCAAAATGGGGATGGAAAATATCTAACAGGATTATTGCGAGAATTCAATGAAATAACATGTAAATGCTCTGGTATACGAAATATGCTTTAAAAATGGTATTTTCCCCCCCTTCTTTGGCCATTTCCAGCTTCTCCTCCTCCCTCCTGGAAGCCTCTGTTCTCAGATTCTCTTTAAGATCCCATGGAGTGGATTATTCACAGCCATCTGAGGCCCCTCTTTTATATGGGGGAAATATGGTCGGGCTGAGTGCTCCAGGACGAAGGTATAAACACTGCAGAGGGTAGAGCCTGCTTTTGATCAGGGGCCACTCTAAGAAAGGTGGGAAACTAGATAAATACATTTAAAAGAAATTCCTCAGTGGCAGGGACAGCAGAGCAGCAGGGGGTAGATCCTGACATGGAAAGGTAACAGTGTGATGTGGCAGAAAGGCTTTGGTTGCAAGTGGAGAACAGATGTCTCTGGCTGCCTCTGGCAGCTTCCTCCTTCTGGGCCTTGACCTTTCAAAGCCAGGCCAGGCCCCCCCTACCCTGGACCACCTGTAGCTGGTTCAGGGGCCCCAGGCTGGGCTTCACAGGTGAAGACACAGCTGACTCAGTCTCTGGCTCTGTTGGCTCTTGGCCACCTCGCCGCTCCCATAACAGTGTTTCTCAGGTCAATTCCTCTTCTCCATTCCTACTTCAGTGTCCTCAGGTCAGGCCCTTGCCACTTCTCTCCTGGACAACGATGACAGCTCTTCACTGGTGTCCTCGTCTCCAACCTCTCTAATTTATCCTCCACAGTGCTGTCAGAGTGACATCTCTAAAACACACAATGACCCCAATTTAATATTCTTCAATGGCTTCTGAGGATGAAATCCAAGCTCCTTAGTCTACTAGTCAGGACTTTTTCATTTGCAAATATCAGAAATCAACTTGAAGAAGCTCAGATTAAGAAAGAACGAAAGGATTTATTGGTAGGATACTGGGAAAGTTCCTAGCAGAAAAGAACCATAAGAACTGGGCAATTCCTGGGATCCCAGGGGTCAGGGCAGGGGCCTTCTCCACGGGGTGAGGAAGAGGTGTTTAGGGACCCACAACCACCCTCCTCCAGCAACATGCCATGAGGGGCAAGCTGGATTCTTCCACCTCAGCTCCAGCAGAAATCCTAGGCAAACATTATGATTGGCCAGCTTGGGTCGCATGCCCATCGCTTGATAATTATCATGGCCAGTAGAATGGGGAATGTGATTGGTACCTGGGTCCCAGGCCCAGGCCTAGTCCAAAGTGGGAAGAGGAGGAGTGGGATCTGGGCTGCGGAAGCCAGGAAAAGGTGCTGAACTGATGAGGACAAAAGCCCCTCATGATCTGACCCTGCTTTGGCCTCATCACTCACTATGCCCCACCCCGAGACTGCCACCATAGCAACACCAATCTCCTTGCAGTTTCCAGCACACACCAGTCTGCTTTATGCCTCTATGTCTGGCTCATGGGTTTCAACACCCTTTTCCTGGAACATCCTTTGCACCTTCTTTGGTTGGGTAATGCACAGTCATCCTTCCAGATTCAATTCACAGTTGCTTCTCCCCAGAATCCTACCCAGAGGTCTTAGATTGCTTCTTTTTGGGCTCTCAGCACACCTGTATGTCTTTATTGTAGTTACTACAGAATAACACTAAACAATGATGATAATAACAAAAACAAACACACGTAGCACTTACTATATGCCAGGCACTGTTCTAGGCGTTTGGTATATTTTAATTCACTTGCTCCCGTAACAACCCTATGAGGTGGGTACTACTACTAGCAAGTGGAGCTTGCTTTATTGAAGCAAGGAAACTGAGGCACAGATAATTTATGTCACTTGCCTGAGATCACAGAGTTATAAGTAGCAGAGCCAAGTTCAAACCCAGGAAGTGTAGCTCTGGGTTCTGCTTTAGAAATAATTTAACAGGCTTCGGTCTACCCGGCTAGGCTGTGAGCCCTCCAGGGCAGATACTGTGACAGCCATCCTTGCACTGCTGGTATTGGCTAAGTCCCTCATGAAATACTGTCTGACAGAACTGAATGGAACCTCCTCTGTTGGGCAGCAGGAGGAGGAAGAGAGAAGTAGAAAAGGCCACTTGGGCTCTTGGGAGCAGGATCATACAGGGCTGTGGAAGGAATGGAGTCATTGGAGTCCAGTCCCAGGTTGGCTGCATCCTGGCAGACCTGGTGTGGGAGAAGGGACACTGACACCCAGCAAGCTGGTCAGTACCCTACACCCACCAGGTCACCTCTGAGAAAGGTCTCTTCCCAACTCAGCTACATTTTTTCTCTCCAACTTGACCTATTCTTTAAGCAAATTTGGCTTCTCCTGTGGTCAGCTGAGACTTGCCAGCATTGAGCTCTCACAATTGCAGTACTTTTCCACGTAAAACTTGATAAGGCCTATGTTGGGGTATGCATGTTCTGGAGTGATTTTCACTCAGGGCTGATTTTCACCCATTAACTAAATTGAGCTAATCCCTCAGTTTAGCTTCTTTTTCCTACGGTTGTGGGACCAAGGGCCAGGCAGGTCTCTGACTCACTGTCTTTCCTTAAATAAGCCATTGGATGCCCCCTGACTCAGTTTCTCCAGTTGCATATTGAGGCTGAGTCTAATAACCTGCCTCAATGGGCCTTGGAGCTCAGTATGAGGGCCTATTTGTCTCCACTGGGAAAGCTAGTGGCAAGAGGGAGGGACTGCAATCATTATGGCCAGTCATTAAACATGGTCCATCTTTCCTGCCAGTGGGACCTGAAACTTAACTACAAACTGACAGCAAATTTATCAATGTCAAAGTCAGATATGATGAGAGAAGCCTTTTACTGAGTCCTTCCTATGGGTCAGGCATTGAGCTAAACTATTAACAAATACAATTGTCCCTCTCTGTCTGTGGTGGATTGGTTTTATGACCAATTCAAATACCAAATACCCAAATCTGCAGATGCACAAGTCCCATATACAAAATGGCACAGTATCTGCATATAACCTATGCACATCCTCCCGTATACTCTCAATGATCTCTAGATTACCTATAATACTGAATACAATGTAAACGCTATGTAAATAATTGCAACACTATATTGCATTTTGAATTTCTGTTATTATTGTAGTTACTTTTAATTTTTTTTTTTTTTTTTTTTTGAGACTGCATCTTGCTCTGTCACCAGGCTGGAGTGCAGTGGCGCGATCTCGGCTCACTGCAACCTCTGCCTCCCTGGTTCAAGCGATTCTCCTGCCTCATCCTCCCAAGTAGCTGGGACTACAGGCATGTACTACCATGCCCAGCTAATTTTTGTATTTTTAGTAGAGACAGGGTTTCACCATGTTGGCCAGGGTGGTTTCGATTTCTTGGCCTGGTGATCTGCCCACCTCAGCCTCCCAAAGTGCTGGGAATTACAGGTGTGAGCCACTGTGCCCAGCCTATTACTTTTAATTTTTTTATTTTCTGAATATATTCAATCCATGGTTGGCTGACTCCTTGGATGCAGAACCCATGGATACAGAGGGCTGACTGTCCTATCTAATTTAATCTTTACAAGTCTGTGTTGATCCTTTTGACAGCTATGATTAAGTACCTGTAGATGCCAGGATCTATACTGGACACTTGGGAAACAGCAGTGAATAAAACAAAGATCTCTGACTTGTAAATGGACAAGTAATAAACACAATAAATGAGTAGTAAACTACAAGGTAAACCACGTAGTAGGTTAGGGAGAAATAGTATGGATGAAATAGTAGAGCAGGTAAAAGAGACTGGGAGTGCCAGGGAATGGTCCAGGTAGGCCTCATTGAGAAGACGATAACTGAGCAAAAATTTGATGGAGGCGAAGGAGTTGGCCATCTGGGGGAGGGGCGTTCTGGGCAAAGGTCTAAAAGTGGGAGCATGCTGGGGTGCTCAGGGAGTGGTAAGAGGGCACGTGAGGCTGGGAAGGAGTGATGATGGAGGAGATGAGGATGAGAGACAATGAGGGGCCACATCATATGGGGTGTAATATACACAATAATATGTGATAATTATTGCATTATGTAGGCTACAATATTAAGTACCAATATTAGTCCCATTTTATAGATGAGGAAACTGAGGCAAAGAAATATTACATATCTTGTCCAAGGTGACATAACCAAGTATTGGAGCTGGGAATGCACCCAGGTGGTCTCAGTTCAGAGCTTATGTGTGCATCCCAATGCTAACACATGGAAACCAAGATGTTTCATGATATCTTCCCCTGTCAACCAACTTAGGCACAGTAGGACCTAAGACTCAGATATTTGTGATCTGGAAGGAATCCAAGAGATTCCACCTGATTCTTTTGTGGTAGAAGGAATAAAAGATTTTGAGGCTGGGTCTTTCTCTCTTACTGGGTGACACATAATGTTAACCTTTCTGAATGTCAGTATCCCCACCTGAACAATGGAGAAAATCACTCCTGCTTTACAGGGTTGTGAAGATTGAAATGGATGCATGTCCAAGGGCTTTGACAAGTGCTGGTGGTTCCTCTTTCATTTCCTACCACTTCCCCAGCTTTTGGCAGCTGCAATCACTGACAATCCATCTCCAAGTTCAATTCTGCCCTAGACAGAGACAGCATATATATTGGCTGCCTCCACCCCAATCACCACCAGTCCAGGAGGTAGCTTGGAATTAAGTCTTTCTCCAGACTTTGGGCAGAAGGGTTTACCTACGATGGTGGAAGACCACCTCCCTTTTTGTCTCTATTACATGGAGAGTCCAACTTCCTTCCAGGGGACTCAGGATCTGGTGCTCGAGGAGTCTCTAACCTTGAGACTCTGCAGTCCCTTTTCTACCAATTGGGGCCTACTGCATGTGCTCACAGCTCTGTTTAAAGTGTTAGACACATATTAGGTGCTCAGTAAACAGCTGTTATTGATAATAGCACTAGTAGAAATGGAATTCGTTGCTACCAAAAATGTATTGCCAGTTTGAACAGATGTTGGTAAAGAAAAGCTTGGTGATGAAAAGAGAAAGACAAATTTAGTTCAAAAATGTGTCTGACTGCTACTGTGTGTCTGTAGCAGGGGGAGGGGGTGGGTGCAGTGAAACAAACACACCAAGGTCAGAGAGCACACAGACCACTGCTGAGGTTAACCCAAAGGCTAAGGATGGTACCAAGATCATACTCACCTGCGATAGCCCTGGTCCTTTAGGTGGCAAATGGATCCACACATAATTACTTGGCACACACTTAGGATTATTTTAGAAGTAGCCAGTATAAAATACAGAGCCATCACGTCAGACAAGATATTTTGCTACTTGATAAAAACCACCTACAAAATTGGCCTCAGTAGTATAAGCTTTATTGTAGGAGCAATGGAAAACTTATAGTAAATAAAAGCCTAAAACATAGGAAGTGAAGGAAATGTGGAAACTGAGAAATAGGAGAGCTAAGCCAACAAAAGTAATTCTGACACCCTATTACCTACAGGAGCTAAACTTCTCTCCTTTGCAGTTCATCTCCTTTTATTTCTCTTTTATTTATTCATTCATTCATTTTATACTTTCCTCATTAATTTTACACATTTATTTCATTCCTCCTTTATTTATTCCTCACTCCATGAAGGCCATAATGAGCACTGAATGGACTGGAGAAAGCCTGCAGCAAGAGAAAGAAGAGATGCAAAGGGCCATGGCAGAAGTCAGCAGGTGGACAGAGCCTGGGCTGGCAGTCAGATGCCTGGGGTCTGGTCCTTGCAGCGGCACTGAATCACATCCCTCCCGCTCTGCACTCTGTCCCTTATAAAGTAGGCAGTTAACACCTGCACTAGTTTTCACTGTGACAACTGAATGCGCTAATGTTGGTGAAAATGCCTAATTGTGAAAGGCTATCCCCATGCAAATCACTGTTCTTTGGTTATAAGTCAGAGAATAGAGGAGAGAAGGTTTCACAGCTGGATGCCACTGCTAACATTCACAAGCTGGAGCCAAGGGAGGTCTGGTCTTCGGGCATCTCTTTCCACTTACCCACTGGGAGAGAACATGGCATTGAGTCTGTGAGAGACAGTGGGTGAGGCAGGATGACTTGGTTCCCTATGACAGACCCACTGACACATGGAGCATCTCTTTGGCTGGTTAGTAGATAAATATTAATGACTAAATATGTATGCAGGGTAGAAGACGGATGGGTGTCCTGGGAGCCATCACTTTGATTGTCCCTTCTTAGATGCATTTAAGGATCTCAGTATCTTAACTGCATAGAGTGTTGGAATGAAATAATACAAAGCATGGGAGGAGGTGAAGCAAGGTTCATGGGAGGAAAAACAGACCAAAGTCGGGTCACGTGCTGGGGGGCCAAGATGCAAATGTGATTGAGTTGTCCCTGAGAACATAAATGTGGAGATCCTGCTCACATCCTCGAGTCCAGGCTATGCTTCTCTGTCTGGGTGTGTGAGCAGTGGCAGAAGGCCCAGCTGTGCCAATTCAGTGCCCAGGGCCCCTGCTGTGGGCGCACTCCTGTGTATACAGATTTAGAGCATCCCAGTGTATTGTTAGAATATTAGGAAAAAGCAGCATATGGCATGTGCTCCGCATGCAATTCTGCTCCTGCTGTTAACTTAGTTAAATCCAAGGTCTGATTCTTTCTGCTTATAAAAAGGTGCTTTGCACAGGAACGAAAGCCCCAGGCTGAGTTGCTTTTCTTTTCTTTTTTTCTTAATGTTATTTGTTGAGGGCCACATAAATAGTCCTTAAATGATAAATGGATTCAAGAAGCCCATCTCTGCAATGAACAAAGCATCAAGCAAACACTCATGTGCCTTTTCTCCCAGGAAGTGTGTGAGACCTTTTCAGGCATGGATGTGGATGAATTTAGGAAATCCTCAATTTTAATGTTTTACCTTGGCCCTTCTCCAGTGCTCGAACTTCCTGATTCCTGGTTCCTCCTCTTGTCTTCTCCTGTTCTATTCTGGGAAACCCTTTCCTCTGAGCTCCAGAGTCAAAATTGTAGTCCTCTCCTCCTCTTCCTTTTCTTCACCTTCACAGACCCTGCTGCTTCTTCTCCTGCACTTTCTCTTCCATTAACCTCATCCTCCCTTCTCCTACCACAATCACTCTATTCAGGTCCCCCAGCCACCTTGTGCTGGCCTCTCCTTACTCTAATCCATTGCCACATGACCCCCTTCAACACAGCTATGGCCATGCCATGTCACTGCTAAATTAGGGACAATGAACACATTTCGCATTCCAAGCCTTCGTAGACTGACCACAAGGTCTTATCTCTTGCTACCTTCTCATCTAATCCTACGTGCTTTCTATCCTGGGTCACTGCTCCCTCTGATTCAAGCCCCTTCAGGCTATACCAGCCTATCTCTGTCTACTGAAACCCAAACATCACCTCCTCTGTGAAGTGCTTCCTCTCTGACACCAGAGCATGCCTTTCTGGTCTTAGTCATTTCTGTGCCTAAATATTCCTCCCATGAGAATGTGTCATCCATGAAAACAGGCACTGCCACTCACCTCTGTAGCTCTTCACACACAGTAAATATCAAGCCCATTAGAAAAGGAGAAACCTACTGAATCGCATGATGTGAAAGCATGGACACAACAAGTCATCTGCTGGACCACGTAGGGATGTGGATAGAATATGCTGTTTCTTCTTTCTGTTTCTACGTAAGTATAGACAATCAGAGAAGACTGGAATGCCAGAGGAGGAGGAAGACAACCATGATGTCTTATATTTTCACACAGTTATTTAATGTATCCTGCTAATCCTATGAGTTAATGCAGTGGTTCTCAACTGGAGACAATTCTGCCCTTCAGAGGACACCTGGCTATGTCTGGGAACACTTTTGGTTGTCACAGTTGGAAGGTACTACTAGCATTTAGTGGGTAAAGGCTAGGTATGCTGCTAACATCCTAAAATACACAGGACAGCCCTCTGCTGCCACTCCAACAAAGAACTAACCAGGCCAAAATGTCAATAGTACTGCTATTGAGAAACCCTGAATACTTACTAATTAAAATAAGTATTATTAATCAAGTTGAAAAAACTGACACACAAACAAGTGAGGTGGCTTGCCCAAGATAGAACAACTATTTAAGTGGGAGATACGGGCCTAAGCCCCAGTTCCCTGACTCCCAGACCTGTGCACTTTCTCCTGCATTGTGTGTACATCTGCACAGCCAGACACTGTGGCAGAACTGAGAAGAAACAGAACCAACAAAGAATGCTGTCATTACTAAGCTTGGCCGATGTCACAAGGCTGTGGGCCCAGGAGGTAGAATAACTTGGTGTATCTGCATCTCCCCAGGTGTTTTTTTTTTTTTTTTTTTTTGATACAGGAGTCTCGTTCAACATGTTGCCCAGGCTAGAGTGCAGTGATGCAATCTTGGCTCACTGCAACCTCCACTTCCCAGGTTTAAGCAATTCTCCTGCCTCAGCCTCCCGAGTAGCTGGGACTACAGGTGTGTGCCACCACACCCGGCTGATTTTTGTATTTTTAGTAGAGATGGGGTTTCACCACGTTGGCCAGGCTGGTCTGGAACTCCTGACCCCAAGTGATCTGCCCGCCTCAGCCTCCCAAAGTGCTGGGATTACAGGAGTGAGCCACAGTGCCCAGCCCCCTAGGTGCTTTTTAATAGTGTCTCCAAATTATGTAAGACAGTGAGAGGCAATGTCAGAAGCCCAGCAGGCAGCTAAGGCCCATCCCAGTACACCAGGCAAAACTGCTCCAGAGTTAAAGCAACTCCACTGTTCCATGTTACAGAAGGGGTTAAAGGAGATCAAACTACCTCACAGTAGTGGGCAGCTGAACCCTCCAACAGACAGTGACTTTACTGAGACCAAGCAACAGCAGCGTTAGTTTTCCTGGTTCAAAGAGCTGCGGTGAAGTCTGGGAAGCAGCCCAAGGAGAGTAGATATCTTTGGGAATAACATGCTGGGAAATCTAACACCAACCCTTCCTTGGTTACTGAATTCCTTGAGTCAAGAGAGCAGAGAGGTAGCACACTGGCACGGAGGAGGAGGAGCTTAATAGACACAGATCACAGATGCCATTTTTCCTGAGCATTTGGGCCCGTGTCCTAAAACCTATCACCTGCATGAGAGTGGTGGGTTGGAGGGCTGGGGAGGACTGATGTGGACAGGAGAACTTGGCGGGGTGGGCACGAGCACATCCTGAAGTCTGCAAGGTGGCTATGTGTGTCTGTGAGAAGACCTATCTTGGGGGGCTCTGCTGGGCAGAACTGGGCTGCATGAAGAATAAAATTTGACCGATTTGGGCTCAGTATGAAGACTCGGGAGAACTATCTAAAATGGCACAAAGTTCCACGTCATTGGGGTTCAGGACACTGAGTGTCCCTTAGAAGAAAATAGTAAACATATTTTTACTATGTTTTATATAAAAAAAGTAAGGTTACGTGGCTATGCACTAGTTGGAGGGCCTGAACTGAAGACCCCAGCGGCAGGGCTGTCTAGGGGTGGGAGATGGAACCTGAAAAAATCCTGCCCTCACATGGCAGAAAATAGTCAGCTGGGGGCAGAAGACCCAGGTCTTAAATTGCAGTGACAGTGGTGTACATGCATTGCTCTCCCTCTGATGAAAGCTGTTGACTTCAGTTGAGAGAGACTTCTGCTTCAATCTGAGGCTGAATGTCAGGAAGGCCATATAAGAGGCAAGGCCTAAGCACAATTTTCTCCAATTTTATAAACTTGTCAGCAGATATCTCTATAGTAAGAGCAACAGGCTATGAAGACTGGAAACATATTAGCTGTCATCATAAAATAAATATGACATGTTTAGTGATGTCTTATCATTACTATTGTGTAACACCAGAATTAAGCAGTTCACATAATAGCTGAAAGGATATGTTTTGGTTTTTCTGTCCTCTCTTTGCTACCTAGAAGAATGGTTCCAAACCTCCCCTCTCCCCTAACACTCGCGGTGTGAAGAACATGACACACTGGACTTGACTAGCAAAATCTAGTTTGCAATTTAACAGTGTGATCCTGGGCAAGTCATGTAATTTTTATTTTGCAGTTTCCTTATCTGCAAAATGGGGATAATACTACTGCTTACCTTTATTGGGTAATTGTTGAGGATTAAGTGAGATGTTTGTGAAGTGCAAAAAAACACAGGTGTGTGCAAAGTAAGTGGCTTGTGAATGTCAACCATTATGACAAAGGGCTTTACCATATGCCATCTCCCTTCTTTTATTTTTAATTTAATTTAATTTTATTTTATTTTATTATTATACTTTAGGTTTTAGGGTACATGTGCACAATGTGCAGGTTTGTTACATATGTATCCATGTGCCATGTTGTTTTGCTGCACCCATTAAATGGGATCTAATTAAACTAAACGGCTTCTGCACAGCAAAAGAAACTACCATCAGAGTGAACAGGCAACCTACAGAATGGGAGAAAATTTTTGCAACCTACTCATCTGACAAAGGGCTAATATCCAGAATTTACAATGCACTCAAACAAATTTACAAGAAAAAAACAAACAACCCCATCAAAAAGTGGGTGAAGGACATGAACAGACACTTCTCAAAAGAAGACATTTATGCAGCCAAAAAACACATGAAAAAATGCTCATCATCACTGGCCATCAAAGAAATGCAAATCAAAACCACAGTGAGATACCATCTCACACCAGTTAGAATGGCCATCTCCCTTCTTGTACAGCAGTGGGAGATTCCCTCCATCCTCCCAATGAATGAATCTCCACCTAAGTATTGCTCTCTTTTGCCAAATCATTCCACCTAATTAGACAAAAATTTTCATGTTAGGATGAAGTCACCAAGTTCAAAAGCCACTTGCCTCTGGTTGTTTTCTGTGAAGAAACCACTATAAAGATAATACTACATCAGCTAAGTGTACCAGAAAGGCCAGCTTCGCTATTTTATGCCCCATATTGTTAGATAAACAGTGACTTGAGTTACAGTACCAGCTTATCAGTGTGACGAAACTGCTTCATAGTATCTGCTGGTTTCTCAAGATGAACCATGATTAAAATGATAAGAACAGTTTGTAGGGGTGTGACTGCCATATTTATGCCCTCTGGGATATGAGAACAATCTCCAGGGCTGGTCTAGTAACAGCAGCACTGAGACTTTGTTGAGGAATTGGAGCTTCCAACAATGAGTTAAGGTATGAGTTGTTCATTAAACTGGTAGGATCTTGGCAGGGCAAGGAGATTGCCGACTCTGAGAATAGCAGAGTGGCCCTGCTTTTCTCTTTGAGCACATTATTTCTGCTAGAGGTTAGACCCCAGTGTTTTTCTATTGGCTTCCTGGAGGAGGAATAAGGGCTGAGCTGTGCACAGCTGCATATCCTGACCTAGCAGCTTCATGGTAGTACCGGAAACTCCTCACAAGGTCCACTCTGATCTTCCTCAAGAGCTGGTTATGGGAATTCTCAGGAGAAGAGAGGATACTTGTTACTGTGTAACTTTAGGTTTAGAGTTACATTTTCCTAAAGACAGATGTACGTTAGAGGTAGAATTTCTTAGACAAAACCAAACCTGCAATTTGCATATTCTGCCAGCAGGTGACAGCGATATGAACCAAAACACAAGATGTCTTTGCTTCATGTGGGATCTTTCTGCAAATCCTACAAATGTGTAACTGTTAATTTCAATGATTTATTAAAATACATGCAACTTTCAAATAATATTAATCTGTAAAGTTGAGCAATCTTAAAAAAAAAAACAGAAGCGTAAATATAATGTGAAATAGTAAATCTGATTTTTGGTGGTTAGAAATGTATTCCAGTACCAATCTTATGCCTAATTAGAGCAGGCCTTTGCCCAGCTGTGGGCTTCAGGCTATGGCCTTTCTCAGGCTGTCTGCTTCAATTGCACTGGCTTCTCCTTCTCTGATGGCCACTCACGAGGTGCTTACCATTATAATTGCCCTGTTTTGGAACTCCCATCTCCTTTCTCCAAACATTATTATTTATTGAGCCCTTACTTTATACGAGGAACTAAGTGAGATAACTTCATGCCACTTGTCTCATTTCATCCTCACCACCCCAAAGGTTACATGTACTTACCTCCATTTTACCAACGGGAGACTGAGTCAGTGGGTGACTGAGCCCAGACCTGCCTAACTCCCACCCTATGTTCTCCCCACTATCTACCTCCTCAGGTTCAGAGAAAAGAAAGTTTGCGGGGGGTTCCCCATGCTGTCAGGGGTTTCCCTGCACTGTCCCTACAACATTCATTTTCTCCTGTCAGAGGGGAGAAATGCTCTACTTTATTCTTTTTGGAAAATAAGGCAAAGCAGTCCCCCACCCCACCCCCAACCCCACTATTCTTATATTCTAGGGACTCCCTGAATAAGTGTGCATATAATATTTATTTACTGATCCACAGTATTTTGTTGCCCATGAGGCCTTGGAGGGCATTTAATCCAACTCCCTTTCTTTGCAGAAAAATGAAGCAGAAGTGCAGTGTTGCCCCTAGTCAAGCAACTAGCTAGTGGCAGAGGCAGGACTGCAGCTCAGGTTTCCCATCTCACGGTTGGGCTGAGTACCCCCTAGCTTTTCCAAATCATTTGAGAGAGTTCTGAGGAAGTGGCCATTTGAAAGACACCAGAACATTAAAGTAATAATAATAATAATAATAATAATAATAGGTATAAAGGTTAAACTGACCTAAAAACACTGGAGCATAAATAGGTAAAGACATTAAACTGGCTTAAAAATTTTGACTGGAGCATACGAATTTAATAATACCTCAGTAGGTCAGACCAGCATTCATCCACCTAACATTCTGTTCCTGATTGTGGTGTCACAAGGCTCATTGGAGAATATGGGGGATCCATTCATAACGATAACTTAAAACGATTAGAAAATGCTCCCTAATGTCCCTTTAATAACTCGATTTATATCTGTCATCCATGACGCTCTCTAAAAGTTCGTGTCTAGAGTCTATTTATAATTTCAACACATACTGTTTCTGGGAGTAATGATTTTCACACATTTACTACCTACAGTGTAAAGTACTACTTCCTTTTATTTGTTCTAAAACTATCAAGCTCTTTGGCTCTGCTCAGCAGGGCAGGATGAGAAGCCATTAACATCTTTCACCTGAAGAATTATTTTTAAAGAAGCTAATTAAATGTACAATGAAAGCAGGTATGTTACTATGCAAACACATTAATTAGGTCAATTGTGAGGTCCCTACACGTTCCCTGAAAAAGTTCAGTCCACCTACAGAGGTTAATTTTCCCTAGATGACTTGACTTCCAGTTAGAACTATTTCCACAGGAATTTTCTCTAAACAGCTGTATCAACACAGCTTATAACTGCCTCAAAAGAAAAAGTGAAAAAAAGCAAGACCAGTGGGCAGGAATGTATAAACTATAAAGTATAACAGCAATGACATCTTGAAAACACATTCTTTTGTTTTCAAAGTCCAAAACTCTGAAAACAATTCCTCTCTGGACAAAGGGTACACTGGTAATGGTTAACCAACTCCAGCATCTAAAGCTAAAGCTGGGAGATGGCATAGCAGGAAGCATCATCCTGATGATGACTCACAGGGCACTACCTGAATCCTTCCACATCAGGATTTATAACGAAAGCATATATCATGTATTGCTCCTTGTCTGTTTCACTAGCAATAAGTAATAAGATTCCATTGCTCTTCTACTCAGTCCAGTAGCATGAGACATGTTGGGTGAAGATATTCTCCTTGAAGATTCAAAGAAAGGACATAGATAGACAGCACCCTCTGGGTATTCTTTTGCAGCCAGGTGGGGAAAAGGAGAAAGAACCAAACTAGAGAGAATTCCAAATGGAGCTGTTTCCACCATGGTCTCAGGGTTCTGGACTACCTGCCCCAAACAACACAGGAGCAGCCATAGCACTTTTAACTCAACACCATGACTTTGTCAACTGCAGAGGGGAGGTCTACGCCCAAAGAATTTTTTTTCCTCTGAATAGTCACATTGTGGGTGTGTTCTGCAAAGATAGTGCAAAGGTTAACAATCCAAGGTATTTTAGAATCAGTACAGACCAGACTTATTTTCCAGAAGTTGGTTTTTGACATATTAACAAGAGATCTAGTCTCCTAAGACCTAGAATATCCCCAGGGGTTCCTGCATTCTCAAGATGGAGCAGAAGGAACATTGCAAGCCTCAATGCTAACTTTTTTCAAACAGTTCTTTTAAAGGGGACTTGTCACTCATGAGTATTCTAGGTGGGCTAAGTACGGTGTCTTAAACAAACCCTGCCAGTAATTTGCTTGTCTATGGGACCAGCTGGCAACTAGCAAAGGACACTGAGGATGTAACAGAACAAGGCTGTAAGAATTCTCATGCATGGAGGGTGTCAGAGATTTAATAAGAGTTCAATCTTTTAGCCATGCCTGAATTCACAGCATGGCTTTTTCCAAGAAGTGCCAAGTGCTTTAAAGATGACACACTAGTCTTCACAGAGCCTGGGTAATGGAAAGCCTGAGCCTGCAGGGACAGGGTGTGAGGGGTGGGGAAGCTGACTTCTAGCTGTGTGCTGGCCCCCGTGAACGGATCAGTGACGTAGGTAACAGAGCAGCCATCTCCAGATGCCTTATCTCTCTGCCCTCGCAGCTGCTGCTGTCTCTGCCAACTCTCACTCCAGTGTTATTATGAACCAGGATCCCTTCTTCTTCCCCTCTTTACAACAGCGTAAGTTTATCGATAAGTAATGGCAAAAAACAAAGGCACCAAAGAGCAGATAAACAAGTAAATGGAAACAGGAAGATCTACCAAAAAGAAAAAGCAATGAACTCCTGGAAGGTAACGTTATGAGATGAAAAAATCCACCTCTACCTGAGGCCCCAGGCTACTTTGCCCCTAACTGGGCCGGTGACTCTGATTTAGAGCAGTTGCAGCAACACAGCTTGCCTGGATGGTCAATAGTCTAGGCTCCTGCTCAGTTCCTGAGAGGGAAGAGGGTCTAGATGCCTGATGGGGAGCTCAAGTTGCTGTGTGTTAGCATAGTGCCTGGCACACAGTTGTCAAGCACTGATGTCTGCTAACTGAATGTACTTGTATGGCTCATAACTATCATGCGAGGTAGGTGTTATTACATTCTGTGAGGATACTAAGCTCCTAATGGAAAGAGAAGGGGCCTGAACCTAGATCTTATTTTAGTCCTTTACTTTTCCTACAGATCTATAGAAAAGGAGTGTTCCAGGATGACGTGATGTAGAGAGCATGAGGTTGGAAGGGAGGAGACCAGTTTTCTATGCCCAGAATGCTAGACTGGAAAATAACTTGGACAGCTAGTTGAGGAATGGCAAGCAATTTCCTTTTATGTGCTAACCCTGATTTTCAGCAGTGGTTGCTGGCTCCCAGGAGCCCTGTACTGAGGACTCTGGGCTGCATCTGGCTCAGCAGGACAGTGAGCTATGATCAATTAGCCATGTCTGCCACAGGCATGCAAAGGACTGAAAGGACTAAAGATGTCCACCATCCGCCATATTTTCTTTTTCTAGTCCAACCTATTTATTTTATAATAAAATTATGCATCAGAAAACAGATGTATTGTAAGTTACATAGCTGGACAGTAGCTGATATGTGAACCCAGGATTCTTGACTATAAGTCCAGTACTTTTTTTTTTTTTAACTATGTTGGCTATCCTTGTCCTAATACTAGTTTTACTATAGCTCCACAAGTATGGATAAATGTGCTCCCTGTGACTGAGTTTCCTCACCTGCAGATCAGAGGAAATAATTCCTATTTTATCTATCTCACAAAAATACTGACAAATAAAATATAAGAATTCCAGAACTTTGAGTTCTGAGGCCATGTTCTTGCTGTTGTACCATGATGTTATTAGTAAATAGATGTGGAAACACTGAAATGCCTAAGCAGCACTACAAAATGCATAGTACTATGGAAAGTAAGGAGTCTGGGCTCTAGACTCTGCTTCAATTGCTCCATACCTGCAGGCTTCCTGTCTACATCCCCACATGCAGGAATGCAGGAGGGAACCAAGGCTAACAGCAGAAACAGACCCTGGTCCCCCTGCAGGCAGCTGGTCTCAGGTATGTCTCAGAACAGAGTGGGTGGCTGGAGGCAAAAACTCCTGGCAGGGCAGGGCTTCTGCCCTCTTAGATCTCTCTACCCCTCCTTCCTGCTCTCACAGTGGGCGTCCCACTAGTCAATGAGTATGAACTTGTGTTTGGAACCTGGGACACTGCACCTAGACTCTCACCTTTACAGAAAGAGGACGACGGCAGTAGGACCTAGAGGGGAGGGAGGCTGCGTTTCTGGGACTTGAGTTGGTGGTTTCCTCATGTCTTTCTCCTACTTCTGCCCCTCCTCACTGCCCTCATCAAAGGCTTCATCCCCAACTCTCCTGCTCTCTGTCTCCTCCTTCTCTTCCTCATGACTCACTGTCTCTGGTCCTTCAATGAAGTTGCCCACCTCCTGTGTTTCTCTTTCTTCATCCTCAATATCACAGGGATCTCAAGAAAAAGCAACCCCTCTACCCAGACCCCCACCACAATGCACGTTTCTAAAGTACTATTTTTTAGGTGCCTTTTCATAAGAACAGCCCGCTGCATCCACCTTATCTCTCTTTTTAGAGTGACAGTTACCATTGAGTGGAGGTCATGATTTGGCTTAGTGGTGTTAGAATAGAGAGATCACACATCTTCGCTAGCCTTAGATTCATGGGATTGCTGGGCTAAAAAAAACTAACAAGGTCATTTAGTCTAAGCAGCCACTGGAAGCAGATTTCTAAGTACTAAACGTATTCCTGAACACAAAGAGCTCAATAGTTCACAGGCAGCTCGTTTTGAGGGTCCAAGAAAGCTCCTCTCCATTGTGTTTGTTTTTGAATTGTTTCTGTTCACTAGAATGTCAACTCCATAAAGGCAACAAGATTTTTGTCTGTTGTATTCATTACTGCATCATTATTTCTGAGAATAGTGCCTTGCACATGGCAGGTACTCAAATATTTGTTGAATGAATTAATAATTGGTCTTATTTATAACCTGTGGGGCCCTTCAAGATAATCTAATCCTTTTCATCTTCTACATGACAACCCCTCAAATAATTCCAGACAGCTGTCATGTTCCCTGAGTTGTCTCCCTCCCTGAATATTTTATGAAGAATTTCCAGACCCTTTGTCATGTTGGGGTGTTCTCCGAACGTACTCCAGAATTACAAAGCAGCAAGGGGGACACCAGAAATTTTTCTAGCTAGCCCACACTCTCATTTTACAGACAGGAAAATGGAGGTCCATAAAGGTATAGTAGCTTTGTTAGAAGGGGAAGCCTAGACTCAAGAGTTTTATCTAGTTGGAGATGAGCCAACATAAGAAACTTCGTAGGTAAAACAAATCCCAGACCAACACATTTCCCATCATCTTGATGCTGTCCATATCAGTAGAAGAATTCCAAAACAAGTGTCTCCAAGACCAAACCACTGTAGTTTTACATGCAAGCAGACTCTTTATTCATTCAATAGGCATTGAGAGTACTGTATGTGCTATGAACTATGCTGAATTTCGGGGATACAGAGTTGAAACAAAAGTCTCTACACACTTGATACTTAATAGTGTACTGGAGACACCCAAGCCAATAATTAAAATTCTATAAAATAGCCACAGTGACAGAGGGGCAGAGTTGAGAGGGAACAGAGAAGGAGCCCATAAGGCAGCCTTGGGGAGGCAGGGAAGTCTTCCTGGAGGAGGAGGTGGCATTTGAACATCAACAAGACCACACGCATCTGGGATGGGTTTGCGACTGGCTTCAGAACCAACTCTTGCACATATTGGTTCTACAGCTGGCAGAGGAGGCTGCAGGGCTGGTCTTAACCAGACTAATGAATCCCAAAGGCTGTTCTTCCTGTGGACACGATCAACCAGGTCTCTGCTGCCCCAGAAATAGCACAGTATGGTCTTTCAACCAGAGAGCTGAACAGCCTCATGAGAGTCTCCCTGTTGCTGTTGCTTCATGAAAATCCAAGTTTGGCTGTCCTGCTTTGAGGGTGGAGGGAAGAGGCTGGGCTTTCCCACATGCAAAGCCAGGTGGCAGCTTCCCTACTACTACCACCAGAGGAACCTTGGAGGAAGGATGTGACAAAGGCCACGCAGGATGAGGGAGAGGGTAAAGGCAGGTTTCTGCAGACTTTTCAGGAGACTGCTTTAAATGAGCAGGAAAGAACTCAGAGCACACACGCTTCTGAAGCCTGCAGCAGGGCTAGACTCTTCTAAGGAATAAGATGGCCTTTCTAACAGTGGCCTGGACATTCCAGGAGCAGTAGCATTGCTCTCTACCCCAGCAAGTCTTCAAACGTGCAGGCTACACATTCACTCTTTCCCATAGCACAATCCACTGCCAACATGTGGCTTCGAAGCGTCCTGGAGAATGAAGGCTGACTTGCCAGGAAAAAGTGAGCCCACAAATGGATGAGGAACCAGCCCTAGCTTGGTTGCTGCCTGGGAGGATTTGGATTGGATGGTGGAAGTGAATATGTAAACCGAACTCCAGATATTGTTAGGGGCTAGAAACTATGGTCATAAATCTGGGAAGCCAGACAACAGCATTACAGGGCTTTGGGACTTCAGGAAACGATAGTTAGGATAACCAATAAATCTGAGACTTGACTTCTTAACTGAGCCAGAGCAGTGAGAAAGGCACCATTATCTCTGCTTAAGGGAAAGATGATAAAGCTAATCCAAAGGAGACTTCTGTCTTTTGTGAGGCTGCTGATGCGGAATAAGCCATCAAGGCATGCCTCAGTTTCCCTTATTGCAAATGGTGGGATAAGTGGCTAATTAGTAGAAAATAGTGTGGTTTATTGAGGTTCCCTAAGAAAACACTTGAGGTAAAATCAACAAAGAAGCCTTTTTTGGGGGTATGATTTGTATCCTCCCTGATCACTGGTCCACCATTGATCTGTACTATGGAAAGGAAGTGACTTGGAGTTTACAAAATGGTTTTCCATAATTCTGGGGCATGGGGCAGCAGCAGAAGCTGCTCTCAAAACAACCCTGTGAGGCAGGTAATATTACCATTAGTGCTCAGAGGAACCAGGCAACTTACTTGGAGTTCACAGCCAGCCAACAGCAGAGCTCTGACTACAATCCGGTATTTAAACACCAAAGCCAGGCTGCTGCGCTGCCTATATAAATGAATGCAGCACAATTAGAGGGGCGTTAATATATCAGAAATGCTCCCCTGACATTAAAGGCCAGGCCAGTGGGCAGGTGGAACCCTCACAAAGGGCTCACCTGCCGTAGTCCAGGAAATATGTATGAAGTGCCTACTGGGGCAAGGTGCTGTGCTAGGTACTGGGGACAGCAATGTGCAATGTACATAGGTCTGATCTCTGCCCTCATGGTCTCTAGTGGAAGACACAGACAAGATGCATGTACAGTGAGACAAATGGTTGAGAGGGCAGGTGCCAACATTGACCACACCAGAGGTCTGGGGACATAGAAATCTAAGTGGGTTTTACTCCAGTTATCAAGCAAGATATTCCTCTCCCTGAACATCCTTGTCATAGAGATCATTAAACAACTGAAAAAACAGCATGGACTACTACTTTCTGTATATTCTTCACATAGTTTTGAAACTCCTTTGTCTAAGACAGACTTTCTTAAAGTTATTGTAACTGAGCATTTATTATGTGCTGGTAGCTAGGCCCATAATAGGTACTGAAGAGTTGTTAAACTAGCAAATGCAGAATCTTCAAAAAAGCTCTGCAAAGTAGGCATGTTCATACCCATTTTACAGATGAGCAAAGTGTATTCCAGCTTGGAGGTGATGGGAGGTACATATCTACATGAGGCCTGTCAAAGGCTGACTGATAGATAAGTGGCAGCTACCTCTGGTGGCTACCCAATGCACAGTCCATCACAGCTTGCATTGGTTTTTGCATGGACACTGACAAATGTAAAGCTGTATGTGCCAAGAACAGACTAAGAGTGTGCCCTGGAACTGGAGGAGGGACAGTGCTCTGGGATGGATGACCATTCATCCATACCATCCAATGCTGGATGAGTACTCATCCATATCATATTGATACGGACAAAGGGAGGAGGCAGGCTGACAGATGCTGGTCCTGCAAAGTTGTGGTGTTCTTTCCTGGTCTTGGAAGGGCATGCCACCTGTGAGAGGTCCCAGGTGTCCTTGCCCTGAGCACAGCTCCTCAATGATCAGACGGGCTGTGAAGGTGAGTGGCATGGTGACCAGCCCTGCTCTGACTTGGGGCAGTCTGCATGGAAGGGACAGCTGCCTTGCGGAGAGCTATGCCCAGGCAGGTCACTAGGGGACATTATGCAATGGAAAACCATTATTGGGGAGTGGAGGGTTAGACTGCACTTAAAGTAGGTTCTAGTGTCTTGAACCACTAGGGTCTATTGCAGCTTGAGACTCTGCACCCAAAAATCTACTTCCAACCTAGACTCTCCCAGACTCTCCCTGTGCCCTAAGTCTTCTGGGTGACTGCTACCACTCAGGCCTGGGAAGACTGCATAGCTGAGGCTAGGACATGGGGCAGCAGCAGAAGCCGGAAGTCCACAGACAGAGTCAGTGGTGTATTAGCACCAGCACTTACTGAGCACTGGGCATTGACATATCTATGGTACACAATGGGGTTCCTCCCCTCAAGGATCTTGAGGTCTAGGTGGGAAAAGAGGGAGACTATTTTTATTTGAGGATCGACCACAAAACAAAGAAACTGGTTTTGTTTGTGATTTGAGGAATCATTTTCATTACTTCAGGTTTAGGTATAATCTTTATCTCTTCAACCAAATTATAAGTTCCTCAAGGGTGGAACCTTGTCTTCTGTCTCTTACCCTTACCACTGTAGCACACAAAAGGCCCTCTAGGCACTTTTTTAATGAAATGATGTACGGGTAATGGGTTGTAAAAGGTGGGCTAGTCTTAAATCTACTGAATATCACAGGCCTCGAAGGATGAATGGGTTGAAGGGTTAATTAAGAAGGAATTGTGCTCTTGCCCTGTGTCAGGGCACAGGGTGCAAACATGAGCAGCACATGGTTTCTTGGTTCAAGGAGCTCAGTCCAGAGAGGGCCATGGTTTGGTCAATGGTACAGCAGTGTAAGAGGCCATAGAGCCCAGTGGTTATGAGTGTAGACTCTGGAGCCAGATCATTTGGGTTCAAATCTCAGCTCTTAGGAGCTGTGAGATGTTGGGCAAATCAGGTAATTTCTCTATGTCTCAATTTCCTCATCTTTAAGTAGCCATAATAATGACAGTACCCAATATAGGGTTGTTGTGAGGATTAAATGAGTTCAAACATAAAATATTTGCAAACGTATTAACTATTAATATATAGTAGAGGCCGGGACAGTGGCAGGGAAGATGCCTAATTCAGACTGGGGGAAGGGTGCCAGGGAGGGCTCTGGGGAGATGCACAGGTGTCTTCTAGGAGGGGAGAGGGTAAGCCTGGCTGCGGAACAGCATATGCAAACGTCTAGAGGTATCACGGCTGGGAGCTACATGCCATGTGGTGTAGCTCTGCCCTAGTGCCAAGGAGAGACTGGCAGATGAAGACAGGCCAGAGATGTTTCTGGTTCCCCATCTAGGAAAGGTCAGGCCAACAGAGGCTTGGCATTACTTGCTAAGGCGTGTAAATTTTATCTTGAAGGGAATGGGGAACCTTAGGAGGCTTTTAAATAGGAGAGGGTGATATTATCAGCTTTCTATTCTGAGTTGCCTACTCGGGCTGTGGTGCAGAGGACAGGTGGTGGAGGGGAAGCATGTGGAGCCAGGAGGAAGAGGGGCCTGACGGGAGGCCATGGCAGTAATGAAGGTGAGAGGCAGTGAGGGTTGCTCTAAGGAAGTGGGGTGGAGAGGCAAGCAGAGATCTGAGAAAGATCAAGAGGTTAAACAACAGAACTGCATATACTAAATCACCATCACTGACAATGCATTGAGCCCTTGACCACATGTCAGCCCCTGTGCCAAACACTTCGCATGGAGCATCTCTTTTAGTCCTTACCCAAACCCTATGAACCACAGTGTGTGTGAGGGTTGGGGGCAGGATGGGGAGGGAGTGTCCCTCCTCCAGAATGTCCTTAGGAGCTGAAGGACAGATGAGATACAAACTGCTAACTCACATCTGATGACAATAAAAAAGGAGGGTGATTTTATTAAGGCGTAAGTAACGATGACGCCTCCAAAATAGCTGACAAAAGGCACCAGAGAACTCCTGGGCCCAAATTAATGGGGGTCCAATAACTAGGGTTCCCAGGGATGAAGGGCTTGGTGGGTGCCCACTTCCAATTATTTAGGGGATGAACACCAAACTCTAGATTTCCTGCCAGTCTGTTGTGTGTGTGTTAGCGTTTTCACAGATCCCTGCTTAGGCATTTGGACTGGGGAGAGCTATGAGTAAGGCTGGGGAGTGGGGGGGGGGGGGTCTAGAAATGGGCCTGATTTTCCTTATGAATGATCTTGATGTGGGTGTCACAGGAATGAAATCAACAGATGGCAATACATTTGTAGGAAATGAAAGAGACAGATTTAAATCCAGAATCACAGGAACCCTTAAACTGCTTCTATGCGAGGAAGGCATATGAACATTAAATATTTTTGAAAGGATTAGCTCAACTCTGATCTGTCTCTGTCCAAAGGTAGGAGACAGGGATGGGGAGAAAGAGGTTGGCTGTTGTCCTCATGATGGAGCAGGAGGGATCAGAGAGTAACAGGGTGGGCGGAAAGGGGGGCAGAGTGAGGTCCCCATTCATCTTAAACTGTACTGGCTCTTGACAGACAGGGAGTGGGTGGCTGTTTATCTCTCAAACCTCAGCTATTTTCTCCAGCAACAAGGTGTAAACTAACTTTCCTCAAGGCAAAATCTTCAGCTGAAAGAGGGGAAAAGCACATCAAAGGTATAGAGCCTACAAAAGAAGGAGAGACCTGCCACTTTCATGGGAGAAACCCCCTTTCTGTTCTTTACCATGGCACCTCACCCAGGGGTTTTGCTGTGAACCCATCAATCTTTCCATAAAAAGGCAACCCACTCCTCTGATTTCCTGTCCATGGAAGGGAGAAGTTTGGGGTTTCTTTGGAAAAGACAGAGATGGGGTGGGGGTTGGGAGGACTCAACACCACCTACCAGACTTGACTATCATTTTAAAGGATACATCAGTCCCCAGTTCCTTCAATCTCAAACCACACCAAAGAAGACAGGTGGGAGGATGGGGGAAATGCCCTCAACTTGGGTCAGGTCTATTCCAGTCATGGTGAAGATTGTACCAACTGGTTAGCCCTGGGACAAAAAAGCTGAACCCCTCTCAGCTTCTGATATCCACAAACTAAGGAGGCCAAGCACTTCAGGAATCACCATCCCTGCCTCAGACTTTCACCTCTTCTATCAAAGCTGCTTCCATCAAGTTTATCTTTACAAGTCAAAGATGCCTCCTAAACATGGTACCAAAGCAAGATTTTACATGTTGGGTGTGCTTCCACCTGTCTCACTTCCCTGCCTGAAGCCTACCTTCCCAGGGTGCATTAGGGCATCCTGTAGGTTGGTACCAGGTGCCATCATGGCAGCAGCACTTTGCCCATGCTTTCAAAGGGAAACAGGGCTTTTTGATGGGCAAAGAGGAGGATGGAAGGGCCTGCATGGTACAAGATATTTGCCTGCCTCTCAGTTGCATGGAGGAGGGGAAGGGATGAGTCAGATGTTTTCCAAAATTCTCTTCCAGCTGCTTTAGGACTCTAAGACAGGCCACAATGCATTATCTTAGCAAAAATCCAGCAAAACATCTAGTCTTGGATCTGTAACTTATCAAAGACAATCTCGTCAGACACATTTTTGGCACCAAATGAAGCCCATCCATGCAAGTTTTTCAAATGAAAGGTAACTAACACTTTTTCTTGGTTGACTGCACATTAAACTGATGCTAAATTCACAACCTGAAGGCTAGCAGGGTGGTAAAGTAAACAAATACTGGATAATGAGTCAGAAGATACTGTTTTAGTCTTTTGTCTCCTCCTTCTGGCTTTGGACAATAAATATATTAAGGGGTAAGTTATTGGTCTAAAATTCCATTTTTTTGTTGTGTCTCTGCCAGGCTTTGCTCCTTAAGTCTCAGTCTTAGTTCTTTTCATTTACGAAGGAGAGATGATGGCTTCTCTGCTTCCTCTCACAGCTACTGTGAGGAGCAAAAGAAATGTGAATGAGAGTACTTCGTAAGCTTCTACTACCTGTATGAAGGATGAAGGATGGTTATTATTAACATTGCTTGAAAGGTCCAGAATCTTCCCTGAGGACAATTCAGGGGAATGCTTTAAAACATTAGTTCAATGGACTCATGTCTCACAGTGCCACTGCCATTCTGTTGAAAAGACTTCTGACCCAATGACCAATTTCTGTTTTCTTCACTCAGGGTTTTACGGCATCTGGGATCACAAGGCATTATGTTTATTTAGGATACTGTCTGAGACATTTCTTCTATGTTGAATCAAACTGATTGATTTTCATAGTCCTCTCATGCCTAGTACAGTGCTTGCTATAAAGCTGGTACTTGATAATAAATAAGGGCTGTTGACTGGACAGGTAGGATGATGCAGTCCTACGGAAATGAAGATGGACAGAAACTTGCTCTTGTTTACCAGTTTTAGGAGGAGATTTCTATAACCTAACTGGGCTAAAAGCACTCCAAAGTCAGAGCTCTACTAGGCCAAGGGCAAGGGGAGTCTGAGGCTGCTTATGATAGTCTCCCCACTTTCAGAAAAAGGAGGTTGAGAAGTTGCGAATATACAGTGGGTCAAGGGCGGCACATTAAGCTGATGCTCAAATTCAGAAGGCAGAGGGGAAGTGGGATGTTAAAAGTAGACAAATCATAGATAATGAGTCTTAGGGAACATCTCAGTCAACCTCTCAACAATAGTAGAAATGGCCTTCTGAGCATCGGCATTCATTTCATTTGTGCTGGCAGGAATTATCCTGAGCTTCCTCTTTGCAAGCTTCAGGTCATTCACCTCCCTCCGTATTGAATGTGCAGGCTTGGTTCACCACTTTGTGAGACTAACCTACAATCTCTCCTTGCAGGTCTGATCCTCACATCACCAAGCACACACACAAAGCTGTAAGGTTCCTAGACATTCTAAGCTCATAACCTCATCCCAGGGCTTTGAGTTCTGGGTCTGGTACTCGCTTGACTGGAGTTCAGGAGAGACTTGATCTAGGAGGAGATAATCAGAAAGAGCCTTACCCTAGGAGAGGTGGTCAGGAAAGAACCAAGTTCAGCTTAGTAAGTGCAGCAGTGGACACAGGGAGGGGAAACTTGCTCAACACCAGGACAGGAAACGCTGGTTGTGTGTGTGGTGAGCGCAGTCAGAAAAGTCCTAGGGGTTGTTGAAGGTAACAGCCTCTCTTACTGGCCTGCTGTGGTTTCAGAGACAGAAAGCAGGCAATGCCAGGATGATAACGCCTAAATGAGCATCAGTGGGCAGGAGGCCCAGGGATGTCCTCTCATGGCTGCAGCCAGCTCAGGCCAGACCTTCTTAGGGAACTGAGTCCAAAGGATGAATAAGTTAGAACCCATAAGGATACTTTAGAGAAATGGCACAAGTCTGCCTGGGGAAGGCTGGATGGGAAATTACGGTATTGTCAAGGTGTTTTTATGGGTCTACTGCGTTCCCCCTGCTCAGACAGTTAATGTGCCTGAAATCACACAGCTAGTAAATGGTGCGAGCAGGATTTGAACTCATATACTAAGGTTCCAGAGACCATGCTTTTTTTTTAAGACAGGATCTCAATCTGTCACCCATGCTGGAGTGGAGCAGTGCAATCATAGCTCACTGCAGCCTTGACCTCCAGGGCTCAAGCAATCCTCCCACCTCAGCCTCCCCAGTGGCTGGGACTTCAGCTGCACACCACCATACCCCAGGCTAATTTTTGTATTTTTTGTAGAGATGGGGTCTTGTGCTTTGTTGCGTGGGCTGGTCTCAAACTCCTGGGCTCAAGTGATCCTCCCACTTCAGCCTCCCAAAGTGCTGGGATTACAGGCATGAGCCACTTCCTTGGCCCAAAGTCTGTGCTTTTTAATGTTGCCTGCAATCAAAGAGGGGTTAAAGGAAATTAATTCTTGGTGACGGGTGGCTTCTGAATCTCATGCTCCTTTCCACTGTGGTACACTCTTCCTGTTAATCTAACACTTCAACTTTAACAACAGTGAATCTCTCACTTTTTGTAGAAACCCATGTAGAAACAGATCAATGCAAAGTAAGATATGAAGGGTCTAGAGAGCTGGTAACACAAATAATTCAACTCTAATCAGATGTTTTAAGGAGTGTCTTATGGCTAAAAGATAAATCTTGAAATACTTTCAGTATAGTAATTTGGCAAGAGTGATTGCAATAGTTTTGCCATGATATGTTCAAATTATTTGCTGTGCCCAGCTTTCCCAAGCCCTGCTCAGAATCTGAGGTTCCTTTTTCTCTTTTAGGTGAAGCATCTACATAAGCATGATGGTAGGCAGAGGCATAGCTTTGGAATTCTTCTAACCTGGTGTTATATTCTGATTCTGGTACTGAAAGTTTGAGCAACTGACATGGTCTTTCATGAGCCATAGTTTCATTATATGTGAAACAGAGGTAATGTGAGTAAGTGTTAAATGAGATATCATTTGTATAAACGCCTAGCACCTCATGTTCATCTGTGCCCATTAGGTGATGAATCAATGATGAAAATCTGCATTAGAAAAGGATCTGCCCAATGGCAGGCGGGCAGCTGAGATGCAGCTCAGATTTCTAATGGGAACTCAACGGAAATGAGAGAGGAGACAACCTTTGCTGTCACTTTGAGCCAGGAAGATCAGGTGACAAAGGGAGCTCATATCCTTTCCTCCCAATGCACTTGTCCATTCAGCTAGATTATTCCTGTAGACTGTCATCCCACCACAGAGTGGGTTTCTCAGATAAGCGATAAGCATTCATAAAAACTACATTCACTGAATTGAACTGTTATAAAAAACAGACATTTTAAATAAACTCCATCCTTTGAGGAACTCTTAGCTTTTTGGATGAGCTTGGGCAATTTCTTTTTACCTCTTTTTACATGTCTTCTCACCTGTAAAGTCAAGGAAGAAGACTGGGATCTCCAAGGTCTTTTCAGCTTCAGAAGTTCTATCACTTTCCCCTTTTCCAGTATCAGCTACCTAAAAGGAGTAATCAATTTGGAATTGGATGGCAAGTGTGGCCACCTCCTAACCATGTAGACCTGCTGAATCAGTTCAGCATGCAGAGCCTTGGTTTTCTCTCATTACATGGTGAACAATAATACCATCTCTAAAAGTGAGTGTGAGGCTCAATAGGAGTAACATACATGGAAGCATTTTTGTAAACATTAAAGTTCAAGGCTAGCCTTTTTCATTACATTCAAGGTTTATATGGCCCCAACCACCTTGAGCTCCATATCGTAGAATACCTCCACACAGGGAATCCCCATGCTCCATCCCCACCTCTGGGGAATGTCAGCCTGCTGAGTGCAGGGTGATACTAGGCATGTGTGCCTTCTTGGGGGTTGCTGGCTGCACCTTTCAAATGACATTGCTTTGCCTCTTGGTCTCCTCTCCCACCTCCCTTCCCTCTGCTGGTCCTTCCTAGAGCCACCTGGAAGAGAAGAAAGCAATAAGCTTCCTGCCTGCCAGAAGCCAAATGCCAGTGCAAAGTAAGCCTTGGGGGTAAGGTCAGGGAACAGGTGCAGAGAAACCTGGAACTAGCTGCTTCGGACTCTGATACTGCATAGGGACAATGAGGATGGCTGTGCCTCAGGGGGATTTGAGATGTCTGAGGAATGCATCTCAGAGAAACTGGGTCTGTTGAGGCAGCAGTATACCCCAGGTGGTTGTGCCTAGTGCACAGTGGGACAACGTGCTGGACTCTCTTGTCCTTGGCCTTAGACCCAAACCCTCCCAGTGCCTTGGCTCCCCCTTCACCCCTAACAGAATGCTAAGTAAAAAGAAACCTCAGTTCTTTTTATCAAAGAGTCTTGCCTAGATAGGCAGCTTGCTTTGAAAGACAGCCATTCAAACCAGAAAAAGGAGACATGAAAAGCTTACTTTTGTCTATAATTGAGGAACAGAAGAATATAGTAAGTAAATCATAATAGACTAAATTTCCTGAAAAACTCCTACATTCCAAGTTTCTTCTTGAATACACAGTTGAATTCGCAAAAATAAATTCCTAGGGGTCAAAAATGAAGAGGAAGCCCACAACTCAAGAGGTAAACAGCCTCAAAATGTACAAAGCAAAATGTGAAAAAACTGCAAAAAGAGTTATGACCACACTAGCATACACAAATTTCAACAGATCTTCTCAAATGATAGATCAAACATAAAAATTACCAAGAACATAGAACATTTGCACAATACAACTAGCAAGTGGGATCTTAAGAACAACAAGAAATACACATTCTTTTAAAGTATACATAGAAGCAGGCTGGGTGCAGGGGCTCATGCCTTTAATGCCAGCACTTTGGGAGGCTGAGGCAGGATTACTTGAGCCCAGGAGTTTGAGATTAGCCTGAGCAACACAGTGAGACCTTGTCTCTACCTATATTTAAAAAATAAAAAAGTTAAAATGTATAACAGAGATAAATCAGAAATGTTTAGAAGTTGGATGGTATGACCCAGAACTGGGGTTTTAATCTGGTATAGAAGTTGATTTTTGCCAAGGAGTTTGCAGGGAGATTCACCTCAGTTCTGTGCTGGGTTATAGAGGATGGCATCAGAGAATGTGAACACCTGAGACTGGAAACAAATGCATGTGGACTTGTAATAGCTCAAGAGTTCAATGCTACCCTGTAAATTGGCCTGTGCTTTTGAAATGTCTCAATGAGGACAATCTGACTGTCTCGTCCACTTCTTTCTCTCTGGTTACTCTGCTTCAGTTTAACCAAGGGCATTTCTGATAGAACATTTTTTCAATGTTTTTGCTTTTTGAGGATGGCATGAAGACATCCCAAGATTTTCTTTTTAATGGAAAGTCGTAAGTACTAGGGTATAACTCTAGATTCTAATTCTGATGACCAGACATTTCAGGAAGCACCAGATGTTGAAGGTAAATCTTGAAAAAAACCCTCCCAGCATCCAAGGAAGACTCTCCCTCTTAGAATAAAGCCCTAAACATTCCTGGGTTCTGATCCAGAAGCATCCTGCTTTTCTTGGCTCAGCAGTGAGTTTGTCCAATTGTTGGCCTAGGATCCCTCAATCTGAAGTCATTCATACAGCCACAGAAACCATGGCCGGATGTAAGTGGACAAGAAACCATCTTAGCTTCTAGGTGTTCACAAACACTCCTCAGTAGGGGCTGTACCCAAGTGTCTCTGCTTCAAGTGCCAGACCTACTCAACTGTTCGACCATTTGGCTAAAGAGAATTAGCTGCTTCATGAAAAAGTAACTATGTACAGATCCCAAGGTTAAAGGTCAACAGATAGGGTTTCCGCAAAAACTTTATCATGTAGACAAATGCTACCTCTCCCCTTCTGTTCAACTTTGAGGGCCTGGTAGGAGGAATGAGCCCATTAGTAACTTTACCCCGGGCCCAACTCTCAGCCTAATTATACAACAGTCCCATCTCTGAAAGACTTTTCAATTGTGATTACGCAACCCCACAGGTACCCAGATTATCTAGAGTCTCTGTCAGATACAGGTTCTGAAAAGACAAATTTTCTCAAAGACATTTGAGAATCCCAGCAGCCCAGGCACTGGCCAGGGAGGAGGATGTCTACCACGGCTGTAAAGGGCCCTTCAGTTTTCCTAGCTCCTCCCCTCTGGAATCTTCTAGCTAAAGCCATCTGCTCAGCCATCCAACTGGAGATGTTACCCCAGGGAGCTTTGCAGCAGAGACGCCCGTGGTGGTTGTTGTTCTCAGGTGTCAGGGATAGGGATGGGAGCAGCTGCTAACCTTGCCCGGGCCTTTCAGTTCCATGCTGTCAGGACACAACAGGACCAAAGGTCAAGAATTTGTCTGGTCTTGTCGTGAGGAACTAGGCCCACCATAGCTTCCTTTGGCCCTGTCTGCACCCCATTAATTGTTCTCTTTTCCATATTTTAGGATCTACTCTTGATATCCAGGCCTTTAAGATGCTTGCCCAGAGGACAACCATGTTCTTAAGCTTCTTTCATACTCCCTCTCTGCTGCAGACTTGCTGTGGATGAACTGGCCCCGGACACTTGTTGAATCAATCCGCCTTTAACCTGTGCCCTCTCCCTGGATTCCAAACCCCACATGCTCAGGGGAAGTTCTTGGTACTCTGGATTTATTTATTTATTATTATTATTTTTTAGATGGAATCTCGCTCCGTCACCAGGCTGGAGTGCAGTGGCATGATCTCTGCTCACTGCAACCTCCACCTCCTGGGTTCAAGAGATTCTCCTGCCTCAGCCTCCCAAGTAGCTGGAACTACAGGTGCACGCCACCACGCCCAGCTAATTTTTGTATTTTTAGTACAGACGAGGTTTCACCATGTTGGCCAGGATGGTCTCGATTTCTTGACCTCATGATCTGCCTGCCTTGGCCTCCCAAAGTGCTGGGATTACAGGCGTCAACGTGCCCAGCCGGTACTCTGGTTTTAACTGTTCCCAGATTCCTCACCAGACATCCAGAACTCTAGCTGAGTTGCCCCTTTAGATCACAAGTAATTTTCTTTATAAAGATCATCCATGGTTTTTGGAAACCCACTCATGAGATGAAAGTAGACGCCCAGCCAGGCTTGGAGGCAACGTGGAAGACAGAGTGATTCATGGGCTCCCAGGAGACGAGTGAATGGTTCTGCTCCAAGGGTGGAGAACAGCTTTGCTCTTCCAGCTGTGGCTCCTTCCATATTTATCTCTCCAGAGGGAGAGGAGGAGCACAAGTCAGGGAGTCAATGAGAAGTGGGGGGATCCAGGGGTCTGGGGAAGGGCATCTGGCTAAAGCCCTGCAGCTTGAAAGAATGACTATCCCAAGACAAGCAGAGGGTCAGAAACCAAGCCGGTAGAACTTGGGATGGACACAAAGATGAACAAGTAGCTCAAAGGCAAGCAGGAGCCTGGCAACAAATACTGAGAATCAGGCAGCAGGGCCAATTGATCAGACAGGCAGGAGCCCTGCGAGTTAACAGGACTTGGAACAGGCCATGCCAGGCAGGCAGGACAACAGTGAAGGGTCCACATAGCCCAGGAAACATGAGGATGCCTCCTCCTCTACAGAGGCCTCCAGGGAGGGCAGAAGCCAGGTCCTAGTGCAAGCATAGAGAAGGAGGGCCAGGCTGCAACAGGCCTATGTAAGGGGGAGGAGGACCACATGACATCGCCCTGGATTCCCAGAGTCCTCATGACAGGCAGTGTGGAGTGGTACAGAAACTACAGCTTTAGAGTAAGCCAGCCAGGCAGTGATGGCAGGATGCTCGGAGGTATATACTCATCTCCCTCTGCAGTCCTCCCTCTATACCCCCCTTAGATCCCAACAAAGGCAAAGCAAAATGGGGTGTTGCCTAGACCTGTTCCCTCCCATTCTTCCCCAACCCCACCTCCTTTAGGGTAAGTAGACACAGCACCATTTGATCATGCCCCTAAACTGAAATGCCTCAATAAAACAAAACAACGACGACAAAAGAATTGACTGAAACCAACTAAAAGCCACAACAGAGACAGGGTCTCCAGGCTGCTAGGATATCCCTCTCAGACTTCTCCCATCTGTTCTGCTCCACAGAGGCTTCCCAGCTGAGCCCTGCTGTCAGGGGAGGGCCCCTGGCCCCCTCACAATCTGTCATCTTTGACGCTACTTGGATCTTATTTCTTCTAGAGCTGCCAGGGGCTAGGAAGATACCTTGCCTGGGTGTGGGTAGGGGCCAGGAGGGCCATGCATGCCATCGGCACCGGGGCTGGGGTGAGGGGGGTATTGAGGGGTGGAAGGAAGGGATTCTGGGTTGTTGGGAATCCCGGCTAAATCTCAATTTCTCCATACTTTCCCCTTCCCTTGGGCTGCCAAGCCCTCCCATCTCCTGCCATTTCTGATAGGTGTCTCTGGGGAGACCCTCTTCTTTCTTGCTTGCTAATCACTGCATATAGACACTGAAAATAGGCTGAACTCTCTGCTCCTGGCAACTGTGTAGACATCCCTTGGGCTGATGTGAGTTCCTCTCTGTGCTGCCATGGGATAGGTTCTTCCTGCACCCTGTGCACTTTCCTTTCCTGGGCAGGTAGCCATCTCTCCCTGAAGACCTGGACCCTCAGCAAACCTGGTTGGGGGGCGGGGGCAGGCAGTGATGAAAAAACAGGCGGTGGTGACCACTAACTGCTGCTTTGAAGACTAGGTGTGCCGGGTACCTCTAGCCCTGACCCGCAGAGTTAGCCAGTGATCCAGGCCCATGGACCTGGGTCCGAGTCCTGGTTCTGTCCCTCACTAGTTGTGGCACTGCCCTTTTCTGGGCTTCAGCGTCCCCATCTGTAACAGAAGCAAATGAGCTAGATGATTTCCCGCACCATCCTAACACCCTGTAAGTTAAGGATGATTCTGCTGATCTACCACTTGCATTCTTCTGGCCATTTCTCCACTCTTTAATCAAGACCCTGCTGTGACTGGTCGCTGGTAACAGTCACCTGTGAGGTAGCTGAAAGGACAGAGGACTGCCTCTGGTGCTGGGATGGTCCCCTGGGTCTGATCCCAAGACCCTGGTTTCATTACTATCACATCCTGAGCAGCTGAGTGAACCAGGACGCTGGGAGGCGAGGAGGCTAGTCATTTCCAATTTGATTGAAACCTTTTGTTTCCCAAGTCTCCTCAGCAAGGACAAAAGCAAACACTCAGGCAATATCCTGAATACTTCCTGATCATTCATTCATTTGGACATTGATTCGTTCAATCCTTATGAGGCAGTACAACATCATAAGGAGTCACAGGAATTAGTTTGACCTGCTTTCTAAATCTGGCTCTGGCACTACTTAGCTGAGTAATGCTGGGCATGTTATCCAGCTGCTGTGGGTCTCCGTTTCATCTCTAATATGAGGAAGATAATGGAGCTACCTACTTCACAGACAGCGCATCTAAAGCATTTGGCACACACTAGTTGTTGTTATCATCAAGTTGAGTAAGTTGTTCACGGTTTCATGGGGAGACAGACGATGAGCACATAGCTGCCCATCACTCAGTGTGTGCAGGTTTCTTAGCAAAAGACAGGCTCCTTGGTTCTGAAAGCCAAGAAAATAACTTCAACAGGAGTTTGGGGGTTAGTTTGTGGCACAAATCACTCATCCTTCCTAAAGAAAGTGAAGATGGTTCGTGGAAGCTTGAAACAGATTCTCAAATCATTAAGTCATAACAAAAAATCTGTTCTTGAATTGATTTGCCCAGCTCAGGTGTGGGGACTGCCATTTTGGAATGGAGGCTCAGCGTGTGTGGTCTTGGCAGAGGAATAGAAGGTAAGTAAGATCCTGCTCTCACAGAATGGGCATGTCTGATTCCCTTCACACCTCTCTTCCCCTACATATCCCAGCCTGAGCCCCCATGCCGAGGGCAAAGCAACATCTAATTTGCCTGTTTCTGGCAGCTCTTGGACTTGCCAAAGCCTGTACCTGCCGCCACGCATGCCCCAGAAGCCTCTGCCTGCTCCTTCAGGATGCTGCAGAAAGTGCTGACTGTGGATGCCGATTTACTGTTTCCCATTAGCCAGGCCTCTGACAGCCTCTGAGAGCCTGTGCCGGACACAGGCCCACCAGCCAGCTCTGAAAGGTCAGGCCCCAGGAGCAGGAGCCAGCCAGAGGCTTTGCGATGTTGATGTGTCATCCTTTATTTTGTTTTAATAACAAAATGGCCTTATTTATTTTGTTTTAATCTGACAGCCTGAAAATTTCTCTTAGCGCTTGTTGAAGACATTTAGGTGGTCCTGTTTACCCTCTCTTGTCTTCAGATGTCATACATGATGCCCCTAAAAGTGTCCACACGCTGGCTGAGCCAGAGGTGCCCAATGCACATGGCTCTGAGGATGACCTCTCCCAACCCTGACTCCCATTCTTGGTTGGCTGAGCATGGACTCAGTATGGAGGGCACTGGGAGAGGAGGTGGGACACCTGAGCATCAGGCCTGAGTCTACCAGTGCTTGCCAGGATGACCTTGGGCACATAATTTAATCTCCCTAGGCCTCAGCTTGCTTATCTGAAATAGGAATAACTGTTGCCCTAAATGTTTCATGATTATTGTGAGGTTAATTATGAGAGGTCCCCTTATAAAGAAGACAAAAATCATGAAAGGGACCTGCAAAGAATAAAGTACCTTAAAAATAGCTTTGGACACAAATGATTTCAGGTGTTGGTCTCACCGTCCGCCTAAGCCGGAAACTGCACAACCTTCCTGAGCATGAACAGCATGGCTCATATGCTCCAGCATCACCCCACCCTCAAGTCCTTGGCTTGGACAAACTGTAACTCCTTCCCCCAGCCTGAGTGATACTGTTACCAAAGAAGGGCTCAGGGATGGGACAGGAAGTCCCCACAAGGATGTGGCTAGGCTGCAGGCATCATGCCTAGGGATTAGGAGCAGCCAGGGTCCTGGAGGCTTCCCAAAGTCTACAGCTTAGAGGAGAACAAGGAGGGTGACTTCTGAGTGACATGACGTCAAGGGGGGGGGGGGCTCCAATGCCTTCCTCTGAGTTTGAACAGAAAACAGCCCTGGCTCCAGAGGTACAGAGAAAGCCTTTCTCCTCCCCTCTATCTTTGAGTGGGTTTGTAGGGGAGGTTTGTATAGCTGACATGCCAGACACCCCTCTCCAGAGTCTGAATGCTTCTCTATCCAGGGAAGAGGCAGGGCCACAGCCACAACCTCCCTGTTCCTTAAGGCTGATCCACAGTCATCCTCTAGCAATAATAACGAGCATGCTCTGTAATAACAAAAATCACAAGTGTTGATTCCTAATCCCTATGGCATTAGGATAGGGGAGATCTTATTACTGTCCATTTATGTACAGGCAAACTAGACGCTGGCTTGTTAAGGGACCTGCCAAAGGTCATGCAGCTGGCACTGGGACCCAGATCTTCTGACTGGAACCCTGTGCTGGCGAACCAGCAGCTAAATCTTCCACTGGCACAGTGAACAGTTCCAACTGGCATGTACCCCAGAACCTAATGAGGGAGCAGGGTCCACATGGGCCTCGAGAAAAGGAATAATGCAGGAATTCTTGGGAGCCAGAGGTATGTCCAATGGGCTGATGACAGAGCCAGGGGTCCCTTCCACCACCAGAAGGGAATCCTTGTTCTCCTTCTCTTCCTAATCATCCACCCGAACAGCAACCGCCTGGAGAGTTTGAGGGATGAACAGATCTCCATATCCAGTACCTGGGTAGTCTGGGTGACTGTCTGCTGGGGCCCAGGGCTGCCCATTAGGGCCTGAAGGTGTAGGCACATGGCTAAAAGCTACAGCCCAGACCAACCAGCTTGCAGCCTGAGAACTGAGGATGTCGTCCCCCTGCTCCCAAGGAATGTGCTCCTCAGCATGAAAGGAGCTTATTCCCTGCTGTCTTTACTCCTGGCCCCTCACAAAGATATGGCTCTTACAGCTAACCACCAATGCCATTCTCAGGGGGAATGGAAGGAGGTTCACACACATGATCTCAGAGTAACTTACTCTGTTTCCAAAGGAGTGAGGAAATACAGAAATCAGAGAAAACCAATAAAGCTAGGTCCATTATCACTATTTTGCAAAGCAAGTTCAGAGAACTCCCTCCCTGGGAGATAAGGCCATCATCTATTAGAAACAGAATACTAGTCAGGTGTGGTGGTACATGCCTGTGGTCCCAATTACTCGGGAGGCTGAGGTCAGAGAATCGCTTGGACCCAGGGGATCCAGGCTGCAGTGAGCCGTGATTGTGCCACTGCACTCCAGCCTGGGTAACACAGCAAGACCTTATCTCAGATAGACGGATAGATAAATAAATAAATAATTTGTAAAAAGAAACAGAGTAGTCAGAGCACATGAGCTAGACTCCTGGCAAGGCTCCTTGCTGGCCATGAGGCCTTGAGCTAGCTACTGAGCATCCCTGGACCTCACAATAGGATAACTTCCCTCACTGGGTAAGATTTCAATGAGGCCATGCACGGAAAGCACCCCGCACAGTGCCGGGCACATAGATCTTTCATGTGTGTTATTTCCCTTCTCTGTCCCTTTTCCTTCCCAAACAGCATCTCCAGATGTTCCTCGATCTGGACAACTCTCCCGGCACAGGCACACTCACACCTTCTTTACTAAAACCCAAAACAAAAACAACTCTGGAACCATCCTTAAATACCACACTGATTTGGATTGGTGAGAATAGAGGCAACTTGCCTGATGACTCTGCCTCTGTGGGGGAATATCCCACTCTGTGGGCAGCTCTGCTGTTGGTGTGCAGGCACGCACCAACCCCTTCCAGGGACCCTCAGCACCACGAGGACTCTGTTTCTTTGTAAGTATTCACCAGGATGCTCTGCTACTGCTAATTTCCTGTTATTTCTCTTCTCAAAGGAGTCCACAATAACCAACTTATAAATGACAGCCACTTTTTGTGGCCTGTTTGGTGTTAACACAACAGAAGTTGTGGCCCCTCTGTTATCTGTGACAACTTTTTCTTGTCAGTAGACCAAAGTGGTCCAGGGAAGGAAGCTGGGTAAGAAGAAAGCCATGCTATCAACTACTTGGAGCCTTTGGGCAACCCTAGGCTTCCTTAGAAGAAGCTTTGAGGAAAAGAGCTAGGTGCATGATGACAATAACAGCGGCCATAACTACTAACTTTTCTAGTGCTGATACGAATGGAGGGCTGACCTGTCCCCTCACAGGCCAAACTGTGGCAGTATATAGAAAGCCAGGACACAGGGTCAGAAGACATGGCTTGCAGTCTCAGCTCAGCCACTTACTTGATGTATGGCTTCAGGCAGGTTACCTGACCCCCTGAGACTCAGTTTCCTCATCAGTAAGATCAGCATGATAATAGTACCTAGTTCCCAGGAACCAGGGGAGTCAGATGAGAGGGTCAGATAAAGGGGTCAGATGAGATCAGAATGCAGTACAAATTAGAAGGAAAGGGGATATTTGGGACTGCACACCCCACACCAGACTTTGCATTTCCCTTTCACTTGCCAGTCTGCATCCTTAACCTGGAACATGATGCCTCTGCAGACCTGCCCCTAGAACAGGATTTGCCCCTGCTGCCTGTGGAAGGTCACTGACACCTTGCAGTCTGATGCCCTCACAGTCCATCTCCTGTCCTTGCTTTCCCCAACCCATCCAGTGCCCTCGAATGCAGATTAATATCCCAGGCTACACAAGCCACATTTTGTTAACTTCCCATTTGTTTCTCCCCCTCTACATTTTCCCCTAATCATTTGTTTCCTCCCCTATCTCTCCAACTCCTCCTTTGACTCCAGAGTTGTGCTTTTTCTCCAGTGAGCTTAATGCTTCCCTGATAAGACCAGTTAATCCTCTGCTGCTCCTCTTTTGCAGAGATGGAGGAGATTAGAGGCAAAGGGTCATCTCCCCTCCAAGGGCACTCAGGACTTTAATAAAGGAACTGGATCCTGCTTTCCCAGCTGATGCTCTAGACTGGCATCCCTAGTGTTTCTGCTGAGAAGCAGTTCTGGTTATTTCCAGACGGTGAGCCTCCTGATTGGAATGAAATGGAAATGGTGGGGGGAGAATGGGTATTGGTCAAGTGGCCTGGAGACTCATCAGGCTCCCTGGACAGATGGGCTGATCTGGTCCTCAAGAGCAAAATGCCCAACTGTGTGATCATCTCTATGGTCACCAATGAGGGCCACACTTAAAGCCACACTGGATATGTAGCAGCATGTAACTGGTAACAAGAAGGGGAGCTCTAGCTTGGGGGACATAACTGTACCAGACAAGGCCTTTAGCCTTCTCCTCCACAAGTCCGGGATTAATGAGTTAGTGATGCAGGTGGAACAGTGCCATAACAAGGTCTCCTTGGGTAGACACTGAATGCCACTTTACAGCAGGTAAAGGCTTCAGTGTTTGCTGAACACCACTCCCAGTGTACAGAACACCTCAGGGAGACAGAGGAAGTGACAGAAGTAAGCCCTGTGCTGAGAAACAAACCATCTGGTGGGGTAACACAGGACAAATAACGCAAAAGCACAGCGGAGTTAAACTATATATTAGTGCTAAGTAACTGTTGGAGTGTCTTGGGTTCAAGATCTTTGTGGGTTCTGGCTTAGGTTTAACATGAAAAGCTAACTTTGAAGATACATTATTTGTTGAAGAGGACATAGACTATTTGAGGTCAGAAAAATAGTTCATTCGTTTATTTTGTATCAAATGTTTCTTGAACATCTGCTATGGGCCATGCACTGTTCATAAACAAGATGGACATGACATCTGCTTTCATGAAATTTACACTGTAGTGGACAAGTCAGAAATTAAGTAAACAATTATATTCTCACTAATTATATTCTTAGTAATGGTAACCAGTATAAGAACAGGGCATCTTGAAGGAAAAGAACAGGAGGATCCTAATTTCAGCTGTGAGATCAGGGATAGGCTCTCAGAGGAGATAGCGGCTGAGACCGGAATGAGGAGCAGGAAGTAGCTAGAGCAGTGCAGGGAGGAAGCACACTTCAGATGGAGGGCGGCATATGGAAACGTTCTGAGTTGGGATAAAGTTGGTTCTTTTGAAAGACTGGAAGAAGGCTGACATGGCTTAAGAACGTTTCAGTTAGAATGGTGATTCAGTTAGAATGGCGACCATTAACATTCAGTTAGAATGGCGATCATTAAAAAGTCAGGAAACAACAGGTGCTGGAGAGGATGTGGAGAAATAGGAAAACGTTTACACTGTTGGTGGGACTGTAAACTAGTTCGACCACTGTGGAAGTCAGTGTGGCGATTCCTCAGGGATCTAGAACTAGAAATATCACTTGACCCAGCCATCCCATTACTGGGTATATACCCAAAGGACTATAAATCATGCTGCTATAAAGACACATGCACACGTATGTTTATTGTGGCACTATTCACAATAGCAAAGACTTGGAACCAACCCAAATGTCCAGTAACGATAGACTGGATTAAGAAAATGTGGCACATATACACCATGGAATACTATGCAGCCATAAAAAATGATGAGTTCATGTCCTTTGTAGGGACGTGGATGAAACTGGAAATCATCATTCTCAGTAAACTATTGCAAGGACAAAAAACCAAACACCACATGTTCTCACTCATAGGTGGGAATTGAACAATGAGAACACATGGACAAAGGAAGGGGAACATCACACTCCGGGGACTGTTGTGGGGTGGGGGAAGGGGAGAGGGATAGCATTAAGAGATATACCTAATGCTAAATGACAAGTTAATGGGTGCAGCACACCAACATGGCACATGTATACGTATGTAACAAACGTGCACATCGTGCACATGTACCCTAAAACTTAAAGTATAATAGTAATAAAATTTTAAAAAAAAGAACAGAAATTCAGAGAACAGCAAGAGAGTTTCTTTTTTTCTTTTCTTTTTTTTTTTGAAACAGTCTCACTCTGTCACCCAGGCTGGAGTGTGCGGATCTTGGTTCACTGCAACCTCCACCTCCCAGGTTCAAGCGATTCTCGTGCCTCAGCCACCGGAGTAAATGGGTTTACAGGCGTGCGCCACCATGACCAGCTAATTTTTGGAATTTTTAGTAGAGATGGAGTTTCACCATCTTGGTCAGGCTGGTCTTGAACTCCTGGGCTCAAGTGATCCACCTGCCTCAGCCTCCCATGCAAGAGATTTTCCCATTTTATTCCAATTGCAATGGTAAGTTATTAAAAGGTTTAAGCAAGAAAGTTATAACATCTACATTTTTAATATATCACTCTGGCTGCTATGTGGGAGGCAGACTGGAGGGGGACAAGAATGGTGGTGACAGGTTCAGTTAGAAAGTCTCTACAGGAACAGGTGACAGTTGATGGTGACATGTCTTGAGATGGTAGCAGTAGACAGACAGTGGTGGCTGGATTACACACATATTCTGGAGATGGGATCAGTAGGATTTAATGATGGGCTGGATGTGTGGGGAAATATCTAGGGTGACATACAGATGGTTTCGCTTGAGCAACTCCAAGAGTGGAGGTGTTGTTTACTAAGATGAAGAACGGCAAAGGTGCAGATTTAGGGTGGGAGCTATAGTGGGAATAGAGAGTTCGGGTCTGGATACCCTAAGCTTAAGATGTCTTTCATTGTGTCATGTCATCATTGTGTGAAGACACACACACATCTGGACTGGAGGTGACTGTATATCATAGAGGTTCTCTCTCACCATTAGGATGGATGAAATTACCCAGGGAAAGCAGAGAAGCAGAAGAAAAAAGTCCCATTAACTGTATTTTGAGGTAAGATGGAGTTAGAGGAACAGCAGAAAAATAGCACAGAAGCTAAAAGATGGGAGTAGTTCCACACAGAGAAGCCTGTCTACAAGGAATGCTGCTGAAACGGTGAGTCTCTCAAAAGTGTCTGAGGGATTCGGCAACATGGAAATCACAGACGAACTTAGCAAGAGCAGTTTCAGAATGGATAGAAATCAGCTTGGACTAAACTGAACAGGCAACAGAGGTGAGTAGGTACAGCCAAATCCTCAATCATCTTGGCTCTGGAGGAGGAGTAGAGGAACAGGCAGGAGCTGTCTCTTGAAGCTATGACTTCCTGAAGTTTCACACAGGCCAAAGTTTTCCAGATTGGCAGTGGAGATGGTTTCCATACTATCAGCCCTAGCCTGACCATGGCGAGTTCCCTTATAGCCCCAGAAGACTCAAAGAGAATGAGAAGGGCCTTTAGCTATTGCTGGTTTTCCCTGACCTTGTCTTCATCTCATTCAACCCTGGCACAAGAGCCCCATTCCTTGTTCAAATCTTACTCAGGAAACCTCTTCAGCATTGTACTCCAACATTCAAAACTGTTCCATTATAAACATCTTCCACCTCTGTTGGAAAGCTTCTGCATACTCAAGAGGTATAAAGAAGATAGGAAGAGCCTCCTGACATCCTCTGTCTGGTCAAGATCTGACTTTAATCTTTTCCTTTTCCAGACTGTGTTATTCTGGGCCCACCCAACAGACCCCAAGCTACCTTTCAAACCTCATCTCCTACTGTTCTTCTTCTTGAACACTCCACTCTAGCCAACTTATGCCCCCTTAAAAACACCTTCTATTTTCCTACCTCCATATCTTTTCTGGTTTTCCCCTTTGGAATTAGTCCCTCCTCCTTGCCTACCTGAATATTACCCATACCTCAGAGTTCACCTTGAGTCCATTCACCCCTAGAACACCCTGCTTGGCCCTCCAGCTCTCTCTCAGGCATTTCTTCCACACCACCAAAGAGCACTGCTTTTCTCTGCATGTGTCGTCTTATAATGAGAAACAGTGAAAATTGCCTGCATATTCCTTTTTCTGTGGTGCTGCTGCCTGCACAGCAGAAGCATTTGGTAAATGTTTGTATATTGACAGGTTGATTGAGAAAGTCAGGAGCCCTTCCTCCCCAAGGGATGAAGACTTGCAGCAGTCTGTTGGAGGCTGCAGTAGCAAGATTTACCAGGGCCAAGTGAGAAAAAATACATGCCACAACTATTCACCAGCCTGGTTTCTATAGAATCATTTGAGAAAGTGCCATGGCAATGAGTTCAAGTTCAAATTAAGCTCTGGCCATCATGGCCATCAACTATTTCAAATGTTCTTTTAGAAGCCTACCCCTTCTTGGAAAAGTTTACAATTTAAACCACAAAACCTCAGGCTTTCTTTCAATCCTGTAAACAGAAGTTTCTTGCCATTTTATGTTGTGGATTTCCTCTGGCACAATCCTTTTCAAAATATTGAAAAGGCAGTTTTCTAATCCAAACCCTTTCACCATATTGTGGTTCATGTTACAGAACACTGCACAGGGGTGAAAAATCACTCCATGCTATTTTTCACAATCCAGATACTGGCTAAAGTAGACATAATAATTAATAGACTGCAGCAACTTTCATGCAATATGAGTTCCCATTAAAAAGTTTACACTAGCAAAATTTTCTGGGCATAAATATCTTGTGGAAATTGGTTCATTCAAATCTGGGCTCCAAAGTGGCCTTAAACACATAGCAATTATTGCAACCATGAAGAAACAGGTAGACTGTGGACACAAATCTATAATAATATGCTTTATGATTTATTGGGGGTCTATTTTTGCTCTCCTATATCTACATGAAAACCAATAATCTTAAAATATCACAAGCGACGGTTTAAAAACAAAACTTCTTTCCAAATCCCACATGCAAGGATTCAGTGGGGAAGGGTCAGGAATCCTGTCACTGAGTCATATCCATTACAGTTGGTTCCAGTGAGGACATACCTTCCCTATAGATTCCAGGAAGTTCAACTACCATGTCTGTTTGTATTTCAACTTGACTTCTCCTAAGGTAAAGTAAGTTTTACGGAAATAATTCTGTATTTATATATTTGCTTTTACTTATTCATAAGAGATTTGAGGCAACAGAGAGCTCCGCTGTGCAGTCTTGGGAAAAGTGAGGCTGCTTCTGCACAGTCACTCCTGGCCTCCTCTACCAGGGGCCCCAGGCTGTTGGGAGCAGTTGCTGTCCTCCAGCAACCTACTGCCATCAGGGTGAGGCCAGGGAAATGAGAGGGAGGGCTCTTGCCCTGCCTGTGGCTTTCTCTGACTTGGCTGGAAACAATGGATTTATTTTAAAAAGCAGTTTTAAGAGACACATGTGCTCACATACAATCATTCTTTTGCAGGTATGTCGGTTTTTAAATGGCATGATTCACCCCAAATAAAATATCCCCCATTTCTCATATCTAGCTGTCTTCCAGAAAGAAGAATACAGTGTGCTGAGGCATATTGGAAACTGGGCCTCACATTTCTTCACTAGAAATTGAGTTTTCTCTAGCATTAAGCTTTTGTGCTTAAAGAGAAAAGTGCAAAATCTTTGGGAGGAAAAAAGGAAACAACGACCTGTCAAAATTTCTTTTAGCGCCTATGACTAGTGTTAACTGACATGCTCTCAGAGTGCAATAAAAAGCCTGCAAACTGCTGCTAAAAAGATGGTTTGACCTTTTAAAATGGGAACTCCCCCACCCCATATCCATATTAAATAAGCGAACCTTGGGAGCTCTAGAGTTTTAGATTAATGAGTGAAATGAGGTTGAATTTCCAGAAAAAGGGTTTCCCTGTAGGCTGCAGACTGGCTAATTAGGGTGTTCTAGACCTACATTGTAACAGCAGGTAGAAGGCAGGCCCTAACCTTTTAGCTATTGTCGTTGCCATCTGCTCAGAGTCTAGTTCTGAAAGGAGGCGGGTGCGGAGTTATGAAAATTTGGTAAATATAAAAGTCCTGGACGCGACCGCCCGTAGCCTGCGGCCCCTGGCGGTTGAGGAGCCGCGGCGATCCTTGGTCTTCACCGCAGCAGCCAAGCCCGGCGCGCACCAACCGGCGCTGCTGAAAGTTGGAGAGCTCCCAGCTCGCCGATAGAATTCGGCGGTGGGCGCCAGGGGAATCCCTTCCAGTGCCGCAATTAGGAAAGTTTTAACAAGTAAGGACCCTAAGGAGACAAGAGACCCATCCTTTCCTTTAGCATAGGAAACACCCCGCGCCGCGCCAGCCGAACGCTGCTCGCACAAGGCTATCCGCCCTGCTTGGCCGGGACGCACCCGGTGCCTTCCAGCTCCCCACCAGAACTGGTCCAGGGGGCGCGGAGACAGAGGCAACTATGTCCGGCTTGTGGTTCCAGACGAAAACGCCTCCGGGATCCCTGGCCGGGGGGACAAGGGTTCGAATTCAACAGTCGCGAGGGCAAGGACAGAACTACCAACTCCCGCTCAGATGCCCGGGACCTGCTCTTCCAAGCCCGCTCCGGTTTCTCCAAAGGACGCGCGGCACAGGCACAGCCCATGCGCCCCCGGCACTCCACTCCACTCCTCTATGGTTTCCCCCAAACTCTTGCCGGGGAGCCCCACAAAGCAGAGACGGCGCCCTGAAACTCGCCAGGCATTCGCCAGCCATCCCCACCTCCGCCTCTCCAACCCTCCTTGTCGCGTTCTTCCCGCCCCGCACCGTTCTCCTCGCGTTTCTGGGAAGTCAGAAGCAAACCACGAGAAAATGCCTTCGCAAAGAGCCTCCCTACACCCGCCCTGTGACTGAAACAAAAGCGTAGGGAGGAGGGAGGTGGGAGAGGAGGCTGGAGGAAGGTTTAGAAAGACGATGGGGACAGCAGTAGGAAGGAGCTGGTGAGGGGGGTCAAGGTGGCAAGCAGAGCTGGGGGCCCAGAGTCCGCTCCCGTGCCGCGCGGCGGGTCGCTTACATGCCCAGGTCGCTGTAGGTGTTGAAGAACTCCATCTGGTTGCATGCCTGAATCCAGCCCACCACCCAGGTCTCGTGGCGGGGGATGGGGGGCATGACCACACGGGCGGAGGCTTTGAAGTAGGGGGTCTTGTAGCGCAGGACGATGGGCGAGGTCTCCTCGATGCGCGTGGGGCACTGGTCGATGGTGGCGCACACATCGTACACCACGATGTTCTCGCGCCGGATCCGCGCCTTGCAGGTGATGCTTTGGATACAGCCCATCCTGCAGCACGGTGCCGGCACGGCGCTGCGTGGGGCAGCGCGGGGGCCCGCGCGGGCAGCCTGGGGCGCCCGTCACGCCGGCATGGCGACGCGCCGCTCGCTCCCGGTCAGACTCAGCTCGCACCTAGGAGCGGGGAGCCGCCGGGCATCCTTGGGGAAGCCCCCTCCTCTTGCAGCCGCGCGGGGTCCCCGCTGCCCCGACGCCCGCCCACGCCCGCCCCCTCGCTCCGGCAGGGCGCGCGGAGGGTGCACTCCTAGGAGGCGGCGGGTGCCCTCGCCGGCTCCAGCGCCCGGGCGGAGGGCAGGGAGGGGAGCGGCGCTGCGAGGAGTGGTGCCCACCCCGGGCCGGAGCCCCCCGCCCCTCGCTGGAGAGGAGGAGGCGGCAGCGGCGGCGGCATGGAGCCGGGGGAGGGCGGCGGTGGTAGCGCCCGGTCTGTCTGCCTCCGCGGCGGCAGCAGCAGCAGCCGCCGCCGCAGCCGCCGCTGCATGAACCTCTGCACCGCGGCTGCCCCCCGCGTGCAGCGCACCCAGCGGCGGGCGAGCGGGCGGCCCGAGAGGCAGGCGGAGGCAGCGGCGGCGGCGACCGGAGCTCCCGCCGGCCCCGCCCCGTAGCCTGACCACACCGACACTCCTCGGCCCGGCTGCCCCGGCCCCGGGGGCGCCAGGAGGCTGTGGCCCGGGGTGGAGAGCCCCAACGGCTGGGGCAGCACAGGACGCGCTCCGCGGAGGAAACTGGCTGTACGCCATGAGTTTTGTCCCTATCCGGCTGCCGTCCGGGTAGGGGGGGGTAATGTGTAAGGGTGGGGGTGTTTAAAGGGCCGCTAGCGCCGGGGTGGGGCCCCGCACGTGGGGCTGAGGCGGGGCGGGGCCCTGGTAGGTGGCGCCGTGGGGTGGGGGTGGGGGAATAGGGCGGGCCCAAGCGCCACCGGGTGGGTGAGGCCGAGCAGGGCGCGGCGCTGTCCAGAGTCCAGTGGGGAACCCAGTGGCCCAGTAGGGGCTGTAGAGTGAGTGTTTCGGGCAGCAGAAGGGTTAGGGGAACAGCTTTATCAGAGATTGGTCGTTATTCAGAATATAGCTTGTTGGATTAGACTTAGGCTTGAGCCTTTTTAGTATCCTACTTTCAGGAAGGGTGAAGGGCGGGCTCCAGCAGCGTTACTAAATGCAGTGTATTTGCCTGTTTGCCTGACTGGGTTTGTTCTGGAAGCTCTTCTTTCCACCACTGTGTGTAGTGGGGATACCGGAAGAATCCCTCCGTACTCCAACACTAAGTCTCTCACATGCCTGAATTTTGGCAGACATTGGGCATTGTGTACAGTATGACCACGGTCATGTGTCTGATACTGCAGTCTAATGTGCCAAACAGGAAAAATATTTAGCAGATGCTTTTACTAGGCATCTTCTTACATTTTTATTTTCAAAGCCAATAGCTTCTTTCGAAGTATTTCTTCTCCGATCATTGAACATTTGCTGGATCTGCTGCCCAAGTGTGAAATACTGACTAACAGGCCGCAGGAGGTGCTAGAGTTAGTCTTTAGCTAGAACAGATGTGACGAGTAATTTAAAAATTGATTGAGGTCTGAAAGCACTCTTCATCCTTGTTTTAACTGTTCTGACACCTTGGTTCACTTTATAGTTAACAAAAAAGCAGTTTTTCCCTTTGATGACTTGTCTCTCTCATTTTACCATGTAGCCACAGACCTCAATCGCTGGTCCTTTCATTCAGCAAAGGCTGACTGCCTGCCTGGCAGGAGCCAAACATAGTGCTAGGTACTAGGGATTCAAAGTTGAACAAGAGCACGTGGATCGCTGGAGAAAATAAACCTGTTAACAAGTTATTATAGTAAACTGTGACACCTGCTTTAGTGGGGATGTGTATCCAGTGCCGTGGAAGGCCAGACATGTAAATCTCTGGCCACATGTCAATCTCTCAGTGGCCAGAGAGCCACTGAGAGATTTACATGTGACTTTGCTCAAGTAGTGACATTTAAATTGAATACTGACAGACTATAGAATCTCATTGAAAAGAGAAAGGTGAATTAGTAGTACAGGACCAGCATTTGGCAAATGCAAAATGCATAGAGATGAAAGAACTCATCCTGTACTGAGGGGGAGAAACAACTCACAGTGAAGGCGTTTCTCAAAGTGTTATGTGTCGACCATGGGCATCAGAATCACTGTCCAAGAATCAGTTGGGGGTTGTTGATAGACCATCTTTTTTCTTTTTAAAATTAAGACTACAGACTTTATTTTGATTTTACTAGTTTTTCCACTAATGTCTTTTTTTTTCTCTAGAATCTAATCCAAGATATGATGTTGCATTTAGTCATTACATCTGCTTATTCTTCTCAGTCTGTGACAGCTTCTCAGTCTTTCTCTGTTTTTCATGACCTTGACATTTTTAAAGAGGACTGGTCAGATATTCTGTAGAATTGTTCCTCATTTGCATTTATCTGATGTTTCCTCATGATTAGACCAGGGTTTTGGATTTGGGAGATGAATACCATGAAGATGAAGTGCCTTCTCATTGCATTATGTCAGGGTACATGATAGCAATATGACTTGTTACTGGTGTTATTAACCTTGATCACTGGGTTTGGTGAATAATTTTTTTAACTTTTAGGTTCAGAGGTACATGTGTAGGTTTGTTATATAGGTAAATTGCATGTCATAGGGGTTTGTTGGTCAGATTATTTTATCACCCTGGTAATGAGCATAGTACCCAATAGGTATTTTTTTATCCTCTGCCTCCTCCTACCCTTCACCCTCTAGTAGGGCCCAGTGCCTTTTCTCTTGGTAGAACCTTATCTTAAACTTCAGTGGAAGCCAATGAAGGCAAGCCATGCATTTTGAGAAAAATTACTCTGCATCCATATAGGGAATAGAGGAGGCAGAGTTTCAGAATATTGTGATGACAGATACTTTGACCCTCGGCTAGCTTGGGGCAGTGCTGTGGGGCTGGAGAGGCCTGGCTGCATTTGCATTTGAGAATCACTTAGGAGGTGAATGTATTTACTTGGTAACTGAAAAAGGAGATAGAAGGGGAAGCAGCTTGGGACTGTGGGTGACGTCATGTTAAGTTCGAGGTTCTTGCAGGTATTTGAGGGGCAGGGTGGGGTCAGAGTTTGAGTTTCAGTGGTTATTAGGTTCCAGGCAATAGACCAAAAGGAAAGCATTTCATTGGGGAATGTAGTTATGTTTCTTAATTTGAGTTGCTTGTCAGGCTGCAGTTTTGTGGATAACTCCTTTGTCTTCTGGTGACACATGTTAAACCTTCATAAACAGGAAGGGGAATGGCAGCTTTTCCCAAAATATAGGGAAATCACATAAGGAAGAATATCTTATTTTTCAAACTTAAAATAAGATTTTGTTATATTTAGTAAGGCCAATAAAATGTAACATTATTCATGGACTCGGACCCTTGACATTCTCAGAGGGTTCATCCATGACCTTGGTGAGTCTCCAAAATCGTGAATGTCATCATGGCATATGATTTCCACCATAAAGTACAGTAAAGTGTAGCTGAAAAATGTAAAGAATCTTTTTAGACTCTTAATGGTTCAATGAATATGGGGCCAAAGTAATTTCTAAAGCTACTTAAATAAATTTTGCCATTAAAATAAACTTCTTACTTCATTACCTTATATCTTTACCTTATTAACGCCCTATTTCCCTGACTCTGTGAAGAAAAAAATTGATCACAGTATGAGAATTATTGTGCGGATGTCGATGAGAAAGGAAGGAGAGCTAAGTGGTACTGGGACACAAATGCCAGTGTTAGGAGTGGTCATTCACTAGCTGAGTGGCTGGCAAGTACACTCTGGCCTCCTGGCAGCCCCATTCAAATTTGTGTCTCAGCAAATTACCTCATGACAGGGACCTTTTGGATTACTCACTGGGGGTTTTTATCATTCATGCATATTCAATCTGCAAATGCCAATGCAGGGCTATCTGTAGCTCAAATGAAATCCCCAGAATCTGCAACAGTTTCTCTGTGCTGTTCTTCTAAGTTTCTCTTTCTGTCTCCTCGTGGTAAGTCCCTTGCTTCTATTAACACCTTTAAAGCTATTTCACAGTTCCTCGCTCACACTTGTCTCTCCCAATAAGCTGTTCACTCCTCAAGAGAATGCACCATCATGCCCTGTTGCCCAGCCCAGTGCGTGGCACCTAGGTGCTGCTCAATAAACATTTGAATGACTAAAAGTATTCTTAAAAATCCAATAAAACATTATTTCCCATACATCATATTTAGTAGAGTGCCAATAAAATTTAACATGATTCTGTTGGACCCTTGACATTCCCCATAAGCTTCCCTATAAGCTCTGTCTCAATACCTGCAGCAAGCGCATGTTTTTATTCTAATTCTTTCTGCACTGTACCTTTGTCCCCCCACTCTTTTCTTAATGTGGCTCCTTGATGTTAAGTGATGCCCTTTGTCTTCGAGCACTATACATGATCTCAAGGGTTATCAGTTCTAGACACCACGAAAATGGGAAAACTCCAATGACAAGACCTTGACAACAATCATTCCTTGTGAATAACTTCATTGGAGTTCATTCTCAGGGCACAGAACAAATGATCCTTTGTACTTCAAGCTTCTGATGTTCTTGGGCATGACAGAGCTCCTCAGTTCCCCGAGTTGGAGCTGTGCTGTACACTCTCCAGGATGCTGGCCTCTGTGTCCCCTTTACAATCCAGTCCTTTAGCTGTAGATGACTCGGTCGTTCCAGAAACAGGGTGATCTCTGACTTTATTTTTCCTCTTGATTGACTCATTGCGCAATTTGTCAAGTGAGCTTTTTAGAAACTCTGGGTCACAAGGGCCTATTTTCTAGTTGACCTTGGCAAGAGTTTTAAGAAACTATAGAACAGACTACCAAGAGATGTTGAGGAATTGCCTCTGGAGCTGTTAAAAACAGAGATGGATTTCTGTCTCACTTAGATGGCCCAAAGACAGGCAAGAGGTTAGCCTCAGGCCCAAGACTGCAGGATTAAGGACACAGCTCCTTCTTGGTTGTGAACTCTTCCTACCACTACTTCAGAGCCAGGGTTACTAATTTCTCTTCTAGAACGGGCTAAGAAACTCAACATGGAGTGGAATATGGCAAGGGACTCAGGCACTTTGCAGAAGTCATTCAGCCCAAGATGTGGCAGCTATTGTGTGGTTCAAGTAGTCAATATTTATCAAGCTTTTTCCACTAGCCTTGCATTAGATTAGGCCACAGAAACTATGAAGAAGGATACCTTGGTTCCTCAGCTATTCTGTTGTAGGTCTGCTGTGCCTATCTCTGCCGCTTTCAAAGTCCTTTTCTCTGTCCTGATCTGTCAGATTTGGCACTCTTAAAAGAAAACTACTTTTAATCCCGTGATTCTACAAATCCTGATTCTCCTCTTAGCTTCTCTGACTCCTCTTGCTTTCCTCATTTTCCAGGGTCGTACTTCCTAAGGGACTCCCCTCTTCTTCCTGAACTCCCTCAGGGTATTTATCCATGTTTTAACTGGTATTTTTCATGGATGTCTTCCAAGTTTGTCTTGCCAGCCCAGCATTTCTCCTGAACTCAAGGTCAGCAGGCCCATCTGCCTGCTAGATGTTTTCATTTGGATGTACTGCTGTATCCTCCTCCGTTGCAATGAGTTTTGATACCTCTCTTTCTGTGAGCCATTGTCTCTTCCTGACTACCCTGTTCCTGGCTGAAGGTGCCAGTGTCTTCCTACTCTTAAAGTCCAGTACCATCTTGGGCTCCTCCCTCTCCATCTTTGCCACTCTCAATCTAACATATCAAGTCAGAGCACATTTTGATCATGTATTTCTCTACTATGGAAACCTTCTGTGTTTTCTTATTACTATTAAATTCATCACAAATCCCTCAGGTTGGTATTGAAGTGCTGCACCATGATGGGACCCCAACCAACCTGCGTTTCTAGCCTTCTTTCCCTCTGTTTCCTACACACCCTGGGCCTCAGGTCAAGCAGATGACTCACCAGTCCTTCAGCAGTTTCCTATTCTCTGTTTTGGTTAGGCCATGTCCTCTGACTGTATGTTCAAGCCCCACCCTGTTCCATGACAATTATAATAACCATGTGTATCTCATTTATTCCTGGCATAAGTCTATATCATTATCCTCTTTTACATATAAAGGTACAGTGGAAAAGAGAGTAAGGAACTTCCCCAAGGTCACAACTGGCAAGTGGCCAGGCTAGGACTCAGACCTCCATCCGACCGCATGCTAATGACCCTCTGGCTCCTGTAAGAACTTCTGGGAGCACTTCAGCTATATGTGATCTTTCCCACCCTAGAGTCCTGCTCAGAACATGAGTGATGCCTGTAGACACTGAGTAACTGATGCCTGAAAGAATAAAATAACAAGGTTTTGTAATAGATTTGTAGAAAGATCAAAGGAGAAGGAAGAATCAAGGATAAATCCAAGAGGCTAATAGCTTAAAGGATAGTAATACCATTGTCAAAATGAATCACGTGAGATGAGGAGAGTTTAGTGGGTTGAGAACTACAATGATCTTGATGTTAAAGTATCCAAGTGTTCAAGTGAAGATACCCTGTGGGGTAAGTCACTAATGAACACATCTTGTTTGAGTGGTCATTTTAGAAATTATAGCTTAGTACAACTTCTTCCTTCCTTCTTCTGTTTCTCCCTCCTTTCCTTTGTATCCCTTTCTTTCCCTTCTTTACTTTCTTCCAGAAATATCAATAAGCCTTTTCTTAGTGCCTGTTATTATGATGGTGCTTAGAGATTCTGAGACATATAATATACTACATGTAGTTCTTACCTTATTAATAGCACTCACTTTTAAAAATACAATTTATTTACATGTCTCTCTCGTGAATATATTACCAATGTCTTGGGTTTGTGCGTTGTATTTAATTTGATTTTGTGCCCTCAGTTCTAAACACAGTGCCTGGCACTTTGTGTGTGCTCAAATGATAATGAGTAAGAGGTGAGGAGTAGGGGAATGGGTATTACAGGTTAAGACCAGTGCTTCCCAAATTATTATGCACATACACATCACCTGGGAATCTTGTTAAAATGCAGATTCTGATTCAGTAGGTCTCAGGTGGGGCCTGAGATTCTGCATTTCAAATGAGCTTCTAGATCTTTGTTACTCAAAATGTAGTTTGAGGACCAGCAGTGTTGGCATTCAAGTTCAAGAAGCTCGATAGGAGGGGTAATGTTCTAGGGAGAAGCAGGAAGTTTAGTATGGCAAGCATAGCACATGGGGTGCAGGGATGGGGACAGGTAAGGTCAAAAAGGGAGAGAAGGACCAGAGCTTGCAGATCCAAATGTCTACATGAGGCAGTGGGAGGTATAGTGAAAAGCTAATGCAACTGGACTCAGACATACATGAGTTCTAATCTCACCTTGGACAAGTAATAGCTGTATACTTTCCATATCCCTAGGCCTCATGTTCCTTGTCTATAAAATGGGAATAAGGAGAACACAATGTCTTTTTTATGAGATTGTCATGAGCATGAACTGAATGTTAATCTCCTAGTGCAATGCCTGGCCTGTGGTAGGTACTCAATAAATGGTAGTGAGCATTGTCACCATTACATGTGATGGACAATGTGATAGAGAAAACATAATCCCTGCCTATAGGAATTTCCAAAGTGGTCAGTTTCCAAACTGAGCCTCTTGGCTATGGCCCCTCCATTTTTCCTGTTTCAGTTTCATGACTGACGCGGGTAAATAGTCAATTGGTTGTGCAGCTTGAGGCCCTTGGTAGGATTACCACTTGCAGAGAAACCCAGGTCCCTAAAACCGTCAGCAGAAGGTCATTACCTTCTCTGGATTTGCTTTGGACTCATTAACATTTCTTCTAGTCACCTTTCCTCTTTTTTCTCTTCTTACTTCACCCATGGGTTTCCCTACCAAATACTGGCTGATCTTGGATAAGGTGTGTTTTACCGTGATCCCTCTGCATGGGTCAGAGACTGGGATTTAGTCTGAGGATTTATCCAGCATCATATTAGAGCAGCAGCTCAGTGCTGGTGCATGTCTGCAGGCTTTCCTCATCAGAAGGGTTGGCGGCTGTCCAGCTTGCTGCTGTGTGGAAGGCAGAGCCACCCCTTGTCCTCTCCAACTCCCTTGCCATTGCCACTATTCAATCCTCATTCACTAGGAGATCCACTGGTCTCCAAAGGGTCTACACTGGAGGAGAAGAAGGGTATAAGAGAATTTCTATTTTCCATTATTTTAAACATTTTATGTTAAAATTTATATTTTATGTATGTTTTATTTATCAGTGTTGTGCTACCGACATATATCATTTATAAAAAACAAACCTAAATGGCAACCACTGATCTAGACAATTGCAATTCCTTCTAGCTGATCTCCTTATCTCAATCCTTTTTTTTATATTACACTCTGAATTATCTTTCAAAATCACACTTCTTATTGTTCACTAGCTTATCTAAAGCCATTCATTCAGTTATTCATGCATGCATTCATTCATTCATTCACTTGCTGAGCAGCTGCCATCTGTCAGCCATTGAATGAGGTGCTGGACAGATGAAGATGGACAAGATACTGCCCTTGTCCTTACAGAATTCAGGGCTCCTTGTGACCTCCTGCTCCCCTGTGTGGTGAAAAAGACTTTGTAATCTGGCCCCTTCCTACAGCCTAAACTCTCACCCCTCCACTCACATTTAGCCACATCGAGGTTCTTAGTGTTGCCCAGTTTGCCATGTGCTTTTTATTTTTACATCCCACAAGCATGTACACTCTGTGAGGGCAGGGGTCCTTGCCTTTTTGTTCACTAATCAATCCCAAAAGCTTAGTATAGCACCCAACATAGAGTGGGCACTTAAACAAATATTTATTGAATGCACGAATGCCTTGCATATGTTGATTCCTCTTCTCTGAGGTCTTTCTATCTGATGAGTGTCTGTCCACCCTTTAAAAGTCACTTCCTCTGTGAAGCCTTGAAGCCTCCCTGCTCCCTGGCCCCCACATACATACCCTCCCATGCACAGTGAGCTCTTTTTCCTGGCTGCTCTGGTGAATATTCCTCCACATTAGCAATTGCCAGGATGTCCTGCAACTGCTTGTTTATGTGTCAGTGTCTTCCGCTAGTGTATATGCTCCTTTTGGGGTTGTCACTATATGTTTTTCATTTTTATATCCTGGTGCCTATCTCAGACTAAATATTTAATAATCGTTTCAGAAAGGAAAGGGGGATGGAAGAAGTGAAAGCTGATGTCCTTGTAGATCTTACTGGGCAGAGAAACTGTGATGTATAAAGGGCTAGGTCAGGCCCTGGTGGTCTTCCCTTCAATCACCCTCCTGTAAAGTATTGAATTGTGCCCCCTGGAAGAGATCTTGAGGTTCAAATCCCCAGTAACTCAGAATGTGACCTTATTTGGCACAGCGTTGTTGCAGTTGTGATTCGTTAAGAGGAGGTCATGCTGGAGAAGTTGTGCCTTTAATCTAATATGAGTGGTCAGTCCTTATAAGAAGACACCGATGCACTGAGAGAATACCATGTGATGACAGAGGCGGAGACTGGAGTCATGCAACCGAGGAAAGTCAAGGATGGACAGTCACCACCAAAAGGAAGAGGCAAGAAAAGATTCTACCTGGAGTCTCGGAGGGAGCATGCCCTGCTAACACCTTGATTTTGGACTTCTAGCCTCTAGAACTGGGAGAGAAAATCTCTGTTGTTTAAAGCCATGCAGTTTGTGGTGCTTTGGTTGTTACAGCAGCGTAGGAAACTGGAACATCCCCCTAACTTCAGCTGAGGCCACCAGCTCCTCCCTGCAGGCTCAGCATCACCCCTGCCTGGACAATTAAGTTACACCTGACTAAGGTCTGCCAGAGGCCCAGCAACACCCTCTGAGCCTTAGCAGTGCCAGCGTATCCTGGTTGTGGGCTGAATCTGATCTAGAGCCTTGTTCCCAAGGCCCACTTTGGTCTCTGGTCCTTGTCACAGAGTTTCCACCTCTTTCCTAGGATCCACTCTTTACCCTATGCCCCACTTGTAAGAACTGGCATCCCTCTGTTTTCTTGAGTGTCCCAACTGGATTCTCCACATTTGCCCTTCTCCTTTGCCCCAACCTACTTTTTTCACACAATAATCAACATGATCTTTTAAAAACTGGAATAAGATTGTGTCACTTTTCCCAAAAAACATTTCAATGGCTTCCTACTTCTCTTGGGACCCCATTTTCAGTCTTACCGTGTGGTGTGACTATGATAAGGTACTTCATGAGCTGGCTCCTGGCTGCCTCTCCTGCATTATCTTGTACCATGTTCTGTCTCATCTGTTCCATTTGCACATTTTCCTTCTTTCATGTCACTGAATGAGTCAAGCCTCACTTTCTACCTCAAGGCCTTTTTGTGCAAACTCTTTCTTCTGGTGAGGTCATTCTTCCTCCTGTACCCCTGTTCTGACCTCCAACCTCCACCCTCTAGCCTCTGCACTTTCACATAGCCAACTCATCCTTTAAACTTCAACCTAAATGCGGCACCCTCAGCAATGCTTTCAACCCCACACACCCAGCCAGGGCTCATTTTGTGCATTCTTAAAGCCTTCTGGACCTCTTTCCCTCAGCACTTATCATATGAGTAATTAAATAATCATTTCTGTGATTATTTAATTAATTTTTTTTTTTTTTTGAGGCATAGTTTTGCACTTGTTGCCCAGGCTGGACTGCAATGGCGTGATCTCAGCTCACTGCAATCTCCACCTCTCAGGTTCAAGCAATTCTCCTGCCCCAGCCTCCCGAGTAGCTGGGGCTTTAGGTGTGCACCACCATCCCTGGCTAATTTTTTAAATATTTTTAGTAGAGATGGGGTTTCACCATGTTGCCCAGGCTGGTCTTGAACTCCTGACCTCAGGTGATCCACCCACCTTGGCCTCCCAAAGTGCTGGTATTATAGGCATGAGCCACCACGCCCGGCCTGCAATTATTTAATTTGTCTTCCTTGATAGATTATAAGCTTCATGAGGATAGAAACTATGTTTATTTTTTTCGTTGCTGTTTCCCCAGCCCTCAAAACAATGCCTGATACCTAGTGACTGTTGAGAAAATATTTGTTGAATAAATGAATGAGGTTGAGACCTTGTCTTGGTAACCTGCTTAGTATCCCAGTCCTTCTAGAGACGTTGTCCTACTTCAATCTCAACACTCCCTCACCCCCTTGAGTGGGAGAAAGATCCCCTAACGCCACCTTAGTGCAGGGGCCATGCTAGTTACTCTCAGACTTCCCTCACACTACCTGCTTCTGGCTGCTCCTGGATCTGTTTCTGTTATGTCCCCTGCCAGGACATATTCATCGTTCCATCTTGGAAGCTCTAGTGCCAAGGCCAGGGCTCCTTGATGCCGTGTTATACCTGTGGGACTAGACACATTTCTCTCTGCACTTGCTTTGGGATCTCCACATTAGTTCCAGGTCCCACCCCTCCTGGTCTGCCCCATCCAAATTGTGTCAGGGTCAAGTGTCTGGAGACACAACAAGAGGATTTGAGAAGCCAGTGATGGGATCTTCAGGGATCGACTGTTCAGGGAGTGCTACTGTATGCTGTGTTTACTTAGAAAATCCAACATGTGCCTCAGTTCAGGCTAAATAAACACAACATGAGGGCAGAAACATTCATGGCATTTACCACTAAGATAAGTAATTATTTTTATTACTGCTAGAAACTATTGATTTATGAATAGAAAGGAAGTCCAAATCACATTAAAATAAATGGGATGAGCAGGAAGAAAGGAAGAAAACAATACAGAAGGGAAGGAGAAAACCTGAGAATCCCTTTACATTGGGTATTGTGTTTACTGGAAGAGAAACTAATTTTATCTGTATCGCTCAATAAGTATCACACACAGTGGAAGCAAAATAACATTAGTGTTTACACTTCCTCAGGCAGCTGGGGACAACAGCCACAATCCTGCACTGATTTGAGATAAGCATCGAGCAGGCCGCACAGCACAATTTCATTTCCCAAGCCCCCTGTGGTGCTAGATGGGGAAGGCTATGCTATTTCCCTAAAATGTTTGAAGCACGATTACGTCTTACATAAGCCCTCAGGCTGGCACTGGGAGCTTTATAGGAAAGTGCGTCTGAGACTTTGTGCCTCTCCATTAACAAAGGACTGGTAGTGGTAGTAACTCCTTTGGTCTTGGGCAAGTCACAGAAATTCTTTGAGCCTCGGCTTCTTTGTTTGCATTTGTAATTCAAAAATATCTTCATGGCTGTTTCCAGATTTCCTCCTGTTTTTGTCCTTGGAAACCCCTTGATAACTGCCTAGGACAAGAGATGAGTATCTGATAAGGAACTTGAGATCTGGTAAAAAGATGCTAGTCAGTTCTTCCATAGAAATGAATATGAGTTTGGGGGATGGGAAGAGACTAGGATAAAGAGAAGACAAGGGAGAGAGGAGAGAGTGAATGGCCTACTAAGATGTGTAGGGAGATCTACCCATTAGAATAGGGAGTCCGATGTTCAGTTTTAAGTGGTTTCTATTATACTCTCATGTGAGAGACCTACTTCTCCGTATCTCCAAGTCTTCAACACAGTATGCTTTACATACACAGTCCCTGTGTGTATATGTGTGTGTCTGCATGTAGATTGAAGAATAAGAATGAGTTCTAAAGCTGGGTTAATTCTAGGGCAAATCTATAGAAACAACTATGAGTCAAAGTGGAGACCAAGAGTTGAGAAGTTACATGAAGTCAGAGTCAAGGGAGACTATGAGGATATAAGCCCCCTGAAATTGACAGAAATCTTGAAAAGGAAATTGGATTTCCTAGCGACATGGGATGAGAATTTAAGTCAATCTAAATCTTTCTCAAGGAGAAGGAAAACCTGAGCACACCTGGGTCACATATAAAATGAGAAAAATAAGGATGACACAAGAGCAGAAATCTTTGTGGACACCACCTTTAGAATGAGTAAAGAATGGTTGTCATGAGTTGAGAAGAATAATGCATGTGAAAAGATTATTGATGTCAGATATTGTTATTACTATTTTAGGGGACTTAAAGCCTTCTCTACTTGTGTCCCAGACTTTATCACCCAATTTCCAATCCGGAAAGCATTACACAAAGGTTATTTTTTTTTATTCTTGTTTGTTGGAGATCAAGGGCCACCCCATGGGATAGCATCTTCCTGAGCATGCTATGGTAATAGCTAAAATAAATGCAAAGGTGAGCAATTTGGCAGCGGTCTAGAGAGGCTGAGCAATTTCCTGCTTGAAAAGAAGAAATTAAAATACTACATTAAACGTATGAAAAAAATGAGTGACCAATGAGAGGCAATTCAGCTCCTTTTCTAGATGAGAGAGAGTGATGGGTCCTGAAAAGGGGATTCTAAAGAAGTTCTCAAGGTAAGGAGTAGAAGCAAAAGCCAAAGTGATCTTCTCTGTTTCTCATTTATTTATTTATTTACTTATTTATTTTAGAGACAGGGTCTTACTCTACCACCCAGGCCAGAGTGCAGTGGTGCCATCATAGCTCACTGCAGCCTCAACCTCCTGGGCTCGAAGGATCCTCCCACCTGAGCCTTCTGAGTAGCTGGGACTATGGGCATGTGTTACCAGGCACAGCTAATTTTTAAAAGAATTTTTTGTAGAGACAAGGTGTTGTGATATTGCCCAGGCTGGTCTTGAATTCTTGAGTTCAAGTGATCCTCCTGCTTCGGCCTTCCAAAGTGCTTGGGTTATAGGCTTGAGCCACAGCACCCGGGCTTCTGTATTTGATCTAAGGTTTACAGGGATGTAGAAACAATTGAGCAGAATATGTAAAGGTGAAGACATCTGAGCAGAAATGGTAAAAACCAAAAAACAGACTGGGAAGTTAGTATGATGAGATACGTGTCAAACAACAAGAAAACCACTCCCAGGCACATTAGACAAGGCCAGTGACCCCCAACACCCCCCAGGTCGAAGCCACTGTCACCATGGAACTGGCAGGCTTTGTCCAGAAGATTAGATGATTTCTAAGATGTAAAATGGTAAACTTTCCAGGCATCAATCTGGGGAAATTGTAGGGCTCTCCTCGTTTGTTTCCTCTCTTTCAGGAAAGCCTATTCTTTACTTCCTGTTGTCCAATGTCTGAAATCTCATTTCATAAAGTTTGTTCAGTTTTTAAATTATTTAAGGAGGGAAAGAAACTTAGGCTATTTTTACTCCATCTTGGTTGGAAGTGAAAGTAGACATAAAATAGCTTAAGGTGAAATTGCTTAAAGATCTGACTTTTATGGAGCCTCAGATTCAAAAAATAATGCCATGTTCATGAAATCCTAGAACATGAAAACCCTAGAGTATCTAGGGAGCAAGAGGACAATCTCAACATGCCTAAAATCTGCACAATTTGTTCCAGTCTGCCTCAGATAGAAGCACATGCTGGGCCCTGCTGAAAACTTTACTAGAGTAAGACAGAGGAGCCCCCAGTCATCACTGGATTCTGAGGCTCTGAGCTTACCCTTCATTTCAGTGAACCTACCTGCCCCACCCAGTGCCTTGGTCGCAGTAGATTTGCCTGGTTTCCTTGAAGACTATTTCTACCCACGTTTCAAGGGAAACAGGCCTGAGCCCCATGGGGCCTCCTAACACCTCAACATTAAAATTCAAGACTGAGACATGAAGCCATCCTCCTAGGGCTTCAATTCTGGCTGGCCATAGTAGATGATGAGGAAGTAGCACGGAGTGAGTTTAAAACACAATTAACTGTAGCAGCAGATTTATGATAAATTACTTTCTTTCCTTACAGAAATTCAGATTTCCTGGGTTGGAGGAACCTGTTGAAATGAGTAAGATCTGGGCAGCTTCCTGTGCTGTAGGGGAACTGATGGCCTGGATGGTTGAGCATCCCTGATGACTGCCCTCTGGGAAAAGGTCTTGAAATAGAATTCTCAGGAGGCTAAGCCTCTCCCCGAGGCTTAGAATCCTTGTTTCAGAGAGTCTGGCCAAATGGCCTAGAAGATTCTTTTCTAGTACTCCTTGGAAGTCAATATCATTTCCCTTCCAGTTTCTTTTTATTGAGTCAGAGAATAGAATTGAATAGAAACCAATACCAAGGAGGTGCAGTCAGGGTGGCCCTGACAAGGGAAGCTCCCGCCTCCTTGAGTGACCATGAAGCCTTTTTTGTTAGGGCAAACTGTGATGGTTCCTATAATGATGATAGATTACTGTAGTGATGACAGACACCAGGTGTCATTTCTGTGCACAGTACATAGCAGGCCCTGTTGATTACAGGGTATGAGCACAGGTGTGTTCAATGCTTCTGAATCAGCAGCAGTGCCCGACATAGGTCCGGACACACAATAGGTATATAGCAAATGCTCACTGAATGAACAAGCCGGAGAGTTCCATAGTTGTCATGGACTTGGACAGGGCCACGTTTATTGAGCTCTTCCCGGGTGCGTGGCACCAACAATGTGTCATACAAAACTGAAAACACCTCACCTGCCACAGGGAGTTTTCCATTCTGGGAGTGAAAACTGTAGTACAAAGTTGTCATCTCTACAAAAGCAGTGTCTCACAAGTCCCTGGAGAAAGAGATCACTTCATTCTATCTTTTTACTTAAACAGTAGCCCTCTGCGGCACTATCTGTCTGTATTCTAATCAGCCTGTTCTGAAACCCTTCCTATGTTTAGGAAATTTTCTGCATTGTAAATCTCACTTCCTTAAAAGGAAAGCCAGATATTTGCTTTCCCACTTCTTTGCAGCTAGAGCATATTTACCAGATCCAAGTTTTGCCAATCAGACCCACTGATGAAAGACTTCAATTAGGGAAAGAACCGAGTGAGGAAGCAAGGGCTGTAACCATTTTCTGATGAGGATAACTATGGGGCACTTGGTTGTTAGGGGTAACAGAGGCAGAGTTTTGGGCTTCTAGGGCCCAGTATCAGGGCTGGGGTGTCCGTTGGAGCCAACCACAGTGCAGTGTGGTCCAAGTGTTTTCCCTGATCATGTTACCTCCAAGCCTGGCTTTCTGACCCTCCTGGAGGTTTTCTGAGCTACCCAATATCTTTTAATAAATTCTTTTTCTGCTTAAGGTAAATGGAGGGGGTTCTGCTATGTGTAACTGAGAACCTGATAGATAACTCCACTTGGTTGTTGGTTGTTAAGGGCCAGTGCTTCCTGTTTACGTGAATGCAAATTAAGCTAATTTGTTTTGTGATTCAAGGTACAACTTTCTAAGAGTTGCTGGGTCAGAATGAGCAAGCAGGTCCCAAATTACCCTTGAAGGAGTGAGTAGAAATCTCACTTCTGAAAGCTTCCTTATAGTTTTTGCATTCTAAATATACTCAGAATGAATCACATTAGTTTGCTTCTGTGCCTGTACCATCCAGTTTTGGTAAGTACACCTGGATACCTAAGCCAGGGATGTGCAGTCATCCCAGACTCTTCCTCTCTCTCACCTCCCAGTCACAAGCTTCTAGAATTTCATTTCATTACTATTGTTTAAGTCATTGCTCTTCTGCACATCCCGACAGCTCCTGCCCTGGCTTAGACCTCCATTCATGGTATGTGTCTCCCCGTTCAGCTCCCTGCCTCTAGCCTCTTCACATTTCAGGTCATCTTCCATGCCACTCAATTTAGTTAGGTCACTCTCCCTTCTAGGAGGAGACGAGTTTTCGAGCTTCTTTGTGGTCTTGCCCCAGACAACTGTTTTAAACTCACTTCCTGCTACTTTCTCATCATCTCCTATGTCCAGCCACCCCCCAGTCTCCAAACACTAGGTCCTCATTGCAGCATCTTAAGAGTGCACTGCTCTTTCTTCTCGAAATGTCCTTTATCAAATCATGCATTTGGCATACTCCTACTCATCCTTCAAGATTTTGTGAGAATGCCACCAACTCTGGGAGACAGATTCTACCATTTCCAGCAAAGTGAAGTGCTTTTGTTGCCCCCCTTTGCTCCCAAGGCACCATTCCCCATTCTTCTAGTCTATCACTTAACCACTTCAGTGTAGTTATTGACTGAATTGTGTATTTTTCCATTAGACAATGAGGATGTGAGAGGTAGAGCTGGAGTCCTCTTCATCTATGACTCTCCAGGGCTGAGGATGGTGCCTGACACTTAGTAGGTACTCAGCTGATGCTTATGAAATTAATTAATTAATCAATCAATGATAAAAGCAATTTCAGGAAAGAACCTTGAAACTAATCTAAAACTTTGGGAACCTGCACTTCCAAATAGAGGCTGTTATTAAAGTAATAAGATTCTATTCACTCCAACCATACATGTCTTCTCTTTACTGGGCCAAAGGTACCCTCACCCCCCAGGGGAATTTTTCTTCACAGGCAGCTTAAAGGCAGACCCAGAAGAAGAAATTACATGTACCTGCTAATTTACAAACACCTAGATGTCTGGAATAGTAACTAACACAGAGCTCACTAATAGTTAGGGAGTAATTAATAGTTAAACATTGGCATTTAACAAAATGATGTTTTCCCCCTTTTCTACCCAAGCAATGAGTTTAAGTTGAAAATGCTCAAAATGGCTTGAAATGGGAGGAAATCATTCCAGACACCATGTGTATTTAGAAGGCAGTGCCACTTGTGGGCGTCCTTCGTTGCTATCATTAACCACAATGGTAACAGCAAGCATTTACTGAATCCCTGCCAGCCGAGGCAGAGGTGCAGAACTGAAGGCAGGGCCACTTTCACAAAAGTCTCTCATACAAAAACAAATTATGCCTGCAAATTAAATAAATTTGAAGGGAGACAGGTGATAATTCACAATCCAAAAAGACCCTCTGCTATACCAAAGGATCTCCCACAGGGCTCTTTTGAATAGGAAACTCCGTGAGAGCACTTTAAATATCATTGAGTTTATAAGGAATCAATTAAGAACTAATTCTTTTAGAAACCAACCTGTTGCACAATGGGGGTGTAGCTCCCTTTAGAATTGCAGCTCCAATTTTTGCCTTGTCAGCAACCTTCACACAGCAACACTATGCAAAGGAAAGTATATGGACAGGGTCTGGAACCTGGGCTTGAGTCTGGCCTTTGGCCATGCTGACGGAGCATAGGCAAGCTAGCCTCAGTGTTTTCATCTGAAACTGGGACAAACAATCTTGGAGCAAGAGGTGAAAAAGAGACTGAATGTGAAGGGGCCCATGACATAGGTGATTGTTCATTCATTATCTTGCTAGGACTAGCATAATAATTTACCACAAATTGAATTACTTAAACAACAGAAATTTATTGCCTCACAGTACTGGAGGTTAGAGATACGGGATCAAGGTGTTGGTGGGAGTGGTTCCTTCTGAGGGCTGTTCCACATCTCTCCCCTAGCTTCTGGTGGATTGCTGGCGATCTTTGGTTTTCTTGGCTTCTGTTGTGTCACCCCAATCTTTGCCTATATCATCATATAGAGTTCCCCCTGTGTCCACATCCAGTATGATCCCATCTCAACAAATTACGTCTGTAATGCCCCGATTTCCAAGTAAGTTCACATTCTGAAGTATTGGGGGTTGACACTTTAACATACTAATTTTAGTGGGGCACCCAATTCACATCATAACAACTCATTATTGTTCTCAAGTCACTGAAATAACAGACAAACTGTGTTTTTCTGTTAGATATTTTGCTTTTCTTGGCTAGATGTTGCCAAGTGAAAGGTGTTTTTATAGAAACAATAGCAAGCCACAAAGAGAAGCGCTTGGACACAGAAATTCAAGGCAAAAGGGACATTTTAGCAGAGAACAGATTGGCTTACAACTTGGGCAGCAAATCCAGTGGCAGTTTCATTTATTCCTGCCATCCTTTTCGGGAAAGGGAGTGTATTCAGCGTATTCATCAGTGTTTTGGTCACATCATCCTTACCACATTGAGGAGTACGAGGGAGGCCTGGCATTCTTCTTGTCATGACTCACTTTTTTGCAGGAAGATTTCTCACACACTGAAATAATCCTTCTGTCAGGTAGAGACAGCCCTCTGCCTCCAGAGTTCTGCCAAACCAGTTACAGAAACAACAAATCGGTCATTCCTTTCTAAGCATGGGTTTTATTATTCTCCCAAAAAAGTAAATTGATGCTACTGTCCTATAGATTCTTTTTTTTTTTTTTTTTTTTTTGAGACAGAATCTCGCTCTTTTGCCCAGGCGGGAGTGCAGTGGCACGTTCTGGGCTCACTGCAAGCTCCGCCTTCCGGGTTCACGCCATTTTCCTGCCTCAGCCTCCTGAGTAGCTGGGACTACAGGCGCCCACCACCGCGCCCAGCTAATTTTTTGTATTTTTTTTTAGTAGAGACGGGGTTTCACCGTGTTAGCCAGGATGGTCTCGATCTCCTGACCTCGTGATCCGCCCGCCTCGGCCTCCCAAAGTGCTGGGATTACAGGCGTGAGCCACCGTGCCCGGCCTGTCCTATAGATTCTATTACTGTTGAGTTGCTGGAGATTTGGAGGTCAGAGCCTCGAAGAAATAACTTTGGAGGCTTTAAAGTCTGTGACATACTTGTTTTGTGTTCTGGCCCGCACAGGGATCCTGAGTTATTTGGGTAGATTGTGGTAATGGCCCCATTTGTTCCCATCTTCCTGCATTCGTGCATTTGATAATGATCTCCCCCACTGCCTTTTGGTACAGCCAGGTGTCTTGCTTTTGTCAAAGGGAGTAGCTTGAAAAGAACTTGTGCTTTAGGGTTTATCCTTCTGCTGCTCTTGCAGCCTCTGCCTCTGCCACTGCTTGATCAAGCTCAAGCTAGCCTGCTGGAGGAGGAGACACCACATGGAATGGAGACAAGCTGTCCCAGCTGAACCATATTTGATTAACCAGCCAGCTCTGCAGCTGATCACAGATGTATGTGGGAATCTAGCTTATATTGGCTGAGCCTGGCCCAGGCTGGCAGAATCGCCCTGCTGAGCCAAGCCCAAATTGCAGATTCTCATATTTGTGAGCTAAAATAATGTTCGTTTGTTTGTTTGTTTTGGGTTGTAAAAGACTTGGTTTCGGGGTGGTTTGTTATATAGTAAAACCTTACTAAACACAGATATTTCCCCAAAGGTTTTTCTAGAGTCTAGTACCACTGGTGAGATCATGTGTTTTGGGATTTTAGGAACAGTTTTCTATAAAGCTGGGTGAAATTAATAGATAATAGATCCTAGGCTAGGAGGTGGGACACCAATCATGCTCTCCATCCTTTGGGAGCACAGGCTTTGGAGTCAACTGACTTCAAATCATGGCACCGTGTCAAGGTGGGGTAACAGGTATAATAAGCAACATAAAAATCTCTGTGCTTAACACAATAAAGATGTATTCCTTTTCCATGTCAAGGTCCAGTTATATATATTTGGTGTCTTATACATGTACAATCAGCTGCGGAGTTGGCTGGGGGCTGGTTAATATAAGAAAGCTCAGCTGGGATGTCTTGTCCCTGCTCTATGTGGTATCTTATCCTCCAGAAGACTAGCTTGAGCTTGATCATACTTATATGTGTATATCACTATGCAGAGATTCAGGGACTGTGATAGTTAATTTTGTGTGCCAACTTGACGAGATCACAGGATGCCCAGATCTCTGATTAAACATTATTTCTGGCTGTTTCTTTCAGGCTGTTTCCTAAACAGATTAGCATTTGAATCTTTTTACTATGTAAGAAGATCACCCTGGCCAGGCGAAGTGGCTCATGCCTGTAATCCCAACACTTTGGGAGGCAAAGACCAGCCACTTAATTGAGCTCAGGAGTTCGGGACCAGTCTGAGCAGCATGGCAAAACCCTGACTCTACAAAAAATACAAAAGTTAGCTGGCATGGTGGTGTGCACCTGTAGTCCCAGCTACTTGGGAGGCTAGGTGGGAGGATCACTTGAGCCTGGGAGGTGGAGGTTGCAGTGAGCCATGATTGTGCCTCTGCACTCCAGCCTGGGTGGCAGAGTGAGACCCTGTCTCAAAAACAAACAAATGAAAAACCCCAGAAGATAGCCCTTCCCAATGTAGGTGGGTCTCATATAATCCTTTCAGGGCTAGAATAGAACAATAAGATAGAGGAAGGGAGGATTTGATGGCTTTCTCCCTGAAGGCTTGAGCTGGGACGTCAATATTCTTTTGACCTCAACTCTGTGGCTCTTAGGCCTTCAAATCTACCCAGAGGAAAACAAGTCATTATATGAAAGAGATATTTGCACACACATTTATAGCAGCGCAATTTGCAATTGCAAAATCGTGGAACCAACCCAAATGCCCATCAATCAACAAGTGGAGATATATATATATATATATCTCATAGTTTATCCACTATATATATATCCATCATATATATATATATATGATGGAATACTACTCAGCCATAAAAAGGAATGAATTAATGGCATTCTCAGTGACCTGGATGAGACTGGAGACTATTATTCCAAGTGAAGTAACTCAGGAATGGAAAACCAAATATCATATGTTCTCACTGACATGTGGGAGCTAAGCTGTGAGGACGCAAAGGCATAAGAATGATACAATGGACTTTGGGAACTTGGGGGGAAGGGTGGGGGGGGCAAGGGATAAAAAACTACAAATAGGGTGCAGTGTATACTGCTCGGGTGATGGGTGCATCCAAATCTCACAAATCACCACTAAAGAACTTACTCTTGTAACCAAACACCACCTATACCCCAATAACTTATGGAAAAATAAAAAATAATGTTTTTTAAAAAAGATAGTTCTATTCAGTTGTCTTCTTGTCCAAATGCATAAGTCCAACTCTGGATGGATCAATTATTCCCACACACAACTCCTTTTCCAAATGTCTCACATTCTTACATTTTTATGTTAGTGGTACCGTTATTCTCCCAGTCTCAGTAATCTTCAGCCCTTTCTTTTTTATTTTCTGTAGTTGTTCAAGTTCTTTTCTTTTCTATCTGCCCTGGTTTGGACTCGGGTCAGCTTGCATCTCACTCCCTATAACCCATCTGTGCTCTGCTGACAAATGAACCTTCCCGAACACCACCTTCATCCTGTTATGGCTCCTCTGAGAATCTGCAACGGCTTCCTGCTGCTATTGCATCACGACAGCCTCTCTTAAGGCCAGAGGAGGCTAGAGCCAATGATATGGAAGCTCCCAGGTTCCAACTAAAGATTTTTTTCTCAGATCTGTGTCTAAGCCTCATTGTTCAGGAGAAAACATGCAAATGGGGCAAAAGAAACACCATTTTTCCTCCAAACCCGAGAGGGCTGAGCTGACCAATTTAGGGGCCCCACAGACATTTCTTGAATAGAGAAAATAACTTTTGGATAGTGTATGAAAATATAACTTCCTTAAATGATATAATTTGCCCATATTCATTCACTGATGCCGCTTTAGTTATCTGTAGCCACATTAGTAAACTATCCTAAAATTTAGTGGCTAAACACAACTATCTTATTTTATAGTTCTGTGAATTGGCTGGGCTCAGCTGGGCAGTTCTTTTGCTGGTCTCTCTTGGGTTCTTTTAGGCAGGGATAGTCAGAAAGAAGCTTGGCTGGGATGCTTGGACAGTGGGGCCTCTTTCTCTCTTCCTGTAGGCTTAGAACCTGTGTCTCCCCATGTGGCGTCTCCATGTCATCTTTCAATGTGGTCTTTCCGGAAGGGCAGCCAGACTTCTTATGTGGAGGCGCAGGGTTTCCAAAAATGTAAACGTGGAAGCTTCCAGTCTTATAACACATAAGCCTCTAATTGGCACCGTGTCAGTTCTGCTATATTTTCTTAATTAAATCAAGTCTCAGGGAAGCCCAACTTTAATGAATTCACAATAAAAGTGTGAACATGGAGAGGTGTGGCTCATTGGGAGCCATCTTTGGAGACGAGCTACTGCCTGTGGCTGTTCATGATTCATGACCTTCCTATATAAAAAATACACTCACCCTTGCAAATCTCATTCCAATATGGTATCAGCTTGAGGTCCAGGATATTGTACACTAAATCATGTCCCAGAATGGGGCTTCTGGGATGAAGTTCCTTTTGTGCATTTTCTCAGTTGCAAGGACGAAGGAAAGAAAAGGACAAGTATCTGTATCTCACTCACTAGCATTTAGTTAGTTGAAAATGAGACAAGAAAATGACAATTGACTTTCCTGTTCAAAAAGAGGGGAAAAAAGGAGAGATGATCAGTCACTGATTCATAGCAATTCTGAAATCCAGCCTGACACATGTCCCAATTTTTCTGACTTGAGGCAAAGGATATTCCTGATGAAGGCTCACTTTTGTTCTTTAGAAGTGGTTCTGCTCAGCTCTTGGTCTCACCCTCTGGAATTCGAGCTCTGCCTCTGAGTCATACTTCCTTTGTCATAGAAATGGCACACATTTGTAGCTGCATATCTGTAATCCTGCTTTCTGCCCTGTGGGAAGTTGGGGCCCAAAGCAAGAGAAAATTGTGGTGGCTCACCTCAAACATGCCTCAGTGAACCCTACCTCCTGGTACTGATGCCCTCCTGTCCCTCCGTCACCCGCTGGGTCTGGGCTGGCCCTGTGGCCTCCTTTAATCAATGGAAGGTGGCAGAAGGAACACAGCCAGCTCTGGGCAAAAGGCTTAAGAAGCCCTGACCGTCCTTGATTCTGTACTTTGGGGATTCCTAAGAATGTAAGAAGTCTATCTACCCTACAGGAAAGACCACACAGAGACCACACATAGAGGGGGAGACCACACATAGAGGGGGACCACACATAGAGGGGGAGAGGCCTGAGAATACACAAAGAGGGAGAGAGGCCAAGTCATGCCAGCATCTCAGGTGAGCTTCCAGAAGCTCCATGCTATCTGAGTTTCCATTTCATGGAAAGTACATGTGAGAACCCAAGTAAGACTACAGAAGAACTTCCCATGGAGCCTAGCCGACCTATGGAACTGTGAGAGATAAGAACATGAATGTCTTTTTAAGTCATTAGATTGGGGTGGTTTTCTTTGCAGCAATAGATAACCAAAACATGTATTCACTCACTGAAAGTTATTTAACTATCCATTGGTGCCTGATATCCATCTGTGCCTGATATTTTGTTAGGCCAAATAGATGCAAAGCTAAATAAAGCATGGATTCTAAACTCTATTTTGTTTATACATGTTTGTTGGTGAAAATCTTTGTAAATAGAACTATTTTAATGGCAAAATATTTATGTTTAAAATATACTTGTAGTGAATCCTTTCATAAAAGAAATAACTACTCTGAGATGTGTCATATTTTTCATTTTCTTCAGGTTAGACGTTTTAAATAGTGAAGTATTCCTGAGGTTTTAAAAATGTAATTTAATTCAATAAATATTTTCTGAGTACTTATTATGTACAGAAGTACATAATATATATCATTTATATCACTTATATCATTTTAAAATCTATGTACTCAAGTGAGATTGGGTTGAAATTCAGGTACTGTTTTCCATCTGACTTCTATTAGCTCACATGGGGTTTGTTGTCCTAAGTTAGTTGGGGATCCTGTTTTTGTCTATTAGTGTATATTCTTGTAACTATTATGCATCCCCTGACTGTTTTCTTATTACTTCAGCAAGAATTACACTCAGTTGTTCAGTTTTTAAATGACCTAATTAGCAGCACTATTCTACATTCTCTTTATAATTCTGTCTTCAGTTGGACTCCCTTCCCATCACCCTCTCTTTCTCTCTGAGTTTTACTCAACATCCTGCTAATGAGTTCACGTTCCCCCCTTGGCTGTCCATGAATTACTGTCCAGGCATTTGCAGACCTTCTTGCCTTAATTATTGGAGGAAAAAAAAATCTCTTCTTGGTTTTTCCTTGCTAGACTCTAATGGCTTTGAGCTTCCAGTCAACTTATGGCTCATAGTTCTTTGTTTTCACAAAAACAGAGACCATAAAGCAGAGAGGAGCCCTGCATATCGTATAATTTTATAGATGAGCACACTTTAGACCAGGGAGCCAAGGGACTTGGTCACAGAATCACTGTCGCTAAGGGCAGAGCCAGGACCAGAACCCAGAAGTCCTGGCTTCACTAATGCAATGAATGCACTGTGAAACCTCATCACACTGATGTAAACACACCCATTGATGATTGATTAATCAGCTTTTATTTATAATTATTGATGGACTTTAATTAAGCCTCTGCTCTATTTTCAGTCTTAGGCTAATACTAGGGGGAAAATAAGAGAAAAAAAGAGAAGCATGGTGGATTCGATTCAGAAATTGTAAATTATGTAGCAGTAGGTCATAGTGCTTTTAGGGTTCAGAATTTTGGTGAACACTCTTGCACCTCATATTAATTTATTCAATAAATATTTATTGAGCACCCACTATATGCATACATATAAGCATGCATGCACACATAAACCCAACACACATTTTGCCTAGAAATGTGTGAAATAGTGTATAATATCCTCATAAATATCTTTATAGTACATACAATTACAAGTTTCATGCCTGTTGCAATGTACCACAAATTAGTTGCTTCTTTGGGAAAATGGACACTGTGATTCATGGATATTTTCTCTTTCTAATAATTCCCATGTTCCCAGTTCTTAGAATTATCTGATCATTATATTTCATAATAAGGGATCTCAAATTCAAATGTGTTCCCAGGCCATGCAATCAGTATGAATAAGTGAAGCAGCCTGGGTGTTACACAGGTAGAGGAGGGGAGACTATAGCAGCCTTGAGACCACAAATCCTGTTTAAAGGGGGCAGTTGCTATGTCAGATGGTTGTGGTTATGTGGAAATTAAAGGGCCAGTATTTCTAAAACTTCTGAATTTTCAAGAGATGCTGGAAATCTTTATTTTTGTGCAAAATCTCCTGATTTTTAAAATGTTGGTGATCAACTAAAAAATGTAAAACCACTGTGTGGGCCAAACTAAACATGTTTACTAGACTCAACTCCTGGGCAGTTTGCCCCACCACCCTGGTGTGTGCCTTCTTCATGGTCAGGGATAATGGTATCCAAACTCCTCAGCCATGGGATTTTCTCATTTTCTAAGGATTCTGTAAGTAAGAGCCTTGAGTGCAGTGGCTCTTACTAACTGACCTCTATGATGTAGTCAAACAATCACCTAATTATTTGCTTGGTCAGCCTCCAGTTGATATCATGAGAAAATAAAAATCCCTTACTAGACTAAATGGGGAAACAGTAGTTCCCTTTAAGATGATCCAAAAAGGGATTGCCTTTGCCTACTTTTTATTAGTTAGAAATGTATTAATTATTCTAGAAATTAAAATACAGGCCTGCATGCAGTGGCTTACACCTGTAATCCCAGCACTTTGGGAGGCCGAGGTAGGCGGATCACTTGAGTTCAGGAGTTCAAGACTAGCCTGGGTAACATGGCAAAACTCCATCTCTACAAAAATATATACAAAAATTAGCTGGGTGTGTTGGTGCACACCTGTAGTCCCAGATACTTGGGAGGCTGAGGTGGGAGGATCACTTGAACCTGGGAGGCAGAGGTTACAATAGTGTTGATCTTGCCACTGCACTCCAGCCAGGGTGACAGAGCGAGACCCTGTCTCGAATATGTATATATATATATTTGATCACTTGAACCTGGGAGGCAGAGGTTGCAATAGTGCTGATCTTGCCACTGCACTCCAGCCAGGGTGACAGAGCAAGACCCTGTCTCAAATATATATATATATAAAATATATATATTATATAATATATACACACACGTACATATATATGTGTACATATATACACACACACATATATATATACACATATGATACATAGTATTGGCAGTGCCGTCTGGTGAGTGTGTTAGATGCCCATTCTTATATGGGTCATGCTAACACATCTATACATGTGTTTCTTCAAACCCCAAAATATTTATTCAGCCCCCAAATAAGTGTCTGGTATCGGCTCAAACTATTCAGTTCAAGGTCCTCAAAAGTCTCTTCAACTTCAAATTAAATTTTCTGTTCTCATTGCTTGTTTATTTCATTTGCTTATTTGTCAAATACTTAATGAGCAGCTTCTGGGTATCAGATACAGTTTTAAACACTAACAATATCACAGTGAATCACAGAGACATAGGCTATTCTCTCATAAAGCTTACACCTACTGAGGCAGCTGGGAAGAAAATAGTCAAGTAAAGAAATGAATAAAAAAGTTGGTTTCAAATAGTGATCGCTGTTATGAAGAAAGTAAAATGGGGAAATGTGATAACATGATTAAGGGAAGGCTATTCTGTAGAGTTATTGGGGTGGGAACCTGAATAGTGTGAAGTGGGCAGCAATGCAAAGGATTCCAGTCAGGGAACAGACCTGGGGTCAAAGCCTCAAGGCAGAGATGGGTTTGAAGTGTTCAAAGATCAAAAAGAAAACTTGTGTGGCTGGACTTCGTAGCCTGACTTCTCTCCAGCATTTGGCACTGTTTACAACCCTGGTCTTGGCACAGCACTTGCCTGCTTTCTGCTCCTCAAAATCCATTTCTTTGTCTGGTTCTCTCCAAGGTCCTGAATATAGCTATGCTTCCTTATGAAACTTACAATTTCAGGTAAATTTTAGATGCATAGAAGGGGCAAGGCTTACTACCTTCTTCTTGAAATTTAAGGCTTTCTTCTCTCTGGAACCCAGACACATTTTGTAATAGTCCAGAAAGATGATGTCCTGAACTACAGTGATAGCGGGGGTAGAATCATTGGTACCTGATAGCCTATTAGGCATATGTGTGTAGGCGTGGATGTGTGTTGTGGGAGTGTGGAGAATATTCAGGGTGGATGTTTCCAGAGCATCAAACTTGAATAACTGGGTAGTTAGTGATGCTGCTCATTGAGATTCGGAAAGCAAGAGAAGAAGCAGGTTTCATTTAGTTGCAGAGCAGGGTGGTTTGGGACACATAGTGGAAGGTCAGAGAGAATGAAAAGAGTGTTAAAAAGAATCTGAAGCTGTGACTCTAGGAAATGCGCTCTTATTGCCATCTCATATTGGAATTCCAAATTAGGGTTGACATAATGAGAATATAGTTCTATAATGCTACTGGACTCTTATTCTTCTGTGTTAGAATAAAAAAATTTTATAGATTGGTCTAGAAACTTACTCAGCAATAAGAGAATTGCTTCTTAAAATCCAAATGCTATGAATGTTAAACATTTAAAAAGTTAAAAGTTGAGGCAATTCCCTGAGAAATTCAGGCCAGAGTTGTTTGGTGTCATTTCAATTTTCTTTCTACCCAACTAAGTAGATTTATTAGCATAATCATTGGTTTTGAGAATTAGAGCACAGGTGGTAGACATGGCGATCATTATATCCTGGATAGGGTTCATCAATCATTACACAAAATTTATTGGGCACTTACTACCTGCCAGACGTCATGCTAGGTGTTAGGGATACAAAAATGAGTAAGGCACAGCCCTTGCCACAAAATTATCAGCAAATCATACCTCTGCTGAGCTTTCAGACCAGTGGTTCCTTTTCTTAACTGATAGATACTGCTTTCTAAAATAGTTTGTTAATGTATTAAGAGTGGGTGTGGCAGGAACAGAAACCCAAATACCGTATATTCTCACTCATAAGTGGGAGGTGAACCATGAGAACACATAGACACAGGGAAGGGAACATCACACACCAGGTCCTGTCAGCGGGTGGGGGGCAAGGGGAAGGAGAGCATTAGGACAAATACCTAATGCATGCGGGGCTTAAAACCTTGATGAATGGTTGATAGGTGCAGCAAACCACCATGGCACATGTATACCTATGTAACAAACCTGCACGTTCTGCACATGTATCCCAGAAGTTAAAGTAAAAAAATAAAAAGATTATGTTTGGGCTAGATGCAGTACTTTACTCTGGGAGGCTGAAGCGGGTGGACCGCTTGAGTTCAGGAGTTTGAGACAAGCCTGGGCAATATTACGAAACTCCATCTCTACAAATAATACAAAAATTAGCTGGGCATGGTGGCACTCGCTTGTAGTCCCAGCTACTTGGGAGGCTAAGGTGGGAGCATTACTTGAGCCCAGGGGAGGTTGCATTGAGCCAAGATCATGCCACTGCACTCCATCCTGGGCAAGAGAGTGAGACCCTGTCTCAAGCAAAACAAACCTAAAAGAGTATGTGGGACCCACTTGTGTTTACTGTTTTGCCAAACAGCCCTACAATTTCGAGAGACTGTAGGTCATTTTGAAAAGGAAAGAAGTCGGTCGGGCGCGGTGGCTCACGCCTGTAATCCCAGCACTTTGGGAGGCCGAGGTGGCCAGATCACGAGGTCAGGAGATCAAGACCATTCTGGCGAACACAGTGAAACCCCGTCTCTACTAAAAATACAAAAAAATTAGCCGGGCGTGGTGGTGGGTGGCTGTAATCCCAGCTACTCGGGAGGCTGAGGCAGGAGAATGGTGTGAACCCGGGAGGTGGAGCTTGCAGTGAGCCGAGATCACGCCACTGCACTCCAGCCTGGGCGACAGAGCGGGACTCTGTCTCAGAAAAAAAAAAAAAAAAAAAAAAAGAAAGAAAAGAAAGAAAGAAAGAAAAGGGAAGAAGTCTAGTAGTGGTCAAAACCTGCTTCTGATTATTTTTTCTTTAAGAGTTAATTCCAGTTGGGAATAGTTTGCTTGGTTGTTACTTATGACTCTTCTCACTTGGAACTCTGATACAATAGCTCAAGGGCCTGTATTCTGGCATTTTGATGGAATGGGTTTATTTTCTCAACCCTGGACACTAGTTGCTACTTGGGAAAGACAGCAGAGGATTGAATCTCTCCCCTTTAGGCTCCTGGTAGCTCTGTAGAAAATCTGGCCACTGAGCTGGCCCAGGCTCTGTCATTGCCCTCCCTAATGGGTGTGTGTATGTGTGTGAGAGCGGGGGGGAGAGAGAGAGAGAATGTGCTTTAATTTCCTTACTCTCAGATGGGGATAGTGTTCTCTGCTTTACTTGTTTCACAGGGTTGCTCTGAAATTAAAATTATACAAAAGAGGAAAATAAATATGACTGTGCTTAGAAAAAATGACTTATGACAATTTAAGATATTATTAATTAGTGATACTAAATCAGTATTACTCTGCATTCCCCTGAGATAGTGTAATATAGTGGTTAAGACTCTGTTTTGGCTCTTACTAACCATGTGATTGTGGGCAAGTCCCTTAATTTATTTGAGCCTCAGTTTCTTTATCTGTGAAAGAAAGATAACTTTACCTACTTCATACAGTTGCTCTGAGGTTTGAATAACTTATTACCAGTAAAGTGATTACCCTAGTGTCTAGCACATGGGAAGTGTTTACTTAATCAAGTGTTTGCTTTCTTTATTCCTGCCATGCCCAAGAGGACTTTACAGCTCTTTGCAAATGCTTTTGTATAGAAATGACCTCCTGTTCCTCTTATGACCCACGGAAAACCAAGAATATTTGCAAAATGGAGAGACAACATGGGCCCAAGGGAACAAAGAGTTGAAAGACCCAAATTTTAATTCTGGTACTTTGGCAATTGGCCAGGTGATCTTAGACAGACTCTTCGTTTATGGTGGTTAGCATGTCTGCAATATGTAGATGAGGCAGCTGAGGTCCTGATTCATCCCCCAGGCTAAAATAAATGCTCAAGTGTCTCCTACCTTTAAAAACCAACCAACCAACCAACCAACGAACCAATCAACGAACCAGCCAACCAATACTCAATCAAACATTTCAATAAAATATTTTCTCTTTTGGGTCATAGTCAAGCTTCTTAAAAGTAGTCTACATTAATCTCATCACTTTTTCACCTGGGTTCACTTCCTAACAACAAATATAGCAGTCTAATTTGGCCTTTATTACTTTGTTACACCTACTTTGGTTAAAATCTTCTCTTCATTGACAAAACCAATGGACAACTTTCAAACTTCATCTTCCTTAACTTTTAGACAAGAAGGCAATGACCTTAGTGGATGATAAATAACATTTTCAAGTTTGACTCCAGACATAGCAATTCTTGATGCTGAAATCAAACTTGCCATTTAAAGGAACTTTATTCTGCTGAAAGCATCCCATATTCAGATACAAAATGTGAATTATTCAAGTAATCAAGGAAACCAGGTCTACTAAAATATCTTACTGTGACATCAGACACCAAGAGTGAAGTCTGATGACAAGAAAATGATTAGAGCACAAAGCAATCTGTTGCTTTGTTCTTATATGAAATAGTGATGGCGAAGTAGGCACTTGCTGCCATTTATACCTGATGGATCCTAATACATCTAATCATTCTACCTCTGTCCAATCAAAATGCATTTGTCCTGTGTCACATACCATCAAACCCTTCTTTGTTAAGAAGCCTCTACAAAGATCGAAGCAAAATGTAAAACGTAGTCATTTGCATTTCAACAACATTTTCAAGGTATAATTTTAGGCACATAGGTAGGTGAGTATGGGCAATATTTTTGGTTATGGGTATCTTTTCCAAGCTCCCTGAAATCCCCACCTGGAGTCATTTGCCTTTTAATGGGACATTTGGTGAAGCTCCTAGCCTGAGCTGAGTCAGATCATTGTAGAGAAGGTTTATCATTCTCAGAAGCTGTCAAGATGATTAAATAGGGCTGTTGTGCAATAGGTCCCAAGCAACAGCAGCAATAGAGTGGGATAAACACTGGACTGGGAATCAGGGAACAGGTTCCATGACTCTGGCAAGTCTCTTCCACTCTCTTAGCCTTGGTATAGTCACTAGTAAAATGAGGGGCTGAATTAGATTATTTCTAAGGTCATGTCTAGTCAATGCTGAAGTCATTTTAAAAAATTTCCTCTCTCTACTGACTCTGCAGCTCTCCTCCTAATTTCTTTGACCTATTTTTACCTTGCCTGATTTTACCACTACTTTCCAAATTGATTATTTCTTATCTCTCTGCCTTATCACTTACTTTCTAGCTAGTTCACTCAAAGATAAGCCCAGGAAATATGTATCTCACAAACAAATTGTCTTTTTCTTTGGAGATAGTATATCTCTCTGCTAGGTTCACAGCAGGGCAATTACGTGGCAAATCTGGGATGTGTCCAGAATATTCACGCTTACAAAGCAAGGCTCTTTAGCCTGAACTCTTGGCCCTTTTCTGAAGTTGTTCACTGATGCTTGTGTGAAATGCCAGTTGGGTGACCAGGTTTGAAACCAGATAATTCCACTAGACTACAGGGTCCTATAGGGAGTAGACTACAATCTCACCATGGCTCTGCTCTGAAAGGAATTTTCTCTAAAGATTTTCAAACTCGAGTTGATGAAACTATTTATATATATTTTTTCTTGCTCTGGTTCCTCAAACCCAAGCTGACAGAGGGCTGGAGCCTGTAGGCTGTGGTGATCCACCCACTAAACATGTCAACAAGAACTATACCCTCTTTCATGGGGATCTTTTGGCATTAATATAATGAGCTTTTAAAAATAAAAAACAAAACCCTCACAATTAAAAATACTGTGAAATTTCAGAACATTGAGGATAAAGAGAATATACTAAAAACTTTCCTTGTAGGGTTGACAGATAAAATATAGGATGCTAGTTAAATTTGAAGTTCATATAAACAATGAATAATTTTTTTTAGAATAAGCATGTCCCCAATATTTCATTGTTTATCTGAAAGGTAATTTTAATCAGATGTTCTGTATTTTTATTTGCTAAATGTGTCTATCCTATTTCCTAGAATAAAGCTAGATCGCCCAAATATAGCATCAGTAACAGTGGGTGGTAAAAGGCAATATGAGTGCTGCTTTCAAAATTCCAAGACACAATCATTTTTCAAAGTAGAATCCCATATCTACCCAACTCATCAACGAAGGATAAGGGGGAAATTAAAACATTCAATGACTCAGAAACATTATTTCCATGATACATATCTTAGAAAATCATCCAGCATGTGTTCTAGTAAAAGCAGGGAGTAAATCAAAGGAGAAAGATATGGAGTCCATGACAGTATGACTCAGGTTCAGAAAATCAGTGAAGTGCTACCTAAGATGACAGGTGCTCAGCGGAACTCAGGTAACAGGTAAGCTTCTTTGACGAAAGTAACAGAAAATCCAACTCAAATTGGCATGAAAATAATAATAAAAAGGAAGGGAGGGCTCTTAGGTTGATTTAATGGTTCAAAGATCAATGAAGATCTAGGATTTTACTGTCTCTCTGTTCTGCCATCCTTGCTATTGGCTTCTCCAAAGGCTGCTTTTCCTTTTGGTCAAGATGACTGCCAGAGGCAACCTAAGCAATGCTTTTTGTTTGTACCTAGTGGGAGAGTACTGACTTCTCCTACCCAGCAAGTCTCTCCTCACATCCCATTGGCCCAAAGTGGCCTACGGCTGCCCATTCCCAGAAGTGTCTAGCAAAGGAGATGGAGTAGCTTTGATTCTTCCATTCAGTGTCAACTGTGTATGAGGCGCTGTTCTAAGCACTGATGATAAGGCAGAAAGTAAAACAGACAAAACTTCCAACTTTTACGGAGCTCAGATTTAGGCAAACAGACAATAGACAAAGTAAGTATGTAAAATATCTGTATGCTATATGGTGGTAGGTGCTGGTGAGACAAAGCAGAAGAGAGACTAGGTAGTATTTGGGAGGGTGATTAAATTTTAGGGAAGGTGTTCAGGAAAATCCTCACTAAGAATGTAATGGGGGAATCAACCACACTCTTTCTATGACACGTACAGGACAAAACAACCAGGTCAAAGCAGACGGACGTAGAGCCTGGGGAGAGAGGTCTCCTGGGCAAAAGGGGGACTTCCTAGAATACTTAATATAATGGCAAGTTAAAAAATAGCGTTATAATCAAGAGAAATAAAAACGTGTAGGAAAGAAATTATACTCATAGAATACTACTTGGCTCCTCCATGAATTAATGTTTACATAGTCACAATACTATAAATGCTGTTATTAGTTTTCGTATTTTAGAATGAATTGTTGGAAAAAGTATGGATGATGGAATTATGAGTACCAAGCCAAATGTAAATGTTATCAACTCGAATCCTCTAAGGTTGCAATCCTGAAGATGGGAGGTAGAAGAGCTTAGGGCAAGGCTAAAAGCACCAGAGTTCTTTTTATACCCACTGGGGTGTTAAGAGAGACTATCTATGTTTGGCAAAATAAGAAGACATAGTGTATGTTTATTACTTCAAATTTTCAAAAGGAAGCAATACAGGAACTAAATATAGGGTTATAATTGTATTGGGAAATTGGGGAGGAAAGGTGGGAGGTGATATAAATGAGTTAAATCTTATAGAAACTCATATACACCATAGAACCACAAAAGAACTACAGTATTTCTATGTGACTATAGAATAAACATGTTGAGTTAGTGGGTTGACTTTGGGAAGGTAAGACTGAAGGTGAGAGCAAAAGGCAAACTATTGTTTTTGTTGCTAGTTCTTTGGCAAAATTTGACTTTTGAACTATGTGCATTCATTACTTTGACTTAAAAAAAGTCTGGTCTCCATTCTAGAATTTTTTCTATATTCTTAAAATTGACACATGCTTATTATGGAAAAGTTTGAAAATATGGAAAATTGTCCAGTATTTAAAGGCAATTCTTAAACTACTGGTATATTTTCCTTCAGTCTTTTAAAATTGATTATATTTATACACATTTGTGATTATGTTGAGTTAGGATGCATTTTGATGCATTCAAATTCATGAATCTAAATTGATTAGCTTAAATTCCATACGTAATTTGTATCATTTTACATCTCTATCAGGATTGAAAACAAGAACAAAACAAACATATTAAAGTCTTTATATGAGAGATGTTTGACATTAAATAGTGGCAGTAAAATTAGCCAGTTCAACAAGGAAACTAGATCCCAGCAAGCTGAAGTCAAGTTCACACTGTTATTCAGTGAGAGCTATTAACTACTAGCCGAAACTAAATTACAGATTTGTTTCATATCTGAAAATGATAACATAGGCATCTTATACAATGAAGACATGGATTCATATCCTGCCTTCCTCACTGGTCTGGGCTCCCACTCCTCCAAACCTCGCTCAAAGCCCAAGTCACTCAGATCCAGCTGTGTATCTCCAAACACACCAGGCTTCCTTCTGGTTTGTGCTTCAGCCATGCTGTTTCCTTTGCTTGAAATCGTTTTTCCAATCTAGTTGCCCTGGACAAAATGTTATCAATCCTTTAAGTCTCCTGTGATGCTTAGCTAACTCCTTCATGGATATTTTGCCGCTTCTTTTCCTTGTGCGACCACTGAACTTGATCCATGCCATGACTAGTGTATTCATGGTGTGGAGTGAAGAGTATGAGTGTAGAGTCAGACTGTCTGAGCTTGGCTCCCGGCTTCACCTCTAACTGACCATGTGAACTTGGGCAAGCCACCTACCCACTTTGATCCTCAGTTTACTCATCTGTAAAATGACATTAATAATAATACTTACCTCAGTGGTTATGGTAAGAATTAAGATAATCAATATAGGAAAAGCACTTGGCAGGGTGACTGGCCTACAGTAAGTGCTCAGAAATATATGCTATTATTATTTGTTGTTGTAGCTGCTGCTGTAATGATTAGCTTGCATGTCCAGCCATTGAGGTTAGTGACTGTAACATTTCATCTTTATCTACTCTGTCTCACTTTAGAATCTGGCTTTGTGTCCTTGAAAAATTGTGTAGACTGATTGAATGAATGAACAATTTAGAGTGAATTCAGCTGCCTTTGCTTTTATAACTATTATTTTAAGGATGGTAGTTCTAACAGTAGACCTCAGAGTCATGCAAAAAGCTAACCAGCATTAATTCAGTGAAGCAATATTTTTTCTAGTTAAAACAAAGAACCACTTCCTGAATACATTTACTGTATTTTCAGCTCTGAGATGGAGCTGGAAATACAGGAACGATAGGGGAGGTCTCCTAGCAATGCAAGACCTTGCCTCTGTCCTATATTTTTTGAAGTCATAGAGAAATAGGTATTGCCAGCCTATATAGATTCAGAACTAAATGGGATAATGCATTTCAAAGAGATATGAAGAATTCCAAACCACAATACAAATGTGAAGCATCATTAAAGTACTTTTAAATTATGTTATGAAATATAACTATTTGGTTTTTCCATGTTATTGCTTTACTTCCTTCTGTATAGGATTATTATTAATAGGCCAGGGAGATTTCCTTGAAGCCCAATTATATTTAACACCTTTGCAGTGATGCATGACTGACTTATGACCTCAGGAGTAAGTTCTGATGGTGGTTCTGTTCTGACGATGTGGCCCCACCTGTCTGCACCTTATCCCAGAACCAAAGTTCCATTTGCTCCACTATTGCAGTGAGAAGACACTTCACTCCCCCTGCAAGAGAATCAGGTTCTGATGGCAATTATTTGAGTCTGACTCCACGCAAGACACTTCAGTAGATACTTGGGAGAATAGTATTTGTCCTGCTTATCTCCAAAGGCTGCTGGAAGACTCCGGTGGGCCATTTTATAAAGTACAAAGTGATCTACAAATACAAGGGTCTTATTATTATTAAAAACACATCTCATCTTCCACTGGAATGTTTAGATAAAGGAATGTGGGGTGTAATAAAGAACTAAGCTAAGGGAAGAGAAACACTAAAAAACTAATTACCAAATATCACACAAGTACCACAAAGAGAGTGATTACTTGATTAATTAATGATGGGAACCCTACATTTGAGTCTTGCATCAGTCCTCTTTGCCTATTGGAATGCGGTTTGTTTCTGCCAACGAATAACTATCAAACCACTGAGGCCTAACTGATGTGTGATTAATGTGGGCTCCGTTAATTGTATGGCTGAGTTTTATGCATGAAGCTGTATCCTTGATTTTTCTCCTTTAATTTCCTCCCGTTTAACTGCTGGTCATAAAATTGTTTCAAATGTATCTGCTGAGTCTGAGAGCAAGTTTTGCAACTTGAAAAGTGCCTGAGTCAGTTTGGGCATCTTGTTTGGTAAAACCGACTTGGGGGAACTCTTATGCTGTAAGATGAATTGCTACTTGGCTTCTACTCCCAGCCCTGCTGGCTCCCTTCCTGCCACTGCTCACCGGCACTGCATCTCATCTATTATCATTAAGCACATGCATAGCATTGATAATGGCAAAAGGCTTAATAACTTTCATTCTGATAGCCCATCAGATGTGGCTCTATTCAACCTTATTTTAGACAGCTAGAGATGATGACATCTGTCTTTCTAGTCTTTTTCACATTCATTTACCATCTCTGTTAATATCACCTGATTTTCTTTTGGGGAAGCACCCCCTCCCATCTCTGCTTTTATTTTCTGTGTTTCAAGTAGGGCTAGTCTCATATCCCTGGCTCCGGAGCTAGGCCTGGACAATTAGAATTCCAGTGATTGGTTCGGGGATAGGCATGTGACCCAAGCTCGGTCAACTCTCGGTCAACTAGAGAGGCAACCTAGATCAACTAGAGAGGCAACCCTAGGACTTTAGCAGGAACTATTAGGAAAAAAAAAAAAAGCTCTCTTTGTCCTCTTGGGCTTTTAGATTGCGAAAATACTAAATCTAGATCTTCTGGTCTCTTTGTCACTGCTAAAGAAGAACCCAGCTGAGAATGAAGGCAACACAGAGAAAAAGAGAGCCAAGAGATGGAGAGAGACAAACTCCTGCTGACATTGTTTGAATATGTGGATTCACTTGTGCCTAAAGACAAACCTGGGCCTGTACTTTTCTATTGTGTGAGCCGTTTGAATAGGATTTTGTCACTTATAACCAAGAGTACTGACTCAAATGATGATGCTGGTCATGATACCTTTCTGCCTTAGTATGTCATATATGTACAGAGACTTAAGAAAATTAGAATTAGAAAAATAAGGTTTAGGATTTTAGAAATATATGCATATTTAAATGTATAACTTTTTCCTCTAGAAGAAGTTTGCTTGGGTTAAATGGACATTTTTCCTTATGATGTTGGAGAGGTCAGAATGAAATAATTTGGTGACAGCTCACTGGTGAAATGCACTTTGTACTCAGAGGGGAGACCCTGTGGTTCATTCATTCATTAATGATTGGGTCCTGCTTATGCTGGGTGGTGAGGAAATGACAGGTGCACAAGATAGCTCAGTTTGCTTTCCTAGTGGAAATTATAATCTAATAGATTTTAGTGAATCAAAAATCCAGGACCCATAGAGATAAAAGAAATCAGCAAATTTTGACGGTAAACCCCTTTATCAATGTGTAGTACCACTTCAGGATAGACTCTATCATTTTCAAGGTGTATTGATGATATGATTAGTTATAGAAGCATGCCTGATTCTATGCTCACTTTAGTCTATGGTGGCCCTAAGCTCTTTTAATTTTCAACCTTGAAAAGGAAAAATTTTCTTGGAAAGGAAATTGAGGCAGCTCAACAGTAAAAAGGATTTAAGGACTGAAAAATACTACCCATTAATCCTGTTACTCTTTAATAATTGGTTTTCTTTTTGGAGCTGCTAAGATTGTTGTAGATTTAGGGCACTTTTACTCCAGCAAGTTGTAAACACTTTACGTGGTTGAATGCACTTTATTTTTCCCAGTCTCTGCTGATTGTATCAGAAGCCAGAGTAATATTCCCTCAGTTCACAGAGGAAAAAACCTAAGGCAGAGAAAGCTAGAGGACCTATCTGGGTTGTCACAGTTAGAGGCTGAGACAGATCCTGATCCATCCTGATCCTTATGAGAAGCTGTTGTGTCCCAGAGGCTCGACACCCACACCTGGCTGATGCGCTAACCATGCCCTCCCTCCCTTGCATCCCCACTGCCCCAACCCTGGCTGAGGTCTTAGTCAGTGTAACTTGCGAATTTTACAATTTCCTCTTAGTTGTTCTCCCCAGTGCCACTCCCACTAATCTATTCTACTCCGTGTTGCTTCCATTGTTTATTTTTTTTTTCCTGAAAGCAAAGTTGTTCAAACTCTTTAGCCAGGCAGGCAAGGCCCCACATGACTTGGTCTCCATCTAGAATCCTGTGCCTTATTTTCCATGACTCTCTCTTTCCACTCTTAGACCCATTGTTCCAGCCCAACTTACCATTCCCCTAACATATCCTCTATATTCCTGTCCCTTTACTCCCACTATTCCTCATCTGGAATGGTTGCACCCCTCTCCCCCCAACTCCCACTGCGAGCATTTTCACTTATTGAATTCCTACCCGTCTTTGCAGGCCTCCAGAAGAAGCCTCCTCTTTTGTCAAGTTTTCTGAGATTTTCTCTAGCTGGAAGTAATTTCTTAACACTTTATATCCTTGTTATATTTTATTTGTTCCTGCGTTTTTTTTTCAAATTTAGTCTGATATTTATTTACATACTGGTCTGTCTCTCCTGATGGCATGTAAGCTCAACAAGACAGGGAACCATGCCTGACTCTTCTTTGTGATGTCCACGTTATCTGCTGCTTGGATGATGACTGGCTTCTCTCCCAACTTAAAACTGAGGCTAAACACCTCATGATTCCTCTCACCCCCTGAGCCTTTGCAGAGGCTGTTCTCTTTTTGGGATGTGTGTCCATCCTCCCTGCTTCCTCCACTGTCTAGTTCACAACCCATAGTAAGAAATACATTTTATATTGTAATGCTCGACAAACATTTCACGAAGTACTGCTAACTTTCGCTAATTTTCAGTACATTTTGATCTATTCCTTATTTTTTTCTGTTCTGTTCTGTTCTCTTCTATTGTATTGTAGTCCAGTCTATTACTTCATTTTAAAAGATGTAGTTGTGACACTCTAAATAATTTCCCTGACCTATTAAGAGGTTGCAAGAACCACTGGCCTAGTTGGTTCCTACTCAGCTTTCAGATCTCTGCTCACATGTTGCATCTATAGGAAAGTCTTCTCTTGACCTCCCAGACTAGACTGAGCCCCTGATAGAGGTTCTCATAGGCCCTCTTCTTCCTAGCACTTTAATCATAGCTTTTTTTGTGTAATTGTTTTGTTGTCTTTTCTCCCCACTGGATTCCAAGCTTCATGAGGGCATAGCTTCTTTGCTTTTTTCATCATCAGATTCTCAGTGCACAGCGCAGTGCAGGGACACATCTATACACATTAAAGCTTTGCTGGATCCACTAAATGGGTGTTTTTAAGTTGGGGGTTGAGGGGCTGACATAATAGATTTGTGCTTTAGATAGATCACCTAGGCTACATAAATTTCAGTGTTCAAAGGGCAAAAGTCAAGACTAATATGAGCCAGGCATGGTAGCTCACAGCTGTAATCTCAGCACTTTGGGAGGCAGAAGTGGGCCAGATCTCTTGAGCTCAGGAATTCGAGACCAGCCTGAGCAACATGGTGGAACCCTGTCTCTACAAAAAAATACAAAAATTATCGAGGTGTGGAGGCACAGGTCTGTAGTCCCAGCAACTTGCAGGGCTGAGGTAGGAAGATCACTTGAGGCCAGGATGTTGACACTGCGGTGAGCTGAAATCGTGCTACTGCACTCCAGCCTGGGTGACAGAGCAAGACCCTGTCTCAAAAACAAAACAAAAACAAAACCCAAAAGATGAATATAAGTGAAGTTTGGGGAGGTGTTGAAGGGTAGGGGACTTGGAGGCAAGAGGCAGGGAGGGAAGTTTGGGGGCCTATACAGTGGGGACTTGAACTAAGGGACATTCACTGCTATTGATGAGTTGGGGACAGATCCAAGAAATGTTTTTAAGGAAGAACTGAGAGAACATAATGACCTGTTTTGAAGGTAAATCCAATTCTTGAGGACCCTCTTCTGTCCTAGTCAGGAAGTGGGAAGTTATCCTTCTGGTTATATGAGTCTCTCTCTGGGTATCCAAGATGCCCTCTGGCTCTTGAGGTCTCTGAGCCCTGAGGGTGGTGATCTCCCTCCCCTGGGGTTCTGCCTCCCGGGAGAATTTGGTAAAGGTACAACCAGGGTAGCCCCCACTCAGCTCTTAGCCTCTACTCGATCTACTGCTTTCCTGGTCCCCAGAGCCCCATCTTTTATGAGCTAATTATGCTTCGGCTTTCTTTCTTTTTTTTTTTCCTGCTGATACTAGTTTAAACCAGTTAAGATGGGAGGCATTTCAAGTAGGATTGTCTCTTTGTTGATCATTCTGTACTAAAGCCTTAGTTCTTAATTACAAGCAGTCTGTCGCTCCTATCTACAAAAACAAAGCTTCCTGGGGTGACCTGACCCATCAGGAGAGGAGAGGCAGGCTCCAGCTGCAATCAGTTCAGAGATGCAGCCACAGCAATGTGTTCCTCAGCTCCCAGCACCAGCCCGGGATGGAGCATGGTTTTGGAAAGTAGCTTTAGAGGCCAAGGCTATGTCTATACAGTGTGACTTAGACCTGCCTCTTTAGTATCTTTTTTTTTCTTGTAAGACAGGGTCTTGCTCTATCACCCAGATTGGAGTGCAGCGGCGTCTATACAGTGTGACTTAGACCTGCCTCTTTAGTATCTTTTTTTTTTCTTTTAAGACAGGGTCTTGCTCTATCACCCAGACTGGAGTGCAACAGCATGATCACAGCTCACTACAGCCTTGAACTCCTGGGCTCAAGCAATCCTCCTGCCTCAGCTTACTGAGTAGCTGAGACTACAGCTTACTGAGAGTCTGAGACTACAGACTACTATGCTGCCACACCTGGTTAATTTTTTATTTTTTGTAGAGACAAGGTCTCACAATGTTGCCCAGGCTTTGCCTCTTTAGTGGATTGAGATATATGTGCTTGTCATGAGGGCACAGTTCCCAGAAGTGGTTCAGACTGTCTCTTCTTGGTCCAGCTTGGTGGTTAAAACTGCCAAAATAATGACTAACACAGCTGAGAAAAATATTTTTGGTGCACAGTTACATAAATCCCTTGACTGCTGGTCTCTATTAGATTTGGGAAATATAAATCAAGCAAAAATGGACAGCTTACAAGACGAGAAGATATTAATCAGTGGGCACCTCATGAGGAGTTATCTTCTTTCCCTGGGGCCATGCTGTATACAGCAGGGACAATCTGGCCATATTCCTGCCAGTGTCCTTCTCTCTCCTTGTTCCTTATCTCTGTCTCCCTCAGATGCACTCTTCTTTGCTTCCAGGTTGACTATATATTGAACCATTTCTTCTTAGATAAACTAGTTTGCATTTCCTCCCAAGATAAAGCTCATTTCATTATGTGCTGTTCATATTTCTAATCTGCTAAGTCCATTTATATTATCATTTGGCCTTGCCTGACACTAGGTCTACTTCTCAGTTCAGTGTTGCCATGACTTCTGAGTGGCCACAGAAGCAGCCACAGAGCACATTTTCTTCCATTATGGGAATATGATGGAGAGAAGAGGAAGAAAAAGTTAACGAGATAAAAAAATATCCATCTCTCTACTTAGTAAACAGACATAGGCTGTGGTTTTGCACAATATTTGCAGCAAAGAACTAGCCATAAAAAGAGTAATAATAAATAGCAAATAGCACAATTCCGAGGGTTTATACATGTTAACTTTTTCAATTCTTGCAACCACTCTGTGAGGTAGGTACTATTATCATCTCTACTTCCTTATTTTCAGATAAGGAAACTGGAAGCACAGAGAGGTTAAGTAGTGTGCCCAAGCTAATGCAACTAGCAAATGGCAGAGACTGGATCCCATGGAGCTTACATAGTAATTATACAGATTTTAAATTTTAGTAGCTTTAAAAATTTCCATTTTAAGCTCAAGTGTCAAACACGTAGCTGACTTCAGTATATGGTTGGCAATTATTTTCTTTCCAATATTATTTTATTTCACAACTCCAATGACCTACTTATTCCTGGGACATCATTCCACACCGCTCTTTATGCTCAGTTGATTATGCGTACTATTTGTGTATACATACAAATATACGCATAGGAAGAAAGTTTTTGTCATTGTTTATTTTACAAAAATTGAATCACACTATATACATGATTATGTAGTTGATGTTTCTACTCATGACAACACATGGAAATCCCATCAAGGCACTTGTTCGGGCATGAATTCATGCTTTTTAGTGGCTGTATCATGTTTCATGGTATGAATGTATTATATTAATCCAGATATCCCCCACAGGTGGACAGTCACTATGTTTCTATGACTTTAATTCTAATTCTAATTATTATCATGTTAGTGTAAACAATGATGCAATAAACATCCTTGAATTCATATTCTTATATACGGAGAATTATATTTCTAAGGAAATCAATTCAGTGGTTTTAAAGATATTTACATATTTGTACAACCAACATCACAATTAATTTTAGAATATTTGTATAACCCCACAAAGAAACTCCATACATACTAAGTCACTTCTCATTTCTCCCCAACTGTCCAGCTCCAGAAGACCATCCACTAATCTCCTTTCTATTTCTATGGATTTGCCTATTGTGGACATTTCATATAAATGGAATCATACAATATGTGGTCTTTTGTATCTGACTTCTTTTAGTTAGCATAATATTTTCAAGATTCATCCATGTTACAGCATGTATCAGTATTTCATCCCTAGTTAAGGCTGAATAATACTCAGTTGTATGAATATGCCATATTTTGTTTATCCATTCATTCATTAGTGGATTTTTGGCTATTTTCACCTTTTGCCCATTTTGCTTATTAGCTTCTATGAACATAACAGCCATGCATTTGTTTAAATACCTGTTTTCAATTCCCTTGGTTATATATCTAAGAGTAGAATTGCTGGGTCATACGGTAACTCTATGTTTAATTGTTTTAGAAAATACCAGACTGTTTTCCAAAGTGGCTGCACCATTTTGCATTCCCACTAGCAGCGTATGAGGGTTCTGACTTCTCCACATAATCTCCAGCATGTGTTATTATCTTTTAATTTCATTTTATTTTTTTGAGACAGAGTCTTGCTTTGTCACCAGGCTAGAGTGCAGTGGCACGATCTTGGCTCACTGCAACCTCCAACCTTTGCCTTCGGGGTTCAAGCAATTATCTTGCTTCAGCCTCCTGAGTAGCTGTGATTATAGGCATGTGCCACCACAACCGGCTAATTTTTGTATTTTTAGTAGAGACGGGGTTTCACCATGTTGGCCAGTCTGGTCTTGAACTCCTGACCTCAGGTGATCTGCCCACCTTGGCCTCCCAAAGTGCTGGGATTACAGGTGTGAGCTACCATGCCCAGCCTTGTCTTTTTATTTATAGCCATCCTAGTGGGTATGAGGTGGTATCTCATTGTGGTTTTGATTTGCATTTTCCTGATGACCAACTTTTTTGAATCATAAAATATGTTATATTTTTTTAATTTTTTTTAACTCTATTTAGATGACCATATGGCTTTTGTTCTTTATTCTGTTGATACGGTGTATTACATTAATTAATTTTTGATTGTTAGCTAACCTAACAGTCCTGGGATAAATCCCACTTGGTCATGGTGTATAATCCTTTTTATATGTTTGTGAATTAAATTGTGTAGTATTTCATTGAGGAGCTCTGCATCTATATTTCTAAATTATGTTAGTTTATTGTTTTCTTGTGATGTCTTTGTTTGCTTTTGGTATGAGGGAAACACTGCCTCATAAAAGGTTGGAAATGTTCCCTTTTTATTATTTGGAAGAATTTATAAACAATTGGTGTTAAGTTTTTTAAATGATTGATAGAATTCACTAGTGAAACCACCTGGGCTTTTCTTTGTGGGAAGTGTGATTGTTAATACTGAGTGTCAACTTGATCGGATTGGGGGATACAAAATATTAATCCTGGGTGTATCTGTTTGGGTGTTGCTAAAAGAGATTAACATTTGAGTCAGTGGGCTGGGGAAGGCAGATCCAACCTTAATCTGGTAGGCACAATGTAATTAGCTTCCAGTGAATATAAAGCAGGCGGAAAAATGTGAAAAGGAGAGACGGGCCTAGCCTCCCAGCCTACATCTTTCTCCCGTGCTGGATGCTTACTACTCTTGAATATTGGACTCCAAGTACTTTAGTTTTGGAACTCGGGCTGGCTCTCCTTGCCCCTCAGCTTGCAGCCAGCCTATTGTGGGACCTTTTGATCAGTAAGTTAATACTTAATAGACTCTCCTTTATATACATGTATTTGTGTGTGTATGTGTGTATCCCCTTCGTTCTGTCTCTCTAAGAGAATCCTGATTAATACGGCTTTAAAAATTAGTAAATCAATCTTCTCATTTGTTATAAAGTCTATTCAGGTCTTCTATTTCTTCTTGAGTCAGTTTCAGTTTGAGTTTTTTGAGAAATTTGGTCATTTCATCTAAGCTATCTAATTTGTTGGCATACAATTGTTTATAGTATTCTCTTGTAGTCATTTTTATTTCTTTATAATTTATAGTAATGTTTCTTCTTTCACTTACAATTTTAGTAATTTGAGTCTTCTCCTTTTTTTTCTTGAAGTTTTTCAATTTTGTTGATCTTTTCAAAGAATCAAATTTTGGTTTGTTTTTCTCTATTGTTTTTCTGTTCTGTATTTATTAAATTTTGCTCTAATCTTTATTATTTCATTCCTTTTGCTTCTTTTAGGTTTAGTTTGCTCTTCTTTTTCCAGTGTCTTAAGATGAAAGTTAGGTTATTGATTTGAAAACTTCTTTTTTTTAAGTAGATGTTCACAGCTGTCAACTTCCCTCTGAGCACTGCATCCTTATAAATTTTGGCATGCTGTAACTTCATTTTTATTCACCTCAAACTATTTTCCAGTTTTCCTTATGATGTCTTCTTTGATATATTTTTAGGAGTATGTTGTGTAATTTTCACATATGTTTGAATTCCCCATGTTTTGTTATTGATTTCTAATTTTATTTCATTGCAGTTGGCAAAAATACTTGTATGATTTCAGTCTTTTAAAATTTATTGAGGCTTGTTTTATGGCCTAGCATGTAATCTATTCTGGAGAATATTCCATGTGCATTTGAGAAAAATGTGTATTGTGCTGTTGTGTGGAGTGTTCTGTAGATGTCTTTTAGATTTGGTTGGTTTATGATGTTGTTTAGGTCTTCTATACCCTAGCTTATATTTTTCCTTTTTTTCTATCCACTGCTGAAAGTTGGGTCCTGAAATACCCGACTGTTACTGGTGAGTTGTCTGCTTCCCTTAAGTTCTGTCAGTTTTTGCTTCACATATTTTGGAGTGCTGTGGTTAGGTACATATATATGTTTATAATAGTTAAATCTTCCTGATAGATTGATACTTTCACCATTATAAAATGTATCTTTTTCTCCAGTAATATTTTTGTTATAAATCTGTTTTGCTTGATGTAGTATAGCCACTCTGGCTGTCTTATGGTTGTTGTTTGTATATCTTCTATCCTTTTTATTTTTTATTTTATTTATTTTTTTATTATACTTTAAGTTTTAGGGTACATGTGCACAACGTGCAGGTTTGTTACATATGTATACATGTGCCATCTTGGTGTGCTGCACCCATTAACTCGTCATTTAACATTAGGTATGTCTCCAAATGCTATCCCTCCCCCCTCCTCCCACCCCACAACAGGCCCCAGTATGTGATGTTCCCCTTCCTGTGTCCAAGTGTTCTCATTGTTCAATTCCCACCTATGAGTGAGAACATGTGTTGTTTGGTTTTTTGTCCTTGCGATAGTTTGCTAAGAATGATGGTTTCCAGCTTCATCCATGTCCCTACAAAGGACATGAACTCATCATTTTTTAGGGCTGCATAGTATTCCATGGTGTATATGTGCCACATTTTCTTAATCCAGTCTATCATTATTGGACATTTGGGTTGGTTCCAAGTCTTTGCTATTGTGAATAGTGCCACAATAAACATACATGTGCATGTGTCTTTATAGCAGCATGATTTATAATCCTTTGGGTATATACCCAGCAATGGGATTGCTGGGTCAAATTTCTAGTTCTAGATCCCTGAGGAATCACTACACTGACTTCCACAATGGTTGAACTAGTTTACAGTCCCACCAACAGTGTAAAAGTGTTCCTGTTTCTCCACATCCTCTCCAGTACCTCTTGTTTCCTGACTTTTTAATGATGGCCATTCTAACTGGTGTGAGATGGTATCTCATTGTGGTTTTGATTTGCATTTCTCTGATGGCCAGTGATGATGAGCATTTTTTCATGTGTCTATTGGCTGCATAAATGTCTTCTTTTGAGAAGTGTCTGTTCATATCCTTTGCCCACTTTTTGATGGGTTTGTTTGTTTTTTTCTTGTAAATTTGTTTGAGTTCATTGTAGATTCTGGATATTAGCCCTTTGCCAGATGAGTAGATTGCAAAAATTTTCTCCCATTCTGTAGGTTACCTGTTCACTCTGATGGTAGTTTCTTTTGCTGTGCAGAAGCTCTTTAGTTTAATTAGATCCCATTTGTCAATTTAGGCTTTTGTTGCCATTGCTTTTGGTGTTTTAGACATGAAGTCCTTGCCCATGCCTATGTCCTGAATGGTATTGCCTAGGTTTTCTTCTAGGGTTTTTATGGTTTTAGGTCTAACATTTAAGTCTTTAATCCATCTTGAATTAATTTTTGTATGAGGTGTAAGGAAGGGATCCAGTTTCAGCTTTCTACATATGGCTAGCCAGTTTTCCCAGCACCATTTATTAAATAGGGAATCCTTTCCCCATTTCTTATTTTTGTCAGGATTGTCAAAGATCAGATGGTTTTAGATATGCGGCATTATTTCTGCGGGCACTGTTCTGTTCCATTGGTCTATATCTCTGCTTTGGTACCAGTACCATGCTGTTTTGGTTACTCTAGCCTTGTAGTATAGTTTGAAGTCAGGTAGCATGATGCCTCCAGCTTTGTTCTTTTGGCTTAGGATTGACTTGGCAATGCGGGCTCTTTTTTGGTTCCATATGAACTTTAAAGTAGTTTTTTCCAATTCCGTGAAGAAAGTCATTGGTAGCTTGATGGGGATGGCATTGAATCTATAAATTACCTTGGGCAGTGTGGCCATTTTCACGATATTGATTCTTCCTACCCATGAGCATGGAATGTTCTTCCATTTGTTTGTATCCTCTTTTATTTCATTGAGCAGTGGTTTGTAGTTCTCCTTGAAGAGGTCCTTCACATCCCTTGTAAGTTGGATTCCTAGGTATTTTATTCTCTTTGAAGCAATTGTGAATGGGAGTTCACTCATGATTTGTCTCTCTGTTTGTCTGTTATTGGTGTATAAGAATGCTTGTGATTTTTGCACATTGATTTTGTATCCTGAGAATTTGCTGAAGTTGCCTATCAGCTTAAGGAGATTTCAGGCTGAGACGATGGGGTTTTCTAGATATACAATCATGTCATCTGCAAACAGGGACAATTTGACTTCCTCCTTTCCTAATTGAATACAATTTATTTCCTTCTCCTGCCTGATTGTCCTGGCCAGAACTTCCAACACTATGTTGAATAGGAGTGGTGAGAGAGGGCATCCCTGTCTTGTGCCAGTTTTCAAAGGGGATGCTTCCAGTTTTTGCCCATTCAGTATGATATTGGCTGTGAGTTTGTCATAGATAGCTTTTATTATTTTGAGATACGTCCCATCAATACCTAATTTATTGAGAGTTTTTAGCATGAAGGGTTGTTGAATTTTGTCAAAGGCCTTTTCTGCATCTTGAGATAATCGTATGCTTTCTGTCATTGGTTCTGTTTATATGCTGGATTACGTTTATTGATTTGTGTATGTTGAACCAGGCTTGCATCCCAGGGATGAACCCCACTTGATCATGGTGTATAAGCCTTTTGATGTGCTGCTGGATTCGGTTTGCCAGTATTTTACTGAGGATTTTTGCATCAATGTTCATCAGGGATATTGGTCTAAAATTCTGTTTTATTGTTATGTCTCTGCCAGGCTTTGGTATCAGGATGATGCTGGCCTCATAAAATGAGTTAGGGAGGATTCCCTCTTTTTCTATCGATTGGAATAGTTTCAGAAGGAATGGTACCAGCTCCTCCTTGTACCTCTGGTAGAATTCGGCTGTGAATCCATCTGGTCCTGGACATTTTTTGGTTTGTAAGCTATTAATTATTGCTTCAATTTCAGAGCCTGTTATTGGTTTATTCAGAGATTCAACTTCTTCCTGGTTTAGTCTTGGGAGAGTGTATGTGTTGAGGAATTTATCCATTTCTTCTAGATTTTCTAGTTTATTTGCATAGAGGTGTTTATAGTATTCTCTGATGGTAGTTTGTATTTCTGTGGGATTGGTGGTGATATCCCCTTTATCATTTTTTATTGCATCTATTTGATTCTTCTCTCATTTCTTCCTTATTAGTCTTGCTAGCGGTCTATCAATTTTGTTGATCGCTCCTGGATTCATCGATTTTTTGAAGGGTTTTTTATGTCTCTATTTCATTCAGTTCTGCTCTGATCTTAGTTATTTCTTGCCTTCTGCTAGCTTTTGAATGTGTTTGCTCTTGCTTCTCTGGTTCTTTTAATTGTGATGTTAAGGTGTTAATTTTAGATCTTTGTTGCTTTCTCTTGTGGGCATTTAGTGCTATAAATTTCCATCTACACACTGCTTTGAATGTGTCCCAGAGATTCTGTTATGTTGTGTCTTTGTTCTCACTGGTTTCAAAGAACATCTTTATTTCTGCCTTCATTTCGTTATGTACCCAGTAGTCATCCAGGAGCAGGTTGTTCAGTTTCCATGTAGTTGAGTGGTTTTGAGTGAGTTTCTTAATCCTGAGTTCTAGTTTGACTGCACTGTGGTCTGAGAGACAGTTTGTTATAATTTCTGTTCTTTTACATTTGCTGAGGAGTGCTTTACTTCCAACTATGCGGTCAATTTTGGAATAAGTGCGGTGTGGTGGTGAGAAGAATGTATATTCTGTTGATTTGTGGGGGAGAGTTCTGTAGATGTCTATTAGGTCTGCTTTGTGCAGAGCTGAGTTCAATTCCTGGATATCCTTGTTAACTTTCTGTCTCATTGATCTGTCTAACGTTGACAGTGGGGTGTTAAAGTCTCCCATTTTAATTTCAACCTACTTGCAACTTTGAATCCAAAGAGTGTCTTTTGTAGAAAGTATATAGCTGGATTGGTTTGACAATCTCTGCCTTTTGATAGGATTGTTTAATTCATCATCTTTAGTCAATTAATTATTGATATACTTAGATTTATATCTGCCATTTTACTTTTTGTTTTCTATATCTCATGGTTTGATCTCGGTTCCTCCTTTACTGCTTTTTCTTTTTACAATAAGTGAATATTTTCTAATGCAACATTTAAATTATTTTCATAATTATTTTGCTATATGCTTTGAGGGTTTTTTTAGTGGTTGCTCTAGGGCTTACCGTATACATGTTAATTTATGAGAATCTACTTGTGATTCATATTATTTAATTTCAGTGAGATATAGAAACATTGTTGTTATATAATTCTGTTCTCTCTTTTTCCTTTTGGTGCTATTAAATATAAATATGTTACAAACCCTTAAACATATTTTTATAATTATATACATTATATAATTAAATGTTTTTAAAGAAGTCAAGAGCAGAAAGGGGTGGAAATATATACTTATAGGGTTTGTTATTTTAACTTTCCTTTTTGCCATTTCAGACTCTTTATTTGTTCTTGTGAATTTGAGTTTTCATCAAGTGTCATCTCCTTACTCCAGGATAGCTTTGCTACCACAATTTGTTCTATTGTTTTAAAATATATTTCTCTATGTTTTAGGTCAAATAATGCAATTACATACATATTATTTCATGCAATTATTTTTTGAATCTGTTAGGAGAAAAGGGATAACAAATATACATTCATACTGTCTTTTATAATTACATAATTACCTTTTGTAGTAGTCATTGTTTTCTTGTATAGATTCAAATTACTGTCTGGGGTCACATGCTATCTGCCTGAAGAACTTCTTTCAGTACTTCTTGTAAAATGGGCCCACTAGTAACACATTCTCTCAGTTTTTGTTATCTGGAAAGTCTTTATTTTACCTTCATTTTTGTTTTTGTTTTAAACTTCATTTAAATTTTATGTATTTGGGGGTTACAACTTCAGAATTTTTACGTGCGTTTACTGAGTAGTGGTGAAGTCTGGACTTTTAGCGTAACCATCACCTGAATGTTAAACATTTACCCAATAGGAAATTTTCAACCCTCACCCCCCTCCTATCTTCCCTCCTTTTGTGGTTTTTAATTATATTATCCCATTGGAAATTTTCAACCCTCACCCCCCTCCTACCTTCCCTCCTTTTGTGGTTTTTAATTCTATTATCCCATTCTGTGTGTCTATGTGTATCAGTTGTTTAGCTTCCACTTATATGAGAATATATGGCATTTGACTTTCTGTTTCTGAATTATTTCAGTTAGGATAATGGCCTCCAGTTCCATCCATATTGCTGCAAAAGACATGATTTCATTGTTTTTATGGCTGAGTGGTATTCCATGGTATATATGTAGACACACAATATTTTCTTTATCCAATCCTCCATTGATGGACCTAGTATAATTGATTCTATGTCTTTGTATTGTGAATAGTGCTGTGATAAACATACAAGTAGAGATATCTTTTTGATGTAACAATTTCTTTCCCTTTGGGTATATAATCAGTAGTAGGATTACTGGATCAAATGGTAGTTCTATTTTTAGTTCTTTGAGAAATCTCCATACTATTTTTTCCACAAAGGTGGTACTAATTTACATTCCCACCAACAGTGTATAAGCATTCCCTTTTCTCTGAATCCTTGCCAACATCTGTTTTCAGAGTTTTTAGTAATAGCCATTCTAACTGGCGTAAGACGTTATTTATTTTATTGTGGTTTTAATTTGGATTTCTTTGATGACTAGTGATGTTGGGCATTTTTTATATGTTTGTTGGCCACTTACATGTCTTCTTTTGAAAAATGTCTGTTCAAGTCTTTTGCCCACTTTTTAATGAGATTATTTGTTGTTTTTTTTTTCCATCTTGAGCTGTTTGAGTTTCTTATAGATTCTGGATACTAGACCTTTCTTGGATGCAAAGTTTGCAAATATTTTTTCCCATTCTGTAGGTTGTCTGTTTACTTAATTGATTGTTTCTTTTGCCGTGTAGAAAATTTTTCATTTAACTGAGACCCACTTGTCTATTTTTATTATTGTTGTGTTTGTTTTGAGGACTTGATCATAAATTATTTTCCTAGGCCAATATCAAGAAGAGTTTTTCGTGAGTTTTATTCTAAGATTTTTATAGTTTCAGGTGTTATGCTTAGATCTTTAATCTATCTTGAGTTAATTTTTGTATATGGTGAGAGGTATGGGTCCAATTCCATTCTGCATATGGCTATCCAATTTTCCCAGCACCGTTTATTGAATAGAGTGTCCTTTCCTTAGTGTCTGTTTTTGTTGACTTTATTGAATATCAGTTGGTTGTAGTTACACAGCTTTATTTTTGGGTTCTCTATTCTCTCCCATTGATCTGTGTATCCATTTTTATACTGGTACCACGTGTTTTGGTTAGTATAGCCTTGTACTATAATTTGAAGTCAGGTAATGTGATATCTCCAGCTTTGCTCTTTTTGCTTAGGATTGCTTTGGCTATTTGGGCTCTATTTTAGTTGTATAAAAATTTTAGAATTGTTTTTTCTAATTCTGTGGAAAATGACATTGGTAATTTGATAGGGATTGTGTTGAATCTGTATATTGCTTTGGGCAGCATGATAATTTTATTGATTCTTCCAACTCATGATCATGGAATTAAAAAAAATTGTTTGTGTCATCTATGATTTCTTTCATCACTGCATTGTAGTTTTCCTTGTGGAGATCTTTAACCTCCTTGGTTAAATATATTCTTGGGTATTGGGTTTTTTTTTTTTTTTTTTTTGGATCTGTTGTAAATGGGATTGCCTTCTTGGTTTGGTTCCTGGCTAGATTGTTATTGGCATATAGAAATGCTACTGATTTGTGTATGTTAGTTTTGTATCCTGAAACTTTACTGAATGCATTTATTTTATTTTATTGTTATTTTTTTTAGATGGAGTCTTGCTCTGTCACCTAGGTTGGAGTGCAGTGGCGCGATCTCGGCTCACTGCAACCTCCACCTCCCAGGTTCAAGAGATTCTCCTGTCTCAGACTCCCAAGTAGCTGGGACTACAGGTGCCCGGCACCAGGCCAGGCTAATTTTTGTATTTTCAGTAAAAATGAGGTTTTACCATGTTGGCCAGGCTGGTCTCAAACTCCTGACCTCAAGAGATCTGCCTGCCTTGGCTTCCCAAAGTGCTAGGATTACAGGCGTGAGCCACGGCGCCTGGCCCTGGATAAATTCATTAAATCTAAGAATATTTTGATGGAGTCTTTAGGATATAAGATCATATCATCAGTGAACAGGGATTGTTTGACTTCCTCTTTTCCAATTTGGATGTTTTTTTTTTTTGTTTTTTTTTTTTTCTGGTTTAAATCTTCCCTGATTGCTCTGGTGAGGACTCTCAGTACTATGCTGAATAACAGTGGTGAAAGTGGGCATCCTTGTCTTGTTCCAGTTCTAAGAGGGAATGCTTTCAATTTTTCCCCATTAAGTATAATATTGGCTTTGGGATCACCATATATGACTTTTATTACATTCAAGTATGTTCTTTCTATGCCTAGTTGGTTGAGGATTTTTATCATGAAAGGATGCTGAATTTTATCAAGTGCTTTTTCTGCCATCTATTGAGATGATCACATGGTTTTTGTTCTTAGTTCTGTTTGTGTGATGTATCACATTTGTTGATTTGCATATGATGAACCATACTTGCATCCCAGAGATAAATCCCACCTGATCCTGGTGAATTATCTTTTTTATGTGCTATTGGACTTAATTTGTAGTATTTTGTTGAGGATTTTTGCATATATGTTCATCAGTCGTATTGGTCTGTAGTATGCTTTTTCTTGCGTTTCTGTCTAGTTTTGTTAACAGTGTGATACTGGCTTCATAGAATGAGTTAGGGAGAATTCCCTCCTCAATTTTTTGGAATAGTTTCAGTATAATAGTCATTATTTCTTCTTTGAATGTTTGGTGGAATTCTGCAGAGAATCTCTCTGGTCCTGGACTTTTTTTTTGTTGGGAGATTTTTAAAATTAGGTATTCATCTCTGCACTCATTATTGGTCTATTCAAGAGTTCTATTCCTTCCTGGATTATTCTCAGGAGGTTGTGTGTTTCTAGGAATTTGTCCATTTCCTCTAGGTTTTCTAGTTGTGAGGGTATGGTTGTTTATAATCATCTCTGATGATCTTTTCTGTGGTATTATAATGTCTCCTTTTTCTTATAATTATGTTTATTTGGATCTTTTTCTGTTTAGTATAGCTAGTGGTTTATCAGTTGTGGTTATCTTTTCAAGAACCAACCTTTCATTTTGTTGATCATTTTTATTACTTTTTGGTCTTTATTTCATTTAGTTCTGCTCTGATCTTTGTTATTTCTTTTCTTCTGCTAACTTTGGACTTGGTTTTCTAGATCTTTGAGGTGTAACATTAGGTTGTTAGTTTGTGATCTTACTAATTTTTTGATGTAAGTATTTAATGCTATAAAATTCCTTCTTAGCACTACTTTTGCCATATCCCACAGGTTTTGGTATGCTGTATTTTCATTTTCATTAGTTTCAAAAAATTTTTAATTTCCATCTTAGTAACGTAATTGCACATTTTAAAATAACTAGAAGAATGTAATTGGATTGTTTGTAATACGAAAGATAAATGCTTGAGGGGAAGAATGCCCCATTATTCATGATGTGATTATTAGGCATTGTGTGCCTATATCAAAACATCTCATGTGCCCCATAAATATATACACCTACTCTGTACCACAAAAGTAAAAAATAAAAATAAATACTAAATAAAATAGACATTAAAGACATTTTAAAAATGGATCATTTAATACACTTACATTCAAGGTTAATATTGATATGTGAAGATTTGCTTCTGTTATATTGATGTTGTTTTTAAAAGTTTTTGTTTCTTTTTTCTCTTCCTTTTTGTCTTTGTGGTTTGATGAAATTTTTTTGTGTTGCCATTTGATTCCTTTCTCTTTCTCCTTTGTGTGATTGTTTTATACAAATGTGATTTTATATTTCTATGTTTTTGTGATGGTGAATCTCAACTTTTTTTCTTCATGTTTAAGACTCCTTTCAGCATTTCATATAGGTCTAATCTAGTGGTGACAAATTCCTTCAGCATTTGCTTGTCTGTGAATGACTTATTTCTCCTTCATTTATAAAACTTATTCTGGCAGGATACAAAATTCTTGGCTGACAGTTTTTTGTTTTTTTTTCCCCAGCACTTTAAAAATGCCATTCCATTCTCTTCTGGCCTGTAATGTTTCCGCTGAAAACTATACCGTTAGTCTGATGAAGTTTCCTTTATAGATGACAAGATGCTCTTCTCTTGCTAATTTTAAAATTGTTTCTTGACTTTAGACATTCTGAATATAATATGCTGTGATGAAGTCCTTTTTGCAATGTATTTTCTTGGGGGTCATCGGGCCTCCTATATCTAGATGTTTATCTTGATAGATTTGGAAAATTTTTATCAATTATTTTATTAAATATTTTTTTCTAAACTTTTTGCTTTCTCTTCCCCCTTGGAAATATTGATCATTTGTAAGTTTAGTTGCTTTGTGTAGTCCCAGATGTCTCAAAAGTTTTGTTCATTCTTTTCTATTCTTATTTTTGTACAAGATTATATTGAAAGACCAGTCTTTAAGTTCTGAGATTGTTTATTCTGCTTGGTCTAGTCTATTATGGAAACTTTCAAATGTATTCTGTATTTCCTTCAATTAATTTTTTAATTTTAGAATTTGTTTCTTTTATTTTTGAAGATACCTCCTTGATAAATATCTCATTCATATTCTGAATTGGTTTTCAGGTTTCTTTGCATTGGTTTTCAGATTTCTCTTGCATCTCATTGGTCTTCTTTAAAATCAATATTTTGAATTCTCTTTCTGGTATTTCAAGGAATACTTTTTTGATTGGCATCTGTTGCTGGACAATTGTTTTGGTCCTATGGTGATGTCACGTTTCTTTGCTTTTCCATGTTTCCCGTGTCCTTCCATTGATATCTGTGCATCTGGTGTAGCAGTCACTTGTGCCCATTTTGGGGGGTTTTGGGGGGTCCTTTTGTTTTAATGTTATTTTAGCTTCACACATGTGCAGGTTTGTTATATAGGTAAATCGTATATCATGGGGGTTTGGCATACAGATTGTTTTATCACCCAAGTAATAAGCATAGTACCTGATAGGTAATTTTTCAGTCCTCATCTCCTCCCACCTTCTGCCCTCAAGTAGGCCCTGGTGTCTGTTGTTTTCCTCTTTGTGTCCATAGGTACTCAATGTTTAGCTTCCACTTATAAGTGAGAACATATGGTATCTTGTTTTTCGTTCCCATCTTCATTTGGTTAGGATAATGGCCTCCAGCTCCATCTATGATGCTGCAAAGGATCATGATCTCATTCTTTTTTGTGGCTGCATTTGTGGCTGCATAATATTCCATAGTGTGTATGTACTGCATTTTCTTTATCCAGTGTACTGTTGATGGGCATCTAGGTTGAATCCATGTTTTTGCTATTGTGAATAGTGCTGTGATGCACATACACATGCATGTGTCTTTATAGTAGAATGATTCGTATTCCTTTGGGTATATACCCATTGATGTAATTGCTGGGTTGAATGGTAATTCTGCTTTGAGTTCTTTGAGAAATTATGAAACTGTTTTTCACAGTGGCTGAACTAATTTACATACCCACCAGCAGTGTATAAGTGTTCCCTTTGCTTTACAGCCTATCTAGTATTTGCTATTTTTTGACTTTTTAATAATAGCCATTCTGAAATGGCATCTCATAATGGTTTTTATTTGCATTTCTCTGACGATTAGTGATGTTGAGCATTTTTTCACATACTTGGTGGCCACATGCATGTCTTGTTTTGAAAAGTGTCTGTTCACATACTTTGTCTACTTTTTAATAGAGTTGTTTGTTTTCTTGTAAATTTGTTTAAGTTCGTTATAGATTCTGGATATTAGACCTTTGTTAGGGCATAGTTTGCAAATATTTTCTCCCATTCTGTAGGACGTCTGTTTACTCTATTAATTGTTTATTTTGCAGTGCAGAAGATATTTAGTTTAATTAGGTCCCATTTGCCAATTTTTGTTTTTGTTTCAATTGTTTTTGGAGTCTTTCTCATAAAATCTTTGCCAGGGCCTAAGTCCAGGATGGTATTTCCTAGGTTGTTTCCAGGATTTTTATCATTTTAGGCTTTACATTTAAGTTTTAATACATACTGAGTTGATTTTTGTACATGGTGTAAGGAAGAAGTCCGGTTTCAATCTTCTATATATCACTAACCAATTATCCCAGGACCATTTATTGAATAGGAAGTCCTTTCCCCATTGCTTGTTTTTGTCAACACTGCTGAAGATCAGATGGTTGTAGGTGTAGGGCCTTGTTTCTGGGCTCTCTATTCTGTTCCATTGGTCTCTATGTCTGTTTTTGTACCAGTACCATGCTGTTTTGGTTACTCTAGCCCTGTCATATAGTTTGAACTTGGATAATGTGATGCCTCCAGCTTTGTTCTTTTTCCTTAGGATTGTCTTGGCTATTCAGGCTCTTTTTTGGTTCCATATGAATTTTAAAATAGTGTTTTCTAATTCTGTGAAGAATGTCATTGGTAGTTTGATAGGAATAGAATTGTTGGATGAGGAGATGGGTATCCCATTCTTCATGCTGTGATTATTTTACCTTGCATGTTTGTATCAAAATATCTCATGTGCCTAATAAATATATACACCTGCTATGTATGCACAAAAATTAAAAAAAAATTAAAAAGATAGGAAACCATTAAATCTGCGAGTTGTTTTGAGCAGTATGGCCATTTTAATGATATTGACTCTTTCTATTCATGAGCAGGGAATGTTTTTCTATTTGTTTGTGTCATCTCTGATTTCTTTAGGCAGTGTTTTGTAATTCTCCTTGTAGAGATCTTTCACTTCTCTGGTTAGCTGTATTTTTAGGTATTTTATTCTCTTTCTGGCTATTGTGAATGGGATTGCATTCTTGATTTAGTTCTCAGCTTGAATGTTGTTGGTGTATAGGAATGCCAGTGATTTTTATACATTGACTTTGTATCCTGAGGCTTTGCTGAAGTGGTTTATCAGAATAAAGGTCTTTTGGGCAGGCAGAATCTCATCGTTTGCAAACAGATACTTTGATTTCCTATTTGGATGCCTTTTATTTCTTGCTCTTTCCCAGTTGTTTTGGTTAGGACTTCCAGTACTATGTTGACTAGGAGTGCTGAGACAGGGCATGCTTGTTTTGGTCTGATTTTCAATGAGAATGCGTCCAGCGTTTGTCCATTCAGTATAATGTTGGGTGTGTGTGTGTGTGCGTGTGTGTGTGTGTGTGTGTGTGTGTGTGTTTCAGATGGCTGTTATTATTTTGAAGTCCATTCCTTCAATGCCTAGTTAGTGGAGGTTTTTTTTTTTCATGAAAGGGTGTTGAATTTTATTTAAAGCCTTTCTACATCTATTGAGATGTGGCTTTTTGTTTGATTCTGTTTATCTGGTGAATCACATTTATTGATTTGTGTATGTTGAACCAACCTTGCATCCCAGAGATAAAGCCTACTTGATCATGGTGGATTAGCTTTTTCATGTGCTGCTGGATTTTGTCTGCTAGTATTTTATTGTGCATTTTTGCATTTATGTTCATCAAAGATATTGGCCTGAAGTTTTCTTGTTGTGTTTGTGCCAGGTTTTGGTATCAGGATAATGCTGACCTCATAGAGTGGGTCAGGGAGAAGTCCCTCCTCCTCAATCTTTTGGAATAGTTTCAGTAGGAATAATATCAGTTCTTTATACATCAGATAGAATTCAGCTATAAATCTATCTTGTTCTGGGCTTTTTCTGGTTGGTAGGATTTTTTGTTGCTAATTAAATTATGGAAAACATTATTGGTCTGTTCAGGGATTCAATTTCTTCTTGGTTCAATCTTGGGATGTTGTGTGCATCCAGGAATTTATCCATTTCTTCTAGATTGTCTAGCTAGTGTGCATAGAAGTGTTTATAGAAGTCTCTGAGGGTTTTTTGGTATATATGTGGTGTCAGTGGTAATGTCCTTTTTGTCATTTCTGATTGTCCTTATTTGCATCTTCTTTTTTTCTTTATTATTCTAGCTAGTGGTCTGTCTGCCTTATTCATTCTTTCAGAGAAAAAAACTCACGGATTTGTTGATCTTTTTACAGTTTTTTAACATCTCGCTTTCATTCAGTTCAGCTCTGATTTTTGTTTTGTTTTGTTTTGTTTTCTGCTAGCTTTGGGATAGATTTGCTCTTGTTTCTCTAGTTCCTCTAGTTGTGATGTTAGGTTGTTAGTTTGAGATCTTTCTAACTTTTTGAAGTAGGTGTTTAGTGCTCTTGATTTCTGCCTTAATTTCATTACTTGTCTCCAAATCATTCAGAATCACATTGTGTAATTTCCACGCAATTGTATGGTTCTGAGCAATTTTGTTAGTATTAATTTCTATTTTTATTGCGCTGTGGTCTGAGAATGTGGATGGTATGATTTTGGTTTTTCTGAATTTGCTGAGAATTGTTTTATGGACGATTGTGTGGTTGATTTTAGAGTATGTGCCACATGCAGATGAGAAGAATGTATATTCTGTTGTTTTGGGGTGGAAAGTTCTGTAGGTGTCTATTAGGTCCATTTGGTCAGGTGTTGAGTTCAGGTCCTGAATATCTTCATTAGTTTTCTACCTTAATGATCTTTCTAATATTGTCAGTGGGGTGTTGAATTCTCCCACTATTACTATGTGGTTATCTAAGTATCTTTGCTGGTCTCTAAGAACTTGCTTTATGAATTTGGGTGCTCCTGTGTTGGGTGTGTATATATTTACAATAGTTAGGTCTTCTTGTTGAATTGAACCCTTTACTATTATGTAATGCCCTTCTTTATCTTTTTTTATCTTTGTTGGTTTAAAATCTGTTTTGTCTGAAATTAGAATAGCAACCCCTGCTTTTTTTCTGTTTTCAATTTGCTTGGTAGACTTTCCTCCATCCCTTTAATTTCAGTCTATGTGTGTCATTGCATGTGAGGTGGGTCTCTTGAAGACAGCATACAAGGGGAGGTAGGTGACCTGCCTCTATCTCTCTAGCTGCCTTCAACATTTTTGTTTTCATTTCTACCTTGGATAATCTGATGACTGTGTGTCTTGGAGATGGTCTTCTTGTGTATAGTATTTTACAGGTGTTCTCGGCATTTCCTGAGTTTGAATGTTAACCTCTCTAGCAAAGCTAGGAAAATTTTCATAGATGATATTCTAAAATATATTTGCCAAGTTGCTTGCTTTCTCTCCTTCTCTTTCAGGGATGCCAATGAGTCATAGATTTGGTCTCTTTACATAATCCCATATTCTTGGAGGTTTTGTTCGTTCTTCTTTATTGTTTTTTTCTTTTTTTTCTGGCTGAGTTATTTCAGAGAACTGGTCTTTGGGCTCTGAGATTCTTTCTTCAGCTTGGTCTATTCTGCTGTTAATACTTTCAATTGCATTCTGTAATTGTTGAAGTTAGTTTTTCTTTCTCTTTCTTTTTTAATTTTTAACTTTTATTTTAAGTTCAGGGGTACATGTGCAGGATGGGCAGGTGTTACATAGATAAATGTGTGCCATAGTGGTTTGCTGCACAGATTATGCCATCACCCAGGTATTAAGCCCAACATCTATTAGCTATTTTTCCTGATCCTCTCCTTCCTCCCACACCCCCACCCCCGCAACCCTGTGACAGGCCACAGTGTGCATTATTCCCATTCATGTACATTATCCCCCTTCATGTGTTTTCATCATTTAGCTCCCACTTATAAGTGAGAACATGTGGTATTTTTTTTTTTGTTCCTGCATTAGTTTGCTAAGGATAATGGTTTCCAGCTCCATCCATGTCCCTGCAAAGGACATTATCTCATTCCTTTTAATGGCTGTGCAGTATTCCATGGTGTATATGTAACCTATTTTCCTTATCCAGTCTACCATTGATGGGCATTTAGATTGACTCCATGTCTTTGCTATTGTTAATAGCGCTGCAATGAACATACACGTGCATGTGTCTTTATAATGGAATGATTTATATTTCTTTGTGTATATGCCCAGTAATGGAATTGCTGGGTTGAATGGTATTTCTGCCTCTAGGTCACCACACTGGAATCACCACACTGTCTTCCACAGTGGATGAACTAAGTTACACTCTCACCAACAGTGTAAAAGTGTTTTTCTCCACAACCTCACCAGCATCTTTTGTTTTTTGGCTTTTTAATAATAGTCATTCTGACTGGTGTGAGATGATACCTCATTGTGGTTTTGATTTGCATTTCTCTAATGATCAGTGATGTTGAGCTTTTTTTTTGTTCATATTTTGGCCTCACACATGTCTTCTTTTGAAGACTCTGTTCATGTCCTTTGCCCACTTTTTAATGGGGTTGTTTGTTTGTTTTCTTGTAAATTTGTTTAAGTTCCTTATAGATGCTGGATATTAGAACTTTGTCAGATGGATAGACTGTAAAAAATTTTTCCCATTCTGTAGGGTTCTGTTTACTCTGTTGACAGTTTCTTTTGCTATGTAGACGCTCTTAAGTTTAATTTGATCCAACTTGTCAATATTTGCTTTTGTTACAAATGCTTTGGTCTTCTTCATCATGAAATCTTTGCCTGTGCCTATGTCCTGAATTGTATTGCCTAGGTTTTCTTCTAGGATTTTTATAGTTTTGGGATTTACATTTAAGTCTTTAATCCATCTCGATTTGATTTTTGTATGTGGTATAAGGAAGGGATCTGGTTTCAATTTTCTGCATATGGCTAGCCAGTTCTCCCAGCATCATTTATTAAATAGGGAATCCTTTTCCAATTGCTTGTTTTTGTAAGGTTTGTCACAGATCAGATGATTGTAGGTGTGTGGTCCTATTTCTGGGTTCTCTATTCTGTTCCATTGGTCTATGTTGCTATTCTTATACCAGTACCATGCTATTCTGATTACTGTATGGCTATAGTATAGTTTGAAGTCAGGTAGTGTGTTGCCTCAAGCTTTATTCATTTTGCTTAGGATTGCTTTGCCTATTTGGGCTCTTTTTTGGTTCCATATGAACTTTAGAATGGTTTCTTCTAATACTGTGAAGAATGTCAATGGTAGTTTCATAGGAATAGCATTGAATCTGTAAATTCCTTCAGGCAGTGTGGCCATTTTCATGACATTGATTCTTCCTATTCATGAGCATGGAATGTTTTTCCATTTGTTTGTATCATCTCTGATTTCTTTGAGCAGTGGTTTGCAGTTTTCCTTGAAGAGCTCCTTCACTTCCCTTGTTAGCTGTATTTGTAGGTATTTTTATTCTTTTTGTGGCAATTGTGAATGGGATTGCCTTTCTGATTTGGCTGTCGGCTTGCCCGTTGTTGGTATATAGGAATGTGTGATTTTCACACATTGATTTTGTATCCTGAGACTTTGTTGAAGTTTCTTATCAGCTTAAGAAGCTTTTGGGCTGAGATGATGGGGTTTTCTAGATATATAATCATGTCATCTGCAAAGAAAGATAGTTTGACTTTCTCTTTTCCTATTTGAATATGCTTTATTTCTTTCTCTTGCCTTATTTCCCTGCCCAGAACTTCAAATAGTATATTGAATAGGAGTGGTGAGAGAGGGCAACCTTGTCTTGTGCCAGTTTTTAAGGGGAATGCTTCCAGCTTTTGCCCATTCAGTATGATATTGGTTGTGGGTTTGTCATATATGTATCTTACTATTTTGAGGTAAGTCCCATCAATACCTAGTTTATTGAGAGTTTTTAACATAAAGGGATGATGAATGTTATCAAAGGCCTTTTATGCATCTATCGAGATAATCATGTAGTTTTTGTTTTTAGTTCTGTTTATGTGATGAATTACATTTATTCATTTGTGTATGTTGGACCAGTCTTGCATCCTGGGGATGAAGCCTACTTGGTCATGGTGGATAAGCTTTTGATGTGCTGCTGCATTTGGCTTGCCAGTATTTTGTTGAAGGTTTTTGTATCAATGTTTATCAAGGATATTGGCCTCAAGTTTTTGCTGTTGTTGTATACCTGCCAGGTTTTGGTATCAGAATGATGCTGGTCTCATAGAATAAATACATATGTATTTAGGGAAGATTCCCTCCTTTTAAATTTTTTGGAATACTTTCAGTAGGAATGGTACCAGCTCTTCTTTGTACTCTGATAGAATTCATCTGTGAATCTATCTGGTCCTGGGCTTTTTTTGGTTGATAGGCTATTTATTACTGACTCTATTTCAGAACTCATTATTGGTCTATTCAGGGATTCATTGTCTTCCTGGTTCAGTCTTGGGAGGGTGGATGTGTCCAGGAATTTATCCATCTCTTCTAGATTTCCTAGTTTATGTACATACAGGTGTCTATAGTATTCTGTGATGATTATTTGTATTTCTGTGGGGTCAGTGGTAATATTCCCCTTATTTCTGATTCTGTTTATTTGACTCTTCTCTCTTTTCTTTTTTATTGGTCTAGCTAGCAGTCTATCTATTTTATTAATTTTTTATTCAGAAAACAGCTCCTAAATTCATTGATTTTTGAAGGGGTTTATGTGTCTCTATCTCTTTCAGTTCAGCTCTAATCTTGGTTATTTCTTGTCTTCTGCTAGCTTTGGAGTTTGTTTGCTCTCGGTTCTCTAGGTCTTTTTGTTGCAATGTTAGGTTGTTAACTTCAGATCTTTCTAGCTTTTTGATGTAGGCATTTAGTGGTATAAATTTCCCTCAACACTGCTTTAGCTGCATCCTGGAGATTCTGGCACATTGTATCTTTGTTCTTATTAGTTTCAAAGAACTTCTTGATTTCTGCCTTAATTTCATTATTTACCTAAAAGTCATTCAGAAGCAGGTTGTTCAATTTTTATGTAATTTTGTGATTTTGAGTGAATCTTGAGTTCTAATTTGATTGTGCTATGGCCCAAGAGACTGTCTGTTATGACTTCAATTCTTTTGCACTTTCTGAGGAGTGTTTTACTTTCAATTATGTGATCAGTTTTAAAGTAAGTGCCATGTAGTGATGAGAAGAATGTATATTCTGTTATTTTTGGGTGGAGAGTTCTGTGGATATCAGGTCCACTTGATCCAGAGTGAGTACAGGTTCTAGATATCTTTGTTTTTCTGTCTTGATGATCTGTCTAATATTGTCAGAAGGGTGTTGAAGTCTCCTACTATTATTGTGTGGGAGTCTACGTCTCTCTGAAGGTCTCTAAGAACTTGCCTTATGAATCTGGGTGCTCCTGTATTGGGTACATATGTATTTAGGATAGCTAGCTCTTCTTGTTGAATTGAACCCTTTACCATTATATAATGCCCTTCTTTGTCTATTTTTTATCTTTGTTGTTTTAAAATCTGTTTTGTTGGAAACTAGGATTGCAACCTCTGCTTTTTTCTGTTTTCCACTTGCTTTGTAAAATTTCTTCCATCCCTTTATTTTAAACTTATGTGTATCTCGCATATAAGGTGGATCTCTTAAAGACAGCATACTGATGGGTTCTTTATCCAGCTTGCCATTCTCTGTCTTTCAATTGGGGCATTTAGCCCATTTACATTTAAGGCTAGTATTGTTATGTGTGGATTTGATCCTGTCATCATGATGCTAGCTAGTTCTTTTGCAGACTTGTTTATGTGGTTGCTTCAGAGTGTCACTGGTCTGTGTACTTCAGTGTGCTTTTGTAGTGGCTGGTAACAATTTTTCCTTTCCGTGTTAGAGCTTCCTTCAGGGGCTCTTATAAGGCAGGTACAGTGGTAACTAATTCCCTCAGCATTTGCCTGTCTGAGAAGGATCTTATTTCTCCTTTGCTTATAAAGTTTAATTTGGCCAGATATGAAATTCTGGGTTGGAAATTCTTTTCTTTAAGAATGTGGAATATTGGTCCCTAATCTCTTCTAGCTTGTAGGGTTTCTGCTGAGATAGCCACTGTTAGCTGGTGGGCTTCCCTTTGTAGGTGACCTGGCTTTTCTCTCTGGCTGCCGTTAATTTTTTTCTTTTTTTTGACCTTGGAGAATCTGATGATTATGTGTCTTGGGGATGATCTTCTCACAGAGTGTCTTACTGGGGTTCTCTGCATTTCCTGAATTTGAATATTGGCCTGTTGAATGTTGGAGAAGTTCTCCTGGTTGGTGTCCTGAAATATGTTTTCCAGTTTGGTTCCATTCTTTCCATCTGTTTCAAGTACCTTAATCATTTGTAGATTCAGTCTCTTTACATAATCCCATATTTCTCTGAGGTTTTGTTCATTTCTTTTTATTCTTTTTTCCTCTATTCTTGTCTGCCTGTCTTATTTCAAAAAGACAGTCTTCAAGCTCTGAGGTTTTCTCCTTTTGGTCTATTCTGCTGTTAACACTTGTGATTCCACTGTGAAGTTCTTGTAGTGTGTTTTCCAGCTCTGTCAGGTTGGTTATATTCCTCTCTATACTGGCTATTTTGGCAGTCATCTCTTGCATTGTTTTATCATGATTCTTAGCTTCTTTGCATTGGGTTACAACGTGCTCTTTTAGCTCAGCTGTTTGCTTTATCCACATTCTGAATCCTACGTCTGTCATTTCAGCCATCTTAGCCTCAGCCCAGTTATGAAGCCTTGCAGGACAGGTGTTCCAGTCATTTGGAGGAAAGGGGGCACTGTGTATTTTTGAGTTTTCAGCACTTTTGTGCTTATTCTTTCTCATCTTTGTGAGCTTATCTACCTCTGATATTTGAGGTTGCTGACCTGTGGATGAGGTTTTTGTATTTGTTGTTTTTTGTTTGTTTTCCTTTTTAACAGTCTGGCCACTCTTCTGTAGGGCTGCTGCAGTTTGCTAGGGGTCCACTCCATACTCTAGTCACCTCGGTTTTTCTAATACCTGGAAGTATCACCAGTGAAGGCTGTGAAACAGCAAAGATGGAAGCCTGTCTCTTGCTCTGGAAGCTCTGTCCCATGGGGGTACTGACTTGTTGCCAGCCCAAACACACTTGTAGGAGGTAGCTGGAGACTCCTACCAGTTGGGAGGTCTCACCCAGGCAGGAGAAATGGGATCAGGAAGCTGCTAAAAGGAGCAGTCTTGCTGTGTTTTGGTACAGCAGCTGTGCTGTGTTGTGTATCCCTTTGGTCCCCAATCAGTTTGGGCTCTCCAAGGCCCACAGGCTGAGCCAGCTGAGATGCCCCAAACAGTAAAGGTGGTGGCCTTCCCCCCAGGTACTCCATCCCAAGGAGAAATTAGAATGCTGTTAGCCGTGAGATATGTGTGTGGGTGGCTGGAGGCTCTTCAAAGAGATGTAGACTCCCACACAATAATAGTGGGAGACTTCAACACCCTTCTGACAATATTAGACAGATAATCGAGACAGAAAATTAACAAAGTTATCTAGGACCTGAATTCAGTTCTGGATCAAGTGGACCTGATAGATATCTATGGAACTCTTCACCCCAGACCAATAGAATATACATTATTCTCATCACCACATGGCACTTAATCTAAAACTGATCACATAATTGGAAGTAAAACACTCCTCAGCAAATGCAAAATAACTGAAATAATAACAAACAGTGTCTCAGATCATAGCATCATCAAATTAGAATGCAAGATCCAGGTCCCATTTAAAGAATCAGTCAGGCCACATCTTGACAAAACAGCCATGCCTTGCTGCGGAACCAGCTCTGCCCTTGTTGGCTCTCCAAAGCCCGTAGAATGGAATTGCTGAGTCGTCCCAACAACCAAGGTGGTGGCCCAGCCCTCCCACCACACATTGTCCCCTAGGGAGAGATCAGAGCCCTGTCTATAGAATATGGGAGAGTGGGGGTGCTTGAGGCTGCCCCGGCTGGGAGGTCCCACCCAGTGAGGAGGAATGGATGGGGTCTCGTTTAAAGAAGCAATCTGGACACATTCTGGCAAAGCAGCTGTGCTGTGCTTGGGGGACCCTTCCTCATCTGGACTGCTTGGATTCTCCAAAGCCTGCAGGCTGGAATGGCTGAGTCAACCAAACAACAAAAATCACAGACCACTTCTCCCCCCGGGGGCTCCATCCTGTCTCAGGCAGGCTCCATCCACCCTGTTGCCAGTGGCTGCCTGGAATTCCAAGCCAGTAGGTCTCATCTTGTGAGATGCAGTGGAAGTGGGGCCTGCAAACGGATGCTGCTTGGCCCCCTGGATTCAGCCCCCTTTTTAGAGGTATGTACATACAGACCTCCCACCTTGCTGGGGATATCGGGGCCAGGGTATGTAAAGCTCCTGGGTCGCTGCATGCCTGAGCAGCTGCTCTGCTGAGATTCCACACAGCTCTGTCTCAGGCTCAAGGCCCTGGTGGTGTGGGCTCATGAGGGGATCTCTTGATCTGAGGGTTGCAAAGATCTGTGGGAGAAGCATGGTTTCCTGGGTTCACACATTAACTCACCAGTTCCCTTGGCTGTGGGTGGGGGCTCCCTTGGCTCCATGTCACTCCCGGGTGGGCTGTTGCCCTGCCCTGCTTTTCTTCATTCTCTGTAGGTCCAGTTGTTTTCCTGATTAGTCCCAATGTGAGTACCTGGATATTTCAGTTGAAGGTTTTGTATTCACTCATCCCTTTTGCTCCTCTCTGTGAGTACCACACCACAGCTGTTTCTATTTGGCCGTCTTGGCCCTTCCCATTTGAAGTGAGTTTTTCAGTTCTATTAGTTCAGTTTGGTTCTTTCTTAAAATGGGCATTTCATCTTTCATCTCCTGTTTTATTTTATTGTATACCTTACAATCCTTGGGTTGGATTTCAACTTTCTCTTGAATGTTGATCTTCCTTCTGATGCCTATTGTGAATTCTGTTTTTTCACTTCAGCCAGCTTGAGAATCATTGCTGGAGAATTAGTGCAGTTGTTTGGAGGTCAGAAGACACTCTGGCTTTTTGAATCTCCAGAGTTCTAGCACTGGTTATTTCTTGTCTGTGTGGGCTGATGGTCCTTCAATCATTGAAGTCCCAGTCCTTTTGATTTTTTTGTTTTTGTTTTTATCTAATTTGATGCCCTTTGGGGTTTGATTATGGTATGGGTGGGTTTGATTGACTGGCTTCAATTCTAGTCCACTCTTGCATTTTGGAGGAGCCTCCTCTGATTACTGTTTCCATGTCCACGCTTTTGTTGGGTGTTCTCGTCCATGGGGCTCCCTCTGTATCTTTGCTGAATTGGTCCTAATATGCTGTCTGTGTGCTTCCTCAGGAAACATGGGGTTGCACCTGCCTGCAGAGTTCAGGCACAAGCAGGACTGCTAGGCTGAAAGCTCTAGCAGGTGTAGCCTATCTGGCTATGAGAGGCAGAGTTGGGGCAGGGTTGCCAACCCTGCTGTCCAGGTGTTTCCAAGTTTCCAGGGACAACAGGAAGATGCACTCTGCGGTGAGTTCACACAGAAGCGGTACCACTGTGCCTGCAGCTCTAGCAGGTACTGCCTGCCTGGGCTACCTGTGGTATGGGTGGGTGGAGTGGCCAGACTGCTGGGCGAGAAGCTGCCAGCCCCATCTTGCAAGGGGAGGGGAGTGGTGGAACAATCTTACTGCTCCCAGGCACCACAACTGCAGCCTCTGCTGGGGCTATGGCACTGGTACTGGTCTGCTCCAGGGCCCAGGGCTTTTAGTGATCCTGTTAGACTTCAGAGTTGCCCCACAAAACATCTGGGTGACTCTCTGCCTCAGTCTTAAAGCACAATGTGGGGAGGTGCAGAGTGGCCAGGGGGATTCTCCTATTCCTAGTCTTGCACAAGTCCCTGTGTATGGTGTGAATCCCCCTGGGGACTGTCACCCTTTCCCATGTTGGAGAGGTTCTCCTGGCTCCGTGCTGAGCCCAGACAGGCTGGTGCCCAGCTTCACCCCTCGCTGTCCTCTATGTGCCCCTGCTCCCTTGACAGATCTTGACATGATTTCTGCAGGGACAGTGTTCCCTAGCCATTATGTTTTCTCTCTACGGGAGCAGCACACATGAGCTGTTTCTAGTCCACCATTTGGGCCCAACCCCCTCAAGTTATTGAAATTGCTTTTGTAGGGGAGAATTTTTTCTTGAGGATGTATGTTGTTGATTAGGATACTTTGGCTTTGATTTTGGGTGCCTGTCGTAGTGTGATCTTTGTGTATGACATCTCTGGAAGTATGCAGGGTTAGTGGTCTCTGTGATTTCCTTGGTGTCTTAAGGTACAATTATTAGTTGAGTTTTTGTGAAGTTTAGCTGGCGACTTGAATGCCAATTGAGCCAGTCTTTGTTTGGGCCCCAGTGGTGGCAGCAGTAAGGTAAGCGTGCCTGTTTTTAGGCCCCAGAGCAGCTTACACTGCTTCTAGTGTTAATGAGTCTTGGAGGGCTGATTCTTGGGCCTCCAGGTGTTTTGCTTAGAAGCTAGTGGTGGGAGAGGTGGGCCAGGTGTGTGAGTTTGCTCTCAGGCCCCTGAGCAGCTGGTGTTGTGTGGGTGATGGCAGTAGCAGTGGTGGAGCAACCCACTGGGACCCAAGTGGTTTTTGTTGGTGTTCCTGGAAGCTGGGATGAGTTCAGTGGGTTAGTCTACAGTCCCATAGACACCTCTAGCAGGGGAGTCTGTATTATCCTAAGTGTGCTTAGGAGAGCTTGGTCTCCCTGTCTCTTCCCCAGCTGGGTGGCTACTATAGCCACATCACCTCAGACTGAGCCTAAGTGTTGGGCACAGCACCTTGTCAAACTCTCAAAATGGTGCCAGCAATGGGCTTGTGACAAGAGAGGGCGAGACCTTGCTCAGGTGAGCAGCATGGGCAAGAAGCTCTGTGCTCTACTTGAGTTTCAGTTTCACAGCAGTTTATAGCAAGATGTTGAGTATTGTCCTAGGTATGCACAGGAGAGCCTGGCTTTCCCATCCCTCCTTGATGGGGTGACAGCTGCAGCCACATTAACTGAAATTTGGCCCAAGAATGGGGTGCAGCCCAGTGTTAAACTCTCAAAATGGCACCTTGGGCCTACCATCAGGGAAGGTGGGACCCCTCCAAGGCAGACAGCACAGGCAAGGTGCTGAGCAGAGTGTGGCCCACTCACATCCCAGTCTCACAGCAGCCCATTGCAGGGCAGTGGGTATTGTTCTAGATATATGTAGGATAGCCTGGTATCCCTGTCCCTCCTTGGCTGGACATCAGTTGCAGCCACATCATCCTGACTCAGGCCAAAGGGAAAGGTGCAGCTCAGCATTAAAGTCTCAAAATGGTGCCTTGAGCCTGGTACCCTGAGAGGACAGGGTCCCTCCTAGGCAAGCAGCAGCATGGGCAAGAAGCTGTGAAGTGTGCAGTCTTCTCACATCAGTCTCAATAGCAGCCCACAGCAAGGTGGCAGGGACCCTCTCAAACGTGCGTGGGAGCAGCTGGACTCCCCTGCCCTTCTCTCCTTAAAGCAGTGCAGTGGCAGCAGCCATGCCTGCAGATCCCTCATGTCTAGGCTCTCAGAATGGCTCCCAACTGAAGTGGCTCCAGGATCAAATGCCTGTGGAATTCTGTGTGGGGTTCCCTTTCTGGAGCAGTATCTCTGTAATCTTTAGGTGGCTCTGTGTGTCAGGACTGAGGTCCTAGTAGGTTGGGGGTTTCTTCCATAGCCAAAATCATAAAAGCCCATTTAGCAGCCCTGGGGGTTTCTCTCTGTTTCCCCACATTCAGGGGCCTCTTCTGGCTATCAGTCAGTTCCCAGATGGGCAAGCTGCCTCAAACCCTCTCTTTACTTACTTTTAGTGCTTCCTGTTTCTTCTCTGGAAAATCTGAACATTCTCTCCTGGATGCCTTGTTTGAATTGTGAGTATCTACTTACTATTTTGGCTCCTCTCTATGGTGGAGGCACGCACTACTGTGTCTAGTCAGTCATCTCGACTCTACTCCTCACTTTCATTCTTGAAAGGTAAGTTTGCTGGATGTAGAATTCTTGACAGTTCTTTTTTCTTTTAGTACTTTGAATATATCTTCTCACTGCCTTCTGGCCTCCATTGTTTCTGATGATATGTCTGTTGTTAATTTTCCTGGGATTCCCTTTTATGTGATGAGTCATTTTTCTCATGCAGCTTTCGAGATTTATTTTCTTTCAATAGTTTAACTATGATGTGTCTGAGTGTGGGTCTCCTTGTGAAATTCTACTTGAAGTTCATTGAACTTAGATGTGTAGATTAATGTTTCACATTAAATTTGGGGAATTTTCAGCTATTACATTTTTGAATATTTTTTCCGTTCCTTTCTTTCCTCTTCTTTTGGTACTTACGTACAGGTATGCTGGTGTTCTCATTGATGTCCCACCTTTCTCTGAAGTTCTGTTCCTTTTTTTAAAGTACTTCCCCCCCCAACCTTCTATTCTGTAATATTCTTAATCTCTATTGGCTTATCTTCAGGTTTACTGATTTTTTTAGTCAGTTGAAATCTACTTTTGAAAACCATTAGTGAATTTTAAATTTTAGTTATTATACTTTATAACTCTAATTTCCATTTTTTAAAAAATAAACTTTTTTTTTTTAGAGCAGTTTTAGGTTCACAGAAAAATTCAGTGGAAAGTACAGAGAGTTGTCATATATCTCCCCCCTCTACTTATATGCAGCCTCCCCACTATCAGCACCCTGCAATGAGTGGTGCATATACTACAATTAATAAAGCTGCATTGACACATTATTATCACCCAACGTCCATAGTTTATATTAGGTTTCACTCTTGATATTATGCTTTCTATGGGTTTTGACAGGTACGATAATGTATCCACCACTTTTGCCCTAAAAGTCCCCTATTCATCCCTCCTTCCCTCTAGACCCCTGACAACTACTGATCCTTTTACTGTCTTCGTGGTTTTGCATTTTTCAGACAATTATATGGTTGGAATCATACAGTATGTAGCCTTTTAAAATTGGCTCCTTTCACTTAGTGTTATGCATTTAAGTTTCCTTCATGTCTTTTCAGACTTGATAGCTAGTTTGTTTTTAGGACTCAAATAATTATCACTTGGATATACCACAGTTTGTTTATCCATTCACCTACTGAAGGACATCCTAGTTACTTCCAAGTTTTGGTCATTATAAATAAAGCTGACATAAATATTTGCACAGGTTTTTGCATGGGCATAAGTTTTCCACTTAACTTGGGTAAATACTAAGAAGCATGGTTGCTGGATTGTGTGATAAAGACATGTTTAGCCTTGTAAGAAACTAATTGTCTCCAATGTAACTGTGGCATTTTTCATTCCCACCAGCAATAAAAGTTCCTGATGTTCCATATCCTCACCAGTATTTGGTGTTGTCGGTGTTTTAGATTTTGTGATTCTAATAGGTGATATCTCATTGTTGTTTTAATTTGCAATTCCCTAATGACGTGTAATGTTGGGCATCTTTTTATATGCTTATTTTCCATCCATATATCTTTGGTGAGTGTTTATTTGGGTCTTTTGCCCATTTTTAATTGGGCAGTTTTTTTTTTTTATTGTTGAGTTTCAGTAGTTCTTTATATACATTAGCTTCTTTTTTTTTTTTTTTTTTGAGACAGAATCTTGCCCTGTTGCCCAGGCTAGAGTGCAGTGGCACTCTCTCGGCTCACTGCAACCTCCACCTCCCAGATTCAAGCCATTCTCCTGCCTCAGCCTCCTGAGTAGCTAGGACTACAGGCATGCCGCCACACCCGGCTAATTTTTGTATTTTCAGTAGAGACAGGGTTTCACTATGTTGGTCAGGCTGGTCTCGAATTCCTGACCTCATGATCTGCCCGTCTCAGTCTCCCAAAGTGCTAGGATTACAGGCGTGAGCCATGGCACCCAGCTACATGTGCTTTTTTTTTTTCAAAAAAAAAAACTTATGTCTTTTTTTGATATTCTTTAGTGATAAGATATTGTCATTGTATCTTCTCTTCTTTAAGCATGGATTATTTGAGATAGATACATAAATATATACACATCCATACACACAGATGGCCCCCAACTTATAATGCCTTGACTTAGGATTTTTTGTCTTTACAATGGTGCCAAAATAATATGCATTCAGCAGAAACCATATTTTGAGTACCCACATAACCATTTTGTTTTCATTTTCAGTAGAGTATTCAATTAATTACATGAGATATTCAACACTTTATTATAACATAGGGTTTGTGTTAGATGATTTTGACCAAGTGTAGGCTAATGCAAGTGTTCTGAGCATGTTTAAGGTAGGCTAGGCTAAGTTATGATGTTAGGTAGGTTAGGTGTAGTCAATGCATTTTCAGCATATGATATTTTCAATTTACAATGGGTTTATTTGGACATAGTCATGTCATAAGTCAAGGAGCATATATATATACATGAAGTCTTTTTTGTTAAGTTAAATATTTGTGTCCTTTTGTGGGTGTTTATTTTGTATCTTGATTTTTCTCACCACTTTGGTGATACTTTCCTCATTTTAGATAATGTAGCAACTCTGGATACCAACTGCCCCCTTTTTCTGTGGCATGATGTTATTGTTTCCTTATTTATTTTAGTGACTTGTCTGGCATATTTTAGCATGTCTATTTCTTCCGTGGTGTGAAGCCTCTCATCTGGCTTCCAGAGGGCAGAGCCTTGGGCATGTGTAGTCACCCTGGGATTATAGTTGTTTTAACAAGTCTCTTTTTGACTTTGTCTTTCCCTGATATTTCTGTTAAACTATCTGCCTCTCTAGGTATTACGCCTAAATATTGGGCTCCATTAATTGCTGGTTGATTACTTTATTATTTACAACATTGCTCCACAGTCTGATCAAATTAAATTCAGGCCTATTAGCAGGAGCTGTTTTTGAGCTAAGTTTTGAGGTTTATTCTAATCCTATGAGGATTCTTTTTGGCTGTATTCCTCCCTAGTTCTTTCTGGCAAAATATCTGGCCTGTGGTTTAGTTAGGTCATCTCATGGAACTTGCAGCATTAAAAAAACTGCTTACTACTAAAATCCTCATTGTTTTTGAAAGTCCCCTTAGGCTTGAGCTTCCCAACACTATCAGTGACTTCTGATTGAAGTGACTTCCCTTTTGGGGAACTTCAGGGCTCCTTTCTTTATGACCTGCTTCTTTCCCTGGGAAAAATCTCTCTGCCACTGTTTTGGAGCTGCGGACAGGGATAGTAGCCCACTTCTCTTGGAGAGAGTCCTGCTATACAGACAGGCTACTGGGCAGAGTTTGTGGTAGCTTCTGGTCTTCTCAGCTTCCCTCTGCTAGTGTGGAACATATATCTTACAATGCACTGGGATAAAGGTGATTGGGATCTCATTATTCTCCGCCTGCTCTGTCTAGGGTAGAGTCTCTACCAAGTGAATGTGGGCTGGATGGAAGACAGAAGCCCCTGACCAACAGGGGTTATACTTGTATGGAATTTAGCCTCTGTAACATAGTACTGGTGTGTGTGTGTGTGTGTGTGTGTGTGTGTGTTTGTGTGTGTGTGTGCATGTGTGCGTGTGTGTGTGCACACGTGTGCACAGTAATGAGAGATGCTGGTGGCCTGCTCCTCTTGGGAAGATACTGTAGCCCTTGACTGGGAGCTTAGGGGAAAGGGAATCTCATCTTTTTGGCCATACTTTTTTAGTGATGAATTTTCTTTTTGTTTTTAAATTTTTCTTATATGATCTGGCTTTACTGAATCATGGAGTGGGACATTCATCACAATGAGCTGGAAACAAGGAGAGAGAAGGTGCAGGCTGTAGATAAAGTGTCACATATTCTTGCTGTTATTACTGGTATTTAGTAGTTCACTTAGGCTAGGCTGGACTCCAAGCCTCAGGTTTGGTTTAGATCTGCTACATTTTTATTCAACATTTCTAGGGTCTGTGATTACCCATTCATATTTATTTCATGGTAGAATGCAGAAGCATAAGAAGCCCAGACAAACCACTCAAGCACATTTAAAGCCTTTCCGTAAGTTCTGTCTCTAATTATCTTTTGGTCAAGGCAGTTACATTGCCAAGCCCAAAGTCAGTGGGGAAGGGATGTGTACTCTATTTTACTGGTAAATACAGCAAGATCACATAGCAGAGAGAGAAAATCAAGACTTTAGGAAAATAATTTGATTTATCTCACAGGTCAGTTGTGATTCTGCCTTAAAGCCTTTATACTTGTTTTCTCTGTCTGGATGTTTCTTTCTTTCACCTGATATCCTCTTGGCTTCACTTCTTTCATGAATCTGTTCAAGTATTTGTTACCTTGAAGAAAAGTTTTTCTCTGATCATCTGTGTCAGCTTGGATCTCCCTGGAAGCAGAGGCTAAGATAGAATTAGAGGTTTAAGAGATTTTTGGGAGGAGTGCCTATGAAGGAAACAGGAAATGGGGAGAAGAAATAGACAGAAATAGGCTTCAGGACGCAATGCAGGTATGATACCTCTGATAGAAGAGGGGGATAAAAGAAGTATTGTATAAAAAGAGTTTCAGAGTATAATGCAGTTCTGAAAAATTTCAACCAGGTCTATGAGGAGTCACAGAGCAAGCATTGCCTACTAAAGAAAAGAATTTATGGGATAATTCTGGCTTACATAAAGCATCTTATAGTTATAATCTACAAGTTTAAGCTGAAAACAAGTTAATTTCTACGGCATACAAAAACTCTAGCCTTTTCTCTCTTCCTCCACAATTTGTTTTTAATGTCACAATTTACATATTTTAGAATGTGCATTCCTTAAAATCTTATTGTACCTTTTGTTATTTTTGACTGTTTTGACTTTTAGTCTTTTTGAAATATATATATATTTCAAAATATATATATATATATATATATATGATTTACATACCACCATTACAGTATTGGAATATTCTGGATTTGACTGTGTATTTACCTCTATAGTGAGTTTTACACTTTCATATGTATTCCTGATAGTAATTACCATCCTTTTGTTTCCACTTAAAGAACTTCCTTAAGCATTTTTTGTAAGACAGGTCTAGTGATAATGAATTCCCTCAGCTTTTGCTTGTCTATGAAATACTATATTTTTCCTTCATTTATGAAGGACAGCTTTTCTGAGTATAATATTCTTGACTGACAGTATTTTTTCTTTCAGCATTTTGAATATATTATTCCACTTGCTCTTGGCCTGCAAAGTTTCTGCTGAGAAACCCCCTAATAGTCTAATGAGGATTCTTTATGTGACTTGACATTATTCTCTTGCTGCTTTATAATTCTCTGTCTTTGAATTTTGTCAGTTTTATTATAATACTCTTTAAGAGGACCCCTTTAGGTGGAATCTATTTAGGGACTTTTGAGCTTCGTGGATTTGGACATCCATATCTCTTCTAATACTTAGGAACTTTTCAGGAACTATTTCATTAAATAGGATTTCTGTCCATTTCTCTTCTCTTTTTTGAAATCCCATAATGTGAATATTTGTTGCTTAATGTCATCTTATAGGTTCCATTAGGCTGTCTTCACTCTTTTTCATTCTTTTTTTTCTTTCCTTTGACTGAGTCATTTCAGAAGACCTATGTTTAAGTTCCCAGATTCTTTCTTCTGCTTGATCTAGCCTGCTGTTGAATTTCTTGGTTGTATTTTTATTTCATTGATTGAATTCTTCAGCTCCAAGCTTTCTGTTTGGCTCTAAAAATGTATATTTTCTATTTCTTTGTTAAATTTCTTATTGAAAGCATGAATCATTTTTCTGATTTTATTGAATTATCTATTTGTATTCTCTTGTATCTCACTGAGTTTTCTTAAAATTATAATTTTGAATTTCTTTTCAGGAAACTCATAAATTTCTGCTTCATTGGCATCAGTTACTAGACAATTACTGTGTTCCTTTGGTGGAGTCATGTTTCCTTGTATTTTGGTATGCATTTTGGTGCTATGGTATTTTCATGCATCTTGTGTTCCTGCACTGATGTGTGCATATCTGGTGGTGTGGTCTCCTCTTCCAGGCTTCACAAAGTAGCTTTTGTAGAGAAAGACTTTCACCTGTAGATGGGCCTGAGGGTTTCAGTTGGGCAGGATGCAGTGGCTTTGGTTTCATATGGATACAGTTGTGTAGTTTTTGTGCAGCTTCTTCAGTTGTGATAAATGTTAGCAATGACTGGGGATTTCAGTAGTCTAGGTTGCAGGAATTTGTGGCAGTGATGGTGGCTGCATAGGTTATTCAGGTAAGGGATTTAGGAATCCTCCTGTTCTTGTCTTCCTCACAGTGGGGACTTATCTGAGAAGATGTCTCTTGGTGTTGGTCTGACATGGCTCACAGGCAGTCATAGCAGCACTAGAATCCAGGGCATAGGTGCTCAGAGGTGCTATGGAGCTGGGTTTCTGAACTCAGGGTCTTGTGAAACTATTATAGCACTTGAGACTTGAGGTACGGGTTCACTCTCCAAGGTATGAGTGAATGCAGTTCTCCCACTAAGCCAGAGTCGGTCATTCTGTGGCATATCTCAGCAGCCTGAGCCCAGGAGGCATGATATAGCTGTGATTCTGACCCTGGGAGGTGGGACAAAGTAATGGCATTGATCCGGGGAAAAAAGAGTGCTCTGGAGGCTCAAGCTCTGGGGAGCAGAGCACAACTGCAATTCAGGTCCCAGAACCAACAGGGCACAGTGACAGCTTAGACTCCAGGGGATGAAGTACCACACAATGTTGACTCTGGGTTCAGGGATAATGGGACATAGCAGTAGTCCAGGCTCTGTGAGGCCAAGTGCAACAGCAGCAATGACCCAGGAATGGCAAGATGCTGCTGTGGCTTGGGCTTTGGCTGATGGGGAGCAGTGCAGTGATAACTCCATTCCTTGGAGAGGCACAGTGCCATAGCAGCTTGAATTGTGAGGAGCTTGTGAAATTCTAGGTAGGAGAGGTACTGTGGCTATTCAGCCTGGAGGGCAGGGTGACACACCTCAACAAAAGCTCTGATTCCCTGAAACATGAGGCACCACATCTATTTGGCCCGAAAAGGCACAGCTACATGGGTCAGTGGAGCCTCTAGATCCCTAGAGGTGGGGCATCATATCAACTATGGTGCTGTGGAGTGCAACTGCTCCACTGTGCCAGAAGCTTGAAGTCCCTTGGGGGGCAGAGTGCTCCCTTACCTGTGGCATAGGGGTGCGTGTGACTGCTCTGGTGTGCAGGAAATCTGAAGACCTGGGGTGGGGGGAATGGAGTGCTGCCTCAGTTGTGGCACCAGGGACACAAGTGCTCTGGTGTGCAGAAAACCTGAGGTCCCTGGGGGATAAAGTTCTATATCTAAGGTCCCTGAGGGATGAAGTGCTATGTCTGCTTTGGGACCAGGATTGTGAGTGCTTCAGTGTTCTGGAGTCCTCAAGTCCTCAGGGGTTGAAGTAGGCCTTGGCTGTGGTACCAGGGGAACAACTGCTCTAGTAGTTTAAGGCTCTGGGTCCCTAATAGTGGGGCACGGCTTCAGGTTGGCCCTAAGGGGAGTGTGCAGCAGTGGTTGGGATGGGGAAAATGGAGTATCTCCGTGGCTGACTGGCTCTAGGAAGTAGAGCATAGCAGCAATTCTGCTTGGGTATGGTGTGCTACTGTGTGGGTGTAATGCAGTGGTGGCTGAGCCTCAAGGGTGTAGGAATGCAATGGCTACTTGTCCCCAGTGCAGGACACACTCTAGCAGTGGCTCTTGTTGCAAGATGACACAGAGCAGTAGCAGCATGGGCTTCTTCTTTAGGGGTAGCTCAACATGTGGACTCCAGAGAGTTCCCTCAGCTGGGTTCAGAGCCTGTGAGAACTGTAGGAGCCTCTAGTAATAGAAGTAGTAGAAGTAGGAGTCAACAGTGGTTTGAGGGTTACTAGGGTCCTCTTGCTTACCTTTTCCTTGCAGAAAGAAGTCCTTCCTTGTTCTGAGCTGATCCCAATTGAGGGGATGGAGTGGCTGGGGAAAGGTGTTTTCTCCCCTTCTCTGTGTGGCCATCTTGGATTTCTGTGCTCTACAGGATTTCTTCCAGGTCTTTGTTGTTCTCTGGTACACTCCATTAGATATTTTGGTTAAAATGTTATGGTTTTTTTTTTTAGTCGTGGGGGTAGAGCTCTAGTAGCTTCTAGTCAGCTATCTCACTGACATCCAATTTTGGGAACACTGATATTTTTTGATGGTAAATTTTAAGATGGAAATATGCCTATATATTTGTTCCATATTGTTTTATATTTTTCAATAACTTTTCTCCTTTAAAATTTTATATTTTTCTACATCAGTCTTGTGCTTTTGTTGTGACATTTATTCTTAAGCATTTTCAAATTTTTTTACTGTTGTAAATAAAACATTTTTACATATTAAATTTTCTAAGCCAGAATAGCTAATAGTTTATTACTTTTATGTTTATATTTTTTTGTTTAGCTATAGATAATTATATATCTATAACATAATTTCTGCTGATTTGATTGTATTTGTTTTTCTTTGTCTACTTTATTTGCCTAAATGTAAGTCTCTCACCATCTTTAAATTTTTATTACATTCTCCTTGTGTTTCTAATTTTTCTCTTTACATCTGTTTCTTACAATCATTGGGTTTGTATATTTATCTTGTATCCAGCCCTTTGCCAAAATCTCTTAATTTTACTAGCTTTTCTTTGGTTTTCTAGATATATAATCATATCATTCTCAAAAAGACATAGTATTAACTCTTCTTTTCCAATGCCTATGACAATTATTATTATTTTATTGTTATTTTGCTTTGGCTAAAACTTCCAAGATGGTGTTGAATAATATTAACATTGAGAGTAAGCATTTCTGATTTTTTTAAAAAAAATTTTGTTTTAACATTTAGAATAATGTTTGCTGTTGACTTTGGTAAATAGTATTTATTTTGCCTAATGGGACTATAATATACCTATTGTACTTAGATTTTTCTTAGTTTTTTTTTTTTAAAGAGATACATGCTAAGTGATTTCAAATGCCCTTTTAGCATTTACTGATGTAATTACATGATCTTTTTCTTTTTAATTTGTTAATAAAATTTATTGTGTTGATAGATTCTAATGTTGAATGCTCTTGTCTTCATAGAACAAGCCTTGCTTGTTTGTTGAACAGAAAACCTTTCATCTTTTGGTATAGTATTTACTTCTATTTGTTAATTTTTATTTTAAAATTTGCACCTATATTTATAAGTGAGGTTGGTTTACAGCTTTGTTTTTTGTAATACTATTTTAAAAGCAAGTTTTACTGTTAAGGTTGTATTGTCTTCTTGCTATACTTACCTAAGCCTTAGCATAGCTTTCAAAATACTGATAACTATTTAAAATTTAGATGAAGCTTAGCCATAAATCTATCTAATCCTGATGACTAAAAATGGTAGGTCATTATTTTATTTCAATCCTTTTTTGTGGCAAATTGTCTATTAAAAGTTTTCATTGATTTTTGGATGAATTTTATTAATTTATATTTGTCTAGGATATTATCTATTACCTTTGAGTTTTCATAAAAAAGAATGTAGTATTCTCATATATATTTTCCAAAGTTGCTATTATTGTATCTTTTTTCTTATTCCTATCTATTTTTGCTTTCCAGCTTTTTTCCTTAATCTGGGACACAAGAGGTTTACCTATTTTATTTTTATCTTTAGAGAACCAGCTTTTCTATTTATTTATACATTATCCTAATTTTATAATTTTTTGCTTTCTACTTTATTAACTTCAGTATTTATACTTATTTGTTCCTCCTGCTTAATATATTTGTTGTTCACATTAAAATTCCTTAAGTGCTAATGGCTTTTAATTTTCGTCTTTAGAACACAAGTAAGTCTATACATTTTTTTCCTCTGAGTACAGCTTTTTCTGTGTCTGTAGGTTTTGATATAAAGTATTATGTTATTTAATATTTATTGCTTTCTTTGTAGTTACATATATTTTTAGATTTTCTGTCTTACCCAAAGATTAGTCATGAAAGCTTTTTAATTCCAAAATTTGAGATTTTCTTTTTATTACCTTTGCATTAATCATTTATACTTTTATTGAGTTTTGACTGAAAAATGAAGACTACTAAATATTGTGAAATCTACCTAAATATTTGAATATAAGATATTCTTTGTGGCCAAGTATGTGATTGATTTTTATAATTATTCAAAGAAATGAGAAAAAATAAGTACTTTTTGTTTGGTGGATTTGAGTTCTAAATGTATCTATATTATAATTTTTACTGATTTGATTATTTAATTTTTTAAAGTCCTTTTTAAAATCTTTGTCTACTCAATTTGTGTAACTATGAAAGAGGTATAACGATGTCTCACTATCTAAAATATTAAGTTAATATTAAAATATTAAGTTCTCTTTGCATTTCTAATAGTTTTTTTCTTAAATATTTTGCGGCTATAAGTACTTCAAGCACACAGGTTTACAATTCATACTGTCTTCATAAAGTATGCCTATGCCTTGTCTCAATACCTAATGTTTTCCCTTCTTCCTGTTTAATACTTTTAAATGGAAATTTTACTTTGTCTGATGTTAGCTCCTGCCTTTACAAATCGTTTTTTAGTGCCCATTTCTCTAATTAATTAATATCCTCACTATTTTAGATATGTTTACAGTAAGCAGCATATAGCCAGTTTCTTGCCGTTTGATTCCGTTTTGAGATAGAGTCTTGCTTTGTTGTCCAGGCTGGAGCGCAGTGGCGTGCAGCTCACTGCAACCTCTGCCTCCTGGGTTCAAGTGATTCTCCTGCCTCAGCCTCCTGAGTAGCTGGGATTACAGGTGCATGCCATCATGCCTGGCTAATTTTTGTATTTTAAGTAGAGATGGAGTTTCACCATGTTGGCCAGGCTGTTCTCAAACTCCTGACCTCAGATGATCCACCCGCCTCGGCCTCCCAAAGTGCTGGGAGTACAGGCATAAGCCACTGCACCTGGCCTTGTCTCTGATTCTTAATGGGAATTCAGTCATTTCACATCTATTAGAATGACTGATATACATGACCTTATTCCTCTTATGTTTATGTTTTTAAAAAATTTATTTAATATGTGGGAGAAGAGACAAATTTTGATTGCAGAATTTCAAATAATATATGTAGGTACTCCCCACTCCAGAAGGTGCAGTTTAATTCCTGCCTCACCCCCACGCCCCTGCCTTCTTGAGGGTTGGCTAAATTTAGTGAGTGGCTTCCAAAGAATAGAGTAAGGAAAGAGAATAATGGTAATTTTGTAATGGGGAGACCCGGCAAGCACGAAGTGATGAAGACTAACATCACTGTTGATATTTTGTGGATATCATGTACCCCTGATATAATGTGAGAAGAGGGGCATTTCACTTTTGTAGTATTCTTTCCAAAATCCCAAAGCCCCATCTAACCATGGAGAAGGCATTAGAAAAACTCAAATTAGAGATATAAAAGTTATTTTATAGTGTTATTTTCTTATATTTGCTGGTTTGCTCAAGCTGCTCTTTATCCTATTCCCCATACACCCCCACATGCCGTGTTAATTTGAAAGTTCTACTTTGCTTTGCTTTTTTTTTTTTTTTTTTTTTTTTTGAGATGGAGTTTCACTCTGTCACCCAGGCTGGAGTGCAGTGGCGTGATCTTTGCCTCCTGGGTTCAAGCGGTTCTCCTGCCTCAGCCTCCTGAGTAGCTGGGATTACAAGCACAAAGTCACCATGCCTGGCTAATTTTTGTATTTTTAGTAGAGACAGGGTTTCACCATGTTGGTCAGACTGGTCTCGAACTCCTGACCTTGTGATCCACCCACCTCAGCCTCCCAAAGTGCTGGAATTACAGACGTGAGCCACCGCGCCAGGCTGCTTTCCCTTTTATTAGCACTTGTTCACTTTCTATACATCGATAATCAGACACATGTTTTTTGTAGTATTGGAAAACAATGTCTCTACTGTTTACTCCACCAAGATGTATATTTGCCCCTTCAAGACGGTCTATTCCCAGCTTTACTCTACCCTAATGAGAACTCAAAAGTTTTTACTTTTCCTTATTCTATCTCAACTGCTGAGTTTTGCTATTTCTAACCTTTAAAGTACTATTTCAAAAGTACACATGGCCGGGCATGGTGGCTCACGCCTGTAATCCCAGCACTTTGGGAGGCTGAGGCAGGCGGATCACCTGAGGTCAGGAGACAGAGATCATCCTAGGTAACACACTGAAACCCCATCTCTACTGAAAATACAAAAAAATAGCTGGGCATGGTGGCATGCACCTGTAATCCCAGCTTCTCAGGAGGCTGAGGCAGGAGAATCACTTGAGCTGGGAGATGGAGGTTGCAGTGAGCCGAGATCATGCCACTGCATGCCAGCCTGGGCAACAGAGACAGACTCCGTCTCAAAAAAAAAAAAAAAGTACATACAATTATTTCCTTGTGGTATATACCTTCTATTTCAAGAATCCTTTAAAAACATATATATTTCATATTCTTAGTATGTTATTATCCACTTAGGTTTATTCACATATTATTTCACAGCTCTTTGCTTACACTGTTTTTTCTCCTCTTATTTTTTTTTCCTCCCTCTTGAAGTACCTGTTATAGTTCATTGGTTGTTTGCTAGACTCCCCCCTGGATTTTCTTTTTTTCTTTCTTTTTTTTTTTTTTTCCTGAGATGGAGTTTCACTCTTGTTGCCCAGACTGGAGCATAATGGCGTGATCTCAGCTCACTGCAACCTCCGCCTCCCAGATTCAAGCAATTCTCCTGCCTCAGCCTCCCGAGTAGCTGGGATTACAGGCGTGCACCACCATGCCTGGCTGATTTTTGTATTTTTAGTAGAGACGGGGTTTCACCATGTTGGCCTGGCTGGTCTTGAACTCTTGACCTCAGGTGATCTGCCCACCTCGGCCTCCCACAGTGCTGGAATTATAGGTGTGAGCCACCACGCTTGGCTGAGTTCCCCTTAGATTTTCTGAAAATGTGGGTAGTATAATTGAAAAAATTAATTTTTGGCTGAGCTTAGTGGCTCACACTGTAATCCCAGCACTTTGGGAGGCCAAGGTGGGAGGATTGCTTCAGCCCAGGAATTGGAGACCAGCCTGGGCAATATAGCACGACTCTGTCTCTACAAAAAAAAAAAAAAAAAAAATTGCCTGGTGCAGTGGCGCATGCCTGTGGTGGGAGGATTGATCCTTGAGCCCAAGAGGTGGAGGCTACAGTGACCTGTGGTTGTGCCACTGCATTCTAGTCTAGGCAATAGAGCAAAACCCTGTCTCAAAATAATAATAATAATAATAATTTTAAAAACACCTATGTTGAGATATAATTCACATCAAGTGTTCAGTTCTGTGGGTTTTAGTATGTCCACTCATGCAACTGTCACCACAATATAACTTTAGAACACTTTTGCAACTCTCAGAAGAAACCCTATGCCTATTAGCCTATTACCCATTCTCATCCCTCTTACCCTCACTAGCCCCAGACAATCACTAATATATTTGTGGTTTCTATAGATGAGCCTCTTCTGGGCATTTCATACAATATATGATCCATTGTGGCTGGCTTCTTTCATTTAGCATAATGTTTTCAAGGTACATCCATGTTACAGAATGCATCAATACTTCATTCTTTTTTATTGCAAAATAACATTCCATTATATGAATATGCCACATCTTGTTTACCCTTTCATCAGTTGATGGGAATTTGAATTGTTTCCAGTTTTTGATTTTTATAAATAATATTGTTATGAACATTCATGTGCAAGATTTTGTGTGAATGAATGTTGTCATTTTTCTTTGCTATATGCCTAGGAGTAGAATTGCTAGTACATATGATAACCATATGTTTAACTTTTTGAGGAACTGACAAACTATTTTCCATGTGACCAAACCATTTTACATTCTCATCACCAACATATAAGGGCTTCAATCCCCCTAACATTTGTTATTGTCTTTTCTTATAGCCATTCAAGTAGTTGTGAAGCAGTATTTCATTGTGGTTTTGATATGTATTTCCCTAATGACTAATGATAGAATAATGATATTGAGCTTCTTTTCATACGTTTATTGACTATTTGTATATATCTTCTTTGAAGAAATGCCTATTTAGACCCTTTATGCATTTTAAAATTGGATTGTCTATCATTGTTAATATTGAATTGAAAAGAGTTTTAAAAGTATTTTTGATACAAATCTCTTGTCAAATACATGATTTGCAAATATTTTTTCTCATTTTATGGGTTGTCTCTTCACTTTCATGATGGTATCCTTTGAAGCACAAATATTTTTATTTCGATGACATCCAATTTGACTTTTTATTCTTGTGATTTTAGTGTCATGTCTAAGAAACCATCGCTTGGCTGGGTGTGGTGGCTCGTGCTTGTAATCCTAACACTTTGGGAGGCTGAGGTGGATGAATCACTTGAGTCCAGGAGTTTGAGACCAGCTTGGGCAACATGGCGAGAACTCATCTCTACAAAATATATATATATATAAATTAGCCAGGCATGGTGGTGTGCATGTGTAGTCCCAGCTACCTGCAAAGTTGAGGTGGGAGGATCACTTGAGTCTGGGAGGCAGAGGTTGCAGTGCACCATTGCACTCCAGCCTGAGCGACAGAGCAAGACCCTGTCTCTATAAAAAATAATAAATATAAAAATAAAAGAAACCATTGCTTCGCTCTAGGTAATGAATGCTTACTCTTATGTTTTCTTCTAGGAGTTTTAAAGTTTTAACTCTTATCTTTAGGTCTGTGATCCATTTTGAGTTAATTTATGGTGTTAAGTAGGGGCCCAACTTCATTCTTTTGTATGTGGATAGTCTCCGCAGATTCTTTTCCTAAGATGGGCTATGGGGGTGATAAACTCGATTCCTGGCATGTTCTCATGCATTTTTCTTTCATTCTGAGAAGTGAATAATTTTGACTGCGTGTAGGATCCTTGCTGCGGTCTCCCAGTGTCCATGGATGTTATTTTACTGTTTTTCATGTTCTAAGGCTACAGTGAAGAAAACTGATGCCAGTCTGATTATTTTTCACTTATAGAGCTTATTCTCTTTTTATCTGAATGCTTGGCAGGCTTTTCTTTTTACCCAGTTTAAAATGTTACTAGGATATTCCTTGGTATGTCTCTTTTCTTTTCAGTCATGTCAGAATTCAGAGAGGATTTACTTAAGTATAACTGTTTTTTTTTTTTCTTCTAGAACACCTATGGTTCTCACGGATATATTCTCCAAGTCTCTTATATTTTCCTTCACAATTTACGTTTATTTATTTTTTCTTCCATGCTTAAAATATTTCTCGTATTTGATCATCCAGGCCATTAATTCAAATCTTAACCATGGCCACCCTCTGCTTTGATTTCTCCTCTAAATCTTTTAGTTGAGCTTTTCTTTGACCACAGAAGACTCTTTTACTGTTGTTGCTGTTGCTGTGTGTGCTATACTGGATCTACTTAAGTACTAATTTTTATATGCAAAGTGTTGGCATTCTTCTTCAGCAGCTCTATTTTGCTATGCATGTGTTCAGTTTCTTCTGATGCATACTTCTCTCTCAGACAGCCAGATGAGAAACAAGTGCTGCTTGTTTAAGTCCTTAATGTGGCAGCAGCCTCAATAGTGGCAAGGAAAGTTTGTCTTTCATCCTGTGGGCTAAGGGAGTGTGTGGATGCTGGCAGATTTCCAGGGCCCCAGAAGCAGCCTCCTTGCTCCCTAGTTTTCTCATGCTCTCCCTCCCTCTTGGGCAGGAAGGACCCAGTCTGCCAGTCCTATCCTTATTGGCGTCTTAGGGTCAGGAAACCCAGGCAACCTTCCCCAGTGCTTACTGTGATCTTGGGCTTTATGATCCCACTCTGGAGCTCTCCAACTCTGGCTTCCCCATGCTCCTGTTCAGCCCACTGGAGAGAGTTTGCAGATATTCCACAGTACCCAAATCTTCACTTGAGTCTGATAACCATAGGCCCTAGAAGTCATTAGAATTGGGAGAGGCAGAGAGATTCTTTGAAAATAAATAGAAAGTGTGACTGAAGGGAAGAGAGTTGAGTTCAGATCACCATCTTCCCAGGACTCTCTGCCACTGATGATATCACTTCAATTTTAATTGCTGATTTATTTCTCTGCCTCCTCAGCAGAGTGTGTCCTCTTAGCCCTAGGCTTGAATCATGTTTTTGTTTTTTTATACCCAGCACCTGGCACAGTACGTGGGGCATAATCAAACTTCATTAGCTGCATTTGGAACAAATGAATGGCAATGTGAAACTGCAGTGAATGACTTGATCAGGTCTCAGAAATCTATCCAGATTCTTGCACTGCAAATAAACTGTCTGGCCCTGGTATTTTTGACAAAGAGAACTTTATTGGAATGATATTCATTGTCCAGGAATTGAGAAAAGCCTAGAGAACTAGACTTGGAAATGGGCAGCAGTCAGGGCACCCCTGGGGGGCCAGGAAACTAGAAGTCAATACTGGTCAAGCAGCAGGAACATCTTGGTCAGAGTCACATTACTGGATGAATGCTCTTCAGTCTGTTTTTTTTTTTTTTTTTTTTCATGCCTTTATATTGCTCACTTAAGATTCAAAGTCCTAGGAGAGAATCTGTTAGTTGCTCCACTGTATGACAGCCATAGCAGGAGGGATCTAATGTATTGGCTTCCAGAGTGAAGGCAGGCATTTGGATTTCCCATGTCACCAAGGCTACCTTCAGTGGGGTAGATTATGCTCCTGGAGGGACAGAAATGTGTTAGGAAGTGGGGAAATAGTGCTGGGTGACCACAAAACAACCTATGTTCCCAACAAGGACAGGTGTTTGATTTCCACAGTGGGTCAAGTGATTCCTTTGTCACCTGTACTCCCTCTCCCCACTAGTGGAGCTCTTGACACCACTGCCAAGTCTGGGGTGAGAGAGGAGAGGAGTGGGCGCTGGCTGCTACCAGACCCCCAACCTCCACCTCCAGCTTCCAGCTCCTGCTGTTCTGAAGTAGGACCTGTTCCCATGGGAACCAGGGGAATTCCAAGAGCTGGTTTTAAGGAAAGGCAGACAGGCTCCTATGACTCTATGGTCAATCTTAGTTCTTCCTTTTCTCTCATAACAACAGTGTAGATGACATTTTAGTTTCCTAAATTAAGCAGGCTTTTGTGGGTTGGCTTGAGACCCTAGTCACTAAATGTTACTAGTTTCCAAGCAACCTTCTGTCTTAGTCCATTCAGGCTGCTATAACAAAATACTATAGACAAAATGCCATGATTTATACACAACAAAAATTTATTTATCATAGTTCTGGAGTCTGGGAAATCCAAGATCAATGCACCAGCAGGTTTGGTATCTGATGAGGTCTGCTTCCTCATAGACAGCTATCTTCTCACTGTAACCTCAGATGGCAGAAGTGGTGAGAGACCTCTTTGGGGCTTCTTTTATAAGGGCTCTAATCCCATTCATAAGGGCTTCACCCTCATGACCTAATCACCTCCCAAAAGCCCCGCCTCCTAATACCATCACAGTGGGTATTAGGATTTCAACACATGAATGGGGGTGGAGAGCAAACATTCAGACCCTAGCAACTTCCTTTCTCCTTTCTATCCAAATGTTTATTGAATGCCAGTCATTGGAAACCAAAATAGATAGCCCTTTTCTTCATAGAACTTATAGTCTAGTTGGAGAAAACAGATATGAAACAAACAACCACACAACTAAATATGTATTTGCAAATTGGTACAATACTATACATAATAAGTAGTCATGATAGGGACATAATTTGGATGGGGAAGGTATGAAAAGGCCTCTTTGAGGAAGTGACATGCAAGCTGAAGACCATGAAGATGGGAAGGTAGTGCCCACGCAAAGTGACTCATTCTCAGATTTTCATCTCATGGCCAAAGTTCTATGGTTTCTTGTAGTTCTTAGCCATGGGTTGGTATTTAGGTGTGGGTGTGAAGGGGCGTTGGTTTTTTTGTCTTTGTCACAATGATTCAAAAAGTACTACAGGGCTGGAAGCAGTGTCTTATGCCTGTAGTCCCAGCACTTTGGGAGGCCACGGTGGGAGGATTGCTTGAGCCCAGGAGTTCAAGACCAGCCTGGGCAACATAGTGAAACCCTCTCTTTACAAATAATTTTTAAAAATTAGACAGGCATGGTGGCATGTATCTGTAGTCCCAGCTACTTAGGAGGCTGAAGCAGGAGAATCTCTTGAGCCCAGGAGATTGAGCTTGCAGTAAGCCATGTTCACACTCCTGCACTCCAACCTGGGTAATAGAGTGGGATCCAGTCTCCAAAACAAACAAAAAAAAAAGAAAATAAATAAAAAGAAAATACTAAGAATTTAGTGCACAGAGGCAGAAATGCTCAATGCTTACAACATGCAAGATAGTTCTGTATAACAAAGAACTGTCCTGCTCAAAATGCCAACAGCACCTTTCTCTGAGAAACCCTGTAGGCTGAGGTCGGTCTCGCAGCAGCCAACCTTATCAAAAGGAGAACTGCTACTTAGCAATAGTTGATTTAAAAAGTTCTGTGATGGAGTCAGATGGTCACAGCTTGAGTCCTCTGTCCATACCTGAACCAAGCACAGTGACAGGGGGTGGAATGATGACTCAGAGTGGGGAAGGAGTGAATCTGCCAAAGAAAATTGTGGTGCTGTTGGCAGAAGGAAACTGCTACTGGGCAGGCAAAATAGCAGATGCCTCTTGCATGAGCGAGAAGGGCAGTGGCACAGGAAAACTGAATGGGTAGGCAGGGGCTAGATCATTCAGGGCATTGTCAAGGACCTGAGATGTCTCTTAAGGGCCCTGGGGAACCACTGACAGATTTTAAGCAGTATAGAGGGGATGGCAAAACCTGTGCCAAGCATCAGAGCCCTTGCATATTTAGATTTTGTGGGCATCTTGCCCACACCTCCCTCCATGAAAGAAACAGTATATGTCCCCTGGGTCTCTCACCTTCTCCTGTCTTATATCTTTTTTTATGTGTAGATTCCATTGTCTTCTACCTAGAGGTAAATAACGCAAGCAGAATTGTGCTATGGGAAAGCACTATTCTTCCACAGGCTTCTATCACATATAGTTTGATGAACTGCATCACATTTCAGTTTGCTTTCTGCTCTGGAAATAAGAGTTAGAATTGAGCAAGTGTTTATGTATATCCCAGGAAGTCGTTGTTTTAATCCAATTAACTACCTAGTGGAAAATTGCTCTGCATCCCAGCAATGCGTACGCCATTATGGCCAAGTCCAGGGCATTGCCAACATATCTTTGCAAATTTCATTAGCAGTGGCTGTTTCCGCCTTCTTCTAGGTCATTAGTGAGTTTGTTAAACAAAGCCAGTTCTGACATCAGTCTCCGACATGCCCCAGTGGACCTTTTGCTTCCCAACCAGATGTAGTTCCTATTTACTCCTGATTATGCAGTGTTTTCACCCTGCCAGCATTCCACTTAGACGAGTGCATTCAAAAACAGGCCAATTTAATTTGGAGCACAACTTTTATGGAGGTCGTTGTCAAATGCATCACTGACACCCACATAATGCTGCTGCACTCCTGTCACCTGGTCTCTTCCAGGGTGTCCTTTTCACTCTCCTCCTATTGCTGTACTTATAACAGCAGTTTCTAAAACAAATTATTGCAATGAAATGCACTAACATAAAAGTACTGTTTTAACCATTTTTAAGTGTACAGTTCAGTAGCGTTAAATATATTCCTTATGCAACCAACCTCCTGAACCTTTCCATCTTGTAAAACTGAAACTTTATGTACACTGAACAACAATTCTTCATTCTTTCCTTCCTCTAGCCCCTGGCAGCCACCATTCTGCTTTCTATCTCTATGGATTTGACTACAACAGATCCCTCATATAAGCAGAATCCTAAAATGTTTGTTTTTTGTGACAATGTTTGTTTTTATTTCACTTAGCATAATGCTCTCAAGGTTCATCTATGTTGTAGCATGTGTCAGAATTTCCTTTCTAAGGGTAGATCATATTCTAATATATGTGAATACCACATTTTCTTTATCCCATTATCTGCCGATGAGTGTTTGGGTTGCTTCCACCTCTTGGCTTTTCGTGAATAGTGCTGCTATGAACATGGGTGCACAACTGTTTGAGTCCCTACTTTCAATTCTTTGGGGTATTTACACAGAATTGACATTGCTGATCATAGAGTATTTTTAATATTTTTGAAAGACTATTACTTTTTTTATTTATTTGAGGAATTATCATACTGTTTTCCACAGTGGCTGTGCCATTTTATTTAAAAAAACTTTTAGGTTCGGGGGTACATGTGTAGGTTTGTTTTATAGGCAAACTTGTGTTACAGGGGTTTTTTATACCAATTATTCCATCACCAATGTATTAAGCCTAGTACCCAACAGTTATTTTTTCTGATCCTCTCCCTCCTCCCACCCTTGACCCTCAAGTAGGCCCCAGTGTCTATTGTTCCCTCTTTGTGTCCACGTATTCTCATCATTTAGCTCCCACTTATAAATGAGAACATATGGTATTTGGTTTTCTGTTTCTGCATTAGTTTGCTAAAGATAATGACCTCCAGCTCTATCCATGTTCCCACAAAGGACATGAACTAGTTCTTTTTTATGGCTGCATAGTATTCCATTGTGTATATGTACCACATTTTCTTTATTTAATCTGTCATTGATGGGCATTTAGGTTGATTCCATGTCTTTGCTATTGTGAATAGTGCTGCAGTGAACATACATGTGCATGTGTCTTTATGATAGAGTGATTTATATTCCTATGGGTATATACCCAGTAATGGGATTGCTGGGTCAAATGATATTTCTGCTCCTAGGTTTTTGAGGAATCACCACATTGTCTTCCAGAATGGCTGAGGTAATTTACACTCCCACCAACAGTGTGAAAGCATTCCCATTTCTCCACAACATCACCAGCATCTGTTTTTTTTTTTTTTTCCATTTAACTTGTTTTAATATTTCTTCACAAATGGTGAAAAATACTAAAGTACAGACAAGGAATAATCATAATGTTGTGGTCAACATTATAAATATGGAATTATAAATTTAAAACATTTTCTGGTTTAAAAAATAAATCTGGTAGTCAATGCAGCTCTGCGGGGTCTCTGCATCTAGTAGGGCTGATCTCTGCGCTCCTGATGGTGCTCGCCTTTATCCATTTTTCCAGGTCTCCATGTCCTCCTCTTCTTCCTCCCATCGGTTACATCAAAGGTCCAGGGGGCCCCCCAGGGACACCTCGTCTTCCTCCACCAAAGCCACCTCGGTCCATGTCCCGGCCACCACGGAAGCCACCTCTGTCTCCACCACAGCCACCTCTGAACATTCCACTGGGACCACCATGATCTATGAGGCTACCTCTTCCTCCCTGCATGCCACCAGGGCCACCTGTGTCACTATCACCACCCAGGGGCGGGAAGGGTGGTGGGAGGAAGTCTTCAGGCTTTGGGGCCTTACACTGGTTGCACTCTGTTCTCCAGGCAAAGTTCTGGTTTCCACAACCCGGATTGCGACACTGCCAGTCTCCAGCTTAGTGCTAGACGTTTCCTCCTCCAGAGGGGTTCCCTCGGGAACCCTGGGGTCCTCTTGGAGGGAGGCCTCCTCTATCTCCTCCACGGCCTCCCACACGACCCATGGGTCCCCCAGGACCTCCTGGGCCTCCTGGACCTCCGCAGAGTGGTGGTGGCATCCCTCTGCCCTCACGGGGTGGCATACCACCCCGCATACTGTTCATTGGAGGCCTCTTCTGAGCAAGAGAGACTTTAAGTTTGTTCCCTTGAAAATCTTTCCCATCAAACCATTCCACGGCAGCCTTGGCAGTAGGTGGGCCTTCATAGGACACTATGGCATCGCCTTTGCGCTTTCCTGTTTCCTTGTCCAGGTAGATGTGGATCATGGGTTGCCCAGTTCTCTTGTTCATCTTAACAACCCCACACTGCTTAAAGAAGTCTGCCAGATCATCTAGAGTCACATTGTCATTTAATCCTTGTATATAAATTGCACTGTTGTCAGATTCTTCATCTGGATCTACAGGTGGGCCTAGATCAAGATCTGTTCCTTCATCCATGGGTCCACCAGGCTTATTGAAGCCACCTCACTCTCCAGCGCTGCCCATTCCACCACGTCCTCCTCCCCGCCCACCTCTGCTCATGCCTCCACAATCAAATCCCCCTATTCCCCTGCCCCAGTTATCAGGGCCACTCAAGCTCCGGTTCTCTCCTGGTCCAGAAAATCCTCCAGACTCCTGCCCATAAACACCCATGCTACTGGGGTGGTCCTGTGAGAATGAACTCTGCTGCCCGTAGCTGCTGCTCTGTTAGCTATATTGACTTGGAGCTTGGGTGTAGGATCAAGTTTGGGATGAGTAACTAGTGGGAGGCTGCTGCCCATAGCTGCTTTGTTGACCATAGCTACTCTGCTGTCCATAGCTGCTCTGTTGCCCGTAGGTGTTCTGCTGAGAGTAACTGCCCTGATCATAACTAGTCGGCTGTGTAGAGGGATAGCTGGTAGAAGGGTAGGATGGAGGTGTGGTGACTGGCTGCATGGGGGCGGCTCCCAGGTACCTGGGGATAACTGTAGTTACTCTGTCCATATCCTAGACTGGGCTGGTTGTAACTCCCTGTGCTAGATTGAGGTTGACAAGTCTCAGTGGGCTTGTTTCCATCCTGCAGTCTTGTAGGTGCAGTGGCTGCTGGCTGCTGCCCATAGGCTGGATAAGCAGGCTGAGTGCCATATGCAGATTGAGCTGCATAGGAGGCCTGGGTGGTGGTGACTGTAGCAGTGGTGGTATCATAAGCACCAGTGCCATACCCCTGGACAGGCTGGTTGTATGCCTGGGGACAGTTGGAGTAGTATAACCAGTGGGAGGCTGTCCATAAGAAGTTGCATAGGCGGTCTGCCCATAGGTTGCAGTAGTCTGAGCCTGGGTATAGCTGACATCAGTGGGCTGTCCATAGGTTCCATAGCTTTGTTGCCCATATGTGTTGGTGGTCTGTGCATATCTTTGACTGGGCTGGGCGGTGTAAGCATTGTAGCCCTGCTGTGCTGCAGCTTGGCTATAGGCACTGTAATCCATGGATGCCATTTTCTCTCCTTCCTTCTCATTCTCTCAACATCCCCATCTCTTGTTTACTGACTTTTTAATAATAGTCATTCTGACTGGTGTGGTTTTGATTTGCATTTCTCTAATGATCAGTGATATTGAACTTTTTTTCATATGTTTCTTGGCCACATGTGTGTCTTCTTTTTTAGTGCCTGTTCATGTCCTTTCCCACTTTTTAATAGGGGTGTTTTTTTTTCTTGTAAATTTGTTTAAATTCCTTATAGATGCTGGATGTTAGGCCTTTGTTAAATGCATAGGTTGCAAAAGTTTTCTCCCATTCTGTAGGTTGACTATTTGCTTTGTTGATAGTTTCTTTTGCTGTGCAGAAGCTCTTAAGTTTAACTAGATCCCACTTGTCAATTTTTGCTTTTGTTGCAGTTGCTTTTGGTGTCTTTGTCATGAAATCTTTGCTCATTCCTATATCTAGGATGGTATTGCCCAGGTTTTCTTCTAGGGTTTTTATAGTTTTGAGTTCTACATTTAAGTTTTTTAATCCATCTTGAGTTGATTTTTGTACATGGTGTAATGAAGGGATTCAGTTTCAATCTTCTGCATATGGCTAGCCAGATCCCAGCACCATTTATTGAGCAGGGAGTCCTTTCTCCATTGCTTGTTTTTGTCAGCTTTGTCAAAGGTCAGTGGTTGTAGGTGTGCAGCCTTATTTCTGGGCTTTCTATTCTGTTCCATTGGTCTATATGTCTGTTTTTGTACCAGTACCATTCTGTTTTGGTTACTATAGACCTGTAGTATAGTTTGAAGTCAGGTAGTATGATGCCTCCAGCTTTGTTCTTTTTGCTTGGGATTGCCTTGGCTATTTGAGTTCCTTTTTTTGTTCCATGTGAATTTTAAAAGTTATTTCTAGCTCTGTGAAGAATGACACTGGTAGTTTGATAGGAATAGCATTGAATCTTTAAATTGCTTTGGGCAGTCTGGCCATTTTAATGATATTGATTCTTCCTATCTGTGAGCATGGAATGTTTTTCTATTTGTTTGTCACCTCTGATTTCTTTGAGCAGTGTTTTGTAATTCTCATTGTAGAGATCTGTCACCTCCTTGGTTAGCTGTATTCCTAGGTATTTTATTATTTTTGTGGCAGTTGTGAATGAGATTGTGTTCTTGATTTGGCTCTTGGCTTGGCTGTTGTTGGTGTATAGGAATGCTGGGGATTTCTATATGTGGATCTTATAACCTGAAACTTTGCCAAAGTTATTTATCAGCTGAAGGAGCTTTTGAGACTATGGGGTTTTCTAGATATAGGATCATGTCATCTGCAAACAGAGCTAGTTTGACCTCCTCTCTTCCTTTTTGGATGCCTTTACTTCTTTCTCTTGCCTGATTGCCCTGGCCAGGACTTCTAATACTATGTTGAATAGACGTGGTAAGAGAAGGTATCCTTGGTTTGTGTCAGTTTTCAAGGGAAGTGCTTCTAGCTTTTGCCCATTCTGTATGATGCTGGCTGTGGGCTTGTCATAGATGGCTTTTATTATTTTGAGGTATGTTCCTTCAATACCTAATTTATTGAGAGTTTTTAATGAAATGGTGTTGAATTTTATCGAAAGCCTTCTCTGCATCTATTGAGATAATCATGTGGTTTTTTTGTCTTTAGTTCTGTTTTTGTGATGAATTGCATTTATTGATTTGCATATGTTGAGCCAACCTTGCCTCCCAGGGATAAAGCCTATTTGGTGATTGTGGTGGATTAGCTTTTTGATGGGCTGCACCATTTTACATTCCTAGCAATAAAGCAGAAAGGTTCCAATTTCTCCACATCCTCACCAACACTTGTTGTTTTCTGTTTTTTTTTCTTTGTTGACAGTAGCCATTCTAATGGCTTTGTGGTGATATCTCATGGTGGCTTCAATTTACGTTTCCCTAATAATTAGTGATGTTGAACATCTTTTTATATACTTGTTGGCTATTTGTGAGTCTTTTTTGGAGAAGTGTCTGTTGAAGTCCTTTGCCTATTTTTAAATCAAGGTATTTGGTTTTTTGTCATTGTTGGGTTGTAGGAGTTCTTTATGTATTCTGAATATCAACTCCTCAATCAGATACATAATTTGCAAATATTTTCTCCCATTTTGTATGTCACTTTTCCACTTTGTTCATTGTGTCTTTTGATACATAAAAGTTTTAAGTTTTGATGCAGTCTCTTAACAGACTTTATAATTTTAGTAATTATCACTTTTCCTATAAAAACTACCATTCTTGTGTGCTTGCCACTGTTTTTTCTCTATCATCTAATTCTTATTCTTTTACATTTATTAGGGTTAACATTTCTGAATCATAAGTGTTGTGATTGATTTTTTATAGTATGAAAGAAATCCCAGTAATAGGTTGAAATGTGAAAAACAAGAAAGGGAGATAGACATTTTATCACTTCATGTGGAAAAACTAAGAAGCGGCAAGGGCTAGTGGAGGTTACTAATGATAATGTGGTGTAGCACTTTGCAGTAATCATTTCTTTCTTTCAATGACCTTGTGTAGAAAATATTGTGTTTCCCACTTTACAGATGATAAAACTGAGACTAAAGAGGAAGTATCTTGCTCAGCCTCTCACTGTCAATGTGCACTAAAACATCATAAACATTTTACTATTCTATGCCAGCTCTCCAAAGAGTTATTTTCAAATTCTTTCATAAAACAAGTCGATTGATTCTTACCTCATTTTTCTCATTTCACCTTGCCTGTGTCATGAAATTGATAATAGCTTCTTCATCATTGCAGGCATATCACAAACTTCTTATACATTATCTCATCAATTCACACCTTACTGTGCATGACAGCCAGAGGCTCAGAGAAGCTGATGAATTTTGCCCAAGATCACGCTTCTGGGAAGACATAGAGCAAGGATTTGTATCAAGTCAGTTTGATTTCAGAACTTTTCAATCTAAAGTTTAGATAATGAAAGTAAACATAATTTAAATCTTAGGATAAAGTACACTGCTTAAATTGTCTTTATTATAAAGTAATTCAAAAGTTCCTTTTATCTACTCACTTATTTTGCTTAGACTGTAAGTCCCCTTATATTTGGAGCTTGTTACAGAAGAGAGATGTAATCTCAAATCTCTGCTGGGCAACTAATTAGCTGTGTGACTTTAGGCAAGTTATTAACTCCTCTCAGCCTCGTTTTTTTCCCCGTTGGAAAACTGTCCATTATATTACTTACTTTATGTTGTTAATTTGAGCATTAAATAAAATAATGTATGCACAAGTGCTTACAGATAGCCTGACACACAGCAAGCACTCGGTAAACACTAGCTATTATTATTAATTTTATAAACAAATCTGATCCATATAGTATTTACCATAATGGCTGTATGTTCTTAGTTCTTAATAATTTTTCTTTTCCAAATGTAGTATATAAGAAGAGACCTGGCTGGGCGCAGCAGCTCACGCCTGTAATCCCAGCACTTTGGGAGGCCGAGGCAGGTGGATCATGAGGTCAGGAGACTGAGACCATCCTGGCTAACACGGTGAAACCCGGTCTCTACTAAAAGTACAAAAAATTAGCCAGGCATGGTGGCAGGTGCCTGTAGTCCCAGCTGCTCCGGAGGCTGAGGCAGGAGAATGATGTGAACCCAGGAGGCGGAGCTTGCAGTGAGCCGAGATCGCACCACTGCACTCCAGCCTGGGCAACAGTGCAAGACTCCGTTGCAAAAAAAAAGAAAAAAAAAAAGAAGAAGAAGAAAAAGAAGAAGAAGAGAACTGCAGTGGAAGTTTTCACTGGAAAAGTTAACTATGGACAGATTCTGTATCATTTAGGACTTGATATGGCTGCATATTTTGGAAAAACCAAAACAACATTGCATCAAACATACAGGGCTTATTCTCTTACCTAAAAAGAAGTCCAGAGGCAGGCAGGGCATAACTGGAATAACAGTGACATGAAGTCATCCAGACCCAGATTCTGTCTTTTCTGCCCCATATTCTGTAGATCATAGACACCACATTTAAAGTAATGTAATGGTCCAAGATGGCTGCTGAAGTTCTAGTCATAATACTCATACTCAAGGCAGCATGAAGGAAGAAGAATAGAAAGACAGAAAGGGCACAACTCTCAGTTTTAAGGAGTCTTTTTGTAGTCCCATATGTTCCACTTACATTTTATTGACCAGACTTTAGTCACAGGACTGGTTTTACCTAGCAGGAAGACAGTCTGGGAAATGTAGTTTTTTAGTTGGTTTCATTCCCACCCTAATTTGAATTCTGTTACCAAGGAAGAAGAAGAAAGTGGTACTGGAATGGCAATTCGCAGTCTCTGCCTCACAGGCAAGAATTGGTACTGATTAGTGTTTTAGAGCAGCTGTGTTCCTAAGGTGTCAGGGTTGCTTCTGAGGGTGGACAGGGTCTAGACAGGACAGAGACCCAGAGATCTGGGTTTATATGTTTAAAATATTGAAGTTGCATGGAAGCTTTGTTTTGCTAAAAGGATTCCACTGCCTAAATTAACTCTGCAAAGCACTCTTGGAGAGGAAGGACAATGTCAGTCCATTCAAAACAAGATAGAAGGCAGGAACACTATAAAAAGGATGTGGGGAGTATACCTGGAAGGATGAGAAGCAGAGGATCATAAAGTAACAACAACAAAAAAGTTACCCCTGTGCATGTCCCTGTAGCTAACCCAAGAGGTGATTGTGTTGATTTGTCAGTGTGCTGTGGAAGTCCCATAGGGAAGTCCCTGGGTGAAATCTCATTCCCTTGTAAAGATATGGCTGTACAGAACCCATGTTGATGTTGGATCAGAACTTACATTTTAGTGACACTGGATTTAATCACACATTGACTGTTGTGATCAATGATCCCACTGACCTTCCAAGCCTTATTCTGAGCAAGTAAACGTCTGGGATTCCTGAGGTAGTTCTACATTCAATTTTTCTGTTCCAGCAGACTCATAAGGACATTCATGCTTGTCGGATCATGTGTTCTGATTTCCGGTACTCGATGCCCTGCCAAGGATTGATTCACTCTTGCCACATGTTCCCCAGGCCTAGTGCATCAGTAAGTATTTGATAAATGTTTGTTGACAAGAATTGCTACTAATCATGTAATGCAATTGAGTTTCAAATAACACTAGTCCTCACTCCCAAACTGTCTTCAGAACCTGTGTGGTAAGATCACCTTATAATGAGGCCAAATCTTCTTTCTTCCATGACTAAAACCCTTAGAGGGGTCTCTGATGGCACCTCTTGATGCTGAAGTGCTTTCCAAAGAGAGCAGAGCTTTGAGGAAGACTCAGGAGAGGGAACTTCTATAGTGAGAACTTGCTTGAGGAAAGGCTTGCCCTTGGGATAGGCCCGTCTGTCCCATCTTTCTGATCCTGGACGGGATCCCTGGCTACAGCTGCCTGAGGGGTCTAAGGCCTTGGGCCCTCCTGTTTCCCCTCCTCAAAATGCCTCTTCTGCCCAGTAAATGCCTTCTCCCTCTGTCAGAGCCCTGACTCTGTGTAAGAAGCCACTGCAGGGGCCCTGAAAATCTTGCTGTTTGTATCCCTCCTTACAGGGGGTCTACTTCCTGTAGGTTTTGTAGAAGACACCTTTTCTGACTTCTTCCCCTTAATACTAGAGCTCTCTGCTCTCTGTCACCATCTGAACTTCCCCTCGTGCCATCAGCTCCTGAGATAGGAGTGGAATCGGGGTCAGGGGTAAATTTTGCCTGATAGCCCCAGTGGAGACTTCTATGTATATCTTCTCACAGAATCACTTTGAGAAGGGACGCAGAGCTCTGGAGCACTCTCCCAGCCCTGCTAGGATCTCCAGTCACAGTTTCTCTGGGGAATACATTCTGAGTTGCACGTCACCACTAACATTTTTTAAACCCATGGTGTGCAGGCGTTGCGGACTGCCTGTGTATCTGGAACATCATGTTGTAGGGGAAGATTAAACATTAAAATGGGTAAAATGTTCCTGTTCCTATGGGCATGAGCTACTCTGTAGCTCAATTCTAAAGCCTTTGCAGTATAAAGTAGTGCTTCAAAACCTGACTATGCCTCAGCATCACCTGGAAAGCTTGTTAAAAATGTGGAATCTTGGGTCTCACCCTAGGACACTCTGACTCACAGGGACTGGTGTGAGGAGCAGAAGTATTTTTAAGGACTTCTTCAGGTGGTTTGGGGGCAGCCACTGGTTAATGGATATCTATCCATGACAGAGCAACTTTGCATAAGCAGTGCAAAGCACAGCCATTGCATGGTGTTGGGGAATGACAATGGCTCTGGATCAGAGGACTGCGTCCAAATGGTAGTGCGATCAATTCTTGCAGCGTGTACATGGGAAAATCAATGGACACTGGGGAAAACTGGAGAGCTTGAAGAGGTTAAACTTTTCAACCAATTTAGGTCATACAGGGCATGAGGCCACTCCCCAAAGGACAGAAGAGAACTGAATGGGGTGAACTAGAATTGGGAGGAGGCAAGAGTTTTGTTTGGGAGTTTGGAAAAGGTGGAGATTGGGGATCTTCGTGGTGCTGCGAGATTTTAGGAAGACAGGTACAGGGAGTTTCTGCTGTAAGTTTTACAATGTAATTGACTTCACTAAAGACGTACACAATTTCTTAATGTCATTGGGTTTGGATTTGTGTTTATTTTGGATGTGACACTATGCTGAAACTGACCTACAGGCAGCCCAATTTTACTTAGATTATAAATGTAAAAATACTGCCCTTGCAGGACTGTTGTGAGGATTTTAGAAACCCTATTTTAAAATGTCTTTTAAAGAGTAGATGCTCAAAAAGTGGTAGCCATTATTGGAAAATTAGTAATTATGAAGTACCTACTATATACTATATGTTGTGTTGGGCATTGAGGATACAGAAGGTGAATAAGGAGCTCACAGTCCAAGTGAGTCCATTAAATTTTAATTCAAGAAAGGAAAGGAAATATTTAATTTAATTTTAATGTAAGTATGTGTTCCAGAAAGTTCTATTTATGATTTACACATTGCCAGGTACCTGACTGCATAAGCTTTGAGTAGAAGTCAGTGAGGATTAGAACCACGTACTTCAGATTCTAGCCAGATTCAAGAGTGCCCCACAGATGAAAAGAACCTTAAAGAGCATCAATTACATTTTTTCACATTTTTCTGATGAGGAACTGAGGTAGGCAGAGGGAAAGGATTTAAAACTCTTGATAAATTATTACTATTTTATGAAGTATTTAAAGATGTGGTCATTATTTATAGGTCATTGCTAGAAATTTTTACAAGATAAACATTTCTTAAAGTATAAATGTCAGTGCTAAAGTTTACCTAAAAATCATCTGGTTCAAGCTGCTTATTTTACTAAGGAGGGACCTGGGGGTATATTTTATTTTGTTTACTGCTCAGTAATAGCTTGCAAGTGACTGCATTTAAGGTGGATTTAGGATGGGGCTTGGTAAATGATAGTACAGAAACCTTGAACTTTTTTTTTTTTCCAGAAGAGTATTGATAAACTACTTTCAAAATGTATTTCCTTTCCTTTCTTGATTGGTTTTGTTTGGCTACACAGCTAAAAGTCAACTGGAATAAAGAAAGGTGAAAAATATATAAATATATGCTATGCCTATACACAGACAAAAGATGTGTGTGTAAGTTGGAATGCATTTGGATACAGTGACATATGCTTAATAATGGCTTAAGCATCAAAGATATATAATTATACCATGTAGCAAAAAGTCTGGAGATAGAGGATTCCAAGTTTGGTTTATTGGCTCAATCTGTCATTAGACAGTCAGGCTTTTAAAAAACCTTTCTGCTTTACCATCCTCAGCATATTGGCTTTTTGTCCATAGGCAGACAAGCCTAAAATGGCTGCCTCAAGTCCAAGCATCATACTTTACACCCTCACATTGGAAAAAGAAAAAATGCAGCAGACTTTCTCATGATCTGTTTATCATGGAGCAAAATTTCCCCCAGATTGTGCCAGCAGAAGTTTTCTAGTTCTCAGTGGCTAGAGCTGTGTTACATGCCCTCCAATCCCCAGCAAAGAGAAACAAGATTGCCTTAGTGGCTCAGATTAATCATGGTTCACCTCCTAGGATGAAGGAGTTTCCCTCTTTGAGATGTTCATTCTCAAACAACTTGAAATTCTGTAAATTAGAGACTAGGGATAGCTACTAGGAAGGAAAACAAGGTGTGGGCTACATTATAGGTGAGACACAAAGATCCTGTACTTTTTTTGACTAATACTGTATGTACATTGTTAAGTATTACTAAGCACATTGAAGGTAAGACTATTTTCTAGATAGGCTAATAGTTAAGTAAATGGGCTTTGGAGTCAGACAGACATCCTAGGTGGCCATCTCAGCACCAGCACATACTAGCTGTTCTTCAGCAGTTTTCTCATCTGTAAAGGAGAGATAATAACACTTACCTCACAGTATTTGGGGAATTTGGCTTTGTTTTTTATTTTTTCAAGCAGTGCGTTAAGAAATATTGTGTAATTATTACATACTTTAAACAGTGTCAAGCATATAGTAAGCACTTGATAAATGTTAGCTGTCATTATTTTGGAAACATTGGTGCTGTAAATTTAAATTCTGCTTATCTTCATTCAAGTCAAAATTATATAAGACTCTTTTCTATTTCCCAAGTCTGTAGCTGTACTTTTCTAATTGTAAAACATGGTACCTGGTATAAATGGGTCCCCTCCTTGGGGGATCTTCTCCTTTCTAGCCCAGAAAGTAAAGGCAAAATTTTGCAGTGCTTCTTTCTAATTTTCAGACTGCTCTAGAGTGAATCCTATTTAATCAGCTTATTCAGGCCCAGAATTCATTTATTTCATCTCAAACAGGATGTTTGCCTCTCAGGTCCAAACCAGAACAACAATGCAATTTACCTTATCTGCTTTACATTTCTGGCTCCCAGAGAGAACACTTGGCAAGCACCTCATCTCTCAGGACACTGAGGCACACAGCCCAGTGAGCTTTTTCTCCCAGGCCCAGGAAACTGAACCGATCTGGAAATTTTGGAAATTTTCAGAAGACTAACAAAATCATTGCCCTGATTCAGGTTATGGTATTGATGGGGGGGAGTATTTGCTTGAAATCCAATCACAGAATTATAAATGTATCTGACAGGATGTGGGGCTGGTTGTAAGAGGAAGGGCAATCATTGAACAGATCTGGTCAAGGTCCTTTTGCCCACAGCGACCTTGACAAGCTCTGGTACAATTGGTTGTCCAGATTTTATTGCTACTCTTATATTTATTCCTTAGAGTTTCCTGAGAGTTCACCAAACAAACCTACCCCCTGAGGGATTCCGTGCTTGGTAATGACAGTCCTAAGGCAGGTGCTTCCTGCACAGTGGGCTTCAGATGATAATGGGCAAATATCTGGGTTCTCAATGTGGGTTAAATGGAAAACTAGCCTCTCTTCACATAAAATTCCATTGTAAACTCTACTAGGTCCTACCTGAAGGTGTTTTTGCTGACATTGAGAAAGGTCACTAGTCTGGTAAACTTGGGTTTTGGTTGATCATACTGGAAGCTACGAAAATCTAGGAAGTATTTCTTCATTGTCCAGTATATTCTTCCTTGATTTCCCCTCTCTTTATTATTTTTCATTTTCCTACTTTTTGTTGGACTGATCGTCTTCTTCCTTACCCTCTTATTTCTGCTAGTTGGGAAAATAGGGATTATATTTCTGTTCTTCTGGTGGTTATTCAAACATATTTAAAATGTCTACTTAGCTATAAATTTTTCTGAGTCTAGTTTTCTAGATTTCTATTCCTTTTCTGATCAGGAATTCATCTATCTTCTTAAATCTCTTTTTTTTTTTTTTTTTTTTTTTTTTTGTGAGACGGAGTCTCACTCTGTCGCCCAGGCTGGAGTGCAGTGGCGCGATCTCGGCTCACTGCAAGCTCTGCCTCCCGGGTTTGCGCCAGTGAATAAATCTCATTATCAACCTTGCTAGCTATTTTGCTTATGTATTTTCCTCATGTGTTTTTGGATTTTTGTTTGCAGGCTCAGCTTAAGTAGGAATTTCTTTTTTTCTCTTGCTAACTCTCTTTCCCCTCCCACAACCTGACACCCCTTTCTGGCAAGCTGTTTTGCAGTTGCCTCCACCTAACCTTCTCTATCAATCATCAATCCCCATTCCATCCTCTCCCCTTACCCCAAGTCCAGAACCAGATCTTGTGTTGGTGGCTCAGGCGGTATTGAGAACATCACAGATACAGTCATGGAGCCAGCAGTTAGCTGGCACCTTTTCCTGAGGTGACACTGTCTGCTTCATCTAGATTCTCTAGTCACAGAGCTTTCTATAAGCCATGACCCTGAAGCAGCTATGTGTTGTAGCTTTTCTTGTTTCCTTTCAAGGGTGGTGGAGCCTGGGCTCAAAAAGTTATCTAGGTTCTGGTTGCTCTGCTTCATGTAGAAACTTTTGCCTCTTAGGGGTTGACACAGGGGCCACTTCTGTGTCCTTCTGACTCCTGGGCCCAATAGCTGTGCTTTAGTCTGCTTTACCACATCAGATTTCTCTTCTGTCTCTGGCACAAGGAATTGTATATCTGGTTTCTAAGTGGGGTTAGAAATGTCATCTTCTCTTTATCTCTATTTCTCTCTCTCTCTCTGTTTCCCTCTCTCTCTCTCTCTATCTCCCCTTGCTGCATAGTGGTGGCTGTGGTAGTGCTGAAACTGTGATCTCACAGTGTCCTGGAAGTTCTTGATTTGTAATGGAGGAACTACACAACACATCCACCTTGCTCAAATCGGTAAAAAGACTGTCAGCCTGCTCAGTGGTGGGGGGTCAGGGCAGGGGCATGACAGGGCAAGCTTACTGCTTCTGGCCCTCTCCATCAGGTACGGTGGCCCCAAACTGAAATTCCCTCAGAATCTAGGTGTGTAGCAGTGGAGAAACTGTGGCTAATTGGAGAGTGCTTCCTCTGTCTAAAGCTGCTACTCAGCATCATCTGATTACTGCCATGAAGGAATGAAGACACTGTGTTGTGAGAGCATCCAATTGGTCAAGAGAAAGAACGATAAACAATTTTAAAAATAATTTTAACATTTAGAGAAACTATTTGGACTTTTAGTTGAAACCTCCTGAGCTTTAAGTGTTGACCATTGATTCTGTGTGAGCTGGGAATACATGTGATGGTCAGTGGGCCCATATGCTGCCTGGCTGGGACCTGTCATGTGATGTACTTGTCAGTGACTTTGTCTGCCCTGGTCACCTCTGGGCTTCTAGGGGCTTGAGACACTACAGAACTAACTTTTAAAATGCTGTACAGTCTTTTTGGAGGAAGACAAGTACAACCTGTGAATTACGAAGAAAAAACTAAGTGCCCTTCTGTCTGTTTATCCTCATTGGTAAGCATTTATATGTTCTACTTTGTACATGGAACCCCGTAAGTAGAGTCATATAAGGAAACACATGCAATATGAGAACTGTATGGCCGATGAGCATTGAGCTTATGGCAGGCTTGGGTTTGAATGCTGGTGCCTGCATTTTCTAGAGATTCGACCCTGGGCAAATTATATAATCTCTTTGAGCCTCATTTTTCTCACCTATAATGTGTGGAAAACAACACCACCTTCATGTGGGACTGTTGTGGGATTAAATCAGATACTGCACACAACAGCAGAGTGCTAGCACGGGGGATGTTCGGTAACGGTGGTTATTAAATAGCTCAGGTCCACACTTCTGAAATACTGGATTCACTTGTGGCAAAACCTGACCTGAACAGATAAGAAGCTAATTACAATTTTTATATACTCCAGTTACCATGAATATTCATAAGTTTCACTGAACAAATATTAATGTGTTTGATTATGGGTGCCGCCCCAGAACCTCTGTCATCTTTCTAAGATCTGAAAAGTTCTGAATTCTAAAACACATTTAACTCCACAGGTTTTGGATAAAGGATCTGCAGTTACAACAACATATCAGCAAGTGAAGAATAGCACAGTCAAAACTGAACACATAACCATATAACTGCTGGAAGGTGACAGAATGGTTAAATGATTAGAAATTAAGGGTGTGAATTTGCGAGGGCTTCCTGGAGGAGGTGACCTTTCAGCCTGATCTCAGGAGAAGTGAAAGAACTGCACTGGTGAAGAGGAGGCAGGACATTCCAGGGAAATACATGACATTATTGAGTATCTTGAGGCTCCCAGCAAAACAAACTGCTTTCAGTTCTGTGCAATGCCTGGGAGAATGACTATCACTTTTAGAAAGATACTCAGAGGACTTGACAGGAAAGAGAGCCCTTGGCAGAGAGAAGCACGAAGACTGGAGTCAGAATATTCACCTTCTGATGAAGCATTGTTGGGGAGAAAGTTCATTTTGTCATGGCCTCCAGAGGGACTCTCTGCTTCTCTAGGCCAAGAACCTGGCTCTGCACACCCACAGCGACCTCCATATGACTTCTGCATATATCAGCAAGCAATTGCTGCATTTAAAGATGCTCTTCTGGAGCTGGGACTGCGGCAAACCAACCTTTCTCAACTCTACATCCCAGATGTTTCCCCACTTGCTTGTCTGTTTTTAATAAGCTGGAGATGAAGCTGAAGGATGATCTGGCTGAGCAGGGTGTTGCTATGAGCAGGGGAAGGATGAGACCTGATTTATATTTCAGAAACAGCACTCTGCCTCTATGTGGATTGAAGAGGGGTAATACTAGACCTAGAAGAAATAAGTCTTCTTTATCACTCTTTTCTAGTACTTAGGAAGTGTGCCAGGCATATGCTTATTGAACTAATTTTTTAACAAACGTGATCCCCATCTTGGCAGCACCTGCTCCCTGGCATGAAAGATGGAGCATTGATAACATCGTGAAAAGTAGGTCCTGGCCTCACATTACTCTATGGGAGCAGCAATAGGCAAGAGACAAGGCAGTTCCACAGGGATGCACAGAAGCTACTCACATGTTCCTCCTGTCATCTACAGTCACGGGAAGAAAGCTAAGAGGAATCTAAAGGAACAGAAACATGCCAAGTGTGAAGCACAGGCACCTCCGGACCTGTAACAGTGTGGAATTAGCTGGTACTATTGGGAGCAGCTCTGGGCTCTAAGCCTAATACAGAATCCCCAAGTTTCTCTAAGGAGAGGGTGTTTTTATTTTCCTCAAACTCTTATACTCACTGATGGGGATGGTGGTGCCAGGCAGATGAGGTGGTGACATGAGTTGTTTGGGGACTGAGAAGTCGAGTCACTGATGGTTGGGAGGGATTTGGAAGACACACGTGGTGAATGTGCCTGTGGAGAGCTCCATGGATGTGAAAGGGGAAGGGGTCTGGCAGGGGCAGTCTCACGGGTCTACTGAGAGGTGATAATTTGCTGGTTGAAAATCACTGGTGTGAAGTAGCTTTATAAATCTAGTTCCAGCTTATCTAGCTTTGTTTTCTCTGAACTTCTCCCTCCCCCAACACTCCTGCAGGTTTGAGGTCAGTTTTTTTCCAGTTTTAAGTGTGTTGGAGAGGGCTGCCTCCCTCACTGTTGTCGTTGGTTCATCTTCACTTAAGGGACCGTCTTTACTTCCAGTAATAGCTGGTGCTACGGATGACAATGCCTCACCTGCATGCATGAAGAACTATGTATCAGACTGTCCTGCACACTCTATGTGCTTTATCTCACTTAATCCTTGCAACACCCCTTTGAGGTGGGAACTACAATTATTACCATTTACAAGTGAAGAAACTGAAGCTTTAAACAGTCAAATAACTGAATAACATATAGCAAGTTAAAAATGGACCAAGAATTTTGATCCAGGAAGATCTGACACAGCCTGTGTTCTGTTCTCAATAAATAGCATTCCTACCATGTTCAAAACACTACGTCTAATGAAGTGGTAGAGATTTCTTAATGGCTGCATACAAAGCTCTATCCACAAAGAACTATGATTGGGTCAGAGAGAGTGAGAGGACACCAGAAGTCAAATGAAATTAGAACATGACACAGAAACGAAGGAAACAGGGTAGAATGTGGTGAAGAATTCAGACAGAAGAGCCGTGGAAACTGAGATAGCCCGGGAGAGCCCCAGGGAGAGGGAAGATGAGGCTTGGGAAGCCCAGGCAGGATTTAGAGTTTAAGACAATAAGGCACGGTGTTCTAGGAAGGGAGACAGCTGAAAGGCGTGAACATGGTGATGTGCATGACGTGTTTGGGTGATAGTGAGCAGGACAGTTTAACTAAAGAGAAGTTCATGGGGGAACAACAAGGAGGAAGAACTTTGGATTTTAAAATGTGAGAAAACATAGGGAGAAGGGCTACGTATTTTTTTTTTTTTTTTCATTTTATAGGTAATTGGGGGTGGGGGAAGTGAAGTTTTCTGAATGTTAGAGTAATACATTATATGAAGAGGAGTTCCTGGCAGAAATGTGCCAGTGGATCGTAGGGGAGACCCCCGGAAACCAGTCTTGAGGCTGCGGCAAGTTCCAGAGAGTGGCAGAACTCAGAATCACAGAATCGGGTGACTTCAGAGTTGATTGAATGGGGGATGTGGTGGCAACTAACTGTCAGAGAGGGAGGTGGTGTGATTGTTCAGAGTCATTATAGCTAAATTACTCCCAATGATGGGCAGTTCTATATTAGATGCAGATGGATTTCACTTTGGACTTTGTGCAAAGGAAATTTACAACTAATTAATTTACTTGTATTCCTCTTCTCGATCTAATTAATTTCAAGGATTTTAAACAAGCATTGCTTCTTTTGACCCCACAGGACATCTTCTAATTGAAATAGTTGCTTGTGACCTTAGAAGGAAGGTCCTTTATGTACAAACATGCGCCTGCCATTTCAGCTACATGACTCAATTTTAGGCTTTTAAAACTCTTCTTTCAGCTCAACAAAACTGTGGCCAGAGCTGCCATCACTTGTAATTGTGCAGAACCATGATCCTTTTGACAATCTGATTTCAATTTTAGTGGTCTGCACATCTCCTAAAGTCTGCTATTAGCTCAGGTTAGGAAACTGAAGGATTGAAGACTCGAGATGAACTGAATTGGAAAAATATATGTATATGTATTTGTGGAGAACGCCATGTGAAGAAGAAAATAAAATGTTCTGAAATTAGGTAGTAGTGCTGGTGGACAACATTGTGAATGTACTGAAAGTCACTAAACTGTACATTTTAAAATAAAATGGTGAATTTTATGCTACATAAATTTTACCTTATTAAAAAACATAAAAACACTTAGGGGCATTCAACCAAAAAAAAAAAATGAGAGAGAGAGAAAAGTAAGATACAATATTAAGAAAGAAAAAAGTCAACTGAAAGGAAGGAAATTCTCCAGACGGTGATTGTATATTTTAGGAATTAGCTTCCTCCTTTCCTTAAAATGCAGTTCAGGAATCTCAGCCCCTCAGAGCTGTCATGGGCATCCTGGCCTTTGCTTGTGAGACCACACCCCACCTGCATCCCTTGTCCCTTGGAAAGCAGAGCCTGGAGTTTGGTCTTGTGAGGGGTTCCTTATGGGCTCTATTTAGCACAGACAAAAGTTTGCTTTTAGCCGCTGGAAAGAGAATGAAGGGGCTGGAGGAGGAGTGTTGAAGGGTGACTTTTATAGACTACAATCTATAAGGACAGAGCTCAGAAAGTTTGCCTGTGGACAGCTATGGAGCAGAAACAAACTTCAATTTCTAGTGGACCCTCCAGCTTTGGGGGCATTTGGCCAGAGAGCTCAGAGTTTTCTCGCAGCTGCAAATTTGCTCTTGCCTCTGAGTAGATTCAATCCCTGCCTTAAATCTCTCCTCTCCTTTTCTTCCGACCTGTTTCCTTCTCTTATTCTGCAAATACGCCAAAGTGGCCTGTGAGAAGTGATATATGGTCACGGTTGGCTGACCAAGATCAAAGGAGGGCAGAACTATTAGGCCTTAGAAATAATTTAATCTAGACCCCCAATTTTACTGCAGGAAGTGATTCACCCAAGATCCCACAGCTGACTCTCAGGATGAGGGCCCAGGGCTTCTCCTTCACTTTCTCCCTTATTTTTTTACACAGTCGCTGATAAGATAAATGTTGCAATTTATATGAATATGCTTTGTAAATTGTAAAGTACAAATATATATTATATGTGTGTGAATGTGTGTGTGTGTGTGTGTGTGCATTATAAACAATAGGCTCTGATAGCATAGAGAGTGGGTAAGGCCTCTGGCTCTGAAGATTGACCCAGGTTTAATCTGCAGGCTCTGCCATCAGCATGCTACTTCTCTGAGAGCCCCAATTTCCTCATCTGTAAAATGGTAACATTGTAACTATGTCTACTTTATGTGGTTGGTGGTGGCTCAAGCCTGGCATATAGGTGATTGTCAGTAAATACTGTGGCATAAATGAAGGAATGAGACTCTGCCTTCTCAAAATATTCTTAGATGTTAACTTCAATTAATAGAAAGTTTATTCCCAGCCCAGAGCAGTGCTTGGCATGTAACAATGGTTAAAAAAAAAACTTGTTGAAATAGCAAAGACATGGAATCAACATAAATTTATGATAAAGAAAATATGATACATATACACTGTGGAATACTATGCAGCCATAAAAAGGAACAAGATCATGTTCTTTGCAGAGACATGGATGGAGCCGGAAGCCATTATTCTCAGCAAACTAACCCAGGAACAGAAAACCAAATCCTGCATGTTCTCACTTACAAGTGGGAGCTGAACAATGAGAACATATGGACACAGGGAGGGGAACAATGCACACTGGGGCCTGATGTGGGGTCGGGGGAGGGAGAGCATCAGGATAAAGAGCTAATGCATGTGGGGCTTAGTACCTAGGTGATGGGATAAGTGCAGCAAACCACCATGGCACACGCTTACCTATGTAACAACCTGCACATCCTGCACATGTATCCTGGAACTTAAAATAAAATAAAATAAAATTTAAAATAAAAAAAATACTTGGTGAATCCAACTACAGATAATTCCCTTGGTTCTCTAGGAAATTATCATTTTTAGTTGATGAGTGAAGCCAGGGCAAGGTGACTGGGTACCAACTGCCCAGAGTAAGAAGTCGGGGGGCTGGGAGGCTATAGCTGAACCTACAGGAGCATCACATCAGAGCCTACTGGGAGGGGAAGAAAGCTCAAGCTTCAGTGTTCCTGTGGGAGCCAAGGGCTACTGGGAGCTGTTGTAATATAGGTGGGGAGAGGAAGCCAGGGTGCAGCTGGGAAGCATTACTATGTAACCATTTCTGAAAAAGTGGTTTCTGAAGAATAGGACCTGAATCACCAAGGCGATTTCTTTTCTCCTTCTAAATAAATGCTTATTTTATTCCTTATTTTATATTCATAATTTTATATTTTTTGAGTAATGAGTTTCCTCCAAATTGTACAACTTTAGACCCAAATACCCCCAAATCTGTCCTTGTATGTTTCCCACATCAGAGCAAACTAATCAAGGTCATCCTTCTCCCTAGAGGGCAAATGTTCAAGTCCAGACCTGGTCTTTGGCAGGAAGTCTACACAATATAAATATGAGTTTTGTGGTCTTTGTTGCCTCATAGGGAAAGAAAAGGCCATGAAAGGCATGGACGTGGTTGTTGTAAAAGAAAAATTGTCCTAAACATAGACTGGGACAGAATTTTTTGTGATATGAAGTTCAGAACTTGGTTCTGGGAAGAAATTAGCATTCCTGGTAAAATGCTTAACCTATTTTCTGGAAATTATAATGGGATTAAGACTTGTTCTGGGAAACTAATCACCCACCCACCCAGCTGTCGGTCAAGAGTCTAGACCTTTAACCAAACATTCTTTTTGCAACTAGTCTAATGATAACTGAACCATTCTTTTTTTTTTTCTATATAATTTCTGTACTAAGAAGGACTGTTTGGATTGGTCTACTGGAGGCCTTGTCTCTTGTAGAAAGATTATATTAACTCTTTGATCTCATAACCAAACAGTCTGGCACACTCCTTTCTCCCCCCACTTGCCATCCTTTGAACTCCCTTGACAACCCTCTCCCGCCATGTACATTCTTCTGGCTCTTTCTTCTACTTTTTGTCTTGTTAAATGTTCCTTCATAGCTACCTTCTTTTCCAAACTGAACAGTCATCTTTTTTTTTTTTTAATGGTGCAGTGTTCTATTCATTTTTTTCATCTTTCTCTCTTTTCCTTGCTTCACTCCCTGACACCTGATTCTCTCAGGATCTAGAACTGGGCAGGGGCATAAGCAGGACTTTAATAAATATTGGACTATGGACTGATTATTTCCTTGGAGGTGCTAGGAAGTGAGCTATTTCTTGATTTTCTTGACCCATCATGCTGTGTCTCAGGTCACTTTGGCCTTGTCAAGGACTGCAAGTGGCATAGCCTGCCAGATCCTGGGTTCCCACAGCCATAAACCAAGAGCCACAAACCATAGGCATGAAACCAGAGCCATCAACCAGAGCCATGAACAAGAGCCATGAAGCCAGAGTCACAAACCCAGAGACATTAACCCAAAGCCTTATACCAGAGCTATGAACCACAGCCACAAATTCAGACCCATGAACTTTGAGTTAAGTATCCGTAGCCATGAACCAGAGCCATGAGCTTAGAGTCTGCAACGTGGGAAAGAAGCACAGTGTCAGCTAGTTGGATTCATGGCTTTGGGTGTGGTTTACAACCTTATGCCAGTTGCTAGAACCTGACACCCCAAGCCCTTATTTTTTACTTATAACCAACATTTGAAATTTCACAATTACAGGCAGGAAGAATGGATCTACCAAATGTAGACAGTCTTAGAAGTAATCCTTTGACTTGTTCACTATTACAGAATTAGATCTGAGCAATTGACTAAAAGGTCTAACTGGGCTCAGATTTGGCTTCTCTCACTCAGTTTGTGTATGACTTCAATTTGTAGAACGCAGAGTTGCCATTTCCATATTAAAATGGACACTTTTGATTGAAGTGGACACAGTTTTTCAAATTGTAAAATGAATTGATGACATAATTGCTCAGCATTTTATACTTTCTAAAATTCTTGGGTGTAAAGAGGTGCTTTGAGACTGCCTGTCAAAATTATGGAACCCTCTTGGCTTAAAACAGAGACAAAAGGGCCACTATGAGAATACCAGTATTTTGCTTCCTTTAACTCAGTGTAAGAGTGAGAGTCAGCCTTTGGGGCAGAGTCTTATTTCTGAAAGAAATAGCTTTGTTGAGTCCTTTTTCTTTTTCTATTTAGGTGAATATAGGCCAAGTAGCTATTCTTTTTTTTTTTTTTTTTTTTTTTAAACATACTCTGAAGTTTGTGAAGTAAATAAATGCAAACATTTTAGCTTTTGATTTTGATGTTTTTAATTGTGTTAAATAGAGTAAGGATGGGTACAGGGAAAGGGTACAACTTATAAAAGTATATATTTGTTTTTCCTCTCCACTTTTTCTGCAGTGCAGTGGTATTAAATTTTAGTTCGTAAGATAAAACTAAAAATACTCACCTGACTAGATAGTTGTAAAATACTTGCTGAAGCATAGTGTTTTATGAATTATACAGTGCTGCATGAATAGTTGTAAATGTTCTTATTGGCAGTAAGTGTAGCAGGAATATCTACTCATCTTTGTCCAGCCAGGGGACTCAGCATACAAGGGCCCTAAGAATTGTGGGGGAGGGAGATGAGGGTGGTGATGGGGCCAGGGAACAAAGCCTCAAAGCCTAGGCTGGGAAGGGAGTCTGCCCACTCATCGGACCCGGTCCTGGAAATTGTCCCAGGCCCCGGAGCTGGGGTGAGCCACACAGTGCCCCTCTGGTATTTCCTGGGCCACAATCCACCTCTATGCTTAGTCTGGTATCTGACCCTTGGACACTTGAGATCCCTTTCCTGCTTTTGTTTCTTTTCTCATCTCAATTCCTCTGATTTTAGACCCTTCAACACAAAAGAACTGATTAAATTTCTTTTTTCCATAGTGGGGCTTGTTGGTCCATCAGGTAGGACAGACTGTGGAAAGATACGGGTGTATTTATTTATTTATTTTTTGAGATGGAGTCTTGCTCTGTCGCCCAGGCTGGAGTGCAGTGGCACCATCTTGGCTCACTGCAAGCTCCGCCTCCCGGGTTCACGCCCTTCTCCTGCCTGAGCCTCCCGAGTAGCTGGGACTACAGGCGCCCGCCACCACACCTGGCTAATTTTTGTGTGTGTGTGTTTTTAGTAGAGACGGGGTTTCACCGTGTTAGCTGGTATGGTCTTGATCGCCTGACTTTGTGATCCACCAGCCTCAGACTCCCAAAGTGGTGGGATTACAGGCATGAGCCACTGTGCTTGGCCGAGGGTGTTTATTTTTTCTGGAGCATGGGGAGGGCCCAGATATTGGAATCCCCATGCAGGCCAATCAGTGAGTGGTGGGTGGTCAGAATTACCTTTTTTATCTCATAAAGAACGTCTTAAAAATTGTATTTAAATGTATAGCTGAGCTTAAAAGACAAAGAAGAAAATCCTCATGTCTCAGAAAAGAAGAGGAACAGAAAGTGTTGGGGTAAAAGGGAGCTGATGCTAGAGGACCCGGATAAAGGCCTTCAGGGCTGGGTGGAGGTTTTTCTCCCATCTGGAAACAGGAAATGAGACCTCAGGCCTGTGCAAGGTGGGGATTTAAAAGGGAACCACCTGCATTGAACTGGGAACCTCAAAGGGCTGCCGTTTGCTCGAAGGGAAGATTAGAAATAACCTGATCATCTGGGGAGCTTGCCATCTGTTTGAGACCCTCTATGGAAATAATGTTACCTTGGAGAAATGAGAATTCTAAGTATGAATCATGCTTGAATATTTAGTCAAAATATTGCCTTACCTTTATACTGCAGAATGCTGGTTTGAGAAATGGAAGTGAAAACTGTTCCCACCAATAAAACTACTAGAGAACTGGCAGAGGCCACCATGGAACCTCTCTACAGAGGAGCCCACAATCCTGAGCATATGAGGGGTCCATAGGAAATAATCTCTGTTGCTGACATGCTTAACAGAAAGAAAATCACAAACCATACTAGGAAACAAATTCCATGAAGGAAAGATATTCAAGGAAGGAAACAGTAAAACTAATACCCCAAGAATTAGAGAAAGTCAAACAATCGCTAAAAGACTATAAAATAAGAATCTATAAAATTTCAACAATACTGAGAACCTACTGTGCACCAAGCACTATTAGAAGAACTTAAATATATTGCCCTTCCCACCAGTCCAGTGAGTTGGAGACTATTACTAGCCACATTTTACAGATAAGAAAACTGAGGCGGCCGGGCGCGGTGGCTCACGCTTGTAATCCCAGCACTTTGGGAGGCCAAGGCAGGCAGATCACGAGGTCAGGAGATCGAGACCATCCTGGCTAACACGGTGAAACCCCATCTCTACTAAAAATACAAAAAAAAATTAGCCGGGCATGGTGACGGGCACCTGTAGTCCCAGCTACTCGGGAGGCTGAGGCAGGAGAATGGCGCAAACCCGGGAGGCGGAGCTTGCAGTGAGCCGAGATCGCGCCACTGCACTCCAGCCTGGGTGACAGAGCGAGACTCTGTCTCAACAACAACAACAACAAAAAAATAAGAAAACTGAGGCAATATTGGTTAACTAAGGTCACACAGGAAATGGTGGAGTCAAATTTGAACAGCTGATCATTGCAGAGCTTGCTTCCTAACCACTGTTACAGAAACAGAAGCTGCCCACCTTACCTGTTTTCCCCTTCCTGATAGAGATGGAATTATAGCTGGGCTTATGACTGCCCACCTACACTACATTTCACAGTCTCTGATGTAGGTAGGTGTAGCCACGTGGCTCAGTTCTCTCCAATGGGAGCAAAAGTGATGTATGGCACTTCTGGGCTGGCACCTGAAGACAGTGGGGGTTTCTCCTCCATGATCTTTTCTTTTCACACTGGCTGCAATCCAGATGTGTGATGCCCCAGCTCCAACTAGGCACATGAGGATGACACCCTGGGGTTGACTAAAGATTACTTTTTAAAAAGTTTTCTTAATTTTAATTTTTGTGCACTTTTTTTTTTAAGACAGGTTCTTGCTCTGTTACCCAGGCTGGAGTGAAGTGATGCAATCTTACTGCCTCTACCTCCTTGGCTCAGGCTATCCTCCCACCTTAGCCTCCTCAGTAGCTGGGACTATAGGCATGTGCCACCACACCCAGCTATTTTTTTTTTCCCCCAGAAATGAGGTCTTTCTATGTTGCCCAGGCTGGTTTCTAACTCCTGGCCTCTAACTCCTGCCTTGGCCTCCCCAAATGTTAGGATTATAGGTGTGAGCCACCATTCCCAGACCCCATAAAACATTTGTTTGAACAAAAATAAATAAATGGCAACTAGCTTTCTTTGTGTATCATTGTTATTAAAATAATCATTTCAATCAATGTAAAAAAAAAAGAGGAAAATAGAAGGAATCTTGGTTCTTTAACTGCATGGGTCAGAACAACCCACTGACCTACACCATTTATCTCGGATTTGTACACGAAAGAGAAATACCTGTCTGTTTCCTTTAAGCTTGAGAATTACGAGAATTACTGTTTGGTCTGTGTTACAGATTTAGTCCCTCTTGAAAACCAATTATGTTGGTCAAAAATAAATCCCAGATCAATTCCATGGCAGGCAGCTATACGGTGCTCCATACCATGAACACACCATGAATATTCAAAGGAATAAGGGACCGTGAGACAAGAACTGGTCACAATGAAAAAGATTAAATGGGTTTAAAAAGAAACCAAACTGAATTTTTAGAAATAAAAACCATGGTGTCAAACTGTCATGCCAAAAGTTTTTTTGGGGAGTTTGCCTCTGAGGTGCTGGCTGAGTAAATGATCATGATGACACAGCTAGGGCAAAGGAGGAAGTTTTGATGGATCTTGGAGAAGCCTAGGAACGATGCTTGAGGGAGAATCATGGGGACCTGTGGACTGTAGAGTGCAAAGACCAGGCCTGCTGTGATGGTGGCGGGGGTGGATATTTTCAGAAAACAGGCTGCTCTGGAGGTCAATGCTTGATTTGGCTCTAATGACACTTGCCTTGTCTACTCTTTGGTGGACCTCAAAGAGTTCCCTCAAATTCTGCTAATTCCTCCTGGGTCAGATGAGTGTTTGTTCTTACTCTCTTGGTGTTCTGGGTGGGGAGAGCCAACAGAGACATCCTGAACACATTAACTCTAAACAAAGGCCTTTCTCATCTGCTCAGAATAGCTCAGATAGGCACTCTAAGAAGCAGGGCTGACAAAAGGAAAAGAAAAAAACACAAATGGCAAAGAGAAGATGTGCTTCAGTCCAATTTTGAATGTCCTTTCCTCCCCCCAAAATCCAGCATCCCTTTATGATTAAAACCCTCAGCCAAATCGGCATAGAAGGGACATATCTTAAGTTAATATAAGCCATCTATGACAAACCCACAGCCAAAAATACATTCTGAATGGGGAAAAGCTGAAAGCATTCCCCTGAGAACCAGAACAGGACAAGGATGTCCACTTTCACCACTTCTATTCAACAAGGTACTGGAAGTCCTAGCCAGAGTAATCAGACAAGAGAAAGAAATAAAAGACATCCACATCGGTAAAGAGGAAGTCAAACTGTCGCTGTTTGGTGGTGATATGATTGTATACCTAGAAAACCCTAAAGACTCATCCAAAAAGCTCCTTGGACTGGTAAATGAATTCAGCAAAATTTCAGGATACAAAATTAACATACACAAATCAGTAGCTCTGCTATACACCAACAGCGACCAGGCTGAAAATCAAATGAACTCAACTCTTTTCACAATAGCGGCGAAAACACAATAACAACAACAACAACAAAAAAAAAAAACCAAGCAAACAAAAACCTTAGAATTATACTTAACTAAGGATGTGAAAGACCTCTACGAGGCAAACTAAATGTCCTTTTTTAACCGCTGGGTGTCTCTGTCCACTTCAGGGCATCCTTTGGAAACAATAGGAACTTACGATGACCACTCACTTACAATTCTAGGCCTCTTGGGCTTTTGCATGTTTCCTCTTCATATTCTTGGTTTGAGGAACCCTCTAGAATCATTGTCTATGGCTTTCCTGGCACACTGAAAGCCGTAAGAATCCTGGCCTTGAGGGCCATGGGATAGGGTGATCCTGGTTTACCCAGGATGAGGGATTTCCTGAGACTCTGGATTTTCAGTGCTAAAGCTGGGATAGTCCCAGGAAAGTCAGGGTGGCTGTCAGGATTTGCACAGGACCATAATGCCCCTTCTCCAAGGAATGTCCTAGGGTAACTGAGACAGTGGAATATTGGGGCTGGTGTTAGTGGAATATTACCAGACTTGACTGAGTTTTCTCTGGATCTTACCCTTTTTTCTTTTCCTGAGTGTGGAGCAGAGTGTAAGAGAGCTGACCAGTGGGAGAATGCACATTTCACAGCTGCAGACAATGGTTACCAACACACCTTTCACCCCTACAATCTATCACTCTCTATTCATTCCTCCAGACAAATCTCTAAACTTTAGTTTCCTTAATGACCACATAATCCAGATATACACAAGTCTAGGCTAATGGCCCATTTATTTCCAGCAGCATTTGGAACAGTGAAATTCTAGCACAGTCAGGGATTCTAGGCTATCCCTGGGAGGGGAATGGCCTAAGGAATTGGCTTGTTGTACCAGAGTTGGCTAAATATTTGGTGGGGGATTAATTCATTTCCTCTTTGGGATCTGATTCCAATGCTTTGGCTGGGCAAGATATCTGTCCTAGATTTCTGCACAAGTGTTTGTGCTTTTATTTATTTGTTTGGGGGGCAGAGAAAGGGCACTTTTTTGTGGTAGAAAGACTAACACATATACAGTCAGTGGAGTTAGCTTGTTCCGGCTCACAAAAGCCAATGGTTAAATTTTAAGAAGACTGTTATTAAAAATTAAACAAAGTCAGCCATTATTAACATTATATTATATAAAATTATAATTATATTAAAAACAAAGGTAATAAATACTTAAAGCCCATCACTTAATTATTATTTGATTATGTATGTTCTCAAGCTTATATATGTTTATTGTATTTGTATGGTAACAATACTCCATTATGACATGCCACTGTGCATCTCTTCTCAACTCTGCATTCAGTGGTGTCAGACTGGTAGCTGAAATCAGCTATGATGGGAGTATTTGTGCCACAGATGTTGGCACACATCAAAAATCATCTTCCTGCCTCTGAGAGTCTGTTGTTGAACATACAGCAGCATATACTCACAGTTTTTGGTAATAACACAACAACAACAAATCATATACCAGCATATCACTGTGGAAAGTTATTTATTGAGCCCCTATTATATGCTGGGCATAGTTCAAAATGCTTTGTAAATATTTTTCATTCATTCAGTAATGCTGATGATTATAAATATTCCAGGTATCGTCATTATTTTTATTAGCTAACATTTTTTGGGTATTTGCTGTATTCCTGGCATTCTTGTAAGACCTTCACATATATTCACAGCTTAATCCCTGGGATAAACCTTTAAAGGAGGTTCCATTATTATCCTCAATTTACAGATGAGGAAACTGAGGAAGTTAGAAATGAAATAATTTTTCCAGGTTCATAGAACTGGTAGTTTGTACATCGATATTAGACCCCCCCCAACAACCTGGCTCTGGAACCTGAGCTCTTAACCCCTAAACTCTACTGCCTTTTCATGGCTGTAGGCACCATGAATGTAGCCTTTCAGGGCTACATTCTGATGGATGGGGTAGGGGGAGAGATATATTAATCAATAAACACACAAATATGTAGACCTCAGATAGTGATAATTGCCATGAAATAAAAATAAAGCAAGGTAAGGGTAATAGAAAACACTGAAGTTGGGAGGGCACATTCTGTATTTATTTGATTTTTAACTTAATATTATCCCCATTTTACAGAAGAGGAAACTGAGGCTCAGAGAGGTTAAAACCACACCAACAGCTAATAAGTGGCTGAACTGGGATTCGCACCTACAGTAGCCTGGTTCCCAAGTCTGTGCATATTCCCTCTACATCACACGCCTGCCTCTCTACTTCTTGAAGCTCTTAGGTTACCAGGCCTTTGTTTCAAGCTTGATTTCATGTGCAGAGTCAGCTCAGCTGGAATCTGCCTTGTGTCCATACTCATTTGTTTCTCTGCCCCTCCACAGCCATATGAGAGAATAAACAGATGTTCAGTTCACAGTGATGCTGCAGCCTGCATGAGTGACTGTAATGTCTGAAATGTGGAACCAACCACATGGCCCTTCTCCACGCTGGTCAGTGAGGGGGCTTTGTCAGTGAAAACAGACTTATTGTGGCTAATATAGGTCGCAGGTGGGAAAGGATGGGGACTGACAAAGAGTTTAACTGGATTCCATAGGCACTTAGAACAGGCTCAGTGAATAGGCATTGCAGGGGTTTGTGGGAGCTGCTCTTTAAAGCACCCTGCATTGCCCCACTGGAAGTACTGTATTTAATGTCAACTTGCTTTGACCTTTAGTTTTGGTGACATTTGCGAATTCTATGAAAGCAGCCATTTCTCATGATCCCTGCAGCTTAATAGAAATTCAGACCATTAGTTAAACCCAGACCCAATCTATGCAGAAGTGAAAGTCTCTAAAATGTGTGCTCACAACCTAGGGAAAGATACAGGATGACCTCCACTATTTTGGTTCATTTGAATTTCTGACACCAGGGGAATCAGAAGGAAGTGGCTTTTTTTTTTTTTTTTTTTTTTTTGAGACAGAGTCTTGCTCTGTCGCCCAGGCTGAAGTGCAGTGGTGCAATCTCGGCTCACTGCAAGCTCTGCCTCCTGGGTTCACACCATTCTCCTGCCTCAGCCTCCTGAGTAGCTGGGACTACAGGCGCCCGCCGCCACACCCGGCTAATTTTTTGTATTTTTAGTAGAGACAGGGATTCCACCGTGTTAGCGGGGATGGTCTCAATCTCCTGACCTCGTGATCCACCCACCTTGGCCTCCCAAAGTGCTGGGATTACAGGCATGAGCCACCGCGCCTGGCCTAAAAGTGACGTTTTAATAATAGGTCAAAACATCAGTTTGACATGTTTTGGGAAACCAACAAAAGCCAGATTTTTCAAAGTGGGCCTGACTCTTGGATGGAAGAAAACTCCCTGATTACAAATATTTCACGGTTCCTTATCACTCAGTGATAGCCACCTCTTGTATCAGTTCCACTGCTACTGTAACAAATTGTCACAAATTTAGCAGCTTAAAACAACACTCATTCACAATCTCAGGGTTCAGGCATAAGTCCAAGTGGGCTCAGCAGCATTCTCTGCTCATGGGCTCACAATGCCAAAGTCAAGGTGTTGACCAGGTGGGGCTCTTATCTGGAGGCTTGTGGGTGGGGCGGGAAGCGGCATCTGCTTCCAGTCTCATTCAGATTGTTAGCAGAATTCAGTGTTTTGAGTAGTAGGAGCAAGGTCCCAGGTTCCTTCCTGGCTGTCAGCTGGGGGTTGTTTTCACTTCTGGAGGGCACCATATTCCCTTCATCTTCAAATCAGCAATGACAGGTCAAGAATCTTTCTCACATTTTGAATCTCTTTGACGTTTCTGCCACATTTCTCCTGCTTCCAGCCAGAGAAAGTTGCCTGCTTTTGAGTTCTCCTGTGATTAGATTGGATCCACCTGGATAATCTAGGCTACCATCCCTGTCTTAAGGTTTGTAACCTTAATTACATCTGCAAGTCCCTTTTGTCATGTGATGTAACATGTTCACAGTTCCTGAGGATTGGAACATGGACTTTGGGGTGGGGGAGGATTCTGCCTGTCATACTTGTATCTCCTTGACCCCTGAGGAGCTCAGATACCTGGCTCACAGGATTCTGTAGGGAATATTTGTGAAAGTGCTTTGAAAGCTAAAAGTACAATACAACTGTGAGGTGTGAGACCTGTCTTAGAGGTGAGAATAAACAGATGTATAGTTAGGTCAACCAATTTTGTGTGAAAATGAATGTTTACAATTATGATTTTTCTACCTCTTAATATTATAATAGCTCCTCTAAGGACATTTACTCACTCATTCTTTTCATAGTATTGATTGAGTACTTATGACGTGCCTGGCACAATTCTAAGTACTGAGAATTAGCAGTACAGAACAGGCAAAAATTCCTCCTCTCGTGAAACTTATATTCCAGCATTGGAAAACACAAGATAAATTATACCATATATTAGAAAATTAAAAATGTTATGACAGAACATAAAAGAGGAGGGAGAAAGGGAGTACCCTCCTGGGATAGGAGTAGGTTGTAGCTTTAAGTAAGGGTGGTCAGGTAAGGCCTCACTGGGAAGGTGACCTTTGAGCAGAGGCTGGAAGGAGACGTAAACAAGGCAGAAGGAAATGCAGAAGATAGTTAGAAAGATGGGCATTGTCTGTATGTGTATAGATAGTTTTGTTTTGTTTTGTTTTTTGCCATGAGAGTGGATGAGTTCTTAGCAAGAGTAAATTCAGATATGGAATAGAAGAACGCTGATGAATGAGTCCTGAGGTACTCCACAGTTAGAGGGCAAGGAGACAAGGAGATGTCAGCAAGGGGAGGTAAGAGTGAGCAGCTGGTCAAGCTGGGCACTATCAGGAGAGGGCAATGTTCTAAGACAGTGTTTCCAGGTGAAGGGCTTGTTCATCTGTGTTAAATGTTGCTCATGGGTCAAGCAAGATAAGAATGGATAATTGACCTTTGGATTTAATAATTTGAGGTTTCTAGTTAAACCACATTCTAATTGGAGAATCTCCAGAGAAAATAAGAGGAGAAGATTTGAAGATAGCAGTAAGTATAGACCACTCAGGAGTTCTGAAGAGGAGCAAAGAAGTGGGGAAATACCTGGAGGGCCATGTGTGGACAAGAGATTTTTTTTCAAGATTGGGTAGCATGTTTGTGTGCTGATGAGAATGAGGAAGTAGAGGACAAATAGATGAGTAGGAGACAGAACAGTCATTTCTTTGGCCTGAAGGAGATGGGGTCTGGAGTAGGGGTTGACCTTGAATGGCAGGACAGACAATACATCCATGGTAACAGGAGTCAAGGCACAGCATACTGGCCTAGATGCAGGTAGTGGGGTAGATGTAGAGGTGAAAGTCTATGGACGTGCTTTTCTGCTGGCTTCTCTTTTCTCAGGAAAATAGAAAGGAAGGTCATCAGGGGAAGGTTAGGGAAGGGAAATAGACTAAAGAGATGACCCTCTTGTGGTGTGGCCACTGATAAACAGGAGCTGAGACCCGAAGACCTATCTCAAAAGACAGTGAACAGGGAAGGCACGGTGGCTCACGCCTGTAATCCCAACAATTTGGGAGGCCAAGGTGGGTGGATCACTTGAGGTCAGGAGTTCGAGACCAGCCTGGCCAACATGGTGAAACTCCATCTGTACTAAAAATACAAAAATTAGCCAGGCATGGTGGCACGTAGGAGGCCAAGGCAGGAGAAATATGGCGTCCAGCAGCCACTCCACCTGCGGAAATTCTCCCCTCATTGCCAAACAATTAGGGTATCCAAGATTGACTTGTAGAAAGAGAGCTAGTGATAGTCCTTATGGTTGTTTCTTACTAAATACCTGTTTAATCAGCACAATTAATCTGTTACCTAAATTAGTACACGCAACCACCCATGAAATTAGCAATTACTGTCCTCATTATTATGCCCATTTACAGAGGAGAAAACTGAGATTCAGGGTGTTTCAAAAATTTATTCATATTCTTATAATTAGTGTATCAGCTATGATCAGATTAGGCTGTCCAGAGGTAGTTTGGTGGCTTTGCTTCCTGAGGTCCTTGGAACCCGGGCTCCTTGTATCTCTTCATCCTGTGTGTGGCCTTTATTCACCCATTACCTGGTGGTCCAAGATGGCTGCTCAAGCTGCAGTCATTATGTCCCCTAACCCGTTCTGCAAGGAGGAAGAGATGAAAAAGGGAAAAGACATTTCACCTGTCTTTGGGGAAGGTTTCTGGAAACTTCCATTTGGCATTCTGTATACATCTTATTGTCCTGAGATTAGTTCCATGACCACATTTGGCCACATATGATGCAGAGAAATGTAAATTTTATTTTGGATGGCATAGTCCCAACTAAATTTCCATTATAATGCACTAATGTATGGAGATTCCCTTCTCAGGGGACTTGTATTCTCTGTCAGTGTCATTACACTTAATCACTTAACTGCCTTGCCTTCTCACTTCTCCCTGATTCCCAGTGCTCATGTCTCAGAATTTGCTTCTCTATTTCTATTCACTAACTGTTGAGTCCCAGAATCCAGTAAAAAATTTGTCATTGCCTTTTGAGGAAGGTAACAATTCAGTAAAATGGGCAAGAACTTTGAAGCCAAATAGACTTGGCTTCAAATCTAGGCTTAAGGACCTACTGCCTCTATCAGTGTGAGAAAGATACTTAAATCCTCCAACCTCCTGTTGCCTGCCAATTGATAAAATTAAACCTAATTTACAAGGCTGTGGAGAGAATGAAGTGAGGTGATATATATGACTGTATTTGACATCTGTGGTTTCTCAAGGCATCTATGACCCTCTTTTCCCTGGTGATCTAGTTAATGGAGAGGCTCAGTGAATCCAGAGACCCTCCGTGGTGGGCATTTGCTGATTGCTAACTAGCACCCTGCCCCTCCTCTGCCTGCCTAACAGCATCCAGATTTTGGATTCTGTAGGATTACAATCTCTCTCCTCCATTGTGTAGTAGCCATGGAATCTGGAGGGGGTTGACACCCTCTCCTGCCCCTTACCAGCTCTGGGGGAGACTTTGATTGATGAAAGTGTCTTTGAGAGCAGAGGGACAATGTTATACTTTTACATTCAAGTTTCTCTCAGGCATTTAAAACATCACCGGAGTAATTGATTAAGTAGTTGATTGAATGGGTCTTGGGGAAACACTGGGCTTGTGGAGGGAATTTCCAGGGAAAAGCTGTGTCTGACACTGTTGTGAATGAGCCAGCAGCGGAGCCAGTCAACCGCGGCCGCTGTGGCCTGGTGATTATCACGTTGGTATGTTCTAATATGACAGCTGGGAATCTCACCAACCAGACCCACCTGATCAGCAATGAAGTGTTTCTATTCTCATCTTTTGGGACTGTGGCTGGCATCAAGCATTGGAACAGAAAGCGCTTCTCGGGCATCTGCCTTTTCTTAGTGAAATCCATTCCTGTATGAAGGTTTATTCTTCTCATGGCAGAGAAGTGATGTCTTTTACAAAGGTCGTTTGCCTATCTTTGCTCTGCCTGCGGGCTTTATAGAGTTCTGGGTTCATACTAGAGGCCTTTTGAACACCCCAGGTCATGCTTGGTTTAAAGAATCTTAGCTTCACTGCTGGTCTGGTTGCTGTGGTCTAGAAGCAGACCTGCCTTAGACTTTCAGCAGATGGAAGAAAGGAAGGAAGCTAATTGTGATTGTGCACTGGCTCCATCATGACCTTGGACAAGACACTTGATCTCTTCAAGTGTGATTTCCTTCTGTGAAATGAGGGAAGTAAGACCTCCCCTTCAGTATTCTGGGGAGGAATAAATGAGATATGTGTTTAATGTACTTAGTATAATCTGGCACTTAATAAAGACTTAATCAAATACTGGCAGTGATTATTATCAAACTGATGAGCACAATGGTTGGCATAAAGCCACCCCTCCATGAAGGTTAGCTATTATTATTATTTTTTTTTTTTTTTTTTTTTTTTTTTTTTTTGAGACGGAGTCTCGCTCTGTCACCCAGGCTGCAGTGGCGCAATCTCGGCTCACTGCAAGCTCCGCCTCCCGGGTTCACGCCATTCTCCTGCCTCAGCCTCTCCGAGTAGCTGGGACTACAGGCGCCCACCACCACGCCCAGCTAATTTTTTTTTTTGTATTTTTAGTAGAGACGGGGTTTCACCGTGGTCTCGATCTCCTGACCTCGTGATCCACCCGCCTCGGCCTCCCAAAGTGCTGGGATTACAAGCGTGAGCCACCGCGCCCGGCCTTATTATAATTATTATTACTGTTCATATTATTATTTTGAAGACTATTTTACAGCAATTTTAGGTTCACAGCAAAACCGACTGGAAGGTCCACAGCCTGTAACCCTCCTTGTCCCCACGTATACACAGCTTCCCCTAATACCAATATCCCACACCACAGTGGTACATTATTTACAAAAATGAACCTACATCGACCCGTTATTATCACATAAGTCCATAGTTTTTATTAGAGTTCACTCTTGGTGTTGTACATTCTACAGATTTGACAGGTATATAATTACATGTATCTGCCATTATAATATCAAGCAGAATTCTTTTACTGCTCTAAAAATCCTCTGTGCTCCTGCTACTCATTCTTCCCTCCCCTCAACGCCTGACAACAACTGATCCTTTCTGCCTTTTTTAGAATGTCATATTGTTTGAATCATACAGCACATAGCCTTTCCAGATTGGCTTCTTTCACTTAGTAATATGCATTTAAATTTTCTCCATGTGTTTTCATGGCTTGATAGCTTTTTTAAAAACTTCTGAATAAATATATCATTGTTTGGATGCACCATAGTTTATTTAGCCATTCACCTACTGAATGACATTTTGGTTGGTTACAAGTTTTGGCAATCACGAATAAAGCTACTACTAATATCTATGAGCAGGTTTTTGTGTGAACATATGTTTTTAATTCATTTGAGTAAATATCAATGATCATGACTGTCAGATTATATGGGAAGTATATTTAATTTTGCAAGAAATTGCTAAACTGTTTTCCAAAGTGGCTGTACCATTTTTCATTTCCACCAGCACTGAATGAAAGTTCTTGTTACTCTGTATCCTCACAACATTTGGTATTGTCAGTGTTGTAGATTTTGTCATTCTAGTAGGTGGTATCTCATTGTTGCTTTAATTTGCGTTGTTGCTCCAATTACATATGATTTTGGGCATCTTTTCATATGTTTATTTGCCACCTGTATATCTTCATTGGCAAGGTGTCTATTCAGGTCTTTTGCCTATTTTTTAATCAAGATGTTGGTTTTCTTGCTGTTGAGTTTTAAGAGAGCTTTGTATATTTTGGATAACAGCACTTTATCAGATATGTCTTTTGCAAACATTTTCTCCCAGTCTGTGGCTTGTCTTCTCATTCTCCTGACAATATCTTTTGCAAAGCAGAAGTTTTTAATTTGAATGAAGTCCAGCTTATCAGTTATCTCTTTCATGGACTGTGGCTTGGTGTTGGACCTAAAAAATCATCACCACATCTAGGGTCATCTAGGTTTTCTTCCATGCTATCTTGTAAGTGTTTTATGGTTTTGCATTTTACATTCATGTCTGTGATCCATTTCGAGTTAAAGGCAGGAAAAGATTTTTTTGAGTGGTATAAGGTGTGGCTAGATTCTTTTTTTTTTTTTTTTGCATTTGGATGTCTAATTGTTTCAGCACCATTTGTTGAAAAGACTATCTTTTATTCATTGTATTGCCTTTGCTCCTTTGTTAAACATCAGTTGACCATGTTTATGTGCACTTACTTCTAGCTTTTCTATTATGTTTCATTGATATATTTGTTTATTCTTGGACCAATATCACACTGTCTTGATTATTGTAGCTTTGTAGTAGGTCTTGGAGTTCAGTAGTGTCAGTCCTCTGACTTTGTTCTTCTATATTGGTTGGCTATTCTGGGTCTTTAGCATCTCTATATAAAGTTTAGAACATAATTGTTGATATCCACAAAATAACTTGCTGAGATTTTGTTTAGGATTGTGTTGAATCTGTAGATCAAGTGGGAAAGAACTGATGCTTTAACAATATTTTATCTTCCTCTGCATGAATATAGAATATCTCTCCATGTATGTAGGTCTTTGATTTCTTTCATCACAGTTTTGTAGTTTTCCTTGTATAAATCTTATACATATATTTTTAGATATATACAGAAGTATATATCTTCGATTATACATAAGTATTTTATTTGGGGGAATGCTAATGTAAATGGTAATGTGTTTCTAATTTCAACTTCCATTTGCTGGCATATAGGAAAGTGAGTGAATTTTGTATATTAACTTTGTATCCTGCAACCTTGCTATAATCTTTTATTAGTTCCAGGAGATTTTTCTTCTTATTGTTGTTGATCCTTTAGGATTTTCTACATAGATAATCATGTCATCTACAAATAAAGATAGTTTTATTTCTTCCACCCCAATATGTGTACCATTTCTTTTCTTTTCTTTTTTTATTACATTTTAAGTTTTAGGGTACATGTGCACAATGTGCAGGTTTGTTACATATGTATACATGTGCTATGTTGGTGTGCTGCACACATTAACTCATTATTTAATATTAGGTATATCTCCTAATGCTATCCTTCCCCCCTCCCCCTACCCCACAACAGGCCCCAGTGTGTGATGTTCTCCTTCTTGTGTCCATGTGTTCTCATTGTTCAATTCCCACCTATGAGTGAGAACATGCGGTGTTTGGTTTTTTGTCCTTGCAATAGTTTGCTGAGAATGATGGTTTCCAGCTTCATCCATGTCCCTACAAAGGACATGAACTCATCATTTTTTATGGCTGCATAGTATTCCATGGTGTATATGTGCCACATTTTCTTAATCCAGTCTATCATTGTTGGACATTTGGGTTGGTTCCAAGTCTTTGCTATTGTGAATAGTGCTGCAATAAACACACATGTGCATGTGTCTTCATAGCAGCATGATTTATAATCCTTTGGGTATATACCCAGTAATGGGATTGCTGGGTCAAATGGTATTTCTAGTTCTAGATCCCTGAGGAATCACCACACTGACTTCCACAATGGTTGAACTAGTTTACAGTCCCACCAACAGTGTAAAAGTGTTCCTATTTCTCCACATCCTCTCCAGGGTTTTTTGTGTCTCTATCTTCTTCAGTTCTGCTCTGATCTTAGTTATTTCTTGCCTTCTGCTAGCTTTTGAATGTGTTTGCTCTTGCTTCTCTAGTTCTTCTAATTGTGATGTTAGGGAGTTAATTTTAGATCTTTCCTGCCTTCTCTTGTAGGCATTTAGTGCTATAAATTTCCCTCTACACACTGCTTTAAATGTGTCCCAGAGATTCTGGTATGTTGTGTCTTTGTTTTCATTGGTTTCAAAGAACATCTTTATTTCTGCCTTCATTTTGTTATGTACCCAATAGTCATTCAGGAGCAGGTTGTTCAGTTTCCATGTAGTTGAGCAGTTTTGAGTGAGTTTCTTAATCCTGAGTTCTAGTTTGATTGCACTGTGGTCTGAGAGACAGTTTGTTGTAATTTCTGTTCTTTTGCATTTGCTGAGGAGTGCTTTACTTCCAACTATGTGGGCAATTTTGGAATAGGTGTGGTGTGGTGCTGAAAAGAATGTATATTCTGTTGATTTGGGGTGGAGAGTTCTGTAGATGTTTATTAGGTCCTCTTGGTGCAGAGCTGAATTCAATTCCTGGATATCCTTGTTAACTTTCTGTCTCGTTGATCTGTCTAATGTTGACAGTGGGGTGTTAAAGTCTCCCATTATTATTGTGTGGGAGTCTAAGTCTCTTTGTAGGTCTCTAAGGACTTGCTTTATGAATCTGGGTACTCCTGTATTGGGTGCATATATATTTAGGATAGTTAGCTCTTCTTGTTGAATTGATCCCTTTACCATTGTGTAATGGCCTTCTTTGTCTCTTTTGATCTTTGTTGGTTTAAAGTCTGTTTTATCAGAGACTAGGATTGCAACCCCTGACTTTTTTTTGTTTTCCATTTGCTTGGTAGATCTTCCTCCATCTCTTTATTTTGAGCCTATGTGTGTCTCTGCAGATGAGATGGGTTTCCTGAATACAGCACACTGATGGGTTTTGACTCTTAATCCAATTTGCCAGTCTATGTCTTTTAATTGGAGCATTTAGCCCATTTACATTTAAGTTTAATATTGTTATGTGTGAATTTGATCCTGTCATTATGATGTTAGCTGGTTATTTTGCTTGTTAGTTGATGCAGTTTCTTCCTAGCCTCGATAGTCCTTAGAATTTGGCATGTTTTTGCAGTGGCTGGTACCGGTTGTTCCTTTCGTTTAGTGCTTCCTTCAGGAGCTCCTGTAGGGCAGGCCTGGTGGTGATAAAAATCTCTCAACATTTGCTTATCTGTAAAGTATTTTATTTCTCCTTCACTTATGAAGCTTAGTTTCACTGGATATGAAATTCTGGGTTGAAAATTCTTTTCTTTAAGAATGTTGAATTTTGGCCCCCACTCTCTTCTGGCTTGTAGAGTTTCTGCCAAGAGATCAGCTGTTAGTCTAATGGGCTTCCCTCTGTTGGTAACCAGACCTTTCTCTCTGGCTGCCCTTAATATTTTTTCCTTCATTTCAACTTTGGTGAATCTGTCAATTATGTGTCTTGCAGTTGCTCTTCTCGAGGAGTATCTTTGTGGCGTTCTCTGTATTTCCTCAATCTGAATGTTGGCCTGCCTTACTAGATTGGGGAAGTTCTCCTAGATAATATCCTGCAGATTTTTTTCCAACTTGGTTCCATTCTCCCCGTCACTTTCAGGTACACCAAACAGACGTAGATTTGGTCTTTTCACATAGTCCCATATTTCTTAGAGGCTTTGTACATTTCTTTTTATTCTTTTTTCTCTAAATTTCTATTCTCACTTCATTTCATTCATTTGATCTGCCATCACTGATACCCTTTCTTCCAGTTGATCGAATCAGCTACTGAGGCTTGTGCATTCGTCACGTGGTTCTCGTGCGGTGGTTTTCAGCTCCATCCGGTCCTTTAACGACTTCTCTGCAGTCGTTATTCTAGTTAGCCATTTGTCTAATCTTTTTTCAAGGTTTCTAACTTCTTTGCCATGGTTCAGTCTTCCTCCTTTAGCTCGGAGTAGTTTGATCGTCTGAAGCCTTCCTCTCTCAACTCATCAAAATCATTCTCCATCCAGCTTTGTTCCATTGCTGGTGAGGAGCTGTGTTCCTTTGGAGGAGGAGAGGCGCTCTGATTTTTAGAATTTTCAGTTTTCCTGCTCTGTTTTTTCTCCATCTTTGTGGTTTTATCTACCTTTGGTCTTTGATGATGGTGATGTACAGATGGGGTTTTGGTGTGGATGTCCTTTCTGTTTGTTAGTTTTCCTTCTAACAGTCAGGACCCTCATCTGCAGGTCTGTTGGAGTTTGCCAAAGGCCCACTCCAGACCCTGTTTGCCTGGGTATCAGCAGAGGAGGCTGCAGAACAGCAAATATTGACGAACAGCAAATGTTGCTGCCTGATCGTTCCTCTGGAAGTTTTGTCTCAGAGGGGTACCCGGGCGTGTGAGGTTTCAGTCTGCCCCTACTGGGTTGTGCCTCCCAGTTAGGCTACTCGGGGGTCAGGGACCCACTTGAGGAGCCAGTCTGTCCATTCTCAGATCTCAAGCTGAGTGCTGGGAGAACCACTACTGTCTTCCAACCTGTCAGACAGGGACATTTAAGTCTGCAGAGGTTTCTGCTGCCTTTTGTTTGGCTATGCCCTGTCCGCAGAGATGAAGTCTACAGAGGCAGGCAGGCCTGTTTGAGCTGCGGTGGGCTCCACCCAGTTTGAGCTTCCCAGTCGCTTTGTTTACCTGCTCAAGCCTCAGCAATGGTGGGCACCCCTCCCCCAGCCTCACTGCCGCCTTGCAGTTTGATCTCAGACTGCTGTGCTAGCAATGAGCAAGGCTCCTTGGGCGTAGGACCCTCTGAGCCAGGCACGGGATACAATCTCCTGTGTGCCATTTGCTAAGACCATTGGAAAAGTGCAGTATTAGGGTGGGAGTGACCTGATTTTCCAGGTGCCATCTGTCACCCCTTTCCTTGGCTAGGAAAGGGAATTCCCTGACCCCTTGCGCTTCCTAGGTGAGATGATGCCTCGCCCTGGTTTGGCTCACGCTCGGTGCACTGCCCCCACTGTCCTGCACCCACTGTCCCACAATCCCCCGTGAGATGAACCCGGTACCTCAGTTGGAAATGCAGAAATCATTCGTCTTCTGCATCACTCACGCTGGGAGCTGTAGACTGGTGCTGTTCCTATTTGGCTATCTTGGCTCCACCTACCATTTTATTTTCTTGTCTTATTGCATTACTAAAACTTACAGTATGATGTTGAAAGAGTGTTTAGAGGGGGCATCTTGCCTTCCTCCTGATCTTAGTGTGAAAGCTTCTAGTTTCACCATTAAATATTATGTTAACTCTATATTTTTTAATTGATGTTCTTAATCAAATTGAGTATATTTCCCTCTATTCCTAATTTGCTGAGCATTTTTTCTTTTATCATGAGTTGGTGTTGGATTTTTGTCAATGCTTTTTCTGCATCTACTGATATGATTTGTGATTTTTCCTCTTTAGCCTGTGATAAATAAATTAGTTGACTTTTAAATATGGAACCAGACTTGCATACCTGGAATAAGTCCCACTAGTTTCAGTGCATAATTCTTTTTATTCATTGTTGGATTCCATTTGCTAATATTATGTTGATAATTTTTATTTTTATTTTCATGAATGATATTGGTCTATAGTTTTCTTTTCTTGTACTGTCTTTGGTTTTGGTATTAGGTTTTGCTAGCCTCGCAGAATGATTTAGTAAATATTCCTTCTGATTCTATCTTCTGGTAGATACTGCAGAGAACTGGTGTATTTTCTTCCTTAGATGTTTGATAGGATTCACCAGTGAACCCATCTAGACCTAGTGCCTTCTTTTTTGAAAGGTTATCAGATATTGATTGTTTATTTACTAGATACAGGCCTATTTAAGTTTTTAATTTATTCTTGTGTAAGTTTTGGCAGATTGTTTCTTCCACAAAATTGGCCCACTTTATCTAGTTTATCAAATTTGTGAATATGGTATTGTTCCTAATTTTCCTTTATTATCATTTTAATATCTATTGGAGCTGTAGTCATGTTCCCTCTTTCATTTCTGATATTAGTAATTTGTGTCATTTCCCCTTTTTTCTTAGCCTGGCTAGAGGCTTATCAATTTTATTGACCTTTTCTAAGAACCAGCTTTTGGTTTCATTGATTTTTCTCTATTAATTTCTTGTTTTCAATTTAATTGATTCTTTTGCCTTGATTTTTATTATTTCTTTTTTCCTGTTTACTTTGTGTTTAATTTTCTCTCCTCATTCTAATTTCTTGAGGTGGAAGATCAGATTATTGATTTTTGATCTTTATTTTTTCTTTAATTTAATTTAATGCATATTAAATATACAGCATTTAATTTTTTTGCAAATTTAATTCTTACAAATTTTATTAAGTTGTATTTTCACTTTTATTTAGTTCTATATATATAGAGATATTATTGTATCTATATATATTATATAAAATAATATATATATATTATTTTTTCTGTTTTTGGAGACAGAGTTTCACTCATTTGCCCAGGCTGGAGTGCAGTGGTATGATCTCAGCTCACTGCGAGCTCCGCCTCCCGGGTTCATACGACTCTTCTGCCTCAGCCTCCCGAGTAGCTGGGACTACAGGCGCCTGCCACCATGCCTGGCTAATTTTTCTTTTCTTTTCTTTTCTTTTTTCTTTTGAGACGGAGTTTTGCTCTGTCGCCCAGGCTGGAGTGCAGTGGCGGGATCTCGGCTCACTGCAAGCTCCGCCTCCTGGGGTTCACGCCATTCTCCTGCCTCAGCCTCCTGAGTAGCTGGGACTACAGGCGCCTGCCACCATGCCCGGCTAATTTTTTGTATTTTTAGTAGAGACGGGGTTTCACTGTGTTAGCCAGGATGGTCTCGATCTCCTGACCTCGTGATCCACCCGCCTCGGCCTCCCAAAGTGCTGGGATTACAGGCATGAGCCACCACGTCCAGACAGTTCAAAATATTTTTAAATTTCTCTTGGAAATTTCTTCTTTGACCCATGTGTTATTTAGAAGTGTGCTACTTAGTCTCCAAGTGTTTTGGAATTTTCCACCTATCTTTTTGTTACTGATTTTTAGTTTAATTCAATCATAGATCATGATGATCTGAGAGTAGATATTATATAACCTGTATTCTTTTAAATTTGTTAAGGTGTGTTTTATGTCCCAGAATGTGGTGCATCTTGATGTATGTTCCATGTGAGCTTGATAAGAATGTGTACTCTACTGTTGTTGGATAAGGTAGTCTACAGATGACAATTATATCCAGCCAATTCATGGAACTGTTGACTTCAGCTATGTTCTTACTGATTTCCTGTTTATTGGACCTGTGCATTTCTGGTAGAAGGATTTTTAAGTCTCCAGATATAATAGTGGATTCATCTATTTCTCTTTGCATTTTTATCAGTTTTTACCTAATGCATGTTGATGTTTCATTATTATATGCATATACATGAAAGTTTATTATGTCTTCCTGGAGAAATGACCTCTTCATCATTATGTAATGCACCTCTATTCTTTTTAACTTTCCTTGCTGCAAAGTCTGCTCTGACTGATTTTATATTGACTTTATAGCTACTCCATCTCTATTTTGATTACTGTTAATGTGGTATATTCTTCTCCATCCCTTTACTTTTAATTTATATGTGCCATTATATTTATAGTGGGTTTCTTGTAGATATCTCATAGTTTGGTCTTGAGTTTTTTAATCCACTCTGACAATCTCTGTCTTTTAATTGATGTATTTAAATCACTGGTGTTTAAAGAAATTATTGATATAGTCAGATTAATATTTACCATATTCATAACTATTTTCTATTGCCCTTTTAATTTTTTCCTACTTTTAATTTTCCACCCTTTTCCTGCACTTTGTGGTTTTAATTGAACATTTTTTTATAATTTTATATGAGCACTTATATGATTTTTTTCTCCTTTCTTAGCATATTAATCATACTTCCTTTTAAATTTTTTAGTGGTTGCCTTACAGTTTGCAATATGCATTTGCAGCAAATCAAATTTCACTTTCAAATGACACTGTATCACTTCACAGGTTGTACAATACCTTACGATAATGAAAAATTGCTAGCCGAACGCGGTGGCTTATGCCTGTAATCCCAGCACTTTGGGAGGCCAAGGCAGGTGGAACACGAGGTCAGGAGATCAAGACCATCCTGGCTAACACGTTGAAACCCCATCTCTACTAAAAATACAAAAAAAAATTAGCCAGGCGTGGTGGCAGGAGCCTGTAGCCCCAGCTACTGGGGAGGCTGAGGCAGGAGAATGGCGTGAACTCGGGAGGCAGAGCTTACAGTGAGCTGAGATCACGCCACTGCACTCTAGCCTGGGCGACAGAGCAAGACTCTGTCTCAAAAAAGAAAAAAAAAGAAAAAAGACAAAAAAGAAAAAGAAAAGAAAAATTGCTGATTCTGCCCTTCCATGCCTTTTAGCATTGCTGTTCATTTCACTTATACATAAGCTATAGTCATCAAATACATTGTTGCAATTATTATTTTGATCAAACTATTATCTGTTAGATCAATTAAGAATATGAAAAAATAAAAGTTTTTATTTCACCTTCACTATTCCTTCTATAATACTCTTCATTTCTTTATGTAAATTCAAGTTTCTGACCTCTATCATTTTTCTTCTCTGTGAATAACTTCTTTTAACATTTCTTGCAAGGCAGGTCTAATGGCCACAAATTTCCTCAGTTTTTATCTGAGAAAGTCTTTATTTTTTCCTACCTTTGAAGGATAATTTCCTAAGATACAAAGTTCTAGGTTGGTGATTTTTTTTCTCTTAGCACTAAACGTTTTTCTTCATTTTCTCGCATACATGGTTTCTGATGGAAAGTTCAACATAATTCTTACTTATAGGTAAGGTATTTTTTTTCTCTCTAGCTTCTTTCAAGATTTTTCTTCTTTATCTTTGATTTTCTGCAGATTAATTATGATATTATAGGTGAAGGTTGTTTATTTTTTCATTTTGTTTTTTGATATTTATCCTGCTTGGTGTTCTGTGAGATTTCTGGGTCTGTGGTTTGGTGTCTGACATTAACTTGAAGAAATTTCCTGTCATTATTGCTTCAAATATTCCATCTGTTTCTTTCTCTTTTTCTTCTCCTTCTGGTATTCCCATTAATGTTTTTTTTTAAAACACATTTTATAGTTTTCTCACAGTTCTTGGATATTCAATTCCATTTTCAGTCTCTTTTCTGTTTGCTTTTCACTTTTGAAAGTTTCTGTTGGTATGCCTGCAACCTCAGAGATTCTCTCCTCGGTTGTCTCCAGTCTAGTAATAAGCACATCAAAGGCATCCTTCATTTCTGTCACAGTGTTTTTGTTCTGTAGCATTTCTTTTTAAATTCTTTCTCAGAATTTCTGTCTCTCTGCTTACATTATCCATCTATTCATGATTCTACTTTTTTCATGTGAACCTTAGCATACTTACCACAAATTTTAAAATATTTCTCTTATGATAATTCCAACATTCCTCCCATGTCTGACTCTGGTTCTGATGCTTGTTTAATCTCTTCAAATTGTGTTTTTGCCTTTTAGTATACCTTGTAATTTTTTGATAGTTGGTTATGATGTACAGGGTAAGAGAAATTGCACTAAATAGGCCTTTGGTAATATAGTGGTAAGGTGTGTGGGAAGGGAAGCATTGTATGGTCTTATGATTAGGTCTCAGTCTTTTAGTGGGCCTAGGCTCCTGGACTGTGAACTTCACAAACGCTTCTCGGATTTTCCCTCTCCTTTTGTGGGAAAGAATGGCTACAATGGGCTGGAGTTATGTATTTCCCTTTTCCCAGATCAGTTGGCTTCTAATTAAACCCTAACAGGTTAGGCTGTGGTAAATAGTATTTTTTGAGGGCAGGCTTCACTAAGAACAGAATGCTCTAGCATATTTCAAAATGGCGATTTTCCTCCTTTCCCTGCCAGCAGAATGAGGGAATTTTTCCCCGTGATCTTCACAGTGAGAACCTAGTAGAACTCTTAGAGGCAAAACTCACTAACGTGTCAAGATCCCACTGTGAATGGTCCCCACCTATCTCTGGAGTTTTATTTCTCAGATTTGTCTACACTGGGCCTCCAGCAATTTGTCAATTACAGTTCTGGTTTCCCTCCCCTGGCACTGGTTCCCAGAGAGGTTTCTCTTTGTGGATTTCTGCCCTGTTAAGTTATGATTTTCTATATTTGCCTGTCTGCCTCTCCAATTTGGGGGGACAATGGTTTGCCTTGTGACCTTACTTCTTTGATTAATAAGACTTATTTTTGTTTGTTTTTTAGTTTATTAAGGCTTTTACTTGTTAGGATGGAGCGATGACTCCTAACCCCTTTACATGCCAGATCAGAAATCTAAGGTCCTCATTATTTTTCATGTAATCTTCATCACAATCCTTTGAAGTAAATATTGTTAGCTCAGTTTCAAAGATTAAAAAAAAAAATAGGCTGAGAAAAGTCACATGGCTTGGAAGTGGCAAAACTGGGATCAAACTCATATTTCACTTCCCCAAGGTAGCCATTCTCCTTCCAGAGTGCTGGCTGTTCCTACTTATACAGAGCCAGCTGTCCCTACTCATGCAAAACCAGATGTCCCTATTCATACGGCACTTTGCCCACCAGTGCTTCATTTGACCAGATTTGTGCTGGTGCTTACCTTGAAGCTCTTTAAATTAAAGCTTAGATGTTTTGACCTGGTGTTGTAAATTGGTAGGTCTTCTGGGGAAATCCAGCTCCTGATCATTCAGTGAACTCTTACCTAATTCTTTTTGAACCCATGGGTTTTGCTTTTCCTTAGGGAAAGGAAAAGAATGAAAAATGAACTATGCTCATTTCATTACTAACAGCTCCAGTAAAATGCTTTAGGATGGCATAATTTGAAAAGGAGAGCCAAAATATAGCCAAAAGAATACATGTAATTACCATTAATTTGTGCAGAAAGGAAAAATGGACTTAGAGCCATAGGGCCAGAGTTTGAGTTGAGTCCTGGCTTCGTGCCTTGGTCTGCAAATAAGCCTGAGTCTCAGTTTCTTTATTACTAAATACTCTTTTATGTTTGCATCATGGTTCAGTTAAAAAGTACCCATCGACAGTTGTTGAATATGTTCATGCTCAAAGGAAGCTAAAAGAAAGGATATAAGAGAAATATAATGATGCCTGTCTACTGGGTAGTTGTGGAGAATGAAAAACTATGTGCTTCTGAGGGTAGTTTTTAACTTTCAGATTTTGTTTTAAAAGTCACTTCTGACCTGCAAAACAGCTGAGGCATCCTCAGCTCACACTCTCTATTTTTGGCTTCTAAATTCTGAGACTGATATTCCATTTCCTGATGTCTTTGGCTACTGCTCAGCTGACCACAGCTTTCTGTTGGTCCAGGAGACTATCTAATTCCATTTGGTTGCAAACTCTAGTTTTCATTTAGCGTCTTTCTGCAGAGCTCATCACTTCCCACCTGCAGACCCATCCTGACAAAATGCCTAGGGATCCCTTCCACATCTAATTTCATGATTCGCCTCATCTGGACCCGTTTCACCTTAGAGAAAGCCAATGCCAAAATAATGCCTTCCCAATGTCTCAGTATTAACCTATATAAAATAGATAATTCTTATGCTTGAGCACACAACAACGTAAGATCTCCCACCACCATCTCCAGTGGCGGGTACAGAATGGCAGACTTGTTTGCATGGTCATTGTGAATCCTGCACTCATCAGATTCAGCTCAGAAAGAGAACACTGGAGTCTGCACCTGCAGTGAGTTGTCTCAAGAATGTGGCAGAGGAGGTCAGCTTCTAAGAGACAAATCAAGGAGACACAGCAAGCAGTAGAAGCACTTGATCAAGCCAGGGGGGGCCCACCCTGAGAAGTGTTTTGTCTGTGTGCTGCTGATGAAGACTTAGGAAATATTCAAGTGCAGCTAAGGGTGTGGCCTTAAGCCTGGATTTCACTGCAGCAAACACTTTTTTAGTAATTCTTTGGAAGGAGTGGTTCGTTAAATGGTGAGGCTGCACTGGACCTGGGAAATGAAAATTGGACTGTCAAATCCCACTAGAAGAAACCATGCCAGGGGCACCACATCTAGCAACTATGTGCATGTGGGTTTTCACAGAGGTTTTATTGTGGTATAGATTTCCTCTAGCCTGAAGGAAGTGTCCCTCAAGAACAGCGCTTCTCAACTGGGGATAATTTTGTTCCCCAGTGGACATTTGGTAATTAACTCTATTATTAGTTTCTTTGAAGAGTAAGTTTTGGCCAGATTTCCTCTCACCCCTCTTCGGTTCCTAATACCCTAGTCTGAATGTGTGGGATGGTTGAATAGCCATGTGATGTGGTTTGAATGTTCTTCCCCTCCAAATCTCATGTTGAAATGTGATGCCCAATGTTGGAGGTGGGCCTAGTAGGAGGTGTTTGGGTCATGCAGGTGGATCCCTCATGAATGGCTTGGTGCCCTCCCTGCAGTAGTGAGTGAGTTCTCACTCCATGAGTTCATGCTGGTTGTTTAAAAGAGCCTGGCAATCTTTCTTGCTCCCTCTTTCTCCATGTGACATGCCTGCCCTCCCTGTGGCTTCTGCCATGGGTAAAAGCTTCCTGAGGCTTCACCAGAAGCTGAGCAGATGCTGGTGCCATGCTTGTACAGCCTGCAGAACCATGAGCCAAATAAAACTCTTTTCTTTCTTTTTTTTTTTAAATTTTATTATTATACTTTAGGTTTTAGGGTACATGTGCACAATGTGCAGGTTTGTTACATATGTATCCATGTGCCGTGTTGGTTTGCTGCACCCATTAACTCGTCATTTAGCATTAGGTATATTTCCTAATGCTGTCCCTCCCACCTCCCCCCACCCCACAACAGTCCCCAGAGTGTGATGTTCCCCTTCCTGTGTCCATGTGTTCTCATTGTTCAATTCCCACCTATGAGTGAGAACATGCGGTGTTTGCTTTTTTGTCCTTGTGATAGTTTACTGAGAATGTTTTCCAGTTTCATCCATGTCCCTACAAAGGACATGAACTCATCATTTTTTATGGCTGCATAGTATTCCATGGTGTATATGTGCCACATTTTCTTAATCCAGTCTGTCGTTGTTGGACATTTGGGTTGGTTCCAAGTCTTTGCTATTGTGAATAGTGCCGCAATAAACATACGTGTGCATGTGTCTTTATAGCAGCATGATTTATAGTCCTTTGGGTATATACCCAGTAACGGGATGGCTGGGTCAAATGGTATTTCTAGTTCTAGATCCCTGAGGAATTGCCACACTGACTTCCACAATGGTTGAACTAGTTTACAGTCCCACCAACAGTGTAAAAGTGTTCCTATTTCTCCACATCCTCTCCAGCACCTGTTGTTTCCTGACTTTTTAATGATGGCCATTCTAACTGGTGTGAGATGGTATCTCAGTGTAGTTTTGATTTGCATTTCTCTGATGGCCAGTGATGATGAGCATTTTTTCATGTGTTTTTTGGCTGCATAAATGTCTTCTTTTGAGAAGTGTCTGTTCATGTCCTTTGCCCACTTTTTGATGGGGTTGTTTGTTTTTTTCTTGTAAATTTGTTTGAGTTCATTGTAGATTCTGGATATTAGCCCTTTCTCAGATGAGTAGGTTGCAAAAATTTTCTCCCATTCTGTAGGTTGCCTGTTCACTCTGATGGTAGTTTCTTTTGCTGTGCAGAAGCTCTTTAGTTTAATTAGATCCCATTTGTCAATTTTGGCTTTTGTTGCCATTGCTTTTGGTGTTTTAGACATGAAGTCCTTGCCCACGCCTATGTCCTGAATGGTATTGCCCAGGTTTTCTTCTAGGGTTTTTATGATTTTAGGTCTAACATGTAAGTCTTTAATCCATCTTGAATTAATTTTTGTATAAGGTGTAAGGAAGGGATCCAGTTTCAGCTTTCTACATATGGCTAGCCAGTTTTCCCAGGATTCCAAATAGGGAATCCTTTCCCCATTTCTTGTTTTTGTCAGGTTTGTCAAAGATCAGATAGTTGTAGATGTGTGGCTTTATTTCTGGGGGCTCTGTTCTGTTCCATTGATCTACGTCTCTGTTGTGGTACCAGTACCATGCTGTTTTGCTTGTAGTATAGTTTGAAGTCAGGTAGCGTGATGCCTCCAGCTTTGTTCTTTTGGCTTAGGATTGACTTGGCGATGCGGGCTCTTTTTTGGTTCCATATGAACTTTAAAGTAGTTTTTTCCAATTCTGTGAAGAAAGTCATTGGTAGCTTGATGGGGATGGCTTTGAATCTATAAATTACCTTGGGCAAAAACTCTTTTCTTTATAAACTACCCAGTCTCAGGTATTCCTTTATAACAACGCAAAGCAGACTAATACACCATGGATCAGAAAGAAGTTATAAAACCCTATAGAAAGGAATGAACAATGGATGACAGGGGTACAAAATGATGGAAAGGTGCTCCATAGAACAGTTTTCTTACTTTGATTCGTTCCTTCCATCTCCATCTCTTTCTTCCCTCAAACAGTTACTGAAGACCTACTATATGCCAAGAACTGTGCAGAGCACTGAGAATATAAGGATGAATGACACAATCCCTACACTCTAGGAAGTCACAGTCTAGTGGGAAAGACAGACTTATAAACCAGTAATTAGACCCTGTGGTAGTACTTCATTAGAAATACAAATAAAAGGTTTTGAGAGTGACTACTGAAGGAGTTCATATCAGTTTTCTATTGCTGCTGTAACACATTTTTGGATATTTAGTGGCTTAAAACAACACAAATGTATTTCCTTACAGTTCTGGAAGCCAAGCTCTGAAATTTGTTTCTCTAGGTTAAAGTCAAAGTGCCAGCAGGGCTGGTTCCTTCTGGAGGTACTAGAGAAGAATCTGTTTCTTTGCCTTTTTTAGCCTCTGGAAGACTACCTGTCTTCCTTGGCTCATGACCCTTTCCTTGCATCCCTCCAGCCTCTTGCTTATGTCATCATATGCCTACTTCTTCCATAGTCAGATATCCCCTTGTTCTCTCTCATAAGAAGTCTTTTATTACATTTAAGGCCCATATGATCTAGGCTGATCTTCCCATCTCAAGATCCTTGACTCAAATCACATCAGCAAAGTCTCTTTTTAGCATAAAGGTGACATTCACAGGTACTGAAAATTAGCACCTCAATATCTTTAGGGGGCATCATCCAGCCAACTACAGAGTTATAGAATGAGGATAGGGCATTTGGGCTGTGTCTTGAGGGATGAGTAGGAGTTTTTCTGGCCATTTTCTTCTTCTTTTTTTTTTGAGACGGAATCTCGCTCTGTTGTCCAGGCTGGAGTGCGCAGTGGTGCGATCTCGGCTCACTGCAACCTCTGCCTCCTGGGTTCAAGTGATTCTCTTGCCTCAGCCTCCCAAATAGCTGGGATTACAGGCACGCGCCACCAAGCCTGGCTAATTTTTGTATTTTTAGTAGAAACGAGGTTTCACCACGTTGCCCAGGCTGGTCTTGATCTCTGGACCTTGTGATCCACCCGCCTTGGCCTCTCAAAGTGCTGGGATTACAGGCATAAGCCACTGCGCCCGGCCGGCAATTTTCTAGGCTGAGAGGATATGATCTTACCTGTTCAGAGACTTGTAAGATATTCAAAGTAACCCAGTAGTTACTTTGTGCAGAAGCTGAAGCTGGTGAAAGTGTTAAGGCCAGGGCACAAAGAGCCTTGAATGCCAGACCTTGAGGTTTGAATCTGGTTTTATTCACAACAGTGCTTATTATACAAGGAATGGAGTGAGCTGTTGACAAAGTCAAGTGGAGAGATGATGAGGCCTTAATAAGGGCAGAGACATTGGCATTCATTGACTCTCCAATACCAAACCGTGCTGAGTGTTCTTAACTCCCGTCCTCATTTCTGTGTCCTGGTTTAGGCCACCTCATCTGAATGGTTACTAAAGACTTCATAATCCTCCAATTTTGCTGCTATCCAATCGATTCCTCAAGCTGCAGCCAAAGTGATCATCTAAAACACAAGGCTGATCATGCCACTGCCTGCCTAGTCATGAATGACTCCTGGTTACTTTCAGGACATACATGACCCTCCAGCATCTGGGCCCTGCTCACCTCTCCAGCCTCACTAGTGTGCTTTGCTTGGTCATTGTTCCCAAATAAGTCATAGTACAATACTTAGCCAGTTGCTGACTCAGAAGATCCCCATCTCAGGAAACTTTAAACCTTCATATGAGCCCAGGTCACCATTTCCAACTCCTTCTCCTTATGGGAGTGCTTTTTGTTCCCTTGGTGTCCTTGCTCATCAGTTTGACCTTGACCAGAATGACTCTAATACACCCCAATGTGATCTAGTAATGTTCATTCTCAGGGAAAAGGGTAGTATCCTGGTCAGGGCTCTAAGATGGCCCTCAAGCTTCACCTTCCCCATGACTGTCCACCCTACCCTCACCCAGGTCAATTCCCTTATCATCCCTTCTCCTTGAAGGTGGCTGGACTCTGTAAATATGATGGGATAGCTCTCCCATAAGCAGGTTATGAATCACTTGACTAAGTTAATCAAAAGGAAGAGTTTCTTGGAGGGGCCTGACTTCATCAGAGGAAGCTTTAAAAGAAGTCAGAGAGATAGTCCCCTGCTGCCTTAAGGAGGAAAAATAGTTTCGAGTATAGGAGGCCCTGTAGGAAAGACAGGGACATGGAATGAAACTGCAGGTCGCTACTAGAAGCTGAGAGCAGAGATTTAGCAAGAGAATTAGAGATTTAGCAAGAGAATGAGGACATTAGTCCTCCAACCTCAAGAAACTGAATTCTGTGAACAACCATGTGAGTTTGGAAGAGGACTTGGAACCCCAGAAAGGAATGCAGCCTGGCCAATACCTTGATTTTAGCCCCTTTGCAGAGAACCTAGCTCAGTCATGTCTGGACTGCTAACCTACATGTAGACACCATGAGATAGTCAATAGGAGTTGTTTTAAGCTAAATTTTGGGTAATTTTTTCTGTAGCAATTGAAAACTACTTATAGGTGGGGGTTATACGGGGGTCCCTTCCCACCAACAGACCCCCATGCTTCTTATTCAGATTCATTCCCACCCACAGCTCTGCACACCAAGAGGACCTGGGAGAGACATCAAGCCCCAAAGACATTTTCGTTGCATCCTCCTTGGTTTTAGAGTTACATAATCAAGAGGGGTGATTCCAGAAGAGATTTTTCTCTAATACAGTTCTGTGTGGAAAGGACATGCTAGCTCCACCTACACGGAGAAGTAATGCTGAGTTGCTGGTTTAGAAAAAATCAAGTTCTTCCTCACCAAACATTGTATCATATATGGCTAAGAGTGAGGTAAAGAGTAGCAGAAACTCTTGGGAAGATGGTTTTAAGTGGTTTGCAAAGCGTGGTCTCCAGACAACAGAAGCACCTGGGAACTTGTCAGAAATGTGAATTCTCCGGCCCCTTCCCAGAGCTCCTGAATCAGAAATGGTGTTTTACATAGCCCTCCAGGTGATTCTGAGACACAACAAACTTTGAAACCACTGACTTAGACAAATAATAGTCAGCTATGCAAATGATGTATAGCAGTATTTTCTAAGTGAATTCCTCTAAAAAATAACACAGTAACAAGGGATGCAGAGCCCATACAAGGCTCAAACTTGCTCACACTGTCCACAGTTGTGATCAGCTACCCTCAGGCTCTCAGGCTCTGGTGACATGAAGGTCAGAGAACCTGTGATGTTAGCTGTCAGGGTCACTTTGGGATTTATTTAATCCCAGCCTAATCCCATCCTCATGACGCCTGCCTGCCACATCGTTGATATTTGATAAATACTTGTGGAATGCATGATAAGGTGGGACTTAAAAAAAACCATCCCTTGTTTCGGCCCTGGAGTTGGAGTCTTCTTCCCAGGTCCACTCAAGGATAAATCCACCCTCATTAAAGAGAGAGGAGAATTCTCTAATCTGGAGAGGTATGGTACATAGTGGATGGTGCCTTGGCATGGGGAAAGGAGCCATGGAGCAGAGGAAAGTACCATTCAAGAGCCTGCAGTGTCCACCTCTGCCACCTCCAGCCCCAATTTAGCAGCTATGTTCAGGCTTCTGGAACGGCTCTAGCACCTATGCTTGTCTCAGTCAAAACCCTTGACACCCCCTATAGGGAGCCTAGGACAAGAAACTTCATATTGGCATAAAAGAGAAAACACTCTGCATTAATGCGCACGACAACAAATGGACAGTTCAATGACCGTTTCTGGGCAGTAAAGGCTGCCCTGGGGCAAAGTGGTACTAGCCCACATTCCAAGAACACAAGGTACTTTTTCAGCCTGGTCAACCAGATTGTAATTCCTTCTGTACCACGCGTTATTATGTGATTCTTGTTGCCTTGGAAAGCTCAGATGATTAAAAGAGTTTGTTTGCCATTTCCAAGAATCCCTCTTGCAATTTAAATGATTCATGCACCCCAGTTTTACAAAAAGGAAAACAACCTCATTGTTATTTGCTCTGTTAAAGCCCTCAAGTGTTCAGCTTATTTTGTTACCTGGTAATGAGGGGTGGGGGTGCTGTTATTTCTAATTCTCTAATCTTTTCATGGGGGAATTCTTGTGGGATAATAAAAATTCCTTATTTTATTAACAAAGAAAAAGCTGCAGTTCTCATCTTTTCTCCTTTTTTGGGAGGGTGGGAAGGGGTGATACTTGCTGTCACATGCTAGTATTCTCTGCCACCTAGCAAGTTCAGAAGAAGAGCTGAGCAAAAAAGAAGTCAGAGTGATAAGAATATTCCTTTCTTATCTCTGCACCAGAACAATAACACACTTGTGGTAGAGACTGCGAGTTCTCCCCCAGGATCCATCCCCTTCTTCTTTTCCTTTTTACAGATTCCTCGAGTTTTACCTGCACTGTGCTTATATTTAGGTACAGAAAAATTCCATCATCACAAGAAACCCTCGAGTTGCCCTTTTATAACCACATCCACCTCCCCACTGTCTCCCTAATCTGTGGAAAGCACTGATCTATTTCCCATTTCTTTAATTTTGGCATTTCAAGGTGATATGTTAAATGGAATTATGCAGTATGTAACCTTTAGGGTTTTTTTTTTTTTTTTTTTTTTACTCAGCATAATTCCCTTGAGATTCATCTAAGTTGTGTGTGACATGTATGAATAATTCCTTTTTTATTGTTGAGCAGTCTTCTGCAGTATGGGTGTACCACAGTTTGTTTAAAGATTCACTCTTTGGAGAATATCCAGTTGTTTCCAGTTTGAAGCTAGAAACATTTATGTACAGATTTTTGAGGAACATAAGTATTCATTTATTTGGGACAAATGCCTGAGTGTGCAACTTCTGGGCTGTATGATTGTTGCATGTTTATATATAGTTGTTTATGATAATTATTATGTTTAGTTTTCTAAGAAACTGACAAATTGTTTTCCAGAGTAGACTTACCATTTTATATTGCTACTAGTAATATATGAGTAGTCCAATTTCTCTATATCCTCACTAGCATTTGGTATTTCTGCTATTTCTTGTTTTAGTCATTTAGATAAGTATGTAGTGATAACCCCTTGTGGTTTTAATTTTCATTTTCTTAATGGGGAATGATGTGGAAAATTTTTCATGTGCTTATTTGCCATCGGTATAGCCTTTTCAGTGAAATACCTGTTTATGTCTTTTGCCCATTTTCTAATTAGATTGCTCATTTTGGAGACAATGAAAAATGATTTCTTGAGTTTCAAGAGCTCTTTATATGCTCTAGATACTGGTCCTTTGTAGGATATGTGGTTGCAGTCCTTCTTTCTTTCTATAGCTAAACTATTTGGGTTTATGCTGAGCAGATAACTGTCTAGCTAGGGACTACTCTTCTTAACTTTCCTTGCAGCTGAGTATAGCCATGTGGCAAATTTCAGGCCAAGGAGATGAGAGTAGAAATGATACATGCAAAGTCTGATCATGTCTAATGAAAACAAAGGCCACTTATTCTGAACATCTGTCCTCTACCCATTCTGGGAACATAGACCTTGCAGCCACCCAGAGTCAACCAGGCAGATGGGGATACTTCCTTAGAGTAGGGGTCAGCTGGGGCCGGGCGCGGTGGCTCATGCCTGTAATCCCAGCACTTTGGGAGGCCGAGGCGGGCGGATCACGAGGTCAGGAGATCGAGACCATGGTGAAACCCCGTCTCTACTAAAAATACAAAAAAAAAATTAGCCGGGCGTGGTGGCGGGCGCCTGTAGTCCCAGCTACTCGGAGAGGCTGAGGCAGGAGAATGCCGTGAACCCAGGAGGTGGAGCTTGCAGTGAGCCGAGATCGTGCCACTGCACTCCAGCCTGGGCAACAGAGCGAGACTCTGTCTCGAAAAAAAAAAAAAAAAAAAAAAAAAAAAAGAGTAGGGGTCAGCTGTTAGTAAGTAGTAAAATATTAAATACTTTAGGCTTGTGGGCCATATGGTCTCTGTAGAAATTAGTTAACTTTTACATTTAGAAGTTTCATTGTGTCATTTTAGCACAAAAGCAGCCTTGAGCAATACATAAACAAATGAGCATGGCAGTGTTTATATACATCTTTATTTACCAAAACAGGTGGTCCACTCATGGGATATAGTTTGCTAACCTCCTAAGGCAAAGCCACAAGATAACAAGAGCTGCATTCCTGAATGGTTACATGGAGTGGAGCTATTCCATCAGCCTGGATAGCTACTCTCCAGGCTAATTCATGAAAAAGAAATTAACTTCTGTTTTTGTAAGTCACTTTATTTTATAGGCTCTTTGTTGTAGCAGCTCAGCCTGTGCCTATATAGTATAAAAATTGGCATTTACTGGGTACTCACTGTGCCCACTGTGAAAAGATGATTCAAAGGTAAATTTTATATGCCCCCTGCCCAGATAGAGCTTGCAGTTGACTCTGAGAGAAAGGTCCCAGTACAGTGAGATGGAGCTGTAACCAAGCTATAAAGAAAGAGAAGGAAAGAAACACTTTACTGTGTGCCTAATATATGGCAGGCATTTTATTGTTATATCTCTGAAGGCTCAGGGAAGTCTATGAAGTATGTTATTATATTCCCATTTTGGAAATTTTAAAAACCCATGAGTCTCTGTAAAGTTATTTAAAAACCCATGAGTCTCTGTAAAGTTATTTAACTTTCCCAGTGGCATAGGTAAATTTGAACCCTTGAAAAGTATTAACCAAGGATTTATTCATTGCTGACATTCAGAGCCTGACCTGAGTCCTCTCTCTCTGGAGCACAGTGGGCCCTTTGCTTCCTCCCGCAGTCCTCCCTGCTGGGTAGCGCCTCCATCACCATAGTCAACCCAAGAAAGCTCAACAAGCACTTGCCAAGCAGCTTCTATCTGCCCAAATCCAAAAGCAGGTCCAGAAAGGCCAGAGGAATGAAGGAAAGGATTGAACCTTTAAAAGAACATAGCTTTAGACAATGTGGTTTAAAAATCCCCTGATCTTTTTGTGTCTTGGGATTGACCAACCACAAAGGACCCCACTGCTCTTGTATAATATATTCTGAAATAAGACCAGTTTTCTCAAGACTTTCATAAGACTTGTGATGATCCCTCGATTACTTGCCTATATAAAATTTCAAGTCCCCTTCGTTTTCCTTGAAGCAATACTCATTAATGAACTTTCTCCCTATTGGAATAACCTGAATAAAATAATCTCCTTCACTGTCTGGTGCTTTTTATGTTACGTAACTTTCATGATGAATTAAATAGGATTAGACTTCACCTTTGAATCCTCATTTACTCCATCTAGATAGTGAAGCTTCTCAGAGCCCTGTTTGTTCCCTCCTTACTTATGACTTGGGGACCAAATGGTGGGCCCAACTCCTGGTCCTGTGCTCTGGACCTCGGTCTTTTGGTAGCACAGTAAGTATCTGATTCTTTTCAAGTACTTGATTTCTGGTACTGGCTTCTCTTGGCTTTATGGTCTGACAAATCGGTATTCTCTGTAAACAGATTAATGTAAATATAATAGGTGTAATGTAATGTAAACAGATCTTTTCTCTGTTGGATAAAAGATGACAAAGAATATGGTTTGTTAGTCTTTTCTGTTTGTCTGTTTTTCTGTTTTCAATTCAAATCAATTAAAAACTTGTATCCACTGGGAGGAGAACAGGTCTTTGATAAAAACTGGTAAGGTCTGCATTTTTGCATATGTGTTTGACCTATGACTAATATTTTAGACTGAAGCTATAAGTTTTCTCTGTGCGTGTGTGTCTGTATAAGTCTGGAAGTGTGTGATATTTTCCTACATCTGGATGCTATCACCAAATTAGATGATAAAATCCTTAAAGGAGTTCTATTCTCATTGACTTAGAGGTAAATAAGTGCTTATATAAATTTAATATTCCTAGAATTTCCAGAAATTAAGGAAATTAAAGCTTAAATAGTTTCAATGTGGAAAAAAGAGGTATTGCTATATTAACTAGCTCAGAAATGTTCTGTGAGTTCCAGTTCACATAATTCAAGTAAATATTTGGCAAACAAAACTGATCTAATAATTTTGGTTCAATAAAAATAGCTATACTTTCTCTGAGTTATTAGTATTAAGTATAACGGAAGCACACACTTTTATTCTACTTGGGGGTAGTCTCTCTAAACTTATTATAGGTTCACTGATCAAATAAGCTATCATTAGTTTGACTTAATGTTTAAGATTATGAAAAATGTAAGCTTGTATTTAACCAAATAGAATCCTTATTCTGAAGACTTTATTTCAACAGTAATTATGTTTTGCATTATGTTATCTTGAAAATAATTCCCAAGGTCTTTAGGTAAATTAAAATCTTGAATTTCTGCTAAATTGAATTAGACATCATTTCTGAATAAGATTATTTTAATATTAATTATTAACCATAATTTTAAGTTTATATATGTTTGCCTCTAATTTTTCTATGCTGCAGAGATGCTATGTATTTTGGGTGTGTTAATGAATGTTTTCACTTTTGCCATTTTAAGACATTATATTATAAGAGATGTGTATGGTTACAGAAAGTGTGAGCTCTGCTAACCTGCTGCAAAGTGCTGGTGTGTGACAGACAGTTCACAGTTACCTACCTCCTAATTTTCTCTGTGGAATAGAGGTTACTGCGGTTAAAAGTTATTATCAATATATATGGATGAGATTCCACTAGGAGCAATAGTGGCAAATGAATAACTATATATACAAGACAGGCAGGATATGTTTTTTGTTAATGAAAACAGATAGTAGTTTTGTCTTAAACTAAAATGACTACTTGTTGCAGAGTGAGAAAGAGGAAAGAGTAGGACCAAACCTGAATGGATAAAAACACTTATAGAAGGTACATGGAAAAAAAATTTCATCTATTGTTGTCGCAGCTAGCTAAGATTTGACGGGTTTGTTTATAAGATTTCAGAAAGAGCTTCAGTATTCTATATTATGCTGATGCAACGCAAAAATTTGTTTTTAATCTTTGTTAAAGTGACAAAATTTCCTTGGATCATTGGTCTGCTCATAATGTAAGGTTATAAAATGTTATTCTTTACCTTCTGTGTAATCTGCCTAGATAGCAAAGATTCTGTGTCTTAACAGAATAAGCTTTTATGGTTTATGTTGATTTTATTATATCCTTGATGATTTAAGAAAACAAAGGTTTCTCATTTAGAAAAGAGCTAAGATTCTTTACAATCATGCTACCTTCTAGATTTATTTTTAAATGTTTTATTGTCACTATGAAATGAGAAGTAAAATATCTCTCAGATACCCATGATTCAATTCCTATCTTAGTTGTTCAAATCTCCTAACAACTTTTGATTTTTGCCTTTACAAAATTGATTCCTAAGTGATGTCTTTTGCACCTAGATGTGTTTTTGAGATTTCCTAGAGGGACCCTAGAAAATCACAAAGGATTTGTTCTTTTACCTTATAAAAAGAGAGAAACTAGAAATAATGAGGTTGTGATATGTTACCACTGATGAATTTCAAAGTATTGTCAAGTCAGAAGGGATGCAGATGCTTAACCTTTTCTAGGATAAATCTGTGTAGGTAAATTATTAATACAAATATTTCAGAATCATATGCTGTATGGGTAGTTCCTGGATATTTGTCAGTTCTCTTGCTGTCTATGATATAGTCCTGGTGCTGCTTTGCCTGATATCAAACAACAACAGTATAGTCATAATTCAGTTATTTTTAAAGATGTGAACTGCATTGCAATTTACTTGTTTAAATTGAATCTAACATCATTTAGGCTCATGGTTTTCAAGTGGATTTTTTTTAATCTATGAAGTTTTATTAATATCATTTACCTGTGGAGTTTTATTTGATCTACAGATGTTTAAGACCTATTGTAGGCTTGCAGAATCTCTTCACTTGGTATTTCTGATATATTCTTGATATTTTTAAGCTATATACCTGGTATCTTCATGGTATATTATATCTCAGGATTACAGTAAATCTGAAGATTTTTTTGGTAAAGATAATGTTCATCCATTTTTATAAATTAGATATAATATCCACTTTTCTTTGAAAATAGGGTTAATCATTATATTCATAGATATTTTGTCTAAACTTTTTTTTGGATTGACTTTATCTTGTTTTACACAGACACAAATTCCCTTTGCAGTTGCATTATTCTTGTAGAAACTCTCATAGGATCTCTCATCTTTAAAAATTGCAGGTAAATAATAGATGTGCCAGCTCTGTCTTGTCTGGTACAGATTTAACTGGTTTTCTTCTTAACCCCTGGACAAAACTGGACTGATCTGTCACCTTGACCATATTGTCTATTTTTCCTAATTTTTTTTTGTTTTTGTTTTGAGACAGAGTCTCGCTCTGTCGCCCAGGCTGGAGTGCAGTGGCGTGATCTCGGCTCACTGCAAGCTCCGCCTCCCGGGTTCACGCCATTCTCCTGCCTCAGCCTCCCGAGTAGCTGGGACTACAGGCGCCCGCCACCATGCCCTGCTTATTTTTGTATTTTTAGTAGAGACGGGCTTTCACCGTGGTCTCGATCTCCTGACCTCGTGATCTGCCCGCCTCAGCCTCCCGAAGTGCTGGGATTACAGACATGAGCCACCATTCCCGGCCTCCATTTTTACCAAATTTTTAACCCTTTCAATTTTCTTCAATACCTGGCTGCGATCCTCCAAACTATTTCAATTTTTCTCCCTCCCACCTGGCTCAGCATCACTGGGAACTAAAAACCTGACTTACCGGATCTCTATCATTACTTTAGGTTACCTTAAAGCTGGCTCTTTTCCCTAGGATCTGAAGAAATCTTGCAAGCTGAAGTCTGACAGTTTGGTGCAAACCTCGGAGGGCTCACCACTTCAGCAGAACATGCATAAGCCAGAGTTCTCTCTAGACAAATTGTATCCGGACAAATAAGAAAGTCCAGTGATATGCTTAGTCCATATATACCCTTTTATAAGAGGGAACCAAGACAATGGATGATGTCACCAAGAGCATTGACATCCAAGCTTTGGAGCTTGAAGAAATTCAAAAGAGTGATGCTCGATAACTGAGAGAGTTTCCTCCACAAACGTCTTGGACTCATTGGACTCATTAACCTTCAGATTCAACTCCCAGCTCTTTCCTTCAATACCAGTTTCCATATTAATGCTTCCCTTTTTCATTTTAGGCACTCCCCTTTCAAGAAGCCTGATCTCCAGACCCTAAAACAACTGATCTTTGCCATTGACTCTCCACAGATGGTTCAGGTGGTTTTACAGGAACAACACTAACAAAGTCCTCTGGAGACCCTTTCTTGGATCCCGCTCCACCTTCTCAGGAGGTTTATGATCACCTCGGAGTTGTTCAGCAATGAGTGACATTTGCCTTGAACAAAAAGGGGACTGACAATGTTGAACTTTTCCTGAGTTTTGTGCTCCCTGAAAGTTGCAACAATTATGAAATCCCCCACCCCACTCCTTTGTGTCCCAGGAGGCTAACTACAGAGGACCACCCTGCCCTTGCATATTCCAAGACAGACTCATCTCCATCCTTGCTCATGACTCCTGTAGGACTCGCAGATGGCTCCCTTAGTGACCTGCTTGCATAAAACTCTCGGTCCCCTTCCTTTCCTTTGAGAAGTTCTCATTAACGATCATTCTCCTTATAATAGCCTGAATAAAATCATACATTTAATGTCTGGTGCATGTTATCTTTCCTCTCATTTTTATGGCTGAGTCTTCTCACTTTTTTCCTCTCCGAGCCTTGGTTTCCTCATCTTATAAAGACTATTACTTCCACCTTTAAGTGGTGTAAGAATTAAATGAGATAATGATGGGAAAGAACCAACTTAGGCTAATACTAAGTGCTCAATAAATATTATTCTCTCTCCTTAGAGGAAAACAACCTTAAGGTGATGGGAGTGGGAACTAGTTTAAAGAGAAGGGATACATCAGTGTAACTTTGTCTCCAAAAATGGGAAAAAAATTGAGAGCAGGTGCCCTGACAATGAAGTAAACGGCACGGGGCAGGATGGTCATTTCATATGGGGCAGAAAACTGTGTCTCCAATGCACCCCCTGCTTTCCTCTGGGGAGGTCCTGGAGGCTCTCTTGCAGGTGAGAGTGCCAAATGTATTGACTCTGTTCAGATCTTGGGTCAGAACAACACAGGCCTGGGGACAGGTTAAAAGTGAAATTTCTCACAGTGCTGTAAAAGGTTTTCTGTAATTCTCCAGCTCTTTCTGAAGCCTCCTCGAGGGCAGCTGGCAGGAACTGTGTTTCTAAACATACTTCAAAACCACTGGAAAAATGAAAAGCTAAAGAAACGATGAACACTACATGGAAGTTTACAAGTGAAAGAACAAAGTCACCACTTAACAATTCAATTGGAAAGTCAAATTGCAGCAGTTAGCATTCATGAAATACTAGTTTTAGATACACAAATGCAAAGTAATCAGAAAAACATTTGCTCCTGAAAAGTGATTGCTGTGGTGCTTTGCACTAAGCTGTAATCACCCTGAATGTAAAATGAGCAAATTCTCAAGATCTGGAGATTTTAACCTCTGAGAAAGTAAGACTGTGTTTGGGGACTTTGACAAAATTTGGCTTAGCCAATTTGCTGCCTTCTCTAACGTACCACTCTGCTCTCCTGTGATGTGCATTTTTTTCATATTTGCAATTCTTTTCTCCCTGCCATCACCTTTTAAAATTTAATTCTGACCCCTATCAGGACGTAATTATTCAGAATGCACAGTAGGCACAGTGCCTAGGGCCCACAAAGCTTTTTAATTTCTTTTAAAATCAGAAGAAGAAGAAAATTGGTTAATGGGTACAAAAATACAGTTAAATAGAAGGAATTAGTTCTACTGTTAAGTAGCCTAGTAAGGTGACTATAGTTATCAATAATTTGTTGTATATTTCAAAATAGCTAGAGGAGAAGATTTGGAATGTGCTCAACACAAAAAAAGATAAATATTTGAGGTGACAGATATGCTAGTTATCCTGCTTTAATCATTATACATTGTATGTATGTATTGAAATATCACATGTGCCCCATAAATATGTAAAATTATTATGCATCAATAAAAACACAAAAAAACTCAAAAGCAGCAAAAGAATTGTGACATCATGTACAGGGGAACAATTTTAAAAAAGAAAAAAATAAATGTTTAGGTCAAAAAGTGTAATATACAATATTAATAATCTTTATATGAACACATTAAATATAATTTAAGATATTTTCCATGGAGGAAGCAGCCCATGAAAGCCAATGGTCCTGGGGTCCAGCACCATCATAGTGCAGCCCTGAGCCGCCAGATTTGTTTGCAAATCTTTTTAAATGCTTAGGGACACAGAAACTAAAGGGTTATACTTATTTTGTCCTTTGGTGAAGCCAGCCCAAGGCCAGCTTCCTAGGCCACCAGCCTCTGGGTTTGGGACACCTGCCATTTAGAAGCAGCATCATGCACTTGTGGACTTCAGAAGGGTTTCTCTGCTAGCTCCATGTGAGGGCTTTTGACCCAGCAACCTCATTCCAAGGCTATTGGAAACTGGCAACTTGCTGGTGGTGGTGACCCCTGGACACCCTGATTTAGATATTATAGAGAGACCAGAGTTATGACTGAACTACAAAACAAAAATCAAGACATGTCCTCTGCCATGGGATTTTCTCCCTCCATTTCCATGGATATAAATTTTAAAATTAATGTAATACAAATATTAAAAGACATTGAATCATATAATTAACTAATGGCTTTATGACAATAATAAAATGATATGAAAATTAATACCAAAACTGGCAAGTAGAGCCTATCTCGTAATCCAATGTTTGAATATTTATTACCTAAGTGGCCCAGAAGGTCTAGGACCCTGACACACAGTAGGTATCAATCTTCTTTCCTTGTGAGAGCAGTGCCAGATATTGTACAGAGAGCCCTGTTTCTCTTCCCTATGCTTTTTCGAGGAGCACATTTACCCTTTCCCAATAACAATGACTACCATTTTTGGGTTCCTATTATGTGTCATACTCTTTTCATATATTCAAACTTGACCATCACAAAAACTCTGCGGGGTAGATACTAAAATTCTCATTCATAGACCAGAAAAATTGCATAATTTGTCAATGACATGGAACTAGAAGTGCTGCAGCAAATTCTAATTCTGCTTGCCTGACTGGAAGGGCCTTGGATCTCAGATGTTTACCAGTAGCTGCAAATCACTGGGATATTCTGCATTCTGAATGGAAATGAGCATTCCAGAGAGTGGAGGCATGAGTCTTGAGTGTGGTTCTCCTGCTGTCCCCTCACTGAGAAGGCTGATCAAAGCCCTCTCCTTTACAAATGGCTCCCTCAGGCCTTCTGCAACCTTTTTCTCAGGTCAAGTCCATCCTGGCCTCCAAGGTTTGGTTCCTATGGCTTTCTTGCCTCAAGTGCCCTTTCCAGGCCTCTCTCTTCAGCTTCTGAGTCCAGCTCAAACCCCCACCACTTCCCAGACAGTCTGCCATGATGACCCCAGCCCACACTGGCTTTTCCCTTTTCCAAATCCTTGCTATACTTTTGGCGGTGGAAGACTATGCTTTGTATCATGCAGGAAGGAAGATCAAATCCATGTCATCTGAGGTTCCAGTTCTCAGACACAGATTCACACAGTGAGATCCAAACAAATTTCTGGTCATCATTCTCCCATTTTTGACACCTGAACTGAAGCCAGATTTCCACCCCTGAGGGGGCCTATAGATATTTATCAGCCGATAGTCCCACCATCCTGAGAAACAATGGAGCTGTTCTCAAGAGATCTTGTTTCCTTTTTTCTCTCTAGGTTTCAAGGACATAGAAGAGCTCCTTTTGAAAACTATGTTGCAGCCTGGAGGAGAAAGGTGGTACACTTGGTACAGGCCGGTTGGTCCCTTGAACTTCTCCTACAGACTCTTCCTGGCAGAGCCTGAATGTAAGGAAACTGTCAGCCGTCAAAAAAGGCAGTGAAGTCAATTAAAAATCAAGTGTAAACTCATGCCTTCTCTGGTTCTTCTCATGGATGCTATTTACATCTTACCACCTGGACTGTAAACTCCAAGTGGGCAGGGACGGGCCCTACATTTGTTTGGTGTCACAAGCTGCCTCTCTTTCACTTGTCCGTGTTCAATATGTACTTAGTATTTTATTCAATGAATGGAAGGATGAAATTATTTTTATATTTTCTGTAGTACGAACTCAGGAGTACACCTTCTCCTAGGTCTGAAAAGGAGACAGACAAAAAGTGGCTTAAGTAGTAAAACCTATTCCTAGTTGATCTAGTCACGCTAATCCAGAGATGAGCACCCAGTGAAGGCTAAGAAGGTTGGCCACATGGCATTCCTTTGTGCACCTTTGGATTGCTGCCTCCTTGCGCCCGCAAATCTCTGCTCTGCGATAATCGTACTCTCTTTATTGGAGCTGACGGGAGCTCTAAAAAAAAAATGGTTAACCCTCCTGAAGATTAAATTCTCTCATGAAGAAAAAATACTCTGGTGCTAATAACGTGAAAAAAAAAGCAGAGGACATTCTCAGAAATGTTCCCACCTGTTCCCAACCAGGCTGTCTGTTTTTATATGCTTTCAGCCCTCTCCTTCTGATCATTAGTGAGGTTATTAAGATGGACTGATCTCCTCCTGTTCGGGCCTGCATGGAGACTCTGCTACCTTGCAGTAATTTCTGTTCCATGGAGCCCCAAATAAGCTTAGGGCACATAGCAAATTAGATTTCAGGAGACAATGGATCTTAGAAGCAGCAAAACCCAAATAAATGATATTTACTGCCCTTGAGAAAGGACACTGCATTCTTCCTCATATGTAGCCGTGCTTCTTTCAGTCTATTTCAGGGTGGCTTAGTGCAGGGCGAGGGATAAAAAATGGGGTAGGCACTCTTCTATTTAAAGGTGGGGCAGCTTGCTGTGCCATCTCTCAATTACTGAGTTGGCAATTGGCTGGCCACAGGCCTCAGACTTCCCATTTTTCCTCATATCCTCCTGTTCTTCTAGGTCACGTCTCCTCATTTCTGTTGATCCTTGGTGTCAGTAGTCAATGACATTGTATTGCACTCAGAACAGAACGGGCTTAATTTACAGACCCACAGAGCTGACCAACTGGCACATCTCAAGCCTATACAGAACTTAAATCCTTAAGAATCAGAGATTCTTGAATTGTGGCAGTTGGGGAGGGAGGGGTATGGTGGGTAAACATTTCTGAGCCAACCTGCTTAGAACTCAAATCCCATGTCAACTCTCATATAATTTTCCCTCTTTTAAATATTTAGTCATTTTTTTTTGAGTAAATAATATATGAGCATGGTACAAAGGTAACAATGTTCAAAAAGGCTGATGGTAAATGGTAGGACAGTCTCTCATTCTTGCATTTGCCACTTGGTTTCTTTCTCCAAAGGCAATTGCTAGTATAAGGTTCTTGTGTGTCCTGATAGTCATGTACGCTATGCATGTGCAAAAACATGTGTATATGTTTCTTATTGCTTAAAAAACCAAATGTTGGAATTCTGAACTAACTCTTTCACACTCTGGTCTTTTTAGTTTAACAATATACGTGTTGCGTCTTGGAAATTAGTTCATATCAATTCATATTGAGCTGTCTCATTCTTTTAATGGTCATATACAGTAGTATTCAATTATAAGAATATATCCTAATACTTTTTAAAAAGTTCTCATTGATAGCTCTTTACATAGCTTCCAAAGGTTTTTACAATGCTTTAATGAATAAGGTGTACATCATTGACATGTGTGCTATCATATATGTAGAATAAAGTACCATAATTAGAAATTGCTGAGTCAAAGGATCTATGTCTTTATAATTTTGATAGATATTGCCAAGTTGCTTTTAATAGAGATTTTACCAATTTACATTACCACCAGCTATGCAAGAGGAATGTCTGTCTCTTTACATTGTTGCCAACATAGTATGTTTCCAAATACTTTGATCTTACATTGTCTAATTGATTTAAAAAGAGATAACATAGATTTAATTTTCATTTGTTTTATGAATGAGGTCAAACATACTTTTATTTTTAAGAGACACTTGTAATTCACTTTCTGTTTACGTTCTTTGTTCTTTTTAAAAACTGGGTTATTGACTTTTTGTGATTGTAAGAGCTCCACAGATATTGGCCTTCTAGCTGTGATTTTAATTGGACTTTTATTTTTTAACCAGTTTGTCAATTGCTTCTGACTTTTTAAGTGATATTTTCCCCCAGTATTTAAAAAAAATTATGTGGAATTTGTCAATCTTCTAAAAAATGTCTTCTTGCTTTTTTTCCCCCTTAGGAAAGATTTTTCTACATCATTCTATCTTTTAAATTTTAGTCAATGGCTTGGATATCATTTAGTTTTATTATTATTCTGTTCCAAATTATTAATTTCTGCTTTCATTTATGTTTTCTTTCTTATGCTTTATAGCTTTAGAGTTCTTTCCTTACCTTCTGGAGTTGCTTTATTTTTATTCTTTCATATTTATTAGTGCAAGTTTAAGTATATTTTGTTATTATTAAAATATATAAGCATCATTTTTCTGTTTATTAATTATACATTTTCTTCTGAACACATCACACAGATTTTGACAACGCTTTGATCATTGTTACTTTGTTGGTAAAATACGCTTTCACTTTCCCTCTTTGAACTAAGCGTTGCATAAGAAAAAGACCTTTTTTCTAATTTTGCTAATAGATTTCTAGTTTTATCACATTGTAATTAGAGGATGTTGACTATACTGTTCACATTTTGGAACATATTGAGACTTTCTTTGGACCTAATAAATGGTCAACATTTGTAAATATTTCTTGAGTTTCTTGGGATGTTGAAAAACCATAGTCTTAGTATGTCCGGAATTGGTGGGTTCTTGGTCTCACTGACTTCAAGAATGAAGCTGCAGACCCTCGCAGTGATTGTTACAGTTCTTAAAGGTGGCGTGTCTGGAGTTTGTTCCTTCTGATGTTCGGATGTGTTCAGAGTTTCTTCCTTCTGGTGGGTTCGTGGTCTCGCTGGCTCAGGAGTGAAGCTGCAGATCTTCGCCGTGAGTGTTACAGCTCCTAAAGGTAGTAGGGACCCAAGGAGTGAGCAGCAGCAAGATTTATTGCAAATACCAAAACAACAAAGCTACCTCTTTACGCAAGGGGACCCCAGCGGATTGCCACTGCCGGCTCCGCAGCCTGCTTTTATTCCCTTATCTGGCCCCACCTACATCCTGCTGATTGGTACATTTTACAGAAAGCCGATTGGTCCATTTTACAGAGAGCTGATTGGTCCGTTTTGACAGGGTGCTGATTGGTGCGTTTACAATCCCTGAGCTAGACACAAAAGTTCTCCATGTCCCCACTAGATTAGCTAGATACAGAGTGTCCACACAAAGGTTCTCCAGGTCCCCACCAAAGTAGCTAGATACAGAGTGTCAATTGGTGCATTCACAAACCCTGAGCTAGACACAGGGTGCTGATTGGTGTGTTTACAAACCTCGAGCTAGATACAGAGTGCCGATTGGTGTATTTACAATCCCTTAGCTAGACAGAAAGATTCTCCAAGTACCCACCAGACTCAGGAGCCCAGCTGGCTTCACCCAGTGGACCCCACACCAGGGCCGCAGGTGGAGCTGCCTGCCAGTCCCGCACTGTGCACCTGCACTCCTCAGCCCTTGGGCGGTGGATGGGACTGGACGCCCTGGAGCAGGGAGCGGCGTGCTCGTCAGGAGGCTTGGGCCAAGCAGGAGTGGGGGGGGCGGGGGTTGAAGCCGGCGGGGTGCCCAGTGGGGGAGGCTCAGGCATGGCAGGCTGCAGGTCCCCAGCCCTGACCTGCGGGGAGGCAGCTAAGGCCCGGCGAGAAATCCAGCACAGCAGCTGCTGGCCCAGGTGCTAAGGCCCTCACTGCCCGGGGCTCGCAGGCCGGCCAGTGGCTCCGAGTGCGGCCCGCCAAGCCTGCGCCCACCTGGAACTCGCGCTGACCCACAAGCGCCGCGTGCAGCCCCGGTTCCCGCCGGTGCCTCTCCCTCCACACCTCCCCGCAAGCTGAGGGAGCCGACTCCAGCCTCGGCCAGCCCAGGATGGGGCTCCCACAGTGCAGCGGCGGGCTGAAGGGCTCCTCAAGCACGGCCAGAGTGGGTGCCAAGGCTGAGGAGGCGCCGAGAGTGAGCGAGGGCTGTAAGGGCTGCCAGCAGGCTGTCACCTCTCATCAGTTTTCATGGAGTAGAGTTATGTTTTAGAATTATGTATTATATTTGAGTTTAACATTTGATAGATTATAGATAGATAGATAGATAGATAGATAGATAGATAGATAGATAGATAGTATTGGTCAGAGTTCCCCAGAGAAATAACCAATAGGATGTGTATACATATAATATAGAGAGAAAGATTTACTTTAAATAATTGGCTCATGTGGGCCGGTCGCAGTGGCTCATGCCTGTAATCCCAGCACTTTGGGAGGCCGAGACAGGGGGATCACGAGGTCAGGAGATGAGACCATCCTGGCTAACACGGTGAAACCCTGTCTTTACTAAAAATATAAAAAAATTAGCCGGGTGTGGTGGCGGGCACCTGTAGTCCCAGCTACTCGGGAGGCTGAGGCAAGAGAGTGGCGTGAACCCGGGAGGTGGGGCTTGCAGTGAGCCGAGGTCGTGCCACTGCACTCCAGCCTAGGTGACTGAGCTAGACTCCGTCTCAAAAAAAAAAAAAAAAAAATTGGTTCATTTGATTGTGGAGAGTAGGCTTGTAGGCTGGAGACCCATAGAAGAGTTGCAGTTGAGTCCAAAGGCAGTCTGCTGGCAGAATTTCTTCTTGTCTAGAGGAGGTCAGTCTTTTTCTCTGTTAAGGCCTTCATTTGATCAGATAAGGCCCAGCCTCATTATGGATAAAGTCCACCAATTTAAATTCAATCTCATCCAAAAAACACCTTCAAAGAAATCTCCAGCATAATGTTTGGCCCAGCCAAGTTATCAGATAAAAATTAACTGTAACAACAATATGTATTGTTATATAAATACATTATACATATAGTATATGTATATTTTTAGTGCCACAAATATTTTGTGCTAGTAATCATTTTTGTGTCTATAATTTTACATACTATACCAATCTTCTATTTGTACAGATAGTCTCTTGATTATCCTCAGTAAGCAAAGAACATCAGCATACTTCTTTTTTCTCTCCTCACTCCTCCTCTTCTATACCATTCAATTTCCATTTGCTATGTAATTTTTTTTAATGTTTAACTTCCTATTTTTCCAATATATTTATATATATATGGTTTGGTTTAGCAGCTTTGAATAGTGCATTTTTATAAGGAAATCAATACTTACATTATTTGCCACCATTCCTCCTCACTTACCCTCCTAAACTTTGTTAGTTATTTCTTATCTACATTGTAAAGATGCATAACATTTCCTTGTGTTCTGTAACTATAATATCCGCAGCTGCTTTAGACTGTCTTAAAGTTGCAGATTCAATGCTCATTACTTTCCTTTGCTGAAGTCTCCCTTAATTTCTTTCTTTTAAACATTTTTTTTTTTTACAATTTAAACCAGTTTATTATATAATGAGAGCTTGTTGGATTGTAGAAACAAAGTTAAACAAGATGTGCCATATCAGAGTATAACATTGAACATATCAACTACAGTGCAAACAAAATTTAATCTGAAAATGCAAATGTTTCGGATTATTAAAGCCACATCTGTTTTTTAAAGCACAATTTAGACTTTTTATCAAAAGGCTATGTATATGGCCTAGGTGCGGTGGCTCACGCCTATAATTCCAGCAATTTGGGAGACTGAGGCGGATGAATTGCTTGAGACCAGGTGTTTGAGACCAGCCTGGGCAACATGGCAAAACCTTGTCTCTACAAAAATACAAAGATTAGCTGGGCATGGTGGTGCAGCGATTTAGGAGACTGAGATGGAAGAGTCAATTGAGCCTGTGACGTCTAGGCTTCAGTGAGCCGTAATCACACCACTGTACGCCAGCCTGGGCAACAGTATTCTTCTCCATTCTAGTCTCCCTTCATTTCTTAATTGGATCATAGAAGATTTTCCTGCTGTCTTATTACTGGTCACATCTTACCCTCAAGGACTTTGGAAACGCTTATAAGTTAACTTTGTTTGTTTGTTTTAATTCATTGCATTAGTCCAATTATCATTTAGCCTGCTCACCATTTAGCCAATTTTTTGTTTTGTCTCTCTTTAGGTGACCCAATCTTTTTGTCTAGCTGGATAAAAAAAATTCTTCACTTTGAAATCTAGTAATTTTACTGGATTTTTTTCTGCTATTGGTCATGGAACAGTTTGTCTTTCAATATGTACAGCCGAAATTTCTTTAATTTCTATAAAGATTTATTTAATTATATTTTAAAATGATGTTTTGGTCCTTTTATTTGAACTATATTCATTTGGGTCACATTATGCATATATACATATATATATATATATATATATATATATATTTTTTTTTTTTTTTTTTTTTTTTTTTTTTTTTTTGAGACAGAGTCTTGCCTTGCTGCCCAGGCAGATCGTGCAGTGGTGCCATCTCAGCTCACTGCAACCTCTGCCTCCCAGGTTCAAGTGATTCTCCTGCCTCAACCTCCTGAGCAGCTAGGATTACAGGCATGCACCACCACGCCCCACTAATTTTTGTATTTTTAGTAGAGAGATGGGGTTTCACCATGTTGGTCAGGCTGGTCTCGAACTCCTGACCTCATGATCCACCTGCCTTGGCCTCCCAAAGTGGTGGGATTATAGGTGTGAGCCATTGCGCCCAGGATGATTTCATTTGTAGAAACTTCCACACTGTTTTATTTGCTTTCTCTTAGTCCTTTGCTTCTTGTTCTTTGTTATGTTTTCTTTTTTTTTTTTTTTTTTACTATACTTTAGGGTTTTAGGGTACATGTGCACAATGTGCAGGTTTGTTACATATGTATCCATGTGCCATGTTGATTTCCTGCACCCATTAACTCGTCATTTAGCATTAGGTGTATCTCCTAATGCTGTCCCTCTCCCCACCACCCCACAACAGTCCCCAGAGTGTGATGTTCCCCTTCCTGTGTCCATGAGTTCTCATTGTTTAATTCCCACCTATGAGTGAGAACATGCGGTGTTTGGTTTTTTGTCCTTGCGATAGTTTACTGAGAATGATGTTTTCCAGTTTCATCCATGTCCCTACAAAGGACACGAACTCATCATTTTTTATGGCTGCATAGTATTCCATGGTGTATATGTGCCACATTTTCTTAATCCAGTCTATTGTTGTTGGACATTTGGGTTGGTTCCAAGTCTTTGCTATTGTGAATAGTGCCGCAATAAACATACGTGTGCATGTGTCTTTATAGCAGCGTGATTTATAGTCCTTTGGGTATATACCCAGTAATGGGATGGCTGGGTCAAATGGTATTTCTAGTTCGAGATCCCTGAGGAATCGCCACACTGACTTCCACAATGGTTGAACTAGTTTACAGTCCCACCAACAGTGTAAAAGTGTTCCTATTTCTCCACATCCTCTCCAGCACCTGTTGCTTCCTGATTTTTTAATGATGGCCATTCTAACTGGTGTGAAATGGTATCTTACTGTGGTTTTGATTTGCATTTCTCTGATGGCCAGTGATGATGAGCATTTCTTCATGTGTTTTTTGGCTGCATAAATGTCTTCTTTTGAGAAGTGTCTGTTCATGTCCTTTGCCCACTTTTTGATGGGGTTGTTTGTTTTTTTCTTGTAAATTTGTTTGAGTTCATTGTTGATTCTGGATATTAGCCCTTTGTCAGATGAGTAGGTTGCAAAAATTTTCTCTCATTGTGTAGGTTGCCTGTTCACTCTGATGGTAGTTTCTTTTGCTGTGCAGAAGCTCTTTAGTTTAATGAGATCCCATTTGTAAATTTTGGCTTTTGTTGCCATTGCTTTTGGTGTTTTAGACATGAAGTCCTTGCCCACGCCTATGTCCTGAATGGTATTGCCTAGGTTTTCTTGTAGGATTTTAATGGTTTTAGGTCTAACATATAAGTATTTAATCCATCTTGAATTAATTTTTGTATAAGGTGTAAGGAAGGGATCCAGTTTCAGCTTTCTACATATGGCTAGCCAGTTTTCCCAGGATTCCAAATAGGGAATCCTTTCCCCATTTCTTGTTTTTGTCAGGTTTGTCAAAGATCAGATAGTTGTAGATGTGTGGCTTTATTTCTGAGGGCTCTGTTCTGTTCCATTGATCTATGTCTCTGTTGTGGTACCAGTACCATGCTGTTTTGGTTACTGTAGCCTTGTAGTATAGTTTAAAGTCAGGTAGCGTGATGCCTCCAGCTTTGTTCTTTTGGCTTAGGATTGACTTGGCGATGCGGGCTCTTTTTTGGTTCCATATGAACTTTAAAGTAGTTTTTTCCAATTCTATGAAGAAAGTCATTGGTAGCTTGATGGGATGGCATTGAATCTATAAATTACCTTGGGCAGTATGGCCATTTTCACGATATTGATTCTTCCAACCCATGAGCATGGAATGTTCTTCCATTTGTTTGTATCCTCTTTTATTTCATTGAGCAGTGGTTTGTAGTTCTCCCTGAAGAGGTCCTTCACATCCCTTGTAAGTTGGATTCCTAGGTATTTTATTCTCTTTGAAGCAATTGTGAATGGGAGTTCACTCATGATTTGGCTCTCTGTTTGTCTGTTATTGGTGTACAAGAATGCTTGTGATTTTTGTACATTAATTTTGTATCCTGAGACTTTGCTGAAGTTGCTAATCAGCTTAAGGAGATTTTGGGCTGAGACAATGGGGTTTTCTAGATATACAATCATGTCATCTGCAAACAGGGACAATTTGACTTCCTCTTTTCCTAATTGAATACCCTTTATTTCCTTCTCCTGCCTGATTGCTCTGGCCAGAACTTCCAGCATTATGTTGAATAGGAGTGGTGAGAGAGGGCATCCCTGTCTTGTGCCAGTTTTCAGAGGGAATGCTTCCAGTTTTTGCCCATTCAGTATGATATTGGCTGTGGGTTTGTCATAGATAGCTCTTATTATTTTGAGATACGTCCCATCAATACCTAATTTATTGAGAGTTTTTAGCATGAAGGGTTGTTGAATTTTGTCAAAGGCCTTTTCTGCATGTATTGAGATAATCATGTGGTTTTTGTCTTTGGTTCTGTTTATATGCTGGATTACATTTATTGATTTGTGTATGTTGAACCAGCCTTGCATCCCAGGGATGAAGCCCACTTGATTATGGTGGACAAGCTTTTTGATGTGCTGCTGGATTCGGTTTGCCAGTGTTTTATTGAGGATTTTTGAATCAATGTTCATCAAGGATATTGGTTTGAAATTCTCTTTTTTGGTTATGTCTCTGCCAGGTTTTGGTATCAGGACGATGCTGGCTTCGTAAAATGTGTTAGGGAGAATTCCCTCTTTTTCTATCGATTGGAATAGTTTCAGAAGGAATGGTACCAGTTCCTCCTTTTACCTCTGGTAGAATTCAGCTGTGAATCCATCAGGTCCTGGACTCTTTTTGGTTGGTAAGCTATTGATTATTGCCACAATTTCAGAACCTGTTATTGGTCTATTCAGAGATTCAACTTCTTCCTGGTTTAGTCTTGGGAGGGTGTATTTGTCGAGGAATTTATCCATTTCTTCTAGATTTTCTAATTTATTTGCATAGAGGTGTTTGCAGTATTCTCTGATGGTAGATTGTATTTCTGTGGGATCGGTGGTGATATCCCCTTTTTCGTTTTTTATTGCATCTATTTGATTCTTCTCTCTTTTCTTCTTTATTAGTCTTGCTAGCGGTCTATCAATTTTGTTGATCTTTTCAAAAAACCAGCTCCTGGATTCATTGATTTTTTGAAGGGTTTTTTGTGTCTCTATTTCCTTCAGTTCTGCTCTGATTTTAGTTATTTCTAGCCTTCTGCTAGCTTTTGAATGTGTTTGCTCTTGCATTTCTAGTTCTTTTAATTGTGATGTTAGGGTGTCAATTTTGGATCTTTCCTGCTTTCTCTTGTGGGCATTTAGTGCTATAAATTTCCCTCTACAAACTGCTTTGAACGTGTCCCAGAGATTCTGGTATGTTGTGTCTTTGTTCTCGTTGGTTTCAAAGAACATCTTTATTTCTGCCTTCATTTCATTATGTACCCAATAGTCATTCAGGAGCAGGTTGTTCAGTTTCCATGTAGTTGAGCGGTTTTGAGTGAGTTTCTTAATCCTGAGTTCTAGTTTGATTGCACTGTGGTCTGAGAGACAGTTTGTTATAATTTCTGTTCTTTTACATTTGCTGAGGAGAGCTTTACTTCCAACTATGTGGTCAATTTTGGAATAGGTGTGGTGTGGTGCTGAAAAAAATGTATATTCTGTTGACTTGGGGTGGAGAGTTCTGTAGATGTCTATTAGGTCCACTTTATGTAGAGCTGAGTTCAATTCCTGGATATCCTTGTTAACTTTCTGTCTCGTTGATCTGTCTAATGTTGATAGTGGGGTGTTAAAATCTCCCATTATTATTGTGTGGGAGTTTAAGTCCCTTTGTAGGTCACTGAGGACTTGCTTTATGAATCTGGGTGCTCCTGTGTTGGGTGCATATATATTTAGGATAGTTAGCTCTTCTTGTTGAATTGATCCCTTTACCATTATGTAATGGCCTTCTTTGTCTCTTTTGATCTTTGTTGGTTTAAAGTCTATTTTATCAGAGACTAGGATTGCAACCCCTGCCTTTTTTTGTTTTCCAGTTGCTTGATAGATCTTCCTCCATCCCTTTATTTTGAGTCTATATGTGTCTCTGCACGTGAGATGCGTTTCCCGAATACAGCACACTGATGGGTCCTGACTCCTTATCCAGTTTGCCAGTCTGTGTCTTTTGATTGGAGCATTTAGCCCATTTACATTTAACGTTAATATTGTTATGTGTGAATCTGATCCTGTCATTATGATGTTAGTTGCTATAGTTTCTTCCTAGCCTCGATGGTCTTTACAATTTGGTGTGTTTTTGCAGTGGCTGGTACCGGTTGTTCCTTTCCATGTTTAGTGCTTCCTTCAGGAGCTCTTTTAGGGCAGGCCTGGTGGTGACAATATCACTCAGCGTTTGCTTGTCTGTAAAGTATTTTATTTCTCCTTCACTTATGAAGCTTAGTTTGGCGGGATAGGAAATTCTGGGTTGAAAATTCTTTTCTTTAAGAATGTTGAATATCAGCCCCCACTCTCTTCTGGCTTGTAGAGTTTCTGCTGAGAGATCAGCTGTTAGTCTGATGGGCTTCCCTTTGTGGGTAACCCGACCTTTCTCTCTGGCTGCCCTTAACATTTTTTCCTTCATTTCCACTTTGGTGAATCTGACAATTATGTGTCTTGGAGTTGCCCTTCTCGAGGAGTATCTTTGTGGCGTTCTCTGTATTTCCTGAATCTGAATGCTGGCCTGCCTTGCTAGATTGGGGAAGTTCTCCTGGATAATATCTTGCAGAGTGTTTTCCAACTTGGTTCCATTCTCCCCATCATTTTCAGGTACACCAATCAGACGTAGGTTTGGTCTTTTCACATAGTCCCAAATTTCTTGGAGGCTTTGTTCATTTCTTTTTATTCTTTTTTCTCTAAACTTCCCTTCTCTCTTCATTTCATTCATTTCATCTTCCATCAGCGATACCCTTTCTTCCAGTTGATCGCATCTGCTACTGAGGCTTCTGCAATCTTCGCGTAGTTCTCGAAACTTGGCTTTCAGCTCCATCAGCTCCTTTAAGCCCTTCTCTCCGTTGGTTTTTCTAGTTATCCATTCTTCTAATTTTTTTTCAAAGTTTTTAACTTCTTTGCTATTGTTTTGAATTTCCTCTCGTAGCTCAGAGTAGTTTGATCGTCTGAAGCCTTCTTCTCTCAACTCGTCAAAGTCATCCTCCATCCAGCTTTGTTCCGTTGCTGGTGAGGAACTGCGTTCCTTTGGAGGAGGAGAGGTGCTCTGTTTTTTAGAGTTTCCAGTTTTTTTGCTCTGTTTTTTCCCCATCTTTGTGGTTTTATCTACTTTTTGTCTTTGATGATGGTGATGTACAGATGGGTTTTTGGTGTGGATATCCTTTCTGTTTGTTAGTTTTCCTTCTACCAGACAGGACCCTCAGCTGCAGGTCTGTTGGAGTTTACTAGAGGTCCACTCCAGACCCTGTTTGGCTGGGTGTCAGCAGCGGTGGCTGCAGAACAGCGGATTTTCGTGAGACCACAAATTCAGCTGTCTGATAGTTCCTCTGAAAGTTTTGTCTCAGAGGAGTACCCGGCTGAATGAGGTGTCAGTCTGTCCCTGCTGGGGGGGTGCCTCCCAGTTAGGCTTCTCAGGGGTGAGGGACCCACTTTAGGAGGCAATCTGTCCGTTCTCAGATCTCCAGCTGCGTGCTGGGAGAACCACTACTCTTTTCAAAGCTGTCAGTCAGACAGGGACATTTAAGTCTGTGGAGGTTCTTGCTGAGTTTTTGTTTGTCTGTGCCCTGCCCCCAGAGGTGGAGCCTACAGAGGCAGGCAGGCCTCCTTGAGCTGTGGTGGGCTCCACCCAGTTCGAGCTTCCTGGCTGCTTTGTTTAGCTAAGCAAGCCTGGGCAATGGCGGGCGCCCCTCCCCCAGCCTTGCTGCCGCCTTGCAGCTTTATCTCAGCCTGCTGTGCTAGCAATCAGCGAGACTCCGTGGGCATAGGACCCTCCGAGCCAGGTGCGGGACACAATCTCCTAGTGTGCCGTTTTCCAGTCCCGTTGGAAAAGCGCAGTATTAGGATGGGACTGACCCGATATTCCAGGTGCCGTCTGTTTCCCCTTTCTTTGACTAGGAAAGGGAACTCCCTTACCCCTTGCGCTTCCCGAGTGAGGCAATGCCTCGCCCTGCTTCGGCTCGCGCACAGTGCGCTTCACCGACTGTCCTGCACCCACTGTTAGGCACTCCCTAGTGAGATGAAACCGGTACCTCAAGCAGAAATGCAGAAATCACCCGTCTTCTGTGTCACTGGGGTTGGGAGCTGGAGACTGGAGCTGTTCCTATTCGGCCATCTTGGCTCCTCCCCCCCTTTGTTATGTTTTCAAAAGAGTTTCTTTGCATTTATGGTGCTATCAATTTGCTTTTCAGTTTTTTGATCATTTTCACGTTTTTTTCCCCACCTCATATTTCAACTTCCATTGTCTTGCCACTTCTTCCCTGAGGCCTTTAATCTCTGCCCTGAAGACGTGTTTTGAAGGAAATGGTTACTCCATTATTGTTATTGATTGATTGATTGATTGATTGAGATGGAGTTTCGCTCTTGTTGCCCAGGCTGGAATTCAATAGTGCAATCCCAGCTCACTGTTACCTCCAACTCCTGAGTTCAAGAATTCTCCTGCCTCAGCCTCCCGAGTGGCTGGGATTACAGGCATGCGCCAACATGCCCAGCTAATTTTGTATTTTTAGTAGAGATGGGGGTTTCACCATGTTGACCAGGCTGATCTTGAACTCCTGACCTCAAGTGATCCACCTGCCTCGGCCTCCCAAAGTGCTGAGATTGCAGGCGTGAGCCACTGTACCCGGCCCATTATTATTTTTAAATTGTGACATGGTTGTTAAAATTTTCATCTGCCCTGTTGCAACAGTTTTCTTATGCACGCATTTTCAAGTTGCTTTGCTTTTCCTGTTGCTTTTACCCTTTCTTCTTGTAATGCCTTTATTGGTCTTATATGTATTCCTTTAAGTTAATAATCACGTGTGAATTAGGCGAATTGTTTCTGGGTAAGCTACGTGCAGGAAATTTGTGTCTGGGAGGTGCCAGAGCCCTGTGCCAGCCCAGTGGGAATCTTCCTTATGATGGGATTGTGTAAGTGTGTGTTCCTCTCGTCTTCATTCCTCCCCAGCCAAACTAGATTGGCACAGCAGAATATTCCCAATATAGAGTCTCTTTCTTTCTTCCTGTCATCCTGACAGACTGCTTCTTGCAAACATGGTTTGTTTGTGATTCTTCATTCACTGCCACCTTCCTAGCTTTTCAAGACTTCATACCAAAAAGGGTCAATGGAAAATTCTACTTGCAAACTGTGGTTTTGTACCTTGGGGTATGCTCATGTTTTGAGAACTCCTATCTGCTAGCTTTGTCTAATTTCTATAGCCATGAGCATCTCTTCCTGGCCCTTTATGCACCCCTGTGAGATTTTTCTATTATTTGCGAACTTTTTATATTGAGGTTCAGGATTACAGATGTATCCTATTTCATTAAACAGGAGAAATTTGCTTTCTTGTCTGATATTTCAAGGTTTCTTAAGAGAGGGGACCACCATTTCTGCCTCTGCATCAAACCAGAAGTCTGTTCTTCATACCATAGACTTGTATGAATTGGACTTCAGAAGGAGCGGCCCTAGTCAAACTCTGGGATCATCCCCAGTTATCCTTGTCTTCTAATACTCATATCTGTGGCATCTGTCTTTTTGAGTGTGACAAGGCCTATGATTTGGTTTCTACCAAGAGAACATGGCAAAGGTGATGGGATGCTATTTTCAGGATTATGTGACATAAAGCTGTCAACTTTCATTTTAGAAGACCCTAGATGCATTTGTGGGAGCTAGAAGTGATGTAGTGAATGGCCATGTGTCAAGGACCTGAGGATGGCTTCTAGCTAAAAATGATCTAGGAACTGAGGGTAGCCTCAGGCCAACAGTCAGTGAGAAACTGAGACCTTCATTCTGATTTCTTGTAAGGATCTGAATCCTGCCAACAATCAAGTATACTTAGAAATGAGTCTTTTCCCAATAAAGCTTTCAGATGAGATCACAGCCCTGGAGTAAATCTTAATCGCAGCCTTGCAGAGACCCAGCCAGTCTGTATCTGGATTCCTGACCCACAGAAACTATGAGATAAAAATGAGTGTTGTTTTAGCTGCCAAGTTTGTGGTAATATCACACATCAGTAGATAACTAATATATCGTGCTAGGGCTATGTTGGAAACTGACTGTAGCCAGCAGTTCTATAGGTTCTAGAAGGACACCACCATATCTGCCCTCATCAGGTTTATCTTTTAGTATTGAAGAATATGAAAATTTTGCAATTGAATAGATGTGTGTTCAAATACCAAGCCCAGCTTGGGTTAGGTTGTTGTCAGGTCAGTTAGAAACTATGTGGCCCTAGGATGAGTTGCTTAGTCTATCTGGACTTCAAATCCCTCACTTTAAAAATACAAGTGTTAAATGAACTCACATCGTAGTATTAAGACAGAGGCTTACATGAGATAAATAGAATGCTTTACGTAGTCCTTGGCAGAAAGTAAACGTTCAATGAGAATCAGTCTTGCTGTTCAAGAAATGCTGTGAGGTGTTAGTTCCTGGTGACTGCAGACCCACCAGCAGATTCCAGGGTTTGATTCTTCTCAGGACTCTGGACTTGGAGTCAGAAGTCCTCTGTTTAGATCCTCAAGTCATTCCATCTCTTGGAGTCTGTTTCCCTAACTCAAATTGATGGTGTTTGTACTGTTTATATCATAAGGGCCCAGGGAAATAGACTTATCTCAAATGTTTTGTGAGCATAAATAGGCTACCCAAATATACACATTATTAGTGTTAATAAAAATACTACATTATAAAATGGTAATTAAAATCTTGAAAGGGGCCTTTACAATGGATATCTATGGCATCTGTGGCTGAAAGCTTGGGCTCCAGAGCTGGATTGTCTGTCTACATTGTAAGTGTTCAGTACATATGAACCAAAATCATTATTCTCTCATTCCTACTTTATCATTAGGAAGCAGAAGATGTCAGTCTTGGTTACTATTAAATTTCCTGCATTTCTACATTTTTGGTGGGAGAATGAAGTTCACTTTTTGGTCCAATTTGGCTGTCGGGCATTTCCTGTTTGTTTGTCTGCAAGGATTCCACAATAACTGACGAAGAGGAGGACTAATTTTGACCATATCAAGTACAATAAAGGATATCAAGAAACTGCTTAAATTCAATTTGATTTAGTCAGATTTCTTGAAGTAAATGATGACCAAAAAAGCAGTTAAAATTGGTATGGGGAAGAAGTTACAAAGATAAATGCTCATTGAGTCTAAAAAATAAACGTTCATTGTCTTAGGACAAAATGGTATAAATTTCCCCAAATATTTCTATTACATGAATGGAATCCCTCTACTGAAAGTGATTGGGTAACACATAATATTTTACTTCATTGAAAACAGGTTCCCTTTAGAAGATAATTTCCTCATTATCCTCAGAGGCTCTGGAATCTGCTACTAGATTCAGAATTCAATTTTGAATGACTTAGGGGAATAAAACCTTCATAACTTTTCTCTCTAAATTATGAAAGCTCAAAGGCTGAACATCACCCTTAAAATAATTTATTATTCTAGTATCTAATAGTCTATAACATATTTCAAAATTAATAATTTTTCAATAAATTTAACTTACTACATTAATTTTTAAAAGATTTTCTTTTATGAATTACCATTTCTTCTTTTGCTTTTCATGTAATTATAGTCAGGTTAGTTTACAACTAGAACAAAATCATAGAATATTAAAGCTATTAGGCACCTACTGAAATATAATATCTTCTTGAAGTCTACAATTGCCCTATGAGTTAGTTGTGATTTTTCTTATTTCTAAATGAGGAAGCTGGGTTTGGAACAGGTTACCCAGCATCATGGCACTAGCAGAACCTAAACCCAGCTCTGTTAAAATTCTAAGCTTTTGTACTTTCTACCATTGATGCTACCCATATACTATTCAAGAACACTGAGCAACACCCCACCTCACTGCATATCACAGATGAAAATAACTAAGGTATGGAAGGTGAAGGGACCAAGTCAGGGTTCCACTGTGGGCTGGTGGTAGGACTGAGGCTTGCTCAATGGCAGACAGATATGGGTTGTCTTTCCTCTGTCATTATTAGCAATATGAGTTTAGGTAATTTGCCTAATCACTTTGAGTTCTAAAATGAGAATAAACTTACATCATAAGGATTATGAGGTTGAATGAGATTATTACACATAGAATACTTAGCACTATTGCTTGGCATGTGGTAAGTGATAAAGGTAATTGTTTTCAGTAACTCTGATAGTAATAACAGGAAATAGAACTTAGGCCTTTTGCATTCTGATAAAAGACTTGTAATTTGTCATCACTGTAGTCCAATTATAAAAGCATGCCAATTTTGTGGCTGGTATGCTTTGTCCTATCTATTTATTTGCTTATGCATTTACTTAAACAGATCAGCCTTGCTTTAGCTAGCAGTAACTTACAGGTAGTGTCACATATCACCATGGACTGTGCACTCATATATAAACATAGTTGGATGCTATTATTTCTTGGCACTGGCCACTAATTCCCGGGCCTCTTGAAAAATTTGGAGCTGTGCTTTTGCTCTTTGAAAACCCCTGGGATCCCACTGTGCTCTTCCCTCTGACATGTCAGCTGTGGCGGGTGCAGGTTCATTACCGATTTCCCTGGGCTCTCTGGAAATCGGGCCCTGCTAATTTGCCTGCATCCCAGCTGCCCGAGCTCCACCCACTTTCTGGCGGCTGCTCCCTGCAGCTTTCTGATCATATTGCAGTAGCTCCTAATTGTCCACAGCTTCTTGTCTTTCTTTTTCTCTGTGAGTGAAGCTCAGTGTGTGGATCATTTTGTATTAATGTATTTTGTATTAATCGTTTATTTAATAGACCTTCCATTTGTCAATGGGCTTCCATCTGCCTGTTCTTTCCTTTTAGGCCGGGACAGGTATACAAAAAAAGTCCTTATTTTTTTCCTTATCCCTTCTGTGTGTTTTGATATTATTATTATTATTATTTTTGTCTCTCTCTCTATCCTTATCTGCCCCTTTAAGCTTTTACTGACACAGCAGATTCTTACCTTACTTCCTTCAATTTTTCTTTCTTTCTTTTTTTTTTTTTTTTTTTGAGACAGAGTCTTGCTCTGTTGCCCAGGCTGGAGTGCAGTGACACGACCTTGGCTCACTGCAATCTCCGCCTCCTGGGTTCATGCCATTCTCCTGCATCAGCCTCCAGAGTAGCTGGGACAACAGGCGTGTGCCACCACGCCTGGCTAATTTTTTTGTGTTTTTTGTAGAGCCAGGGTTTCACCATGTTAGCCAGGATGGTCTTGATCTCCTGACCTCGTGATCCGCCCACCTTGGCCTCCCAAAGTGCTGGGATTACAGGCGTGAGCCATTGCCCCCGGCCACTCCCTTCAATTTTTCTAAGAACAAATGACTTGTTTAATGCCTTGATGTCAGATACTTTGTTAATAAAGCCATATCAGTCTTTCCCTGTTCCTCTCAAGCTCTTGCTTCCCTGCATCTGATGATAACATTAAAAGAACTCTCTTGTTTGTCCCTGAATGAATGCCTTAAATGACAGAATCAGGAAAGATATCTATGCCATATCTATATCAATGTATGTCTATATATCTACATTTCTATCAATATCTACATGAAACTTTGATTGATGTGGAGTATGGCAGCCTGAGAGCAGACTGTGAAAATGGTGATTATGCAGAAAACAGGATGCGTTTTTCTATATAGCTGTATAGCAGCTCTAACTGTATCCCAACTCCCCAGGTGGTAGCAGGAATATAAGGCTGTCATTCCTGATCTGGTTCTCACCAGGTTATATAATATTGCATATAAACTACTAGGATTTCAAAACACGGTAAAGTTCAAGAACTTATCGTCCTGAAATGCCCCCTCTGTCTCTGCCAAGAAAGTTGCACTAGCCTGTAAAGGCCCTTTTCCATTTGAAGTCTCACCTCTCCATGGAATCTTCCCTGATGGTGTCTGAAAGCTACAATTACATTTATCGTTTGACTCTCAGATTTTGGCATTGGTTCAGATTGTTTTGCATCTTACTGTGTATTCCTTTCTAGGGTGTTTCTTTTTATGCCTAACTGTTTAATATGTGTAGCTTTTCACTCCTAATAAATGCTATAAAATTGCTTAAAAGGAGGACTACCAATGTTCAGGCATCCTTCACCCTTTGATTTTCATCTACTACCAGATGATTTAGTGTATGTCAGAATGCCCTGGGGACTTGCATTAAAAAGACTCCTGGGTCTTTCTGTACCCCAGTTTAATCAGAAACTTCAGATATGGGGACCCAACATTTCTTTAAATGAACTCTTGGGGGTTTATGGTATCAATAAAAGTGTGCTAACAATTACTTTTGGAGATGCCTCTAAAACTGCTTTCATATTTCTCTTCTTTCCTAGTCTCACTATCATCTCACTAAGCAAGGCTCATATCATCCAAAATACATGTGACACACACACACACACACACACACACCACTCTATTTTTTAAATTTGATCTTGGAACCCCTAACAAACATGAACTAGTGCTTCATATGTGTCAGACACAGTGGTAGATGTAGAGATGAATAAATCACGACCTTTGTCCTTGAGGAGTTTACAATGCAGAGAGGAAGGCACACATATACATCCCACAGTTACAGGGCAAGGCCATGGACAAAAACATGGCTGCCTCAAGACTGTGCTTGGAACACAAGTGTCATGCTACTGTTTGTCCATCTCACCCTGGGAATGGGAGGCTTGAAGTTAGCCTTCAATTTCAGTGGTGGAGAAGCTGCATCTCCGCAAAAAGAAAACAAAGGGGCCAGGCCGGGCACGGTGGCTCATGCCTATAATCCTAGCACTTTGGGAGGCTGAGGCGGGCAGATCACAAGGTCAGGAGATCGAGACCAACCTGGCTAACATGGTGAAACCCCATCTCTACTAAAAATAAAAATAAATAAAAAAAATTAGCCGGGCGTGGTGGCACATGCCTGTAGTCCCAGCTACTCGGGAAGCTGAGGCAGGAGAGTGGTGTGAACCTGAGGGGTGGTGCTTGCAGTGAGCTGAGATCGCACCACTGCACTCCAGCCTGGGTGACAGAGCGAGACTCCATCTAAAACAAACAAACAAACAAAACAAAGAGAAGGACATTGACACTTGGTTATTTCGCACTGGACCAGCACTTTCTCCGTGACTCAGATCCGAGAGCATCAGCATCTGGGGCCAGTTAGCTAAGTGCATGGCTGGGAGAGAGAGTGGCCCGCACGTCCACTGAACACCTGGGCCTGGAGTAGATTGTCAAAACATGTGCTCTTTGGTCTCAAGAGTAAATTCCTGGTATAGTGACACCACTGATTCATGACAATCTGTGATACATAGAAGGTTGGCAATTTCTACTGACCCTGTCAGAATTCTCATTTCTTGAAACACAGTCTGTCATTTCAGAATATCTAACACTTTAAAACAGCTTATTGTGGCGGTGCCATGGCAACAGAAAAAGGCTTTTCCCCATTTGTACCAAACAAGAGCTAAAGGTGTTTGAAGAGCAAATAGAAACAGTCTGTAGTTCAGTATGGAGAGATGTTTAAAGAAATTGGCAGGAGTAATTTGTGCACCAGTAAATTGACAGAATTGATTTCCCTCCTCTGTCTCCTGTGCTTGTGAGCCCCATTGTGTGGCGTGAGCCTGGGTCTCTGGTAGCTGGCTTTTCTGAGCCATCTTTTCTCAATTTTTTTTATCAGATGAACACTCTTTTCTGGTGATGTGGGGGAATATTTATGCTAATGTCTTTACTATGGGTAACATTTTGGAGAGCAAACTGCTACTTAGTCTCTGGGACACTTTGTCTAAGTCATACCCATCACATCTGCAGGCTGTAGTCTCCTCTGTAAGATGAGGGCTTTAGATGAGCTCAGTGTTTTCCAAACCTGGTTGGACATTAGAATAGTCTGAGAAGCGTGTTAAAAATGTAAGTTCCAGGCCAAGTGCGGTGGCTCACACCTGTAATCCCAGCACTTTGGGAGGCCAAGGCAGGCAGATCATGAGATCAGGAGATCAAGACCATCCTGGCTAACATGGTGAAACTCCGTCTCTACTAAAAATACAAAAAATTAGCCGGGCGTGGTGGCAGGCACCTGTAGTCCCAGCTACTTGGGAGGCTGAGGCAGGAGAATGGCGTGAACCCGTATGGCAGAGCTTACAATGAGCTGAGATAGCGCCACTGCACTCCAGCCTGGGCGACAGAGCGAGACTCCATCTCAAAACAAACAAACAAATAAATAAATAAAAATAAAAATAAAATACAAGTTCCAGAGACCCAGCCAGTCTTACTGATAAAAAAATCTTCTGAGGAAGGGGGCCAGGAAATTGTCTTTCTAATCTGTGCCCTGGTAGTTTCAATGCAGGCAGGCCTCTCCCTAGCACCTAAAACCATTGGTACAAATGCTCCACAAAGACCTTCTAGCTTTGCATTCCATGCTTTAATGATGCTACAGCCAGGCCGCACCCAATTACCCCCTCCTTGTTCCTAACTTCCCCTCCTTGCCTTATACACAAAGAACCCGTCAGCCTCTTTTCTTTGGTGACCCCTTTGGGCACTGGGAGGCGTAAGAGTTTTGTTGACGTTCAGCAAATGAGTACTTTGCTCAGTGAATGCAGGTCGCTCATCAGCACTGCTGTCAGATTGCTAAGTAATGGTGACTCTGTACAGATAATATGCTACCTTTGTGCAGAACTTAAAGTTTCTTTTCAGGCGCTGCACACACTTTCACATAGGACTGGAATTGTAAGCCATTTCTGTCTATCTAGCTCTGTGGGTTGGAATCTACCAAGGAGACAAAGACCGGGATAATGGTGACCTAGGGATTCCACAGTAAAAAATCAGACAAGGGCTTGGAAGAATCTTTCTGTCTATAAATCATCCAGTCCAGTGCTTCATGCCGAGTACAGCACTCCACTCATCCAGGAGAGTGAGATTCATGCCAGGTGAGAAAAAACAGCTGGTTGATTCCCTTTCTGAAAGATGGAAGGGATATAAACAAACAAAAACAAAAAACTACCCTTGAATTGGTAAATTTTGGATCATTGTTCCAGTCTGATCTATTCCATCCCCAAAGCTAAGAATGCCAGTGGCAGGTACACTTACAAAGTGACGCCTGGTTAAAAATCAATGAAAAGGAAGCTCGCTTTGGCAGAAGGGAGCCTCCTTGTTGAATGTTTGTGAATGTGTTACTGATGGAGACTTGGCAAATACCTAAATTCAATCAAGGTGAACGGGGTTTATTCAGGAGATGGGCAGGTTTCCACAAAGAGCTAGAATCAAACAAGAATGAGTGAAGGGTGTGGTCTATATGATGTATCACAAAGAGAGTAGGGCAGAAAGCGTTTATCCAGTTCTTTGATGAACTGCATGGAGGGATTCTAACTGACAGACATGAGGACGTGGACACTCAGCGGGGCACTGCAGAGCAAGCAGCGGCAGATCGGAAAACAATATTATGTTACAATACAAATTATATTGGTTTCATTATTACATTTGCTTACACCAACTGCATGTCAGGCCCTATAGATACTAAAGTGCTTTAACAGATTTTAAAATTTAATCTCTAAAATAACCCTATGTCGTAGGACTGTTTTCATCCACATTTTATTGACAAGAAAACCAGTCACTGGGAGTTTCCTAAGCCAGTCACCTAGGTGGCCCAAAGAGGATGCAGGATATGAAGGCAGGCTCATCTGTCTCCAGGGTCCTGGTCTTAGCCACTCAGGACTCCTGCCCCCTTCTCATCATGTTTTTCCTTAGCTGGGATGAAATATGCCCAACTATCCAATTCTTAGTCACTGATTCTATGTGTATCAGCATCCCTGGAAACCTAATGTAAGGAGGGGAGGTGTTCTGAATGGTGGGTATGACTATTATAAATGCTACACTGGCATTTAATTTATGTACTTTTATAAGTCTAGTTAGCATGAGGTAATCTTCATGAGGCTAATGGTGGGTGAACTGAAAAAACAAATCATGAAGATATTAGAGCTCAGTGTTTAAGAGTTTGGGCTCAAAATCTGGAGTAATCTGGGTTTCATTCTTGGTTCCATTGCTTATTAGCCATAACTGAGCCTCAGTTTCCTCATCTGTAAAATAGAGATAACCATAGTACTGCTTTATAGGGCTGCCATGATGATTAAATGAAGTGGTGCTCAACTGTACTTAGCACAGTTCCCAGCTTGTGGTAGGTGCTCAAAACATGTTACTGATTCATTATTGGACCTTTGAAGCTGGGGGTCAGGTCTTAGGGTATGGTTACCCTTGGTGTATGGTGTAAGAGGCTGCCATTTGTTGAGGATCTGCATCTGCTATAAGCAATTCTTTTTGATAAAAGCTCTTTGGCGTTCACATATGACAATATCATTTAATCTTCGAGCTTGCCTACTTGCAGAATTTTTTGGTTTTCACTTGTCCACATACCCCTTTTTGAAACTTTATTTTTCACATTTTAATTGTATATTAAAAATATAAAATCATGCATACTTTTTATAATATTCAAAGAATACAAATGTATATAAAGCTAAATATGATGCCCTCACCTATTCTGCAGTTTAGTGTGTAACCTTCCTAACATTTTCTGTATGATCTATGTACATAATATATAATGTTTTATATTGTCTTTTCTTTTCAAAGATGAGTTTACATTATACAGAGTGTCCCACAATTTGTTTTTTGTTTGTTTGTTTGTTTTTGTTTTTTCTCACTCAACAAATACTATGAATATTCTTCCATGTTGTAAAATACTCATTTTTAGACATGGCCATATGGGATGTTAGAGTATCGTCTCCAAATTTTTCTATTGCAACCAATCTGGCAATGAATGTTCTTATCCATGGGCATTTTTTTGTGAGAGTATTTTTGTAGACTATTCTTAGAAGTAGAACTTCTGGGCCAAAGGAGTCAGTAATAAAATTAACCATTCTCTTATTTTTGAGCAGCTAAGTTTAAAATATTTTACTCTTTCACTGAAAAGGCTGTAATGATAGCCTTTGGGTTTACTTTTCTTTTGAATTATTTTCTTGGAATTTATTTATTTATTAATAAATAACAATAGTTACCAAAGTAAAATATAATCATAGGACAGGAATTCGTGACTTCTGGTTTCTCTCCCATATTCTCCTTCTGGACACATAGTAGTTCATCTTACAGAAGAGAAAACTGAGTGTCTAAAGGACTGACCTATAGCACCCAAGAGGCAGAGCTAGAATTTGAGCTCAGATCAGTCTGCTTTCAAAACTGACACTTTCTGATGCATCTGACCAATGCGGCTGCCCCTAAATATTAAGTATGAGCTTATTTCGAGATTCTAGGGCTATGGAAGGCTCATTGCCGTGGTGGGAGGAGACCATCATTAAGGCAAGGGAGGCAATATAGCAAGGTAAATACTGCAATGGAGAATCACAGGGTTTGTGTGGGCCATCAAACCTAGCTCACGGTGGGGGCAATCCCTTTCAAAACCTATTAAATGGTATTCATAGTGTCAGTGCATTGATTGGGGGTAGGTAAGGATTAGCCCATTTATCTCGGTACAGGCCTGATGAAACCAAAGGCCCTGCCAGGCCTTATCTCGGTACAGGCCTGATGAAACCAAAGGCTCTGCCAGGCTGTTTTCCATTGAGAAATATTGTTCTTTCTTCTACAGAATGATAATCTCTGGAAATATTATACTAAGAAGTGGGGCAGCCAGTCAGCATCAAGTCAAGCTAGGAGAATCCCCAGGAGGCAAAGTCTTCCTTGCAAAAAGACCATTTCATAAGTGAGACTTCCTTTGGGAAAAGGAGCATGAAGTTACTTCGTGCATCACTGGGTCAGTTCTCTGGGATTGTTGGTTGACTCTGAGCGGGGAGATACCCACAGGGAGGGGCAGACATAGGTGGACAAGTTCCTGAGCCTCTACACTCCATCTATATCCATATGCAATTGTTCATGTTTTTTTTTCAGCACCTGCTGTTTGTCAGGTGATGCGTCTACACTGGGAATATAGTGATGGTGACGGTAGACACAGATGTAGCCCTAAGGAATTCATGCTTCATTAAGGCAGCAGCCTGGAAGCCTTGAATCACCAGGCTGGGAGATACGTGTGGTCACACGGTTTGTATAAAGGAGTTGACTTTGAAGAATTAGTCTGAAGCCAGGCCCCTGAGCAGGCTGACTTCTGTTTAGGGAGCACATTCTATTCTGCCTGGGAAGTGGGGAAATGGGGCATGTAAGCTAGCAAAAGTGCCTGGCCAGCATCGTGCAACCTGATGCAGTATAAAGTGGGACAAACCTGGGCCATGCAGGACAGCCTCATGATGACAAAGTCAATGCCCAGCTGACATAGTTATGAAAGGAGGGGATTCACAGCCGTGATCTGAAAGCATCTCTGCTCAGCCTGAAAGGGAGCTTCAGGCATAGCTCCACTCCTTGAGGAGCTCACAGTTCCTAACCGTGCCTTCAAATAATGTAGGGGCTTAGTGGATACCACCTTGCAAGCAACCATGAAGGCCTCACAATCAAGGTAGAGATGCTTCTGGAGTGGTGGATGGAGTTATCTGTGTTCTACTCCCTTGGCAGAGCAGGCATCAGGGTATTAAAGGGGCAAAGAGCTGATGTAGGAGTAGGTAGAGCTGAAAGGCACCACTGATATCTTCCCAGCCCCATGCAGAGTGTATTTGCATCAGACTTGCCTCTAGGTTGGAGCGGCCCTTCTTGGCATGGGGAAATCATGCATCTCCAGCTCCTGGTGATGCCTTGTCTCGATCCGGGAAAGGTTGGATCCTGGCCAATTGTCCCTAGAAGCATTTTGAGGACCCACCTGTACTGAAGTCCATCTCGCCAGGGTAGTTTTCTACCAAAACCAAGTGCCCAGCACTGCCTATGTCTCTTCTTTCCCCAGCCTGTAGTCATGAGGTGTAGTGAAGCTTTCAGGGAATAGCCAGCCACTTGCAGGGCAGTTACAGAAGGAGTCGTTTGGCCACCCAGATATTCTACCCCTGAGAAGAGCGCCCCAGGAATCAGACCCAGGATTTTTCTCACTTGGGTTGGAAGTGCAGGTGTGTGTCTCACAGTGTGAACATAGGAGCTGTATAGCCATGAGGAGTAGTCATGAGGAGGCCTTCTGCATTCTTCCCTTCATGGAACCCATGATGGCTTTGTGGTGAGAGAGGCTTCTCCCAGAGACGACACACTGAAGGATGTGTGCAAGCCTACTACTCAACAAAACTGAGGAATCCAATCAGGGAAGCAGAGCTGTGGCTATCAGGGAGCAAGAAATTAATAAGAGGAATTGGTCCTTACGCAAATGTGGAAAAGCCTGGGGAAGTAAAGGTCTGAAAAAGAGATTTGGAAGTTCAGAGAACTGATGTGGATGGACAAGTCAGAGCTTGCAAAGACATCTGGATGCGAGGCACATCCTCCTAATGCGGCGGGACCATGGAAAGTGTCTATGGAGGCTGTCTCTTCATAGCTACTCTCTCTGAGTTCACAGCCTGAGTTGTTGGTCAGCAGGAAGGGACACTGGGAAAAAGAGATGGACAGATGGCATGGGGAAGAGCAGGGACAAACTGGGATCCATCCATACCTCTGCATCCATCACTCATTATCTCCATCCACAGTCCCCTTTGCAGCATAATAACTGACACTCCACTTTTGCCTTCCAAATTTTGGGCAAATTCTGTTTTGGCCACCTCTAAACTGGAACCATACAGCGATGAAGCTCTGAGAAAAGTAATTCCAGCTCAGCAATGTTGACAAAGTATGAAAACACAATAGACCATCAAAGACCTAGGCACTGTGCTTTTCATTGGATATGAATGTGTAGAGAACCAGGGGATCCTGGGGCAATAAAATGTGCCAAGTCTCAGAATCTAATAACATAATGGCACCTGCCAGGGTCTGTAAAAAGCTCAGCATGACTGGAGGATAGAGTGAAATGTTAGGGCTTACTGGGCAGATGAAAGCATGGCAGAAAGAGTGTTGGTTGGGGCCAGATGATTTTGTGCTTTATATATTATAATTTAAAAGTTTAGCCTTTATTCTATGAGAAGAGTTTTAAGTGAAGGGGAAGAAAATGAGCACATTAGCAGTTTAAAAAGGTCATTCTAGTTTTAGTCTGTGAATGGTTTAAAGGCGACAAACCTCGTGTCATGGACAACAGGAGTCTGCTTCATGAAATGATGCCTAAGAGATGGAAAGAAGCCAGCCAAGTGAAGGGATCTTAAGCATGGAGAAATGCTGGACTCTGAAGTTTGATTTGATATCAAACTGAGATAACTGAGTTGATGGCAGTGCCATCAACAGAAGACAAAAGAAACTGGGAGAGGCTTGGAGAGGAAGAGGATAATTTTGTTTAGGCCATGCTGCTTAACATTGTTAGATATATGAATTGGAGTTCAGGGAGAAATACAATCTGAGTATATAGATTTCAGAGCATTAACATATGCCAGATTTAACTTTGTGTTTTCATGAGTCCCTTAGAGAATATGAAGAAAGCTATTTTCAACAGGAAAAAAAGTGTAAAACACACACAAACACACGCACATACCACATTTTTTTTCGTGGGACACACAGAGCACTTGAGTTCATCCGTAGATACTTTAGGGATAACAGAGTGTGCCTAGAGTATGGATGCAGTAAGAAAAGGAGATCAGAAAATAACTTTGGGAAGCATAATACTTAGTGAGTGGATGGAGTAAAGAGCCTGTAAAAATTGCTGAGAAGGGATGGCTTAAGGAGAAAGAAGGAAGCCAGTAGAGTGTAGACAAATGAAAGCCAAGGTAAAAAATTTAAAGAAAGCATGGTGATATTATATAAAATATAGAAAATGCAAGTAAGGGAAAGATGGGGGAAAAATCGACCCAATTTAGCAAAAAGTGAGAAATTTAAATATAGAAGAATAGGGGCCACTAAAGAACAGATATGAAGATACAGGAAATGAGGGGAGAGTTAAGTAGATGTGAGAATGTGACAGGAAAGAAGGAGGGGGATATGAAGAAGTATAATGGACAGAGAAACGAGAGCGGGAATTTGGGGGAATTCTGGGACATTGTCTTCTGGATCTTCTCTACTTCTGTAAAAGAAGGGCTCAGGTCAGCTAATTAGAGGACTTGCTGGCCATGAGTTTGACTTCAGGCTTCCTGGAAGCTAGGACCGAACTGGACTAGAATGAATTATGTAGTTCCTTCTGTCCCAAAGAAAGAAATATTTTTAACTCAGGAGGTATGTCAGCCCCATCTGGCTCCTTTAAGCAGCCCAGTCCAGCCTGCATTTCATGCTGGACTCTATGCAAAAGGGGCAGCTGGTGAAACCTCCCCCATAGGAGAGTGGAGCTCGGAACTGGTCTCCTGACCCTTGTGTCACATTCCCACACTGCTTTCTCAAGTCTCCAGGATGCCAGCATGGCTCTCCCTGTCTTTGCCTCCCATTTCAGATTTGATGCTGAACCCTCTTGTTTACTCAGGAGTGACATTGACTTTCCCAAATCAGCAGCTCCTATAGCTAATCTCAGGGAACATCCCTAAGGGTGCAGCCCAGCCACAAGACCATTTTACTGTGGGTCCTTTCATAGGCACATCTCGTGGGACAAAATTAAAAGCCTTGAGATATTTGATTCAGCCTTGGATCAAATGAAAAGAAACCACAGTTCACATTTTAGGGAGAAGACTTGAGAAAAAATAATCTTGTTGACATATGTACTGAAGAACTTAAAGTGTTATGTTGGTTAATATCTTTCTCAGCAATATAGAGAAGAGCAGGTTGGAGAATACTTACACCTCAGTGACTGTAGGAGCACCATGAACATAAAGTACTGAGAGACTCTTGCCAGAAACCAATGGGGCAAAGATCTTATTTAGCTTTAATCATGTTATCATATTTATAACTCCTCTATTTAACTTTTGCTGATATGGAATAGGAGATTCCCCATGATATTTAATTATAAAGTTCTATTTTTCTGTTTCTTATTTTGAAATGATTACAAATTATAACAAAAATAAAGAACGTTTCCAACCTGAATCACCTGAAAAAAATTGCTAATCCAATACCCATCACCTCCAATTAGCCCAGTGAGTATTTCCTACAAATGAGAATTCTCTTATAAAATCATAACTTGACCAACAAAATAGGGAAATTAACATTGATAAATCACCATCTAACCCTCAGATCCCCAGTTGCCCAACAATGTCAGGTATAGCAAAAGACTGCTCCAGTTCAGAATCGCACATTACATTTAGTTGTCATGTTTTTCAGCCTTCTGTCTAGAATGGTTCATTAACCTTCTCTTTACTTTCATCTCCTTACATTTTTGAAGAGAACAAGCCAGTTATTTTGCAGCATGACCCTCAATTCAGGTCTGACTGATGGTTCTTCATGCTTAGATCCAGGTTGTGCATTTTTAGCAGGAATATCCCAGAACCAATGCTGTGCTCCTCTTCCTGTATCTTATTATCAGTGGCACATAATTTTGTTTGTTCCATTACTAATGAGTTATTTTAATCATTGATTAAGGTAGTGTCTGCCAGACTTCTCCACTGAGAGGTTATTCTTCCCCTTTTTCACTTAAGCATTTTGTAGGGAGGTATTATGAAACTTTATAAATATCCCATTTCTCATCAAACTTTAAGTTGATCTAATTATTTACTTATCTCTCTATGGGCTCATGGTAGCCTATGGTATCCAATCAGTTATAACCCATTATTATCATTATTTATTTTGATGATCAAATTGTCCTCAGTTTTTCCAGTGAAAATCTACTGAAGCAGACTTCTGTGTCTTTTGACATGTTTCTATCATTCTGGAATACTTTCTTGCCTTCTGGCACAATAAATGTGTGTGTTAGCCTCACCTTTTACTTTCCCTGTCCCAGATCTGAAATCAGTCATTTTCCCAAAGGGGCCGTGGTTTCTTTTAGTTTTGAGAATGGGATTTAGAAGCCATGATCTGGGTACCAGGTATGTTTACTACAACTGGGGTGTCACTGCTCCCAGGCCCTTTCAAAGGACAGAGCTGGGGGATATATGTATGTAAATATATACATTTATTCACACATTTACTTTTATATTTATTTATATAACTAATAAAATATATTAAAAGTCTGTAGTTCACATGAGTATCTCTAAGTCCAATCCAACCCACTGAGTTTATTGTGGTCTCTTTCCTTCTGGTATTTGTAATTTTCTTCTTCAACAGTGAAGACCTGGCTCTCATTATCTCTAATATATCTACTTATTTGATCAACTCCCCTCCTTAAATCAGTTTTCCATCTCTGCCACCACCCCTTTTCTTGCAAGGATGTCTTCTTCACCCCAAATTGGGTTCTGAAACTCTTGCCAGACTACCCCCTATTTGTAACTCTCTGTACCCTGCTGGATTGGAACTGTCATACTGGTCTACCCCCATATGTGGATGCCCTCCTCAGCCTACTTCAGATCTGACTCTTTCCACCTCTGCATGGAAGCCTTTCTCATCCTGCTTAGGTGTGACTTCCCACGTTGGGTTGCCCTTGTCCTCACCTTGCTTCGTGGGTTCTGCCTCCTTACCCTGGCCACCTCTCCCAGAGCTGAACACCCTCCTCACCCATTTGGGGCCAGGACACCTCATGCTAGTCTACCTGCTCCATGGATTCTGACATCATCTTGCTTTTGCTGACTCCCAATGCCCCAAGGATGAGTACCTTCCTTATTCTTTTTGGAAACTGACCCTCCCTACCAGATGCCTCTCTCCTGGGAGGTCATCCTGAAGAACACTGAATTAGGGCTCTCATCCCTCAGCTGGCTACTCCCCCCATCATATGGACACCTTCCTCACCCTGCCTTACCCATCAGGGCAGGCCATCCCTCCTCAGGGGTGACCCCTTTACCCCTTGGATCCTGGCTCCTCACAATAACTGTCTTTTTCTGTTCTTGGAGATGACCTTCTCACCCCAACTGGGCTCTGATTCCCTAAGCCATGCCCCTCTACCTGGACACTTTTATCAATGTTCTTGACTCTGACCTCTCACACCAGGTTACCTCCTGACAATCTATACCAAAACTCCTCCAGGTGTTGATGCCCTTGTCACTATTCTTGGGCTCTGACCTTGCATGCCAGGCTATGCTTATACATAGGTGCCCTCCTCATTCTTTTTGGCCTCTGATACCTCATGTCAGGCTGTCCCCATACTTGAATGTCTTTCTCACCCTTCTTGGCCCTCAACACCTCGTGCTGGTCCACTTGCCTGCAAGAACACCTTGCTTGGGACCCCGAAGCCCACCCCAGATGCCCCTCCAGCATGGAGGCCTACCTTGCTCTGCTCCATTTAATGTCACCCAGAGCATCAGTACTAAATTATGGGAGAAGGGAGAGGAAAGATGAAAAGAAAGAGAAAGAGTTAAAGGTAGAGCAAGTACCAAGTTTTATCCACAATTTTTCTTTTGTTTGTTTAACCACTAGAGATGTAACTTTTAACCATGAGATTTGTTACAGGTTATTATAAAACATGTTTATTATAGGAAATTGTATTTGTTCATTTATCACTTAATTATAAATAAGTTAAATTGAAAACTGAATTTGTAACATAACCACATATGAACTCATCTACTTTGTTTTAATTAATAACCCATAACTGTGTAAACTATGTAAGGTCTCTTGAGAACCAGAAAACACCAGGCTATATGTCTCCTGGCAATCTTGCTTATATATGTGTCCAGGAGTTTCAGATCTAAAGATCATCTTAAGCCTCATTCTGCATAGCCCAACGAAAGTAGATGATTCTTAGCGCATTACATTCTAAAATAAATTTCTTACTTAGAATTATACTTTTATGACTGTTCTCATGTAGCTCTAGCATTTTGGAAAATGTGCCTTAGAGGCCTGGGGAGGACATCTCATCTTCAAGCAGATTACTGGCTTTTTATCAGTTTTACATATCACGATTCTAGGTGAGTTTTCCTTTGAGGAGACATTTTATGCAGCTTACTCCTTCCTAACATTCTCTCATTTTTTCAGCTTTAGCAGACATGTTTTAAACTTTAATTTGTATAAATTTCAGATTTTTCTGCATGTTATAGTTTCTTAAGTAAAATAATTATGGCAAAGGAAGTGTATGCATGTTAGTTATTGCCATGAACATAGCGTGTAACAAATTGCCCCCAAATTTAGCTTAGAACAACAGTCATTTATTCTCATAAGTCTGCATGTTGGCTGATCTGGGCTGCACTTGGCTGGATGACTATGCCAGTTCTGGTTGGTCTCACATGTCTAGAGATTAGCTGGGGCCAACTCTGCTCTGCCATATGTCTGCCATCTTCCTGTGACCAGCTGGCTGGTCTGGGACGAGTTTGAGCAGGCTCTTCTCTTGGCCTAGAAGAAAGGAAGCCTTATCTTGCAAGTGCTTTTCAAGTTTCTGCGAGCCTCATGTCTGATTGGGAGGACACTGAAAAGCAGCAGTGGATGCAGGGAGGGAGAAAGAATTGGAGCCACTAATTCGAACTACCACAGAGTGCCACATAGCAATAGGAATGGAAAAGGGTACTGATAGAGGTTAGCAATTCTATCTAGAATACTGACTGGTTTATATTGTTTTCAGTCATATACATTTTCTATTTTTTATTATTTTATTTTATTTTATTTTATTTTATTTTATTTTATTTTATTTTATTTTATTTTATTTTTTGAGACAGAGTCTCGCTCTGTCGCCCAGGCTGAAGTGCAGTGGCTCGATCTCAGCTCACTGCAAGCTCCGCCTCCCGGGTTCACGCCATTCTCCTGCCTCAGCCTCCCCAGTAACTGGGACTACAGGCGCCCGCCACCACGCCTGGCTAATTTTTTTATATTTTTAGTAGAGACAGGTTTTCACCGTGTTAGCCAGGATGGTCTCAGTCTCCTGACTTCGTGATCCGCCCGCCTCGGCCTCCCAAAGTGCTGGGATTACAGGCATGAGCCACTGCACCCAGCCACTTTTTCTATTCTCTTTGAGCTAGTAAGAGCTCCTTTGGTTGTTAGCCCTTCTTCTTTCTGGAGGACTCTCACTCTTTGAGACAGCTCAGTTAATCAAATGAGCATAAAGCAAATATTAAATGAATGGATGAATACATATTACCATGATGTCAGCCTTATTGGGCCACCCTGTTAAGCATGAATCCCTCTTAGGGGTACTGAGGCTGCCACTTTCATGTACCTCCACAGGCTAAAATTAGGAACTGACCTTGCCCTAGGAGCTCCATTTTCATTCTTCGTCGCTGAATTCTAGGTAGTCTTAGGCACGGCCAAATTCAGATTCTTAAGTATTCTAAGACAACTGAGATTTCTTTTAAATTTTGAGTTTACAAATCTTTTCTCTCTTTCTCTCTCTCCGTGTGCATGTGTGTAGGCAATTGTCCCAGTTTTAAACCACTTGTTATGTTTAAGAAAAGTTTTACTAATATTTTAAATTAACTTTTATAGGAAATGATAGATGCATTCTGGTATATTGTGTCATTGTCCATTAAAACAATGGTCAACATTTATTAAACACTACTGTGTGTTGGACACTGTGCTATCTGTTCAATATACCTTAGCTGTACTTCCCAAAACAATTATACTGGCTGGGCATTGTTTAATATTCTCATTTGATAGGAGGAAGCTGAGGTTTAGAAAAGTTAGGTAACTTACCCAAGGTCAAGCAATCCATAAATGGATTGATTTGGGCTTCCAGTCTTCCCAACTCCCTAGGCTGCACTCTTTCCAATATACTATATTGCCTTGATTTCCTAATTGGGTTGGTCTCATGGACACGGACACCCATCACCCAGCAACTGCACCAGCATCTTCTCCCAGAGAACACCATTGTGCTCATGACATACAATGCATGCTCTGGTAAATAGTGGTTAATATAGGAAAAAACAAAACTTTTATTTTTTGCCTCCAAAAAGTAAATGATTATTGTGATGAACCCTCCTTCATCTTTACCGAGGCAAGAGAAAGAAAAGGGGCTTATACCACTGAATAAAATGTTGAGGTCAGATATAAGAAGAACTTCCTCTCGAGTTTGTTAAATACTATTATGAGATTCCCAGAGAGTTGGCAAATATTTTCACTCAGAAGAAGTATCGCAAACCTTCTTCACTTTCTCCTTCTCCTCCTCCTTTTACTTATTTCTATGAATTTTTTTTTCCAAATAGAATCTCAAAAGTGATTCCATTCATCCATTCACTCCTTTAACAAATATTGATACCTATTGTCCCCAGCACTGTGTCAGGTTGAGGGCACAGTGGTGAACAAGAGGCAAAACGCTATCATGACACTCTATTACAGGCTACTGCTCTGGTTGAAAGGGTGGGAAACTCAGAGATGCCCTTACTTTGTCTTTCTCTTTACATCCTTGTTCCCAACTACCTCTGTGCAAAAACAGCACTCTGCAATACATTGTGAAAATCACTGCTCTGTAGATGTTTAGAGGGAATTAGGATTATAGTTATCTTCTCTAATTTCCACTTTCTCATCCCCAGCATCTTACCTTTGAGGAAGTTATGAAAAGTATACTTTTAAAATAAATGCACACAGGTGTCTGTGTTTGGGGGATTGTTTACAACAGAGTTATCTGGAAAAATGAGATGGACTGTTTTTTGAAGCCCTTCTCTGCCTTTGTTTCTTCTGCCTCCAGTTTTCATCAATCTGCTTTACCAACTCATCTTTAAGGCAGTGCTAGAGTTGTCTTCATAAAACTTTTGATGACTCCCTGTTGACCTTCTAATATAGTTCAATCTTTTAAACAGGCATTCAGGGACCTCCTGCTGCCCTTACCCCTTGCCAGTTTTCCAGTCTCATTTCCAATGCATCCGTCAGTATATTCTTTAGCCTCCTTCACTGATCACCTGCCTGGTCCCCAAACACATGTGATGTTCACTCCTCCTCACCTTTGTTAGGCCCAGAATGCCCATTTCTTCCTCCACTAATCAAAATCTATGCAACCTTCAAGGCTCAGCTCATTTTCAGCTTCTCCCTGAGGCCTGCCCTTATCACTCTACCAGAATTAATTGCTTCCTCCTCCATGCTCCCACAGCCCTGTCTTGTACTTCTGTTTAGCACGTTTTCTGTTCTGCTTCATCCAAACACAATATGTTTACATATCTGTTTCCTGCAACCCCCTTGGATACTCCAGGATTGAGGTCATGGGTCCATGTCAGTCCATCACTGCGTCTTTTAGTGCTTTACTCACAAAAGGACCTTCACAAAATATGTCACGTAATTGAATTACATTCTTGTACTAGGATTCCACAAGATCAGCTGTGGCCAGTCAGAGAGGTGGTATTGGTTTAATTTTTATCTGTAAGAGGTAGCTAGAACTTGGTGTAAGACAGACTTGGGATTAGATCCCATCTCTAAATCTGTGAGCTATGGGGAGTCACTTAAATTCTTTTGCACTCAGTTTCCTCATCTAAAAGTGGGGATTAAAACCTACTTTGACAAGTTATTATGAAGATTAAATGACATGATGTGTGCTTAGCAGAATGCCTGTTACATAGCAGTGAATAAGTAGTAAACATCATTAAAGTTTTACTTCTGGAAGAAACACTAGCCTATATTATTGAATCCCCACTAGGTGCAAGGTGCCTGTCTCCACACTTCATGCACACCATCTCATTTAACTCTCACAAACACCCCTATGAGGAGGTTCTATTGTTACCATCTCTATGCTACAGGTGAAGACCCTGACAGGTTAGCAGTTTCCTGGTGGTCTTGCAGCTTATAAGGAATACAGCTGGATGTGAACCCAGTTGTTAGACACTAGATCACATACTTGTAACTATTGTTGCCATTTGATGGATTTGAGAAGTTTAAAAAGAATATTCTGGTTTTAATGGAACAGTGAAATTGGATGGTGAAATAATCCCTAACCAGGATCTGTCATTACGTCAGTCAGTCATGAATAGGTGGGAACGTACCAATAGAATAATTTCTTCTGGTTGTGCAGAGATAAGTATTAGAGTGCAGTCATTGCACCAAAGGATCTGTCAAGTTCTCAGCAGAGTCTATTCTTTCAAGAAGATTTTCTACCTTTAGATTTTCAAAGAATTTTCTGTATTTTTGCAGTTATAATATTTCAAGACAAAGTTGGCTTAACATTTTCCTCAAAACCTCTCCCCCAAAGAGGGGAGGCCAGGTCAAATCAACTCTGATGACACGGTACCTTCAACATATATAGATTGCAATAATCAGATCTAAAATTTTATTTACTTCCCTGGGAGTTACCGTGTGATCAATTTCAAGATGAATAAAAATAATACCTCTTGCACCATTTAGGTCTTTTATTTGCCATCATAATAACTCCTGTTGTTTGTTATTTGACTCACACTGAGACTAGCTTAATCTGAAGTATGTATATTCTACTATGTTACTATAATTTAACCAAACATTATTTTGTATTATATTTTATTTTAAATAAATTCATTTCCTAGTAACTAAAACTTAGAAAACCAAGTCTCTCCCCTCTTTGAAGCCTTAGAATTTGCATATATCCCACTTGAAATTTTTCTATTCAATTCTTTTTCTCCTCTCAACCAGAAACTTTAGATGCATGGTGACTTTTCTGGTCAAAAAATTCTTGCCAAATCCAAGAGCTTTTCCCCTCCCTCCCTCCTGCCCTCCCTTCCTCCTTCACTCCTTTTCTTTCTCATTGTCTTCCTCTCTTTCCTTCCTTCTCTCTTTCTCTCCCTCCCTCCCTCCCTCCCTTCCTTCCCTCCTTCCTTCCTTCCTTCCCTCTTTCCTCACTTTCCTTTCTTTCATAGCTTTATTGAGGTCTAATTTACATGCCCCAAATTCACTTGTTTTAACTGCACAATTTAATTACCTAAAGTTAATTTACAGCATTGTGCCACTCGCACAATAATTTAATTTTAGAAAATTTCTGTCACCCCAAAAAAGAAACGATGTGCCCATGTATGGTCATTTTCCATTTTCACTGCCAGCCTCAGGCAATCACTAATCTACTTTTTATCTCTATAGATTTCACTTTTCTGGAAACTTTATGTAAATGAAATCATACACATGTGGTTTATTGTGTAGTTTATTTGTTATACTTCTATCACATAACATAATGTTTTTGAAGTTCATCCATGTTGTAGCATTTGTCAGCACTTTGTTCCTTTTTATTGCTGAATACTATTCCATTGCATGAATACATTACATTTTGTTTATCCATTCGTCAGATGATAGATACTAGCTTGTTTCTCCTTTTGCCTAATGTGAATAATGTTGTTACAAACTTTCACATATAAGTCTTTGTGTAGACATATATTTTTATTTCTGTTGGAGATTCCAGGAAGTGGAATTGTTGGGTATGTGGCAAATTTTTGTTTAACATTTTAAGAAACTGCCAAGATATTTTACAAAGTGACTGCAATATTTTACATTTCCACCAGCAATGTATGTGGGTTCCAGGTAATCCACATCCTTGTCAACAGTTGTTGTCCTCATATGTTACTGAAATGTATATGGTAAGAAAACTGTGAAAAACGGCATCTAGATATAGTTTTAATTGCAATTCTATTAGGAGTAAAGTTGAGCATAAATTTATGTTTGAGGGCCATGTGTAAACTTTTTGTATGTAAACCTCATGTCAACTCTTTTGTCCATTTTCTATCTAGTTTTTAGTCTTTCCTTTTTTCTTATCGATGTTTAATTATAAACTTTAAAAAATTAAAGTGTACTGTATTTCTCCCTTTATAAACACAGTATATACTTATTTTAAAAATTTGAACACAAAGATGGGACATGAAGCTTCAAATGATGCATGGTGGGTCAACTGCATTTGTTTTAATCATCTCTGGAAAGTCTACCAAAATGATTGTGGAATGCTCCCATGTTATCATGTCATATTAAAATTAAAGTATACTTTTCAATGGCTGCATGATGGCACATGGAATGGCTATACTATAATTCACTTTTGTTCATTGTCATTCGTTCTTCTCTCTGCCTAAAACTCTAACATTCTTGGTATCAGTCCCAAATCTTAATTGGACAACTCCTCTTTCCCCTCTCCAACCATGTGATTCCAAAAGGGGGCACAGCTGCCAATCACTACACCCCAGCCCTCTGACCACAGTGCTAAGAATGTGGCCCAAGCCAGCTCAGCTGATGAAATAACTTTTCTGAGGAGTTAGAAAACTCCCCAGGAGCTGGACAGCAAAGTTTGATGTGAGGATGTGAGCCTGGAGCAATGATGTGAGCCTGGACTCACTGGGACAGTCACCCTGAAAGCACAAGTGCAGGGAGGCAGAGATGAGAGCTGGTTTAGCAAGAGAACCAACAGCTAGAAACAGAGGGAAGGGAGAGATACAAGAAAGAAAGGAACCCGACAGTATTCCACTCCCTGAACCTAGAGATCCCTGAGGCAAACCTTACTCTAGCCTTTTCCATAATTAGTTTATTAGCTGATAAATACTTCCTTTACACTTTTTATTAGATAGGTTGAATTTGCCTCTATTATTTATAAATTAATAAGCCTTCACTAGTGTGACTTTTGGAATGGAACACAATACTCAAATGGTTCATAGCAGACATTTAATAAACACTTATTAAACTGAGTTAAATGAACTTCCCTAGAGGCAGAATAGTACAGTGCAAAGAGCTTGGGCTTTAGAAACTGGCTGTCCTGAGTTTGAATTATGGATCTATAAGACGTTTGGCATATTGTTTCATAATTCAGAACATTTATTTCTCCTCCTTTTTCATCCTCATCAGCATTATAATCTCTAACATTTGTTGAGTTCTTCCTACGTGGCACATACTATGCTAAGTGCTTTGCATTTATGAGTAAAATAATCCTAACAAACAGATAGGTCTTTTTTATTCTTATATTGTTACGATCTTTGAAATGAGGATTCAATGAGATAATCAATTTAAATCACTAAGCCCAAATAATGACTTTTTTTCCTCCCACTTTTTCCTTTCTGACTTAATCCTGCATCTTACCACTTTGCCAGAATTTAGAGATATGGCTCCTTGACTTTTGAACAGATTAATCTGTTTGCTCTTTGCCATCATAACTCGTTAGTCTTTGTGTCCATGCCTTTTTACCTGTCAATTACTCACTATGAGATATGCTTAATAATGACACAAACAACATAGATGGAAAGACATATCATGTTCTAAAACTGGAAGACTAGAAATCACAAAAAGGTCAATTCTTTTTAATTTACAAATTTAATTCAGTCCTAATAAAAGTAAAAACAAATGCCCCCCTCCTTCTTTCTCTGGAATTGGACAAGTTGATTCTAAAATTCATACGGAAAAATGCATACACAAGAATAGCCAGAAAAATTCTGAAAATGAGAGCAGTGCAGAAGGATTAGTCCCTCTAGGTAATAAGGCATATTACACAATCTCAATAAGTAGAAGAGAGAGATAATGATTCCTGAATAGGCAAACAGACCATAACACAGACTAGAAAGTTCAGAAATAGAATTGATTAACAAAGGAATTTAGTAGAATCGTTGGTGAAGGTGGTATCAAAATCCAATGTTTGACCGTACACTCTCTCAGCAAGGCTGTGGGGAAGAAAATGGTACAAGCTCCAATGCCATGGAGGTAAATCTGATAATATTTGTTAAAATTACAAATGCATTTATCCCATTTCTGAGAATTTAACGCATAGATTTTGTTTGTTTATCTTGAAGTGTTTTTATTTTTCCTTAATTAGCAGCTTCCTGGGTAGCCCTGAGCTCATTTATTTTGGTTTTTCCAACCCAATGAGGTTAGCAGAATCTCTGGATTGCTACTTTATGTTTTCTTTTTTCTTACTTTTAATAATTTTGATGTTTTTCCAACTTTTTATTTATTTTATTTCTTCAGCAATAATTCATTTATAATTTCAATTTTTGTTTTAGATTTAGAGCGTACATGCACAGGTTTGTTACCTGGATATATTGTGTGATGCTGAGGTTTGTAACCAATTGACTTAAGTGCACACATACAAAATGGCAGGTTTGCAAAAGTTATTTATTGCAATTTACAATAATAAGAAATCCAAGGGTCCATGAGTAGAGGACTGGAGAAATAAACAGTGGTGCAAACATACATTAGAATACTATTCAGCTTTAAAAACACACAGAGAAAAGTTTCTCTAGTTACTTTTACAAAGAGAAAAAAGTTAAAAACTCAAGTGTAGAAGAGTGTGTATAGTACCTTACCTTTGTGTAACAAAGGGAGTAATAAGAATATTTATATTGTATTTGCCTGTATCTGCATAAAGAATCAACGAAAAGTTACATAAATTGCTAAGAGTAATTACTTGTTCAGAAAGGAAGAATCTGCTAGAAGGGAAAAGAGATGAGAGCAAGACTTGTTAATATATACTTTATTACTTTGGTGTGTTGTTGTTGTTGTTGTTGTTTTTGACCTGGCCCTAACTCTAACTCAGTCACTTGGTAGTTTTATAATCATAAGCAGCATTATTTAAGTTCTCTTAGTTTTCTTGACTGTGACATGGGGCTACTAAAAACTACCCTGCAGGGTCATTGTGAAATTAGAGATGATGGATATTCATTGACTGCATTGACTGCTCTGTTGCTCAGTCTTGCCATGTTGCCCAGGCTGGAGTGCAGTGGTGCAATCTCGGCTCACTGCAAGCTCCACCTCCCGAGTTCAAGCAATTCCCCTGCCTCAGGCTCCCGAGTATCTGGGATTACAGGTGCCTGCCACCACACCTGGTTAATTTTTTTTGTATTTTTAGTAGAGACAGGGTTTCGCCATGCTGGCCAGGTTGGTCTCAAACTGCTGACCTCAGGTGATCTGCCCACCTTGGACTCCCAAAGTGCTGGGATTACAGGTGTGAGCCATTGTGCCCTGCCAAATTTTTGTATTTTTAGTAGAGACGGGGTTTTACCATGTTGATCAGGCTGGTCTTGAACTCCTGACCTCAAGTGGTCTGCTTGCCTCGACCCACCAAAGTGCTAGAATTACAGGCGCTCCTGCATCAGGCTCCTGAGTAGCTGGGATTACAGGAATGTGCCACCATGCCCGGCTAATTTTTTGTATTTTTAGTAGAGGCAGGGTTTCACTATGTTGGCCAGGCTGGTCTTGAACTCCTGACCTCAGGTGATCCACCTGCCTCAGCCTCCCAAAGTGCTGAAATTACAGGCGTGAGCCACCACACCTGGGTGGTTTGGCTTTTTGAATCATGGGTTTATATCAACCATTCCAATAAAAAAAAAGTAAAGATTAAAAAATTCAAGCAGCGAGTACTTAGTGTGTGTTAAGATACTGTGTTAACCTGTAAATATATCATTTCATTTAATCCTCAAAAGAGCCCTGTGAAGTTTTAATTTCAATTTTACAAATGAGAGAGAGAATAACTTAGACTGCTTAAGCAATTTGTTCATCTCTCTATCAATCCACACTGCCCGTCCCAATTTCTTTCATGCCCCCAGCTCAATACTAACTTCCTGCCAGTCTTCACACAGGTTATTTCCATTCAACTCCAACAAGTTGTTCTTTGAATCTCTTTAGTAATTAAATACCTAGTTCACACCATATTCTTTTAAAATAGCAAAAGCCTTAGGGTCTTCTGCCTGTACTTGCTTCATCTCCCTGATTAGACTGTAAAAACCATATTGTGTATCATACTTTCCACTTTTGCCTCCTCCCCTCTGGGGCTTCCAGGTACACTGAATCACCACTCAGTAAATCTCAGGATACAAAATAACTTTCACTTGTTTGGGTTCCTGCAATTTACAGTCTATATTTACATTGAAACTCACAAAACTCTGTCAGGTAGGTTTTATTGACCTCTTTTTACAGAAGAGGAAACTGACACTCAGAGAGACTCAGAAAGATTAACTATGAGTCATATCTAGGACTTCTGACAAAATAAGGCCTCTTTTCATTACACCACAGCTACTTCTAGTTAACCTCATAGAAAATATCTGGTTGAATCGTATTTATTCCAGGGAAAGTTCTACGTCAGTTATTCTAGAAATGAGGACATAGGGATAACTCAATTTTTATTTAACATTTTAAGAAACTGCCAAAGTATTGTACAAAGTGACTGCAACATTTTATATTTTCATCAGCAATGTATGTGGGATCCAGTTAATCCATATTTTTATCAACAGTTGTAAGTGTCTTATACATTGGTGAAATGTATATGGTGGTGACAAAATGGTGAAAAATGGCATTTAGCCTTATAGTTTTAATTGCAGTTCTCCTATTATAAGTAAAGTTGAGCATACTAAAAATGTGGTCCTTAGACTAGCAGCATCAACATGAACTGGAGGCGTGATAGAACACAGCATCTCAGGTCTCATCTCCAAGGTACCCAGTCAGAATCTGCATTGGAAGATCCACAGATGATTCCTATAACATTCACATTTGAGAATTTCTGGTCTAAGACCCTGTTCAGTGACAATTCTCTATGATTTTATGACCTGTGATCTCTGTCTAGGAGAACCAACCAATGAGTTATTTATCACTCTCCCCTCAGGTCTGCTGGCTCTGAGGAGCACCTATTTCCTTTCTCCAAAACATTTTCCAGGATATTTTGGTATAGTGGAATGAGAAGTTGCTTCTATTTGAAAAGACCCTTTTGAGACCGGCTATGAATACCTGCAAAGTGAGAGAAATGAAAGCACTCTAAACGTCCCCATTTGGCTGTCAGTGCATCTTGCATTGCCTGGAGAGTTGCTCTCTGCCTAGCACTGACAGTATAGAGTGGGATATTTCTGCCCTGGGAGTTCCCAGTACCACAGTCAAGTAGAACCCCAGACTGCTTTCCTGAGTGTGCTGTTTCTGGCTAGCCTGGCTCAAATTCCTTGGGGGAGGAATCACCTTTGCCTGACATGTTATCTCTGTGACCACCAGTTTGTTAATTGTTTATTTCAAATGCTATTGATGTTAGTCAACTTCATAGCATGTGCACTTTGTTGACATTTAAAAAAATGCCTTTAGATGTTTGCTCACTGGTTTTAATTTATGGCATGGGAGGAACATGTTTCAGATCACAAGAGTAGAATGAAATCATGAGATTATTCACCAGTGGGAAGTACCAGCAAAGGTTGTAATTGGACATAATAATTTTCAGTATTTTCCTTAAAACTTGTGTAGGTATTTTATTCCTAAATTTTTATATTATTTTAAATATATGTAATATTTTGCCTAGTTTGAAAGAAGAGCATTTTGATTTTGAGACTATGGAAAATTCAGAGAAGTCTAAGGGGCATTAAAAAACCAAACCCTCTAAATTCAATACTTAACATTTTGTTCTGTCTCTTTTTACTCTTTTTTTGCTGTAACAGGGATCTTTTTTTCCTGCAACTTCTAGTACGGAAAGCTTGTTTTAAGATGTCTTGTTTCATTATGACAGGAAGGACAGTGATTGAGCTCCCTCGTGGAGAGGAGGAGGATGAGTCAGCCAAAGCGACTTGGAAGGGACACAAATAGAAACAGAACTGGACCACCTCCAGGGCAGCTGGGGCTTGCATGTTCCTATGACTCTAGGACTTCAGGAAGAGTTGCCTGAGCCCCAGAAGGTCCTGTGGATCTCTCTCCACTGGACTCCACATGCCCACATGTCAGCCTCCACAGCTGTGAGGCTGAGATGCTGGAGCTCTCGGTGACCATCCTGCTGGCCTGAAAGCTATTTCTTCCATAGGGCTGAAGTTCCTCTTGCTACGTAAGGTCCATTTCTTGACTCCAGCAGAGATAGAACCTGTTCTCTGTTCTCAGGATGGCAAATGGGCCCGTGGAAAAGACTTGGAGTTCACAACCAGGCAGCCCTGGCCCTAACTGTAACTCAGTCACTTGGTAGTTTTATAATCATGAGCAGCATTATTTAAGTTCTCTTAGTTTTCTTGACTGTGATGTGGGGCTACTAAAAGCTACCCTGCAGGGTCATTGTAAAATTAGAGATAATGGATATTCACTGACCGTAGCTTAACAGGCACTCAATAAATGGTAGCCATTACTGTCACTGTCTGTTCTTTCAGTCAGCTCTTTTCTAGGCTGACATCAAGACACCTCGTAATTTTAGTTTCATTTCTCTTTGCTCAGATCTTTTAAGCAAATTGCCTCTGAAATTATAGAATTTCAAAACACCATCAACCTCCTCTTAGATTCCAAGTTCTCTCTCTTTCTCTAACATATATTTTCTTGTTAGTGGTAAAAAGATACAAAGGACGAATCAAATCCTGTAAAAAGATGCAAAGGAAAAATCAAGGCCTGTGTCCTTCGGGAGTCTTTAATCTCACTGGGGAGACAAGACTTAGACACAAGATACAATTAGAGAATAATAAAAAGGAGTGAGAGCACTCAAATGAGCTGAATAGAATGTTCCATCCTTGTCTGCTTCCGAATTCCATTTCTGCTTTATTAAACAATATGGCAGTGCTGCTGACTCATGTTCAGCTGCTAGACCCCTGAGACTGTAATATTTCTCTGCTATATCTGCATATAACCAGTGAGAATATTCTATTGTGTATAATATTTCTATAGCATATTACATTTGGGCAGTTTTTCCTGATGTTCTTCATGGCACTTGTCCCATCAAAGTTCACTCAGTTTGTGTCTGATACTTTTTCTGTGCTGTCAACCTTGTAATATAATGCCTCAGCATCCTAACAAAGATACCTTGGAGTAAGGCTCTTCAAACAGCTGTCCTTCCCTGCAGTGTCTGATACTTCCACATTTTCTCTCTGTACTCGCATTCAAACTCCTAGAGTAATGGAAAGTCGAGGGAGGGATAAATAGATGAACTTAAGCATGTCACTTCCCACCTCAGGGCCTCGGTTTCCTCGTAAGGGGAAAAGGGACTATGTGAGCACTTCCAATACAGATATGTTGTGATTCTACATATGGCCACTACTTTTGACATTAGTGATATCACCAACAACCAGTTCTGCCAGTGAGGAGTGAGCTGCTCTTCTGAGATGGGGCTCAGCACATCCCTCTCTCTTCTTAAAGGCAGGCCTGTCAGTGGGATTGCAGCTTTTTTTTCTGAAAATGGTGGCAGGACAACTCTGAGTCTCTCACCTCATGATGGATCTGTAACATAGACCCACTAGACTATAGTGGGATCAGCTATAAGGCAACACAGAGAAAATGCTTAGCAGGAATAAATGTGGGGTTCCTGGGTTTGCTAGAGATGGAAAGAGATAGTTTGCCATTTGCCAGCAATATCAAGTGAGAGCTCCCTGAGGCTGTGTCCTGGAGGATGTTTCAAAATCAGCATGGGCTGTAGTGTCTACCTTTAAGCTGGATACATCTAGAGTAACTGACAGGAAAAGGAAAAAGGGTAAGCAAATACACAGAAAAGTGGCATGGGAACAGTTCACATCTATGTTCACCTGAGATGTGCACATGAGCACCAAATAGGATATTAGACCTGGAGGAGACTTTATAAGATCATTTCAAAATTCACGCTTCGCAGACAATGAAAATGAGGCGTAGAGGGCAAATGGCAGAGAGAAGGTCTGGGAGCTGGTTAATAGCAGACCTGGGTTCTCATCCTTCTGCTCAGCTCAGGGTCATTCCCATCGCAATATTTTGCTTCTGCTGAGATTATTAGATTCGGGTTTGTTAATTAAGATTACATGGGATGGCTGTATCAGGAAATTATTCTCAAGTGCGAGATGTGTGGTTCGGGAGGCACATATTTTAGATTTGTCTAGGTAGTTTTGTGACAACAGGAGGGTCTATGGAAAGTCTTGGTTACTAACATTGTATCTTGAACTTAGTAGGCATTCAGTAATAGTTATTTTAAAATTTTGGGATTTACTAAATACATAAAATAAAACTCTCATCATGTGTCTCAATTAATACTTGTTTCCTTTTTCTTTTTTTTAAGAGACAAAATCTCACTCTGTTGCCCAGGCTGGAGTGCAGTGGCAGGATTATAGCTCACTGGCAGCCTTGAATCCCTGGGCTTAAGGGATCCTCTCACCTTAGCCTCCCAAGTAGCTGGGACTACAGGCACACACCAGCACACCAGGTTAATTTTTAAAAAATTATTTATAGTAGAGAGGGGACCTTGTTTTGTCGCCCAGGCTGGTCTTGCTCTCCTGGGCTCAAGCAATCCTCCTGCCTTGGCCTCCCAAAGTGCTGAGATTACAGGCATGAGCTACCACACCCAGCCTGAATTAATATTTCTTGATTGAGGTAGAAGGAACTGAGTCATATTCATAAGTAGGTTAGCCTAATTATAGACAGTACCAGCTGGTGAGTGTTTTGATAGAGTCAGATAAAAAGCCTCACACATAAATATCCAGTGTAGGTGGACAGGCCAGATATTAAGGTAGGAATGGCTGCCTCTGTCAACCTTGGGTGTCTCAGCAAATTCCCAACCATCTAATGGAGTTTTAAAAATGTGAACATACTCATATAAAAGGTATTTAGACTTTGGAATAAATGAGCTATTTTACCTGCCTGGTTGTTTTCTTCATTGATCTATTAATAGTGCTAAAAGAAAATATCCTAGCTCTTCATTAAGCATTCATGATCAGACACCCACTTCTGACAGAAGTCTGCAGCTCCTAAGAAACTCTGGATGCATCTCTCCTTAAAAAAATGACTTTTAGTAAAGAAATGATCTGGGCTTTCCAAAGATGTTTTAGTTATATATATGATATTTCATTCTTCATTTAACCATTTATCAAATATATTTCAAGTACTTAATAATTATATATTATCCTATAGTTTCATATGCTTTTATATTGTCTCATTAGAACCTTACAACAGCCTTCTGAGCAGGGCAAATAAAATGTGTCCAATTTTACAGAAGCAATAGAGAAGCAGTGAATTTGGGATTCTAAGGAGGTGAAACATGGCCCTATTTTAGCTTAGGGTCTTTTGTGGCCACATTCTGGGTTTAAAAGAATAAACTGTTTAGGGACTTCAGTGCTAGGCTAACAGAGATTAAGTGACTTGCCCAAGGCCACACAACTATTAACTGGCAAATCCAGAATGCCATCCAAGACTTTTGACTCCAGTCAATTATTCTTTCCTACACACCAGTGGGTTTATTAAAACATAGATTGCTGGCTGTATTCCGGCATGTTTGATGGGAAGGGGGGAATTTGCATTTCAACAAGTTTCCAGGTAACACTGAAGCTGCTGGTCTCCAGACCACAAGCTGAGAACTACTTGTTGTTCAAAGTGTGGTCCCAGCAGGCATCACCCAAGAGCTCCTTAGAAAGGCAGATTCTCAGACCCACAGAATTAGATTCTGAATTTTAACAAGATCTCTGGATGATTTGTATGCAAATTAAAATTTGAGAAGCGCTGCTGTACACCACAGCTGTCAGTTTGCAGGGCACTGTACTGGGTGCTACAGAGACAGGAGAGAATAATCATAATAACCCTTTAATCGGGTACTTTCTATATGGCAGGCACCCCTCTAAGCACGTTAGGCATATTATCTCTTTTAATCTTCACAATAACCCCCTGAGGGAGATACTAATATTATTGCCGTTTTAAAGCTGAGGAAATGCCAGAGTATAGACAGGTTGGTAATCCAGTACAAGACAGATCCGGGCTCTGAAGCTGGGCAGTTCACTCCCGAAGACCATGTTCTCGTTCACTAGGCTGGAGCTTTGTAAGTTGTGGTCGCCGTTCATACAGTTAGGGAGGTAAGAAGGAAAGGCAGGCAAATAGGTATGAGGCAAGACAGAGGTCATAGCCTGAACATCGTGTCTAGGTCAAGGGAGTCTATTTGTGTTCCCCACTGGAGACCTGGGTTTGGCTGGGCCTCTGCAGTGGCTTCTGATGAGGAAGACTTTGGTGAGTCTTGCTTAGTATCTCCACTGGTAAAACTGAAGTAATCTTAATAACAATTGATAAAGAGAAAAGACACTGGCCGCTAGACTAAAGGGAGGGTACTGAGAATTGAAAATAGAAACCACAGTTTTTCAAAGCAGATTGTGCAAAACAGATAAACTGTATCAAATCAAAACCATAGTGTTCATCTGCAGCTAGAGAAACTTTCAGTCTTTTAACACCAGTCTGTTCAGATCCGTGAGCTCCAAGATAAGACCACAGACAACTGATCTAACAGTGACTCTGTACAGACCAAAGCATTCTAAATACAATGCCACAGACTGTTCCAGAAACTCCCGAGTTTATTCCTGCTAAGCCCACCCTAGGACTAACTCCAGCTCCCAAGCCCTATATGGACCTTTTTCTGACTCCCCCACTTTGGAGATGCCCCACAACTCCCCATGCTGTATGGTCTCCCTTGCTGCAGCAAGTAAGAACCTAACTTTATTCCTGTGGATGTGTTCCCAGTGGTCTTTGGCTGATGGGCACCGACCCAATAATATTTTCCTGCCTGTCTCATAGAGTTGTTATGAATATCACATGAAATAAAGCATGGAGAATGCTACATAAATGTGAGCTTCTAAATTTGTTATTGTAATTGTTTATGTGCTGTTTCATCTTCCCCCTGCAAAAATAGTGAAGCCCTAAATTAGAAGAGACCAGCTCATATTTATCTTTGTGTCCTCAATGTCTAGAACAGTCTATAATGCCTAAGGTACTCAGTAACTCTTGGTTGAATGGAAAAAACAAATAAATGAACAAATGAAAAGAAAATCATGCTCTAGTTCTCCTTTTCTCCAGTCCAGCCCTGTGAGTGATCCAGACTTCCTCAAATGGGGTAAAGAAATTCCTAAGTGTTTAAATGTGAGCTTTACCTCCTGGGCAGACTGTCACTAGCACTTTGTAACAGTTACAGATAACCTTGTTTATCTATTAAAAGTTTTCCTACCTGCAAGATGGCTGGAATTGCTAGAGGGAATACTATTCCCTTTGCCCACAAAATCGATCCTGGAGCAATAACCATGCAGTTGAACAGCAGCACATTTTATAGCCCATGGAGCTGGTGTGTATCAGCACATTAGCCAGTGCCTCTTGTAATCACGCCCATGTTTAGCAGAATGATATACTTAGGTGCTTTTGTAATAGACTTGCACCAAGCAGAAATCATGGCCCGTGGAATACAGTGGCTCCACTGAACATTCTTAAATACTTTTAGCACAGCAAGTTCCAGTTATGGCTGGAGTCTCTGGGGATGCCTTTGATCAGTTAGAAGCTGCCAGAAAATTCTTCATACTCTAAAAGCACAGAGGCTGTCCAGTGCTGTGTCTTCCTTTCTGCCCTCCAGTTCTGGCAGTAGATGGCCCATTTTATCTTCCCCTCTCCCTTGAACCCACTTTCTAGTTGTCATGATTTCTGACAGATGCACCTTGGGGAGTAGGCAGGCATTTACCCTGGTGTAGGAGGGATGTAAGTAGGCATCATTAATGGAACAAGCAAAAGCAGTTATCTCAGGAAGCACAGGCCCTACAAGTTGGAATGTAGGCCAGTGCTTTCTGAAACCATATTCTCTGCTAAGGCCTACCCTGCTGGGTATTTTACAAGGGAAACAATCCCAGCAGTGTGTTCCCTTTCCAATGCCCTCTCCCTAGGACAGGAGTAAAGACAAAGAAAATGCTGTATGGGCTTCCCCTCTCATTTATAGCCATCAGAGGTGCATTTGCCCCTGAAACAAAAATGGAATGTGTCTTCAATGGGTTCCAATGCCAGTATGGAACTCCCCTAAGCAAGCCAAGAGACAGGGATTGTAGAGGCCTCCCGCCAGGAATTTAATGGCTTCTATGCAATTCCCAGTTTCTTCTCCCTGCCCAGAATCTGCTCTCAGACTGGATAGGATAATGTTGACTTAGGTGAGTGGGCAAGAGTTTTTGAAAAGTAGTCCCCTTCACGTTGAACATTGGTGTCTAATTAGAACCTTGAGTTTGGCTAGTTACATACCCGTACATTTCCCATTTCCTTCTCTGTTCATTTCCCCTGATATTATTTGTGAACACATCTATTTTTTCCATTAGAATATACGCATCTATTGAGTAGCATTCTCTTCTCTTCCCCTTGTCTACCCTAGAGCTTAGTACAGTGCTTGATTTGTAACAAGTACAAAATAGATACACACATTCGAAAGAAACATATATGTGGCCAAAGATCATGTGATTGTGGCAATTCCAGTGGATTTAAGATTCAGTCTGAGCCTGACATTGGCATTTCAAGAGTTTCCTCTCATACCCTGGCAATGATAACACACCGTTTTTCTCAATGGAGATGGGATCTTGTGGCACTGGGAGAAAGAACGTGAGGGAAGCAGTTTGATCAAAGATCTTTCTGAATGAAAGACCTGTAAACACTTTCAACAATGGAACTCCTTTGCTCTCTCTCCCTAAAGCGAGCAGCCTCTGAGGCTTTTTGGGAACTTGTGTTAGCCTGGGCCCACGATCTTGATCTTGCTTGCAGTCTCTTCTCAGACTCAATTAGAGATTCCTTGGGCTCCCCTCCAGGAAGCTGCTAGGGCCTCTACACCTCCCAGGTGGTTAGTTTCCCGGTGGGTGGCATTTTGTTAGAATTTATACATTATCTATCCTTCAGAGACTTGTGGCTTACTTGGCTTTTGCTGCCTATCATTTCCCACGTTTCCTAGGGTGGGTTAGGGAATTGGTGGAAACTCCCTGCCTGATTTCCTGGTTCTATTTGAGAATCCAAATATCCCGGGCAATTAGAGCAGGGGTGTAGGAAGGGGGGGGGCTTAAGCAAAAACTGGCCAGACAGGCATTAATTGATGCCCTTTCAAAGCAAGCAGGTTCACATATCTGCTCACCATGTATTTGGTGGAGGTAGGAAAGGATTTGCATGGACCCTGGAGCCAGATCACTCAAGTTCAAATCTCACCTCTATCATTTCTGGCTGTGTTATTTTGGGCATGTTAACCTCCCGGTATTTCAGTTTCCACATCTCTAAAATGAGGATAATAGTAATAAGCACCTCTTATTATTGTTGTGAAGATTAGCAGTCCATATAGGTGGCCGGGTGTGGTGGTTCACACCTATAACTCCAGCACTTTGCAAGGCAGAGGTAGGCCGTTCACTTGAGCCCAGGAGTTTGAGACCAGCCTAGGCAACGTAGTGAAACCCTGTCTCTAAAATAAAAATACAATAAATGAGCTGGGCATGGTGGCATGTGCCTGTAGTCCCGGGTACCCTGGAGGCTGAGATGGGAGGACCACCTGAGCCTGGGAGTTGAGGCTGCAGTGAGCCATGATCTCACCACTGTACTACAGCCTAGGCAATAGAGTGACACTCTGTCTCAAAAAAAAAAAAAAAAAAAGAGTTCATATATGTAAGATGCCTAGAAGAGTGCCTGACACATAGTGAGTTCTCATTATTAGCTATTGCTCTTGTCAAAATAGAACTAGTACAGATTTTCTTTGTGTTCAAAGTAGTTTTTCAAATTTTTCATGAATATAACATAGACTTTAAACTAATTTTGTGTTATAGTTTTTCTGTTATTTATGACTGGATTCATTAATACATACTACTCATTAAGGAGTATGTAATTTACCTGACATAGATTTTGCTTGAAAAGCTTATCCTATTAATGTTTAATATGTGTTTCTCAGTCCTGGCTTTCATGAAGGGAAAACATTTCTTGCTTTCTTATTTATCTCTTCAGTGTTCTTTTGTCATGTTCTCAATCAGACAACTTTTGGGTGGCATATTAAAGGGTTTGGGGCTGACTTAATGGAGTGAATCAGTCTTTCCTGGTAAGCAGCACTTCAGCACGTGTCAATCATTAGTTCTCAGAGTTCCAGCAGAGTGGGGTCTGCTTCAGATGGCATCACTGTCTTTGGGATGGGTGGCTTGGCCTGGTACCATTTTTCATGTTGGTATAAGAAACTTCTCAGTGGACAGAGGTTGATGCTAAGAATGCTCTTCTTTCCATTAGAAAGCATCATTTCCTTTGGTGAGAGGGGTCGCAGCCTGGGTCCTTCTGTTCAGGAAGGGGTACATGAGGTACAGCCTTCAGCTTTATTCTTCTGATGCTTTAAAGTTTGTTGCAGATGATGCTCCAACCAGCTGCTCCTTGCCTTGACTGGGCTCCTCCCTGAGCCTATGTTGCTGAAAAATTCTGAGCAATTTGAAAGGATGAAAGTTGATGCCTGTAATCACAGAAACTGGGGGTGCTCAGTCAGGAAGATCACTTGAGCCCAAGAGTTTGAGGCTGCAGTAAGCTATGATTGTACTGCTGCACTCCAGTCTAGGTGACAGAGCAAGACCCCATCTCTGGAAAAAAAAAAAAAAAAAAAAAAAAAAGAAGGCAGAAGGAAGGGAAGGGAGGAGAGGGGAGAGAAAGGAAAAGAGAAGAAGAAAGGAAAGAAGGAAAGAAAGAAAAAAGAAAGAAAGGGAAGGAAGGAAGAAAAGAAGATGAAAATATACAGAAACGTCCCCGCATTCATCATTAAGATTATTAAGAGTCCCTCCTCCCAAACTATGCTCTTGGACCTAGAACCTATCTTTTCTCCTCTGCCAGTTCTCATCTTTCCGGGAATAGCATAATAGAAAGATGGGATAGATGTGGATTCAACTCTCTTTTTGCTGCTAGTCAGCTGTCTGACCTTGGAGAAGCTATTTAGCTTCTCCAATCCTCTATTTCCTCAACTATAAAATAGGAGTAATAATTCCAGGGTTGTCGTCAGGATCAAATTAGTTATTTTTTGTGGAATATATAGAACAGAATCTGAACTCATTAACAGCAGCCATTAAAAGTGGCTGCAAATAATCTCTTTTGTAAAGATTTATCAATCCCAATTACCTGCAGTAAGAAGTTATTCTGGAATATTGACTTTCTCCCATCTGAAATATGATCTTTTCAAAGCCAACAACAGTATCTCCACTATCTCTATATTTCCAAAACCAGCGCAACGCCTACTGAATCCCTTCCCTCTAGAGTGAATCTTAGGGATCACCAGTTTCTTTAATTTCATCAGCTCACTGGGATGTCAGCCTAGGGATAATCAGACTGAGCAAAGGAGTCACCTGTTGATAGTTAAATACGGTGTGAAGAAGATGCAAGAGAAACTAAAGTAAACCCAGGTGCAGCGTGGGCTACTGAAAGGCCCGTGGTCACAGAGAGATTGCAGTATGGATAGATGGCGGCTGGAAGGGGAACCGAAGGTGAGTTGCCCAAGGATGTCCCATTTAGCCCAAGCCTGGCTGTGCCTGCATCCCCTGCCCACCTTTCCATTGCCCCTAGCCTCCCCAGTCATAGGGTGCTGATGTTGTTTGTGAGTTCCATTAGATGTGTTCTGTTTACAAGTCTCTGCACACTTCATTTCCCCTGCCTGAAAATAAGGGGCTTTTGGAGAACGGCGTGAACCCGGGAGGTGGAGCTTGTAGTGAGCCGAGATCACGCCACTGCACTCCAGCCTGGGTGACAGAGCGAGACTGTCTCAAAAAAAAAAAGAAGAAGAAAAAAGAAAAAAAGAAAAAGAAAATAAGGGGCTTTTGGAGAACGGCGTGAAGCCGGGAGGTGGAGCTTGTAGTGAGCCGAGATCACGCCACTGCACTCCAGCCTGGGTGACAGAGCGAGACTGTCTCAAAAAAAAAAAAAAAAAAAAAAAAAGAAAAAAGAAAAAAAGAAAAAGAAAATAAGGGGCTTTTTAATAAGAAAGATTATATCTGTAGGTGGTTTAGCATAAAATATGAGTTGTATTAGTCCTCTATTTTAAGCCAGGCATTATGCTAAATCCTTCACATAAATTATCTCTAATAATTGCTAAACCTCCCCAAACAGTATTATTATTATCATTTACTACCATGGAAACCCTTGACCAAATGAAACAGCTGTAAGTGATGGAGTTAGGATTCTAAGCTGGTTCCAAATTCTAAGGGCCTTGGTGTGTAGTTAGAAACCTTTGTTCTGGCCTGAGTTGTATAATGTTGACACATCATTGGCCTCTCAAGGTTTTCTCTAGAAATTGGGAATAATCATGCCTGTTCCACTTTCCACACAGAATGTTTATGAAGTTAAAGTGAGATAATGAGTATGGCACTTTTATTGAGCATTTGCTATGTGCCAACCAATGCTGCCAATAAACTGAATGTTATTTCTAGTAATTCTTATAAACCTAATGGTGCATATCCCCATGGCCTGTTCCCTCTGCCCTAAGGGTTGGATTTCTTATGGAAGTGTTTTGCTCACACCATAGTTCTTGGGAAATTCCACCCCAACTCAGTGTATTATTATCAGGCAAAGCTATCTCTTCCCTCCTTATCCATTTTCTCATCTAGTAAATTGGGATGAGCGTAACAACTTGTCTGTGAAAGCTCTGGGAGAAAATTGCTATCTGGATGCAAAGTATTATTCAGGAAAAAAAAACCATACAAAGATGATGTGTGTGAAGTGTCAAATTTTAGCTGTTTTTAACAGATACACTGATAGAAGGGGGAGAAAATCCATCGAGACATTTTGAACAGCCTGAGTTGTAGAAACAGGAAAAGGTTTAGCTGCCTGATTGAAAGCATGCCTGCTACAACTGCAGACATTGCAGCAGTAAGTCCAAGTGAAATCAGGTTCCCTGGCCCTTTCAAAGCTTTGCTGGGGTTCAGTGCTGGCACTAGCCAAGGCTGGGAAGAAACATATCTGGTGGGATGCCCTGAGGGTGCTATGTGACATTCTGTCCAGATGGCAGACAGGCATTTATAGCAGACCTTGTACCACAGATTGAATAATGCACCAAGAATGCAGTCTTGGTCCCATCTGCCAGGTGATGCTATGAGAAACTAAAGGAACACAGAATTTATTCCCCCGATCCATTAAAGTGATTTTCCCAAACACATAAGCATGACTATATTTGCATGACCTGGGAGCACCGAGCCCTCTGGACTTGACAGCACATTATTACTGATGATCCTGGCTGCATGACACACTGCAGACTTGATGTTTGCCCTTGCATACTCAGACCTCAGAGAAAGGAAGGGGACCACAAAAGATAAGAAACATTATTCTTGTTTTGTGATCCTCCCACTCAGAAGCAGGAGGGCATCAGAAATCCTGGGAAAACTTGGTGGGAAGCAGGGAAGTGAATAAGGAAGTGAAATGAAGACAAAGATGGTGTGGTTGTAGAAGGCAAAAGCTATAATTTAAAAAGCAAAGGGTTAAAAATTGGGACTTGAGCGCTGGGTTCTGACATTATTAGCCATGTGATCTTGAAAAAGTCAGTTAATCTTTGGGAGTGTCAGCTTTCACATCTGACACTCCTGCCTCAGAGGGTGAGTGTACCTTGGAGCACTTTGTGAACTACAGAATGCTATTCCCACATAAGGTACTAGACTGTGGTGTGGATGATGTTAAAACTGCCCAAAGTAGCAGACACCTGCCATCTTTCTGGTTGCATACTCAATACCTAGGTCACTGCCTAGCACAGGGTGGGCACTTAATTATGTTTGAGGGACTAATGATGCAAAATCATTGAACTGCAGGAGATTAGAGTGGTAATGAGCCTGGCTGACCTGGAAGATAGAATTACCAATGAGTCCAATCTGCTTCACATCTGGACAGATGGGAGGTTGAGGTCACTCTGATACATGCAGCCAAAGGAAGTCCAAATGTGCACTGTTTTATAAACTTCAGTACTGCATGCATCTTTTGTAAAGATAAAAAGTTTATGTAGATCCACAGGACTCACTGGAATTGTTTGGTGTGTGTGTTTTAACGTAATGAAACCATCTATAAATTCATTATGCTTATGAATTCCCATACAATTATAAAACCAGAACAAATTTATACATTAAATCTAAATGAAGCTAAAATACAATGAAATTCAAATGTGCATTAATGTAATGTGATGGATGATGCTGGTTTGTGAAATTAAATTGAGACTCTAAATGTGAATAAGGTACTGAGTACTAAGGGGAAGATTATTTTGAGTGGCCATACGATGACTCATGTCTATCACCACTTTTTAAAATTCACATCAGTGTGAAATATTTACCCTACGACATCATTGCTTCTCACTCAATAAAAAGACATCTTTATATAGTACATCCTCCTAAGTTATTTTCTTCTTAGTCAGGGACAAATAAAGTAGTATTACTGACACCAAAATGAATTCATTAAAATAACTATTTACTGGGCATCTACTATATTCCAGATACTGTTCTAGGTGCCTGGGCTGCATTACTGAACAAAACAGACAAAAATACCCCTGCCTTTGTGGAGCTTACATTGTAATGTGGGATAGAGTCAATCAACAATAAAATTAATATAGTGTGTTATAAGTTACTAAGTGTTATGAAGAAAAAATAGACAAGATAGGGAGATTTGGGAGTCAGGGGTTGGGGTATGGGTGGGTGCTGCAATTTTAAACTGTGGTGCAATTAGGCCTCATTGAGAAAGTTACATTTGAGCAAAGACCTGAAAGAGGTAAAGAATAAGCTGCAGAGAGAGGGAGGAGCCAGTGCCAAGGCTGTGAGTGCATGGGAGAAGCCGGTGGGCTGGATGGCAGTAGGTGATGGAGAGAGTAATCAAGAGAGGTCACAGGGAGCCTGATCTCATAAGCCCACATGGGCTATTGTAAAACCTCTGGCTTTTATTCTGACATAAAGGAGACCTCACTGGAGGACTTGTCAAGGCATAGCATGGTGTGACTTACATTGTAGTAGTATCATTCTGGTTTTTACATTGAGCTGAAGCTGTGGAATGGGGAGGCTGGATTAAAGATCATAGGGGAGACGATGATGCAGGGGAAAGAGGATAGCAGTTCCAACCAAAATGGTAGCAACAGAGTTAGAGCTAATGGTCAGTTTCTCCTGTTATGAAGGTAGATCCAACAGGATTTCCCTTTGTCTTGAATGTGGAGTATGAGAGGAGGAAAGGAGCTAAGCATGACTCTAAGGGTCTTGGCTTGAGCAACTAGATGAAAGGAGCTCCCATGAATTGAAATAGGAAAGACAAATGGGCAGGGAAGACTGTAGAGGTTAGGTGTTCAGTTTTGGACATGTTGAATTTGGGAAGCTTATTGGTAGGGTGATCGTATAATTTATTGTACAAACTAGGACACTTGTTATGTAGAGCAGAAAAGAAAAAACACTAATAATCATGCTGGAACAACAGGAGTCATCTAGGACCATCCCAGTCCAACCAAGACATAGGTGCAGGTGAGGAGCAGGCAGTTAGGCTGACATTCAGGTGAGCAGTGTGGGCCATGGTTAAGTGTTTGGGAGATGTCAGATTATACAAGCTTGAAAGCCATGAGATTGGATGAGATCCCTAATAAATGAGTATAAATGGAGAGGAGAAGACCAAGGAGCAGAGCTATCAACAGAGTAAGGGTGGGCTCACTTTCCTGTTGAGAGGTCAGGGAAAAGAAGAGGAAGCAGCAACGCCAGTACACAGAAATCTACATGTGGGCCAGAGACCAAGTGGCAAGACCAGGTCATGAAGTTTTCATCAGATAGTTTAGAAAAATGCTTGGATTGATATTTTAAAGATTGCCATCAAAACGTAAACACAAAATTTAAAATTTCTTGTAGAACCACTCAGACTCCCAAGAATATTTTTGGGTTCTTGGTTTGAGAGCGAGTGCCTCAGATCAATCAGTGGCAGGCACAGTTGGCTACTACTGGCCTCAAGCCCATTGTTGGCTGCCTGGTACATCAAGATCACCATGTGATTTTGTGGGATCCTGAAAATAACCCCTCAGGCAGAGAAAGATAGTCTCATCTGATTTTGTCAATGTGAGAATTGAAACAGATGTTGGGTAAATTTCTTGGTCTCATTTCTTCATATTCAGGTGTCTGCCTCTTGCACATTAATTTTTTACATCTTTCTACTTTCTTTTGTTTCTTCTCACCAGCCATTCATCAGGTACCTTTTCTTTTTAAATCACTCCAGCACTTTTTAAGACTCTACTTCCACTCTCCATCTTTTTATTTCTAAGTCTCTGCTCCTGATCCATGTTAGGCCCATAAGTAAAGCTCTCACCCCATGGCCCTCCAGACTTAGAAGCTGGGATATCCTCCTTACCTCTGACCTTAGGATGACTCTTTTCCAGGGCCTTTTTTATGTGGCCATCTTTCTTACAGAGGGAGCCACTTTCTCCTTGGAAGTGATGGTTCCCCTAAATGGGTCCATTATTAATGGATCATCCTATAACCCAAGATATGGGTCCTTTTATTAATGAAGAATAGAGGATTCAGAACAAAAAGACAGAGGGGTTCTCCATGTTCTTACTACACAGAGGAGTGCTGTGTCTTAGCTGAGGATGCTCTGGGTTATGAGACAAGAGGCAAGAGTTACAAGAATTCCATTGGCTTGTGTCTGGCAATTTCCTCAGGGCCTCCATTTCCCCATGCTCTGGTGAGGATTCAGAATAATATCCACTCTTCTGGAAAGTCCGGGGGGATTATTAAGAAATAATCAAAAATCAAAAGGATATGAGATTTGGAACTGAGATATAGTTTGGCTATTTAGACAAATATATAATCTCTTTGTGCCTCAGTTTGTTTGCTTATAAAAATAGATATTACAAATAAAATTTCACAGCATTGTGAGAATTAAGTGGGGCAACACATAATAACATTATACACCTGTTAGCTGGGATTACTATTATTCTTTTCCATTTTAATACATTGGGCAAACTTTACTAGATTTGTTGTAGCAGGAGATCCAGAAGTAGCTGGAGAGATACTCAGGAGCAGAGTGCCAGGATTTCTTCTGTTGTGTCACTGTGGAAATGCTCACCTAATAGACTTATTCTCTGAGTTGGTAATTTTAATTTTTAGCTCTGCTGATGAATACAGAAATTTACTTTCTCTGAGTTCAAGAAAAGCTCACTACTTATTAGTTTTATCGTTTCCTTCCCCCTGAGTCTGAACCTGATTGATTTAACATTTAATTAGACAATGCCTTCCATTTGTAGAATTCTATTCATTTATTTAGTCAACAAAGGTTTATGGAGTTTTGGCAATGTGCTAGACAGTGGGGCACACAAAACTGAATCAGACTAGAAAACGAACTCCAAGGAGCTTATGGTCAAGTGGCAAAGATAACTAATGTCAGTCATTAAGGTAAAATGAAGAAAGTGCCATAACAATGGCATCAATGATATGCAGTGGATATGAGAGTAAATGAGTGGTATTTTGGCTAAAGCACTTCAGAAAAGTTTTGCTGACGAGATGATAGGGGACATTGCAGGAGGCAGAGCTAGGGGGAAAGGGGAAGGAGGAGGGTTCAGACAAGGCACTGGAAATAGGGAACACATCAATGTTGCTTGAGTATAGTACATGTGAGAGAGGGGGTGGGGGAGGGAGAGAAGAGAGGCATGGAGGAAAGAAGGGCAGGTTGGTGATGTGCTTATTAAATAAATAAGCAGTAGAGACAAAATGTCTTTTGCCTTTCATGTCTCAGTTTCTCCTGAGACTCTGACAATTCATCTACTTTTGCATACTTCATTCTGGTGCTGCTGGCTATATGCCGAGCACTGGCTGGATGCTCAGAATAAAAACAAGAATGAGATACTGGGGATAACAAGGCCATTCAGAATCTTGATTTCAAGCACAAAGTCAATCCTTTCAACTAATTTACTCAAGTGTTACCACTTATCCCATTAAAATCACTAACTCATAGGCCCTATTAGTTTTTCCACCGTCCTCACCCTCATCATCCATCAGTTCCTTTTCACCTGGATTCCATATTCTAGTATCATAGCCGCTCCTTCATAAAAATTCTTAACTTTTCTCTCCACCCCCTATAGTAAACAGCTGGCAAAGTGTCAATAGTCCATGTACTTGATGCCTACACTGGAAAAGAGAGAGGAAGGAAGGAAGGAAGGAAGGAAGGAAGGAAGGAAGGAAGGAAGGAAGGAAGGAAGGAAGGGAGGGAGGGAGGGAGGGAGGGAGGGAGGGAAGGGAGGAAAAGAAATGAGTAAGAAAGAAAATAAGGAAGAAATGAAAAAAGGAAGAAAGCAAAAGAAAATACACAACTTGTTGCTTGCTGGATATCTGTAATTTTTTTACCACAAATCTCAAAAGAATGCTTTACATTGGCCAGACAACCCAACTACATCTTTCTAAATGAAAAAAATTCACTTTTACACTCTCTGAGATGACTACTTTACACTTTTTTCCTTTCTCTCTAATCTCGGCCACCATACCACAGCTGATGGTCTTGCTTTGAAGACACAGCTGGAAAAATTTAGGTCATTATTTTAGACATTCTTACAAGCCACTGCATCTGTAGGCATATACTTTGCCTTCCAAAGTATACTCTCCTTTGGTAAGTACATTGATATGTTATTTTTCCAATAAATTTTTTTTCTTGGAAGAAGTAGCTTCCTGTGTGACTTTGGAGAAGTGCCTTAGCTTCTGAGTCTCAATTTTCTTGTATGTACAATGGGGATAACAACCTGCCCTGCCTACCTCACAGAATTATTGACTGGATCAAATGTGTTGGTGGAATTGGAAGCACTTTGCAAAGTATGAAAACACTACAGAGGGACATGATATGACAGAATAACTAGGGGGCCACGTCTTTTGATTTGAGATATTAAATAGTAGGCCATATAGGTATTCATTTCAAATGGCTCAAATTAAGAAACTTGAATGAAAGGACTGGTTACAGAGATGTAGACAGGGTTAAAGTAACATACAAGATACCACTGAGGCACCATTAGCCACGGTGGGAGCCATTTACTTCCCCAAGACCCCAGGGGCAAGGGGAAGATGTAGTATTACTGTAACTCAGTCAGAGTTTGCTGGGAGTGGAACGGCCTTGGGGGAGCAGTAGCTCTGGAAGCGTGCAGCTCCTGCCCGGGGACTTGATGCTAAAGCAGGATGGGACGGGAGAGGAATACCTCTCTCCTGTACCCTCTGACCTGCTGCTGACTGTTGGCCAATTCCAATAAAAGCCAGAAGGAAGGCAGTCTAGGCCTGTGGTCCACAGAGTCAACCTCTGGGTCACAAAGCAGGGCCAGAGAAGGGTGGGGAATGGGGAAGGGGAAGTTAGCAAATAGAGAATTATCAGCACAGAAACCATTCTCTGAGGGAAGTGCTATACAGTATTTCAATTAGGAGACTGTAATAGTGAAAACTGAAATTAAAAATGGAAACATTGATAAGGATGGACTGTTCAACCTTCCTCCTTGCCTGTATATTCAGAATTTATTTTTTCCCTGTAAAGTGGGTGGCTCAGAGGTGAGCTTGCAGCCCAGTAGGCCCCTGGGCTCAACCTGCAATGCAGAATTTGAAATAATTGATTTAGTTCGTGGACCGTGCTAGGAGCTCAGAGAAGGAAATGTGAGCAACTTTCCTACTTACTATTTTTCTATCGCTCACCTAAAAACCATTCTTTCCCTTTCTTCCTTTCCTCTCTTTTCTTTTGTCTTTTGAAAAGAGCACAGTTATTGAATAATTGTTAGCACATAGCATGTATTTGATGCTATCCCTGGAGATTTTGGTCTTTGCTTGGTAACAGTCAATCAGCACGTTTTCCTCTTAACAATATTAACATCCAAGATGGTGAGATAAACAAGCTCATTAAAAAGCAAGTTGTTACATGAAGCAAACACCTTAAACTAATAAAGCTTGGCATCCACTGTGGTACACCCAGGGAAACGGTATTAGCAGTCTTGATAGCAGTCTGCATTTAAGAAAAAGGCCCAGAAGGCAGCCAGTTTATCCTGTAGAAATATTCAGGAACCTCATCCATTTATGATGCCATGAGGAAATGCTAGGCCTGCATGCTCAGAGAGAAAATGTTCAGATGGCATGCTTATAGGAGGCTCTTTTCATTCCTTTAAGGGAACTTTTTCCATTTATTCAATGAACATTTATTGAGTATCTGTGAGATGCACTGTGCTGGCAACTAGGCATATAAGGATGAGTAAGATGCCATCCCAGCCATGAGAGGGTTCACATTCTGCTGGATGAGATACTGATGGGTAAGCAGACCCAGGTCTAGAGAGTTAAGTGCACTGATAGACATATGCCCAGAGGAAGCCTGTAGGAATATAAAGAAGGTGTAATCAGATCCAATTAAGGCTGGGGAACAGGATGGAGACAACTCTTAGGGCCTATGCCTTTCTTATTTATTCAAGGAACAGTGAATATAGCATCACACATATAGTTCTAAGAGTTTTGATGGCCTAGTCTTCCATTTACTTGGAGGCTCACTGAACCAGTGGGCAAACTATTCTACTGGAGACCATACAACTTGATGCAATTTGGAGGGTGATGTCTACCCCCAGGCCTGGAGCTGTCTCCAGGTGAGTGGAAAGCCTCAGCATGCACACAACACCCATGCTGGCCCATGGGGTCATGGGTGAATAACTGGCTGTAATAATTAGGCATCCCAGGAGGGCAGGACACTGAGGCTTGACCTGGGATGAAAAGGGATTGGGGGAGGAATGGGGTTTGCAGTGGTTAAAATGAGATTTGTAGGTTTCCATCTAAACTGGTCCGATTAAAGAGAAATTTTGGAGCTGCAAGGCCTACCTCCCCTCAAGGAAGGCTAGGACCCATTTGACCTTGGAGAAGGATAGCTCTTTCATATCTAAAAAGCAGGGAGTGTGAGGGAGAAATCTAACGTTTATCAAGTACATATTACATATTCTGCCATTCTGATTGATGTTAAGCTCAATTAATTTTCCCACATTCCCATGAAAGAAGGGTTTCCCTGCTGCTGCTTTTAAATCTCTATCTTAGAGAAAGAAATTTAAGGTTGCAGGGAGTTTAAGGAAGTGGACCCAGGCACTGAGGAGATAAGTGGTGGGAAGGATTTGAATCAAGGTGTGGCTGACCCTCCTATCCCACCTCCCACAGATCCTGACTTGAGTCTGAGTGGCATCCTGGCTCAGAGCTTTCCTCTAAGGTAGCTGCAGCTCCCACTATATCCTTGGAGTATCACTTGGTTGGGTGGTAAAGAACGAAACTGAGTAAGCATGTGGTTTAGCTGGCCTGTCCCTGTCTCTGTGTGGGGACTCAGAATGGTTGAGGCAGACCCATCTGGTTCTGGAGCCCCCTTAGGAGACCAGTTAAGGAAGGAACAGCACTTTCCTAGGTCTCGGAGTCAATTTAGAAAGAAAAGGGTCATGAAACAGCCACGTTTATGTGTAATATTTTTGCTAATTAACCTCCAAAGAGAGCCGTGATGTTGGCTAATTTTTAAAGAAAATATTCTTTTTCATCTGTACTTTTGTAAGCTGGAGTTTATTCTATTGATCTCTTTTGAGAGCATGAGATTAATATTCCCCAGTAGGGTGTGGGAGGCATTGTGCCTGTCTTTCTGTCTACCATTATTCCCACAGCATTGAGCACACTGCCCGGTGGGTGCCCAATAAGTATTTGTTGAATTGATGAATTCCAGAAGCAACTGGAAAAGGCTATCAGTAGTACCATCTTTGAGCTCCCCAGGTCATTTCTAGGTTAGAGTGGAAAGAATGGGACCAGTGGAATCTAGTGTGAATTGTTACTGGTTGAAATAGAAACATGGCATTGCTGGGTACTGCCACCTACCCCCCACCCCCAACCTCGCACCATGTCTCCCCTTTGTGCCTTCTTCCTCTTTAATGCACTCCGTGGAGGAAGGGAGGCAAACTGAGAAAAACAAAATCCCTGATAAAGGGCAGGAAGTCATAATAAGTGGAAGAAGTGGGGGAGCAAAGGATATAGGAGGTGTAAAGGAGGGAGAAATCCATTCTGAATGAGATGGGATTACATGAAGTGTTATGATGGCAGCTCCTATAGCCAAAAGATAGAAACAAAGAAAAGCAAAACAAACAAACAAGAAGCATTTTGGGAGTCTGAGATTACAGTCTGGCTTTCCTGTGACCTTGAGTAAGTCTTGTGCCCTCGGTGGCCTCAGCTTCCTCATCTGCTGTGTGAGAGGATGAACAAGCTGGGCTAGTCCACAAGATAGTTTCTTTTTTCTCCAATTTGTTTTTAAATTTACACAACGTAAAATTCACTTTTTGTTGTATAGTTCTCTGTGAGTTTTGACAAATGCGTAGAGTTGTGTAGCTTTTCCCAAAGTTCTTTCATGGTGTTCTTCTACTGCGAACCCCTCCCTCATAGTCCTATTGTCTTGTCTCTCCCAGAATGTCATGAATTGAACCTTCAGTACCCAGCCTTCTGGGTCTGGTTTGTTTCACTTAGCATAATGCATTTGGGATTTATCCATGTTATTACATGTCACAGTACTACATTCCTTTCTATTGCTGAGTAGTATTCTGTGTATGGACGTACCAATTGTTTATATATTTGCCTGTTAAAGATTACGTTGATTCTAGTTTTTGTCAATTATGAATAAAGCTGCTGAAAACATTCACACACACATTTTTTTGTGAATACAAGGTTTTATTTTTCCTAGAGTAGCAGTGGAATGCCTGGGTCTTATGGTAAATACAGGTTGAATTTTATAATAAACAAAAACTCTTTTTCAATATGGCTGTATCATTTTTCACTCCCACCAGCAACGTTTGAGAGTTTCAATTGCTCCACATCCTTGCTAGCCCTTGGCATTTTCAGTTTATTTTATTTTACTTGTTCTAATAGATATGCACTGGTATCTTAGTGTGGTTTCTATTTGCGTTTCTCTAACGATTAATGACGCTCAACATCTTTTCTTGTGCTTATTTGCCATACATATATCTTCTTTTGTGATGTGCCTGTTTAGACATTTTGCTCCTTATTTTTTCCAGCTGGGTTGCTTCTTTTCTTGCTATTTAGTTTGACAGCTGCGGATATATATTGGACACAAGCTCTTTGTCAGATACGTGATTTGCAAATATTTTCTCCCATTCTGTGGCTTATGTTTTTTAATCATTTTCTTAAGAGTGTCCTTTACAGAGCAAAGGTTTTAAAAATTTTGAGAAAGTCCAATTTATCATTTTTTTGTTTTATGGATCATGCTTTTTTGTCACATCTAAGGATTCTTTGCCTAATTAATCTAAGATCACAGAGATATTTTTTCATGTTTTCTTTTAAAAGTCTTATAGCTTTATATTTCACATTCAGGTCTATGATCTATTTTGACTTAATCTTTATGCAATGTGTGACCAGCAGCTCCTCCTCTTCCTCCTCCTCCTCTTCTTCCCCTTCCTCCTCTTCCTCCTCCTTTGCATAAGTTCCAGAACTATTTATTGAAAATATTATGCTTTCTCCAATGATTTGTCCACACACTTTTGTCAAAATTCAATTGACCATATTTGTGTGTTTTCATTTTTGGACTTCCTATTCTGTTTCATTGATTTGTGTATATATCCTTCAGTCATTAGGACATTGTTTTGATTATTTTTGCTTTATAATAAATCTTGAAGTAAAGTAATGTGAGTACTCCAACTTTGTTCTTCTCCCAAACCCTAAAGTTGTTTTGGCTCTTCTAGTTACTTTGTCTTTCCCTATAAATTTTGGAATCACCTTGTTGATTTTTATAAACATCTACTGGGACTTTAATTAGGATTTTATTGAATCCATAGATGAATTTTGATCTATAGATTCAATAAAACATCTCAACAATATTGTTTCCTCATTCATGAAAATAGTCACTTATTACTTCCTGCCTTTTATCTTTCCATTTATTTAGGTCTTTCTTCAATTTCTTTCATCAGTATTTTACCATTTTCACATATATTTCCTGTGCAGTTTCCCTGAACATATTTTGTTCGACTTATGCATTTCATTTATTTTGGCACTGTTGCAAACAGGACTCTTTTACTTTAAAAAATTAGATTTCTAATTACTCATTCCTAGAAAATAAAAATATTGATAACATTTTTATCAGTTGATTTTTATATAGTGGCCTTATGTCCTGCGACATTGGCAAACCCACTTATTACTTTCATGATTCTTTTGTAGGTTCTTTCAGATGTTTTTTTCTTTCAATATTTTGCCTAGTTTTGATGTCAGTCTAATGTTGATATAAAAGAAGGGTCTTAAATTATATAAGTATCTACTTTAAGAAACCAGAAAAAGAGCAACTTGAACCCAAAGCAAGTGACAGAAAGAATATAATAAAGATAAAAGCAGAAATCAGTAAAACTGAAATGAGAAAAACAAATAAAATCAGTGAAGTATTGCAGTATTTTACATTTCACATTCAGGTCTATGGTCTATTTTGACTTAATCTTAAAATACATAAATGTATTTCACATTTTTTGGGTAAAATACACACCAGTATTTTGTAAAAAAAAAATACAAAAATACATTTATGTATTTACAAAAGAAATAAGATATCAATTCTATATAATCTCAGAAATGCAAAGAGGTGGGAGCACTTCCCAACTCATTTTATGTATTTTGTGTAAAATAAAATCTTCATTCATTTCATTTCATTCAATGTTTGAAAATTATGGGTATAAAGTTGTTATGGTCTTTTCTTTTTAAAAATTAATTCATTCATTATTATACTTTGAGTTCTGGAATACATGTGCAGAACGTGCAGGATTGTTACATAGGTATACATGTGCAATGCTGGTTTGTTGCACACATTAACGTGTCATCTACATTAGGTATTTCTCCTAATGCCATCCCTCCCCTTGGCCCCAACCCCTGACAGGCCCCAATGTATGATGTTCCCCTCCCTGTGTTCTTATGTTCTCATTGTTCAGCTCCCACTTATGGGTGAGAACATGTGGTGTTTGGTTTTCTGTTGCTGTGTTAGTTTGCTGAGAATGATAGTTTCCAGCTTCATCCATGTCCCTGCAAAAGGCATGAACTTATCTTTTTTATGGCTGCATAGTATTCCATGGTATATATATGCCACATTTTCTTTATCCAGCCTATCACTGATGGGCATTTGGGTTGGTTGCAAGTCTTCGCTATTGTGAATAGTGCTGCAGTAAACATACATGTGCATGTGTCTTTATAATAGAATGATTTATAATCCTTTGGGTATATACCCAGTAGTGGGATTGCTGGGTCAAATGGTATTTCTGGTTCTACATCCTTAAGGAATCACCACACTGTCTTCCACAACAGTTGAAATAATTGACACTCCCACCAACAATGTAAAAGCATTCCTGTTTCTCCACATCCTCTCCAGCATCTGTTGTTTCCTAACTTTTTAATGATCGCCATTCTAACTGGTGTGAGATGGTATCTCATTGTGATTTGATTTGCAGTTCTCTAATGACCAGTGATGATGAGCTTTTATTCATGTTTCTTGGCTGCATAAATGTCTTCCTTTGAGAAGTGTCTGTTCATGTCCTTTGTCCACTTTTTGATGGGGTTGTTTGTTTTTTTCTTGTAAATTTGTTTGAGTTCATTGTAGATTCTGGATATTAGCCCTTTGTCAGATGACTAGATTGTAAAAATCTTCTCCCATTCTATAGGTTGCCTGTTCACTCTGATGGTGGTTTCTTTTGCTGTGCAGAAGCTCTTTAGTTTAATTAGATCTCATTTGTCAATTTTGGCTTTTGTTGCAATTGCTTTTGGTGTTTTAGTCATGAAGTCTTTGTCCATGCCTATGTCCTCAATGGTATTGCCCAGGTTTTCTTCTAGGGTTCTTATGGTTTTAGGTCTTATGTTTCAATCTTTAATCTATCTTGAGTTAATTTTTGTATAAGGTGTAAGGAAGGGGTCCAGTTTCAATTTTCTGCATATGGCCAGCCAGTTTTCCCAACAACAATTATTAAATCGGAATCCTTTCCCCGTTGCTTGTTTTTGTTAGGTTTGTCAAATATCAGATAATTGTGGATATGTGGTGGTATTACTGAAGTCTCTGTTTTGTTCCATTGGTCTATATATCTGTTTTGGTACCAGTACCATGCTGCTTTGGTTACTGTAGCCTTATAGTACAGTTTGAAGTCAGGTAGCTTGATGCCTCCAGCTTTGTTCTCTTTGCTTAGATTGTCCTGCCTATCTGGGCCCTTTTTTGGTTCCATATGAAATTTAAAGTAGTTTTTTTCTTATTCTGTGAAGAAAGTCAACAGTAGCTTGATGGGGATAGCATTGAATCTATAAATTACTTTGGGCAATATGGCCATTTTCATGATATTGATTCTTCCTATCCATGATCATGGAATGTTTTTCCATTTGTTTGTGTCCTCTGTTATTTTGTTGAGCAGTGGTTTGCAGTTCTCCTTGAAGAGGCCCTTCAAATCCCAATTGTGAATGGGAGTTCACTCATGATTTGGCTCTCTGTTTGTCTATTATTGATGTATAGGAATGTTTGTGATTTTTGTACATTTTTTTATTATACTTTAAGTTTTAGGGTACATGTGCACAACGTGTAGGTTTGTTACATATGTATACGTGTGCCATGCTGGTGTGCTGCACCCATTAACTCATTTAACCTTAGGTATATCTCCTAATTCTGTCCCTCCCCACTCCCCCCACCCCACAACAGGCCCCGGTGTGTGATGTTCCCCTTCTTGTGTCCATGTGTTCTCATTGTTCAATTCCCACCTATGAGTGAGAACATGTGGTGTTTGGTTTTTTGTCCTTGTGATAGTTTGCTGAGAATGATGGTTTCCAGCTTCATCCATGTCCCTACAAAGGACAAGAACTCATCATTTTTTATGGCTGCATAGTAGTCCATGGTGTATATGTGCCACATTTTCTTAATCCAGTCTATCGTTGTTGGACATTTGGGTTGGTTCCAAGTCTTTGCTATTGTGAATAGTGCCGCAATAAACATATGTGTGCATGTGTCTTTGTAGTAGCATGATTTATAGTCCTTTGGGTATATACCCAGTAATGGAATGGCTGGGTCAAATGGTATTTCTAGTTCTAGATCCCTAAGGAATCGCCACACTGACTTCCACAATGGTTGAACTAGTTTACAGTCCCACCAACAGTGTAAAAGTGTTCCTGTGTTCCTATTTCTCCACATCCTCTCCAGCACCTGTTGTTTCCTGACTTTTTAATGATCACCATTCTAACTGGTGTGAGATGGTATCTTATTGTGGTTTTGATTTGCATTTCTCTGATGGCCAGTGATGATGAGCATTTTTTATGTGTGTTTTCGCTGCATAAATGTCTTCTTTTGAGAAGTGTCTGTTCATATCCTTTGCCCACTTTTTGATGGGGTTGTTTTTTTCTTGTAAATTTGAGTTCATTGTAGATTCTGGATATTAGCCCTTTGTCAGATGAATAGATTGCAAAAATTTTCTCCCATTTTTTAGGTTGCCTGCTCACTCTGATGGTAGTTTCTTTTGCTGTGCAGAAGCTCTTTAGTTTAATTAGATCCCATTTGTCAATTTTGGCTTTTGTTGCCATTGCTTTTGGTGTTTTAGACATGAAGTCCTTGCCCATGCCTATGTCCTGAATGGTATTGCCTAGGTTTTCTTCTAGTGTTTTTATGATTTTAGGTCTAACATTTAAGTCTTTAATCCATCTTGAATTAATTTTTGTATAAGGTGTAAGGAAGGGATCCAGTTTCAGCTTTCTACATATGGCTAGCCAGTTTTCCCAGAATCATTTGTTAAATAGGGAATCCTTTCCCCATTTCTTGTTTTTGTCAGGTTTGTCAAAGATCAGATAGTTGTAGATGTGTGGTATTATTTCTGAGGGCTCTATTCTGTTCCATTGGTCTGTATCTCTGTTTTGCTACCAGTAGTGCACATTGATTTTGTATCATGAGAATTTGCGTAAGTTGCTTATCAGCTTAAGGAGATTTGGGGCTGAGAAAATGGGGTTTTCTAAGTATATGATTATGTCATCTGCAAAGTGAGACAATTTGACTTCCTCTCTTCCTATTTGAATACTCTTTATTTCTTTCTCTTGCCTTATTGCCCCGGACAGAACTTCCAATATTATGTAGAATAGGAGTGCTGAGAGAGGGCATCCTTGTCATGTGCCGGTTTTCAAAGAGAATACTTCCAGTTTTTGCACATTCAGTATGATATTGGCTCTGGGGTTGTCATAAATAGCTTTTATTATTTTGAGATATGTTCCATCAATACCTAGTTTATTGAGAGTTTTTAGTATGAAGGGATGTTGAATTATATTGAAGACCTTTTCTGCATGTATTGAGATAATCATGTGGTTTTTGTCCTTGGTTCTGTTTATGTGATGGATTACTTTTATTGATTTGCATTTTTTTGAACCAGTCTTGCATCCCAGGGATGAAGCTGACTTGATTGTGGTGGATAAGCTTTTTGATGTGCTGCTGGATTTGGTTTCCTAGTATTTTATTAAGGATCTTTGCATCGATGTTCATCAGGGATATTGGCCTGAAATTTTCTTTTTTTTGTTGTTGTTGTGTCTCTGCCAGGTTTTGGTATTGGGATGATGCTAGCCTCATGAAATGAGTTAGGGAGGAGTCCCTCTTTTTCTATTGTTTGGAATAGTTTCAGAAGGAATGGTACCAGCTCCTCTTTGTACCTCTGGTAGAATTTGGCTGTGAGTCCATCTGGTCCTGGGCTTTTTTTCGATTGGTAGGTTATTAATTACTGCTTCAATTTCAGAACTTGTTGTTGGTATACTCAGGGATTCAACTTCTTCCTGGTTTAGTCTTGGGAGAGTGTATGTGTCCAGGAATTTATCCATTTCTTCTTGATTTTCTAGTTTATTTGTATAAAGGTGTTTATAGTATTCTCTGATGGTAGTTTGTATTTCTGCGGGAAGAGTGGTGATATCCCCTTTATCATTTTTTTTTTCTTTTTGAGATGGATTCTTGCACTGTTGCCTGGGCTGAAGTGTAGTGGCGTGATCTCGGTTCACTGCTACCTCTGCCTCGCCAGTTCAAGAAATTCTTCTGCCTCATCCTCCTGAGTAGCTAGTATTATAGGCGCCCACCACCACAGCCAGCTAATTTTTTGTATTTTTAGTAGAATGAGGTTTCACCATGTTGGCCAGGTTGGTCTCAAATCCTGACCTCGTGATTCACCTGCCTCAGCCTCCTAAAGTGCTGGGGTTACAGACGTGAGTCACTGAGCCCAGCCATCATTTTTTATTGTGTCTATTTGATTCTTCTCTCTTTTCTTCTTTATTAGTCTGGCTAGTGGTCTATCTATTTTATTAATCTTTTCAAAAAAGCAGCTCCTGGATTCATTGATTTTTGGAGGGTTTTTCATGTCTTATCTCCTTCAGTTCTGCTCTGATCCTAGTTATTTCTTCTCTTCTGCTAGTTTTTGAATTTCTTTTTTCTTGCTTCTCTAGTTTTTCTAATTGTGATGTTAGGGTGTCGATTTTACATCTTTCCCGGTTTCGCATGTGGGCATTTAGTGCTATAAATTTCCCTCTAAACACTACTTTAGCTGTGTCCCAGAGATTCTGGTACGTTGTGTCTTTGTACTCATTGGTTCCAAAGAACTTATTTATTTCTGCCTTAATTTCGTTATTTACCCAGTAGTCATTCGGGAGCAGACTCTTCGGTTTCCAGGTAGTTTTGCAGTTTTGAGTGAGTTTCTTAATCCTGAGTTCGAATTTGATTGCACTGTGCTCTGAGACACTGTTTGTTATGATATCCATGCTTTTGCATTTGCTGAGGAGTGTTTTATTTCCAATTATGTGGTCAATTTCAGAATAAGTGTGATGTGGTACTGAGAAGAATGTATATTCTGTTGACTTGGGGTGGAGAGTTCTGTAGATGTCTATTAGATCTGCTTGGTCCAGAGTTGAGTTCAAGTCCTGAATATACTTGTTAATTTTCTGACTCATTGATCTGTCTAATATTGACAGTGCGGTGTTAAAATCTTCCACTATTATTGTGTGGGAGTCTAAGTCTCTTTGCAGGTCCCTAAGAACTTGCTTTATGAATCTGGGTGCTCCTGTATTGGGTGCATATATATTGAGAATAGTTAACTCTTTTTGTCGCATTGATCTCTTTACCATTATGTAATGCCCTTCTTTGTCTTTTTTGGTCTTTGTTGGTTTAAAGTTTGTTTTATCAGAGACTAGGATTGCAACCCCTGCTTTTTTTGCTTTCCATTTGCTTGGTAAATATTCCTCCATCCCTTTATTTTGAGCCTATGTGTGTCTTTGTATGTGAGATGGGTATCCTGAACACAGCACACCAATGAGTCTTGACTCTTTATCCAATTTGCCAGTCTGTGTCTTTTAATTGGGGGCATTTAGCCCGTTTACATTTAAGGTTAATATTGTTCTGTGTGAATTTGATCCTGTTATTATGATGCTAGCTGGTTATTTTGCCCATTAGTTGATGCAGTTTCTTCATAGTATCAATGGTCTTTACAATTTGGTATGTTTTTGCAGTGGCTGGTACTGGGTTTTCCTTTCCATATTTAGTGCTTCTTTCAGTAGCTCTTATAAAGCAGACCTGGTGGTGACAAAATCTCTCAGCATTTGCTTGTCTGAAAAGGATTTTATTTCTCCTTTACTTATGAAACTTAGTTTGGCTGGATATGAAATTTTGGGTTGAAAATTCTTTTCTTTAAGAATGTTGAATATTGGTCCCCACTCTCTTCTGGCTTGTAGATCCACTGTTAGTCTGATGGGCTTCTTTTTGTGGGTAACCTAAACTTTCTCTCTGGCTGTCCTTAACATTTTTTCTTCATTTCAACTTTGGTGATTTTGATGATTATGTGTCTTGGGGTTGCTCTTCTCGAGGAGTATCTTGGTGGTGTTCTCTGTATTTCCTGAATTTGAATGTTAGCCTTTCTTGCTAGATTGGGAAGTTCTCCTGGATGATATCCTGAAGTGTGTTTTCCAACTTGGTTCCATTCTCCCCATCACTTTCAGGTACGCCAATCAACCATAGATTTGTTTTTTTCACATAGTCTTATCTATCTTGAAGGCTTTGTTTGTTCTTTTTCATTCTTTTTTCTCTAATTTTGTCTTCATGCTTTATTTCATTAAGTTGATCTTCAATCTCTCATATCCTTTCTTCTGTTTGATTGATTTGGCTATTGATACTTTTATATGCTTCACGAAGTTCTCGTGCTGTGTTTTTCAGCTCCACCAGGTCGTTTATGTTCTTCTCTAAACTGGTTATTCTAGTTAGCAATTCCTTTATCCTTTTATCAAGGCTCTTAACTTCCTTGAACTGGGCTAGAACATGCTCCTTTAGCTCAGAGGAGTTATTACCCACCTTCTGAAGCCTACTTCTGTCAATTCATCAAACTCATTCTCAGTACAGTTTTGTTCTCTTGCTAGTGAAGAGTTGTGATCCTTTGGGGGAGAAGGGGCATTCTGGTTTTTGGAATTTTCAGCCTTTTTGGGCTGGTTTTTCCTCATCTTCATGGATTTATCTACCTTTGGTCTTTGAGGCTGAGGACCTTTGGATGGGGTTTTTGCATGGGTGTCCTTTTTGTTGATGTTTATGCTATTGCTTTCTGTTAGTTTTCCTTCTAACAGTCAGGACCCTCTTCAAAAGGTCTGCTGGAGTTTGTTGGAGGTCCACTCCAGACCCAGTTTGCCTGGTTATCACCAGCAGATGCTGCAAAACAGCAAAGATTGCTGCCTGCTCCTTCCTCTGGAAGCTTCATTCCAGAGTGGCACCTGCCCGATGCCAGCTGGAGCTCTCCTGTATGAGGTGTCTCTTGACCCCTGCTGGGAGGTATCTCCCAGTCAGGAGGCACGGGGATCAGGGACTCACTTGAGGAGGCAGTCTCTCTGTTAGCAGAGCTCAATCACTGTGCGATCCACTGTTCTTTTCAGAGCTGGCAGGCAGGAACATTTAAATCTGCTGAAGCTGTGCACACAGCTGCCTCTTCCCCCAGGTGCTCTGTCCCAGGGAGATGAGAGTTTTATCTATAAGCCCCTGACTGGGACTTCTGCCTTTCTTTCAGAAATGCCCTGCCCAGAGAGGAGGAATCTAGAGAGGCAGTCTGGCTACAGTGGCTTTGCAGAGCTGTGGTGGGCTCCACCCAGTGTGAACTTTCTGATGGCTTTGTTTACACTGTGAGGGGAAAACAGCCTACTCAGGTGTCAGCAATGGCCCCTTCCCCCACCAAGCTAGAGAGTCCCAGGTCAACTTCAGACTGCTGTACTGGCAGTTAGAATTTCAAGCCAGTGGATCTTAGCTTGCTGGGCTCTGTGGGGGTGGAACCCACTGAGCAAGACCACTTGTCTCCCTGGCTTCAGCCTCCTTTCCAGGGGAGTGAATGGTTCTGTCTCATTGGGGTTCCAGGCATCACTGGGGGTATGGGAAAAAAAAAAACTCCTGCAGCTAGCTTGGTGTCTGCTCAAACAGCCACCCAGTTTTGCGCTTGAAACCCAGGGCCCTGGCTGTGTAGGCACCGGAGTGAATCTCCTGGTCTGTGGGTTGCAAAAACTGTGGGAAAAACGTAGTATCTGGGCCAGATAGCACCGTCCCTCACGACACAGTCCCCCATGGCTTCCCTTGGCTAGTAGAGGGAGTTTCCCAACCCCTTGCACTTCTCAGGTGAGGCGATGCCCCATCCTGCTTCTGCTCGCCCTCCATGGGCTGCACCCACTGTCTAACCAGTCGCAGTGAGATGAACTAAATACTTTAGTTGGAAATGCAGAAATCACCCACCTTCTGCATTGGTCTTGCTGGAAGCTGCAGACCAGAGCTGTTCCTTTTCGGCCATCTTGCCAGAATCCGCCTATGGTTTTATTATCTTTTTGGTGTATGTGGGATCTGTAGTGATGTCCTCCCCACTTTCACTCCTGATATTGGTAATTTGTGTTTTCTCTTTTTTCTTGGTCAATGTGGTTAAAAGATTATTCATTTTATTGATCTTTTTAGAAAACTAGTATTTGGTTTCATTGATTCAAGTTTCTCTCATTGAATTCTGCCTTTTTTTTTTTTTTAGATGGAGTTTCACTCTTGTCACCCAGGCTGGAGTGCAATGGTGCGATCTCAGCTCACTGAAACTTCCATCTCCTGGGTTCAAGCAATTCTCCTGCTTAAGCCTCCTGAGTAGCTGGGATTACAGGCACCCACTAACATACCCAGCTAATTTTTGTATTTTTGTAGAGATGGAGTTTCACCATGTTGGCCAGGCTAGTCTTCAACTCCTGACCTCAGGTGATCTACCTGCCTCAGCCTCCTAAATTGCTGGGATTACAGGCCTGAGCCACCATGTCCAGCCTGATTTCTGCTTTTATCTTTCTTATTTTCTTTCTGCTACTTGCTTTGGGTTCAAATTCTTCTTTTTTTTTTTTTTGAGACAGAGTCTCGCTCTGTTGCCCAGGCTGGAGTGCAGTGGTGTGATCCCGGCTCACTGCAAGCTCCGCCTCCTGGGTTCACGCCATTCTCTTGCCTCAGCCTCCTGAGTAGCTGGTACTACAGGCACCTGCCACCACGCCTGGCTAATTTTTTGTATTTTTTAATAGAGATGGGGTTTCACATGTTAGCCAGGTGGTCTCGATCTCCTGACCTCGTGATCCGCCCGCCTAGGCCTCCCAAAGTGCTGGGATTACAGGCGTGAACTACCACACCCGGACTGTGGTTTCTTAAATAGATATTTATATCATTTAAGACCTTCTTTTTCTATATAAATATTTAATGCCCTTGTTATTATACTTTTAGTTTTAGTGTGCATGTGCACAACGTGCAGGTTTGTTACATATGTATACATGTGCCATGTTGGTGTGCTGCACCCATTAACTCGTCATTTACATTACATATATCCCCTAATGCTATCCCTCCCCCCTCCCCCCACCCCACAACAGGCCCCGGTGTATGATGTTCCCCTTCCTGTGTCCAAGTGTTCTCACTGTTAAATTCCCACCCATGAGTTTGCGATAGTTTGCTGGGAATGATGGTTTCCAGCTTCATCCATGTCGCTACAAAGGACATGAACTCATCATTTTTTATGGCTGCATAGTATTCCATGGTGTATATGTACCACATTTTCTTAATCCAGTCTATCATTGTTGGACATTTGGGTTGGTTCCAAGTCTTTACTATTGTGAATAGTGCCACACTAAACGTACATGTGCATGTATCTTTACAGCAGCATGATTTATAATCCTTTGGGTATATACCCAGTAATGGGATGGCTGGGTCAAATGGTATTTCTAGATCCCTGAGGAACTGCCACAGTGACTTCCACAATGGTTGAACTAGTTTACAGTCCCACCAACAGTGTAAAAGTGTTCCTATTTCTCCACATCCTCTCCAGCACCTGTTGTTTCCTGACTTTTTAATGATCGCCATTCTAACTGGTATGAGATGGTATCTCATTGTGGTTTTGATTTGCATTTCTCTGATGGCCAGTGATGATGAGCATTTTTTCATGTGTTTTTTGGCTGCATAAATGTCTTCTTTTGAGAAGTGTCTGTTCATATCCTTTGCCTGTAAGTTGGATTCCTTAGTATTTTATTCTCTTTGAAGCAATTGTGAATGGGACTTCACTCGTGATTTGACTCTCTGTTTGTCTGTTATTGGTGTATAAGAATGCTTGTGATTTTTGCACATTGATTTTGTATCTTGAGACTTTGCTGAAGTTGCTTATCAGCTTAAGGAGATTTTGGGCTGAGACGATGGGGTTTTCTAGATATGCAATCATGTCATCTGCAAACAGGGACAATTTGACTTCCTCTTTTCCTAATTGAATACCCTTTATTTCCTTCTCCTGCCTGATTGCCCTGGCCAGAACTTCCAACACTATGTTGAATAGGAGTGGTGAGAGAGGGCATCCCTGTCTTGTGCCAGTTTTCAAAGGGAATGCTTCCAGTTTTTGCTCATTCAGTATGACATTGGCTGTGGGTTTGTCATAAATAGCTCTTATTATTTTGAGATATGTCCCATCAATACCTAATTTATTGAGAGTTTTTAGCATAAAGGGCTGTTGAATTTTGTCAAAGGCCTTTTCTGCATCTATTGAGATAATCATGTGGTTTTTGTCTCTGGTTCTGTTTATATGCTGGATTACATTTATTGATTCGTGTATGTTGAACCAGCCTTGCAGCCCAGGGATGAAGCCCACTTCATCACGGTGGATAAGCTTTTGGATGTGTTGCTGGATTAGGTTTGCCAGTATTTTACTGAGGATTTTTGCATCAATGTTCATCAGGGATATTCGTCTAAAATTCTGTGTTTTTGTTGTGTCTCTGCCAGCCTTTGGTATCAGGAAGATGCTGGCCTCATAAAATGAGTTAGGGGGATTACCTCTTTTTCTATTGATTGGAATAGTCTCAGAAGGAATGGTACCAGCTCCTCCTTGTACCTCTGGTGGAATTCAGCTGTGAATCTGTCTGGTCCTGGATTTTTTTGATTGGTAAGCTATTAATTATTGCCTCAATTTCAGAACCTGTTATTGGTCTATTCAGAGATTCAACTTCTTCCTGGTTTAGTCTTGGGAGGAGGTATGTGTCGAGGAATTTATCCATTTCTTCTAGATTTTCTAGTTTATTTGCATAGAGGTGTTTATAGTATTCTCTGATGGTAGTTTGTATGTCTGTGGGATCGGTTGTGATATCCCCTTTATCATTTTTTATTGCGTCTATTTGATTTTTCTCTCTTTTCTTCTTTATTAGTCTTGCTAGCAGTCTATCAATTTTGTTGATCTTTCCAAAAAACCAGCTCCTGGATTCATTGATTTTTTGAAGGGTTTTTTGTGTCTCTATCTCCTTCAGTTCTGCTCTGATCTTAGTTATTTCTCGCCTTCTGCTAGTTTTGAATGTGTTTGCTCTTGCTTCTCTAGTTCTTTTAATTGTGATGTTAGGATGTTAATTTTAGATCTTTCATGCTTTCTCTTGTGGGTATTTAGTGCTACAAATTTCCCTCTACACACTGCTTTAAATGTGTCCCAGAGATTCTGGTATGTTGTGTCTTTGTTCTCATTGGTTTCAAAGAACATCTTTATTTCTGCCTTCATTTCATTATGTACCCAGTAGTCATTCAGGAGCAGTTTGTTCAGTTTCCATGTAGTTGAGCCATTTTGAGTGAGTTTCTTAATCCTGAGTTCTAGTTTGATTGCACTGTGGTCTGAGAGACAGTTTGTTATAATTTCTGTTCTTTTACATTTTCTGAGGAGTGCTTTACTTCCAACTATGTGGTCAATTTTGGAATAAGTGTGGCGTGGTGCTGAGAAGAATGTGTATTCTGTTGATTTGGGGTGGAGAGTTCTGTAGATATCTATTAGGTCCACTTGGTGCAGAGCTGAGTTCAATTCCTGGATATCCTTGTTAACTTTCTGTCTCATTGACCTGTCTAATGTTGACAGTGGGGTGTTAAAGTCTCCCATTATTGTTGTGTGGGAGCCTACGTCTCTTTGTAGATCTCTAAGGACTTGCTTTATGAATCTGGGTGCTCCTGTATTGGGTGCATATATATTCAGGATAGTTAGCTCTTCTTGTTGAATTGGTCGCTTTCCTGTTGTGTAATGGCCTTCTTTGTCTCTTTTGATCTTTGTTGGTTTGAAGTCTGTTTTATCAGAGACTAGGATTGCAACCCCTGCCTTTTTTTGTTTTCCATTTGCTTGGTACATCTTCCTCTATCCCTTTATTTTGAGCCTATGTGTGTCTCTGCATGTGAGATGGGCTTCCTGAATACAGCACACTGATGGGTCTTGACTCTTTATACAGTTTGCCAGTATGCATCTTTGAATTGGAGCACTTAGCCCATTTACATTTAAGGTTAATATTGTTATGTGTGAATTTGATCCTGTCATTATGATGTTAGCTGGTTATTTTGCTCATTAGTTGATGCATTTTCTTCCTAGCCTCAGTGGTCTTTGCAATTTGGCATGATTTTGCAGTGGCTGGTACCGGTTGTTCCTTTCCATGTTTAGTGCTTCCTTCAGGAGCTCTTGTAGGGCAGGTCTGGTGGTGATAAATCTCTCAGCATTTGCTTGTCTGTAAAGGATTTTATTTCTCCTTCACTTATGAAGCTTAGTTTGGCTGGATATGAAATTCTGGGTTGAAAATTCTTTTCTTTAAGAATGTTGAATATTTGCCCCTACTCTCTTCTGGCTTGTAGAGTTTCTGCCAAGAGATCAGCTATTAGTCTGATGGGCTTCCCTTTGTGGGTAACCCAACCTTTCTCTCTGGCTGCCCTTAACATTTTTCCCTTCATTTCAACTTTGGTGAATCTGACAATTATGTGTCTTGGAGTTGCTCTTCTCAAGGAGTATCCTTGTGGCATTTTCTATATTTCCTGAATTTGAATGTTGGCTTGCCTTGCTACATTGGGGAAGTTCTCCTGGATAATATCCTGCAGAGCGTTTTCCAACCTGGTTCCATTCTCTCCTTCACTTTCACATACACCAATCAGACATAGATTTGGTCTTTTCACATAGTCCCATACTTCTTGGAGGCTTTGTTCATTTGTTTTTATTCTTTTTTCTCTAATCTTCTCTTCTCACTTCATTTCATTCATTTGATTTTCCATCACTGATACCCTTTCTCCCAGTTGATCAAATCAGCTACTGAGGCTTGTACATTTATCATGCAGTTCTCGTGCCATGGTTTTCAGCTCCGTCAGATCCTTTAAGGACTTCTCTGCATTGGTTATTCTAGTTAGCCATTCATCTAATCTTTTTTCAAGGTTTTTAACTTCTTTGCCATGGGTTCGACCTTCCTCCTTTAGCTCGGAGAAGTTTGATCATCTGAAGCCTTCTTCTCTCAACTCGTCAATGTCTTTCTCCATCCAGCTTTGTTCCGTTGCTGGCAAGGAGCTGGATTCCTTTGGAGGAGAGGTGCTCTGATTTTTAGAATTTTCAGTTTTTTTGCTCTGTTTTTTCCCTATCTTTGTGGTTTTATCTACCTTTGGTTTTTGATGATGGTGACATACAGATGGGGTTTTGGTGTGGATGTCCTTTCCGTTTGTTAGTTTTCCTTCTAACAGTCAGGACCTTCAGCTGCAGGTGTGTTGGAGTTTGCTGGAGGTCCACTCCAGACCCTGTTTGCCTGAGTATCAGCAGCGGACACTGCAGAACAGCGAATATTGGTGAACAGCAAATGTTGCTGCCTGATTTTTCCTCTGGAAGTTTTGTCTCAGAGGGGTACCCAGTTGTGTGAGGTGTCAGTCTGCCCCTACTGGGGGATGCCTCCCAGTTAGGCCACTCGGGGGTCAGGGACCCACTTGAGGAGGCCATCTGTCCATTCTCAGATCTCAAGCTGCATGCTGGGAGAACCACTACTGTCTTCCAAGCTGTCAGACAGTGACATTTAAGCCTGCAGAGATTTCTGCTGCCTTTTGTTTGGCTATGCCCTGCCCCCAGAGGTGGAGTCTATAAAGGCAGGCAGGCCTCCTTGAGCTGAGGTGGGCTCCACCCAGTTTGAGCTTCCTGGCTGCTTTGTTTACCTGCTCAAGCCTCAGCAATGGCGGGCGCCCCTCCTCCAGCCTCGCTGCCGCCTCGCAGTTTGATCTCAGACTGCTGTGCTAGCAATGAGCAAGGCTCCATGGGCATAGGATCCTCTGAGCCAGGTGCAGGATATACTCTCCTGGTGTGCTGTTTGCTAAGACCATTGGAAAAGCACAGTATTAGGGTGGGAGTGACCCAATTTTCCAGGTGTCGTCTGTCACCCCTTTCCTTGGCTAGGAAAGGGAATTCCCTGACCCCTTGTGCTTCTTGGGTGAGGCAATGCCTCGCCCTACTTCGGCTCATGCTCGGTGCACTGCACCCACTGTCCTGCCCCCACTGTCTGACAATCCCCAGTGAGATGAACCCAGTACCTCAGTTGGAAATGCAGAAATCATCTGTCTTCTGCGTCACTCATGCTGGGAGCTGTAGACTGGAGCTGTTCCTATTCGGCCATCTTGGAACCGCCCCCCATAAATATTTAATGCTTTAAATTCCACTTTGAGCACTGCTCTAGACACATCCCACACATTGTGATGTGTTGTTTTCTCTTACTGTTTTTGCTTTTCATCATTGCTACCCAGTTACACAATTGCTGGGTAAAGGGGGCAGTACACTCAAGTCAAAGCTGAATGACAATAAAGGGCAAATATCCAAAAAGCTTCCCCAATCATTTACTGGTTGTTCATCAAGTTTTGACTTCCCAACCCAGTCTGGATGCTAATGTCTACTTTTCAGAGTCCTTGTGTAGTTGTTTTTCTATTGTACTCTAGAGTTTTTTTTTATTGTAATCAATGGGAGAGATGAACTGTGGTAGGCTTACTCCATCTTGGCCAGCACCTGAAATCCTATTTAGTTCTGAGATTTCATCAGAGACCTACTGAAGAGTTGTGTGTTGAAAGATAGCACTCATCCTGATGGGACTGGACCTTTGGTTTAACTGTCCCTATAGCCACCACCTGAGATAAGGGACAAAAATGGGACTCAGAATATGCCTTTTGTTCCTAAAGGAAAGCACCTGCCACTCATGCTTTCCAAGGGAATAGAAATTCCCTGACCACTTTAGATTAGAATAATCAAAAGCTGAACTCTGCTCTGTAGAGATCACATTTGAGAAGGTTTGCCCAGTGAAGACAGAAGAGTAAGAAGTTTTTCTGAGCAAATATTGTGCACCTATAGATATCCTAGTCCCAGTGAGAGCTCTTCTTTTTACTCATTCTTTCATTCTTCTTTCCCTCTTTCTCTCCCCTTGTCCCTCTAAATCACTAATTGCTTAACAGTAGTGTCAATATTTTTAATTGTGTGTTATCTATAATTAAAAATAATTTTGAGCCATCATCTCAAACATAAATAAACACACATGCATGATTTATAAAATCTAGCAAACCCATCTATAATACTTACTTATGTGCTAGTTACTTTTCTAAGCACTTTACTTAATTAGCTACTATAAATCTACCAAATAAATATGAATAAAGCTTAATTTTATTCTTTTTTTCGGTAAAAAGTACATATCAAGAGAGTTGTCAGTTCTCAACCCAAAAGAGGAAGTCATCTTTTCCCTTCCCTGAAATTGACATTGCCATCTTCCTTCCCAGTGTGGCACTAGAGGAACGGGTGGCTTCTCCCATCACACACTACATCTTCTTTTCCCCTCTTTCTTCCTGCCAACACCTATCAGCTCTCACCAGCCTCCTCATTTCCAAGCTGTTCCTTGCAATCCACTAATGAAATTCCTGTTTCTTTTGTAATTGTATTTCAGCATGGTTCATGCTCTGATACCAACCTTAAATCAAATTCTTTGCAGAGAGACTATCACAGGGTGACAAGCTCCTTTCTGCATGTCTCATTACTGAAACATTTATTCAAAGCTTCCTGAATGATATGAATGGCTGCCTTTGAGTGCTGCAATGACTTAATACACTACAACTAAAGGATTTTAATTTCCTCTCCTGGTCTCCTCACTTTGGTTCCTGCCTGAGTTTCCCTCTTATTTTGGATGCACAGCTGTGGTGCGGGGTGGATGGGACCACGCTTGAGCCTACAGCCCTGAGAGGGCCTATTCTAGCTCTGGATCCTGGGGCATAGTTCATTGAAGGAGTCTTCAACTCTAGGCCTGTGTGGTTTGCCCAGATTTTGGCCAGCTGGTTTTCCCATTATAGCACCTGTTCTCTCCAAGGAGGGCTAAATTCAAAATGAAGAACAAAGCCCTTAGAAAGGGGAATACAGGATGGTAGCTGCAATCTTTCTGGTAGCCTTAGCAAGGGGCCCATATCTAGGACACTTTCTGAATTTTTGTTTGCCAGTTAAGATTGATGCTGGTCTCATGAGGGATCATCAACATGAAAACCACCATGAAGAGGTAAGAATGGTTTGGGGATGACATGAGAAATACAGAAGTCTGGATAGAGACTTACAGGTTTTTATAAAGGGGGTCAAGTGTCACTTGGGAGACGAGCATAACAGGATGCTGAAGGAGATTTTTCCTTTTCGTTCCAGAATTAGCAACTGGGATTCAAAGAAGATGATATGGGAGATCTAGTGTCGCATATTCTAAAAAGAGCAAAAAATTAGGACCAGGCACTTCTTAGGGCTTAATAAGAGGTAAAATATCCTTGCTCAAATGTTACATGTTTATTGAACAGTTTGAATTCAATGACATGTAAACATCAAAGAAATATTTTTTCTGTTAATCTCCCTTTCCTTCTCTTTGTTGACATCTCAGGCAAATTCCACAGTTTTCCACTCATTTCTAGTTATTAAAAAGTGCAAGCCAGTACAATTTAAGTTGTCCATCTCATCTCCTTCCCTCTTCCCATCTCAGGCTTGACTAGTGGCCTCAATAACCTATAAAGGGAACAACCTTTTTCTCTCTTCCTACCCTCCTAGTTCTAGCTTACTTGGGATTGGCGATTAAGAAGTAGAAATAGGAGAGAGGGCAGGGGTCATCATAGGTAGTGACCCCTGTACATGGAATAACCTTGAAGGTGGTAAGTTTATGGACAGCCTGAGCCACAAGAGATATTCACAGTTTAACTGGATATCAATTAATTAACTCATTTGACTGGCTTTTACAGATGTAAGAGTTTGGTGGCATAAGAGATAAGAGGAATGAGGCAGGAGTGTATATAAATAATTTAACCCAGTTATAGGATACCAAATAAATGCAAAATCCAGTCATGTGAAGAAGTGGCTAGGTCAGGCATTTGGACTTCCACAAGTGGACTGGGACCTGAATGGTGTGGTCTTGGTGAGCTACATGTCCTTGCTCCTCTCTGATCATGATTCAAATTCAATGATTCAGAAGATATCCTTCAAAGCTATTGGATGATTAGTTGTTTTATTAGTGAGGAAGTACTTTTTAGCCCAGATATGATTTAGAATTAGGTATACAAATATTTGTGAACACTAAACTCATAGTATAATTTTTTTTAATAAGGAATCTCTTCAAATTATTATCTTAGGTGTTTGCATTGTTTAGGAGAATTGGGCATATTAGAGTAGCAGGTAAATCTTGTGACTCTAATTCAAAATTATTGAGTATTTGGTTTGAGCTTTTGACTTTAAGTAGAACTCCTACTAAATGTATATATTTGCATTAGCACACTTAAGAAGTCTTAAGTTTTACCTTATTTATAAGTTTAATTTATTAGATTTATAAGAGTTATTCAAGCATTTAGGAAGGCCTTTTTGCTAAGTCAGACAACTGGGGAACTTAAAAGGGAAATTAAATATATTTAATAATTTAATGCAACAAAATATTTAAAGGAGTTGAACTAAATTTGTAAATTAGACTAAATGTTAATGACCTCATAAAAGGAAATTTTTAATGATTGCTAGAACTATAAATAGCATAATAAGATCTGTAGGCTGAATTTAAAAGCTTCAGAAAGAACTAGATTTTTGAATAAATGGAATATTAATTTCAAAATCAAGGTAACCTCTGAATAATCCTTTCTGTGCACCCAATGTGCCCTTGACAGCCACCTGTCAGGGTTCTCTTTTGGCTGCTGCTCCTCCTTAGCTCACACTCACAGCTCCAAAAGTCCTCTGTATGGCAGGCCTCTGAATGCAGTACTTTGGGGACCCTGGGTGGGAGTAGGGATAGATGAAGAGGCTCCCCACTCCTTTGCTCTCCAACATAGGACAGCCACCTCTGACTTGATCTCTTCTGAAAACTTCCTGCAACTTCTGGTAGTTGGGGCTACTTCCCCTGCAACCCAGCCCTCTCAGTTGGGCTAAGAGAAAGATGCCTCCCATTTTGCTCCTTCTGTAGTGTCTGTATAGCCCACAGGAAATTCATGCACCCCTTCTGTGACCAATGGTGGGAGCACAAAGTGTTTCACTACCACCTTGCCCTACCTTCATCTTCATTACTCTCTTCTGCTCAGATAGAAGGGGTACACCAGCAAGTCTTCCCCTTGAGCAGACATACAATTTGGGAATGAGATATCACCCCACCCTTCCCACAGTTAACTGAGATTTCAACAAATGATTTTCTTGGGGCTTCTTAATTTAGTTTGATGGTAGGGAAAATGTCTCACAAGCTTATGACTTGTGGTTTCAATGATTCCCTCAATCCCTTTCTATAATCCTCCAGGTGTTAAAATAACTAGAGTGGGTGGGTTGGGTGCTAAATTGTTGGTTTCTGTTAGCAAACAGGTTTGGCTCTCTCTTAGTCTGAGAAGGGTATCTAGCCATTGCTGGAGGCCATTTTACAATGCACCTTTTTTTTGTCTACACTCTCGAGAGCTGGTTGCCAATTCCTTGAGCAGCATGAAACATCCCCATTAGTATCCTATAACCGAGTTCACGTCCTCAGCTCTTATCTCCAATCAGTATTATAGGCAGGAGAATGAGATGACATGTGAGGTCCAATTCTGATCTTTCCAAGGACTGCTGATTTGTTTCTTGAAAACCTAGAGTGTTTCCATTAAATAAAATCATAGACATCACTGACCACCTAATTAGACCACACAGGCTTTGGTGGCTCATGGATGGCCACATCTGCTGTTTGAACTCTGAAAGGAGATTTGCTTGCCGGATATACTCAGGTACAACCAGCAAGACTTCTTTTTGAAGCATTCCTGGAATTGCCTACCACTCAGAAGAAACAGTTTAAACCTGCTGTTGTTTCTAAACAACATTCTGTTGTTTTTACCCGTCCTCACCTGAGTTCAGAGCAACAGCAGGATACCTGTGTGATGATGTTATGCACAGGGATTCTGAGAAAGCTGCTTTCGTTTTATTTCAGATTCTGTTTGTACCTTCTAAGAACAACAACTTTAGTACACTTTCCACCCTCCTATCCCTCCAAGACAATTAGGTACTACTGGGAATGAAAACAGCGACTAATAACAAATATATTTATTGAGCTCTTAGTGCTAGTGTTATAAGTGCTTTGCATGTATTAACTCATTCAGTTCTCACAACCACTCCATGAGGTAGGTACTATTGATATGTGAGGCAGGCATGGAAGTGCTGAGTAGAGAAGGGCAGGTCCCTGGCTGGGGCTCCACTCCCAGACCTGTGCCCATGGTCCTAGGTAAGGACAGGCATTTCTGTTTCCCTGATCAAATGTTGCATTTCCCAAGACCACACTAATCCACCATGCCCCCATCCCATGCCTATAAAAACCACAAGACCCTAGCGGGCACACACACACACACAGGGCTGGATGTTGAGAGGAACACACCAGCAGAAGAAGACACAAGTGGCTGGATGTCTAGAGGAATGCACCAGCATAAGAGCACACTGACAGATGCCAGCAAGCTGCAGGCCATGGACCAATGAAACAGCGTAGAGTTTGGCTGGGGCAGTCAGAAGAGAGCCTGGCCTCTCAGCGGCCTGACTCCAGAGGAAAACTGCCTTCCCACTTCATCCCCTTCTGGCTCCCCCATCTGCTGAGAGCTATTTCCACTCAATAAAACCTTGTACTCATTCTCCAAGCCCATGTGTGATCTGATTCTTCCAGTACACCAAGGCAAGAAACCCTGGGATACAGAAAGCCCTCTGTCCTGGCAATAAGGCAGGGGGTCTAATAGAGCTGACTAACACAAGCCACCTATGTACGGCTAAACTGAAAGAGTGCCCTGTAACACACACACCCTGGGGGCTTCAGGAGCTATAAACATTCACCCCTAGACACTGCCATGGAGTTGGAACCCCACAGCCCGCCAGTCTGCATGCTCCCTCTAGGGATATGAGCAGCAGGGTACTGAAGAAGTAAGCTACACTCCCATTGGATGCCCTGTGAGGGAGATAAGGGAACTTTTCCTGATTCACTATTATTATTCTTATTTTGTAGATGAAGAAACTGAGGCACAGAGAGAGTAATTTGGCTAAGTTCTCACAGCTGGTAAGTGGAAAAGCCAGAACTGGAATCCAAGCACTCTGACTCTACTGTATCACCTACATCCAGCCATCTGCCTACTTTGTCAATATACTATATCCAAGTTTCAGACATAATTAGCCTTTTTTAAAAAAAAAAAAATTATACTCTAAGTTCTGGGATACATGAGCAGAATGTGCAGGTTTTTTACATAGGTATACATGTGCCATGGTGGTTTGCTGCACCCATCAACCCATCATCTACATTAGGTATTTCTGCTAATGCTCTCCCTCCCCTCCCTCCCCTTGCTGAAAGGTCCCAATGTGTGATGTTCCGCTCCCTGTGTCTATATGTTCTCATTGTTCAACTCCCACTTATGAGTGAGAACATGTGGTGCTTGGTTTTCTGTTGCTGTGTTAGTTTGCTGAGAATGGTGGTTTCCAGATCCATCCATGTTCCTGGAAAGGACACAAACTCATCCTTTTTTATGGGGGCCTAGTATTCCATGGTGTATATGTGCCACATTTTCTTTATGCAGTCCATCATTTATGGGCATTTGGGTTGGCTCCAGGTCTTTGCTATTGTGAATAGTACTTGAATAAACATAAGTGTGCATGTATCTTTATAGCAGAATGATTTATAATCCTTTGGATATATACCCAGTAATGGGATTGCTGGGTCAAATGGTATTTCTGGTTCTACATCCTAGAGGAATCACCACACTGCCTCCCACAATGGTTGAACTAATTTATATTCCCACCAACAGTGTAAAAGCATTCCTATTTCTCCACATCCTCTCCAGCATCTGTTGTTTCCTAACTTTTTAGTGATCGCCATTCTAACTGGCGTGAGATGGTATTTCATTGTGGTTTTGATTTGCATTTCTCTAATGACCAGTGATAATGAGCTTTTTTTTATGTTTGCTGGCCACATAAATGTCTTCTTTTGAGAAATGTCTGTTCACATACTTGGCCCGCTTTTTGGTGGGGTTGTTCATTTCTTTCTTGTAAATTTGTTTAAGTTCCTTGTAGATTCTAGATATTAGCCCTTTGTCAGATGAATAGATTGCAAAAATTTTCTCCCATTCTGTAGGCTGCCTGTTCCCTCTGACGATAGTTTCTTTTGTTGTGCAGAAGCTCTTTAGTTTAATTAGATCCCATTTGTCAATTTTGGCTTTTGTTGCAATTGCTTTTGGTGTTTTAGTCATGAAGTCTTTCCCATGCCTATGTCCTGAATGGTATTGCCTCTGTTTTCTTCTAGAGTTTTTATGGTTTTAGGTCTTACATTTAAGTCTTTAATCTATCTTGAATTAATTTGTATAAGGTGTAAGGAAGGGGTCCAGTTTTAGTTTTCTGCATATGGCTAGCCAGTTTTCCCAACACCATTTATTAAATAGAGAATTCTTTCCCCATTTCTTGTTTTTGTCAGGTTTGTCAAACATCAGATGGTGGTAGATGTGTGGCATTATTTCTGAGGCCTCTGTTCTGTTCCGTTGGTCTATATATCTGTTTTGGTACCAGTATCATGCTGTTTTAGTTACAGTAGCCTTGTAGTATAGTTTGAAGTCACGTAGCCTGATGCCTCCAGCTTTGTTCTTTTTTGCTTAGGATTGTCTTGGCTATCCAGGATCTTTTTTAGTTCCATATGAAATTTAAAGTAGTTTTTTTCTAATTTGGTGAAGAAAGTCAATGGTAGCTTGATGGGAATAGCACTGAATCTATAAATTACCTTGGGTACTATGGCCATTGTCATGATATTGATTCTTCCTATCCATGAGCATGGAACGTTCTTCCATTTGTTTATGTCCTCTCTTATTTCCTTGAGCAGTGGTTTGTAGTTCTCCTTGAAGAGGTCCTTCACATCCCTTGGAAGTTGTATTCCTAGGTACTTTATTCTCTTTGTAGCAAGTGTGAATGGGAGTTCACTCATGATTTGGGTCTCTGTTTGTCTATTATGGGTGTATAGGAATGCTTGTGATTTTTGCACATTGATTTTGTATCCTGAGATTTTGCTGAAGTTGCTTATCAGCTTAAGGAGACTTTGGGCTGAGATGATGGGGTTTTCTAAACATACAATCATGTCATCTGCAAACAGAGATAATTTGACTTTCTCTCTTCCTATTTGAATACGTTTTATTTCTTTCTCTTGCCTGATTGCCCTAGAGAGAACTTCCAATGCATGTTGAATAGGAGTGGTAAGAGAGGGCATCCTTGTCTTGTGCTGGTTTTCAAAGGGAATGCTTCTAGCCTTTGCACATTCAGTATGATATTGGCTCTGGGTTTGTCATAAATAGCTCTTATTATTTTGAGATATGTTCCATGAATACTTAGTTTATTGAGAGTTTTTAACATGAAGCGGTGTTGAATTATATCAAAGACCTTTTCTGCATGTATTGAGATAATCATGTGGTTTTTGTCATTGGTTCTACTTATGTGAAGGATTATGGTTATTGATTTGCATATGTTAAACCAGCCTCGCATCCCAGGGATGAAGCTGACTTGATTGTGGTGCATAAGTTTTTGATGTGCTGCTGGATTTGGTTTGCCAGTATTTTATTGAGGATCTTTGCATTGATGTTCATCAGGGATATTGGCCTGAAATTTTCTGTTTTGTTTTGTCTCTGTCAGGTTTTGGTATCAGAATGATGCTGGCCTCATAAGATGAGTTAGGGAGGAGTCCCTCTTTTTGTATTGTTTGGAATAGATTCAGAAGGAATGGTACCAGCTCCTCTTTGTACCTCTGGTAGAATTCGGCTGTGAATCCACCTGGCCCTGGGTTTTTTTTGGTTGGTAGGCTATTAATTACTGTGTCAATTTCAGAACTTGTTATTGGTCTCTTCAGGGATTCAACTTTTTCCTGGTTTAGTCTTGGGAGGGTGTATGTGTCCAGGAATTTATCCATTTCTTCTAGATTTTCTAGTTTATTTGCTTAGAGGTGTTTACAGTATTTTCTGATAGTAGTTGTATTTCTGTAGGATCAGTGGTGATAGCCCCTTTATCATTTGTTATTGTGTCTATTTGATTTTCCTCTCTTTTCTTCTTTTTTTTTTTTTGAGACAGAGTCTGGCTCTGTCACCCAGGCTGGAGTGCAGTGGTGCAATCTCGGCTCACTGCAAGCTCCGCCTCCGGGTTCACGCCATTCTCCTGCCTCAGCCTCCCCAGTAGCTGGGACTACAGGCACCCGCCACTACGCCCTGCTAATTTTTTGTATTTTTAGTAGAGACAGGGTTTCACCATGTTAGCCGGGATGGTCTCGATCTCCTGACCTCGTGATCCGCCCGCCTCAGCTTCCCAAAGTGCTGGGATTACAGGCGTGAGCCACCACGCCCGGCCCTCTTTTCTTCTTTATTAATCTGGCTAGCGGTCTATTTTGTTAACATTTTCAAAAAATCAGCTCCTGGATTCATTGATTTTTGAAGGGTTTTTCATGTCTCTTTCTCCTTCAATTCTTCTCTGATCTTAGTTATTTCTTCTCTTTTGCTAGCTTTTAAGTTTGTTTGCTCTTGTTTCTCTAGTTCTTTTGATTGTGATATTAGGGTGTCAATTTTACATCTTTCTTGCTTTCTCATGTGGGCATTTAGTGCTATAAATTTCACTCTAAACACTGCTGTTGCTGTGTCCCAGAGATTCTAGTTCATTGTGTCTTTGTTCTTGTTGGTTTCAAACAGCTTATTTATTTCTGCCTTAATTTCGTTATTTACTCAGTAGTCATTCAGGAGCAGGTTGTTCAGTTTCCATTTAGTTGTGCAGTTTGGAGTGAGTTTCTAAATCCTGAGTTCTAATTTGATTGCTCTGTGGTCTAAGCGACTGTTCGTTATGATTTCCGTTCTTGTGCATTTGCTGAGGAGTGTTTTACCTCCAATTATGTGGTCAATTTTAGAATAAGTGCAATGTGATGTTGAGAAAAATGTATATTCTGTTGATCTGAGGTGGAGAGTTCTGTAGATATCTACTAGGTCTGCTTGGTCCAGAGCTGAGTTCAAGTCCTGAATATCCTTGTTAATTTTCTGTCTCATTGGTCTGTCTAATATTGACAGGGGAGTGTGAAAGTCTCCCATTATTATTGTGTGGGAAATTAAGTCTGTCTCCAAGTCTCTAAGAACTTGCTTTAGGAATCTGGGTGCTCCCGTATTGGGTGCATGTATATTTAAGATAGTTAGCTCTTCTTGTTGCTTTGATCCCTTTGCCATTATGTAATGTCATTCTTTGTCTTTTTTAATCTTTGTTGGTTTAAGTCTGTTTTATCAGAGACTAGGATTGCAACCCCTGCTTTCTCTTTTTTTTCCTTCCATTTGCTTGGTAAATACTCCTCCATCCATTTATTTTGAACCTATGTGTGTCTTTGCTCATGAGATGGGTCTCCTTAATTCTGCACACTGATAGGTCTTGACTCTTTATCCAATCTGCCAGTCTGTGTCTTTTAATTGGGGCATTTAGCCCATTTACATTTAAGGTTAGTATTGTTATGTGTGAATTCAATCCTGTCATTATGATGCTAGCTGATTATTTTGCCCTTTAGTTAATGCAGTTTCTTCATAGTGTTGACGGTCTTTACAATTTGGTATGTTTTTGCAGTGGCTGGTACCGGTTTTTCCTTTCCATATTTAGTGCTTCTTTCAGGAGCTCTTGTAAAGCAGGCTTAATGGTGAGAAAATCTCTCAGCATTTGCTCGTCTGTAAAGGATTCTATTTCTCCTTTACTTATGAAGCTTAGTTTGACTGGATATGAAATTCTGAGTTGAAAGTTCTTTAAGAATGTTGAATATTGGCTCCCATTCTCTTCTGGCTTGTAGGGTTTCTGTAGAGAGATCTGCTGTTAGTCTGATGGGCTTCCCTTTGTGGTTAATCTGACCTTTCTCCCTGGCTGTCCTTAACATTTTTTCCTTCATTTCAACCTTGGTGATTCTGATGATCGTGTGTCTTGGGGTTGCTCTTCTCAAGGAATATCTTGGTGGTGTTCTCTGCATTTCCTGAATTTGAATGTTGGCCTGTCTTGTTACATTGGGGAAGTTCTCTTGGATAATATCCTGAAGAGTGTTTTCCAGCTGGGTTCCATTCTCCTCATCATTTTCAGGTATGCCAATCAAACATAGGTTTGGTCTTTTCACATAGTCTCATATTTCTTGGAGGCTTTGTTTGTTCCTTTTCATTCTTTTTTTTCTAATCTTGTCTTCACACTTTATTTCATTAAGTTGATCTTCAATCCTTGATATCCTTTATTCCGCTTGATTGCTTCGGCTATTGATACTTGTGTATGCTTCATGAAGTTCTTGTGCTGTGTTTTTCAGCTCCGTCAGCTTATTTATGTTCTTCTTTAAACTGGTTATTCTAGTTAACAGTTCCTGTAACCTTTTATCAAGGTTCTTAGCTTCCTTGAATTGGGTTAGAATATGCTTCTTTAGCTCAGAGGAGTTTGTTATTACCCACCTTCTGAAGCCTACTTCTGTCAATTCATCAAACTCATTCTCTGTTCAGTTTTATTCCCTTGCTGGAAAGGAGTTGTGATCCTTTGGAGGAGAACAGGCATTCTGGTTTTTGGAATTTTCAGCCTTTATGAGCTGGTTTTTCCTCATCTTCATGGATTTATCTACCTTTGGTCTTTGATATTGTTGACGTTCAAATGGGGTTTGTGTGGATGTCTTTTTTGTTGATGTTGATGCTATTCCTTTCTGTTTGTTAGTTTTCCTTCTAACAGGCCCCTCTGCTGCAGGTCTACTGGAGTTTGCTGGAGGTCCACTGCAGACACTGTTTGCTGGGGTATCACCAGCAGAGGCTGCAGAAGAGCAAAGATTGCTGCCTGTTCTTTTGCCTGGCAGCTCATTCCAGAGGGGCACCCACCAGATGCCAGCCAGAGCTCTCCTGTATGAAGCATCTGTTGACCCCTACTGGGAGATGCCTCCCAGTCAGGAGGCATGGGGGTCAGGGACCCACTTGAGGAGGCAGTCTGTCCCTTAGCAGAGCTCGAGCACTGTGCTGAGAGATCCGCTGCTCTCTTCAGAGCTGGCAGTTTAAGTCTACTGAAGCTTCACCCACCTCCACTTCTTCCCCCAGGGAGATGGGAGTTTTATCTATAAGCCCCTGACTGCTGCCTTTATTTCAGAGATGCCCTGCCCATAGAGAAGGAATCTAGAGAGGCAGTCTGGGTACATGTGGCTTTGCAGAGCTGTGGTGGGCTCTGCCCAGTTTGAACTTCCTGGTGGCTTTGTTTACACTGTGAGGGGAAAACCACCTACTCAAGCCTCAGTAATGGTGGACATCCCTCCCCCCACCGAATTCAAGTGTCCCTGGTCAACTTCAGACTGCTCTGCTGGCAGTGAGAATTTCAAGCCCGTGGATATTAGCTGGCTGGGCTCTGGGGGGTGGCATCCACTGAGCTAGACCTCTTGGGTCCCTGGCTTCGGCCCCTTTTCCAAGGGAGTGAATGGTTCTGTCTCGCTGGGGTTCCAGGAGCCACTGGGGTATGAAAAATAACTCCTGCAGCGAGCTCAATGTCTGCCTAAATGGCCCCCCCAGTTTTGTACTTGAAACCCAGGGCCCTGGTGGTGTAGGCACCCAAGGGAATCTCCTGGTCTGTGGGTTGCAAAGACCATGGGGAAAGCATAGTATCTGGGCCAGAATGCACCATTCCTGATGGCACCATCCCTCCGGGCTTCCATTGCCTAGGAGAGGGAGTTCCCCCGATGTCTTGTACTTCCCAGGTGAGGTGAGTTCCCTGATGTCTTGTACTTCCCAGGTGAGGTGACACCCCACCCTGATTCTGCTTGCCTTCTGTGGGCTGCACCCACTGTCTAACCACTCCCAATGAGATGAGCTGGATACCTCAGTTGGAAATGCAGAAATCACCCGCTTTCTGCGTTGATCTTTCTGGGAGCTGCAGACTGGAGCTCTTCTTATTTGGCCATCTTGCTATCCACCTCCTAACTGGCCTTTTTTTTTTTTTAAGCTAGGGTGTCTATGAGAGAATCTGCTTGGCCTAAATATCTTCAAAAAGCCCATATGGATAAACTGAAATTTACCAATAAGAATAAAACAAGTCTTCCTCATTTTATAATCATAGTGTTTGTATGATATAAAAATAAATTCCTCCAAGTGCACTGAAAATGTGATTTAATTCACCACAATCTTATTTGCCCACAACTTTTCCAGGAAGGGTCTCTTAGAAAGAAGTTCTGTCTGTTTCCACAGAATGAGGAAACTCTGGGATAAGGTCTCACAGCAAGTTGCTATTGGAACAAGAGGGGAATAAAGTTTAGAGACAATCCAAGTTCGATTAATTGTGGGTGCATTTAAGAAATTTCTGTCAACCATGTAAGACAGGAGACAATACATTTATTGTTTTGGTAAAGAAAAAAATTTCAGGCTGGCCACGATGGCTCACGCCTGTAATCCCGGCACTTTGGAAGGCCAAGGCAAGTGGATGACCTGAGGTCAGGAGTTCAGGGCCAGCCTGGCCAACATGATGAAACTCCATCTCTACTAAAAATATAAAAATTAGCAGGGTGCCAGGTGTGGTAGTGGGCACCTGTAATTTCTGCTTCTCAGGAGGCTGAGGCTGGAGAATCACTTGAACCTGGCAGGTGGAGGTTGCAGTCAGCGGAGATCGTGCCATTGCACTCCAGCCTGGGCAACAAGAGTGAAACTCCATCTCAAAAAATTTTTTTTGTTCAGAACATTGTGTTGTCTAGTTCTTCTAAAATTCTTCCTTTTAAAGAACATTCCATGCTCATGGATAGGAAGAATCAATATCGTGAAAATGGCCATACTGCCCAAGGTAATTTATAGATTCAGTGCCATCCCCATCAAGCTACCAAAGACTTTCTTCACAGAATTGGAAAAAACCACTTTAAAGTTCATATGGAACCAAAAAAGATCCCACATTGCCAAGACAACCCTAAACCAAAAGAACGAAGCTGGAGGCATCATGCTACCTGACTTCAAACTATACTACCAGGCTACAGTAACCAAAACAGCATGGTACTGGTACCAAAACAGAGATATAGACCAATGGAACACAGCAGAGCCCTCAGAAATAATACCACATATCTACAACCATCTGATCTTTGACAAACATGACAAAAACAAGAAATGGGGAAAGGATTCCCTATTTAATAAATGGTGCTGGGAAATCTGGCTAGCCATATGTAGAAAGCTGAAACTGGATCCCTTCCTTACACCTTATACAAAAATTAATTCAAGATGGATTAAAGACTTAAATGTTAGACCTAAAACCATAAAAACCCTAGAAGAAAACCTAGACAATACCATTCAGGACATAGGCATGGGCAAGCACTTCATGTCTAAAACACCAAAAGCAATGGCAACAAAAGCCAACATTGACAAATGGGATCTAATTAAACTAAAAAACTTCTGCACAGCAAAAGAAACTACCATCAGGGTGAACAGGCAACCTACAGAATGGGAGAAAAATTTTTGCAATCTATTCATCTGACAAAGGGCTAATATCCAGAATCTACAAAGAACTTAAACAAATTTACAAGAAAAAATCAAACAATCCCATCAAAAAGTGGGAAAAGGATATGAACAGACATTTCTCAAAAGAAGACATTTATGCAGCCAACAGACACATGAAAAAATGCTCATCATCACTGACCATCAGAGAAATGCAAATCAAAACCACAATGAGATACCATCTCACACCAGTTAGAATGGCCATCATTAACAAGTCAGGAAACAACAGGTGCTGGAGAGGATGTGGAGAAACAGGAACACTTTTACACTGTTAGTGGGACTGTAAAGTAGTTCAACCATCGTGATAGACAGTGTAGCGATTCCTCAAGGATCTAGAACTAGAAATACCATTTGACCCAGCCATCCCATTACTGGGCATGTACTCAAAGGATTATAAATCATGCTGCTATAAAGACACATGCACACGTATGTTTACTGCAGCACTATTCACAATAGCAAAGACTTGGAACCAAGCCAAATGTCCAACAACGCTAGACTGGATTAAGAAAATGTGGCACATATACACCAGGGAATACTATGCAGCCATAAAAAGTGATGAGTTCATGTCCTTTGTAGCGACATGGATGAAGCTAGAAACCATCATTCTGAGCAAACTATCACAAGGACAGAAAACCAAACATTGCATGTTCTCCCTCATAGTTGGGAACTGAACAATGAGAACACTTGGACACAGGAAGGGGAACATCACACACCAGGGCCTGTTGTGGGGTGGGGGGAGGGATAGTATTAGGAGATATACCTAATGTAAGTGATGAGTTAACAGGTGCAGCACACCAACATGGCACATGTATACATATGTAACAAACATGCACGTTGTACACATGTACCCTAGAACTTAAAGTATAAAAAATAAAAAAATAAAAAAACAGGAAAAACAATTCTCCCTTTAAAAAATATTACATGTATGTTAGCTGAGAGTTTTGTGAAATTAATTAGTTCAAATGCAATGCCAAGTCATTGAACCTAGTCTGTCACTTTTCACTTCGGTACTTTCAGCACTATTTTGGAATAAGAGTTAAAAAATGTGGCCAACAGCTTGTTGGAATCCAAGAAAGATTTTGTCAGTTGCGTTTAGAAGCATGGCAGTCAGAAGCCATTTATTGGCTGGGCACGGTAGCTCACATCTGTAATTCTAGTACTTTGGAAGTCTGAGGTGGGAGGATCCCTTGAGCCAAGGAGTTTGAGACCAGCCTGAGCACCATAGCGAAACCACATCTTTACAAAAAAAAAAGAAAAGAATCCCATTTGTTGAGGCTGGGCAGTCGGTAAATACTCCATAATATGGTCAAAAAGTCTAGAGTGCAAAAATATATAGAGGTAGATTAAAAAAAAATCTAGGGTGGAAGTAAAGAACAGGAACTGGATTCACGGGAGTGTTTAAAAAGAACTTTCTACTAGTAAGGGTACTGAACGTGGTAGTTGCCTAACCAGGGAAGCTGGAGGAAATTTATGTTTACTTCTGACAAGAAATGTGGCTATAGAGTGCCTGATACTTGTGTTAACACGTAAGTGAAGCAGAGTGTTGAAGACCCTGTACCTGGACTCCTGGATTTGAATCCTGGTCCTGCCACTTACAAGCTACATGATTGGGCCAATTTCTTAAGCGCTCTGCCTTAGTTTTCTCATCTGTAACTTGAAGATAATGTTTTAGCATTGTTGACATGATTTAATATGTTAATACATATAAGGGGCTTACAACAGTGTATGGCATATAATAAATAGTATGCAAATAGGTAGCTATTACTACTGTTAAAATATATATTTTTTCAATCACGGTGTTGCCTTTGAAAAACCTTCAGCAGTGGTTGGTATAGATCCTGATCTACTGAATGTTTTAGAATAGTCTCTCTGATAGTGTAGGCATGTGTTCCAGCAGACGTCCTCATGCCCAGTCCAGCTGCAGAACTTTAGAAATTTGGACGCTGCTTCTCTTTCCTGGGGCTGCAAGGTGAGACACTCTTCCTAGATGGACTCAGTTACCCAGGACTTTGGCACCCTCTAGTGCATGATAAATGTTGATGCTTTCCAGTTCCCCCCAGCATCTTAGAAAATCAGAGCAACCCTGAGCAGCAAATCATCCCATTGTAGAGGGCTGCTGGGAAAACCCTGCACCCTTGTCCAGGATAGACCTTGTAGGACCAACTGGGAGATCTTGATGTACGTTTAAGATCCTGACTCTGCATCAGCAGCAGCAACAGAAACTAGCAAGAGGCTCCATGACTTTAATCAGCATTCACTGCCAAGTCCATTATGTGTGTTGCCGAAAATGTGGGAGAGACATTGTGGTCATGTGTCAGCCTGTGAAGGATATGCGGACAGCCACATCCCAGAAAAATGCTGCAATTAAACCAAGTCTGAACTCTGTTCAAGCAAAGATGTAAGTACATTTAAAGTGGGAAACATGAGTGAAGAGGCCTCTGTGGGAGTTTAGAAAGGAAGAGACCAAGGAGATTGATTCTCGTTCAGGTCATCGTAAAACATTACACGAAGGAGGGAACATGTCAAGAGTTTTTGCTATGACTGAAGAGAGAATTGTTTGCCATAGAGTAGGTGGGGTAGAGAAGGCAGAGCCTGAGGTGTGCGTGGATGAGAGAGAATGAACTGTGCCTTGCATAGTGGTGAGTATCCTCACTCCTGGACACTGTTTCTACATCTTCCTTGTCAAAGGAAAAGTTGGGGTGGGTTAGGGAAAGAGTGAGGGCCCTTTTCCCTTTATTATAGTCTTAGGATTAAAGGATGAGAGAGACAGAATGGCCAACCCCAGGCACATGTGTCCTGAGCTGAGAAGGACTCCTGAGTAAGTGAGTGGGTTAGGAAAGTCCCTTCTGGTCTGGATGTCTTCCCTGAGTCCTCTTTTCTGTGAATGCCAAATGTCATTTATCCACTGGGATGTGCTCCCTACCCTACACATACCATGACATAGGTACGATGCAGGGAAGTAAAGCAGTGAACAACTGTTACTTTATCTGGACACCTGGACTGAGGATGATCTTGCCAATAAATCTATCCTACTTTACTTCCATTTTGGCAGCATTCACTAACACCATAAAAAACACCATTTTCTTGTGTTTGTGTGTGTGTGTGTGTGTGTTTGTGTGTGTGTGTGTATGGCAAGGAGGGGTGTTAAAACTTACTACATATCATCAATTCTAAGATCCAGGGGGGCTTTATTCACACTTTCCTATCTCTGAAATTGAGATACTTCTTACATATAATATTGTGCATCATAATTTAATTGGTGGCAATTTTTATTTTTTCATAACATATAAAGTAATAATAATATTGGAATTCATCTTCCAAATTGTTGATATCTATCTTGATGATTATAACTGATGAAATCTGGTAGTATGAAGCATGTTTTCACCTGTATAAACCTAAATCCCTTCCAGAAGTCTGCCTTACCCAGTAATACCCCAAATATTTCAAATGCAAAATTTATTCTTCTGAATTGTTGCAACTCAGATCTAAGGCATAAATATTTGCAGTGGATGCCATGGTGATCTTCCCAGATCACCCCCACCTAGGACTGGAATTGTTGTTGGTCAATAGCTTTCAGATGAAGAGAACTGCCCCTCCCCCAAACCTCATCCTCATCTTGGGGTCAGGCCACATCCAATGATTTGTTGATGTGGAGATGTGAAGTCTTGCCTCCTTTCCCCATTTGGGATAACTATAGAAGGCCGTCCAATTCCAGAGCTTCTAGTAAGATTGGCTGAGGCCTTTGTTACACTGATTTTTATTTTAACTTCTCCCTTTGCCAATTATGCTTCCTTTACTTTTCCTGCACACACAGCTCCATCCTACAGCCTGCTTCTCGGGCAAGTTTACCTGAAGCAACTGGTACCAGGAGAATCCCAAGAAACTCTTATATGGGGTTTTGGAGCTTCATCACCTGCTGGTGGACCAGCAATAGGATGAAGGTCTGGGTCACTATACCATGTAAGCTTCTTCACTAGCAGAGGTACAAATAGTAAATGGACTCTAGAATAGAGGTTAGGAGGCATGGAAGAGGGAGATAATATAAATTGTTGCCTGAAGCACAACTGCAATGGCAAGGACTGTAGTTTATGCCACTAACCTTCCCATTGTATGATCCTACCAGGAAAACAGGCCCAACAAAATCCTTCAGGAGCTTTTATCAGAACTTATTACATGGAGCAAGCAGATACAGATAGTACAAGGAATAGACTATAGTGGATGCCATGCTGTACTTCCCAGCTCTTTCCTATAGGACTAAAGCATGCATTCTCCCAGCTGCTTGGAATGAGGGTGGCCAATAGTTTTCACCTGAGCTCCTCTTGAGGCCTTGCCCTCAGGTGGAGACAGAAGCCTCCTTGCCTCTTGAGGTCAGGCTGCTGCAATGACTGTTCATTGCATGGAATCTCTGGGGGCCATATTTAGCTAGACTAAGTTCCTATTAAACAGGAGATATTGTGAATTTTTGGCTTTAGTATGAGGTGGCAAAAGAAAGTATATAGTAAAGGTCAAGAGTAGAAATTTAGAAATGGCTACTTTACTTGTCTATGCCAGAGTTTCTTCATCTGAAAATGAGTTTGATAATAATGCTTTTATGTCATAGGAAGGTTGTAAGTTTTAACTTTGATATTATATAATATATAAAATAATCTCTAGACATATAGTAGTCAATCCATCTATGGCTGATATTATTATCAGCTATTCTTTCTTAATTCTAGGGCACAGAATTACCTCTTTACTTCTACCAGCCGAGCCAGGCAGAGTCCAATGTATTTCCCTGAAGAATAGATTGAGGTTTCTTAATCCTCTCATTAGTGAGGTTGCAGGAAAGTATTCTAAACGTATTTTTAAAATTCTAATTTTGTCAAAAGACTCCAGTAAGATAGTGAAAAGTCAGTCTACAGGATGAGAGAAAATATTCACAATACTTGCACTTGACAAAGATCTCATATCACAATATATAAAAAACTCTTACACATTAATAATTAAAAACCCCAGTCAACTCAACAGAAAAGTGGGCAAAATTCCTGAACCAAACATACCTGCTGGAAAGGCTAAAAGGGGAGATGCCAAGCGTTGGGAGGATGTGGAGGAACTGGAACTCTCTATACTGCTGGTGTTAACATAAAATAGTATATTCATTTTGACCAGGTGCAGTGGCTCACGCCCGTAATCCCAATACTTTGGGAGGCTGAGGCAAGAAGATTGTTTGAGGCCAGGAGTCTGAAATCAGCCTAGGCAATATAAGCAGACCTAGCTCTACAAAAAAAAAAAAAAAATTAAATAGCCAGGTGGTGCATACCTGTAGTCCCAGCTACTTGGGAGGCTGAGGCAGGAGGATCACCTGAGTTCAGGAGTTCAAGGCTGCACTGAGCCATGATCACACCACTGCACTGCAGCCTGGGTGAGAGCAAGACCCTGTTTCAAAAGTATATATTTTGAAACAGTATATATAGCATATTCATTTTAGAAAGCTGGAGGATTCTACTTAAGCTGGGCATGTGCATCCCCAAACACCCAGTAGTTCTACCCTTAGGAATATACCCAAAGAATTGCATACATATTTTCACCCAAAATATCTAAGAATAGCCATAGCAGCACCATGTATAATAGACAATGTAAAAAAATGAAAATTGGCTAACTAACCATCAATGTTGGAATGAATAAACACATTGTGGTATAATTACACAATAAATACTATACAGTAATGAGAATGAATAACCAATAACTACATAAAGCAATGAATTTCATAAACTTAATATTGAGAGAAAAAAATAAGACAAAACATACATACTGTAAGATTTAATGTTTATAAAGGACATATCTGACAAAATTAATCTATGCTATTAGAAGTGCGATGCTGGCAACTTTGGGCAAAGTATTGACTTCTGTGTGCTAGTAATGTTCTACTTTTTGTTCTGGGTGTTGTTTACATGGATATGATTATTTAGACCAATATCCTTGATGAACATTGATGCAAAAATCCTCAATAAAATACTGGCAAACCGAATCCAGCAGCACATCAAAAAGCTTATCCACCATGATCAAGTGGTCTTCATCCCTGGGATGCTAGGCTGGTTCAACATATGCAAATCAATAAACGTAATCCAGCATATAAACAGAACCAAAGACAAAAACCACATGATTATCTCAATAGATGCAGAAAAGGCCTTTGACAAAATTCAACAGCCCTTCATGCTAAAAACTCTCAATAAATTAGGTATTGATGGGACGTATCTCAAAATAATAAGAACTATCTATGACAAACCCACAGCCAATATCATACTGAATGGGCAAAAACTGGTAGCATTCCCTTTGAAAACTGGCACAAGACAGGGATGCCCTCTCTCACCATTCCTATTCAACATAGTGTTGGAAGTTCTGGCCAGGGCAATCAGGCAGGAGAAGGAAATAATGGGTATTCAATTAGGAAAAGAGGAAGTCAAATTGTCCCTGTTTGCAGATGACATGATTGTATATCTAGAAAACCCCATCGTCTCAGCCCAAAATCTCCTTAAGCTGATAAGCAACTTCAGCAAAGTCTCAGGATACAAAATCAATGTACAAAAATCACAAGCATTCTTATACACCAATAACAGACAAACAGAGAGCCAAATCATGAGTGAACTCCCATTCACAATTGTTTCAAAGAGAATAAAATACCTAGGAATCCAGCTTACAAAGGACGTGAAGGACCTCTTCAAGGAGAACTACAAACCACTGCTCAATGGAATAAAAGAGGATACAAACAAATGGAAGAACATTCCATGCTCATGGGTAGGAAGAATCAATATCGTGAAAATGGCCATACTGCCCAAGGTAATTTACAGATTCAATGCCATCCCCATCAAGCTACCAATGACTTTCTTCACAGAATTGGAAAAAGCTACTTTAAAGTTTATATGGAACCAAAAAAGAGCCCACATCACGAAGTCAATCCTAAGCCAAAAGAAAAAAGCTGTGGGCATCACACTACCTGACTTCAAACTATACTACAAGGCTACAGTAACCAAAACAGCATGGTGCTGGTACCAAAACAGACGTATGGATCAATGCAACAGAACAGAGCCCTCAGAAATAATGCTGCATATCTACAACTATCTGATCTTTGACAAACCTGACAAAAACAAGAAATGGGGAAAGGATTCCCTATTTAATAAATGGTGCTGGGAAAACTGGCTAGCCATATATAGAAAGCTGAAACTGGATCCCTTCCTTACGCCTTATACAAAAATTAATTCAAGATGGATTAAAGACTTAAATGTTAGACCTAAAACCATAAAAACCCTAGAAGAAAACCTAGGCAGTATCATTCAGGACATAGGCATGGGCAAGGACTTCATGCCTAAAACACCAAAAGCAATGGCAACAAAAGCCAAAATTGACAAATGGGATCTAATTAAACTAAAGAGCTTCTGCACAGCAAAAGAAACTACCATCAGATTGAACAGGCAACCTACAGAATGGGAGAAAATTTTCACAACCTACTCATCTGATAAAGGGCTAATATCCAGAATCTATAATGAACTCAAACAAATTTACAAGAAAAAAACAACCCCATCAAAAAGTGGGCAAATGACATGAACAGACACTTCTCAAAAGAAGACATTTATGCAGCCAAAAAAACACATGAAAAAATGCTCATCATCACTGGCCATCAGAGAAATGCAATCAAAACCACAATGAGATACCATCTGACACCATTTAGAATGGCAATCATTAAAAAGTCAGGAAACAACAGGTGCTGGAGAGGATGTGGAGAAATAGGAACAATTTTACACTGTTGGTAGGACTGTAAACTAGTTCAACCATTGTGGAAGTCAGTGTGTCGATTCCTCAGGGATCTAGAACTAGAAATACCATTTGACCCAGCCATTCCATTACTGGGTATATACCCAAAGGAGTATAAATCATGCTGCTATAAAGACACATGCACACGTATGTTTATTGCAGCACTATTCACAAGAGCAAAGACTTGGAACCAACCCAAATGTCCAACAACGATAGACTGGATTAAGAAAATGTGGAACATATACACCATGGAATACTATGCAGCCATAAAAATGAGGAGTTCAAGTCCTTTGTAGGGACATGGATGAAAATGGAAATCATCATTCTCAGTAAACTATTGCAAGGACAAAAAACCAAACACCACATGTTCTCACTCATAGGTGGGAATTGAACAATGAGAACACATGGACACAGGAAGGGGAACATCACACTCTGGGGACTGTTGTGGGATGGGGGGTGGAGGGAGGGATAGCATTAGGAGATATACCTAATGCTAAATGACGAGTTAATGGGTGCAGCACACCAAGATGGCACATGTATACATATGTAACAAACCTGCACATTGTGCACATGTACCCTAAACCTTAAAGTATAATAATAATAAAATAAAATATAAAAAAATTCATTGAATTTTATACCTCTGTATACTTTTATGCATATATTTGGGCTTTAATAAATAGTTAAAAATATATCACTTATACATACATAACTAGCAAACTATATTTCTTTGGCTTCTAGGAGGCTCATACCTTGCAGAAGCAAGGAGGAGCTGAATTATCTTAAGTATCATCATCATCATCATCATCATCACCATTGCCAAAGGAAGAGGCCAAACAGGTTGGTGGGGGTGAAGGGAGAATCAGATAAAGGAAATAGAGAGTTGAAGGGAAGATTTTGAATTTGTGTTTGAACCCGGTGATTTGTTCACATTTGTTAGGCCTTCTCTAGCCCCTGGAGCACCAAGTCAAGACTTATTTTGGCTGATGTCATTGACATATGCAAATAGGCTAAAAACGTTTCCCCAGTTTCCCAAATGTGTTAACAAAGCTGAATTATGAGCAGCAACTTATTTTTATCGACATTTGAAGCTTGAGAGTGTGGATGATGTTGACAATGACAGCATGTTGACAAGGCAAATTATATATTAGGCTTCAATATGAGTTGGGGAAGAGAGAAATACCTAGAGAAGGTGTCCCTTGGAGATGACTGCTACTGTGGTAGACCCCCTCTCCCCTTTTTACTGTCCCCTTTTTACCGTTTTTACTTGTCAGGAGCCTATGTCAGACATTCATAGCTATTGTCCCACAAAGGACTGGCTACTACTATTTTTCCTCACTATCTGAAGATTTCTGCTTTCTCTAACTCCAATTTCTTTTTTGTTTAAATAATTTCTTTTTAACTTCTGTGGGTACATATTAGGTAGTAAGTATATATAGTAGGTATATAATAGGTACCCGTTAACCATCCCCACTTCCTCCCAATTCCCTACTATCCTTCCCAGCCTCTGGTAACCATCCTTCTACTCTCTATCTCTATGAGTTGAATTGTTTTAATTTTTAGCTCCCACAAATAAGTGAGAACATGTAAAGTTTGTCTTTCTGTGCCTGACTTATTTCACTTAACATAATAACCTCCAGTTCCATCCATGTTGTTGCAAATGACAGAATCTCATTGTTTTTTATGGCTGAAGAGTACTCAACTATGTAAATATACCACATTTCTTTATCCATTCATCTGTTGATGGACATTTAGGTTGTTCCAGAATTTGGCTATTGTGAATAGCATTGCAATAATCTCTTCACTGCAGTAGCAGTGCAGATAATCTCATCAACATACTGATTTCCTTTCTTTTGGGTATATACCCAGCAGTGGGTTTGCTAGATTATATAATAGCTCTATTTTGAATTTTTTGGGGAACCTCCAAACTGTTCTCCATAATGGTTGTACTAATTTACATTCCCACCAACAGTATTCCCTTTTCTCAACATCCTCACCAGCATTCATTATTGCCTGTCTTTTGGATAAAAGCCATTTTAATTGGGGTAAGATGATATCTCATTGTAGTTTTGACTTGCATTTCTCTGATGATCAACAATATTGGGCACCTTTTCATATACCTATTTATCACTTCTATATCTTCTTTTGATAAATGTCTATTCAGATCTTTTGCCCATTTTGGATTGGATTATTGGTTTTTTTTCCTATAGAGTTGTTTGAGCTCCTTATGTATGCTAGTTATTAATCTCTTGTCATATGAAGTCGTTTGAAAATATTTTCTCCCATTTGTGGGTTGTTTCTTCACTTTATTGATTGTTTTCTTTGCTGTGAAGAAGCTTTTTAACTTAATGTGATCCCATTTGTCCATTTGTGCTTTGGTTGTCTGTGTTTGTGGGGTTTATTCAAGAAATCTTTGCTCAGTCCAATGTCCTAGAGAGTTTCCTCAGTGTTTTCTTGTAGTAGTTTCATAGTTTGAGGTATTCGATTTAAGTATTTGATGCAATGTAATTTGATTTTTGTATATGGTGAGAGATAGCAGGGGGTCTAACTTCATTCTTCTGCATATGGGTATCCCGTTTTCCTAGCACCATTTATTGAACAGGTTGCCCTTTCCCAATATATGTTCTTGGAACCTTTCTCAAAAATGAGTTCACTATGGCTGCATGGATTTATTTCTGGGTTCTCTATTCTGATCCATTGGTCTATGTGTCAATTATGCCAGTATCATGCTGTTTTGGTTATTGTAGCTTTGTACTATCACTTAATGTCAAGTAATATGATTTCTCCAGTTTTGTTGTTCTTGCTCAGAATTGCTTTGGGTATTCTGGGTCTTTTGTGGTTCCATTTAAATTTTAGGATTGTTTTTTCTATTTCTGTGAAGATTGTGATTAATATTTTGATAGGGATTGCATTGAATCTGTAGGTTGCTTTGGGTAGTGTGATCATTTTAACAACATTGATACTTCCAATCCATGAACACGAAATATATTTCCATTTTTTGTGTGTCCTCTTCAATTTCTTGCATCAATGTTTTATAGTTTTCATTATAGAGATGTCACTTTTTTGTTAATTCCTAGGTATTTTATTTTATTTGTAGCTATTATAAATAGGATTACTTTCTTGATTTCTCTTTCAGATTGTTCACTGTTGACATGTACAAATGCTACTGATTTTTGTAGGTTGATTTTGTATCTTGCAATTGTACTGAATTGTTTATCAGTTCTAATAGTTTTTTGTTGGAGTCTTTAGGTTTTTCCAAATATGAGATCATATCATCTGCAAACAAGGATAATTTCTTTTCTTGCTTTCCACTTTTGATGTCTGTTATTTCTTTTGTTTGTCTTACTGCTCTAGCTAGGACTTCCAGTACTATGTTGAATAACAGTGGTGACAGCTGGCATCCTTGTTGTGTTCCAGATCTTAGAGGAAAGGCTTTCAGTTTTTCCCCATTTAGTATGATGCTAGCTGTGGGTCTGTTGTGTATGACTTTTTTAAATGCTGAAGTATGTTCCTTCCAGACCCAGTGTTTTTTAGGGTTTTTATCATGAATGGATGCTGAATTTTTTTTTTTTTTTGAGACAGAGTCTCGCTCTGTCACCTAGGATGCTGAATTTTATACAATGCTTTTTCAACATCAATTGAAATGGTCATATAGCTTTGTCCTTCATTCTGTTGATATGATGTATTACATTGATTGATTTACGTATGTTGAACCATCTTTGCATCCCTGGGATAAATCCCACTAGGTCATGATGAATATTTTTAATGTATTACTGAATTTAGTTTGCTAGTATTTTGTTGTGAATCTTTGCGTGAAAGTTCATCAGGAATATTTTCCTGTGGTTTTCTTTTTTTGATCTGTCTTGCTCTGGTTTTGGTAGCAGGATAATACTGGGCTCATAGAATGAATTTGGAAGCATTCCCATCTCTGTTTTTTGGAATAGTTGGAATAGGATTGATATTAGTTCTTCAAATGTTTGGTAGAATTCAGCAGTGAAGCCACTGGGTCCTGGGCTTCTCTTTGCTGGGAGACATTTTATGATGGCTTTGATATCATTATTTGTTATTGGTCTGTTCAGGTTTTGTATTTCTTCATGGTTCAATCTTGTTAGTTTGTATATATCTAGGAATTTATCCATTTCTTCTAAGTTTTCTAACTCATTGGCATATAGTTGCTTATAGTAGCCTCTAATAACCCTTTGAATTTCTGTGGTATTGGTTGTAATGTCTCCCTTTTCATCCTGATTTTATTTATTTGGATCTTCTCTCTTTTTGTCTTAGGCCAAAGGTTTGTCGATTTTGTTTAATTTTTCAAAAAACCAACATTTTGTTTCATTGATCTTTTGTATTGTTTTCTTCATTTCAGTTTCATTTATTTATGTTCTGATTATTATTATTTCTTTTCCTCTACTAACTTTGGGTTTGGTTTGCTTTTGCTTTTCCAGTTCTTTAAGATGCATTGTTAGGTTGTTTGTTTGAAATTTTTAAATTTTTTGATGTAGGCACTTAGTATTGCTTTTGCTGTATCCCATAGGTTTTGGTATGTTGTGCTTCCATTATCATTTGTTTCAATAAGTTTTTCAATTTTCTTCTTAATCTCTTAATTGACCCACTGGTCATTTGGAAGCACATTGTTTAATTTCCATGTGTTTTTATAGTTTCCAAAATGCCTCTTGTTATTTGATTTCTAGCTTTATTCCATTGTGGTCAGAGAAGATATGTAATATGATTTCAATTTTTGAATGTTTTAGACTTATTTTGTGACCTAACATATGGTCTATCCTTGAGAATGATCCATGTGCTAAGGAAAAAAATGTGTATTCTGCAGTCATTGGATGAAGTGTTCCATAAATATCTATTAGGTCCATCTGGTCTATAGTGCAGGTTAAGTCCACTGTTTCTTTGTTGATTTTCTGCCTGAATGATCTATTCAATGCTGAGAGTGGGATGCTGAAGTCTCCAGCTATTATTATGTTGGGGTCTATTTCTTCCTTTAGTTCTAATAATATTTGCTTTACATATCTGGGAGCTCCAGTGTTGGGTGCATATATATTTACAATTGTTATACCTTCTTGCTAATTGACCCCTTTGTTATTATATAATGGCATTCTTTGTCTCTATGTTTTTGTCTTGAAATATATTTTGTCTAAGTATAGATACTCCTGTTCTTTTTTCTTTTTATTCACTTGGAATATCTTTTTACATTCATTTATTTTTAGTCTATGTGTGTCCTTATAGGTGAAGTGTGTTTCTTGGGGGCAACAGATTTTTGGGTTTTTTTATTTATTCAGCCACCCTGTGTCTTTTGACTGGGGAGTTTAATGCACTTACAGTCAATGTTATTGATAAGTGAAGACTTACCCCTGCCATTTTGTTATTTGTTTTCTGGTTGTTTTGTGGCCTCTCTTACTTCTTTCTTTCCTTCCTGTCTTCCTTTAGTGAAGGTGATTTTCTCTGGTCTTATGATTTAGTTTCTTACTTTTTGTATTTTTTTATCCATTGTATATTTTTTGTTTGAGATTACCATGAGACTTGCAAGTACTATCTTATAACCCCTTCTTTTGAACTGATGACAACTTAACACTGATTGCATAAATAAACAAACAAGCAAAAAGAAAACTAAACACTGCACTTCAACTTTGTTCCCCCATTTTTAAACTTTTTGTTTGTCTCTATTTATATCTTATTGTACTATATCTGGAAAAGTTGTAGTTCTTATTTTTTGTTGGTTCATCTTTTCATCTTTCTACTTAAGATATGTAGTTTACATGCCACAATTACAGTGTTATAATATTCTGTGTTTTTCTGTGCACTTATTATTACCAGTGAGTTTTGTGCCTTCAGATGATCTTTTATTGTGCATTAATGTCCTTTTCTTTCAGATATAAGAACTCTTCTTAGCATTTCTTGGAGGACGGGTCTGGTGTTGATAAAGTCCCTCACTTTTGTTTGTCGGGGAAAGTCTTTATTTCTCTTTCAGGTTGGAGGGATTTTTTGCCAGATGTACTACTCTGGGATAAAAGTATTTTTCTTTCAGCCCTTTAAATATGTCATGACACTCTCTCCTGGCCTGTTAGGTTTCCACTAAAAAATCTGTTGCCAGATGTATTGAAGTTCCATTGTATTTCTTTTTTTTTCTCTTGCTGCTTTTAGGATTCTTTCTTTATTCCTGACCTTAGAGAGTTTGATCATTAAATGCCTTGAGGTAGTCTTCCTTGGATTTAATCTGCTTGGTGTTCTATAACCTTCTTGTACATGAATATTGATATCTTTCTTTAGGTTTAGGAAGTTATTATCTCATTTAATAAACTTTCTACCCCTATATTTTTCTCTGCCTCCTCTTTAAGGCCATTAACTCTTAGATTTGCCCTTTCGAGGCTATTTTCTAAATTGGTCGGGCATGCTTTATTCTTTACTCTTTTTTGTCTCTTCTGACTGTATTTTCAAATAGCTACAGTGTACCTTCTGCTGCCACAGCTGATGTGGACATCACCCATACATTTATTTATATTATCTTCATGGATGTGACCAATGATATTGATTAATAGTTTATTTCTGAAAAGTGGATCTCTAAAAGATTACTTCAGCACAGTGTCATTAGTGGCTCCATGACCCTACTGGATTTCACAAGAGCAACCATCTTAAAAGGTTATCCACTAGAGCATATTCCTAATGAAGAGAAGGAGAAGGAGAAGGAGAAGGAGAGAGAAGGAAAGAGAAGGAGAAGGAGAAAGGAGAAGAAGAAGGAGGATGAGGAAAAAAGAAGAAGGAGGAAGAGGAGAAGGAAAAGCAGAAGAATGAGAAGAAGAAGAAAGGAAGAAGAAGGAGAAGGAGAAGATGATTAGCATTTTTCATATGAAAGGATGTTCTCAAATGCACCTGACTTGAAAAAAAATCACATAGGTACCATCATACCTGCAATATTCCTTCCTAAGCATTCTCATTACTTACCCATCCGTCTAACCTCCCAGTCCCACCACTGATTTTCTATGATATCCATCATAACTTTTATGTTTCTCTTCCATGCACAGTCAAGAAAGCTGGGGATTTTTTAAAAACATGCTTGTTCTTTTAATGAATTTAATTCAATGAGTGAAAATTTTGTTGGTCTCTCATTTGATATTTTGGAAACCAGTATTGGAAACAGAATCCTTTACTAGAATCTGGAACAGATATGGGAGGGCAACACAGTGGCAACAGTGCTGGCTGAGGCATCATGAAGCTTGAGTCTAGTCTCGGCTTTTCTTCTCATTAGTGATATGATCTTGGGTCAGTCACTTCTTTCCATTGGACTTTAGTTTCCCCATCTGAAAAACAGAGAAAACTCCATATCACCTAATTTTTTTTTCTTTAGAAATTCATGAGGTATGTGCATGTTTTTCCCACCATGCCCTGTGTCCTTCACTATCACTTCTGTCTTCATCACTTGCTGGGAAAAAGAGTGATTATAGCTATGAGGAAAAGGTAGCACTAGGAATTCTAATCTTAATCTTTCCGTTCTATTTCCAATCAAGGCTTTTCATTATATTAAAGTTTGAATTTTAATTCTAAACAGCATAGTCCTGGGGAAAGGAAAAAAGGGAAGTTCTATTTTGTATTTAATTTTGCTTGTTAGAGAGCAGAGACTTAGTTACCCCATAGTAATAGGAATGTAGGAATCCATATCCTTAGTGTCATATCCTTCCCTTGACAGCCCAAACACTCATTAACACAGGCTTCCTGGTATCCATAATAGGAGAGACTCAAAATGAGGTTTATGTGATGTGACTGGTAAATTATATTATTTGAAACTTTCAGGGCCATGAATTCCTTATGTTTTAGGATGCTGTGTGCTGCTGTGATGTAACATTTACTTTAACGGCCCCAGAAATGCACTGAGCAATAGTGCAGCAAATTAATGCCATCATCCTGCTTGCCTGAAACTGTAAGAGGCAATTTGAACCACATTTGGTGTTGATAATTATTTTGTAATCTGATTTGCAGAGTTGGGGCAATTATTGGTATGTAGATAACAAATAAATCTTAATAAGAGATATGGTATTTTTTAGAAGATCCACCATACCCACGTGGTTACTAGAAGAAGAAGAAGGAAGGAGGAATAATTATCTGACTATTTCCGATTTGATTATTTTGACAGTCAGGAGAGTGGCAGAGGAATTCATGAGAGTAAAAGTGAAAAAAGAGATTCTACCATATATTCCTTCTATGAATAAAAGTTCATTGGGGAGGTGGAAGTTCACTTTGGTCACTGCAACTTGTGACTATTGTAGACTACACTTGGCCTTCCTAAAACTTAAATCAACTGAAGTGCTTCCCAGAATAGACTCTGATAGGAGCTGCCTTCAGAGATGATTAAACCTCTCAGTAGCTTCCCATGCCAAGATGGTGGAGCAACCATATAAAGGCACCCTAGATCACTGAGTCTTCCTATGGAGGGCAGTTGTTCTGTAGAGTTGCCTAGTACTGCAGCTTACCTTTGCACAAGCAGCAGAAATATTTTTGTTGTGTTAACATCTGAGTTTTGAGAGGTTGTTTGTTATAGCACCATAACCACATTAGTCAGCTCAGCTGCCATAGCAAAATATCATAGACTGGGTGGCTAAAACAACAGAAGTTTACTTTCCCACAATTCTGGATGCTGGGAAGTCCAAGATCAAACTGCTGGCTAAATCAGTTCCTGTTAGGTGGTCACCTTCTCCCTCTGTCTTCACTTGGCAAACGGAGAACTCTGGTGTCCGGTCCTCTTCCTATAAGAGCATTAATCCTATAATCAGGATCCCACCCTCATCTGAACCCAATCATCTTATCCCAATATCTCCCAAAAGCCCTGTATCTAAATATCATCACATTCGGGGTTAGGCCTTCAAAACATGATTCTTGAGGTAGAAGGGATGGGTGGTGGGAACACAATTCAGTACATGGCAATAACCTTGCCTATCCTGGTTAATTAAGTAATGATTAAGGGATGTTTTAGCATCTTCATACCCCCTTATGAGGATTCATACTCTTTTTTAAATTTTGGGTTCAGGGGTACATGTTCAGGTCTGTTATATAGGTAAATTGCATGTCATGGAGGTTTGGTGTACAGATTATTTTTTTCACACAGGTAATAAGCATAGTACCCAACAGGTAGCTTTTCAGTCCTCACGCTCCTCTCACCCTCCACCCTCAAGTAGGTCCCAGTGTTTATTATTCCCTTCTTTGTGTCCATGTGTATTCAATGTTTAGCTCCCACTTGTAAATGAGAACATGCAGTATTTGATTTTCTGTTCCTGTGTTAGCTTAGGATAATGGCCTCCAGCTCCAACTGTGTTGCTGCAAAGGACATTAACTCATTCTTTTTTTATGGCTGTGTAGTACCCTATGTGTATGTGTATCGCATTTTCTTTATTCAGTCTACCATTGATGGGCATTTAGGGTGATTCCATGTCTTGGCCTCCAGCTCCAACTATGTTGCTGCAAAGGATATTAACTCATTCTTTGTTTATGGCTGTGTAGTACCCTATGTGTATGTGTTTCACATTTTCTTTATTCAGTCTACCATTGATGGGCATTTAGAGTGATTCCATGTCTTGCTATTGTGAATGGTGCTGCAATGAATATATGTGTGCATGTGTCTTTATGATACAATGATTTATATTCTTCTGGGTATCTACTCAGTAATGGAATTGCTGGGTCAAATGGTAGTTCTGTTTTTAGCTCTTTGAGAAATTGCCATATGGCTTTCCACAATAGTTGAATTCTCACCAACAGTGTGTAAGCATTCCCTTATACACTCCCACCAACAGTATGTAAACGTTCCCTTTTCTCCACAACCTCATCAGCATCTGTTATTTTTTTACTTTTTAATAATAGCCATTCTGACTGGTGTGAGATGGTATCACATTGCGGTTTTAATTTGCATTTCTCTAATGATCAGTGATACTGAGCTTTTTTTCATATGCTTGTTGGCCACATGTATATCTTCTTTTAGAAAGTGTCTGTTCATGTCCTTTGACCACTTTTTAATAGGGTTGCTTGTTTTTCTTGTAAATTTGTTTTGTTTACTGGATATTAGACCTTTGTCAGATGCATAGTTTGCAAAAATTTTCTTCCATTCTGTAGGCTGCCTATTCACTGTCTTGATAGTTTCTTTTGCTTTGCAGAAACTCTTTAGTTTAATTAGATCCCATTTGTCTAGTTTTGCTTTTGTTGCCATTGCTTTGGCATGTTGGTCATGAAATCTTTGCTTGTTCCTATGTCTAGAAGGGCATTGTCTAAGTTGTCTTCCAGGGTTTTTATAGTTTCGGGTTTTACATTTAAGTCTTTAATCTACTTTTGTAAGTAGTATAAGGAAGGGGTCCAGTTTCTATCTTCTGAATATGGCTAGCCACTTATCCCAGCACAATTTTTTGAACAGGGAGTCCTTTCCCCGTTGCTTGTTCTTGTCGACTTGGTCGAAGATCAAATAGTTGTAGGTATGTGGACTTATTTCTTGGCTCTCTATGCTGTTTCATTGGTCTGTATGTCTGTTTTTGTACAAGTATCATGCTGTTTTGGTTACTGTATCCCCATGGTATAGTTTGAAGCCGGGTGGCATGATGCCTCCAGCTTTATTCTTTTTGCTTAAGATTGCCTTGGCTATTTGGGCTCCTTTTGGATTCCACATAAATTTTAAAATACTTTTTTCTAGTTCTGTGAAGAATGTCGTAGATAGCTTGATAGGAATAGCAGTGAATCTATAAATTGCTTTGGGCAATATGGCCATTTTAATGATATTGATTCTTCCTATTCGTAAGCATGAAATGTTTTTCTATTTGTGTCATCTCTGATTTTTGAGCAGTGTTTTGTAGCTCTCGTTGTAGAGATCTATCATATCCCTGCTTAGCTGTATGCCTAGGTATTTTATTCTTTCTGTGGCAATTGTGAATGGGATGGTGTTCCTGATTTGGCTCTCGGCTTGACTATACCACTTTTTCTTTATCCAGTCTGCCATTGATGGACATTTAGGTTTATTCCATGTCCTTTCAGTTTATACCAATTTTGACACCAATTTTATCTCTACAAATGTTGCCGTGTCTTCTTTGCTATGCTGGAAAATGACTTCAATGGGACTTCTAGCATTATACCCAGAGAAGCATGTCATTAACTATCTCCTATGGTTTCTAATGTCCAAATGCCCCACTCTCTGTATGAGTCTATCACACTTCCTCATCTTTCATCTGAGTTCTACTCTGAGTGGAGGAAAATCTAGGACATGAATGTCTAACCTTTTCACACTATCTTTGTTTCCTTTTTATACCAACTAGGATAGAAAAAATGAGTTTTCCACCTTCTCTTCCTGTGTAGCAGATTTCCTTATGTTACATTCTTGTTTTTTCTAAGGAGACTTTTGTTTTGCTCTCTTCCCCTGGGCCGTAAGGGTGAGCACAGGGAGAAGAACTGGCTTTTGATAAGGGAAAACAGAAATACCTTATTCATGTTTCCACTATGTGTTTATATTTGTAATTATTTTATTAATGTTATATTCACCACTAGGTAATGAGGTACATGAGGAGAATGATTGAGTCTGTTTTCCTCATATTACATCCCTAGTGACTAGCATATTGCCTAGTACAGAAAAGGAGAGCTATACTTTCCCTTCAGAATGGAGTTGTGTCTATGCCAGGCAGCTGTTTTTGACCTCCATCCTTCACTCTCCTCTCCAGTGCATCTTTCAGACTTCTCCTTCCAAGCTTGGCTCAATTGGTACGTCTTCCATGATCTCCTCAGTTAGAATGAAAAACGCAAAACAACTAGTGTGACAACACTTATCTCATTCTACCTCGACCTAATTGTTTCTATGACTGTTTCCTCAACTAGTCACAGAGGGAAGATCCCGGTATTATTTAACTTGTATATCCCTCCCCCTCTGTAATGGTTAATTTTAGGTGTCAACTTGACTGGATTGAGGGATGCCTCAATAGCTAGTAAAGCATTGTTTCTGAGTGTGTCTGTGTGGGTGTTTCCAGGGGAGATTGGCATGTGGGTTGATGGACTGAGTGAGGAAGATCCGCTTTCAGTGTTGGCAGGCACCATCCAATTGGCTAAGGGCAGATGGAACAAAGAGGCAGAAGAAGAGGGAATTCTCTGTCACTCTTGGGGTAGGATACCCTTGTCCTCCTGCCCTTGGACATCAGAACTCCAGGTTCTTTGGCCTTTGGATTCTGGTACTTGCAACAGTATCCTTCAGGACACTCAGGCCTTTGGCCTTGAACTGAGAGTTACACAATTGGCTTCCTTGGTTCTGAGGCCTTTGGACTTGGACTGAGCCATGCCTTCCAGAAACTTCAGCTTGCATATGGCCTCTTGTGGGACTTCTCAGCATCCATAATCATGGGAGCCAATTCCCTTAATAAACCCCCTCTCATATATCTAACTATCTATATCCTACTGGTTCTGTTTCTCTGGAAAATGCTTATTAATACACCCTCCTTTCCACCATCAATGGTGCCTTGCTCATTGACTGTGGTAGGTGTTTGATAAACATTTGTTGCATTAAAATAAATTCCCACTCTCATTTTCTCTCTTTTCTGGCTTCTTAGAAGTAGAACTTGAAGAACTCTGTACTATTTCTACATGAATTTTTATTGTACCTATCAGCAGCATCTTTGATCTGTTTGCCAACCTGACATCTGAGAATGTCTAGCATCATTCTAGCACAGGAAGATCTCGGCAAATATTATGTGCTGATAAATAGATAATGAATCACACAAGTGACAAGAAAGTTGCCTGGAGTCCCCCACTGGCAAATGGAAGCTGAACTTCTTGTGTGTATTTTAACTTTCAATTCACATCTCCTCTTCTCAGGATCCTTTAGTTCAGCAAGCATTTATTTAGCTCAACGACACAAAGAATAATGCTAATAAAGACAAATTCATGAAATTGGTTCAGTAAGAGCACTTGGCCTGGCTCTGTTCCATAGCCAGAAACTGAACCACCAGCCATAGCCAGCTTACCTTGTAAATGCAGAACCCTATTACAAGGGGTTCAGACAAGAAAATGATATGCCCAAATGCATATGCCACAGATGATGGGCTTGTAACGTTGCTTTTATAAAAGAAGAAATCTTCCTACTAAATGCATTGCATTCCTGAGAAGAATATTAGCTGAAAATCCATTCCACTACCTACTAATTCACCTTAGGGTGGCTGAATCCCTACAGTATTGTGTAAACTAGGTCTTTATGCTTGTATCTGGATTATCAAAAGAGCCTCTTACTGGTCTCCAAGAAAATGGTCACACTGTCCTCCCATCTATCCTCCACACTGCCTCCAGAACTGTTTTTGAAAAACAAACAAATAAGCAAAGATGTGTCTGATAATGAAAGCAACTCTACTAGTGGTAGAACAGGCAGGATCCCAGGGTTGAGAGGAAATGTCAAGGGGGTCTAGTTTGGTCTCTCACCTCATGCTATGGAACCTGCTGGATGACTGTTCTTTCTAATCAGTACTCTCCAATGAGAGGAAATTCTCTACTTCCCGAGGTAGCCCAGCTTTGACCAAAACCTGCTGTTTGTCCATGGCAATAAACAGAATACAATGCTTGAGATTAAAATGGCATATTTTTAAACTGAATTAGGATACCTTACAGTTTGTGCTGCATTTTTTACTTTGAAAGATGAATTGTACTCCAGTTCACTAAAGATGGACGCTCATGCTGCACAATATGGGCTTTCGAGTAGGGAGCTACTGGTTTTAGTCGATAACCTATCAGCTTCCTTCTTTCTAGTTATCAATCCCTTTTCTACTTACCAAACTGTACTTCTCTCCTCCCTTATTCTCTTGGCCTCCTCATCCCTTACTCTTTCCCCTCCTCTTCCTCTCTCTGTTTTTCTCTTTCTGTCTGTCTCTCTCTCTGCCTCTCTTTGTGCTGGGACAGCAAGCCTTGACATTATTAAGTCATCATTCAGCTTCCTTGTGATCTGAGTTTAGACCCTGATCACATCAAAGTCCCTGATATCAGTGACAGAGGTCTAAAAGGGTAGGCAGGACTTTAGCAACCACAAAGAGTTCTCCATAGAAAGAAGCTTAGTTTAAATTAAATAGCAAATGTAAACATGGCTCCAGAATTAGGCTACAAGGCCTCAACATGTGACTTTAGTAGGTAAAAATGTCTTAGATGTGGCTGGAAAAGTACTGCCTACATATGAAGTCTTTAGAAAAGTTATTAAGAATATTTATCTGTGAGTATTTATGGGCTTATAAATATTTTTAATGATAATGAAAATTATTCTTCCTGGAAGCCTAGGGAGAATGGATGACTACTGCTAATTTTCTCATTTTATAGACATATACATCTATTCTGATCATTTATCTTGAATTCTAGGAGAGTTGCTACTCCAGGTGTCATCTTCATGTTTGCTCACAGAGTGCAGTGTTTGTTTAGCTCAGCAGACCACTGAGCTACATAATTCTTAGACAAGTATTATCCATATAAGAACCTAATATGTGCAGGGCATAGTAGAAACTCAAAACTGTGTGTTGAGAAAATGAAAGAATAATGCATGACTATACAAAGTTGCGTATACTTCTTCACTTCTTCACACAGGCTGTAGCCAGAATCACAGGCAGCTCGGTGGACAGTTTTTGTTTCTTATGGTACAGAATGTGCTTCTAGTTTTCCAGTTGCCTTTTATTTATTTATTTTTTTTCAAGTTTACAAGTGCTCATCTAGTTAAGACAAAGCCCATGCAAAAACATCCTGTCAAGAAAGACAGTGCTTTGCTTTGAATCCAGTGGTTACCAACAGCAAGTAAGCTGGGATTGGTGCTCACTCCTCTGTCTGCTGTTCTGTTACTCATGTACTGATACCTGTGGAAGTGCCCCTGCAGATGATGTGAATCAAGGAGCTCTGGTGTCTATTCTTTGAACCTGTGTTTGTCCTTCTCAACACTTCTAGTGTCATCCACAGACCCACAGGAGGGTGACAAGGCCATCTGGGATTTTCCAGAGGGCAGTTATTCAGGTTCTCTTACCTCTGATCCCTCCACTCCAAGTCTTGTTTTTTCCCTTCTTTTTGCGCAGCAACTGTCTTCAGAGACAGAGGTATCAACTACTTTCTTGAAGCTCTGCTTAAAATTCTGTGTGGGAAGAAGGGGTTGTACTACAATAAGTTTGGAGATGCTCATTACACATACTTCTTTATCCTACCTCAATAGTAGTTACCACTTACTAAGCAATTTATGCATGTTAATTCTTTTATTTGTTATAACAAACTCGATTATGTATACATACTATTATTATCACCTCTGTTTTACAAATGCAGAAACCCAGGCACAGAGAGATTAAACAACTTTTCAGTGGTCACATAGCTAGTTATAGAATTGGAATTTGAATACAGGTAGACTAGTTCTAGAAACTTTGCTTTTAACCTCCATGACATGCTGCCTTTTTGAGAGATGATGAAGAGTTTGGCTCTATCTCATATTTATACACACTCCTAAAACCATAGCCATTTATGACTTTTCTTTGTAATAGTCCTCACTCTTCTCCTCTGAGTCAGGCAAGCTGCAATGAGAGTTTGATTATAGCATTTAAAATGAGTATCCAAGTAAATCTACTATGAGGTGTGAAACCCTTCCCTTGGTTAGCTGATCTGGCAGAATAGTTGATTGTACTTAGTGTAATGCCAGCAGCCACAGACAGAGAGACATACGACTAAGTAACTCAATTCTGTGGTTCTGGATTTATTTTCAGGAAGAAAAAAAAGGTAGATCCAATTATGTTCAAACCTGCTGCATGCTTTCCTTCACCATTGACAACTTGCCAGTCAACCTCTTCTTTTCCCAATCTCTCTTTTTATTGGAATCAAGTCAGCCTTTCCAAGTGAGAAGTGAGGTTCTTGCCCTTTCTGGCCAGGGTGGCTCTCATTCTGTTTGGAATACTTCTCTCTGCTTCACTGTGGTTGCCAGCAGACCCCTGCTCAAAGAAACTCCCCACCAGGCAGCTCTGGCCTCTCCATCGTTTGTTTTGTTTTGTTTTGTTTTGGAGACAGAGTCTCCCTCTGTCACCCAGGCTGGAGTGCAGTGGCGCAATCTCAGCTCACTGCAACCTCCACCTCCCGGGTTTAAGTGATTCTCCTGCCTCAGCCTCCCAAGTAGCTGGGACTACAGGCATCTGCCACCACACCTGGCTAATTTTTTGCATTTTTAGTAGAGACAGGGTTTCACCGTGTTAGCCAGGATGGTCTTGATCTCCTAACCTCGTGATCCACCTGCCTCGGTTGCCCAAAGTGCTGGAATTACAGGCATGAGCCACCACACCCGGCCGCCTCTCCATCTTTAAGATCTCAGGATGCACAGCCAAGCCCACTGGTGCAGAAAATTCCTGATATTCAGAATAGACCAGTAATATGTAGATAAAACTGTGGGTCAAATAGATTTTAAATCATATTCTAAATTTTTCCTCTTCTAGTTTGACAACTTTGAATGGAGTAGTAGTGAGAATCCCTCACTTGGAAAACACAATCATATGGCCACCGTCTCAGAATCCAACAAAACTGCACAATGCCTAAGCATAGAATTGAATGGATTGGATTTACAATTGGCTTAGGCCACTCCAGTGCTAATGCATTAAAGTGAAAAGAAACACAAAATCAGAATACCAATCCTATATGACTATACTTATTTGTTCCGGGCATTTCTATACACATTGTCTCTTCTATCCTCCTAATGATCAAATTAGTTAGGTATTATTATCAATGTTTTACAGATAAGAAAAGTAACGATTATCAAGTTTAAGTAGCTGTTCAGGGTTACACTGCTAACTGATGACAGGCAAGATTTGAACCTGGGTTTTTGACCTTTGTATTAGGCTGTTCTCACATTGCTATAAAGAATTACCAGAGACTGGGTAATTTATAAAGAAAAGAGGTTTAATTGGCTCACAGTTCTGCAGGCTTTACAGAAAGCAGGTACTGGCATCTGCTCAGCTTCTAGGGAGGACTCAGGAAGCTTACAATCATGGCAAAAGGTGAAGGGGGAGCGAGAGGTGGGGAGGAGGTGCCACACACTTTTAAATGCTCAGATCTCCTAAGAAGTCAGTATCACGAAGACAGACCAAAGCTATGAGAGGTCTGCTGCCATGATCCAAACACCTCCCATCAGGCCCCAACTCCAACACTGGAGATTACAATTCAATGAGATTGGGGCAGGGGCAAATATCCAAACTATATCAACCTTCATTATAGCAATCTCTTGAATTCACAAGTAATTGTTCAAGAAAGTTTCAAACTGCAGTTGGTTTTACTTTAAATGCTCTTCAATTAAATAACTTTTTTGAAAAAGCAATTATTCTCCATGAAGGATAGACTAATCAAATATAATCAGTGGATAATCTACCTGATTAATCTTATCCTTTCCAGTTTCAGATAAGCTTTTGTGTAACACTCTGTACATCAAACTGACCCCCATGATTAAGTGCAACACCACTGGGCTGCTCTGGTTTACAGTCCATATTGCTGAGCTCCTCATCTACAGGATCATCTATCTTGTATTTTTTTTCTACTTTGTGTATTGGGATTTGTGCCAAGAAGATCTTTGAGGATGATGCTAACTAGCTTTCTTTGGAGACCAATTACCTTGACAATAATGCTGATACCTGGCCTTTATAGATATTCTTCCTAGTTCAGTCTCATGCTGTTTATCTTCACCCAGGGCCAGATTTCTACCTACTTGGACTGTTGTAGTAACTTCATAAGTGGCCTCTGTGCCTCCAATTTCTATCCTTTTATGCTATTACTTTTAATAATAGAATCCCTTCCCCCATAGACTATGCCTATGGAATAGTCTAAATTTCTTACTATCTATTGCAAACTCATGAGATTCTTACACTAATATAATTTTCTGGATGTATTGCCTTCTACTCCATCTCAAGATATTTGTTCTAACCAAACTAGTCCCTGCTGTTCCCAGGACATATTTTATAATTCCCTTCTCTCACCCTCTTGCCATATGCTGGGTCTCTAATGACCTTGTCCTGTCTCTGTACCTGGTAACATCTATACCTTCTTTGTAACCCAGCTCAGATTCTGCCTTTTCATGAGACCTTTCTCAGGCTTTGCAAGTCCACATGGTGTCTTCATCTTTATTTCCATAGCATTCTGGAATTTTTTTTACTACTATAGTATTTAATAGTTTCTGTCTTGACTTATAGTTGTTCATAAATATGAGTCAGTCTCACCATTCTGTGACTTCTCTAAAGGAAGGATTATTTCTTATTCATAGTTGTATCCCCTGCAAAGCTTAGTACAGCACCTTGCTAATAATAGGTATTCAGTAAATGTTTGACAACTTAAATATATTGCAATAAAGTTAGTTTCTGGCTGTGTGACAAAGGTTATAAAATCATTAAAACTGGCTGTTTAAGAAGTAAGAGCAAAATTATTTTTAGATTCTTCTGTTGTACTGACAGAATTGTGTGTTTGATCAGATGCTTTCTTTAATGTAATTTCTTCTGAAACACCAAATAGCTCATGCAAAGGAACTCACAGCAATCTTCTCCTGATTCTAGATGTCACACGTTGTCTGCTTGCTTGATAAGTATTTCAGCAGCCTTTGAATAAAAGCAAACTAACTTGCCTTAAGTAACCTGAATAAAGTCCATTCTAATGCTTTGTTATGATCTTTTGGCTTGTAGAAACTGAGTTGTTCTCTTATGGTAACAGTGTTCTCTAAAGTGTCACTAAGATAAGATTCATTTTACAAAATTGATTCCCCCTTGAATTGAATCCATTCAATTGATTCAATATTCACCCTTTGCCTTCCTCCAGATTGTCTTCTTTCTTTCCATTTTCCACTTCTAGTGATAAGAAAGCTTACTTGAATGAGAAAAGATATACATATATTATTATTATACATAGAAATATACATATTAATGTTTCATATAACATATATACATATATCATATGATATATATTATATACTACTATATATAATGGTGTAATGATAGATATATATTATAGGTATATATTATTGTATATTATATATTATATAAAATGATATATATGTAATGATAGATATATGTTATATACCACTATATATATATACACACACGAACATACACACATAAAGAAAAGAGGTTTAATTGGCTCATGGTTCTGCAGACTTTACAGGAGGCATGTAATATATATATATATATATATATACACACACACACACATATATAGTGGTATATAATATATATTTATCATTACATATATATCATACATATATATGTATCAGCAGTGAGAAAAAATCTCCAAAGAATGGCAATCTTTGGAAGCTAGTAATATCATTTTAAGTGGATAGTGATCTTAAAGTGAATGTGTAAGTGATATGCAAATAATTTATAAAATTAACCTACAGTCCTTTGGCCAAATTGTGCCAGACTGAGCCAAGAACTCTCTTCTTATAGGTCCTTCTGTACCTGCAATTTCCTTGTGTTACGTAAATCACCAGAAAACCCTGGCTGTTCCTGGGCTTATGGATAAGCAGACACATAAAGAACTTGAAATATGTTCTGAGAATAATGAAAATGATAACGTGGTGAAAAATATTCATAACAATGAGAGGGTTTCCTTTGCAGCAGGGCCTTCAATGTAGCACCTTCCTGTCTGATTGACCTCCCTCCCTATCCCAGTAGCCATGACCAGGCACCCACCAGCTGGTTGTGAACAATAATACCTCCCCTCTACAGTCCCACCTGGACTGGATACTAACCTCATCTCTATTGAGATGATACACAGTAGCCCTCTCCCCATCTCCCTTTGTCTGTGATCAGGAATGTGACATTTGCTTGAATGTCTGCATCTCAGTAGTTTTTCATCTTTTGTGTCATGGTTCCTGAACAGAATCTGGTAAAAGATTTATTTTATATCAGAAAAATGCACATACCCCTCAAAGCTTTGCATATAATTTTGGGGGTTTATAGACTCCTTGAGTCCAGTCCATGAATTCTAAGCTTATAATCTCTGGACTAGACTGTAAACTCTGTGAGGGCAGAGATTGTACCTTATATATATTCGTATTCCCAATGAACATGGCAATGCTTGGTAAATGCTTGATGAACTAATAAAAATAAGAAATTTGAACAATTATTATATTTTCAAGAAAAATGAGGAAAGACCTGCTCTATTCATTACAAGAATGTCTATTGCATTTAGCTCTTATGGCTGCTGGTCTCAAGCACCATTGAGTATACCAAAAGGAGAAATAGGACTACTTAGTAACTGGACATAATTGAGCTAGATACAAAGAAGGCCTTCCCAGTAGGAAGGTTAGGGGTTTCACATTAAGTGACTGTAAAAGAAAGGTGAACTTCCCGAGGTTGCCTTTAGAGTGGTGCTGTTTTCTGTGGTTGGGCAGAACTATATTAAGGCAGGGGAGCCAGGCTGGTGAAGGGCCCTCCAGCCTCGAGGTTCCAGTGGGTGTTGTTTCCACCACACGCAGGGTCTTTGAAAAACACCAAACTTCAAAACGAGCTTTCTGTTCCTAGAGCTCTAATCTGAGGCCGAACTCCAGGTTAAATGGGACCTCAAAGCAATGTCATACTACATGACCAGAGCCACACTGAGAGGCATGGGAAAAAATCCACTTGGAGGAGGGTGAAGTGGGGACTGAATTTAGAGGAGAGTTTAAATGACATGAGAGATGGAAGTTTGGTCCCAAGCAACCAGGTAAACAAGACAGCAGGGAGAAAGAGGTATCTGCTGTAGTTAGGACTTGGTAGATTTCCAGTCACCTCTTATTCTCCAGCCCAGAGTTTATCCTCAGGGTTAGGGAGGAGCAGAAATCATCCGAAAGATCAAAGGGGTTTTGCCAACATTATTCAAGGGCTTAAGGTTTCCCAGCAGCTCTGCAGTTTAAAATCAAGTATGGGAATGCATCCAAAGACTATGGAGTCTCAGAGGAAGTTGTTGGCAATTCTTTCTCTGTCTTCCTGCTCATTTCCTTCTCTAGTTCACGTTTTCTCTCTTCATCATCTCCCCGTGTATTCCCCTTCCAACTAAATTTTGTTGCTCTTCTAGATATTGTGGTGTATCAGAAACAAAATATCCCAGTGCTTTTGCCAGCAGGATGATTTTGGGCAACTCACTTCACTTCTCTTAACCTCATTTTGTCACTTGTTAAACAAGAGAATTTGACTGAATAATTTCTAAGTTGTGATGATATATAAATGGCTAATGCCTCTCCTCTCTTGCTGCCTTCTTCTGTATTTTATCTCAATTTTTAGGCACTGGAGAGGGCATCCCTTAGAGTTAAAATATTTTTCATTACCAGTAGGGCATCATATTAACAGTAATAGCGGTGACAGATTGTATTTTCCAGAGATGGCCATAACAATACACCCAACCCATATGCTCTTATACAACATGGCATTGACATTCCTTCCATTAGGTAGTGAGATATGTGTCCCTTCCCCTTGAACTTGGGAGGACTTTGTGACTCCTTTGACCAGAATAATACACAGAAAGTGACCCTGGGCCAAATTCTGGGCCCAGGCCTTAGGAAACTCATAGCCTCTGATTCCTGACTTTTGGGACACTGACTTGTGGCAACTTTCTCCCATGCTGGGAGAAAGCCATGAAGCCATATGGAGAGGCTCCATATAGGTATTTGGGTCAATAGCCTCTGTGGAGTTCCCAGTCAACAGCCATCTTCAACCCCCAGAACTAAGAAAGAAGCCCTCAAAGGATCCCAGCACACAGCCGTAGAGTCACTCCTAGGCTCTAAGCCTAGGCCTTCCCAGCTGAGCCTTCAGACATCGTGGAGCAGAGATCAGCCTTCCCTATTACTCACTTCGCAAGTCCCTGATCCATAGACCTGGAAGCATAACTGAATGATTACTGCTTTATGTTATTAAGTTTGAGTGATTTGTTAGGAGAACAACGGGTAACAGGAGGAGTAGCTAGCCTTTATTGAGTGCTTACTGTGTGCTTAATACTGTTCTAAATGGTTCACATGTATATTAGTCCTTTTTTGTTGTTATAAAGGAATATCTGAGGTGGGGTAATTTATTTTAAAAAGAGGTCTGTTTGACTCATGGTTCTGCAGGCTGTATAAGAAGCATGGCACCAGCATCTGCTTCTGATGTGGGCCAAAGGAAGCTTCCAATCATAGAGGAAGGTGAAGGGGGAGAAGGTGTGTCACATGGTGAGAAGGGGAGCAAGAGAGATACCAGGCTCTTTTAAACAACTGGTTCTTGTGTGAACTCACAGATCGAGAACTCACTCATCACCAAGTGGGTGGCACCAAGCCATTCACGAGGAACCCAACCCCATGACCAAAACACCTCCCACTAGGCCTCGCCTTCAACATTGTGGGTCACATTTCAACATGACATAATTTAGAAACATGCAAACTACGTCAACATGCTCATCATTTGCTGAGGGGAAACTGAGGCACAGGGAAGTTAAATAGCTTATTCATATTTACACATTTGGTAATCCAACAGAGGTAGTCTGGCCTTGGGGTCCTGCATACCTAACCAGTATGCTATAATGCTACTCGAAAATAAGACTTTTGAGAAGATACATTTTTAATTTTTTTATTTTTAATTGACCAATAATTATATTTATTTATTGAAATATACACTAATAATTATCATCACCAATAGATCACCAGAACTTATTCCTCCTACCTAGCTGAAACTTTGTACTCATTGACCCACATTTCCCCTTTCCCTGTCTACTCCCACACTCCCACCAGGCTCTGGTTACCAGCATTTTACTCTCTACTTCTGTGTATTCTGCCTTTTTAGATTCCACATATAAGTGAGATCATGCAATATTTGTCTGTCTGTGCCTGGCTTATTTCACTTAGCATAATGTCTTCTAGGTTCATCCGTGTTGTTGCAAATGCAAATGACAGGATTTCCTGTTTCTTAAGGCCCAATAGTATTTCATTATGTATTTATAGCACACTTTTTTTTTAAGACGAAATTTTGCTCTTGTCACCCAGGTTGGAGTACAGTGGTATGATTTCAGCTCACTGCAATCTCTGCCTTCCAGGTTCGGGTGATCCTCCTGCCTCAGCCTCCCTAGTAGCTGAGACTACAGGCACATGCCACCACAGCCAGCTAATTTTTGTATTTTTAGTAGAGATGGGGTTTTACCATGTTGGCCAGGCCAGTCTCTAACTCCTGACCTCAAGTGATCCACCTGCCTCGGCCTCCCAAAGTCCTGGAATTACAGGCATGAGCCACCCATCTGTTGTGGGCACTTTTATTGTTCCCATATCTTGGCTATTGTGAATAATGCTGCAGTAAACATGAGAGTGCAGGCATCTCTTCAATATACTGATTTCAGTTCCTTTGGGTATATGCCCTAGAAGTGAAATTGCTGGATCATCGGGTAATTCTATTTTTAGTTTTTTGAGGAACCTCCATACTGTTTTCCAAAATGGCTACACTAATTTACATTTCCACCAACAATTTACATTTTCCATCCTGTAAAAGGATTCTCTTTTCTTCACATCCTTGCCAGTACTTATCTTTTATCTTTTTAATGATATGCATAGCCAATCAAACAGGTGTGAGGTGATCTCTCATTGTGGTTTTAATTTGCATTTCTCTGATAATTTGAGTTGTTAAGTATTTTTTCATACATCTGTTGGCCATTTGTATGTTTTCTTTTGAGAAATTACTATTCAGGTCCTTTGCTTCTTTTAAAATAGGGTTGTTTTCCTGTTATTGAATAGTTTGAATTCCTTGTATATTTTGGATATTAGCCCTTTATCTGATGTATGATTTGCAGATATCTTCTCCCAATCTGTGGGTTGTCTCTTCACTCTATTAATTCTTTCTTCTGCTGTGCAGAAGTTTAATAGTTTGATATAATCCCAATTGTCTATTTTTGCTTTTATTGTCTGTACTTCGGGGTCTTATCCAAAAAGCACTATCTAGACCAACATCATGGAGCTCTTCCCTTATGTTTTCTCCTAGTAGTTTAATTTCAGGTCTTACATGTAACTCTTTAATCCATTTTGAGTTATTTCCTGTATAAAGGGTGAGATAAGGGCCCATTTTCATTCTTCTGCATGTGGATTTCTAGTTTTCCCAATACCATTTATCAAAGAGACAGACTCTTCTTCATTGTGTGATCATATGGCTTTTATTCTTTGTTCTCTTTATGTGGTGTATTATAGTAATTGATTTGTATATGTTGAACCATCCACCCTTGAATCCCACTTGATTGTGGTGAATGGTCCTCTTAATATGTTGTTGAATTCAGCTTGCTAGTATTTTGTTGAGAATTTTTGCATGCATTTTAATCAGAGATATTGGACTGTACTCTTCTTACCTCATAGTATCTTTGCCTGGCTTTGGTATTGGGGTAACGCTGACTTCATAAAACTAGAGTAATAAGTATTCCTTTCTCTTTGGTCTTTTGGAAGAGTTTGAGATGAATTGGCTTTAATTCTTCAAATGTTTGATAGAACTTGCCAAAGAAGTCATTTGGTCTTGGGCTTTTCCATCTTGGGAGGTTTTTTATTAATGATTCAAACTCTATTCAGACTTTCTATTTCTTCATGATTAAGTCTTAGGTAGGTTGTATGATTCTAGGAATTTATCCATTTCTTTTAGGTTAACAAGTTCATTGATATATAATTGCTCATAGTAGAATATTATGATCCTTTTCATTTCTGTGGCTTTCATTATAATGTCTTCTCTTTCATTATTTATTTTATTTATTGAGTCACCTCACTTTTTCTTAGTTAGTCTAGCTATAGGTTTGTTAATGTTTTTACCTTTTCAAAAATCTAACTGTTCGTTTCATTGTTTCTTTTTCTGTTGTTTTTGTTTTCTATTTTGTTGACTTCTATTCTAATCTTCATTATTTACTTCTTTCTGCTAACTTTTGGTTTAGTTTGTCCTTTTTCTAATTCCTTGAGGTATAAAGTTAAGTTGTTTTTTTGAGATCCTTCTTTTTTAATGTAGGCATTTATCACTGTAAAATTTCCTTGTAGTACTGCTTTTGCTGTATCCCATAAGTTATTGTGTATCATATACTTATTTTCATTTGTCTCAAGATATTTTCTGATTTCTCTTTGGTTTCTTCTTTGACATATTGGTTATTTTAAAAACTGTTGTTTCATTTCCACATTTTTGTGATTTTTTTTCAATTTTTCTTCAGCTATTGATTTCTAGTTTCATTTCACTGTTGTTGGAAAATATACTTTGTGTGATTTGAACTTTCTTAAATTTGTTAAGACTTGTTTTATGACCCACCTTGATCCATCTTGGAGGGTTTTCTGTGTGCACTTAAGAAAAATGTATATTCTACATTGTTGGGTTAAATGGTCCATAAATATCTATTAGGTCCACTTTTTTTATTATACTTTAAGTTTTAGGGTACATGTGCACAACATGCAAGTTTGTTACATATGCATACATGTGCCATGTTGGTGTGCTGCACTCGTCATTTAACATTAGGTATATCTCCCAATGCTGTCCCTCCCCACTTCCCCCACCCCACAACAGGCCCCTGTGTGTGATGTTCCCCTTCCTGTGTCCATTTTCAATTTCCACCTATGGGTGAGAACATGCGGTGTTTGGTTTTTTCTCCTTGCGATAGTTTGCTGAGAATGATGGTTTCCAGCTTTATCCATGTCCCTACAAAGGACATGAGCTCATCATTTTTTATGGCTGCATAGTATTCCATGGTGTATATGTGCCAAATTTTCTTGATCCAGTCTATCATTGTTGGACATTTGGGTTGGTTCCGAGTCTTTGCTATTGTGAATAGTGCCACAATAAACATACATGTGCATGTGTCTTTATAGCAGCATGACTTGTAATCCTTTGGGTATATACCCAGTAATGGGATTGCTGGGTCAACTTTTGTCTACTGTGTTGTTCAAGTTCATTGTTCCTTTGTGCTTTTCTGTCCGCTTGTTCTATTTATTATTGAAAGTGGGGTATTAAAGTCTCTTAATATCATTGTATTGCTGTCTATGTTACCCTTCAGGTCTGTCAGTGTTTGCTTTATCTATTTAGGTGCTCTGATGTTGTAGCATATATATTTATAATTGTTACACCTTTCTGATGGATTAATTCTTTTATCACTACATAATATTCTCTTTTTCTCTTGTGACAGTTTTTTACTTAAAGTCTGTCTTGTCTTAAATAAGTAAGTCCATCCCTGTTATTTTTTGGTTATCATTCATATTGGAATAACTTTTTCCATCCCTTTACTTTCAGTGTATGTGTGTCCTTAAATCTAAAGTGAGTCTCTTATAGACAACACATAGTTGATTTTTTTTTTTATCTATTTAGCCACTCTCTGTCTTTTGATTGGGGAGTTTAATCCATCTACATCTAAAGCAATTATTGATATGGTTAGCTTTATGATTACTGTTTTGCTTATTATTTTCTATTTGTCTTGTATTTCTTTTGCCTCTCTTCTTGCCATTTTTCTTTGTGTTTTATTGATGTTTTTGTATGGATATCCTTCGATTCTTTTATCATTTACTTTTCTGTAACTTCTACAGATATTTTCTTTGTGGTTACTATGGGGCTTACCTAAAATATCTTATAATTATGTCTATTTGAAGTTTATAACATGCAAACTTCAATTACATACAAACACTTGATACTTTTACTCCCTTTCTATGCTTTATGTTACCGATGCGGTCATTTATAGCTACTTACATTGTGTATCTATTCACATATTTTTAAGTTATATTATAGTATAGTATATATTGTATAGTATATAGTATATATAATGTAGTATATAATATATAATATAGTATATATAATATAGTTATAATATATAATATAGAGTAAATATTATATATAATATATATTATATATTTTTCTTTTAAATTATATATTAGAATTAAAAGTGATTTATCCACCATTACAGTAATATAGTATTTTATTTGTCTACATATTTGCCTTTACCAATGAGTTTTATACTTTCTTATGTTATTGTGTTTCTGTTTAGCATTCTTTCAAGTCAAAGAACTCCATCTAGCATTTCTTATAAGGCAAATCTAGTAATAAAAAATTCCCTCAACCTTTGTTTACCTGGGAAAGTCTTTACTTAGTCTTCATTTTTGAAGGATAGTTTTGCCATTATAGTATTTTTTGATAGGAGTTTTAATCTTTCAGACTTTTCAATGTCATTTCATGCCCTTCTGACCTGCAAGGTTTCTGCTGCAAACATTTACTGATAGTCTTGTAAAGGTTCCCTTGTATGCGACAAATCACTTTTCTCCTGCTGCTTTCAAAATTCTTTCTTACTCTTTGATTTATGTCAATTTGAATGTCTCAGTGTGGATTGTTTTTTCTTCTTAATTTTTCCTTATGTGTAATCAAAATGTATCAGTGTGGATTTCTTTGGGTTCCTTGATCTGGATATTCATTTCCTTCCTCAGATTTGGAATGTTTTCAGCTACTATTTCTTTGAATAAACTCTTGGGTGTTTTCTCTTTCTTTTCCTCTGAGATTCCCATAATGTGTATTTGGTCTACTTGATAGTGCCTCATAAATCCCTTAAGCTATCTTCACTGTTTTGATTCTTTTTTTCTTTTTGCCCCTCTGAGTGGATAATTTCAACTGACCTTTTTGCTGATTCCTTTTTCTGCTTGCTCTTGTCTGCTGTTGAGTCCCTCTTTTGAATGTTTCAGTTCAGTTATTATGTTATTCAGCTCCAATATTTCTGCCTGATTATTTTAAAATTTTTCTATCACTTTATTTTAAATTCTCACTGTCTTTGTGCTTTGTTCTCCTGAGCTCATTGAGCATTTTTATCATGGTTATTTTGAATTCTCTGTCAGGTAATTTATATATCTCCATTTCATTAGGTTTTGGAGTTTTTATCTTGCTCATTTGTTTGGAATGTGCCTTCTTGTTTCTTTATTTTCCTTAATTTTTTGTGTTGAAATCTACACATTAAAGAAAAAAAAGACCTGCCACCTCTTACGGTCTTTACAAACTGATCTTATTTGGAGAACACATTCACCAGTCAACCTGGCCAGAGCTTCTATGGGCCTCTCAAATTTTCATGCTAGTCCAAACTGACATCTTTTTTCTTAGCAGTGGCTAAGAAAAACACACTCTGGGTGTACAGAGTGCCAAGTCCCATCAGCACTCCGAGACAAGTGGGACAAAAACCAATCCTTTGGCTAGGCCCTTAAAAAGTTGGAATGCTGGATGCAGAGTCTAACTCTTTCTCTCCCCAGGAAGAAGATGTGAGGTTGTGTTCTAATTTGCTTTCTCTGTGCTGTGAGGAGGAGCTGCAGTGAATGCCTACACACTTGTTCAAACCTCCACTTTGTTCCTCATAGTGCCCAAGAGTCTAGCATATACTAGGACTCATCAGCATTCTGAAACAGGCAAGATAAAATCCAATTCCTTTGGTAGCACCAGAAACAAATTGGATGCTAAATACGTAGTGCATCTCCTTTGCTGCTCAGGGAAGAGCTGGGAGCTAGAGTTTCCCTCCAGATCATATGGAACTGTGATGGAGATAGAGATATGGCAACAAGGTGTCCACTTTTCCTATCAGTTTTATTGTGACTGATTTTTCACTTGCCCAAAGTGCAGGAGCCTCTCAACTAGTTTTTAGATTTCCTTAAAGGGAATTGATCCTTGTGTTGCTGTTGAATTGGTGTGTCTGTGGGAGGAAGAAGAGTCAAGGGCTTCCTATTCTTCCATCTTGTTAAAATCTCCATTTATTTTCTTGTAGATGAAGTGAGGAGACCCAAAGAGGTTATATGAGTTTTTAATATACATATAGCTTGTTGGGGGAAGATTGAGATTTGAACCCAGGCCCATAAAAGTCTAAAGACTGCACGTATCCTGTTAAAGTACCCACCTTCTCACTAGGCCATGTGGACCATAAGAACTGGAAAGATGAAGAAACATGAAAGTAATATAAAGATTTTTTTCCTTATTATACAAAGGTCCCAATATCCATAATAAAACTTAATATCAGACTGTAAGCTCACATTGAAGCATCACATGAAGGGATGAAATTGTGCTTTACTTTTGATTCCTCATTACTTAACACAATATCTGGTATATCATAGGTGCTTTGTAAATGTTTGTTTAATATATGAATATGACATTTTATAGTTGTTATATATTAATGTGGTTTCTTATTATTCAGGTAAACAAATATTCATTTATTCAGCAGGTATTTAGCATATGCTATGTGCAACGTAATAGTTTACCTTGTAGGATTATAGTTTTTAAGGAGGAAAACCAAGTTCCTGCTCCTATAGAACTTAAATTTTAGTGGGCAGGTAAAAAAAAAAAACTGTGTGTGTGCATGTATGTGTGTGCACGTGTTCCTGTGTGTTATATCCACAAATATATACATATATACAGATAGATTGGAAGATAGACATTTAAGTTGAAGGCTGAATAAATAGGAGATGTCTATGTCAAATCCAGAAGGAAAAGCTTTCTAGGCAATATTCTATGAAGGTGTGCTTGAGGAACAGTAAGAAAGCCAGTAGGCTTTTGAGAATGGAAATAAGCCCAGTATGTTTGAGGAACAGTAAGAAAGCAAGTAGGCTAGAAAGAAGGATGAGAAGAGTGGCATGAGGGGTCAGAGTGATAGCAGGGGCCAGATCATGCAGGGACTGGATTTTATTCTGTGGATTATGTGAAGCCATTGGGTTGTTTCAGGCAGGAAGTGATGTGATCTAATTTACATTTTTAAAAAGATGACTAGATACTGTGTGAAGAATAGACTGAAGGAAATAAAGTGGATCAGGAAGAACTGTTTAGAAGTCATCACAGAAACCCCGGCAAGAAGATGATAGTGGTAGTTTAGACTAGGATGATGGCAGCATCTGATATAGAGAAATGGAAAAATGTTAGATATTTTCAGGAGGCAGAGTCAATATGACTTCCTGTCATATTGGTTATGAGGGGTGAAGGAGTCAAAGGAATCCTGGAAGGCTTCTAGTTTTGGGTGAAGCACTTGGGGGGATGATAGTGCTATTCGATGAGCTGGAGAAGATGGTAGATGTCACCAGAGACCGAATGTGTACATAATGACAATGGTTGCCATTTTCCTAGAATGGGGTCATGTATAAGTACCCACATTTTATTAATGACCTTAGTGAGGCTAAGAGACATTAAAGAATGTGCCCGCCGGGCGCGGTGGCTCATGTCTGTAATCCCAGCACTTTGGGAGGCCGAGGCGGGCGGATCACGAGGTCAGGAGATCGAGACCATACTGGCTAACGGTGAAACCCCGGCTCTACTAAAAATACAAAAAAATTAGCTGGGCGTCGCGGCGTGCGCCTGTAGTCCTAGCTGCTGGGGAGGCGGAGCGTGCAGTGAGCGGAGATCGCGCCACTGCACTCCAGCCTGGGTGACAGAGCAAGACTCCGTCTCAAAAAAAAAAAAAAAAAAAAAAGAGTGTGCCCAAAACCATTCAGCTAAGAAGGAGCCTGGATCAGAATGCAGATTGTCCAACTAAAAAGACCTTCTATCATTAACCACACAGACTCCCAGCATGAACCAATTTTTCCCCAAGGCCTTCATCCTGTGTACATATTTTTCCTGGATTTTTCTGCCCCCTGCTCAATGTAGCTAAGAAAGGGATTACTATTCAGGAAGCTGCCATGTTCAATTAAACTCAACAAAATCTATTGGACACAATGTAATCTATTGATTACGTTGATTCTGTGGAAGGTCTTTGTGGGGAACATTTACAAAGAGGAAATAGGCACTGCCCTCAAGACACTGTGGAAGTGAATGACTCTTTAAAAAAATTTTCTGAGCAGAGGAGTAAAATGCTTTAAGAGGCAGAGGAGGGAGGAAAATTCTGATAGGAGGTGGGGTTGGCAGGGGTTGGGGAAGACTTGTGGGAGGCAGTAGCATTTGAGCTGGCTCCTGAAGGCAGGGTGGTATTTGCAGGAGAAGTGGCATTTTAAACCAAAGCAATAGCTTGAGCAAGAGCAAAGTGGAATCTGCAGGTATCTGGAACACAGGAAAGGTAAGGAGTAGTGGTTAGAGCATGAACACATGAACACTGCCACAAGAATACTGCAGTTTTATGCTCTACCACTGACCTCTTGTGTGACCTTGGGCAAGTTATTTACTCTTGATGGGACTCAGTTTCTTATTCTGTAAAATGGTGATAATAGCATCTACTTCCTAGGGCCCTTATGAGATACAAATGAGTTAATGAATTTGAAGTGCTGAACACAGTTCTTAGCTTACGGAAAGTACCATAGGTCACCTGTGGGTAAATGTAGGGGAAAGAAAGCCAGAAAGTTGGAAGAAAGTCTTGGAAGGCCTTGAATGCCATATTGAAGATTTTCAACTTTGTTCTGCAGGCCACAGGGATCCATCAAAGGGTTACTGAACAGGCAGTAACAAGAGAAATGCCTCCAAAGATGGTATATGTAGAAAGATAGGGAGCAATTGACCAATTAGAAGGTTGTCAAATTTCCTTACTAAGCTGCATGTAAATTTTTCTGAGAGCCTGTGAATGTACCTTATACTTTCATTCATTCACAAATGTTATAATTTAAATCAAAATGAATCAAAGGCTGATTTAGCATGTTGCAAAGAGGCTATGACTAGATGTATTTACTGAGGAAAATATTTTAATTTTTCCTAAAATGGTTCAGCAGTGGAAATTCATATAATGTAGAAATGTCACACTAGCTAAGACTAAAGGCTCATCAGGCAAGATAAATTTCTGTGCAAATATTTTTCCAAAGTGGAGGTAAGGAAAGAGTTTACTCTCTTTTTTAGAAATGACGGCAGGAATAGTATCAACATGAGCAAAGGGGAAACAACCTTTCTTTGTTTTTTTTGAAAAATCAGGTTGACCCAGAAGCAACTCTCAACCATACAACATTTTTCTCCCAGGCTGCTACTAAAAGGAGATAAAAACAGAGAAGAGCAAAGTGACCAGCACACTTTCTTTTGAGATTGAAAAAATTTGTGTGTTTATTTGTTTTACCACAGCTGTTCTCTTAGCAAATTGTTTTTCTTTTTAATGTGAATTAGTGAGGTTATTTCCTCATAAATGTTTTATAAGCAACTTAACAGTAGTAACTCATAAGAAAATTGCTTTAGCAAAAATAGAGGGAACTGATTCAAGAAAACAAGACTTGCTGTCTGCAAAGAAATACCTAAAACAACTTTTTTGAGCATCCATAGAAGTAAGGATGCTGAGTTTCAGAGCCCACAGCATCATTAAAACTGAGAAAGTTGTTGGCCAGAGGAAAGAATTACCTGCTAAGGTGTGTATCTGTTTGACCCGATGGCTGCGATTGAACTTAATATAGTACCTGAGTGAGCATTTATTTCATTATTGTAGCTATTGGCAAATGTACTTTTTTTAAAAAGCAAGCATTTACTGTCTTATTTTAACGTGGCTCTTTATAATATAGTCTCCCAGACTGAAGAAAAGTAATCTGTGGCTTGATATGTTGGACTGTGACCTAACTTTGGGCAAAAAGCAAATCTTATTACCTCATACAATTCTGGCAATGATTTCTTGGTTTAATTTAAGTTCAAAACATGCAAACTGTCTCAGGAGAATTAGATGTTAGCAATTGTATTGGGGTATGAAGTATCTGATTTATAAGGCTGTATCTTTTACAACCACTAGATACTGGTTGAAATCATCGTGACTTTTTCATTGCTTTGATAAATGATGGCCTTTTAAGGGTGGTGACTTTCTTGCAATCTGCTTACGTAAGCTCATACCTACACTTTTTTAAAAAAACATTTTTCTGTTTATTTGTCCTGCTGTTATCATAGTAAGTTAATAGCCTTTGCTTTACCACTTCATTTTTGTTGTCTATGATCATAAAAAGCCTGATGGATCAATATGAGGCTTTTAATGTTCTTTTTCTGCCCTTTTCATTAAAGGTTTGCAGCCAGCGTATTAAAATGCAGTTGAGACATAATCTCTTTTGAGCTTGGTTCCCATAAAGTGCTTCCCAGGGAGAGAGAGGGTCGCTGGCAGTAAGGGTCTACACATGATGGCTTTCATAATACAAAGAAGGGGAGCTTCTGCTCCAGCAGTTTTATGAAATTTTTTTCTTAAGGGTTAAAGAAAGTTGAGCAGATGTTTACTGCATCCTCCACTGTGCATTCTAAAGCATTGTCCTCATTTGAAAGTTTAGTTCTTATTGAAAGGCATGGCTCAGATTGCTGAGTTTATTCAAGCGCACATCTGTGGTGTGCTGGCAAATGATGAACAACAGGCTCTGGGGGCAGAGGATAGCCCTGATTTGTAGTGTTTGCTGAGTTCTAAGGTGTAAATACTCCCACCAAGGCCAATTTCAAGCTACCAAATGACTCATTAAACACAGAGTTAGGAAGAGATGCACAGTATCACATCATTATGCACTAGTTTCATCGTGCAAATACAATACATAGAAATAACTTCATAAGTGTTGATAATAGTAAAATGTAGTAATTAGGAAGTAGTGGTTTTGAGTTTTTCTTATCTTTGGTTTTCATGGAATTGGTTCGTAAGTTTATATCATTTAAGAATTGAGCAACTGCCTTGACAAATTCTTGGAAACTTAACAATTGGGTCTGACCAACCAATCCCAGCAGGCTTTTTCTGATCTAAGTGATCTTTCTCCTGTGTAAATGGCTACTTTCACAATGCTTCTGACTCTTAGGGGAAAAAATCCCTGCATCCAGTTTCTGGAAATCTGCTTTCATTTACTGAAGGCACTCAATAAAGCAAAGTCAGTAGAGGCAGTCATGATTCAAAGGGCAGACCACCTGGGCAAAGTGTTGGGGAGGTTTTGGGCAGGTCTCACCACCCACATTGGCTTCCATGGCAATGGCCCAGCAAGCAATGATGTTGCACCATGAGATGACATGTAAATTATACAATACAGGTTCAATAAGTCAGCCCCAAAATTCAACTTAAAGAGGATGTGATATGTATTCATTGTATGATATACTATTTATTTATCCTATTCTCTTCATGGGGGTATAGGTAGAGAATGTGACTTTAGATCAGTAAGAAGAAATTTTCACATTATTCTTGCTTTAATAGTACATTTTAGTGCCATTTACTGAGGTACACTGTCTTTGGTAATACACTCATTTATTCATTCACTCATTCCTCCCATATTTACTGGGTCCCTATGGCAGGCAAGAGGTAGTATTAGGCATAGTATATTTAAAGACAAGTAAACTAGCCATATGTTCCGGAGGTCACAGTCTAGTGGAGAGATAAATACATACACAAATCACAATTTAACATGCCAATTAATATTTTAGTACAGATGTAAACACAGTTTTATGTTAGCAATAGAGCTGAACAACAGGTTGAGATATTTAATATGCTACTTCCTAAAAACATGGAGGGACTAAGTGTAAGGTCCTCTGGACAGGCTACACCATGGTCAAGCCATTGTGACCCCTGTGACCCACACATACAGGCCTCCTGGAGTCACAAAGCCTGGAGCAACAGGAGATCCACTAAAGAAGAAGAAACAGCTGGTTCTTGTCTTAACTGATTAACCAACCTTGCAACATTCCACCATTGTGATAGGTTCCTGCCCTACTCTAACTAATCGATTGACCTTGTGATATCTTGCCTTGTGACCTCCCCCACCTCGTGACTATGCACCTTGTGACATTCTTCCCCTGCCCGAAAAAACTGCCCCTAACTGTAACTTTCCACTACCTACCCCAAACCTATAAAACCAGTTCCCACCACCCTTCGCTGACTCCTTTCTCGGACTCAGTCCACTTGCACCCAAGTGGATAAACAGCCTTGTTGCTCATGCTAAGCCTGCTCTGGTGGTCACTTATACAGATGAGCTTAACACTAAGTAATAGTTTAAAGGAATATCCCAAGAGGGGCGTGATGAAGAAAGGACCCAATATTTCAGACTAATTGTATGTCCTGCACATATTCCCTGTTCCTACCTCAGTAAAGCCCCACTGATAGTGGCTTCTGAGTTATTTAGTCAGCACCCTTTGTAGGAGGGGCTCTGTAGCAGTGTTCACTGCTCTGTACTCTGAGCTCACTGGCACTGAGGTTATACCTAAATCATGGCACAGAGTTCCAACTCGCTAGCTCAAAACATTAGGGTTATTTTGAAGAGACAGAGGGCTTTAGTACAGCAGTTCTGAAAAGCTAAGGATGCTGTATTTCCTTCTCATGGGCTAGGACCATTACCTTTCTGTTTTTCTTTGACTGCACCACTCTGCTCTCTCGCTGCTGGATAGAATTCTCATTTTACCTTACACATGGCACATGCCTCCTCTCTAGCTTTGTAACTCTCCTTTTGGCCTCTCCCACTCATTGCTAACTCTTAAAGTGTTAGGAGCTATGTTTGTCCGTTTTCACACTGCTGATAAAAACATACCCAAGACTGGGCAATTTACAAAACAAACTTATTGCTCTTACAGTTCCCAATTATCCCCCAAAGTTTCAACTCATTTCAGCATTAACTCAAAAGTCCACAGTCCAAAGTCTTATCCGAGATAAGGCAAGTCCCTTTTGCCTATGAGCCTGTAAAATCAAAAGCAAGTTAGTTACTTCCTAGATACAATGGGGGTACAGGCATTGGGTAAATACAGCCATTCCAAATGAGAGAAATTGGCCAAAACGAAGGGGCTACAGGCCCTGGGCAAGTCTGAAATCCAGTGGGGCAGTCAAATCTTAAGGCTTCAAAATGATCTCTTTTGATTCCATGTCTCACATCCAGGTCATGCTTATGTAAGAAATGGGTTCCCATAGTCTAGGGCAGCTCTGTCCCTGTGGCTTTGCAGGGTACAGCTTCCTTCCTGGATGCTTTCATGGGCTGGCATTGAGTATCTGTGGCTTTTCCAGGTGCACAGTGCGAGCTGTTGGTGGATCTACCATTCTGGAGTCGGGAGGACAATGGCCCTTTTCTCACAGCTCCACTAGGCAGTGCCCCGGGAGGGACTCTGTGTGAAGGCTCCAACTCCACATTTCCCTTCTGCACTGCTCTAGCAGAGATTCTCCATGAGGGACCTGCCTCTGCATCAAACTTCTGCCTGGGCATCCAGGCATTTCCATACATTGGGGTTCCCAAACCTCAATTCTTGACTTCTGTGCACCCACAGGCTCAATACCAAGTGGAAGCTGCCAAGGTTTGGGGCTTGACTCCTCTGAAGCCACGGCTTGAGCTCCATGTTGTCCCCTTTCATCCGCGGATGGAGTGGCTGGGAAGCAGGGCACCAAGTCCCTAGGCTGCACACAGCATGGGGACCCTGGGCCAGGCTGCGGAGGAAATCATATTTTCCTCTTAGGCCTCTGAGCCTGTGATGGGAGGGGCTGCCATGAAGACCTCTGACACGCCCTGGGGACATTTTCCTCATTGTCTTGGTGATTAGCATTTGGCTCCTTGTTACTTATGCAAATTTCGGCAGCTGGCTTGAATTTCTCCTCAGAAAATGGGATATTTTTTTTCTATGGCAGTGTCAGGCTGCAAATTTTCCCAACTTTTATGCTCTGTTTCTCTTTTAAAACTGAGTGCTTTTAACAACACCCAAGTCACCTCTTGAATGCTTCGCTGCTTAGAAATTTCTTCTGCCAGATACCCTAAATCATCTCTCTCAAGTTCCAAGTTCCACAAATCTCTAGGGCAGGGACAAAATGCTGCTAGTCTCTTTGCTAAAACGTAGCAAGAGTCACCTTTATTCCAGTTCTCGACAAGTTCTTCATCTCCATCTGAGACCACCTCAGCCTGGATTTCATTGTCTATATCATTATCAGTATTTTGGTCAAAGCCATTCAACAAGTCTCTAGGGAGTTCGAAACTTTCCTACATTTTTTGACTTCTTCTGAGCCCTCCAAACTGTTCCAACCTCTGCCTGTTACTTAGTTCCAAAGTCGCTTCCACATTTTTGGGTATCTTTTCAGCAGCACCCCACTCTACTGGTACCAATTTACTGTGTTAGTCCGTTTTCACACTGCTGATAAAGACATACCTGAGACTGGGCAATTTACAAAACAAAGAGGTTTATTGGGCTTACAGTTCCACATGGCTGTGGAGGCCTCACAATCATGGTGGAAGGTGAAAGGCATATCTCACATGGATGGCAGCAGGCAAAGAGAGAGCTTGTGCAGGGAAAAATCTCATGAGACTTATTCACTATCAAGAGAACAGTATGGGAAGATCTGCCCCCATGATTCAATTACCTCCCATCAAGTCCCTCCCACAACATGTGGGAATTCACGATAAGATTTGGGTGGGGACACAGCCAAACCATATCAGGAGCTCACCGCTGTTACTCAGCTGAGACAAGAGCTGGGAAAAAAATGCACTGGCCAGAGCACAGCTGCTTAGGACACTAGGGGATCTGTACAGGAATTCCCCAGAAGGAAGCATGGGTGGGTGGGCACCTTGAAATATGGCAGCAGGTTATAGGAAGTGCTTCTAGTTAGACACCAAGCTATTCTGTGCTTTGCCTCTGAACTTGCTCATATTGCCTCTATTTTTGAAATTGTACATAGATAAATCCCCAAAGGAATCATATTTGTTCAATGCTTAGCTGTCTTCCTAGCATTTTACTAAGTTTTTTACTTTCAATGTGGTCCTTACAAAAAGTAGATAGAGCCAGTATTACTGCAACCCCACTTTCCTGACAGCTCACTGAAGAACAGTCACTTGTTCAGAGAATGCAAGTCCCAAATAGTGAAGCTAGGCCAAGTACATTGGCAGACAGAAGAAGGAAAGCCCAGCATCTACCAATCTTTGACCATCAACACTTAGAAGTAAATGACCTGCTTCAGTGACTTCTCATACTCCGTCACTTTCCAAGTAACATGTAAAACCCATAGCTCCTGCAGCATTTGAGGATATATGCCAAGCACTTTTAAAAACAGTTTTATTTTGAATTGATAAACAATTATTCTATACATATTTGGGTCACAATCTGATGTTTCAATACACACATATATTGTGGAATGATCAAATCAGGCAAATTAGTGTATCTGTCACCTCAAATATTTATCATTTCTTTGTGGTGAGAACATTTAAAATCATATTCTTTAGTTATTTTGAAATATATAATACATTGACCTTGTGAAATACATCTGTTTCTGGGTAAGCTTTAAAGTTTTTATAATTATTATTATTTTGACCTTTGAGGGCAAAGCTGATAAGGGCAATTGTCACCTTTCTCCAGAAATGGGCACATAAATGCAATATTTTTCATGTGATTTCAGAAGATTAAATCTCCTGGTTTAGAAATACTTCTCACTGATTTAGAGGCAATAGTGTGTTTATCTGCAAAAGCTTATTCCCTGTATAGCAGTCTTTTGTGAATATGTGCGTATATCAACAATACAACTTTCTCACTTGGCATTTTCTTTGCAGAAAGGCAGACTATTGTTAAAATTCCCTTTTCGGAGACATCTCTTTCTGGATTCAATGAGTTAGTGCAGATAGAATACTTAGATTGGTGGCTTTCCCGAGGTAAACACTAACCATTAACAGCCATCATCTTCATTTCTCTACACTCGTGGAACCTTAAATTTGGAAAGGCTATGCCATATCTCTCTAGCAATTCATTTTTTCTGATAGATGGATATCTAGTCCCCGCTTGATTACTTCCCACAACAGGTTGCTTACCACCTCACAGGGAAATCTAATTTAGTGTTAGACAGCATTTGATGACTCTGTGGCATAATCTCTAGAACAACAACTGTTGAACATGTATATGTCCATACATTTATCCATCTCTCATGTATCAATTTATCCCTATGGTCTTCTATTTGAAAGACTTAAAATCAAGGGTGTATTGGCATATATATCTGCTTCATAAGCTATATTACCAAGGGAAAAAAGGTCAAGCATCGGCTATAAAGGAAAAAAATAACTTATTTATTACACATCACTCAATTTTCACGAAAATTGTGAAAGAACTTTAAATGAGATGGTAAATCTCACCAAAGATTTTTACACATAGGAAGATCTAGAAAAAAATGATTAATCAGAATTCACTTTTCTTGAAATCTGTGAAGTAAACAGCATGATCTCTGTTGGTTCCAATCCAGTCCTCTGGTTTCAGAAGGAGGTAGAAGGAGCTGGCATGTGACACCCATATTTGTCCTTTGGTTCTCAGATAAAGATGTGCAGTATGAGGAAGCATCCTGGTTTCTCTTGCACTGGCCAATGGAACATTGTGGTGAGGCTGAGGGGAAGCAAAGGTCATCTGTCTTTGGCACAGTCACGGGCTGCAGTGGTCATCAGACTGACCCTCATTTACCTAGGTATGTAAGTTTCCTATCTTGCGGAATCCTAATGGTGGAGGGATGATTTATGCAAAGCAAAGGAGATGCCTCTCCTTTATAATGGTCTGTGGTTAAGTAAAACAAATTTAAAATTATCTTGACAATGTCAAACAATAAGTCACTAACCCAAATAAATAACTCCTTTTAGAAGAAAACCTGACTTCTGTAGAGATTTCAGTTTTATAAAGGAAAAAGCCTGTTATAATCAGAATGTCCAAGCCCAAACCAATAATAGCACTTACTTTTCAACAGAGGTATCTATCTGTTTTACCCTCTAAGGTAAAGGATTATGTTCTGTTCTCATTTAAATTTATTTTTCAAAATGTATTTATTTATTTTTTATTGTGCTCTTTGAAGTGTTTTACTTCGAAGGAATGGTGACAAAAGGGAACATCATTAAAGGAGAACAATAAGAATATTAAAGAGATAAATGCAGCTTGGTGAACATTTAAAAACCACTAAAGTTATTTAACCTGAGAGGGACATCACTGGGGGAGGAGGACACTCATGGAGGGAGGAAGAGGAGCAGGATAGCTGTGTTTGACCACAACTCACCATCATATAAAAGATGGAGTCAACACTGTGTGTGTTCTTGTTGAGCAAAGCAAGTAGTAGATAGAGGCTCCAGGAAAGTCCACTTGGATCTAAATAAGAAGGGATTTTCCAACAAGAAGTGATGATCTAAAACGAAAACGGTCTGCCTTGTGAAGTAGTAGATTTCCTAATTAATGAAATATCTAAGCAGAAACTAATGATCATTAATGAGGAGTTTATAGATCAATGGTTCTCAAACTTTAGTATGGCAAGAATCACCCAAGGTCCTTGTTAAATCAGATTGTTGGTTCCAACTCCCCAAAATTCCAATTCAACATGTGTAGAGTGGGTCCTCTGAATTTAATTTGCCTTTGCCTAAGTTCCCTGGTGCTGCTGCCGCTGCTACTGCTGGTCTGTGGATTAATTTTGCATAGCAAGGATCTGCTAATATATGATGAAAATTGGACCAGATGGACTCATTTTCCAATTTTGAGAGTCCATGATGATAATGATAGAAAAAACATAGTATGCTGTATGGATTTGGGTATTACCAAAATCAACTTGCTCTATGAAAATGTATATAAAATAACTTCATGTGTTTACTATGGTAAATAAGATTTCTGTTAGTATCAGTTAATGTTGGTGTAACATAGAGCAGTGGTCTCCAACCTTTTTGGCACCAGGGAACAGTTTTGTGGAAGACAATTTTTCCACAGAGTGGGGTGGGGTGGGGATGATTTTTGGGAAGATTCAAATGCATTACATTTATTGTGCACTTTATTTCTATTATTATTACATTGTAATATATGATGAAATGATTATCCAATTCACCATCATGTAGAATCAGTGGGAGCCCTGAGCTTGTTTTCCTGAAACTAGATGGTCCCATCTCAAGGGATAGGAGACAGTAACAGATCATTAGATATTAGATTCTCATAAGGAGCATGCAACCTAGATCCTTCACATGTGCAGTTCACAATAGCGTTTGCACTCCTATGAGAATCCAGTGCCACCACTGATCTGACAGAAGGCAAAACTCAGGCAGTAATGCAAGCAATGGGCAGTGGCTGCAAATACAGATGAAGCTTTGCTTGCTAGTCCACCACTCACCTCCTGCTGTGCAGCCCAGTTCCTAACAGGCCACAGACCACTACCAGTCCATGGCCCACAGATTATGGATCTCTGACACAGAAGGACCGGTAGTAAAAGAAGTTGAACAGGGTACTACATACGAATTCTAGTTATAAAGTGGGTTTACTGTTAGACTGCAAAAATGCAATGCAAAAGCTAAAGTAACCTTTGCATTTCTTGAATCTAAAAGTTATTTTCCATTTATTTTCCTTAAATAGAGATTGAGAAATTCAAAGGCAAATATTTCCACAGCAAGAAATAGAAAATTTAGAGGGATTTATGGGAAAGAGAATCCTCATGACTGGCATTGGAAATTCTGGCTCTGATCTGGCTGTGGTGCTCAGCCACACTGCAAAGCAAGCCTATTTTCTTACAGCTGCATCTTGTTGTTGTGGTAATCCTCCACCTGCATGGAGGGCACAAAGTATAGGATAACCAAGATTCAGGGGTTATTTTTATGGCTTCCCACTGAAAACACGTATCTACACACAAGAGACAACAAAGGATTAAGTGTGTTGGCTGGGCCAAATGGATTCCTAGTAATCAGATCAGAAATATTCAGGTCGTTTGCTCTCTGCCAAGATCTCTACTAGTTAACACAGATATATTGTAGATGATTACATGGTTATTAAAAAAAATACGTTATAGGACTGCATGCATTTGTGATCCCATTTATGGTTAAAAAGAACCTATATATCTATGGTTATATGTGCATATGCAATTTCAAAAAAGATTGAAGAAACTGTTGACAGTGGCTTCCTCTGGGCATAAAGAATGGATATGCGTGTGTGTGTGTGTGTGGGGGGGGGGGGTTATATATATTTTGTTAACAGATCGAGAGAGAGAGATTACAATACTTAACTAGTGAAACAAAATATTCAGCAACTTTGATAATTAATTCAGACCATCACTCTGCTACTCCTAATGACAAGGTTTAGAAATATAGCTACAACTGGCAAAGAAGATTTGGGGAGATTTAGAGTGATCTAGATAGGTGGTTTAAATACTGCAAATTTTCCAAATTGTTATTTGACAATGCGCTGACTTTGAAGTCTCTGAACAATTTGTGAACAGTAGTTGTGTTCATTTAATATAGTTAACAAGGGGTACATAGATCAGCTGTTGGCTATGTGCTAAGCAATTTCACAATAATTACTTTGTATCAGGGGAGCTAAGACACCAAGGTAATTTACCTAAACCAAGGGTCAGTTTTGTCAATGTGCAAGTCCGCCCTCTGCTGGCCATTCTGGGAAAATCACAGCTATTTTCTAGCAACTGTAGTTATCTCTGACCATGGTCCAGATCATTCTTTCAAAAGTACTTATTATTCACCTACTGTGTGCCAGGTACATGATCATACATGATGCAAGTGTCTGTTGTATGATTCTCTTTCCTTTTTTGCATGTGTAAAATATTTTATCACTAAAAATATCCAATGTAAAGAGCAAAAAAGTCTGAAAAATAATAGGACAATATTATTTTAAAGAAATTTTGATAGTAGTTCTTTGAGCCAATTAAATGAGGTTAAATTCCTGTAATCAACAAAATATTATAGCATCTTAAAACTTGGCATTGCTGAAGAAATTATTTAGTTCAACCCCCATATTTTACAGCCAAGAAAACTGAGGGTCCAAGACATTAATAGCTAGTGTAAAGGAAGGCAGGAAATTACTTAAAGGGCTAGTACTAAAATCAACATCTCCTTCCTAGAAGATTTGCTTACATTTCAACCTAAGAATAAAAGAAATAATCCACTTTTTTTTCTTTTTACATATGTAAGCAATGATCACTGACTTGACAAAGGAAATGCACAGGAAATAATTTAAATGGTTTGTGTAGAGATATTTATTTAGGGTTCATTCATACAAAAGAAAATTGCTTAAGCCTGAAATTGGATGAGGATACTAGAGAGTGAATTGAGAAGTAAAAGTGAGGGAAGCTGATCCCAGCCCTTTGCAAATTTAAGATTTAGGATCCCCAGCTTGGAAACGGTTATGCTAATTAAGGAGTGAAGACTGGCAGAGTTTAGAAGATCAAGAAAGTGAGACAGCCCAGGAGCACCAGGCACTGCTGGGGATTAGATAGGTAAAGGACAAAGTACTTGATCTTGTGAAGCCTATAGATTAGCAGGAAAAGTACATAGTCACATCACCAAAGATTGTAAAGTGTTAGTTTTCCAAGTCTTTTTTTTTTTTTTTTTTTTTTTGAGATGGAGTCTCCCTGTTGCCCAGGCTGGAGTGCAGTGGCGTGATCTCGGCTCACTGCAAGCTCTGCCTCCCGGGTTCACACCATTCTCCTGCCTCAGCCTCCCGAGTAGCTGGGACTACAGGCGCCCACCAGCACGCTCATCTAATTTTTTGTATTTTTAGTAGAGACGGGGTTTCACCATATTAGCCAGGATGGTCTCCATCTCCTGACCTTGTAATCCTCCTGCCTCAGCCTCTCAAAGTGCTGGGATTACAGGTGTGGGCCACCGCACCCAGCCTCCAAGTCTTTTTTAAAAAGAGGAACACACACTAAAGTTTACGGAAGAGTTGAAGTTCCCCTTCTTCATGTCTTCTGCCAGTTCACAGGCTAATAACTTCATAGGATTTCCAAATCAGCAACGAGGCCCAGGGCATGTTGCAAAGAGCCAGCAACAGGAGGTGATGAAGATACAGAGATGGACAGAAATTCTGGCTCGTGCATATTTTCCAGTTCTGTACAATCTTTGAACAGTGATATGCTTGTTTTTTCCAAACAGGCAACTTCTATGTTCTCTCTCCTGCCCTACCGCTCCCCCCAGCACCCCACTTTGAACACACTCTTACTTTATTGCAGGTGTTTCTTAGCACCAGACAGGAGACCTGGATATTGAACCGTGAGTGAGATGAAGGCTATCCCATAGACATAGTCCTTTTCGTTTGCTTTAATATCATCAAGAAGACCTTGATGGCATCTACATTGAATAACTGGGCAGAGAATAAATTAAATTCAAGATTCAGAGAATGGTGATGTCAACAAGATGACTGACTAGAGATGCCTGGTGTTCATCCCCACAACCTCCACAAAAAAGAACAAGGCAACAAATAAACAGCTAAGATTCAACTGGAGTGTTAAAGGGAGAGCAATGGAGTGCAGCAGGGTTGGAGGAGGGGCATATGTGGTGATTGGAAGGCCAAGAGGGCAATGTAGAGGCACCCAGCCTCTATAGCCTTGTCTTCCTCACCTGGACCAGCCCAGAGTCAGGAGGGACATCCCCTTGTGGAGAAAAGATAATCAGGAAAACCCCACCAGCCTTCATTGCCACCACAAACACCTGCAGTGCTTATAATAGTAGAATCCTATAGTCCTTGCAACCCCAGAGCCCAGTTTTGGAAGCTGTCAGGAATTCACACAGATGCATTGCCCAGGACCAAGAGCACAAGGTGTCACTCCACACTTCCACCCACCCCCAGTGAGCCAAGCTGTGGAACCCATAGAGCCATCTTGAGACCAGAGTCACTACTGGAGTGCGCCCTGCTCACCTGCACTTCCAGACAGGGAAGTTGTCTGGCAGACTCACCTAGGGAGAACCCTCCACTGAGCCAGCCAAACTACTGCATGCCCTCCCTCAAGTAGAAGAGCCACTGAGGTGCTAAGCGGCTGATATGCCCCTGGGCTGACCAGACAGCCAGGCACCTATGTCTAGGGCTTGAGAAACATCCCAGTGGACTCACTCCCAGAAGACATGGCCTCCAGGCCTGCTCAGTAACCCAACACCCATGCCCAGGGCCTGAGAAATAGTTCAACATATCTGCTCCCAGTAGACATGCGCTTGGGCTGTACAAGTAGTCACGTGCCAGTGCTGAGGGCCTGAGAAACAGGTGTGTGGGCCTTCCCTCAGAAGACTGTCAGCCCAGGCCTGCTCTGTAGCCTTGCACTCATGCTCAGGAACTGAAAAACAACCTTGTGGACTCACCCATGGCAGACACAACCCTAGACAGGCTGAGCAGCCATGCACCCACACTCTGAGCCACAAAAATAGCCAAGTAGTCCCACTCTAGGTGAAGACACCTCCAAGCCAGCTCTACAGCCACATTCCCATAACCCTGGCCACACTTACAGCCCTGTATTTCCAATCCCAGTGAGCTAGACCCAGAGTTGGCTGATCCGTTTTGTGCAAACATGCATCCCTAGCCTGAGAAGCAGCTTGGCAAGTCCATCCCTGGCAAAGCCACATCACTCCCACCACAAACTTTCGCAGCCTAGGACACTGATACATTCACAAACATCATTAGTGTAGATTATAACTGAAGAAACTGCATGGAGACTACATTACTGTATCTACCTAGAACCAAAACCAATGCACTCCACCCACCTGATACACCAAGACCCAGCCATATGAGTAAGTGTTTCCCTATGAAATTTATGCCATAAAATTGGAAGGGGTGACTGTTCCACCAGAAGCATAGAAATTGACTTAGAAACACATCAAACATGGAAAAGCGAGGAAAATAGCACCTCCAGGGGAACACAAAAATTCTCCAGACCCAAATCATAAGGAAATATGAAATGCCAGAAAAATAATATAATAATCTTAAGGAAACTCAGTGAGACACAAGAGATACAGATAGATGATTGAATGAAATCAGGAAAACAATCAACAAAGAGATAGATATAATAAAAAAGAATCGAACAGAAATCTTAGAGCTGAAGAATTCAATTAATGAAGTAAAAAATACAATCAAGAGTTTCAACAACACACTAGACCAACCAGAAGAAAGAATATCTGAAATTTAAGATAAGATTTTTAAAATAACTTTGGCAGACAAAAAACAAAGAGTGAAGAATGCCTATAGGGATTATGGAACACTATTAAGTGAACAAATATTCACATTAAGGGGGTTCTAGAAGGGAAAGAGAAGGGAAAAGGTTTAGAAAACATATTTAACGAAATAGATGAAAACTTTCAGAGTCTTGAGAGAAAAATGGACATTCAGATTCAGGAAGCTCAAATATCCCCAAACAGTTTCAACTGAAACAAGTTCTACGCAAGGTAAAATACAGTCAAATTGTCAAAAGACAGAGAAAAAATTAGAAAAACAGCAAAAGAAAAGTGTCAAGTCACATATAAGGGAATCTCCATTAGACTAAAAGCAGATTTCTCAGCAGAAACCTTATAGGCCAGGAGAGAATGGGATGATATATTCAAAGTACTGAAGACAAAAAAAAGACCTGTTAGCAAATAATATTATACCCAGCAAATCTATTCCTCAGAAATGAGGAGAAATAAAGTCTTTCTCAGACAAACAAAAACTAAGAAACTAAGGTCACTTATGACCACTAGATCAGTCTAGTGTTCAGTGGAATCTTACATCTGGAAGTGAAAAGACAATAGCCCCCATCATGAAAACATGTTAAATTGTAAAATTCAGTGGTAGAGCTGATACACAAAGAAGAAAGAGAAATAAATAAATTATTGTCATTACAAAAACCCACCAAACTTCAAAAATAAATAATACTAAAAAAGTACAGAACAAAGAATATATAAAGCACCCAGAAAACAATCAATAAAAAGACAGGAGTAAGTTCTAACCTATCAATAATTACCTGGAATGCAAACAGAATAAATTTCTTAATGAAAACATGGACTGGCTGAATGAATTTTTTAAAAGACCCAATTATATGCTGCTGACAGGAAACTTATCTCACCTATAGACACACATAGACTAAAAGTAAAGGGATGGAGGGAGATAATCTATGGAAATGGAAAACAAAAGTGAGCAGGAGAAGCTACATTTATATCAGATAAAACAGACTGTAACTCAAAAGCTATAAAAAGAGACAAAGAATGATATTATATAATAATAAAGGGATCAAATTTAGCAAGGGGATATAACAATTGTAAATATAATTGCACCCAACACCAGATCACACAGGTATATAAAGCGAATATTGTTAGATCTAAAAGGAGAGCTAGATCCTAATACAATAATCGTTGGGAATTTCAACACCATTCTCAACATTGAACAGAGCATCTAAACAGAAAATTAATAAAAAACATTGAATTTAAACTGCCCCATAGACCAAAGGGGCCTAACAGATATTGACAGAACATTTCATCCAACAGCTGCAGAATACGCATTCTTTTAATCAGCACATGGAACATTCTTCAGGATTGACTATATGTTAAAACACAAAATACATCTTAAAAATTTTTTTAATTAAAATTATATCAAGTATATATCTGATTATAATGGAATAACTCGAAATCAATAACAAGAGAAACACTTGCAATTATATAAATACATGGAAAGTAAATAGCATCCTCTTGAATGACCAGTGGGTAAAGGAAGAAATTAAGAAAAAAATTAATTTTTTTGAAACAAATTAAAATAGAAACACAACATAGCAAAACCTATGCAACACAGCAAAAGTACTATTAAGAGGCAAGTTCATAACAACACATCCCCACGTTAAAAAAACCAGAATTATTTCAAACAACAAACCTAACAATGCATCTGAAGGAACTGAAAAGCAAGAACAAAGAAAATACAAAATTGGTAGAAGAAAATAAATAATAAAGATCAGAGTAAAAAAATTGAAATCGAGACTAAAAAAATAGAAAGAACTAACAAAACAAAAGTTGTTTTTTTTTTTGAAAAAATAAACAAGTTTGAAAAACCAGTAGCTAGACTAAGAAAAAAAAGAGAGAAGACACAAAATCAGAAATGAAAAAGGAAATGTCCCAACTGATATGACAGAAATAAAAATGATTATTAGAGACAATTATGAACAACTATATGCCAATAAATTTGAAAACTCAGAGGAAATGGATAAATTCCTAGACAGATATAACCTACTAAGATTGAACCAGGAAGAAATAGAAAGGCTGAACAGGATAATAATTAGTAATAAGATTGAATCAGTAATAAAAAGTATCTTAACAAAAAAAAAGTCTAAGACCAGATGGCTTCACTGCTGAATTCTACCAAATTTTAAAGAAGAAATAATACCAATTCTCAAACTATTCCCGAAAATTTAAGAAAAGAGTATATTTTCAAACTCATTCTACAAGGCAAGCATTAGCCATTAGCCTGATACCAAAACCAGACAAAGACATAACAACAAAATGAAAACCACAGGTTAATATCCCCAATAAACATAGATGCAAAAATTCTAAACAAAATGCTAGCAAACCAAATCCGACAACACATTATAATACACCATGACCAAGTGGGATTTATCCCAGGGATGCAAGGTTGATTCAACATACACAAATCAATGAAAGTAATATATCACATTAACAAAATGAAAGACACATTATTTAATCATCTCAATAGATGCAGAAAAAGCATTTGATGAGATTCAACATATTTTTATAATGAAAACCCAGCAATTAGGTATAGAAAGAAAGTACCTCACACCATAAAGGCCACAAACTGACAAACCCACAGCTAACATTGTATTCAATGGGGAAAAGTGGAAAGAAAAGCTGAAAGCTTTTCCTCTGTAATCTGAGTCAAGACAAGAATGCCTACTTTCACCAGTACTATGTAACACAGTACTGGAAGTTCTAGCTAGTGCAATAAGGCAAGAGAAAGAAAGAAAGGGCATCAGGCCAGGTGCGGTGGCTCACGCCTGTAATCCCAGCACTTTGGGAGGCCGAGGTGGGCAGATCCCGAGGTCAAGAGATAGAGACCATCCTGGCCAACATGAGGAAACCCCATCTCTACTAAAAATACAAAAATTAGCTGGGCTTGGTGACACGTGCGTGTAGTCCCAGCTACTTGGGAGGCTGAAGCAAGAGAATCGCTTGAACACAGAAGGCAGAGGTTGCAGTGAGCCGAGATCACGTTACTGCACTCCAGCCTGGCGACAGAGCAAGACTCTGTCTCAAAAAGAAAAAAAAAAAAGAAAAGAAAGGAAGGGCATCCAAATTGGAAAGGAGGATGTAAAATTCTGCAAAACCTAAAGATTCTACCAAAATACTCTTAGAAGATGAATTCAGTAAGTTTGCAGAATTAAAAATCAGTAGCATTTCTACACATGAACAACAACCTAGCTAAAAAGTAAATGACAAAATCAACTGGATTTACAATAACTACCAAAAGATTCTTAGGAATAAAATTAATCAAGAAAGTAAAAGATCTCTACAAAAACACTATAAAACGCTGATGAAAGAAATTGAAGAAGATATGAAAAAATAGAAAACATATTATGTTCATGAACTGGAAGAATTAATATTAAAATTAGTTACAAGGAATTCAAACATCAATAACAAAAAAGCAAATAATACAATTATAATATGAGCAAATGCTCTGAACAGACATTTCTCAAAAGACACACAAATGGCCAACTAATATATGAAAACATGTTCAACATCACTAGTCATCAGGGTTATGCAAATCAAAACCACAGTGAGATATCATCTCACCCCAGTTAAAATGGCTATTATTTAAAAAAAAACCAAAGTAACAAATGTTAGTGAGGATGCAGAGAAAAGAGAAGTCTTATATGCCATTGGTGGAAATATAAACTAGTATAGCCACTATGAACAACAGTATGGAAGTTCCTCAAAAAACTACAAACAGAATTATTATATAATATAGTAATCCCTCCAGTTGGCACTTATTCAAATAAATGTGAATCAGTATGCCAGAGACATCTGCATCCCACATTTATTGCAGCACTATTCATAATAGCCAAGATATGGAATCAACCCAAGTGTCTAACAACAGATGAATGAAGAAAGAAAATGGGGCATATATACACAATGGAATACTCTTCAACCCTAAAAAAGAATGAAATCTTGTCATTCATGGCAACAGGGATGAAACTGGAGGACATTAAATGAAATAAACCAGGAATGGAAAATTAAACACTGCATGTTCTCACTCATATGTGAGTGAGATATAATCTCATCTCTCGTATGATCTCATACAAGTAAAAAGTAGAATGGAAGCTACTAGAGGCTGGGAAGGGTAGAGGAGTGAGGGAATAGGGAGAAATTTCTTAAAGGATACAACATTACAGCTAGGTAGGAGTAATCATTTCTAATGTTCCATAGCACTGTTGGATGACTATCGTTAACAATAACATATAGCCTCAAATAGCTACAAGGAGTATGTTGAATGTTTCTGACACAAAGAAATGACAAATGTTTGAGATAATGGATATGCTAATTATCCTAATCTAATCACTATACCTTGTATATATCCAAACTTTACTATGTACCCCATAAATTATGTTAACTATTACATGTCAATTAAAATTTTTTTAACTTAAAAGTTCAATATTAAAAAAGATTCAGTCGTGAAAACTATGCTCCAAAGCCTCCGAAAAGGTATTCAGGATACCCTTTAGGATGCATCTACTTTGTCTCAGTTGATGTGATTATAAGAACTTAGTTCTTATAAAGCAGTTTTCCATGTATTATGACTCATGCGCTTCACCAAGGAGACAATGTTGAAGAGGAACACTCAGTATTTATTGGCCTTTATTTTACAGATAATTCTAACCATGGGTTGTCTGGTTTGTCAGGCCAGAACAACAAGTGAGAAGGGAAATACTGCTGGCTGCAGATTCAGTGACAAGAGCCATAATACTGAACAACACAGGGAGGAGACATTAAAACTGCATTATAGCATTTGAGCAGGAATTAAGGTGCTTAATGATCAGAATGAGCAATAAAAAAGGTTAAGTTATGTTCGTTGCACACTGTTTAAGAAACGAGACAAGAGCTTAATCAATTTTAGGAATATTTTAATCAAAACATAAAGTGAAAGAATAAAGAAATTGTAAAAGTAAAAGAAGTATTTTCTTAACTGTATAAATGTAAGTTTCCTCAACATCCTGATGATATGACAGTGCCAGACAAATGAGACTTTGCTATATGCTGTATGATTGTGTACCAGTCATCACCACTAGGTGAAATTCAGCTAAATATCTCAGAACAAAGAGAACCAGGGGTTGTTGTGATAAACACTAGATCAGAGCTGAGAATGGGTCCCCAGAGTCAGCTTTTATACGTGCCTCTGTCTTGTGCTAGTGCAGACAGGCTGTGTTTAAGGCCCTACAGTGGAAAGACAGGTGAAGATGTTTCCAGTGGAAGACCAGAGCTTTGCCTTCCTGGCTTTTTACTTTTCTTAGTATGAGATCAACCTTATATAGGGAGAGTGAAGGAAGAGGAAGGGAGGAGGTAAAGGAGAACCCTGGAGTCCAAATCTTTCCTAGAGACCATTTTTTAACTCACCTGTAGAAACGGAAGGGGAAAAAAGAGTATTCAATAACGTTTTCCAGAATGAATAAATGGATAAGTAAATGAAGTGAGACAAATACTAATATGAGCCATCTTCCCCAGTTTTGAAGATTTCTAAACTCTCAATAAGCATCAGTGACAACCCTCCCAAAACATCTATTTCTGGCAGAATAATGATCAAACCCAATGTGAAAGAATTCATGGAAATAGCTGCCACTTTTTAAGACCGTTGCACTGTGGAGAACGTTGGTGTCATCTTTGCCAAATAACACACCTTCTCATTTCCTTTCTTTGAAAATTCCGTGAATATCACTGATAACCAGATATTCCTATACAATTACGTATTCCCACTTCATGTGGAAAAAGTGACTTTGGCTGTTGTTGTTAATACAGCCACTGGGAGCTGTAATGCCAACAAGGAAACTCCAAACTCTCTGGGCCACCTGAGTGTTAACAGGTAACACAGTTAAAAGGAATGAATTCTTGTGATTTCCTTTTTGCTACTGCTAGCCACCTTGAACCAAAGGAGTATTAAAATTGAGTCAGTTTAAATGAAAGAATGGGTCATTTACAACCAAAATTACTGTTCACCAACTTTGTTTAAAATAATTTTTTTATCCAGATAAATTTTATTTAGCTTAAAGGCAATAACAGGGACGCACTTTCCTTTTTTAAAATTATTTTTGGAGAATTTAGAAAGGCCCAAAAGGCCTAAAAAATTGTTATCCAGGGTGGGAAACTCATTTATAACAATTTTTTACAAAACTGAGAGACTCCTCCATCCTGGTACACACTTTCTGGGCTCTCCCACAGCACAAAACCAGGATAGTCCAGAATCAGCCGCCAGCATCGGCATCACTCCAGGGCCCTGGGTTCCATTTAGAACTTGTACTAAAATTATTTTGGGGATGAGATTTCTCCTTGGTTCTTTTTCTTTTTATCTATTTTGTGGAACAGACAGTAATTGAGGAGCCAGAGAAGGAAAAACATGCCATTCTCAGCAATTCTCTTTAAAAATATAGGAATAAAAACTCCCATTTATATTGCTAACAGGGAAAGAAAAAGGTCAGATCTTCATTTTCTTTCTAGAACTCTTCTCTTAGGTCCTTTCAATCAGCTTTGGAGAAGCTCAGAACCCGCACTCCCAAGCTTTTACTTTCCTGGAACTATGCTCCTTGGCCTTTCCTAAACCTTTCCTCATCCTGTGTTTGCCTTCATAGGACTAAACAGTCTGGTCCTCCATGGAGAGGATGGCTGACATGGTCCAGAGAATAGAGATCACAGGGAAAAGTAGAGTCCTTCACCACAGGCAGTTACTGAATTTACGGGCTTAGGGGTGTGTAGTCAAATCGATAAGTCAGATTTTAGATAGAACTTCTAATGTCAGGAAGGCAGTTTTCAGGAATGCTTAAAAAAAAAATAGAAAACTCAGGCCGGGCGCGTTGGCTCACGCTTGTAATCCCAGCACTTTGGGAGGCCGAGGCGGGCGGATCATGAGGTCAGGAGATCGAGACCACGGTGAAACCCCGTCTCTACTAAAAATACAAAAAATTAGCCGGGCGCGGTGGCGGGCGCCTGTAGTCCCAGCTACTCGGAGAGGCTGAGGCAGGAGAATGGCGTGAACCCGGGAGGCGGAGCTTGCAGTGAGCCGAGATCGCGCCACTGCACTCCAGCCTGGGCAACAGAGCGAGACTCCGTCTCAAAAAAAAAAAAAAAAAAAATAGAAAACTCCTTATTGCAGACACTTACTCTGCCCTTGGTTTTTATATTCAGGTATAATTTGACTATCTTACAAGCCAAGAGAAAACTTTTTTCATAATGCAGAAATGATAGAAATAAAGAAGAAATTCACTTATGAAACAAATATGAGTACTTACTGTATGCTGGGAACTGTGTGGAGGAAGTTAGCCTGATTGCCTAGGTAGTGTAATAAATGTGGTTCAGCATTTGAACCAGATGCCAAAGCCAGTGTCCTTTGCTGTACATCATACTGTCTTCCATTAATGCTCAGCTGATGTTTTTCAGGAGTCTACAAACTGAAATATTTAAAACCCTACCAATGTGACATGTTTTTTCTTTATTGCTGATTGCTTGCTGAAGCAAGCAAATTGTTCTATTGTACATAGGCAAAAGACGTATTTTTCTAACTACATTTATAAATATTTATAACAGAATGCCTTCTTGCAAGTTGTTTTCTTAATGTAATTTACAAATTGCATATTACAATGAGTGAAGCCAGAAATATTTTTCAATCAAACTGTATTTCCTAATGTGAAAATGTTTATCATCTTGATCCATTTAAACTATTTGAATAAAAGAATATGCATGTTAAGGAATTTTCAGTTAAAAGCCTTTCTTTGAAAGATTAGTATCATATACATCATCAAGTCCCAATTTCTGGCTCACAAGTGGAATCTGAGGTAATAATAATAAAAATATATTTTAACATTATAAAAGATTTGAAAAAGCATCTGTAATTTTATCAATCTTATTGAGCTTGTTAGTGTCATTCACATATATCTGGTTCTTTTTCTGATCACATAGTAGGATTTAGCTTCCCTGCCCCGTTTGGAGTTGACATGCCAATGTGACTTGCTTTGGCCAAATAAATGTAAGTAGAAGTGAAATATTTCACTTCCATGTACAATCTTTTAGATATAGTACCAACCGTATCTTTCCTCTGCCAACATTGAGACAATTGAAGAAGGATGTGTAAAGATGGAACCTTCTTCAGCCGGGGTACCAAAATGATTACAATGAGCAGAGTCTGATCAGGTAGCATGAGCTGTTGTTGAGAGTCACTGATATATAGGTATTGTTTGTTACCATAGCATAACCTAGCTTATCCTGACTGATATACTGACACAACCAATGGTTTCTGTTTCTTCATGTTCCCATCCACACTTTGTCCATATAGACATACAGTTTTTACATGGATGTAATAATAGTATATAATACACTTTGCTTTGTGGTACACTTTTCAAAATATTATAAACATTTCCCCAGCTTTTTCATGGACAGCATATTTATAATTTTAATAGTTATAAAACAGCCTACCATATTAATATTCAACTACTTATTAATTATTCATTATTTGATCTTTTTATACATATAGCATTTTTTCTTTTTCAAAAGTATTTTCTTGGGCTAAAGAAAATAAATGTTTTTCTTTCAGTTTTGTAGTAAGGCATTTTACAGTCAAACTTACCCTTTTCCTGAAATTGGTGCAAGAATTTTAGTACTAATGAAATTAAGAAAAGATATTCATGCTTTTCTCTTTATTTTGTCATCCTTCGAAATTATGGTGCTAATTAGTTTAAAAGATAATACCCAGAATATTCTGGAACCACATCCAAAAAGATATCTTTCTGAGATTAAATCAGGTCACACTCTAAACCTGACACCCTGATAAAATAAATTACTTGATCATAGAATTTTTTATTTACTATACAAGTTTGTGCCCCAAAGACAGATGAATTGTTCTTGCTGAAATTAAATTAGCAGTGTTTCATCCTCATGCTGAAGAAGAGCAGCAGTATTTCTATAGACTCTTTTATTAGTGATAAACATGTTTATACCACATTAATCTTTATGAAAACCAGGCTGGTTACTCTGCCAACGGAAAAGAAAAAAAGAAAACTCTGCTTTCTTCACTTTACAGTGATTATTTTTTGATGAATAAAGCAATTTTATTTCTTTTCACACATAGACTACATATCTGAGGTTGTCTTCCACTTTTACGCACCCAGTATTTTATATTTATCTAACACTGTTTTCAAAGGCACTCAAAGGGCTTTTTAAATATTATTCCATAAAACACTTATAGAATGATGAAGTCAGCACTTTACACAAACATTGGAAACCGCCAAAGCCACCATTTGTGAGATGTTTAACTACTGCTAAAGTTTCTTCTCTTTTCCTTCTCCTGTTCCTTCCTTTCTCTTTCTCTCCCATCTTATGCATTATTTTCAATTTTCCCTTAAGTTTCAGTGACACCAACACCAACACCCTGACAACAAAGATGAGGACTGGACAGAGAGGTGGGGCACTTTTTTCTCCTAATGCTCACTAATTTATGAGTGCCAATTATAGACTAGGGACCTACTGACCCTATCTGATCGGCAGCTGCACAATGATTCCCCAAGCTTGGAATTATCTCCAGCCTCGAGATGAGGAAACTCAGTGTCTAAATGGTGTTCCTGAGCAATTCTGAGCGACCCTGCGTTGGTCACGTAATCTTTCTAACACCAGATTCTTAAATGAAACTAGTCATTCCTGTTTCACTATTCTCAAAGAATGGCGAGGAGAATCAGATGAATAATGCGTGCAAAAGTGCTTTGAAATTGTCTAGGTGAATACAAAGCCACATCATTCTAATAAAATACAAATGATCATATTGTTAAACATCCTATCACTGCAGGAGAAATCAAAATATTTATTTTAAAAGCTTATTTCTCCAAATGAGAAACCTTATATCCTACTGCAGGAGAAGAGGATGTAGCAGAAAAACCTATTATTTTGATAAACATATCAAAGACATTTTCTGCTGAAAGGCATTTTTCATAAACAAAAGCAATGTTCTTTAGAGGCCCAGTTCTTAAGTAGTTTTGTGCCACCTACCCCAGGTACTCCCAGCAGCTCTCAGGCACAGGATTTGCCTGCCAGAAGTCCTGGCTTCAATTCTTGGGTTACTTCTCTTGTGACTTTGAGAAAAATTGCCCTATTCTTTGAAGTCAGCTTCATAGAAAAAGTGACAATACCAATAACGTGCATGCCTAACAATCAAATGCAAAATTGTATATTGAAAACACTACATAAATTAAAAAATAACCAGCCTTCATAGCATCTATTTCCATAAACTCAAAACAAGATTTTAAAAAGAATGCCACTAGCTGACTCAGGTACATTTCTAAGTGAAAAAAGAATTTGAACACCATCATATGTTAGTAACAAGAAAAGTATTCAGCCATCATAGCTGATAGGAATGTGAAGGTCAAGTTTGCTTTCATTTTACAGATGACGACTTTGGGATGGGGAAGAGACTCAGCCTGTGTTGTAGGTGAGACTTGTTGCAGAGCCTCACTAGAATGGAGTTGGACAGCTCAGGGTTCCTTCACTTTGCCCAGCCTCGCCCTGAGCCAACTGCCCACATCAGCCCTCCCACTTCTTGCCCCTAACTCACTTTTCAGCCCACCCCTCTTCCCCCTGAGCACCCACCAAGGAGGCTCTAAAATTACCAGTGAACTTTCAACTGCCAAAGCCAATAGGCACTTTCTGATTTTAGTCTTTCTTTAGCATCTGCCACATAATTGCTCCTGCCTTCTTTACACTCTCTCCTCCTTGGTCATTGGTGTTCCCACAGTTGCCTGATTTCCTCCTACCACTCTTGTCATACCTAGTTTACTGATTTTCTGAGCCTTTTTCCTCTGTCCACCAACAAATATTGGTGTTTATATATTCATTTTCACACTTACTTAGAGCTTAGTTCATGCCAGCCACTGCTATAAGGTCTTATAAATATCCATTCATTTTATATAACACATGACAACCTTAGAAAATAGATTGGGGAAACTGAGGCACAAGACGGACAATCAATTTGGTGTGCTTCTTCCTACCATGTTATGCCATCTCTGAGATTACTAGAGCTCCCCTTGTGGCCCTCCTGGCTCCTGACTCAGCCTATTCTCATGAGATATGGTCTTAGTATGATCTATATCCCAAATTTGTATGTCTAGACTTGACCCTTCTCTTGAACATCACATTCCAACAGCACATTGGATATGATAATCTGCATTTACCACCGCAAGCCTCACAAATGTAATGGTATCCAAAATGAATTCATCATCTCTTCATCCCCAACTTGCCCGTTACTCTGTCTTGTTATCTCAGGTGTGTGACGTTGGACAAATGTCTTAATATTCTGGGCCTCAGTTTCTTCATCTGTATAATTACCAGGTTGAACGAAATAATCTCCACGAATGTTTTTACTTTAACATTCTTTTTTAAATTTTATTTTATTTTATTATTATTATACTTTAAGTTTTAGGGTACATGTGCACAATGTGCAGGTTTGTTACATATGTATACATGTGCCATGTTGGTGTGCTGCACCCATTAACTCGTCATTTAGCATTAGGAATATCTGCTAATGCTATCCCTCCCCCTTCCCCCCACCCCACAACAGGCCCCAGAGTGTGATGTTCCCCTTCCTGTGTCCATGTGTTCTCATTGTTCAATTCCCACCTATGAGTGAGAACATGCGGTGTTTGGTTTTTTGTCCTTGCGATAGTTTACTGAGAATGATGACTTCCAGTTTCATCCATGTCCCTACAAAGGACATGAACTCATCATTTTTTATGGCTGCATAGTATTCCATGGTGTATATGTGCCACATTTTCTTAATCCAGTCTATCGTTGTTGGACATTTGGGTTGGTTCCAAGTCTTTGCTATTGTGAATAGTGCCGCAATAAACATATGTGTGCATGTGTCTTTATAGCAACATGATTTCTAATCCTTTGGGTATATACCCAGTAATGGGATGGCTGGGTCAAATGGTATTTCTAGTTCTAGATCCCTGAGGAATCGCCACACTAACTTCCACAATGGTTGAACTAGTTTACAGTCCCACCAACAGTGTAAAAGTGTTACTATTTCTCCACATCCTCTCCAGCACCTGTTGTTTCCTGACTTTTTAATGATCACCATTCTAACTGGTGTGAGATGGTATCTCATTGTGGTTTACTTTAACATTCTTTAATTCTCTAAACTTCATGTCCCTGCACTGTCTCCAGATTTTACTCTCTCTCTCTCCCTTTCAGACTTCCTTTATTCATTCATCAATTCTAAAAGCAATAATTGAGCATATTCTGTAAGCCAAACACAGGGCAGGACACTTGTTGAATAAGATAAGACCCCTGACCTCAGAACTGGAGAGAGGAATGTGAGTGAAGAAAGGCAGTTCATACACTCCAACAAGGTGGCCATTGTTGTCACATGTGTCCAAACAGAGGCCTGGAGGTTGGAGGGGTCACCACTGAGCCAGCCACCAAATCAGAGCCTGCCACCCAGCTTGTCGCTTCATTCTCCCTTTCTTCCACAACCAAGCAATCCAGCGGTCCCTGAGCTCTGTATCTCTGCCTCCTAAATGCCAGTGTTGTCTGCTGCCTCCATCTTTGCAGGCCCTTACCTTCACTTGTCACTTACCCCCTTTCATTCTGATCACGTTTCCTGCTTTGATCTTTTCTCCACTATTTATGGGGTGATATTTCTGTTTGAAAGCCTCCAGTGATGCTTCATGTCAGTAAGAAAAGTCTTCCTTATGACAAATACCACCTTCACCAGCAGGCCCCTGGGAACCTGTCCTCTCTCAGCACCTTGGCTTTTGCGCTGCACTCTGAGAATGCTTTAAGGACCTGTGGTTCCCTGCACATGGGTCTACTGCGGCTCACTTCTGTGCCTGTGCATGTGCAGATTCCTCAGTTGTTCTGATTCTTATCCATGTGATAAATTTCTATTGATTCTTAGAAACCTAGCTCAGATAACATCTCTTTTGAGAATCTTCTCTGTTCCTGCCTCTCTTGAAGTTATATATTTTTATTTCTTGTGACACTTCCAGTTCTTAAATGTATTTCTGTTACTGCCTATAACATACTGCATTGTAATTATTGCTTAATGCTTGTCTCCCAACTAGAGCATTGAGTTTATTAGTTAATCTTTGTTCCTCTAGCAATGCCTGGAGAGCAGCCTAAACTAGGCTCACAGTAAAGGTTTGTTGACTGGATGACTGAAGGAAAAGCCACAAAAGCAAGGACTGGAGTATGTTAGAACATCCCTACAAGAGTCCAAAATCTGAAGTGACAACAATGCAGGCAGTTTTGGCTACATCATTGGCATAAAAAGAAAGGACAGCAGAAAGCAGCTCCAGGATTTGGAGTGAGAGGTGATGGTCCACTCCCACACGTGCTGAGCCCTTCTGCACCTTCTCTTCTCACATGCATCTGTGTTTGCCCCAGGAGATGCATCAGATCACACTGGACTCTTTAGACACACTTACAGAGCAATGTCAGCCACCTTCTCCCAGTGTTTTACTATTTGCCATTTAAGGACAGCATAGGGAAATGGAAATCTGTTTATGCAGCAAGATAGGTCTGTGAAGGCAGATAATTGACTGACTCAGGCCCTTAAATATATAATTAGAGAAATAAATCTTCTGCAAATGGAGGGTGTTCCAAAGGCTTTGTATGTTTCAGAAGGGATGGGCAACGTTTAATTTGTTGTCTTCCAATTCTCATGTCCTCCCCTTGCCTCAAGTTAGCTTCCTGGGAAATTCTCCAAACATCAGGCAGAAGCTGTCCTAAGGTGGCCCTTGGCTGACCAGGGTAGAGAGTGCTTCAGCCAGCAATCTTTTTTGCTTCTTCACTCGGGTAGGCATCAAGCCAGAAAGGTTGACCCCAACTGTAATGAGCTAAGCCTTTTGTAGAAGCCTCATCTTCTCTGTATGTTTTGTAGCAGAGATGGGCTAGCGTTTTGCCACTACTATAAATACTACAGCCACAAAACCACAACTCTGATACCAGAAAACTGCTAAAATCAATAGCCTTCTTTATTATAGAGGGTCAGCTTCTGGATTTCCTGTGCATTATGCAGCCATGAGTGAAGCCCAGCCCCATCCTCTTCCACCCTCCCCACCATCTCCCACCGGCACCCAACATACACTCAAGGCTCTGGCCTCCATAGGACAACAGTGACCACCCTGTTGAAGTGTATGAGCTGCCTTTCTTCACTTACCTTCTCCCCAGTGGAAATTCTTATCTTATTCAACCGTATATCCTCAGGGCTCAGGCCAGGGATTGGCCCATTGAATATGCTCAATTATTGCTTATAGAATTGATGAATGGATAAAAAACATTTAAAAGGAAGAGAGATAGAGAGTAAATCCCAGAGACAGTGCAGGGACAAGAGGTTTAGAGAATTAAAGAATGCTAAAGTAAGAATGTTTATGGAGATTACTTAGTTCAACCCATTACTTATACACATAAGAGAACTGAGACCCAGAGGGATAAAGAGATTTGTCCAAGAACATTCATGTGGCCAGCAGTTATTTACATTTGAAGGGAGTAAATGTAAATCATTTAGGTCTTAAACCAATTCTTTCCCCCTTCCCTCCCTGTAACCACTGTTTCTCAATGAAGGATGAAGGTCCATAGAATTAATAATTTCATCTATACCACTAATATTTATCGAGCCTATATCATGTGCCAGGCCCTGTTCTAGGAGCTAGGAATAGGGAAATACACAAAACCAACAAAAGCCCTTCTGTTTCTGGAGCTTACAGATTCTGGCAAAAGAGGTTTACAATAAAGTAAAATAGATAATTATATAGTTAGAAGAGAATGTGACATGGGAAAGAAAAAGTGGTAATAAGAAAGAGGAAGAGCAGGGGGCCAGAAAGGGACTTGGAAAGTGGCATTTGAGAAAGAGCAAAGACTTGAAAGTAGAGAGGGTGCATTGGCAATATCTAGGGAAAGGATGCCTAGGTCCAGGGAAAAGCAAGGGCAAAAGCCCTGAGTCAGGAGTATGCTTGGCATGTCTGAGGCACAGCCAGGAGTTCTGTGTGTGCAAGGGGAAGAAGCGAAGGGTGAAGTCACTGACAGAGAGAGAGAGAGAGAGAGAGAGCGCAAGAGAGCGAGAGAGAGCCAATTAAACTGTGAAGCTCCTTGTGGGCCACTGTAAGCAGCCTGACTTACTCTGTGAGATGAGAAGCCACTGGGAGGCTTTGAGCAGATGAGTGACTTGTGAGTTCAGCAGATAACTCTGACTGCTATGTTTTGAAGAGATTATAGGTGGAAATAAGACGAGAAGTCTTCTCCCAGTGGAAGGTCTTTTCTCAATTGAAGGGTTCGTGGTCTCACGGGCTTCAAGGAATGAAGCCGTGGGCCGCAGTGGCGAGTGTTACAGCTCGATTAGAGAAACCCGTGGACCCAGAGTGTGTGGTGGCAAGATTTATTAGAGCGAAAGCGAAAGTAAAATGAAAGCAAAAGTAAAGCTTCCACACGGTGGAAGGGGACCTGGGAGGGTTGCCGTTTTTTGGCTTGGGTGTCTTATGCTTATGTCCCCTTATGACCCCTCCTCTTTTCCTTTTTCTGTCCTATATAATTAGCTTATTTTCAATCCTCCTGTGGGTTGGCGGGCCTGATTGGTTAAAAACATCAGGCTGCAGCTAGAACTTAAACTCCCTGTATGATTGGTTGAAGTTTCAATCCCAAAGCTTGCAGCTATGACTTATTTTGGCTTAGGGGAAAGTCCCCTTAGGGGAGTTCCTATTGACCCAGGAAGTCCAGCCAACTTAGCCACTTACTCCCTCACAAAGGGTGAAAGCAATAGGCCCAGTAATGAGACTGTTGTGCTAATTCAGGAGACAGAAGATGGGGCTTGGGCAGGGTGGTGGCATTGGGGGTTGAGAAGTGGTCAGATGCCGCATATTTGTGGAACAGCTGGAAAGATTTGCTGATGGACTGGATGTGAGATATGAGAGAAACAGGAATTAAGGATAATTCCAAGGCTTTGGCCTGAGCAGCTGTTAGGATGGACTTCTTATGAATTGAGACTAGAGAGAGTTCCTCCTTTCGGAGGGAAGATCAGGAGCTCAGTTTTGACATGTTACGTTTTAAATAACACATTTAAAGGTCTAGTATATAAATCCATATACATGGCAGAGAACTGGACGAGAGTTATTAGTGTAGATGTCGTCAGCATAGGAAAAATCTTAAAGCCTGGTTTAAGACTGGTTACTATCACCAAGGGGTGAGAAGAAGGCCAAAGGGCTTAGCAGTGGGGCTCTCCAACATTTAGAGACTGGGAAATGCAGAACCAAGGAGAGTGAGAACAAGCAGACAAGGAGGTAAGAGAGTCAGGAAAGTGTGGTGTCCTGGAAGTGTGCAAAGAAAGTACGCCAAGGGGAGCCATTGACCAATGGTATGAAACAAACACTGCTGATAGGGAAAAAAAAAAAAAAAAGAGGATGGCTGGGATCTGGGTGTAGACTTAGCAGTGAGGATGTTCTTGATGCTCTTGACAAGAGTCATTTATGTGGAGAAGGGAGAACAAAAGCCTACTGAATACAATGGCAAGAGAAGGAGAGAAGAATTAGACACAACTATGAGCAACAGCAGTTATTTCAAGGAGTTTGGCTAAAACAGGAGCAAAGAAATTGGGAGGTGAGTTGATCAGAAAACAATGGAGGTCAACAAATGTATTTAGCCTTTTGTTTTTGATGAGAGAAATAAAAGCATGTTTGTCTACTGATGGAAATGATCCAGTAGAAAATAGAAGTTTTTGGATGTGCCTGTAAGTAAAAATGTGAGAGTGACAGTCTTTTCATTCAATAAAATCCAATTCAGTTCAACTCAATTCAATTCAACTCACTTCAATTCAATTTCAACAAATATTTATTGAGAATTTACCCATGGCAAAGCACTGTCCTTTATGGATACATTTGTGAACAACATAGGCAGAGAACATTGTCAATGTCTGGCAGGGGAAGTCAAATAATAAGTAATAAACATAACAGATAAGTACATTATATAGCATGTTAGAAGATAATAAATACTAGGGCAAGGAAAATGTAGAGCAAGCTGCTACAGAGGATTAGGGTCACCAGGCATGAGTTGCAATTTTAAATAGTGTGGTCAGTGTGGGCCTTATTGAGAAGTCAAAGAGTCAGCTATGCCCACATCATTGAAAGAGCATTCCAGACAGAGGGAATAGCCAGTGCACTTTAAGCCAGAGCAGTACCAAGGAGCACAACAAGATGATTAAAAATATATATGCAGACAACTCTTATTAGCCTTGGGTTGGCTAGAGAGGGAAATAGCCAAGGAGAATTCCAGTTGGGTTGAGAGAAGAAAAAGAGAGAAGAAAATAAGAGACACTGACAAGATCATAATGTGAGACAGGTGGGAGGAAGGTTGTCCTGTGTGCCAGGAAATGAGGAAGAAGTTCTGAGAGTGCTAACCCTTTAAAAAGGAGAGGTTTCAGCTAAATAACCCACATCAGCTCCTGTCCCAACAATTCTCTTACTGTTTTTCTCGTTGGGACACCTGAGTTCAGCACCTGAACCTACTCCACCCAGACACACCTGTTTGCTTATCCCTCTTCCTGGCATGAAGGACCTACTCTTTACTTGCCATCCCTGAGGCACCTCGGCAGCATGGAGGTTTCGTGCCCCAATATCCTAACAACCAACAAAACTTCCATCCAAGTTTCTCTCCTGAGTGGAGTGGAAAGAACAGAAAGTAGAGACAAAAAGAGGCATCCAGATTAGTCAGAGCTGCTTTCCCTTACCGTTCACTGATGGTCTCCATAGGTCTCTTGCTGAAAAATACAATAAAGGGAGTGCTCCTAACACTTTAATATTGGAAATCTTGTTAAAATGCAGATTATGTGGCTATTACTAAAAAGTAAAAAAATGACAGATCCTGGTGAGGTTGTAGAGAAAAAGAAACACGTATACACTGTTGGTAGGAGTGTAAATTAGTTCCACCATTGTGGAAGACAGTGTGGTGATTCCTCAAAGACCTAAAGAAAGAAATGCCATTCAACATGTATACATATGTAACAAACCTGCATGTTGTGCACATGTACCCTAGAACTTAAAGTATAATTAAAAAAAAAGAAAAGAAAAGAAAGAAATGCCATTCAAGCCAGCAATCCCATTACTGGGTATATACCCAAAGGAATATAAATCATACTACCATAAAGACACATGCACATGTGTGTTCACTGCAGCACTATGCACAATAGCAAAGACGTAAAATCAACCTAAATGCCCATCAATGAGAGATTAAAGAAAATGTGTTATATATGCATCATGGAATACTATGCTGCCATAAAAAGAATGAGATCATGTCCTTTGCAGGGATATGGATGGCGCTAGAGGCCCTTATCCTTAGCAAACTAACACGGGAACAGAAAATCAAATCCTGCGTGTTCTCACTTATAGGTGGGAGCTGAACAATGAGAACATATGGGCCCATAAGAGGGAACAACAGGCCGGTAATCCCAGCACTTTGGGAGGCCGAGGCGGGCGGATCACGAGGTCAGGAGATTGAGACAATGTCCAACAACGATAGACTGGATTAAGAAAATGTGGCACATATACACTGTGGAATACTATGCAGCCATAAAAAATGATGAGTTCATGTCCTTTGTAGGGACATGGATGAAACTGGAAATTATCATTCTCAGTAAACTATTGCAAGGACAAAAAACCAAACACCACATGTTCTCACTCATAGGTGGGAATTGAACAATGAGAACACATGGACACAGGAAGGGGAACATCACACTCTGGGGCCTGTTGTGGGGTGGGGGGAGGGGGGAGGGACAGCATTAGGAGATATACCTAATGCTAAATGAGGAGTTCATGGGTGCAGCACACCAACATGGCACATGTATACATATGTAACAAACCTGCACGTTGTGCACATGTACCCTAAAACTTAAAGTATAATAAAAATAAAAATTAAAAAAAGTCTGGAAACAATAGATGCTGGTGAGGATGTGGAGAAATAGGAACACTTTTACACTGTTGTGGGAGGGTAAATTACTTCAACCATTGTGGAAGACAGTGTGGTGATTCCTCAAGGATATAGAATCAAAACTACCATTTGACCCAGCAATCCCATTACTGGGTATATACTCAAAGGATTATAAATCATTCTACTAGAAGGACACGTGCACACATATGTTTATTCCAGCACTATTTCCAATAGCAAAGATTTGGAATCAACCCAGATGCCCATCAATGATAGACTGGATAAAGAAAATGTTGCACATGTATATTATGGAGTACTAAGCAGCCATAAAAAAGAATGAGTTCATGTCCTTTGCAGGGACATGGATGAAACTGGAAACCATCATCCTCAGCAAACTAACACAGGAACATAAAACCGAACACTGCATGTTTTCACTCACAAGTGGGAGTTGAACAATGAGAACACATGGACACAGGGAGGGGAACATCACACACTGGGGCCTGTTGGGAGGTTGGGGACAAGGGGACGGAGAGCATTAGGAAAAATACCTAATGCATGCGAGGCTTAAAAGCTAGATGACGGGTTGACAGGTGCAGCAAACCACCATGGCACATGTATACCTATGTAACAAACCTGCACGTTCTGCACATGTATCCCAGAACTTAAATAAAACAAACAGAAAAAGAAAATGTGGTGTATATACACAATGAAATCCTATAAAAGCCACGAAAAAGAATGAAATCCTGTCATTTGCAACAACATGGATGAGCCTGGAGGACATTATGATAAATGACATTGGTCAGATACAGAAAAGCAAATACCTCATGTTATCACTCAGAAGTATGACCTAAATAAGTTGATCTCATAGAAGTAGTAAATAGGACAGTGGCTGCCAGAAACTAGTGAGGGTAGGGAGGATGGAGGGATGAGAAGAGGTTGGTCAATGGGTACAAAACTCCCATTAGAAAAGAAGCATAGGTTCTGGTGTTCTTTTGCACAGAAGGGTAACTATAATTAACAATATGGGAATCTATATCTCAAAATAACTAGAAGAGAATATGTTTAATGTTCTACTACAAAGAAAAAATATGTGTTTGAGGTGATGAATATGCTAATCACTCTGATTTGATTATTGACACAATGATACATGTATCAAAACATCGTATTGTACCCCAGAAACATGTATAATTGTACATGTTCCATAAAAATACAAACAAAAGAAAAACACGCAGTTTCGAACTCAGTAGGTCCGGGCTGGGCCTGAGAATCTTCTAATAAATTTCTAAGAAGCTCCAAGATGATGCAGGTGCTACTTGTCCTCAGGCCACTGTTTGAGTAAAAAGTGGCCAGGCGATCTTCTCTTGTTTTATTTTATATTATTTGTTTATTTTTTTGAGATAAGATCTTGTTCTGTCTCTCAGGCTGGACTGTAGTAGTGTGATCATAGCTCTCTGCAGCCTTGAACTCCTGGGCTCAAGCGATCCTCCTGCCTCCATCTCCCAAGTAGCTGGGACTACAGGTGCATACCACCACACCCTAGCTAATTTTTAAAATTTTTGTAGAGACAAGGTCCTACTATATTGCTCAGGCTGGTCTTGAACTGCTGGGCTCAAGCAATCCTCCCATCTTGGCCTCCCAAAGTGCTGGGATTACAGGCGTGAGCCACGATGGCTGCCCAATCCCCTTTTCTTTAGTGCAGTCTTTGCACAGAAATCTAAGGCTGTCGAATAAGTTACATTCAAAAAGCATCTGCTCCTGTAATCCCAGAACTTTGGGAGGCCAAGGCAGGAGGATCACTTGAGATGGGGAGTTCAAGACCAGCCTGGGCAACATAATAGTACTCTGTCTCTGCCAAAAAAAAAAAAAAAAAAAAAAAAAGCCAGGTGTGGAGGTATACAGGTGTGCACCTGTAGTCCTTGCTACTTAGGAAGCTGAGGTGGGATGATGTTTTGAGTGCCAGAGTTCAAGGTTACGGTGAACTATGATTATGCCACTGCACTCCAGCATGGGCAACAGAGTGAGACTGAGACCCTGTCTCCTAAAAAAAAAAAAAAAATTCATCTGCTTGTATTTGCATGGTATATCTTTTCTTGTACCTCTGCTTCCAATCTCTCTCATTAAAATCATTCTCTTTTAGTTGTTTTTTTTTTTTTAAACAAGCAATCTATATTGTAATTGAATTCTTTAAAACACACAATTGAATATTCTTTTTTTTTTTTTTTTTTTTGAGCCGGAGTCTCACTTTGTCACCCAGGCTGGATTGCAGTGGCATGATCTCGGCTCACTGCAGCCTTGACCTGCCAGGCTCAAGCGATTCTCCCATGCCAGCCTCCCTGGTAGCTAGGACTACAGGCCCCTGCCACCATGCCCAGCTAAATTTTTGAATTTTTTTGTAGAGATGGGGTTTTGCCATGTTGCCCAGGCTGGTCAAACTCCTGAGCTCAAGCGACCTACCCGTCTCAGGCTCCCAAAGTGCTGGGATTACAGGACTGAGCCACTGCACCCAGCTACTTTTCTTTTACAAGCTTGCACAAATTTTTGTTTAATACCGTATTTTCTTTTTTTTAGTTTGAAAATTTTCTTGGTCAAATATCTAAAATAAAACTTTTAGATTTCTAACTGGGCAGTGATACACCAATTAATAGATTGATAAACACACATTTGGTGTAGGAGATGTAAATATATTAACAAATTTTGCTACAAGAAGTAGATAAATGGTAAAAAATATAAAATATTTGACTAATACAATTTAATAGACATATGTAGTTGTACCCTACAAAAAGATACTGCATTTAAAAAAAACTTTATGTCAAATAGATGAAATTCAACACATTATTAAAAATCAACAACTACTCTATTTGAAAGTTAAGGAGCACAATCCTAAAAGATCCTTGGATCAAAGAAGAAATCAAAACCAAAAATTTAATTTGTCAAGAAAGTAATGAAAAAAGAACATATTTAATCCAAACCAACAAGCTATAACTTTAAACTCAGCTGTAATACCTATAATATCTCTTAAAAAATAAAGGACAATTGTTTAATTTTAAAAATTAGAACAAAAGCAATAAATAAACCAAAAGGAAACCAAAGAGAAGGGAATTAATAAAGACAAAGCTGAAGTTAGCATAAAGCATAAATCCAAAATTACTTGTATAAATAAAACCAAAAGTTGATTATTTGAAAAGAACTGTAAAACAGATAATTCCTGTGTTAGAAGAATTAGGGAAAAGTATAGTATTAAATTTTTTTAACTTTTATTTTAGGTTTTGGGGTACATGTGAAGGTTTGTTACATAGATAAACACATGCCATGGGTTTGTTGTACAGATTATTTCATCACCCAGGTATTAAGCCCAGTACCCAATAGTTATCTTTTCTTCTCCTCTCCCTCATCCCACTCTCCACCCTCAAGTAGAGCCCAGTGTCTGTTGTTTATTTCTTTATATTAGGAATTTTTAAGTGGTATATTACCTCAGATATTGAAAAAACTAAAAGAATTACAAAAAAGTGCAATTATCTGGCAAAAAATATATATCTTTAAATTAAATTGATAACAACCCAAATAAAAAATTAAGTATTATATATTATTTATAATAGTAAATATAAATAATATTTATTTATAATATTAATATAAATAATATTTTTATAATAATATTAAATATAAATATAAATATTTATAATAATATTAAATATTATAAATAATATTTACAATACTATTAAATATTATAAATAATATTTATTTATAATAATATTTATTTATAATACTATTAAATGTTATAAATAACATTTATAATACTATTAAATTTTATAAATAACATTTATAATACTATTAAATGTTATAAATAACATTTATAATACTATTAAATGTTATAAATAACATTTATAATACTATTAAATGTTATAAATAACATAATACTATTAAATGTTATAAATAACATAATACTATTAAATGTTATAAATAACATTTATAATACTATTAAATGTTATAAATAACATAATACTATTAAATGTTATAAATAACATTTATAATACTATTAAATGTTATAAATAACATAATACTATTAAATGTTATAAATAACATTTATAATACTATTAAATGTTATAAATAACATAATACTATTAAATGTTATAAATAACATTTATAATACTATTAAATGTTATAAATAACATTTATAATACTATTAAATGTTATAAATAACATAATACTATTAAATGTTATAAATAACATTTATAATACTATTAAATGTTATAAATAACATTTATAATACTATTAAATGTTATAAATAACATTTATAATACTATTAAATGTTATAAATAACATTTATAATACTATTAAATGTTATAAATAACATTTATAATACTATTAAATGTTATAAATAACATTTATAATACTATTAAATGTTATAAATAACATTTATAATACTATTAAATGTTATAAATAACATTTATAATACTATTAAATGTTATAAATAACATTTATAATACTATTAAATGTTATAAATAACATTTATAATACTATTAAATGTTATAAATAACATAATACTATTAAATGTTATAAATAACATAATACTATTAAATGTTATAAATAACATAATACTATTAAATGTTATAAATAACATTTATAATACTATTAAATGTTATAAATAACATTTATAATACTATTAAATGTTATAAATAACATTTATAATACTATTAAATGTTATAAATAACATTTATAATACTATTAAATGTTATAAATAACATTTATAATACTATTAAATGTTATAAATAACATTTATAATACTATTAAATGTTATAAATAACATTTATAATACTATTAAATGTTATAAATAACATAATACTATTAAATGTTATAAATAACATTTATAATACTATTAAATGTTATAAATAACATTTATAATACTATTAAATGTTATAAATAACATTTATAATACTATTAAATGTTATAAATAATATTTATAATACTATTAAATGTTATAAATAATATTCATAATACTATTAAATGTTATAAATAATATTTATTTATAATATTTAATATTATAAATAATATTTATTATAATATTTAATATAAATAATATTTATTTATAATATTTAATATTATATATAATATTTATTTATAATATTTAATATTATAAATAATTAAATATAAAAATATTAAAATTGACCCAAGGAAAATATAAAACTAAGTGGATTAATAATCACAAAAGAGATTAGAAATGTAATTAAAGAACTACCATTTAAAAAGCACTGTATACAACCTCTGCACAAGGCAGCTTGGCAATATCTACCTAAATTACATAGGCATATACTTTCTGACAGAGCAATTTCATACCTAAAGCTATAACTTTAAACTCAGCTGTAATACCTATAATATCTCTTAAAAAATAAAGGACATGTAACTTATAGACATATAGCACATATGTGAGCTCATATTTTTACACATGTGAAATTACATAAGTCTGTTATTCTTTGAAATATTGTTTAAAATATTAAAATGTGGGGAACACCCTGAAAGTCCTAAATGTGACATTGATTCAATGAAATACTGAACAGCTGAAAAAATTTTACAGCTTATACTTTTAAATGAAAACACAGGATTCAGAATAATTTGTATGTAATCTATGACTATTTCTGTAAAAGTGGTAGTAGATGGAAAGATATCTATGTGTGCTTGTTCCTATAAGTATAAAAAAGTCTCTGGAAGTGTACACACTCCCACACACAGACACACACACACACACTGCATTGGCTTTCTATGATGATGACAGTGGGACACCAAGAGATGGGTGAAAAGTAGACTTTTCAATTTATATTGATAGCTCATTCATATTTTTTAAAAACATTGAGCCATGTGACTGTATTACCAAATCAAAAAACTAAATAAATATTAAAAGATACCATTTCCAGATTATATGACTTCTAAGTAAATATAAAACCATAGTTTTCTATCTTACAGAAAAATTCCCAATTTTTAAAAACACTAGTACATTCTTACTACCAGATAAGGCAACTTATAGAATATAAATGCTATAGACTAATTTAATGTAAAGAATTAGACACAAAATTTTAATAAAATATTAGCAAATGAAGTCATCAGAAGATTAAAAATAAAACATACAATGACCAAGCAGCAGAGGAACCAGGAATACAAGAATTCAACTTTACAGAATCTAACAATATACTTTATTTCATCAGCAAGTTAAAGAAGAAAAAAAGTGTATTATATTAATAGCTGCTAAAATGGTATTTTTAAAGATTATGTGGTATTCCTAATAATAATTTTGAAAGCACCATTTTGAGTAGAAAATAAAACAAGCAGAGTTATACCTGTTATGATATAGCATTTATATAGGTTTAAAATGCACAAAGCAATAATTTATGGCTTGTAAATCTATGTATAGTAAAAGTATAAAAATGTAGGTGGAAAGGAGGCATGCCAAATTTCGAGAAAAAAAAACGACAAAATTATAAGGTCTGTCTTCATTAACACTAGTTGTGAACAGAACTGACCCTGACCCAAACTACCTGTGACTGCGTCCCCAGTCTACCACTTACTGGTTGTATGTATGACCTATGGCAAGTTATTTAACCAACTTCTATTCCTCAATTTCATGAGTGTGAAAAGTGTATAATAATAATGCCTACCTCATAGGTTTGTTGTCAGGATTAAATGAGTTAAGATTAATAAAAGAGCTTGGAACAATGCCTGGTACAAAGTAAAGATCCAATAAAAGATAGTTGTTATAGTAGATATTGCTGTTGTTTATCATTTATTATTATCACTATTAATTCAGTCTTAACTAAAAATTACAATCAAAGTCAGAAGTTCTATAAGCTTAACTGGAATTTAATAAGGAAACTTGTAAGAATGGGTGACTAGTGATACAGGTGCTTTGAAAAAAAAGCAGTTTTAGCAAATACACTTTGTCATTTAATTAAGGAAAAGGATAGTGAACATTTACATACAAGAATGACAAATTTTAAGTTTAATATATACTCAGTCTGTATCTTAGCATTATGAAGTTAAATTTATAAACCTACTTGCTAAAAGCAATGAATTTTCCCACAATATTGAAGGTTTGTTTTAATACTTCTAAGGACTGTAGTCTCTCTCAAAATATCTTATTATATGCAATATTTTTGGACTGCAGTTCACTCTTGGGTAATTGAAATCTTGGAAACTGAAACCATGGATAAAGAGGAACTACTGTACCTTCTCCATTTTGCTGTGAAATTAAAACTGCTCTATAAAAATAAAGTCTTAAAAATGTAAAAAAAAAAAAAAGGAATTCTAAGAAACCTAACAAAAATTATGTTGCAAGTAAAACTAAAAGTTGAGATTAACTTTTAAAGGCAATGTAGAATAGTGCTGTTCCTTGGTGGGTGGTATTCTTTGAAATATCTTTAAAAAGTAAAGGCAGTGGATAGACCTTCACACACCTGGTTTGTCCATCTGCTGACTCCTTTCTTTTTTTTTTTTTTTTTTTTTTGAGACGGAGTCTCGCTCTGTCCCCCAGGCTGGAGTGCAGTGGTGCGATCTTGGCTCCAAGCTCCACCCCCCGAGTTCACGCCATTCTCCTGCCTCAGCCTCCCGAGTAGCTGGGACTACAGGCACCCACCACCATGCCTGGCTAATTTTTTTGTATTTTTAGTAGAGACGGGGTTTCACCGTGTTAGCCAAGATGGTCTGATATCCTGACCTTGTGATCCACTCACCTCGGCCTCCCGAAGTGCTGGGATTACAGGCATGAGCCACCGTGCCCGGCCATCTGACTCCTCTCTTAATTCACAGCCTCACTCACCTCTTTTGGGGCATGAAGATATATGTTGCTTTCTCAGTGAGCCTTTCCTTTATCAATTCTGTTTTTACACATGGTGTTTCTTCATCTTGGGTCATCTGCCCACCCTCTCATCCACAGGCTGTATCTCATCAGCACTTCAGGTACCAGCAATGCTGTCTCATTCCTCTTCAGAAAGCCTTCTGTGAAGTCCTAAGTAAGTTCAGAGCAACTTGTAATTATTCCAATGGGCTCCTGTTAGTGTGATAGTTGCTTATTTATAGGTCTTTCACTATAGTATAAGCTCCTCGAAGACAGGGACTATGTCTTTTCTACTGCTTTGTTCCCTCTGCCTGCCTATCACAGTGATCAGTAGGTGTCAAGAATTCAATACTTATTTGTTGAAGAAAGAGTGAGAGAAAGGAAGAAAAGAAAGAAGAAAGTGACCATAAATATTTCACCTAAAGAAGGCAGAGTTTGGTAGTTTCGTAAAATCTAAGATAACCGTATATCACTTATCATTAAAATGGGACAGTTCTGAGAGTGACAGGGGCAGGAGGGGGCACTATTAGTAAAGACACTGAGAAAACAGGCCCAGAAAGGAGCTACCTTCGGTAAACTGAGAGTGATATTGACTACTTGAAAGTCCATAAATATCCTATTCTATGTTGCCATTCATTTACCTGTGCTGTTTCTTCTACAAAGATTGCTATTCCTTCTCTTACCTTTGTCCACCTGGCAATCATCTGTCTTAGTGTGTTTTGTGCTGCTATAACAGAATACCCAAGACCAGGTAATTTATAAAGGACAGAAATTTATTTTCTCAGCTCTGGAGGCTGGAAAGTCCAAGACTGAGGTGCCCACATCTGGCAAGGGCCTTCTTGCTCTGTCACCCCGTAATGAAAGGCAGAAAGGCAAGAGGTTAGAGAGAGAAGGGGAGGGAGACAAATGCATTATTTTATCAGGAACCCACTCCATCTCGAACTACTCCACTCCCATGACAAAGGTATTAATCACTTCATAAGAGTAACATCATTTCTTGTGAAGTTCTTCACAGATCACTCCCAGGCAGAACTAATCATTCCCTTCACTACTGTATCCTTGTGGCTTTCTGAAAAAAAAAAAAAAATCTTAATATTTGACATATATCATCCCCTCCAAGGGTTTTCCAGAAACAAGTATTCCAAAAACAAAAGCATTGATATCAACTACCTGTCACTTAAGAAGAGATTGTCTTACTTTTAACTAAAATATATATGTTATATTAGGTTTGCAGTTATAAAACAAGGGAAATTGTACCTCTCAGAGAACATTTGGAAATGTCTGAAGACATTTTTGGTTCTCACAAATGCTGCTGGCATCAAGAAGGTAGAGGCCAGGCATGCTGCCAGATACCCTGCAATGCACAGGATAGCCCTCTCCTCTACCAACAAAGAATCAGCTGACCTTGACTGCCAATATTGCTGAGGTTGAGAAATCCTGCACTGAGTCACAAAATGAGTCCACGGTGGCTTCAGCTACATGTAATTATCTCATCTTATACCTTCTTCTGTTGCAACTCCTAAACAGTCATCTAGATCTGGAGGCTGACTCCAAAATGTAGCTTAGAGTGAACTCAGAGGTTGTCATTCTAATAACAAACACCACAATAAACTGTGGGTTTTCACCTGATTCTTTCTTTGTAACTGTATATATTTAAGGTGTACAACATGATGTTTTGATATACTTATCTTGAGATATGTATATGTATATATATATATATATATACAGTGTATATACATATGTATACATATACAGTGTATATATGTATACATATGTATATGTATACATATATACAGTGAAGTAATTACTATAGTTAAGCAAAGTAACATATCTATCATCTCATATAGTTACATTTCCTTTTTTTGTGGTATCAACCCATTCTTAACCTTACTGTTTAGATTAATTTTATAGTCTCTACAGAAAAGGCTTTCACATAACATGACTGCTGCTCCCTAATTCAGTGGTTAGTCAAATCACATGATAGAATTGTTCCTTCAAATGCTGGCAAGCAAGAAGCATATGATGAAAGGAAAGCCTGGGATTTGCAGCTTCCCTTTTCAACTTTAGATAAAATCAACAGACATGGGAAAGAACTGGGAATTTAAAGGAATGATATACTACTACTCCTCATATTTTGCTGAGATATGTACCCAGGACCATTTTCCTGGATGCAAACACTGGGTTGTTATACCATCCAAGAAACACAGAATGACAGATGCCAAGCTTTTATAAGTATTTTTTTGTATGCTAAGTGTTTGTAATAAGCTTGTATATTTCAATGCTTTTGCCAACATTACACTTTGTTGTTACTTTTAGCCATTACAATACATTTTATAATATTTAAAAATTACCTGTTTATATATTTCCCTTTGCTGTAAATCTTGTGTTTCTTGATGGTAAGAGCTATATATCCCATCTCTTAGGCTTGACACAGGGCCTGCAGCATAGCATACATAAAGCAGAGGCTCCTTGTGCTGAATAGTTACAATAAGGCTAATTTGGATCTAGGCTCAGTTTAAGACGCCAAATTAAACAGTCAATTAAAAAAAGAATACATAAATGATGGTTCAGTTGTCAAACTGGGGTTTAGTTGGGCTCCACAAAAATAAGTTAGGTGCTTGAAAGATCAGAATTTGTTTTGCTAAACCAAGGTCAGGCACATCTGAAGTCAAAGTTGGTAGATATCAAGTAAATTCTCTCACTTAGAGCGTACGGTCACAGGTAGGCTGAGAGTTGGACCTTTATCAGAGAGGGAGGCCACATATGATGGTATCGTCTATTCTTCTTCACCTAGGTGTAAAGAGTAATTCATGGTGCTCAATCTGTCTGCTTCTCCAGAGAGTTCTGATACTTCCAGTCAGTAAATCATAAATACTATTGCATACCTACTATACCAGGCACTGTATAGGGAGCCATGAACAAAAGAGAGACCCTGTTCAATACAAAAGTTTACACAAATACACACACACATGCATGTGCGCACGCACACACACACACACACAAAACTTATATACCATATATACAAATGATGCACTTGCTGGGAAAGCCTAGTCCGAGAGTGGAGATTCAGAAATGGGTGGAATCTCCAAAGTCTTTTGCCCCTAACTGTGTCACTGGCTTTGCTTCCTAACCAGAAGTCAAATCTAAAAGTGAATTCTTGATTCTTGGATATGATTTTTTTCCTTTCCCTTGAGCTTCTTTTTAATAAGCACTATTACTAAATATAATCCAAACTATTTTGCTAATATGAAATTATTTTTGGCAACATGTAAGAAATATTTACGGGCCGGGCACGGTGGCTCACGCTTGTAATCCCAGCACTTTGGGAGGCCGAGGCGGGCGGATCACGAGGTCAGGAGATCGAGACTACGGTGAAACCCCGTCTCTACTAAAAATACAAAAAATTAGCTGGGCGTGGTGGCGGGCGCCTGTAGTCCCAGCTACTTGGAGAAGCTGAGGCAGGAGAATGGCGTGAACCCGGGAGGCGGAGTTTGCAGTGAGCCGAGATCGCGCCACTGCACTCCAGCCTGGGCGACAGAGCGAGACTCCGTCTCAAAAAAAAAAAAAAAAAAAAAAGAAATATTTACATATTGGCATCTTGTTCAACCTTTTTTGTTTTGTTTTAGCAGATGTTCCAGGGTTTATAAAATATATTTTTAACTTTTTCCATTCTCAAATAATGTATGCTATATAAATATAACTCACAATACATGTTTTCTCCTTCTGTCCTTTGTGCTGTTCTTGTTATACATTTCACTCTGATATATATTTACTCCAATATATTTTACAATACATTGCTATTATTTTTGCTTTCAGCCATCAATTATCTTTTAAAGATATTTTTAAATTACAAAAGTATCTTTTATATTAATCTCTAAATTTATCATTTCTGTTGTTTTCTTTTGTGCATCTAATTTTTCATTTGGTAGAATTTCCCATCTTCCCAGAGAACTTTCTTTAACATTGATTTATAGTAAAGATCTGCTGGTGAGAATATCTCTCAGCTTATGTTTGTCTGATAAATTATTCATTTAATCTTCATTTTTGAAAGTTATTTTAACTAGATATAAAATTCCAGTTTGGTTTTTTTCCTGTATGTCCTTTGGCGATGTGTTCCATTGTTCTCTGACTTACATAGTTTCCGATGGGCAGTCTGCTATCAATTTTATTTTTATTCTTTAATGCAATGTGTTATTTTTCTCTGACTACTTTTAAGATTTTTTTATTGCTGGTTTTCAGAAATTTGATCGTAATTTACCTAGATGTCATTTCTCTCAGCTTTCTTCTTCTTGGGATTTATTGAGCTATGGGATTATTGGTTTCATTAAATTTGAAAAATTACTATTATTTTATTTTTTGTTAACTAAACTAACTTTGAATCAATTTAATTCTTTTAAAGCTAACTTTTAATTTTGATTAGCACTGATCTGTAGTAGGCTTTAGCCTAGGGCTAAATTAACCCCACTACTAAGGCAATACCCGTATAGGGACTCTATCCAATTCTTTACATATTGCAAGGTCCCTCCATTGTAGATTGGGATTGAGGACCACCTTGAATTGTGACCTCCAGGAATTTTGGACTTACTGCTTTCGTATTTTTTTTTTCCTCAGCCTCATGGAGTTTTATCCCATGCATATACAGATTAATATTCAGACAAAGATTCAAGGACATACTTCAGCAGATCTTTAGAGTCCTCTCTCTGTTCAGCTCTTTCCTCTTTAACTTTCTGTCCACAAATTCTGGTTGTCTCAGCCTCCTTGAACTCTGATCTTTGTTTTCTCACCTCAGCAAGACCACTGCCTTGTCTCAGGTTCTCCTTTCCATCATTGTAGCCTGGAAACTGCCTTTACATAGTACGTGACAGCAAATATTCCTCATCCGTTTCTCTTTTCTCACTGAGCTGTAGCTCGATATCTGAAAAGTAATTGTTTCACATATTTTATGAGGTTTTCTAGTTATTTATGGTGAAAACACTATTACTGTTGTAGTTAATCCTTCATTAGTGGAAGCATAAATACAAGTGTTTTGTTTTTTACTTTTATAATTTCCAGTTAATCTTTTTATATCATCTACTCCTTCAGTAAAATCTGTATAAGCAATATTATGAATTCAACCCAATCTCTCTTTTTGCAAATATAAAATTGTTTCTTGCTTACATGTAAAAGATGTTTAATGGAAATTTTAAAAATCTGTTAATCAAAGTTATGTATATATAAGGCTCACATTTCATTACATCTCTGAATTATGCATTAACCATAGAGCATTTGTTATAAACTATTTTAAAACTATAAAGACTAAACATTAGATTGTTTTATGCATGCTTTCTAAACAGTATTTACCTAAATATTCATGTCTATATAAATACTTTATAAAATTTTTCTTCCCTAATTTGCTTCATATAGAGATTACATTCGGTATATTTTTCTGCATATTACATACCACCATGTCAACTCATTCACTTATACTTTCATTAATTAGTTCATTAAAGTATTTATTCATTCACTCAGAAGTTTTTATTAAATGTGTACCATGTGCTGACACTATTCTAGACCCCAAATATAAGAAAATAAGAGACAAACCACCCTATCCTAGAGTATTTTTCTGCTGATCGAAGAAGGTAGAAGGGGAAATATCCCCTATGATCATTGCATCATTGAGACTTGAAAGGGTGCGTTTGACAATGAAGCTTTTCTGAAGTAAGTGACATCTGAGCTATATTTGGAAGGAGAAGTTGAAGTTAGCTGGGAATCACGTATTCCAGAGAAAGAACAACAGAGAATTTAAAGTAAAAACATTGGCTTTTATGGGAGAGGATTGTGGAAAGATATGTCTGGGCAGTTAGTGGCCAATTGTTTAAATTACTATTCCCATGTAACAAACTACCCTCGAGCTCAGAAACTTCAAACAACGATTTGTTTTAATGCTCACAGATTCTGTGTGTCCAGATTCCCAATAGTACATAGTAAGGATGGCATGTGTCTGTTCTACAGTTTCTAGAGCAGTGACTGGGAAAACCTGGCAGTTGGAAGCTACAAATCTGGAGAGATCTTCACTCCCGTACTTGATGGCTGAGGCTGCTGTCAGTTGAGATCTCTCCAGATACCCTAGGCCTCTTCACACCATGCTGGTTTCAGAATAGTTGGATTTCTTATATGGAAGATTAAGCCTCCAAAATAAATGAACCAGTGAATAAGACAAAACCTACGTCACTTTTTATGACTTAGCTTCAGAAATCATACATTTACTTTCATGTCATTCTATTTGTTATAAGTGAGTTATAAGCCCACACAGATTCAAAGAGACAAGGCATAGGCCCCACCTTAAAATAGAAAGAATATCAAGAAAATTACAGCTATTTATTTAAAACCATTACAGCAGTCATGAAAAAGGCTGTTAAATGCAATGTTATGAGGAAAGATTTTGAAGTTAGATAGGCAAGGGTTTCCAGCTCTATCAATTTCTGGATGATTGATTTCCCTTGAGCCTGTTTCCTTGCCTATGAAATGGAAATAATTCTTTTCATAATTGGGTCATCATGAGGATTAAATGAAATTATGTTCACAACATGTTTATTATAATGTTTTGCACCTAGTTAATGCACAAGTAGTAATACCTCCTTTCCCCCAAGTAAATTACATCAAAATATTTGGCTACCATAATAATCTATGCTATAGTAATACCTTTGACTATATACATAAAACACATTTTCTGCCTCATAGTAATTTTTGCTGTTTTTAAAAGATACTTCCAAAAGTTTCCTTGAAGTCAGATTTTTGAGAAAGTTAGGAAACTTCTGGAAGTGTCTTAAAAATAAGAGCAAAAAAAATTAGAAAGCAGAAAGTATACTCTACGTATTAAAAATAGGAGAAGAGAAGACTGAGGAAAAAAGAGGTTAATACCACTGTCAAAGCAACGCTTTACAGTCATGATTCTGGGCAAAGGGATGACAAGAAAAGCATTCACTTTCTGGTCTGGTATACATCTCAGGGACCATGGCTTTCCTTGTGGAGCGGATCCCCAGTGCCTAGACCCCACTGTAGGGAAGTTGCTCTGCTTTCAATAGCAGACCACTGTATCATCCCACATGAGCAGAATATTTCAACTTTGGCAGAAATTCTTTTTAAAAGTGTCTTGAATGGAAAAAAATTAAAAATCTAAGCTCAAATAAGATCTAAAACCATATGTTAAACGGGGATGAAACAAGCTATGTTAGACCTTATGTAAGAGTTTAAGTTTAGGAGAAGGAAAAAGTTAACCACTCCCCGCCCCCACGCCCCACCACCCAAGGAAAGTCAGCAGTCTTAAACAGGAGGAATGTTGCAGTGGAAGGAATATGCACTGTGAATCCTTTACTGGGCTGTCAAACTTCAGTCAACATGCAAAATTAACTTCTGTCAAACTGAATACCTATACTGTTAAGGGAGGAAATATCAGATAGATGATGAGAATTTTAACATACTTGAGACATGAAAGGCACAATGAAATATGTAGCCAGTACCAAAGAAAGATGGTAACATGTCTAGTGGAACATGAGGTGACTCTGCTTCATGAGAGCATGAGGGATCAGTTAGGCAGCAACATTCTGCTCCAATAGTACTTCTGGTGGACAGACAGCCGAGAGAATGATCTGCTTAGAAGGGCATTGGTATACTATAGCAATGGCTTATTTTAAGCTTATTGAGTTTTTTAAAAGTACTACTGCTAAAAATTCTAGTCCTAAAACATGCCATGAAACATATAAAACTTGTAAAACCACTGAAGTCTAACAGTCTTGAGTTTTTAACAAGGATTCCACCATTTACTCATTATGTAACATGTTGGGACCATGGACACAATATTTATTTCTTTATTTGTAAAATGGAGACAATAATACCTACTTCCAGAGCTCTTGTGAGATCTAAATGAAATACAAAATATAGGAAAAATATCTACCTGACAAAGTGTCTAGAACATAGTAAGTATCCGATAAACAGTAGCTATTGTTTCATTAGTGAATTAGATCTGAAGAACCTTGATAACTTAATAAAAATGCTGATTTTTTAATTCCTTGCCATGGGATTCTGATTAAATAAATACATAGTAAAGCCCAGGGCTTCTCTATTTATTAATTTTAACTTCCCAAGTGATTCTAAAGCTCAACCAGGTTTGGAAACCACCAAAATAGATAAGCTTATATGTTATAAAGCTAAATTTGCAGGTTCTGCTGTATTTTCAAAAATATCCTTAAGTAGAGCATTTTTATTTAAACCATATCAAGGCCAGGCATGGTGGCTCACGTCTGTAATCCCAGCAGTTTGGGAGGCCAAGGCGGGCAGATCACCTGAGGTCAGGAGTTCGAGACCAGCTTGGCCAACATGGTGAAACTCCGTCTCTACTATAAATACAAAAATTAGCTGGGCATGGTGGCAGGCGCCCGTAATTCCAGCTACTTGGGAGGCTGAGGCAGGAGAATCGCTTGAACCTGGGAGGCGGAGGTTGCAGTGAGCTGAGATCACCCCGCTGCACTCCAGCCTGGGCGACAGAGTGAGACTCTGTCTCAAAAAAAAATCGTAATTCTGTGAGGTTGGTATTCATATTCCAGCTTTATAGGTTAAAAAAGAGTTATTGCTCAATTTCTCACTCATAATAGTAACAAACACAGAGCTGAGCAATTCTTCCAACAGTAGTCTAAGGCTTTTAATTGCTTCATTTTGGATATTTGCTTTCTGTTGAAACATTAATTGATGAGTTTAGCTGTCTTTAAGTTAAGATACATAGTATGGCTATCAATAATCTATAAATGATAATAAATTGTACAATATATTGTGTATGTGTGTGTGTGTGTGTGTGTGTGTGTGTGTATGTTGATTACTTAGGATGTAATAAAAAAATTAACTTACAGTTTGTACTTTCCTGCATTCACTTCAGAAGCTTTCAAAGAAATTGAGGAGGTTCATTTTGGAGACTTACCTTCTCCATGTTCCATAAAATCTTCATGTCTCTAGTTCAGAAATTTTTTTCACCTTGTCTATTCTTAAATAATTATAAAAATCATATTACCCAGCAAATAAACTCACTGGTTTTAAGTAACTAAAGAAATATTGACAATAATTTTAAAGGGCTTGTAAGATTTAATATAAAGCTATTAAGACATGGTTATAATGTCACAATCCATTACCATGAAATAGAAGGAAACACTTTATTATATAAGCCACAATCTATTTGTTCATCATTTATAAAGCAAAACTGAGTCAGCACCTCAGGGGGCATGAATATAGGAATTTGGGATGGATTCAATTCATAGAACCTCTCCTACAATTAGATGTACTACAAGGTACTTCAGATGTTTGTGTTTCTAAGAAAGCAAGCCAAGATGAGATGCTGGGAACAAGACAGCTTGAGTTTTCCATATACGTCACCACACTTACTAACATTTTTATTCATGATGTGTCTTCAAACTTTGGATTTCTGAACTCTATTACTTTACTATGTATCTGATACCAAGCTCTCACTCAGGTAAGTCTGAAGACAACCCTAGGTCAATACTCTGCCTACTTCTTTTTTGCCCCCAAGGATTTGTTTCCTTGGGTTTCTGTTTTAGACCTGTTAATATCCATTTTATGTCTAACTTAACTATGAAATGAGGTATACAGTCCCCAAAATAGGTAAACTACATCTTTTTGCATTTGTTTTGAGATCTTTTATTTTGGGAAATGGTCAACGGAAAATGGCAATAACCCACTTACTAGGATTTTATAAAGCATGCCCAGTTTCATAGTTAAGATCCCTGATCCACAACTCCTACATTCATTCTTAGATCATATTGGGAAGCCCTAATGGAGTCCTGCTCCCCTTAAGAAGGTTGGAGCTCATCAAGGTACACTGTCCTTATTTTTATCAATTTTATGTATTCATCATTTATCCATACTCACTGAGTAAATAGTAATACATAGTTATTACTGCCTTCTATGTGTTGGCATTTTTCTAGGGACTGCTAGGAGGGAAAAACTCTTCAATGCCGAGATCCTCTTCCAGGTTACTTTTGGATAATTTAATTTTGCCTCATTTGGGGTTTCTAAAATGTTTGTGTGTTCACTATGGACAAAAACATTTTAACATTTTTGGACCTCATAGTCTTTAAAGAAAGATGAATGTTTTAATATTTGTCCCCAGAAAAGTGCACATTCACACGTACACGACCTTTGCGTACAACATCAGGAGGTTCATGGGCTTCCAAAGCCCATCCATGACACTTCAAAGAGCCATGTGTTTCAGGTTTAGACCCACTGACAGACATTTATGCATATCATTTTCTGAATCTGAAAGAAGAGTTCAGGACGGAAGGAGACAGGACAAGGGACAGTGAAGAAAGGGTTGCAATAAGAAGATGAGGGATAATTTTGTATTTGAGCTTCTGGTTCTGAGGACAGCACTGAGAGTAATTTGGCTACTGTACTAGTAACACAGAGCACATTTCTGTCATTGCGGAGAGTTTTATTAAACAGTGCTGTTCTAGAGATCCTCGGTTGGACATAAACCCCAAGTAAGGAACATCATTTGGAATTAATGTAAACTTGCATTTCACAGAGATGGAAAGCAGGAGGTGTCACGCATAAACTTGTGAGGCAGAAGCTAGAATACACAACTCAAGGTTTAGGAAGTGTTAAAACCAGATGGGAAAGGAGTTGATGGTAATTGCTGTAAGACCTGAAAATGTGTGGCTAAAGGTTCCAAATGAATGTGAAATGATTGCAATCTCTTCAAAGTTTCTCTACCACCTTAAAAATCCACCCTTCTTTGAAATGTATGCCAGGTGACTCTACCACACTTTCTTCCTACTTTATGCTGTCATCTATTAATTGTCTAGAGTCTAGGCATTCCACTCATTCTCTGAGGATTTTGACACCTGTATATAGTTTCCTTTGCATCCTAACTTTGGGATAACTCCAAAACTTACATGGATGATCTATATAATATCCCAGTTCTATATTACTTACCCCCCTCATGCACAATGATGCTTTGCATTTTATTCACTCACTGACTCTGACAGCCACTTTGTGAATCACCCATAGCTTTCCAAATTCCAAAATCACCAACTTCCTCCCTTAGTAATGCCACTTATCCTTCTACCTTGCCTGCATCAATATCCTTCTGCAACTTTCAACATCTTTGAGACTTCTAATTCATAAAATACTCCACTTTCTCTTTCTGCTGCTCCTAATCTGTCTTTTCTTCCTTCATTCATTCTAGTCTATGGTATAACTTTTATAATATCCTACAAATACACTAAAAATCTTTGCTCTTCTTTTCTTTTCCACTTCAACCAAACGTCTGTCTTCTTCCTGCTTGCACCTGGGCAAAAACATTGCTGCAAAAAATTACACAACTAGGTAGACTAGTCCTATTAAAAATTTATGGTCATGAATATCAATTGTATATTTCCTTCTGATTACATGATTTACCCATGAGGAATAAAGCCAGGTTGTATGCAAAAGGAGAATCAGTTGGATAAATGTTAAGAAAAAAGTATGTTTTTCATTAACCATTGCAGATAAAGTTGCTAGATGAAATAGAGGATGCACTACATATATGTATACACATATATATACACATATATATACATATATACACATATATATACAGATACACATATATACATATACATACATATATACATATATACACATATATACATATATATACATATATACATATATACACATATATACATATATACACATATATACATATATATACATATATACACACATATATATAAAAGATATGGAAAATTATTTATATATGTAAATAAATTGACAAAAGTATAAATTTTGTCAAGTTATCCTCTCCTTATTCCACTTGTCTCATCTATAGAATAGGATTAATAATAGTAGCCATCTCACAATTGTCTATAGAATTACACCTGGTATGTAACAACTGCTCAACAAAATGTAGCTATGATCACTATCAAATTATTTTCCATGACAGGAGTTTTGATAGGGTTAGGTGGAAAAAGTACGAGGTTACAGAAAGGGATTACCAAGGATGCAGAAACAGTACTAAGGGCACCAAAACTAAACTTTGCCTAATTGATGGAATGTAGTGATCACTAAATATATTGACCATGATAAGGAGTTTAGACTTGCCTATTGAAGTAGCCCACACATTAAAATAATAATAAGAATAAATGGGTTGAAGATTATATTGTTGGCAGAAGTTTTATGTTGGACTAATCGTAGTTTGCACTTTCACATTGAGCATGAGTGGAAATTAGGAAGCTCGTCTTACTTTCTGACACCATAGTTCTAAGGGAACAAGCAGAAAGAGCATGTCTTCAGGTCTCAGAGGCACTTGCAAATCCCCACAGATATCTGTGCTTATGTTGAATTAGGGTGTCCAAGAACTTCTTATCACTTACAGAATAGGTCTGATTGCCAAAATAATGTTCAGTCTATCTTTAAAATATTTGATCATCTGAAGAGTAATTTTCTCCTCATTTACAAAGCTTGAATGTTTACTATCTTTAATGTCACCAAGTTGTTGTATTGTCATTTTGTTTTAAATAATTCAATCATTAAGGAAGAATTTTCTATTAATTTTTTTTATAAAAATAATCATTGAGGAAGAATTGCCTATTAAAATGTTATTTTTCTTTTCTTTCTGTTGTTTTTTAGTATTTGAGACAGGGTCTTGCTCTGTCACTGCACTGACTCAGTCATAGCTCACTACAGCCTCCATCTCCTGGGCATAAGCAATCCTCCCCCCTCAGCCTCCAAGGAGCTAGAACTACAAGCACATGCTACTAGGGCCAGGTAATTTTTATAATCATTATTTTTGTAGAGACAGAGTCTCACTATGTTGCCCAGGCTGGCCTTGAATGCCTAGGCTCAAACAGTCCTCCCACCTCTGCCTCTGAAAATGCTGAGATAACAGGTGTGAGCTACCATGCATGGCCATAATTTTATTTTTATATGATAAAAATGATATAAAAAATTATAAAATTTTCAGGCACGCGAGAAAAATATTACACATAATCTTACCACTCTACCTCATAATTATTAGCATTTTGGTGTTCTTATCTCCATCTTTTCTCTTACACATTTTTAACCTAGTCATAACTAAGACAGGAGTTTCGCATCCTGCTTATTTCTTAATATCTAAGCCTTTTTCTCCCACATGACCACATAACCCACTTAACCATTTTTTTAAATGTCGTTATTGTGATGACCAATTTTATGTGTCAATTTGGCTAAACTGTGGTGTCCAGTTGCTTGGTCAAACACTGATTTAGATAACGTTGTTGTGAAAGTTTTTAATAAGATGTGATTAAAATTCACAATCAGTTGACTTCAGGTAAAACAAATTACCCTCCATAATGTGGATTGGTCTTATCCAATCAGTTGAAACCCTTAAGAGTAAAGACTAAGATCTACTGAAGAAAAGAAATCCTGCCTCAACACTACAACATCGAAATCTAGTCCAAGTTTTTAGCCCACTGGCCTGCCCTATAGATTTTGGATTCAAGGCTGAGACATAAACACTTATCTGAATTTTTCAAACTGCCAGTCCCCTCTACAGATTTTACAGTTGCCTGCCCCCACAATTGCATTGTTCAGTTCCCTAAAATAAATACCTCGCTCTCTCTTTCATGTTTATATATGTATATGTATGTATTTATACTTCTATACATCCTATTGGTTCTATTTATGTAGAGAACTCCGATTGATACAGTTACATTCTATTGAGTTCTCAAGTTTATTTAACTGCTTTGCTATTGTTGGATATTTTAGTTTTTTCAAAATTATGCTACAAAAATAATATATCAATAAATGTATTTATACACTTGTTCATATTTTGGATTACTCTACCTTAGACTAGATTCTTAGAAGTTGAATTATAAACATTAATAGTATGCCCACATTGTTGGCATACATATTTACTTCTGCCAACAATATAATCTTCAACTCATTGGTTACCATATTTTTTAAATGTGAGCCAGTTCAATAAACAAATCCAAACCCCTTACCATGGGTTACACGTTCAGTGCTTACTCCATGCCAGACTTTGTCTAGCTACAGGGAGCTTGCAAAAAGTGAAAAATAAAGAAATATAAAATACAAAAGAAAGAAAATGTGAGAATGTAGCACTCAAGGCAGAGGGAACAGAAAGTGCAAAGGGAAGTTCTTTAAGTAAAAACAAGTTTGGTTGGAGAAAGAAGGCCAGTGTGGCTGGTGCAGTGGAGGGAGTGCAGGAGATTAGCCTGGATGGTAAGGCTTTGGTAAGATGTGGGGGTTTTACTTCTTTTGGTAAGAAAGGGCTGGATCTCAGGGACACTTTTCTTTTCTTTTCTTTTCTTTTCTTTCTTTTCTTTCCTTTTCTTTTCTTTTCTTTTCTCTTTCTTTCTTTCTTTCTTTCTTCTTCATCCCTTTCTTTCATCTCTACAACTTTCTCTTAAGGCATAAGGAAGGACTTATGTCTTGATAATTTAACAGTGTGAGGCACAGCCTGAATGCCATTGACTTTTCTCCTCTTCCCAATTTCCACTGTACCACAAAAGAGATGACAGTATTTGTGGGCTGCTTTAGGGATGGATTAAGAGTTAGTATTGGTCCTTTGGAGAGGACTAGAGGATGACGGTCAAAATGATGGTGGAGGTGGTCGAGGTGGTGTTCTACAACATGAAAGTAATTTTCTCCTGGAGGTTTCCAAAACACTTTTCATAACCTGCAATGATGAATTTCCTTTCCATCAATTCCCATTCAGTCCTTATAAGAGGTATATATTCCCTTTATTAACCTAATATTGAACCTTTTAAAAAAATGAACTAGTGATTCTTGCCTTTTAACACTAAGAGAGTCACAACCCTTCTTACTTTAAGCTATATTGCTGAACTTTCTGTATTAACTGACAGTAAATGATATAATTCACTTCTTTTTTCTTTCTTTTCTCTGTCTAATTAATAACCTTCACTCAGATAAGAGGGATTGTGGACAATGAAAATACTGGACATCTTCTTATACATGACCTAGAATTTCTTGCCTCTGCATAGAGCACAAAATGTTGTCTGCATATTGCAAATAAGAGAAACACCATGAAGGCTATTTGGTGGCCCAAATTTATGCTTGATAAAGTGAGCAAAAGTTTGCTTGGCATGCACCTATAGAAAGAAGGGGAGTGAACACTTTCCCTGCCTATTCTTGGTGCAGAAGCTAGACCAAACTGTAAGCCGGACTTTATGAGCTGCAACTCTACTAGCACAAAGAAGAAATGAGGAGAGAAAGAGCTGGGACTTTCCAGTTCTCTTCCCCCTCCAGGCCAGCAAGAGATCACTGAAGTTATCATACATATTTTTAAATATATATATTTTATATATGTATATATTTTTTCCTTCCCTTTGGACTGAACCTAGAGATTCAGACATTTTCCCTAAGAAATCTTAGGCAGAACACACTTCAATGCCTACTTAATTGTAATCCAATATTCAATGTGGCAGAAATTATTAGTTGTTCACCGAAATCTATTTGTTGGTTTATTTTAAAATAATATTCCTAAGTTTTCAATGGGTATATGATTACTTGACCAAAGATTTATTTCCTAGCCTTCCTTGAAGCTAGGTATGGCCCATAGGAATAGGTTTTGTTAGGTGGGATGTCAACAGAACTGGGAGTCACTTGTTGATTGTATCCTTAAAGAGAATAAGCAAGTCGGCCTCATTCTTTCCTTCCCTCCAGCTGGGACACAGATCAGCTGATGAGAGCTATAGAAGCCAACTTTGACCCAAGGATGAAATTCACATGTTGAGGATGGTAAAGTTGTCCTGCTAGCACTAGACTGCCTACCTCTGGACTTTTATATAACAGAATTAAATTTTAACTTTATTTCAGTCACTCTATTTGTAAGTCCTCTTTTAAAAAACAGCTTATACTCTAACTAATACATAAGATAGTGCTGGAAATGAGGAACTCTCGTTGCAAAAACCTAAAATATGAGGCATTGGCTAGGTGATTAGGCAGAAGGCAGTGAAAACACAAGTATTGTGGCTGAAAATATACACAGAAATTGTGATCCTTATTACATCAGAGCAAAATATTTGCTTTTTTATTTTTTTTTTAGACGGACTCTTGCTGTCTCCCAGGCTAGAGTGCAGTGGTGTGATATCGGCTCACTGCAAGCTCCACCTCCCGGGTTCACGCCATTCTCCTGCCTCAGCCTCCCAAGTAGCTGGGACTACAGGCGCCCTCCACCACGCCTGGCTAATTTTTTGTATTTTTAGTAGAGACAGGGCTTCACCATATTAGCCAGGATGGTCTCGATCTCCTGACCTCATGATCCGCCTGCCTCGGCCTCCCAAAGTGCTGGGATTACAGGCATGAGCCACCGCACCGGGCCAATATTTGTTGAAAGTGACAGCTGTGAAGCCTTGGAAGTGTGACCATGCTCTCACTGATCACTTTCCCTTTAGTTCCAGGAGAAGTGACTGGAAAATATCAGAGTTTATTAGCTGCTTTGTCATTCTTATCAAAGTTCTTCTAGAGAAAACTCAGGCAAGAATTAACCATTCTCCAAGGAAAGAGAGAAAGGGACGTAGCTCTGTTAATGGAAGGTCTCTTTCTGGGACCACAAATGTAAATATACTGAGATGGCAGCTATGAAATTGCTTCTTTCCCATCAAATTAAGACAAAAGACTGTGCCCTTCTCAAGTGCCTCCCACAAGTCTTTTCTGGGAGACAAAGGAAGCCAGCCCAGAGAGGCACACATCAGATTAAGGCTGTTGCCTTTCCACCCAAGCCTGTTGTCTCTGATGGCCTCAAGACAGCCACGACTGAGTAGAGGAAGGGATGGGCTGCACACAAAGACCAGTGAATAACAGAAGAGTCATCAGGCTTAAGAATACTAAGAAGCACTTTGACTATGGTTATTTGTATTTCCCTGTTTTTTGTGCAGTAAAACAGGTGGATGCTAATAAGCTAAAAGCTTATGGAGGTTTTGAAGGCATTACAATACCAAAAAAAAAACACACACAAACATTGTTTACAAAGGTCTATGTTCAACTCTAAAGCAGCCCATGGACTTTCAAACCCATATCACCAGGAAATGAGCTGTGAAATCTGTGCAGCCTCTGAAGCAGGTGTATTATTCAATGTCCACTCCAGACATGGCTGTGGAGGACAGCAGATAAGAAAGTTCCACAGGTTGTTACACAAGCTACCTTTTCCAAAGCCAGTCCAGGAGTTTTCATAGTTTCTATCTAGCAGCTCCAGTATTTGCTATAGTCTGGTGAATGATGTCTGTTCATATTCTTTCTTGTTTAGAATAGTTCATAATTTGGCTTTTCTATTTCTATTCCACCATTGTATATTAGATATGACAGAGGACAAAATTATGGGTGTGAAAAGAAATATCTTTGTCCTCCCAAATCACTAAGCTAAGGGAAAAGTCAAGCTGGGAACTGTTTAGGGCAATACTGCCTCCCATTCTATTCAAAGTCAACCCTCTGCTCACTGAGATAAATCCATATATGATTTCCTCCTTTGGAGAGGCTAATCAGAAATTCAAAAAATGCAATCCTTTGTCTTTTATCTACCTATGACCTGGAAGCTCCCTCCCTGCTTCGAGTTGTCCCGCCTTTCCAGACCAAAGCCATGTTCATCTTAAATATGTTGATTGATGTCTCATGTCTCCCTTAAATGTATAAAACCAAATTGCTCTGACCACCTTGGGCACATGTCATCAGGACCTCCTGAGGCTGTGTCACAAACACACATTCTCAACCTTGGCAAAATAAACTTTCTAAATTAACTGAGACTTGTCTCAAATTTGAGGGGTTCACATTTGGTAACCATGAAGGGATTCTAAGTGGATTTTCCCCTGACTTTTGACAAATCTCCCATCAGTGTTTGGTACCAGCATGAGCTATCTTTATGGCTCAAACCAATAGGACAATTTGCTGAGGTCTGGGAGCACCCCCTGCAGAGAATCCCTAATCTCCCAAAATTTGGTCGAGATCTAAAGTTTATTTTGCTGTACAACTCCATTTTTCTTTGGAGTTTTACTTGCTTCCAACAAGGAAGGCAAGTTTTAGCTGCTTCCTTAATGATGGAAGGCAGGTAACTCCTTTATGGAGTTTGAGCTCGCTTCTAACAGGGAAGATGAATTTGGGTTTTTTCCTGCTTCTAGCATAGTAAAGAGCAGTCTTCAGCCTGACACCCATCCCTAGGTAAGTAACTGAATTGGGGTTTGTCTTGGCTAAAGTTAAGATTAACAACCAGTTGGTCTTAATTTCTCCTTACCACTAGAGTGCTCAGTAATCATATAAGTTGTGTGATCATTTGTTTTGCTTAGTCATTTTTGTTTGTTTCTGTTTTTGCTGTTTCAATCTTTTCCCATTCGGTTTGATCTACTCTATCTGACCTGATCAAATCCAAAGAAAAGTTTCAAATTATAGGTGACAAGGCCTCTGAAGTGGCTAAATTCCCACACACACCAAAAAAGTGGGGGAGAAAAACAGCCAGCAAAAGGAAATAGAAAAGAGGAAAGCTTTTTTATTTTGACTCCTAAGGGGCTTTATTTACATGACAAGGCCCCCTTCTTGCTAGCCAGGCCAAACTAAAAGAGCAATGGCTGTACTTCTGAAATAGCAGCAATCTGTCCTAGCTGAAATATGGTAATGAGATTTGAAAATATTTTTTAAAGAAACTCAATAGTTAAAAGCTTAATTAAAAGCTAACATTCAAGATGTTTGTATATGTATGTATATGTGCGTGGTTGTATTTAAAAGGCCTTCATTGTTTGGTTTTTATTTTTCTCCTAGGACCTTGTCTTTGTTTTTTTAGCAAAAGTTTTTTTCTTCTCACTTGACGGAGTTCTGTTTTCTTCATTCTCATCTGCTGTCTCTCCTTTCTGTCTCACTCTCTGCTGCATGAGGGACCTAAAATGGTTTATAATAGCTTGGAGTTCCTTAAACAAAACCGATAAAGCACCAGACTCCCTTTAAGGGAGAACCTGTTTTTCCTTATGGGACCCCGAGAGTGTAAACAGACAAGTTAGTCTTAACTCTTAAATTGCTTACTTTTGTATTGTGTTACCTGGTTTTTTTTTTTTTGGTCTTTTTTTTTTTTTTTTTACTAAAATAGTTATTGCAACAGAGGTTACTCTTGGGTTTTTAAGGAAGAGTGTGGTTTAGACACCTAGGAATGTCATTGTTTAAAGAAAAAAAAATTTTAAGTGGACTCTAAAGGCATCATGTGGCCTAACCTCATAATAATTCTCCCTTTTTGGAGATCCAGGATTCAATGTGGGCTCTGCCCACAGCTCAGAGATCAAGTTAAAAGATGGGTCGCCCCTAACTAAAGAAAATTGGTATCCTTATACAATTCTACGAGAGGTTTCTATAATTTTTATGTTTCATTTGGCATCCATCTTTAATCTCCCTCTAGCACCACCAGACTTTTTTTCTCTCTACCTTATGAAGTAAATTTTACTACTTGATTTTCAATGGAGTTGTTTCCTTTAATATGCAAATTTAAGGCTATTAGCTGACAACTGCCTAGGATGTAAAACAGGTTATTAAGAATCTAAAAGTCTAAGTTAGGAAAAAAAAGCTTTTTTATAAATCTATAAGATGTACATTTATCAGTATGCCAAATACGTCTATGTGTTTATGTGTTGTGTACAATGTTTCACTGATGAAAATATACAAAAGAGCTCTAATTAATTAGCTTAAGAAAATAAAAGTGTTTGAATCAAATACTTTATCAGAAAAAAGAAAGACTAGTCAAATGCTTTTTCAAGTTTACATAACTTAGGTAAAATCTTTAATAAATAAGCTAGCTTTAAAATTATTGGTAAGGTAATATTAGAAATGTCTTACCAATTGCCAGGATACATTTTTGTTTGCATTTATTGATCAAGCAATTTCGTACTTATCCCTGCCAAATAATATAAGGTGTCAAATTTTGGCATAGGGGTTACAAAACTAGAAACCCAGCCTGAAACCCAATGATCTTTGCTTGTGTAATTTTTAATAAATAAGAAATTGATATTGGTTTAATAAAAATAGCTACATCTTGAATTTAGTAAGATTACTATAACTTCTAATCTTGTAGCTTTAGGCAGTCTAGTCCACAGGCAGTAAGGTTTGTTATCGTCTTTGTTTCAAAGGTAAACAATAAACTAAGTTCCTCCCAAATTTAGTTCAGCCTATGCCCAGGAATGAACAAGGAGACAGCCATGAGATTAAATGTAAGATGGAGTCAGTTAGGTCAAATCTTTCTCACTGTCTCAGTTATAATTTTGCAATGGCGGTTCCATAATTTTAAATAATAACACAGTTTTCATAAATAATCTAGGTAAATGATTAAAATAAAATATTCAGGTAAATAGGATAAATACCTGTAGCTATATTAAATTAAATAATAGATATTTCATTATTTGGATATTTTCTAATACAAATTTATATGTAGGAAAATATTCTTTCAAAAAAGCAAAAAAAAGTATGTCCTTTCAAACAAGGTGAACAGTTTGTGTCTCACTCAAAGCTTATTTAAATGTCATAAAACAAGGTAAAAAGAATCAGGAAATTTAAAAAGATGTAAAGAAAGTTATAAAAATAAAGAGGATTTGTCTTGGTAAGAAAGCTTAAAGAAAAATAATTTTATATGAGAAAGAATCTTGTATGATAAATTTAGTCCTAGAGTAAAATGACTGGTTGTTTAAGAAGGAGCTATGTTCAGAACAAACCAGAAAGTCCAAGCATGTCATTAATAGTCTGTATAAATCACAATAAAATGATTTATTATTTTTAAAAAGCCAAGAACTTTTTTTTTTTTTTTTTTTTTTTTTTTTTTTTTTTTTTTTTTTTGAGACGGAGTCTCGCTCTGTCCCCCAGGCTGGAGTGCAGTGGCGCAATCTCGGCTCACTGCAAGCTCCGCCTCCCGGGTTCACGCCATTCTCCTGCCTCAGCCTCTCCGAGTAGCTGGGACTACAGGCGCCCGCCACCACGCCCGGCTAATTTTTTGTATTTTTAGTAGAGACGGGGTTTCACCGTGGTCTCGATCTCCTGACCTCGTGATCCGCCCGCCTCGGCCTCCCAAAGTGCTGGGATTACAAGCGTGAGCCACCGCGCCCGGCCAAGCCAAGAACTTTTATATGATCAAGTTGTCACATTATTATTAGGTTTTAGTTTGCTTAGGGAAAAACTGAGGTTAAAATTTTTTTTAAATTAAGGTTATTATATCCATGTATCTTTCTGTATGTGCTTTTTTTTTTGAGATGGAGTTTCACTCCTGTTGCCCAGGCTGGGGTGCAATGGTGTGATCTCAGCTCACTGCAACCTCCACCTCCCAGGTTCAAGCAATTCCCCTGCCTCAGCCTCCTGAGTAGCTGGGATTACAGGTGCCCACCACCATGCCTACCTAATTTTTTGTACTTTTAGTAGAGATAGGGTTTCACCATTTTGGCCAGGCTGGTCTTGAACTCCTGACCTCAAGTGATCTGCCCACCTCAGCCTCCCAAAGTGCTGGGATTACAGGCATGAGCCACCACACCCAGCCCTGTATGTGTTTTTAAAGTCTTTGTGACATTGAGTTACAGGGCTTTGGCTCCTTAGTCTAAAAAGAACACCAAGTCCTGGTAAATTTTAAACACTGACAGCAATTAAAGCCCCATCTTCAGGCCTGGTAGAAGATGCCAATCAATATAAACTGCATTCCTGAATCACAGGACCAAAAGTTAAAGCTCTTCAGCTCCTCAAGGCCCAGGAACTATCACAAAAGAGGTGAGCACGTGAGATTGTAAGGGCTGATTTTGAGAAGAAAATGAGTTCAGTTTCTCTATAAATTGATCATTAATGTCAAAGGCACACTGATGCAAGACCAGCATGTGGGCCCCTGTGTCAGATTAACAAGGTTTTCTTGAAGCATTAACTGACTCCTTAATGAAGGTTATAAAAAATTATGGAAGTTATATCTTATGATCAAGATGAAAATTTTATATATTGCTTACAAAATTTTGGAAAACAAATTAATTTGGCTTCATGCTGTTTTTATTAGGGCTTGTTTGGAAAATTAAGTCTCCTTTCTCAAAGAATGAAGGTTGTCTCCTTTTTTGGGGAAATTCTTAGTTAAACTTTGGTTAAATGAATCAGTTATTTTACAAGGACCTGTCATAACCTTTGATATTTCACAAATTTTCAAAAACCAAATTATAAAATATGTCTTTTGTTGACCTAATTAACCCTTTAAAATATTAATAGGCTCCCTAAAGTCCAAAAATAACATACTTGGCTTATTCAGTATAAAAACTATACGTATAAAAAGCATTGTCAAATATAAAATGGTATTTGGTTTTCTTTGGGCTGCATTTGTATAACTATGTTATTGGTATGTGTTCCAAAATTATAGGAAAATCCTAAAATTTTGATGGGACTTAGTGTATGTTATTATTAATAATAATAATTGTTATGTTAAATTATTGTGTGCCACAGAGGTAACAAATTTCTTTGTCAATTGTGTCTTTGACCATGGCTGTCCTAAAACTTTTTGTCTTCCACAGACAATTGTTGTCTTCTTTTGGTTCTCCTTAGAAGGTGGTTTTATAATCAGCTATAAAACTCTAAGAGGTGCTCTTGAATGCAGGTTTCTGATAACTTTGGAGATTGTGACATCAGAATAGAGAAAATACTTTCAGGAACCATGGAGAGCAGAAATGTTCATGACTATCAATAGAACAGTGATTAACTGCATGGACTAAACTAATAGAAGTCTAAAATACTATTTTTAACTTTTTGCTTAAAATGTTGCTGATCCTTTGTTTGTTTTTAAGAGTTAAGAAAACTTCTTTTAAGCTATTTACAGCTTTTAATAATTGAGTAAAGTATACTCCTATAAACAAAATTTTGAGCATATTTGTTTCTCTCTATATGATTTCTCTGGAATTTGGAAACTATTTGTGAGTATTCTTAACTTATGACAATACAGTTATTTGCATAAGTGCAATAAGAATCCATTTTCATTTGTAACAGGACACAGTTGTAGAAACTGGTTATTTTATCAAGGCTTTGACTGGAATGGGGTGCTTTCCTTTAAGGAATCAAACTTGACTTATGGAGCCAATAAAGCCCCTTGGAAAAACTGGCCTCATACCTTTGTCTACACAGTCCCTGTACAGAGTTCCTGACCTTTGGCAAGTGAAGAATGTCATGTTCTGAAAGGCCCAGGAGCTCCAAGCTTATCTTGGAACCTCAAGAGGAAAGAAATTCATTCAACTCATAGATATTTAATGATACAAACTTATGGCTGGGCTTGGCTTTAAAAAAGTCTTATTTGAGATTCCTTCTGTGGAACAAAGTTCCATCAAAGACAATCTAAAAGCCTATGTAAAAATAATTATTCTTGCTGTACTGTATACAAATAATCTGGCCAAGTATAATAAAGCAAATGAGAAACTGGACAGTGAAAAATTATGTTTCAACAACTATAGTACATCTGTTGCTAGAGATTCTAGTCTTGCCTAATGTTTTTTAATTTTATTATTTTCTACTATTTGGACCAAATTCTAATTTTTCTTGGCTACAAGTTTTCAAATAATGTTTTCAATTTTTTTCCTTCTTTTTTTTTTCCATTTTTCCTAATTTGGAGTCACTGAAAACTAAGCTATGCTTTCTTGAAGCCCTGTGAACTAAATCTAAACAACTTAAATTTCAGAGGAAAATAACAGCAACATATTTACTTACATAAGTCACTTTCATACCTGCCTACTGATATATGGACTTCAGCGTAATGTGGCCTATATCAATTTTCCAGGATTATTCTTTTGTTTGTTGTTGTTTTTCTCCCTTTTCTCCCTATTTTCTCTTCATGAGATATGATACTTCTCAACCTGCTAAAAATGAGCTTTCCTAATGAATTGGAATGTAGCCATCTAGGAATAAATCATCCTAGTCATGAGAGATCAGATGAAACCTGAGACCAGAGGCTCATTTTCTTCTATAATGTTTTCTCCAAAAGATTTTTGAAAAGAAAAAAGGGGAAATGTGAAAGGAAAATAAATGTTGAGGCCCCCAAATCACTAAACTAATGAGAAAAGTCAAGCTGGGAACTTCTTAGGGCAAACCTGCCTCCCATTCTATTCAAACTCACCCCTCTGCTCACTGAGATAAATGCATATCTGATTGCCTCCTTTGGAGAGGCTAATCAGAAACTCAAAAGAATGCAAACATTCATATTTTATCTACCTATAGTCAGGAAGCCCACTCCCCTCTTTGACTTGTTCTGCCTTTCCAGACCAAACCAGCGTACATCTTACGTATGCTGATTGATGTCTCATGTCTCCTAAAATGTATAAAACCAAGCTGTGCTCTGACCACCTTGGGCACATGTTGTCAGGACCTCCTGAGGCTGTGTCATGAGCATGCATTCTCAACCTTGGCAAAATAAACTTTCTGTATTAACAGAGACTTGTCTCAAATTTTGGGGGTTCACACAAGCTTAGTTTTAAAATATTAATTGGCTTCATTTGTGATTCTAAAATTGGGCAGCACTTTATTCCATAAAATAGAATGAGCATATATATATTTTATATATATATATTTTTTTGAGACAGAGTCTTGCTCTGTCACCCAGGCTGGAGTGCAGTGGTGCGATCTTGGCTCACTGCAAGCTCCACTTCCTGGGTTCACGCCATTCTCCTGCCCCAGCCTCCCGAGTAGCTGGGACTACAGGTGCCTGCCACCAAGTCCAGCTAATTTTTTTTTTTTTTTTAGTAGAGACATGGTTTCACTGTGTTAGCCAGGATGGTCTCGATCTCTTGACCTCGTGATCCGCCTGCCTTGGCCTGCCAAAGTGCTGGGATTACAGGCTTGAGCCACTGCACCCCACCACTCTTTTTTATATTTTTAGTAGTGAAACATTGTGTAAAGAACATATAAATAGAATAGACATATTAGATATACTGATAGAACTATATTTTATATTAACAGATTCCTAAGACCTCCTCTTTCCCCCCCATCTTAGGCTTGCAAACTCTTGATAACCTGTTTCATTACCCTGGCAGTTGTCAGGTAAGTAGTCCTAAATCTGCATATTGAAGGAAATAACTCTGAGATGAAAAATCAGATAGCAAAATTTATATCTCAAGGTACAAAGAGAAAAGTCTGGTAGTGCTAGAGGGAGATTAAAGATGGATGACAAATCAAACATAAAATTATAGAAATCTATCATAGGATTGTATGAAGAGAACAATTTTATTTAGATTTGGACTACCTATCTTTTAACTAGATCTTTGAGCTCTGGGCAGTGCCCACATTGAATCCTGGGTCTCCAAAAAGGGAGAATTATTATGAAGTTAGATCATGTGATGCTTTTACAGTACACTTAGATGCTGGTTGTTAATCTACTTTTAGCCAAGATAAACACCAATTCAGTTACTTACCTAGGGATGGGTCTCAGGCTGAAGACTACTCTCTATCATCTTAGAAGCAGGAAAAAATTCAAATGCGTCCTCCCTGTTGGAAGCAAGCTCAAACTCCATAAACGAGCTACCTCCCTTCCATTGTCACGAGAGCAGGAAAAACTGCCTTCCTTGTATTGGAAGCAAGCAAAACTCCAAAAAAGAAAAGGAGTTGTACAGCAAAATTAACTTTAGATCTGGACCAAATTTGGTGAGATCAGAGGTTCTCTGGAGGGGGCACTTCAAGGCCTCAGCCAATTGTCCTATTGATTTGAGCCACAAAGGTAGCTCAAGCTGGTAACAAGCACCAATGGGAGATTTGCCAAAGTCAGGGTCACTTCCACTCAGAATACCTCCATAGTTACCAAAATGTAACCCCCGCTCCTGGCAATCTGAGACAGGTGTTAGTAAATTTAGGAAGTTTATTTTGCCAAGGTTGAGGAAACGCACCCATGACACAGCCTCAGGTGGTCATGATGACATGTGCCTAGCATGGTTGGGGCACAACTTGGTTTTATACATGTTAGAGAGACATGAGACTTCAATCAACATGTGTAAAATGTACATTGGTTTTGTCTAGAAAAGCAGGACAACTCAAGCATTGATGGGGCTTCCAAGTCACAGGTAGGTGAGAGATAAATGGTTGCATTCTTTTGAGTTTCTGATTAGCCTCTCCAAAGGAGGCAATCAGATATGCATTTAGCTTGATGAGCAGAGCAATTACTTTGAATAGAATGGGAGGCCGATTTGCCCTAAGCAGTTCCCAGCTTGACTTTTCCCTTCAGCTTTGTAATTTTGGGACCCCAACATTTATTTTCCTTTCGCATTTCCCCCTTTTTCTTTTTAAAATCCTTTGGAGAAAACATTATAGAAGAAAATGAGTCTCTCATCTCAGGTTTCGTCTGATCTCTCATGGTTAGGATGGTTTACTCCTAGATAGGTAGGTCCCAAATCATTAGGAAAAGCTCATTTTTAGCAGGTTAAGAAGTCTCATGTCCTATGAAGAGAAAATATGGGGAGAAAGGGAGAAAAACAACAACAAACAAAAGAATAATCCTGGAAAATTGATATAGGCCACATTACTCTGATCCCATACATCAGTAGACAGATATGAAAGTGGCTTATATATGTAAATAGATTTCTGTTATCTTCCTCTGAATTTTAAGTTGTCTAGATTTAGTTCACAGGTCTTCAAGAAAGTGCAGCTTAGTTTTCAGTGATTTCAAGTTAGGAAAAAGTGGAGGGAAAGGAAAAGAAAGAAGAAAAAAATTGAAAACGTTATTTTCGAGACTTGGAAAAGTAAGAATTTAGTCCAAACTGTTGAATATAATAAATATTGAAAAACATTAGTCAAGACTAGAATGTAACAACAGGTATACTACAGTTTTTGAAACATAAGTTTGTTTCTCCAGTTTTTCATTTTTACCAAAAGCAAATCATGGAAGTACCAATTTGCTTTATTGTACTTGGCCAGATTATTTATATAAAGTGTCACAAAAATAATTACTTTTTATGTAGACTTATAAAATTGCCTTTGATGGAAATTTGTTCCATAGATAGAATCTCAGATAAGACTTTTTTAAAAGCCAAACTCTTCCATGGATTTGTATCCTTAAATACCTATGAGTTAGGTGAATTCTTCTCCTCTTGAGGTTCCAAGATAACTTGGGGCTCCTGGACCTGTCAGAATGTGACAGGTCAGGAACCCTGTACAGAAACTGTGTAGACAACGGTATGAGGCCAGTTTTCCCAAGGGGCTTTATTGGCTCCATAAGTCAAGTTTGATTCCTTAAAGAAAAGCACACCATTCCAGTCAAAGCCTTAGTAAAATAACCAATTTCTCCAATTGTGTCCTGTTATAAATGAACACATGGCACTTGTTGTTGCACTTATGCAAATAACTATATTGCTATAAGTTAAGAATACTCATAAATAGTTTCCAAATCTGGAGAAATCAGGTAGAGAGAAACAAATATGCTCCAAATTTTTTTCACAGGAGTATACCTAATTGTTAAAAACTGTCAATAGCTTAAAAGAAAGCTTTCTTTGACTGAAAAACAAAACAAAGGATCAGCAACGTTTTAAGCAAAAAGTAAAAAAAATTACTTCAGTCTTTATTAGTTTAGACCATACAGTTAATTCCTGTTCTGTTTGATATTCATGAACATTTCAGCTCTCCATGAGTCTTGGAAATTTTTGTTCTATCCTGATGTCACAGTCTCCAAAGTGATGAGAAACTGGCATTCAAAAGCACCTGTTAGAGTTTTATAGCTGATTATAAAACCAGTTTCTGAAGAGGGCCAGCATAAGACAACAATTTCCTGTTGATAACAAAAAGTCTTAGGACAGCCATAGAAAGGCACAATTGTCAAGGAAATTTGTTACCTCTGTGGTACTCAATAATTTACATTACAATTCTAATTATTACTGACAAAGTACCCTAAGTCATATTAGAATTATGAGTTTCCCATTGCTTTGGATCACATACCAATAACATATTATACAAATACAGCTCAAAGAAAACCAAATATCATTTTATATTTGACAATGCTTTCTGTATGATTTTTATACCAAATTAGGCAAATAATGTCATTTTTGGACTTTAGAGAACCTAATATTTTAAAGGATTAATTAGGTCAAAAAAAGACATAATTTATAATTTAATTTTGAAGAATTTGTCAAATATCAAAGGTTTAAAACACGATATCACAACATAGGATCACAGGTCATTGTAAAATAAATCATTTATTTAAGCAAGTGATAACTCAAGGATTTCCAAAAAAGGAGACAACTTTCATTCTTTGAGAGGAGATTTAATTTTTCAAACAATAACCCCTAACAAAAACAGCATGAAGCCAAATTAATTTGTTTTCCAAAATTTTATAAACAACCTATAAAATTTTAATATTGATTATAAGATATAGCATCCATAAACCTTTTGCAACCTTTATTAAAAAATCGGTTAATGCTTTAGGAAAACCTTGGTAGTCTGACACAGGGGCCAATATGCTGGTCTTCCTTCAGTGTGCCTTTGACATTGATGATCAACTTGTAGAGAAACTGAACTTATTTTATCTCTCAAAATCGGCTCTACATTCTAACATGCCCACATTTTCCGTGATAGTTCCTGGGCATTCAGGAGTTGAAGAGCTTTGATTTTTGGCCCTGTGTTTCAGGAATGCAGTTTATTTTGATTGGTATTTTCTACCAGGCCTGAAGATGGGGCTTTAGTTGCTGTCAGTGTTTAAAATTTGCTAGGACTTGGTGTGCTTTTCAGACCCAGGAGTCAAAGCCCTGTAACTCAATGTCCCAAGGACTTTAAAAGTGCACACCAAAAGATACAGGGATGTAATAACCTTAAAAAAATTATCTCAGCTTTTTTCTAAGCAAACCAAAACTTACTAATAATGGCATAGGAATTATTTTGATGAAACATAAAATCTGTTAGACAAGTTACCAAAAGACAAAAGAAAAGACCTTCAGTGCACAGAATATTATGTTGGAAGAAAACATTTCCTTTAGACCTTTAAGAAAACATTGTTAAAAAATAAATTAAAATCTCATAATTTAATAGGAATAAATCAATCCCTTAATAAAATTTTATTGTTCTAGTCAATTCTTTAGTGTATGAGTGTTTTTTCTACATCAAGCCCAATCTCTAGAAAGGTCATTATAATTTTCCTTTAATTGTAAACAACTTGATTATATAAAAGTTGTTTTTTTTTTTAAATAAATCCTCTTATTGTCACCTACACAGGCCATTCATGATATGTGTGGACTTTCTGGCTTGTCCTGAACTTGTCCCTTTCTTAAACAACCAGTCATTTTATTCCAGGACTAAATTTATCATACAAGATTCTTTCTCATATAAAATTATTTCTCTTTAAGCTTTCTTACCAAGAAATACCTCTTTATTTCTATAACTTTCTTTATGTCTCTCTTATTTACTGATTTGCCTCGTTTTATACAAAACCTTTAAATAAGTTTTGAATACCTTTAAATAAGTTTTGAATTAGGCAAAAATTATTCACCATTTTATAAAGGACACATTTTGTTTTTTAAAAAGTTTTCCTACAATACATTTTATTGGAAAATACCCAAATGTATTTTATTGGAAAATACCCAAATAGTAAAATGAAATATCTATTATTTAATGTAATATAACTTAATCATGACGTTTGTCTACAAGTATTTAACCCATTACCTTTACCTAATTATTTTATTTTAATTGTTTACCTAGTTTATTTATAAAACTGCAATAGTCATCATTTAAAGTTCTGAAACTCACCATTGCAAAATTATTAACTGAGACAGTGAAAAAGATATGACCTAACTGACTCCATCTTGCTTCTAACCTGCAAGCTGTCCTTGTTCATTCCTGGGTAGAGGCTGAACTAACTTTGGGAGGACTTCAGTTTATAGTTTAGCTTTGAAAAAAAGATAACAGTCTTTACCCAAAACAAAACTCCTTACTGCCTGTGGAGTAGACTGCCAAAAGCCTCAATATTAGAAGTTATGATAATTTTACCAAATAATTCAAGATGTAGCTATTTTCATTAAACCAATATCAATGTCTTACTTATTAAAAATTACACAAGCAAAGATCATTGTGTTTTGGGCTAGGTTTATAGTTTTGCAACCCCTATGCCAAATTTTGACAGCTTATGGTATTTGGGAGGGATAAGTATGAAATTACTTGATCAATAAATGCAAACAAAAATGTATTCTGGCAATTTTTAAGACATTTCTAGTATTACTTTACCAACAATTTTAAAGCTAGCTTATTTATTAAAGATTTTACCTAAGTCATGTAAACTTGAAAAAGCATTCGACTAATCTTTCCTTTTTTCTGATAAAGTATTTGATTTAAGTGCATTTATTTTCCTTTAACTCAATTAATTAGAGCTCTTTTATAAATTTTTAGTAGTGAAACATTGTGTACACAACACATAATACATAGACATATTAGGCATATTGACAGAAGTACATCTTACATTAATAAATTCCTAAGACTGTCTATTCTTTTCTCTTATCTTAGACTTGCAAACTCTTGATAACCTGTTTCATTACCCTGGCGGTTGTCAGCTAAATAGTTTTAAATCTGCATAGATGAAAAATTAGATAACAAAGTTTACATACCAAGGTACAGAGAAAAAAAGTCTGGTGGGGCTAGAGGGAGATTAAAGATGGATGCCAAATCAAACATAAAATTATAGAAATCTATTATAAAATCGTATTAGGAGAACAATTTTATTTAGATTGGGACTACCTATCTTTTAACTGGATCTCTGAGCTCTGGGCAGTTCCCATACTGAATCCTGGGTCTCCAAAAAGGGAGATTTATTATGAGGTTAGACTACATGATGCTTTTACAGAATACTTAAAAACAATGTATTTTTTTTTAAAAGAAAAAAAGGCATTTGTAAGCATCTAAACTACACTTTTCCAAACCCAAGAGTAGCCTCTGTTGCAGTTACTATTTTAAACAATAAATCAGGTAACACAATACAAAAGCAAGCAGTTTAAGAGCTGAGATGAACTTGTCTGTTTACACTTTTGGGGTTCCATGCAGAAAATCAAGTTTCTCCCCCAAAGAGAGTCTGATGCCCTCTTCATTTTCTTTAAGGAACCAGGCTATTATAAGCTACTTTAGGTTTCTCAGGCAGTAGAAGGTGCAAGAGAAAGGAGAGAAAGCAGAGGTAAATGAAGAAAACAGAATTCAGTCAACTGACAAGAAAAAACCTTTTGCTCAAAAAAAAAAAGACAAGGTCTTAGGAGAAAAAAACAAAAAGAAAAACATGAAAGCTTTTTAAATACACACACACACATGCACACACACACACATCTTGGACATTAGCTTTAATTAAGATGACTTTTAACTGTTGATTTCCTTTTAAAATATCTTTCCAAATCTCATTACCATATTTCAGCTAGTACAGATTGCTGCTATTTCAGAAATACCAAGTATCAAATCAGAAAGGGCTTGATTTAGGATCCAAACCCCATCTTTTTTGGTGGGGAAAAAAAAAGGCAAAACTCTTAGCTATGAAAGTGCAGTGTGGGGTGACAGCCATTACTCTTTCAATTTGGCATGGATAGCAAAAAGGTGGCCTTGTTATGTAAATAAAATCCCTTAAGTCAAAATCAAAAAGCTTTCCTTTTTTTTTTTTCTTTTTTTTTTCTTTTTTTGCTGGCCATTTTTCTCTACCCACCACAGCACCTTTTTGTGTTTGTGTGGGAATTTAGCCACTTCAGAGGCCTTGTTTCCCGTAATTTGGAACTTTCCTTTGGATTTGATCAAGTTGGATACAGTTGATCAAATCCAGTGGGAAAAAGACTGAAACAACAACAAAAACAGAAACAAACAACAATAACAAAACAGTTAAGGAAAACAAACAATGGCCCAACTTATACCATTACTGAGTGCTGTAATGGTGAGGAGAAATTAAGTCCAGCTGGTTGTTAATCTTAACTTTCACCATGATTCAGTTACCTAGGGATGGGTCTCAGGCTGAAGACTGCTCTCTACCATCCTAGAAGCAGGAAAAAACTCAAATTTGTCTTCCCTGTTGGAAGCAAGCTCAAACTCCATAAAGGAGTTACCTGCCTCCCATCATCTTGGGAACAGGAAAAACTTGCCTTCCTTGTGTTGGAAGTAAGTAAAGCTACGAAAAATGGAGTTGTACAGCAAAGTGAACTTTAGATCTTAGCCAAATTTGGGGATATCAGAGATTCTTTGGAGGGAGTGCTTCCAGGCCTCTGTAAGTTGTCCTATTGGTTTGAGCGATAAAGATAGCTCAAGCTGGTACCTAGCACCGATAGGAGATTTTTCAAAGGTGAGGGCACCTTCACTCAGAACCCCTCTGTAGTTACCAAAATGTGAACCCCCAAAATCTGAGGCAGGTCTCAGTTAATTTAGAAAGCTTATTTTGCCAAGGTTGAGGATGCGCACCTGTGACACAGCCTCAGGAAGTCCTGATGACAGGTGCCCAACGTGGTCGGGGCACAGCTTGGTTTTATAGATTTTAGGGAGACATGAGACATCAATCAATACATATACAATGTACATTGGTTTTGTCTGGAAAGGCAGGACAACTTAATCATTGAGGGGGCTTCCAGGTCACAGATAGTCTAGAGACAAATGGTTGCATTCTTTTGAGTTTCCGATTAGCCTTTTCAAAGGAGGCGATCAGATATGCATTTATCTCAGTGAGCAGAGGAATGACTTTGAATAGAATGAGAGGCAGGTTTGCCCTAAGCAGTCCAAGCTTGACTTTCCCCTTTAGCTTAGTGATTTTGGGGCCCCCAAGTTTATTTTCTTTTTACAGACTATCATCTCTCACTCTCCTAGTTTCTTGGAAGGCCAAACAATTCAGTTTCAACTTTGTGACACAGACCTTCAGCACGAGTGACTCCATTTTCATTTGGATAGATGGGCTTTGTGCAGTACTCAGTCTAAACAAATGACCTTCTATAAATTATATTTAAGACACATAGGCATTTTACATGTGTGCAAGCATGTAACTCATCTTTTAGTTATGAGTCGTAACTAAAAGATAACTTATTTGGTGAACCCATATCCAGACTTCACTATAAAGACTGTGCATCAGGTAGATCACCAGAATTTTGAGTTGAATGCAGGAACTGAATGATCTTTGGTTACTTTTCTTAGAGAAAGAAAGGTTTGAATATTTGAGTGGTGTGTTAATTTGGGTTCTTCAAAGAACATATGTCAAGATAGGATTCGATATGCAAAATTTTTATTGGAGGAATATCTGTGAAGAATAGGAGGAGCCAGCAGAAGTAGAAGAGAAGAGCTTTCAGATCAAAATACATTTATGACACCTGTGAAAGTAAAGGAAGAAGAAAGAAGAGGTTTGTGTAGGAAGAGTCTCAGACCAAAAATCATTTCTGTGAAAGTTTCAGCCAGGGCCAATGGTGAGTTCTGGAGGAGTCACCCACTGGAGAAGTCCTGTACCCTGCAGAAATAAACTTGCACTAATATCCCTGCTGTGGTTACTCATTGGCATTGGCATGAACACAGTAAATCCAGAACAATGGTAGCTGGGGTTGTCAATTTCCTCAACGAACAGTGTGTAAATGGAGCATTTTCATGGTTGCCACCATGCGTTTTCATGGTGACCAGAGAGGTTGACTATGTCAGAAACAGTCATGTCTCAACTAATATAAAATTTCCTTTGATAATAGAAATTCTGATTTGTGGCCAGGTGCGGTGGCTCACGCCTATAATCCCAAAACTTTGGGAGGCTGAGGCACGTGGATCATTGAGGCCAGGAGTTCAAAACCAGCCTGGCCAACATGGCAAAACCCCATCTCTACTAAAAATATAAAAATTAGCCAGGCGTGGTGGCACATGCTTGTAATCTGAGCTACTTGGGAGGCTGAGGCATGAGAATTGCTTGAACCCAGGAGGCAGAGGTTGCAGTGAGCCAAGATTGTGCCACGATACTCCAGTTTGGGTGACAGAGCAAGACTGTCTCTAAAAAAAAAAAAAGAAAGAAAGGAAAGAAAAGAAAAGAAATTCTGATTTGTCGACAGGCATGTGGCTGACTAACTGAAGACTACAAGTTCTAATGTCTCTTGCAGTTAGGTGTGGACATAAAACCAATGTCTGGTCAGAGATTTTTGAGCAAAATGGATAGGTGCCAATTTTCTGCCACATATTTGCCTCATACCCACTTTCATATGGCTGCAATATGATCAAAATGGTGACAACGGAAACAGCAACCCTGGGACCAGATATGAAAACCATGTATTGGAGATGATAGAGCTACCCTATCTTTCTTGAATTGCCTGTGGATTTTTAAAATGAGGTATAGATAAACGTACACCTTGTCAAAGCAACTTAGTCTATATGCTAGCTCAATAAACAAGCTTACACCTCCATGAATGGATAAATCCAGAAAAATCACCAGATTTAGGAAAAGCTACTGAAAATTCTAAAAAGAGAAATAACATCCTTGTTATGATTTTTTGGTTAATCAGGAAATTAAAGCATGTATGGTTAATTGACTTAAAGTATAATTTTTAAAAACAAGAACAATGGAAAAGAACATAATATCTATGAATCTGTAGCAAATAATAATGAGGAGAAAAATATGTAAAATTAAGGAGAATTGAACCAATAAATTTATGGCCACAATTTAAAATAGCAATGGAAGCAGTAAACAACAGATTATACACTACAGAAAATTCAATTAGTGAGACTGAATTCATATTTTAAAAATTGTCATGTAATTTTGAGGAACTAGAGTTATTTTTAAGTCAGAACAGAATCTATAAGAAATAAAAAAATCACATATATTTAATACACATATCATGAGAATCTTAGAAGAAGAGAACAAAAGAAATAGAACATAAATGATGGCCACTAACGTAATATAATAAAATGTTCTGAGCTAAAGAAAACCTATGCATACAGAATAAAACTGCTCAAGGGGTTGGGTGAGACTTTCAGAATGGCTATGTAAAAAGCTCAGCAAATCCTCTCCCCAGTGGAACAATTTGACTAATGAAAATTATAAAACACCACTATTTAAAGTCTCTCAAAATTGACTTGTTTATACAGAAAATCTATAAGTATGTATTCAGGAAAACTTGCTAAATCTTGGTAAGAACAGCAGAATTCCAAGTTATTTGAGCCAAAACCTGTTTCTACCCTACTCCCAGCTATGTGCTGGAAACTCTACTCTGAGCGGGTATAACACAGTTCCTTTTCCCTCTAGCTTTCAGCTGTATGGCTGTGGTTTCACCTCAGGAGGGACAGGACACTGATATCTCTCATTTCTTTAACCCTCTATAGCATCCCCTGCTATATCATTCCCATCCCCAACCCCAGTCCCCAGCTCTTTATTGTGGCAGTGGTAAGAAAACTGGGACTCTCTTCCTCTACTTAGCTTTCATTTGTAAGATGGAGGCTGTACTCCAGGAGCAGCAAGCCAAGAGTAAGAGGGCCCTCATATTCCCCTTCCCAGCTTCTGCCTTTAGAGCAGAGGTTTCAGGCCAGGATGAGCAGCCCAAGAAAATAGGGATACCATTCCCGCATAGCTTCAACTTGTAGTATAGCAGTGTATTCTGGGAGAAATAAGCCACCACCTTACCCACCTCCAGTGCAATGACATAGAGCTTCAGCCCAGTACAGGGGATAATACAGAAGGACAGGCAGCTCCATGGCTCTGCTGAGTGAGCTGTTCTCATTAGGAACAGATTGTGAAGGAATTCATAGAGCAATTAAGATAAGGCTAACAGCTCCATGAAACTAGTAGAAAAAATGAAGTGGCAGACCATGCAGAAGTGTAAGAGAGAGAATCAGAGAAAAAGACACTCAATATTGGCCCTGCTAAGATCACATTCATTTCCAGGGGATCTGGAAGGCTGTGTGCATGTACTAGGCTGTACCTCAAAGCACCTAAGAGAGAGAAACTCTAGTGAGCACTTGAGAGCTACTATCAGACAAAACAAAATTTAAGACAAAAATGTTACTACAGACGGAGCAACATTTTTTTTTTTTTTTTTTTTTTTTGAGACGGAGTCTCGCTCGGTCGCCCAGGCTGGAGTGCAGTGGCGCAATCTCGGCTCACTGCAAGCTCCGCCTCCCGGGTTCACGCCATTCTCCTGCCTCAGCCTCTCCGAGTAGCTGGGACTACAGGCGCCCGCCACCACGCCCGGCTAATTTTTTGTATTTTTAGTAGAGACGGGGTTTCACCGTGGTCTCGATCTCCCGACCTCGTGATCCGCCCGCCTCGGCCTCCCAAAGTGCTGGGATTACAAGCGTGAGCCACCGCGCTCGGCCCGGAGCAACATTTTACAATGATAAAAGTGTACATTTATCAGGAAGATATAATAATTACAAACATATATGTAACTAAAAGCAAACCTCAAAATACATTAAACAAAAACTGACAGAATTGAAGGGAGAAAAGGAAAATCCAACAGTAATAGTTGAAGACAATATACAACTCTCAATAGTGGATAAATCAACTAGAAAGTAAATCAGCAAGGATATATAAGACTTCAACAACAGTATTAATAAACTGAATACAGCTGATATCTGTAGAACATGCCACAACAACAGAAGAATATGTAATCTACTCAGGCACATAAAGAATATTCTCTGGTACAGATTGTATGGTGGGCCATAATATAAGTATCGACAAATGTAAAATAATTAAAATCATACAAAGGATGTTCTCAAACTACAACAGAATTAAATTAGAAATCAACAACAAACGGAAATGTGGGAAATTTTCAAACACATGGACATTAAACGACATACTCCTTTGTTTTTTCATTTAAAAAATATTTAATGTAGATTTCTATAACTTTTTGAGAGAACAGGTGGTGTTTGGTTACATGAGTAAGTTTTTTAGTGGTGATGTGTGAGATTTTGGTGCACACATCACCCCAGCAGTATACACTGTACCCAATTTGTAGTCTTTTACCGCCCACCCACCTCCCACCCTTTTCCCCGAGTCCCCAAAGTCCATTGTATCATTTTTATGCCTTTGCATCCTTATAGCTTAGCTACCACTTATGTCTGAGAACATGTGATGTTTGGTTTTCCATTCATGAGTTACATCACTTAGAATAATGGTCTCCAATTCCATCCAGGTTGCTGTGAATGCCGTTATTTCATTCCTTTTCGTGGCTGAATAGTATTCCATAGTTTATGTGTGTGTGTGTGTGTGTGTGTGTGTATAAATTGTGGTGTACATATATATGAACTGTGGTAGATATACATAGTGATATATATATACACCAAAATTTCTTTTTTATGTGATTTAATATGCTTTATTATTATTATCATTTTTTATTATTATACTTTAAGTTCTGGGCTACATGTGCAGAACATGTAGGTTTATTATGTAGGTATACATGTGCCATGGTGGTTTGCTGCACCCATCAACCTGTGATCTACATTAGATTTCTTCAAATTCTACCCCTCCCCTTGTCCCCCATCCTGTGACAGGCCCTGGTGTGTGATGTGCCCCTCCCTGTGCCCATATATTCTCATTTTTCAACTCCCACTTATGAGTGAGAACATGCAGTGTTTGATTTTTCTGTTCCTGTGTTAGTTTGTTGAGAATGATGGTTTCCAGCTTCATCCACGTCCCTGCAAAGGATATGAACTCATTCTTTTTTTATGGCTGCATAGTATTCCATGGTGTATATGTGCTACATTTTCATTATTCAGTCTATTATTGATGGGCATTTGGGTTGGTTCCATGTCTTTGCTATTGTGAATAGTGCTGAAATAAACATATGTGTGCATGTGTCTTTATAGTAGAATGATTTATAATCATTTTGGTACATACCCAGTAATGGGATTGCTGGGTCAAGTGGTATTTCTGGTTCTAGATCCTTGAGGAATCACCACACTGTCTCCACAATGGTTGAACTAACTTACGCTCACACAAATAGTGTAGAAGTGTTCTTATTTCTCCACATCCTCTCCAGCATCTATTGTTTTCTGACTTTTTAATGATCACCATTCTAACTGATGCAAGATGGTATCTCATTGTGGTTTTGATTTGCATTTCTCTAATGACCAGTGATGATGAGCTTTTTTTCATATGTTTGTTGGCTGCATGGATGTCTTCTTTTGAGAAGCATCTGTTCATTTCCTTCCCCCGCTTTTTAGTGGAGTTGTTTGTTTTTTTTCTTGTTAATTTGTTTAAGTTCCTTGTAGATTCTGAATATTAGCCCTTTGTCAGATGGATAGATTGCAAAAATTTTCTCCCATTCTGTTGGTTGTCTGTTCATTCTGATGATAGTTTCTTTTGCTGAGCAGAAGCTCTTTAGTTTAATTAGATCCCATTTGTCTATTATGGCTTTTGTTACCGTTGCTTTTGGTGTTTTACTCATGAAGTCTTTGCCCATGCCTATGTCCTGAATGGTATTGCCTAGGTTTTCTTCTAGGGTTTTTATGATTTTAGGTCTTATGTTTCAATCTTTAATCTATCTTGAGTTAATTTTTGTATAATATGTAAGGGAAAGAGTCCAGTTTCAGTTTTCTGCATATGGTTAGCCAGTTTTCCCAACACCATTTATTAAATAGGGAATCCTTTTCCCATTGCTTGTTTTTGTCAGGTTTGTCAAAGATCAGAGGGTGGTAGATGTCTAGTGTTATTTCTGAGGCCTCTGTTCTGTTCCATTGGTCTATATATCTGTTTTGGTACCAGTACCATGCTGTTTTTGTTACTGTAGCCTTGTAGTATAGTTTGAAGTCAGATAGCATGATGCCTCCAGCTTTGTTCTTTTTGCTTAGGATTTTCCTGGCTATATGGGCTCTTTTGGTCCCATATGAAATTAAGTAGTTTTTTCTAATTCTGTGAAGAAATTCAACGGTAGCTTGATGGGGATAGCATTGAATCTATAAATTACTTTGGACAGTATGGATATTTTCCTGATATTGATACTTCCTATCCATAAGCATGGAATGTTTTTTGATTTGTTTGCATCTTCTGTTATTTCTTTGAGCAGTGGTTTGTAGTTCACCTTGAAGAGGTCCTTCACATCCCTTGTAAGTTGTATTCCTAGATATTTTATTCTCTCTGTAGCAATTGTGAATGGGAGTTCACCCATGATTTGGCTCTCTGTTTGTCTATTATTGGTGTATAGGAATGCCTGTGATTTTTGCACATTGATTTGGTATCCTGAGACTTTGCCGAAGTTGCTTATCAGCTTAAGGGGTTTTGGGGCTGAGAAAATGGGATTTTCTAAATATACAATCATGTCATCTGCAAATGGAGATAATTTGACTTCCTCTCTTCCTATTTGAATACTCTTTATTTCTTTCTCTTGCCTAATTGCCCTGGCCAGAACTTCCAATACCATGCTGAATAGGAGTGGTGAGAGAGGGCATCCTTGTGCCGATTTTCAAAAGGAATGCTTCCAGCTTTTGCCCATTCTGTATGATATTTGCTGTGGGTTTGTCATAAATAGCTTTTATTATTTTGTGATATGTTCCATCAATACCTAGTTTATTGAGTGTTTTTAGCATGAAGAGGTGTTGAATTTTATCAAAGGCCTTTTCTGCATCTATTGAGATAGTCATGTGGTTTTTGTCATTGGTTCTGTTTATGTGATGGATTAGATTTATTGATTTGTGTATGTTGAACCAGCCTTGCATCCCAGGTATGAAGCTGACTTGATCGTGGTGGATAAGCTTTTTAATGTGAACTGGATTTGGTTTGCCACTATTTTATTGAGGATTTTCTCATCAATGTTCATCAGGAATATTGGCCTGAGATTTTCTTTTGTTGTTGTGTCTCTGCCAGGTTTCCACAACAGGATGATGCTGGCCTCATAAAATGAGTTAGGGAGGATTCCCTCTTTTTCTATTGTTTGGAATAGTTTTAGAGGGAATGGTACCTGCTCCTTTTTGTATCTCTGGTAGAATTCGGCTGTCAATCTGTCTAGTCCTGGACATTTTTTTTTTTTGGTTGGTAGGCTATTAATTACTGCCTAAATTTCAAACTTGTTATTGGTCTATTCAGGGACTCAACTTCTTCCTGGTTTAGTCTTGGGAGGGTGTATATGTCCTGGAATTTATCTATTTCTTCTAATTTCCTACTTTACATTATTTGCATAGAGGTGTTTATAGGATTCTCTGATGGTAGTTTGTATTTCTGTGGGATCAGTGGTGATATCCCCTTTATTATTATTATTTTTTTTTTTTTTGAGAAGGAGTCTCGCTGTGTCGCCCAGGCTGGAGTGCAGTGGCACAATCTCGGCTCACTGCAAGCTCCACCTACTGGGTTCACACCATTCTCCTGCCTCAGCTTCCCAAGTAGCTGGGACTACAGGCACCCACCACAACATCTGGCTAATTCTTTGTGTTTTTAGTAGAGATGGGGTTTCACCATGTTAGCCAGGATGGTCTTGATCTCCTGACCTTGTGATCCACCTGCCTCAGCCTCCCAAAGTGCTGGGATTACAGGCATGAGCCACTGAGCCTGGCCCTCTGTATCATGTTTTATTGTGTCTATTTTATTCTTCTCTCTTTTCCTCTTTATTATTCTGGCTAGCAGTCTACCTATTTTTTTAATCTTTTCAAAAAACCACCTCCTGGATTCGTTGGTATTTTCAAGGGTTTTTTCTGTCTCTATCTCCTTCAGTTTTGCTCTCATCTTACTTATTTCTTGTCTTCTGCTAGCTTTTGAATTTGTTTGCCCTTGCTTCTCTAGTTCTTTTAATTGTGATGTTAGGGTGTTGATTTTAGATCTTTCCTGCTTTCTCCTGTGGGCATTTAGTGCTATAAATTTCCCTCTAAACACTGCTTTAGCTGTGTCCCAGAGATTCTAGTACATTGTGTCTTTGTTCTCATTGGTTTCAAAGAACTTATTTATTTCTGCCTTAATTTTGTTATTTACCCAGTAGTCATTCAGGAGCAGGTTGCTTTGTTTCCGTGTAGTTGGGTGGTTTTCAGTGAGTTTCTTAATCTTAAGTTCTGATTTGATTGAACTGTGGTCTGAGAGACTGTTTGTTATTATTTCCATTCCTTAACATTTGCTGAAGAGTGTTTTACTTCCAATTATGTGGTCAATTTTAGAATAAGTGCGATGTGGTGCTGAGAAGAATGTATATTCTGTAGACATGGGTGGAGAGTTCTGTAAATGTCTATTAGGTCTGCTTGGTCCAGAGCTGAGTTCAAGTCCTGAATATCCTTGTTAATTTTCTGCCTCATTGATCTTTCTAATATTGACAGTGGGGTTTAAAGTCTCCCACTATTATTGTGTGGGAGTCTAAGTCTCTTTGTAGGTCCCTAAGAACTTGCTTTATGAATCCAGGTGCTCCTGTATTGGGTGCATATATATTTAGGATAGTTAGCTCTTCTTGTTGAATTGATGCCTTTACCATTATGTAATGTCCTTCTTTGTCTCTTCTGATCTTCGCTGGTTTAAAGTCTGTTTTATCAGAGACTAGGATTGCAACCCCTGCTTTTTTTGTTTTCCATTTGCTTGGTAGATCTTCCTCCATCCAGAAAAGGGGTCTTTTGAGCTCCAATTCTAGGTGCTACTCACTTTAATAACTCTACAACTTCAACTTCAGGGTTTTACACTTCAGATGGGAGCAGTTTGACAAATTCAAGCTGATTGCAGTACCCTACAGGATGAATATTTATAATGAAAAATTGTTTCATTCCTTCTCAATTTCCCTCACTGCAAAAATTATGATCAGTAAAAGCATTTTTGTTAATGATCTCAGATTCCTACTAGATGAGAATTGAGGCTCATTTTTATATAAGAGACATTCCATCTTAGAATTTTCTTCTTTTTTATAATCATCTAAATCCAAGTTTCTGCCTTTGGGAATTTGATAATGGCGTTCCGTGTCTATTTGCCTTTTCTTTTTAAATTTAGGAGATTACTTATTTCCTTTCTAGTCTTGATGTGTTTTGTTGTGTAGTGATTTGCTATTAATATTTAAACCTATTCTTAAGAGGCTATTCCTAATGAGTAGCATTTTTCACAAAACAAATTACCTCTTGGCTATTTATTGCATGTAGAAAAGGTACAAATTACATAAATTATCTGGAATGATATTTTAAAACTAAACCTTTAGCCATCTAATAAATGGCAACACTTCTCCCCTTATTTTAAATGTCAGTGGTTCTCAACCCCCATAATACTCTTAAAATTATTGAAGACCCCCCAAAAAACTCTTCTTTATGTGAGTTATGTCTGTTGCTATTTACCATATTAGAAATTAAAACTAAGATATTTTAAAAATATTTATTTACTGTTCATTTAAAAATAATAGTAATAAACCCAACATATATTAACATAACCTATTTATGAAAAAATCTATATTTTCATAACAAAGAAATTTTAATGAAAAAAGTGGCATTGTTTTTTATTTTGCCAGTTTCTTTAATGCCTGGCTTGATAGAAGACAGCTGGATTCTAATATCTGCTTCCACAGTTAATCTGTTTAAATATGTTATTTTGATTGATGTTTATGAAGGAAATACAGCCTCGCTCAGATGTAGTTGGAAAAGGGAATCATGTTTTAGTAGCCTTTACAGATAATCATAGATATTTATCTTTGACAATAAAACAAAAGTCAGCAAGTGGTAGTTTCTTAAAGGTTAGCTACAGCATGGAATCTGGAATCGCATTTATAGTCTACTACATTAAAATTGATTGATCTATCTTGCACTTTGAACATACATTTTAACCATTCATAATTCTGCAACATCATGCATTGGTCATTTAGAAAACATTAGTTTCCTGAGTTATGAAGATGTTCCAAATGTTGACACTATAATATTATACAATATCAGAGGATCACATTGCTCAGCAGTAAAGCCTTTATGTATTGGGAAGCTATCAAGCTTGGAGTAGCAGACACAAGTTTTTCTACATTCTAATTTTTGCTTGAATGCTCTAATTTTATTATTGATGACAAATGCTGTCAGTTTCTTTCCTTGAATTGACAGGCTTACTTCATTCATTTTTCAGAAAATGTCTGCCAAATGCCCGAATCAGAATAACCAGAGTTTGTGTAAGAGTCATTTTTTTCAAGTAAAAAATGGTGTTCCATGAGAAAGCCACTAGTTCAGTTTATAACTTAAACAATTGCATAAGTGCTTTTTCCTGGAGATAGACATCATATTTCAGAATGTATCAGAGTGCTATATGCACACTTCTCTTTCTATTACACAGAATGTTAAAAGACTCAAGGGTCAAGATTTAATTAATAATTCATCAAGGACACTTAGGTGAAACTGACTTTTTTAACGCAAATGCATAGATGAGGAATTAAACGACTACTAACATGGTGTGGTGCCACTGCTTTGATTTGTCTTGAGGCACCCACCATTGCTTTTGTATCATCAGTGCAAATGTCAACACAGTGAAAAAAGCAAATAAAGAGGATATTATGATGAAAATAGTTTCCCCCTCACAGACTTTCTGAAAGCTTCTCTGAGACCTGCAGAAATCTGCAGATTAGACTTTAAGAACTGCTGCTCTACATAATGTTCAGTTTCATCCTAACTTCTAAGGCTCAGATTTAAAACATGCTAAAACTTCAGCAGTGTGGCCTCATGAAGATAGGGAAAGGAAGCCAGAACTGAGAGGTTAAAAAGGATGAGAAAATCAGCCCCATCAGACAAATACCCCTTCAACAAAGTGAAATCTAGTCAGGTGAAAGTCCAAGTCAGCCTAGTGGTAAGGATGGCAGCACTGTTATTTAAGGTAGGAATATCTTTATTGATGTGATATAAAAAAGATCACAGCTGCTGGCTAGGGGACAGAGATAAGAAGTTATCCCCCAGAGATGCCATCTGGCAAGAGCTAAGTAGGGTAATAAGTCCCCACTTGGGTAGGTTGAAGTCAAACACAGAGTTCACTCCTAGTAGCATAACTGTACATAAACAATGTGCTAGTCAGTAAACTGAGGCAGTTGCCTAACAATTATGGAGGGAACCAACTGCAGCACGATGTTGGTCTCAAGGAAGAGAGAGAGGTTAAACAAATGCAAATCAAATAGTATACAGATTCCAAAGGCATACAACCAAGTATATCAGGTCTTTGATCTATAATAATAAGATTAATACCAGACTATAACAGCTGGCCTCTCAGGCTAATCATAAAACGTATTCCTTCATAAGCTGTAGTCTTGAAACTAGGGGTGACAGAGTTTGCAGATGTAAAATTTTAACAGCTCTGTCGGCAAGATTGTCCAGAAGGCAAAAATAGACTTGCTTACCTAAACCAATGCAAATTATTTTATTTTGGTAATCTTAATAATCTGATAAATAATTATCATTATTAGAATGAAGATACAGAAAGCAGTGGTTTTCAAGTCATAATTTTCATGGTCCTAGGAGTTAGAGAGGAGAGGTTATCACTGCAGAAAAGCCAAGCAAGCAGGCCTCCCTCACCTCCAATTCGACCAACGATGCTCCACTGCTATCTGTTATTATATATTAAACTTCTGAGTAAGAATTCATTTGCAGTAATAGTCATATATATGAATATTAACATTTATCTCATATATACTATTTGTTATATTACATATATTTCTATATAATATATAATTGTGTAATATTTATAATATATAGTACATATATAATATTAAATGTACTACATTTATATTATATAATTATTGATATATTAGTAATTAGTATATTTACATACATATTAAAAACACAAGTTTAGAGCATCAAATTAAACATTCTTTTGGAACAGTGCAAAAACATTTGCTAAAGTATATGAGCAAGGGCCATATGAAAAGTCATGTACCAGGGCCAATGCTTACTGTCTTTAAAAGTCATTAAGAACTTTTGCTTCCAGGTGGGATACACAAGTATCAGCAGTTCATCACTCCCACTTCAACAACTAGGAAAAAAAAAACAGACAAGTCACAAAAATCTTAAAGACGTTGAAGAACTTGAAAACAAAGGGTTCTAAATGAATCACAATTCCAGAGTTGAAAGAGCCCTTTTTAGGTGAACAGAAATCATCAGCCTTTTCTTCCCTGGAGACATTTGCTGGCATGACAGACTAGACTATAGAGAGATCTCAGATACACAACCAGTTTTGCCCATGATTCATATGCTGAGTACTGAAGTGGCACAGGAGGTTGAGGCGAGGGGAGGGCGTCGGACCTGAAAGGCAGAATGAGATCTCATGTAGACTCATGTTGCCTGTAAACCCAGCACTTTGGGAGGCTGAGGCAGGAGGATGGCTTGAACCCAGGAGTTTGAGACTAGCCTGCACAACACAGTAAGACACTATCTCTACAAAAAATTAGCTGGGTGTGGTGGTGCACATGTGTGGTCCCAACTACTTGAGAGGCTGAGGCAGGAGGACTGCTTGAGCCCAGGAAGTCAAGCTATGATTGTGCCACTGCACTCCAACCTGGGTGACAGAGCAAGACTATTTCTAAAAAATGATAATAATAAAAATAAATAAATAATTTTTTAGAAAGAAAATGAATTGCAAAATGGCAGATATGTTATATGACAGAAAAGACAAATATATATATTATAATAATGACACTAATAATAACTACCAGAGGTACAATTCCCTGTGCTGAACATTTCACACGAATATTTCATCTAGCCCTCACAGCAATCTGATAGATAAGTATTCCTATCTCTATTATATTATTGATAAGAAAATCAAGACTTTTAGTAAGGAGCAGAGTCAGCTCTAGAATCCTCGTTGCCTGACAACAAAACTCAAGTTGTTAACCATTCTGCTGTTAGGCCTCTCTTTGGATTACAAAGCAAAACCAAGACTATAGACAATTCCAACTACAAAGTGATGAATTTACTTTGGGAAATTTCCATTACTATGAGAATATAATGAAAGACTCAAGACTATTATATACATATTGTCTTAGCTTATTTGCACTGCTATAACAAAATAGCTCAGACTGGGTAATTTATGAAGAAAAGAAATTTATTTCTCACAGTTCTGGGGAATGGAAAGTCCAAGATCAAGGCACTGGCAGGTTCAGGTGTCTGGCAAGGGCTGCTCTCCACTTCCAAGATGGAGCCTTCATTCTGCATCCTTCAGAAGATGAGAATGCTGTCTCCTCACATGGTGGATGGCAGAAGACAAAGCCATCCAAAAGCTGCATGAAGCCTCTTTTGTAAGGGCCTTAATCCCATTCATAACACAGGAGCCCTCATGGCGTAATCACCTCTTAAAGGCCCCACCTCTTAATACTCTTATCACATTGGCAACACTTGAATTTTGGAAGGGATACATTCAAGCCATAATGCATATATATAGATATGTGTGTGTGTGTGTGTGTGCTTGTATATAGCATACATATATTACATACATACATATATGTATGTAAATATAAAGTAGTTGTAAACAGAAATATAAACTAAATATAAATATAATACAAGCAATTACATATACATGTATGTGTAAAAGTTTGTATATGTCTATATATCTATTGATCCCTCTATGTGTCAACCCATCTATCTATCCATTGCATCAGGGCCTGACATTTAAAAGAATCTTTATTTTGAAACAACTACACAGATAGAAATAATATTGTTTTCACTTAAATAATGCTTAATTTTTTTAATTAGAAGAGGTTTTGGAATTCAATGGCAGAAAACAATAAAATTAGTTCAATTTAAAATCAGAAAGTTTCTAAACTCAGGAATTTGGTATCTGGATACATACTATTACTGTATTACTGTTCTTTAAGTTTAGGAATGCATAATAGACTATGTATATAGCTTAATCTGTTTCTTACTTTTAAAAATTTATTTAGATGTTATACAGTCTAGAGAATACAATTTGCACAATTGTTTGCCTCTTTTCTCTGGAAGTGAAAATTGCTAGTATAGAGTATTTACTCATTATTACTAGTGGAAGGTACAAATACCTGTAGTGGTGAGTTGATTATAAAATTGAATGGTATATAAAGTGAATATAGAAATATTCAGGAACAGTTCAAGTATTCCTGATTCCAGGACTCTAAAGAAATGTGTCAAAATATTTCATCATTATAAACAACGGTGCATTCTCTAAACTGATGAGATGAGAGAGGAGTCCGTGACACAAATATAAATAGCACAGAATCCAAAATCTGTTTATACGTCCTTGTCTTAGAATTTTCTCTAACAGATCTAACTTGTCAAAAATGTTTAGCTTTAGCAAATAAGACAAATATCGTAGATCACATGTGAGCGTCTATATCCACAGAAACAAAGGCAATCATGGCTAGAAGAGGGAAGACAACAAGACAACCTGGGACTAAATTTCATCAAGGTGAATTGTCTGAGAAAGGCCTAAGAGCTGCCTGAGTGTCTTCTAATAACATATAATCAAACTACATTCTTAAAATAAAACGTTTTACAGAAGAAAGAAAAAAATTACTGGCTGTGTCTAAGTCATTCCATGCATATCTTTAATGACACTTTATTTTTTACAGAATGTTTATCAATATTACATAGTTCAATAAATATGTTTCAAGGGTCTTGAAAAACTTCACCAAAGCCTGGAGTAAAGAATAATTCAGAATCAGAGTAGCTAAATTGAACTTTTGGTGTTGAGGTAGAAGGTGGGACTCAACTCTGGAGGTGAGGCTCAGATGCTGGACAAATTGAGGACTAGCTAAAAAAGGTTCAGAGCTAAAGTAGCTTTGGAAAGGACAACTCCCACCAGTGTGCCATGTCAGTTCATCATTGCTATGGCAACACTCAGAACTTACTGCCCCTTTCCATGGCAACAACCTGACAACCTGGAAGTTACCTCCCTCATTCTAGAAATTTCTGCATAAACTATCACTTAATTTGCATATAATTGAAAGTAGGTATAAATATTAGTGCGGCATTGCCTCTGAGCTGCTACTCTGGGTACACTGCCTATGGCGTGGCCTTGCTCCTCAACAAGCAGTACCTCTGCTGCTGCTGTACAGTTGCTGCTTTGATAAAAGTTGCTGTTTAACAGCACTGGCTCACTCTTAAATTCTTTACTGGGAGAAGCCAAGAATCCTCCTGGGCTAAGCCCCAATTTGAGGGCTTGCCTGTCCTGCATCGGTGTCATCTTCTAAATCTCAAATTACTTGCAAATGGTACATCTGTGAGTTGCTCTTAAAGAGCCAAGCAGTCCTTGTGTTAGTTCAAATCCCTTAGTGTTTTAAGTCTTGCATGTGCCTGGCACTGTATTAAATTCATTGGAGAATACGACTGAAGTCTATGACAAAGTATCCGGTCCCAAGGAATTTATCTTCTCATTATGAAATGGAAGACTCATGCCTGGCCATACTGCCCAAGACTATCTACAGTGTCAACGCTATTTCCATCAAGCTTCCAATGTCATTTTTTGTAGAACTAGAAAAAAATTCATATGAAACCCAAAAAGGGCTCAAGTAGCCAAAGCAATCCTAAGCAAAAAGAACAAAGCCAGAGACATCACGTTACCTGACTTCAAAGTACAGTATAAGGCTACAGTAACCAAAACAGCATGGTACTGGTACAAAAACAGACACACAGACCAATGAATGGAACAGAATAGAGAACCCAGAAATAAAGCCACACACCTACAGCCATCTAATCTTTGACAAAGTCAACAAAAACAAACAATAGGGAAAGGAGTCCTGATTCAATAAATGCTGCTGGGATAGCTGGCTAGCCATATGCAGTAGAATGAACCTGGATACCTACCTGTCACCATATTAAAAAAAAAAAAACCCAAGGTGGATTAAAGATTTAAATGTAAGACCTCAAACTGTAAGAATTCTGGAAGAAAACCTAGGAAACATCATTCTGAACATTGGCCTTACAAAACATTTTATGACTAAGTCTTCAAAAGCAATTGCAACAAAAAAAAATTGACAAGTGGGACCTAATTAAACTAAAGAGCTTCTGCACGGCAAAAGAAACTACCAACAGAGTAAAGAGACAATCTACAGGATGGGAGAAAATATTCACAAACTATACATGTGACAAAGATCAAATATTCAGAATCTATAAGAAACTTAATTCAACAAGCAAAAATAACCTCATTGAAAAATTAGCAAAAGATATGAACAGATGCTACTTATTTTATTTTATTTTATTTTATTTTTTTTTAAGTTCTGAGATACATGTGCAGGACGTGCAGGTTTGTTACATAGGTAAAGGTGTGCCATGGTGATTTTCTGCACCTGGCAACCCATCACCTAGGTATTAAGCCCAGCATGCATTAGCTATTTATCCTGATGCTCTTCCTACCCCCACACCCCACTGACAGGCCCCAGTGTGTGTTGTTCCCTTCCCTGTGTCCATGTATTCTCATTGTTCAGCTCCCACTTACAAGTGAGAACATGGGGTGTTTGGTTTTCTGTTCCTGAATTAGTTTGCTGGTGATAATGGCTTCCGGCTCCATCCATGTCCCTGCAAAGGACATGATCTCTTTCCTTTTTATGGCTGCATAGTATTCCATGGTGTATATGTACCAAATTTTCTTTATCCAGTCTATCACAGATGCACATTTGGGTTGATTCCATATCTTTGCTATTGTGAATAGTGCTTCAATGAACATACACATGCATGTATCCTTATAATAGAATGATTTATATTCCTTTGGGTTTATACTCAGTAATGGGATTGCTGGATCAAATGGTATTTCTAGTTCTAGGTCTTTGAGGAATGGCCACACTGTCTTCCACAATGGTTGAACTAATTTACATTCCCACCAACATTGTAAAAGCATTCTTATTTCTCCACAGCCTTTCTAGCATCTGTTGTTTCTTGGCTTTTTAATAATCACCATTCTGACTGGTGTGAGATGATATCCTATTGTGGTTTTGATTTGCATGTCTCTAATGCTCAGCGATGTTGAGCTTTTTTTCATATGTTTGCTGGCCACATAAGTGTCTTCTTTTGAGAAATGCCAGTTCATGTCCTTTGCCCAGTTTTTAATGTTGGTTTTTGTTTTCTTGTAAATTTGTTTAAGTTCCTTGCAGATTCTGGATATAAGACCTTTATCAGATGGATAGATTGCAAAAATTTTCTCCCATTCTGTAGGTTGTGAACAGACGCTTCTTAAAAGAAGACACGTGGCTGGGTGCGGTGGCTCACGCCTGTAATCCCAACACTTTTGGAGGCTGAGGCGGGTGGATCATGAGGTCAGGAGTTCAAGACCAGCCTGGCCAACATGGTGAAACCCGTCTCTACTAAAAGTACAAAAATTAGCCGGTGTGGTGGCAGGTGCCTATAATCCGAGCTACTCAGAAGGCTGAGGCAGGAGAATTGCTTGAATCCGGGAGGCAAGGTTGCAGTGAGCCAAGACCATGCCATTGCACTTCAGCCTGGGTGACACAGCAAGACTCCGTCTCAAAAAAAAAAAAAAAAGAAGAAGATACACAAGCAACCAACAAACATATGAAAAAAATGCTCAATCATCAGAGAAATGCAAATCAAAACTACAATAAGATACCATCTTATACCAGTCAGAACGGCTACTATTCAAAAATCTAAAAATAGCAGATACTGGCAAGGCCGCAGGGAACATGGAACACTTATACAGAGGGAACGTAAATTAGTTCAGCCACTGTGAAAAGCAGTTTGGAGATTTCTCAGAAAAACTTAAAAGAGAGCTACTATTTGACCCAGTAATCCCATTACTGAGTATATATCCAAAGAAAATCCTTCTGCCAAAAAGACACTTCATCATAATACTATTCACAATAGCAATGACATGGAATCAACATAGGTGCCCATCAATGGTGAATTGGATAATGAAAATGTGGTACATATACACCATGGAATACAATGCAGCCATAGAAAAGAATGAAATAGTGTCCTTTGCAGCAGCATGGATGCAGCTGGAAGCTATTATCCCAGGCAAATGAACACAGGAACAGAAAACCAACCACCACATGTCCTCCCTTATAAAAGAGGAGCTACACAATGGTTACTCACGGACATAAAGATGACAACAGTAGACACTGAGCACTACTACAGGTGGAAGGGAGGGAAGAGGACAAGGGTTGAAAAACTAATTATTGGATATTATGCTCAGTACCTGGGTGACAAGATCAATCATACCCCAAACCTCGGCATCATGCAATATACCCAAATAACAAACCTGCACATGTACCCTGTGAATCTAAAATAAAAGATGAAAGTATTAAAGAAAAGTACAAAAGAAGTACTTTTATCCCCAAAAAGCAGTATTGCCTTTTACCTTTTAGGGATAAAAGTACTCCTTTTACAGTTTTCTACAAAAGAAGAACTAGAATATCACTTTTACTGGTTGCTTGTTTGTGAAGATTAGATGGCTGTAGGTGTGTGACTTTATTTCTGGCGTTCTCTATTCTGTTCCATTGGTCTACGTGTTTGTTTTTGTACCAGTACCATGTTATTTTGGTTACCGTAGCCTTATAGTATAGTTTGAAGTCAGGTAATGTGAGGCTTCTGGCTTTGTTCTTTTTGCTTAGGATTGCTTTGGCTATTTGCAATCTTTTTTTTTTTTTTTTAGAATAGTTTCATATATCAAAGTTAAAAAAATTAAGCATTTTTATATCATATTATACATGTTAACAGGAAAGTCATCATCATCATCATAATGTATCTACTTTTCTTGAAAAAACAAAAACACTCACAACTAAAATAGAGAACAAAATAAGACTGTAAAATGTTAAGACGTAATAATTATGATAGAGAGCTGCACTTTAAGTGGATCTCAAAGGAAGGATAGAATTTTGGCAAGTGAAGATTGAGGGAAGGGCACTCATTTTTCTAGCAGTTCGTATTTCATCACCTTCTGAAGATGGAAATGAGAAAACCATATTTGGGGTCAGCAAGAAGATTGGCCTGTTTGTAAAACTGATTGATCTGAGGAGCAAAGGGATTGGGAAGCACATTCATAATTTTGGGTGCCTACTATGGCATGACAATAGTACTAGTAGATATGGATATGGATGTAGATATGGACAGAGTTACAGATATAGATTCTCACTTAGGCCTTGCAACAACAGCCTTTTGTAGTAAAATTAGTATTTCCCCCATTTGCACCTACAAAACTATAACTTGCCTGAAGTCACACAGCTAATAAGTGGTGGTGGGGCCAGGATTCAAACCCAGGTCGTTGTTTGTTTTTAATCATCCAGCCCAAAATGTCAACCAGGTCCTTTTGACTGTAAAATTACCTGTGTTGCATAAGGCCTGAATAGGCATGGAAGGTAAAATCAAGTTGAGCCTTAGAAATTATAGTGTTTTCTCTTTCACAATCCCAGATCAGGGCAAACAGAACAGAGCTGAGAGCTCCAGCACTCTCTGTGATGCTCTGAGAGGCTTCTTCATCTCCCATGGAAGCACGTGCACTGGCTGTGGTCAGCAGTGCACAAAGCAGTTCAGGTGCCCTTGACCCTGAGTGTCTTAGCTAAAACAGAAGCTAGCCAGAGATTATCATTTAGCCACAGATTGCTTTACAAGATGGCATAATAAAGAGCTGAGTTCTAACAACTATATAAACAAACTAGAATCTTGCATTAATCCACTTTACAGAAGAAAAAAGCTAATAGCATCTGGTGGCTAAAAACATTTGGCTTAATCTCCTCATGGACTCGTTATCTCCTTTGCCTAACAGCTGCTGGTAATAATTGACTAGAATTTTTTGGCAAATACAGAATCTGAGTACGTTATGTCTAACTACACCATTATGTTACCACCTAGTGGTTAAATATAAACTAACTTTCCACACTAATGTTATGAGGGAATAAGATCATATGCCCCTGATGTCCTTCCCACCACATCATTTTATTAAATTGAAATCATATCAGAGTCCATTCTCTGTGATAATCGGAAAACACCCCAGGGTTTGCACCTGCTGAACTCTAAGCTCTCTGAAGGAGGAGTATATCTATAGGCATTTAACAAATATGTATTGAATGAATAAATGAGCTTTCATTTTTCTTCTTAGAACTTGCACTTCTCTGAACCAGCTGTAAAAGAGGTAGTTTCTCATATATGTAAAATAATAATAGGTAAATGTCTCTTAAGTATATCCTCAGGGATCATAGAGCTACCAGATGAAAATTGATGTGGCTTATGATTTTATCATATAGATGCTATCAACCCCTTAGTTAATTATATTGAAGAACTAAGATGCTCTTAGCACTGTGCTAAAATATATGAGGGAAATATAATTCCTGGTTCCTATTATCAAGCTTACCAGGAAGATATAATATACCTAAACCAAAGAATAATGTAAAAAACCTTATATAACTCAACAGAAGATGGAGAGTGGTATAAACAATAAATATTTTAGGAAGAGATAATGATGGAGAGGAATGGTGAAAAACAGCTCCAGGAATGTGGCAGACTACAGTTCTCTGCTCCCACCCTTGTCAGAGCATTATACAGCCCTTCCCTTGCCTTGCCTCCTCATGGGTGAAGTATACTTCCACGCTCCAGTGTCAAGCTTGGACAGGTGACTTGCTCTTGATAATGGAATGTGAGTGGAATGTGTACACTATAAGCAGCCAGAAATTCTAAATGCACGTGCTTAGTTCTGTTGGTCTTTGCATTCCTGCCCTCTGTTATAAGAAAAATATGTCCTAGATATACCGCAGAAGCTGCCCTTAATGAGCTAGAAATTATCAAATCTACTGAGTCAGAAGGTTAAAAAAGTATGACAGAAAGAAAACATTTCGGACCTGGCCTGAGTAGGTCAGGAGAGCACAGATAAGTTGCATGGTCCAGACTCCAATGTCACTTATTTCTAATGCATAGACATCTTTCCTTCAAATTAATTCCTCAGCGGCCCTACAATCAACCGATGAAGAAAGAAAATCTCAGGCCTGGTTCATGGATTGATTGCCTTGATACGTTGGTACAAGCTGAAGGTAAACGATGTAAATGATCTGGAAGGACAGTGAGGAAGTGAAATCCTCCCAATGGGCAGAACTTTGAACAGTATACTAGGTTATTTCTCTTGTACGAAAGGAAAAATGAGATGCACTAGGGCTCCTGTGCAATGGACAATGGATTAACTGATTGACCAGGGTGCTGGAAAAAGCAAGATTGGCATATTGGAGACAAGTATAAGGAAGAGGCATGTGAATGGACCCATTGGAGTGACCACAAAGTGCTTAGATCTGTGTCTCACACTGATGTCCAAGAGGGAGCCATCCATCACTAACCTGGCAGAGATCCTTTTTCCTTGACCAGGCTCTTTCCTTGGCCACCACTTTGCTTGTGCATTGGTCCATGGTGGCCATATCAGTGACAAGTGCTATGCAAAGGCCCAACAGCATGGGCCTCCTCTCGCTAAAGCTGATCTAGCTCCTGCCACTGTTGAGTGTTCAATGTGCCAGTAGCAGAGACCAATACTGAGTTTTGATATGGTATCATCTCTTGCAGAGGCTGGCCAGCCACTGTGTGGCTAGTTGATTACATCAGATTTCTTCCACCATAGAGGAAGCAGCAATTTGTCCTTACTAAACTGAAACCTATTCTGGATGCAATTTGCTTTCCTTGCCACAGTGCCTCTCCAGGGCTTTACAGAACTCATGATTTACCAACATGAGGTCCTGCATAGCATCACTGCAGATCAAGGGAATCTATATTACCACGAACCAGCTGTACGAATGCAGACAAGTTATTCATTCTAAGCCTCAACTGCCTCATCTATAAAATGAAGAATTTAATAGTAATGTTATGGGATATTTGCGGTTGTCAATATTCTGGCCAGAAACCTCTGTGACCACAACACTGTTGCCCAAGTTTTTGTCCTGCATCCAGGAAGAATGAGGTACAAAGACAAGTAAAGGGTGAACAAGATGAAGATGGGCTCCTCTCTGTAGGCAGGTCATCCAGCAAGTGTTCAGGTCTCAGCAGAGGAAGCCCTGGAGAGGATAGCTCCTCTCTGCAACTGGTCATCCCAATATCTGCAGCCCTCAGCCAAGAAGAGACCCTGGAGAGGGAGAGGGTGGTTCCTCTTGCAGGCAGGTCGTCTCTGCAGCTCTCAGAGAGAGGTTAGCTCCTCTCTGATGTTGGTCATCCCATCATCTCTAGCTATCAGCAGAGAGGGTACTCCTCTCTGCAGCTGGTCGTCTTGTCCTCTCTCTGCCCTCTTCGTCCTCTGGCCATCCTCTGCCCTGCTCTGGCTGAGCCCTGGGCTTTTATGGACCTCAGACGGGAGGAAGTGAACGCCAATTCGTCCATGGGTGGCCATGGGCTAGCAGAAGAGGATCCATGAGTCCCCACTCTAGTCCAGGGGACTGGCAGCCCAGCCCCTAGCCTTCAGGCCCTCCCTAGCTTGAAAGTGGAGCCTTACTGGGGACCCATCCACTTCCACCCAGGAATCTGTCTGCCTCCCACTGCCATTCATGCCCCTGGGGCTCAGTCCCAACCCTGCTCTGAGATTGGAGTTGCCGCTGGTAAAGAAGAGGCAGCACCAGGCCGCAGGAGCAGACATTTCTGAGGCAGCAGGGGAGGGCGGGCCGTTCCCGGCCTGAGGATGCAGGCTGCAGAGATACCCAGGTGCTGCACCTGGGGAACTCCTGCCCCTGCCCTGCCAACTAGGAAGGGGCAGGGCTCCCGCTTGTCCCCAGCTCCTGCCTGCTCCATGGAGTGGAAGGGCCAGGTCTGCAGCTGAGGGTCAGGCAATTTCAGCTGCACCCCAGAGGGCAAATCCTGCCTGCTCACAGCCTACCCCAAGAGCACAGGGAGGCTCAGATCCAGAATGTAGCCCTGCCCAGGAGGGCGTGGCTTCTGCCTGCCCCATAGAGCAAAAGGCCTGGGTCTGCAGCCTTTTTTTGGGAGGCTGCAGCCGCACCCAGGGAGCTCCTGTCCCAACTCAGAAAAGGCAGGGATTCCACCAGTTCTATGGAGTGTACAGCCCCTGCTGCAACCAGTGTGATGACAGCAGCCACTGGCATCAGTAATTTTATTGATTATAATTTATATAAAGACATTAACATAAAAGTCCATAGTGAATTTCAGTTCTATTTCCTATCTTCATGGTTTATTTGGTCTCCCCACCATAAGCTGGGGGGAAAAAAGGGTGGTGGAAAACAGTGCCTGAAACCCAATCAATGTTACGGGTGTGGTCTCAGAGACACCTTGAAGTTATGTGAAGAGTAATACCAAACATTGCACTGATAACCCGACATTCCACTGTCAGGGGCTCTCTCCCTTCAGCTTGAGGCTTATCTGAAAGGAATCCACTTTGCTGCAAATATTTGTTTTAATTATCCTGAAAAAAGTTACTACTGTATATAATATTATGTAATATGATCAAGTAGTTGTAATCTTTAAGACAGGAAATCAACATGGTGATCTGCTCCATTTTCTCCCTGAGGAGGAAAAAAAATGAGAGAAGCTTCCAAGGAAGGTCAGTTAAAGGAGATATGAAAAACCATTTAATTGAACACTTAAAATGGGTGAATTTATGATATATGAATTATATCTCAATAAAGCTTTTTTAAAAAAACTATTGAGAAAACCTGTGAGGGAGAAAAAAAAGGAGCTATGAAGACAATGACAGATCTTAAGAAATAATTCTAGATTGCCACTAACCTAAGCGCTTTCATGGAAATAAATTATATCATTTTCTCTTCTCGCCTCAATTTGGAATGACTGAATAAAAGTCATTTTATTTCCTTGCCTAGCAAACCTATCCACATTGGTAACTCCAACACCTATTTTTCATAAATATCCAATACCTGATTCTTTCAGCTGTCCTCCAGTCATGAACCTGCTCATAAGGGCCAGTTGTTACATTTTCAAGCCTTTTGGTCAGTGGTTGTTAAACACAGCCATAAGTAAAAATCAAACTAAACTTAAAATTAAATAAATTAAATTAAATACATGGGTGATAAATACCCCAAAGTTATCCCTTCCCTTATTACTTTACTACTCTTGTTATTATCTATGCTCTGAAGTGTATTTATATCTATTGAGGTTATTTATGTCTATGGGATAGAAAAAGATCATCCTGTGCAAGAGTCAGGAATGGCAAGAGAAATAGGAAGAAAGGAGGAGGCCGTCTGCCACTGTTAGCTACTCGTATTGTTATCACTGCTGCCATTGTTGCTACCAGTAGACACTGAGCCCCACAGTGTGTAACCTATGGCACCCTTAGCAGTTGGCACCCTTCTAAGAGTTCGCCCCAAAAGATCTTGCACACCGTGGCCCAAGAAAGCCTGGTGACCAAAAAGCTAAGAATTTTACAAGGCTCAGAATTTCCAGCAAGCTCAGAATTTCCACAAGGTTCTGCTTTGTAGTTTTGGCCTTGTCTTTTATTTCTCCTTCCAAAGATAGCAATAGTGTTTTGCAGCCCCTTAGAATGTGTTGCACTCATCTATTGTAGATGGCAATTATTTGTCCACCAGCTTAGTTCCCTCCTCTACTCTAAAAGAGATCGAGTTCCAGTAGAATCTGTCTGTATTAGTCTATTCTCGCACTGCTATAAAGAAATACTTGAAACTGGGTAATTTATTTTAAAAAAGAGGTTTAATTGGCTCACAGTTCCACAGGCTGGACAGGAAGCATGACAGCATTTGCTTCTGGGGAGGCCTCAGGAAGCTTTTACTCATGGTGGAAGGCAAAGTGGGAGCAGGCATCTTCACATGGCCAGAGCAGGGGGAAGAGAGAGAGGGGGCAGGAGCAACACATTTTTATTATAAACAACGAGCTCTCATGATAACTCACTCATTAAAATGAGAACAGCACTGAAGGGATTAATTTCAGTTCTATTTCCTATCTTCCTGGTTTATTTGGTCTCCCCACCATAAGCTGGGGGAAAGAAAGTGTGGTGGAAAACAGTGCCTGAAACAAATGGGTGCTAACCCATTTGTGAGAACTCCATTCCCATTATCCAGTCACTTCCCAACAGGCCCCACTTCCAACACTGAGGATTACAATTCAACATAAAATTTGGGTGGGGACACAGATCCAAACCATATCATTCTGCCCCTGGCCCCCCCAAATCTCATGTGCTTCTCACATTGCAAAATACAATCATGCCTTGCTAACAATCCCCCAAAGTCTTAACTCATTCTAGCATTAATTTGAAAGTCCAAAGTTCAAAGTTTCATCTGAGACAAGGCAAGTCCCTTCTGCCTACAAGCCTGTAAAATGAAAAATAAGTTAGTTACTCCCAAGATACAATAGAAGCACAAGTATTAGGTAAATACTCTCATTCCAAAAGGGAGAAATCACCCAAAAGAAAGGGGCTACAGGCCCCATACAAGTCTGAAACCTAGCAGGGTAGTCATTAAATCTTAAAGATCCAAAAATAATCTCCTTTGACTCCATGTCTCACATCCAGGGAACATCAGTGTGAGGGGTGGGCTCCTAAAGCCTTTAGGCAGCTCCACCCATGTGGCTTTGCAAGGTTTGGCCCACACAGCTGCTCTCATGGGCTGGTGTTGAGTGCCTACACCTTTTCCAGGCACAGGGTGCAAGCTGTTGGTAGATCTACCATTCTCGGATCTGGAGGACAGTGGTCCTCTTCTCACAAATACATTAGGCAGTGCTCCAGTGGGGACTCTGTGTGGGGGCTCCAATCCCAGATTTCCCTTCTGCACTGCCCTAGTAGAAGTTCTCCATAAGGGCTCTGCCACTGCAGCAAGCTTCTGTCTAGACATCCAGGCTTTTCATCCTCTGAAATCTAGGCAGAAGCTTGCAAGCCTCAACTCTTACACTGTACGCACCCACAGGCTTAACACCATGTGGAAGCTGCCGTGGCTTATGGCTTATATCCTCTGAAGCAGCAACCTGAGCTGTACCTGGACTCCTTTTATCCACAGCTGGAGCTGGAACTGCCTGGATACAGAGAGCAGTGTCCCAAGGCTATGTAGAGCACTGGCTCCCTGGGCCCGGCCCCAGAAACCATTCTTCCTCCTAGGCCTCAGGCCTGTGATGGGAGGGGCTAACACAAAGTTCTCTGAAATGCCTTGGAGGCCTTTCCCATTGTCTTGAATACTAGCACTTGGCTGTTTTTTCCTTATGAAAATTTCTATAGCTGTTGAATTCCTCCCCAGAAAATGGGCTTTTCTTTTGTACCACAAGATCAGGCTGCAAATTTTCCAAACTTTTACACATTGCTTCCCTTTTAAATATAAATTCCAGTTTCAGATCATTTCTTTGCTCATGCATATGAACCTATGTTGTTAGAAGCAGCCAGGCCACATCTTGACTGCTTTGCTGCTTAGAAATTTTTTCTACCAGATACCCTAAATCATCACTCTCAAGTTCAAAGTTCCACAGATCCCCAGGACAGGGACACAATGCCTCCAAGTTCTTTGCTAAAGCATAACAAATATGACCTTTACTCCAGTTCCCAATAACTTTCTCATCTCCATCTGAGACCTCATCAGCCTGGACTTTGTTATCCATATGACTACCAGCATTTTGGTCACAACAATTTGCCAAGTATCTGGGAAGTTCCAAACTTTCCCTCATCTCACTGTCTTCTTCTAAGCCTGTCACACTCTTCCAACCTCTGCCCCTTACCCAGTTGCCAAGTCACTTCCACATTTTCAAGTATCTGTACAGCAATGCCCCACTCCTCAGTACCAATTTTCTGTATTAGTCCATTCTAGCACTCCTGTAAAGAACTACCTGAGACTGGATAATTTATAAAGAAAAGAGGTTTCATTGGCTCACAGTTCTGCAGGCTGTACAGAAAACATGGCAGCATCTGCTTCTGGGGAGGCCTCAGGAAACTTTTACTCAGGGCAGAAGGCAAAATGGGAGCAGACATCTTCATACGGCTGGAGCAGGAGGAAGAGAGACAAGAGGGAGGTGCTACACACTTTTAAACAACCAGATCTCATGAGAACTCACTCACTCACTATCATAAAAACACCACCAAGGAGATGGTGCTAAACCATTCATGAGAACCCTATCCCCATGATCCAGTCACCTCCCACCAGACCCCACCTCCAACACTGGGGATTACAATCAAACATGAGATTTGGGTGGGGACACAGATCCAAACAGTATCACTATCCAACTTGCATTTTTTTCTTTTACTAATCTAATAATTATAATGGATATAATAGATCACAGGTTATGATACCATTGCTTGGCTATTTTTGTTAGTTAACAATAAATATCTTTAAGCTTTTATCATATTGTAAACCTTCTGAAGTTTCCATAAATTATAAATGTAATTATAACACCAAATGGCCTCTTTCCCTCGGGTTCTCCTGAAACATCCTTTTGGTCTCACCTATATTACTTCCCCCTTTAGGATCCTCTAACCTTTGAAACTTTTTGTAAATCTAAAGCCCTTTGAAGAATAATATGAGGCATATTCATTAACTCCTTATCTTCTTTCTACTTGTTTCAACTCGGTATCCACCTCCTGCTCGAGGAAGCCTCCCCAATCACTTTAGCTCTGTCTTGAGCCACCTGTGGGAAATGGAATGAAGTGGTTAAAGGAAATGTTTTGGTCTTTGGTTTGTTTAGGGCTCATACACCAGGTATGGAGACTTCTCTTCTGTGGGAGGGACATCCTTCTTCTTGGTGGGTATGGAGTTGAATAGGTAATTACTTTTAAGGACAAGTTCACCAATTTCCATAATCAATATGTGTCTAAAAAGATAAAAGCAGCAAAAATCAGGAATAAATATATAAAATAGTTTTAAATTTTTAAATGTATGAAGTGAATATATATTCCATTAAGGTCGTCCATTGTTAAGTGTTTTTAATGCCCACAGTATCTTTGTCCCATCTCTGTCTTCTCTTTTTATTTTTCCACCGTGTGTCCATTGTGTTCCAGATACTATGGGAGGCACTTGGCACAGATTGGCTGATTTACTTCTAACCAAAGGGAGAAGTGAGGCTACAAAGGTGGGGGTAATTTCCCCAAGGCCAAAAAAGCTCAGCAGTAGCAAAGTTGGTATTAGACCCTTGATGTGTCTCATTCCAAAACCCAGGATTTTGTAATATTATTAATATGCATTTTTACTAATACGATTCTTATTACTTCTAATAATCCCATCTGATTCTTCAACATCCTCATAGTATTTTTTTTCTGGGGGTGCTACAAAGAACAAGTAGGAAGTGAATTTCTTCAGAGGTTGCTTCCTAGCTTATTATTGTGAATTTTACCTCAGTATCTATTTCTTGGTGTAATTTAGATACACCCTCCTCCCCTCCCGCCCTGGCTTGGTTCAGAGCTCCTGCTCTACCCAAAATGGACAGCAGGAGCAGGGCGCTCAGCCTTCAGCCCTCCCTCACTCTGCAGCATGTGTGGTTTTAGGGTTTGATGCTACCCTCTTTTAGGTTTCCAAAGAACCTTTCTCAAAAGGAAAGTTGAAGGAGAAGGGGAGGGGGAAGAAGTAGAAAAGATTGAAGAGACGCTCCAGAGAGAAAAGTGCCATTGTCACCCAGGCTTGCTGTGGGGAGCATGGAAATAGCACGAATGAAAAACAACAGTGTGGCCAAAGGGGTAGTGGCATTGTGCGGTGCCACGGGGATGCCTCTATTTTCCACATCTGCCTTTTAATATTTGATGTTATCATGAGAAGGGTGTTTCATCTACATAAACCTCAGTCTTCTCATCTGTAAAACAGTAGAAATAATACCTGCCCTGCCGATTTCATGAGAGTATTGCAAGGATCAAATAAAACAATGAGAGTGAACATACCCTGAAGTGTCAAATCTTGTGTAGGTCTGGACTACCGATATCAATATGGAGAGTGGGGCGGCATGGAGGAGAGATAAGGAAGGTAATAGCCAACATATACTGAGTGCTAACCTTGTGCCAGGCCATGTTTCAAGATCTCCAAGTGTATTGAGAAACCTAAGATGGTAACACAAGGGTCAGAGACAAGAACTATGAACCATCTGCCTTGCTGAGCCACCCAGATAGAAGCAGTGACCAATTTTTTTTTTTTTTTTTTTTGAGACAGAGTTTTGCTTTTGTTGCCCAGGCTGGAGTGCAATGGCACGATCTTGGCTCATCAGCAACCTCCGCCTCCTGGGTTCAAGTAATTCTCCTGCCTCAGCCTTCCCCAGTAGCTGGGATTACAGGCATGCACCGCCATGCCTGACTAATTTGGATTTTTAGTAGAGACGAGGTTTCTCCATGTTGGTCAGGCCAGTCTCAAACTCCCGACCTCAGGTGATCCACCCGCCTTGGCCTCCCAAAGTGCTGGGTTTATAGGCGTGAGCCACAAGGGCCGGCTGTGACCAGCATTTTTAATAAAAGAAAAAGAAAAAATAGCTGTCTTTGGAGATGAATAAACTCAGTCCTGCCACTAACTGCATCAATCTTTTATTACACAATATTCTAAGTTTTGCTTTTCTTTCAGTAAAATGGAAATAATAATACCCACTGTGATGCAAAAATTATATGAGATAATGCAATTCCTTCCTCATTTTTTCCCATCTTCTTTTTGCTCTGGTAGTTTCTTACCATTGATAGAGCAGAAAACACAGTTCCAAATTTGTGAGGGTGGAGGCTCCAGCCCCTACAACCTCATTCTATGGAGGACCATGTCCAGCCACAGAGCCACAATCCCGTGTGGTCTAACAGTTAGGACCAGTTCCACAGCATGCTCATTTCCCTACCTACATGGATTTCTGAGCATGATAATACATTGCACACACCTCAAAACAAAAACTCCTTAATCAAGAAAATGTTTTAAAGGAAAAATGAATGGCGGGGGAGACTCTATATTCTCATACTGAGCACCCTTCACAATTGTCTGGAAATCCTGGTTTCAAATAAGCTGCCTTACTGGTTATCCATCCTCAACTTCGAATGTGTCAAATTGAGTGTTCTCATTCTGGGGTTAAAAATAAGGTCACACTACTTTTTATAATTAGAAATCTCTTCTTTAAAAAAAAATTCTAACTTATTAAGTAGAAATTACTTTTAGATTAATTAGGTCTACATTACTGTTAAGAAAAATTATCCAAAACTTGGGAATTAGACAGAAGGAGAACTGCATGCCCTTTCTTTTTTTTTTTTTTTTTTTGAGACAGAGTCTTGCTCTGTGGCCCAGGCTGGAGTGCAGTGGTGCAATCTCGGCTCACTACAAGCTCTGTCTCCCGGGTTCACGCCATTTTCCTGCCTCAGCCTCCCCAGTAGCTGGGACTACAGGTGCCCGCCATCACACCCGGCTAATTTTTGTTGTATTTTTAGTAGAGACAGGGTTTCACCATGTTAGCCAGGATGGTCTTGATCTCCTGACCTCGTGATCCACCCGCCTCGGCCTCCCAAAGTGCTGGGATTACAGGCGTGAGCCACCGCGCCCGGCCTGCATGCCCTTTCAATGTGAGACTGAAGCTTTGTTTAACAGACACACCCCAAAATTACTTGATTCTCTAGTAGACATACCTTTGTTTGACTTGCTATTTATTATTGATTGGGGCCCAGATACTGTGAGGTTAGATGATAACTTGCAGATTTTCATTAGGTAGCAATGCAAACAATTCCTGTACTATAGAAAGGAGAACCACAAAGTTATGGTTTTATTGGCCAGTGTGATATTAACCCAGGTTTGCATATAACCTGGCATTCAACATTCTTTCCTCAGTGCCTAAAACTTCTTCAAATGATCTTGACACCAGCTTTACCATCTTGCTGATCCCTTTATTAACAAGCTTAATAAATCTTTGATGTATGTTCATTCTATTTTTGTATGAGTATATATTTTGTTTTGTTTTGTTTTGAGACAGGGTCTTGCTCTGTGGCCCAGGCTAGAGTGCAGTGGCACAATCTTGCCTCACTGCAACCTTAGCCTCCCAGGCTCAAGCAATTCTGCCTCAGCCTCCCGAGTGAGTAGCTGGAACTACAGACATGCACCACCATGTCCAACTAATTTTTGTATTTTTAGTAGAGATAGGGTTTCATCATGTTGGCCAGGCGGCTCTTGAACTTCTGGCCTCAAGTGATCCACCCGTCTCGGCCTCCCAAAGTGCTGGGATTACAGGCGTGAGCCACTGCACCCAGCCAAGTATGAGTATATTTTTCATTTTTAAAGAATTATTCTTTGACATTCCTTTCCCTCCCCTATTTTCCACCACTGCGTCAGTGAATGATAGGATAATAAAATTCCTGATTGTATATCACAGACCATAAGTGGCTGCAATAAACAAACAGTCTGATTCTGTAACCACTGCCAGAAAAAATAATTAGCTATTCTGTACTAAAATGAAATGTATTATCTTTAGGACAATCTCCATAATCTAATATGTATACATCAAATAACTACTTTCTGAAGGTCATCTCGTCCTGTTCCTGAAGGCATATTTTGCAGATTTACATTCTAGTATAAACACCAGGAGGCAGAGTTACTCGTGATTTCTTCATCTATTGAGCATTAATTTCTTGTGGGCATCCTATTTGCCACGGACTGCTCTGGCTGCCAGGGTTGCAGCAATTAACACAGTAGACCAAGTCCTTCTACCCATGGAGCTTACATTTCAGTCAGGAAAAAGATAATAAATAAACAAGTAAATATAAAGGATCTCAGATGGTGTTAAGTACAATGGAGAAAATGAAGTGGAGTGTAGGAGATACAGAATGTGGGGCATGGGAAAGCAACTACTTTATAAAGAGTAATCACAGAGGGCCTCATCTGGATGGGGACATTGGAATGGAGAAGGTGAGAGTGTTCCAAGGGAAAGGAACAGCAAGTGCCAAGGCTCAGAGGAAGAAGGGATGGAAGGCCTTAGTAGACACAGTAATAGCTATGAATCGTACTATGCTGATTAGAGGGATTTGAGCAGAGGAAGGACCTCACCTTTTTAAAACCATCTGCCTACTGTGTTGAGAACAGGCTGTAGGGGACAAAGGTAGAAGCCAAGTGACCAGCTATGAGGTCATTGTCAGTGGCCTAGTGAGAGGTGATGGCAATTTACTCAAGGATGGGGATGGTAGAGGAGGACAGACTATGCATATATTTTGAAGAAAAAGCCTACAGAATTCCTAATGGCTGAAAGGAAAAAGAAAGGAATTAAGAATAACAGCCAGATCAATTGAAATTATGGAGCTGTTACTTAATAGAATGGGAAGACTATAGGAGAATAACTTGGGAGTAGTGTCAGGATTTCATGTTTGGACAGATTTAGTTTGACATAGCTATTAGACATTCAAATAGAAATTTCTGGCAGGCAGTTGGATATATGAGTCTGCAGTTCAGAGGAGAGGTCCAAGTTGGAACATCAATCAATGTGGGTCTTGTTTCAAATGTGGGTATGTAAAGCCAGGAGAACAGATGAAATAAGGAAATGAGTATAGAAACAGAAGTCTAAGAAATGAGCCCTGAGGCATTCAAATGGTCAGCTATGTGGGAAATGAGGACAACAAAGAAAGCTAAGAAGAAGCAATAAGAGAAAAACAATAGCAGTGATATCCCGGAAGCCAAGTAAAGACAAGGTTTCAAAAAGTAAGTCATGATACAGGTACTCAAATAGATACTTGTATTCCAACCTTCACAGCAGCATTATTCACAATAGCCAAAAAGTGGAAACAACTCAAATGTCCATCAACAGATGAATGGATAAACAAAATGCAGAATATACATACAATGGAACATTATTCAGCCTTAAAAAGGAAGGAAATTCTGACACATGCTTCAACATGGATGAAACTCAAAGACACTATGTTAAGTGAAATAAGCTAAACACAAAATGACAAATATTGTATGACTCTATGTATATGACACACTAGAATAGGCAAATTTATAGAGATAGAACTTGTAATCGTGTTGCCTGGGGATGGGGAATGGAGGAATAGCAGTTATTGTTTAATGGATAGAGTTTGATGTGATAAAAAAGTCCTGGAAATGGACAGTGGCAATGAGTATACTAAATGTAAATGTACTTAATGCTACTGAATTGTATGCTTAAAAATAATTTAAGTGGTCAATTTTGTGTTGTGTGTATATTTTACCATAATTAAAATAAATATATATATACATGTTTATATGTAGGCATGCCATGATCAACTTTATCAAATGCTGCTGTGAGTCAAGCATATCAGTTGTTTATTGCTGCATTAAAAAGCACCCCAAAATCTAGTGACTTAAAGCAACCATTTTATTGCTCATGATTCTGGGGGTCAGCAAATCAGATTGGGCTCAGCTATGTGGTACATCTGCTAGTCTTGCGTGGGATCACTTACACAGCTGCAGTTAGACAGCAGGTTGGCTGGAAGCTGGTTATTTCCTGATAGCCTTGTTCACAGGCCTGGTAGTTAATGTGGGCAGCTGCACCTTGACTCTCCTCCACATGACCTCTCCAGCAGGAAAGCCCAGACTTCTTTTTGGCAACTGGGCTCCAAGAGAGCAAGAACCAATGCTCAAGTGCTTGTCAAGCCTCTGCTTGCTTCAGACTTGCTGATGTCCCATGGCCAAAGCAAGTCCCATGGCCAAGTACAGAATTAATGAGAGAAGAAAGCACACAATGCATGGATCCTGAGAGGTATGAATCTTTGGGGACCAGCCATGTAACTATCTACCACAGTCAAGTAAGGTGGAGATTAAGAATTGGTCATTCCGTTTAGCAACATGGACTTTCCTGATGACCTTGACAAGTTCTGCTGCAGAAAAGCATTGGAAGAGAAAACATGATTAGAGAATGTTCAAGGGAAAGATGGGAGAGAGGCATAGTAGACAGTAAGAACAACAGGATTTTGGCTGGATGAAGTGACTAACACCTGTAATACCAGCATTTGGGGAGGCCAAGGTGGGCAGATCACTTGAGGCCAGGAATTCAAGACCAGCCTGGCCAACATGGTTAAACCCCATCTCTACTAAAAATACAAAAATTAGCCATGTAATGGCTATGCCTATAATCCCAGCTACTCGGGAAGCTGAGGCAGGAGAATTGCTTGAACCCAGAAGGTAGAGGTTTGGAGCCAAGACTGCGCCACTGTATTCCAGCCTGGGTGACACAGCAAGACTCTGTCTCAGAAAAAAAAAAAAACAACAACAAAAAAAACGGGTTTTTGTGGTAAAGGCAACAGAGAAAAGGTACTTGGAGGGAGTTATGAGGTAAATATGGTTTTTTTTTTAATATTTGGTAAAATGTTTTCTTTTAAATAAGTGATAACACAACATGTTCCTCTGCTGACAGGAATGACCCAATAGATGGTGTCTTAATCAGTTTCATGTTATTATAACAGAATACCTGAGACTGGGTAATTTTAAAAGAAAAAAGGTTTATTTAGCTTATGGGTCTGCAGGCCAGGGAGTCCAAGTTTGGGCAGCTCATCCAGTGAGGGCACCATGCTTCTTCAAGTCATGGAGCAAGAAAGGGGGAAGCTGAGAATGCACAAAGGAACTGTAGGCCAGAAATAAAATTATACATCCCTCACTGACTAAATGGACCCCCCTCTTGGCCAAGGGGACCTGAAAGAAACCTGAAAAACTAGTTCAGACCATAATGGGAAGGAGAGGTGGGACAGGCCTCATTATACCCTACTCCCTTTGGAATTTAGGCACAACTGGACAGCATTAACATTAAAATAGAGATCACAAGACTGAAAAACGACTCTTTGCAGCAATAAGATACCAAATTCCAACCTGACTCTGGAATAGCATCACATGACAGATAGTTAACCCTGAAGGAAATCTAAATATTTTACCCCAAAATACAGTCTTTTGACATATTTTGGCCCTGCAAAGCTGTCTCTTGTGGGGGAAAATCTGCATTCTGTAGAGAATCCCCTCCCCTTACTGAGTCTATTCTGGAGAATCTAACACCTTTTAAGTTCCAATAAGAGACATTTACCATCTATTCTCTCTGAAGCCTGGAGGCTTCATCCATATGACAAGAATCTTGGCTTCTACAACCCCCCTTATCTTAACTCAAGCATTTCTTTTTGCTAACTTCAACTCTTCAGGCAAAGCCTCTTTCAACCAATCACCAATTAGGAAATTTTTGAATCCACCTGATGTGGTTTGGCTCTGTGTCCCCACTCAAATCTCATCTTGAATTGTACTCCCATAATTCCCACATATTGTGAAAGGGAACCATTGGGAGATAATTGCATCATGGGGGTGGTTTCCCTCATACTGTTCTCGTGGTAGTGAATAAGTCCCACGAGATCTGATGGTTTTATCAGGGGTTTCTGCTTTTGCAGCTTCTTCATTTTTCTCTTGCTGCTGCCATGTAAGAAGTGCCTTTTAGGCCAGGCACAGTGGCTCATGCCTGTAATCCCAGCACTTTGGGAGGCCAAGGCAGTGGATCACCAAAGTCAGAAATTCAAGACCAGCCTGACCAACATGGAAAAACCACATCTCTACTAAAAATACAAAATTAGTCAAACATGGTGGCACACACCTGTAATCCCAGCTACTCAGGAGGCTGAGGCAGGAGAATTGCTTGAACCCAGGAGGCAGACATTGCAGTGAGCTGAGATCATGCCATTGCACTCCAGCCTGAGCAACAAGAGCAAAACTCCATCTTGAAAAAAAAAAAAAAAAGAAGTGCCTTTTGCCTCTGCTGTGATTCTGAGGCCTCCCGAACCATGTGGAACTGTAAGTCCAATTAAACCTCTTTTTCTTTCCATTCTTGGGTATGTCTTTATCAGCAGTGTGAAAACAAACTAATACAGTAAATTGGTACCAGGAGTGGGGTATTGCTAAAAAGATACCCAAAAATGTGGAAGCAACTTTGGAAGTTGGTAACAGGCAGAGGTTGGAACAGTTTGGAGGGCTCAGAAGAAGACATGAAAATGTGAGAAAGTTTGGAACCTCCTAGAGATTTGTTGAATGGCTTTGACAAAAATGCTGATAGTAATATGAACAATAAGGTTCAGGCTGAGGTGGTCTCAGATGGAGATGAGGAACTTTTTGGGAACTGGAGCAAAGGTGACTCTTGTTATGTTTTAGCAAAGAGATGGCAGCATTTTGCCCCTGCCCCAGAGATTTGTGGAATTTTGAACTTAAGAGAGATGATTTAGGGTATCTCATGGAATAAATTTCTAAGCAGCAAAGCATTCAAGAGGTAACTTGGGTTCTGTTAAAAGCATTCTGTTTTAAAAAGAAAACAGAGCATAAACGTTCAGAAAATTTGCAGCCTTACAATGCAGTAGAAAAGAAAAACCTATTTTCCGAGGAGAAATTCAAGCTGGCTGCAGAAATGTTCATAAGTAACAAGGAGCCAAACGTTAATCCTCAAGACAATGGCGAAAATGTTTTTAGGGCATGTCATAGGTCTTCATGGCAGCCCCTCCCATCATAGATCTGGAAGCCTAGGAGGAAAAAATGGTTTCGTGGGTGGGCCCAGAGTCCCCATGGTGTGTGCAGCCTAGGAACTTGGTGCCCTGCATCCCAGTCACTCCAACCATTGCTAAAAGCAGCTAAGGTACAGCTCAGTCCATGGCTTCAAAGGGTGCAAGCCCCAAACCTTGGCAGCTTCCACATGGTGTTGAGCCTGCAGGTGCACAGAAGTGAAGAACTAAGGTTGGGAACCTCCACCTAGATTTCAGAAATGTATGGAAACTCCTGGATGCCCAGGCAAAAGTTTCCTGTGGGGGTGGGGCCCTCACGGAGAACCTCTGCTAGGGCAGTGCGGAAGGGAAATGTGGGGTCAGAGCCCGCACACAGAGTCCCTACTGGGCACCACCTAGTGGAGCTGTGAGAAGAGGGCCACTGTCCTCCAGACCCCAGAATGGTAGATCCACCGACAGCTTGCACTGTGCACCTGGAAAAGCTGCAGACACTCAATGCCAGCCTGTGAAAGCAGTGGGGGGGGGGGGGGGGTGCCACACCCTGCAAAGCCACAGGAGTGGAGCTACCCAAGACTATGGAAATCTACCTCTTGCATCAATGTGCCCTGGATGTGAGGCATGGAGTCAAAGGAGATCATTTTGGAGCTTTAAACTTCCACTGCCCAGCTGGATTTTGGACTTGCATGGGTCCTGTAACCCCTTCGTTTTGGCCAATTTCTCCCATTTGGAATGGCTGTATTTACGCAATACCTGTACCCTTATTGTACCTAGGAAGTAACTAGCTTGCTTTGGATTTTATAGGCTTATAGGCAGAAGGGATTTGCCCTGTCTCAGATGAGACTTTGGACTGTGGACTTTTGGGTTAATGCTGAAATTAGTTAAAGTTAGGGGGACTGTTGGGAAGGCATGATTGGTTTTGAAATGTGAGGACATGAGATTTGCAAGGGCCAAGGGCAGAATGATATGGTTTGGCTCTGTGTCCTGACTCAAATCTTATCTTGAATTGTATTCCCATAATTCCCATGTATTGAGGGAGAGACCCAGTGGGAGACAATTGAATCCTGCTGGTAGTTTCCCCCATATTTTTCTTGTGGTAGTGAATAAGTCTCACAAGATATGATGGTTTTATCAGGGGTTTCCACTTTTGCATCTTGCCAATTTTTCTCTTGCCACCACCATGTAAGAAGTGTCTTTTGCTTCAGGCCATGATTCTGAGGCCTCCCTAGCCATGTGGAACTGTATGTCCAATTAAACCTCTTTTTCTTCCCAGTCTCAGGTGTGTCTTTATCAGCAGCATGAAAACGAACTAATACACCACCTAGGACCTGGAAGCCCCCGACACTTTGAGAAGTCCTGCCTTTGTGGGCTGAACCAAGGTATATCTTCCATGTATTGATTTATGTCTTTGCCCATAGCTTCTGTCTCCCTAAAATATATAAAACCAAGCTGTAACCCAACCTCGGGCACATGTTCTCAGGGCCTTCTGAGGCTGTGTCACAGGCCATGGTCCTTAACCTTGGCAAAACTAACCGCTAAATTAATCTGACCTGTCTCAGATACTTTTTGGTTTACTCTGTTAAATCTGCTCTCTTCCTGCTAGAGTCAGAACTCACTCACTCCGTTGAACATCATGAATCTTTCATGAAAGTGGATACCTCAAGACACAAACTTCTCTCAACACAATCACATTGTCAGGGACAAGTCACATCCAAACCATAGCAGATGAGAAATTATATTCATGGGACTAGTACTCTTTTATAACTTCTACAAGACAACTTGTTACAGTAGGTAGCTAGTCAAGCACGAGCAGGGCAGGACAGGGCTCTCCCAACCCACCAGGAATGTCAGGCAACCATCAGGTGATAGTCTGGCAGTTGTCACACTACCTCTCTAAAATGATAATTGGCAAGCCCACTTGTCCAGTTCCTGAGATCTTATTGGAAGCTGCCGATTACCAATTTCGTGTATTTTATCTATTGGCAAACTGCCTCTCTCTGGTGCTGGCTGCAACCAAAGCATGTACATTAAGAGGCAAAATGGTAGAGTATGACCTTCCAGGGGCATTCCACCGGAAAGGGGAAGAAAGCCTCAAGTGAGCCTGCGTACAACTCCAGTAAACACACCATGCATGCTCACCTTCAAAGCACAAGCAGGGCACCACTCATGCTGGCAGCTCACGCTAAGGGAAGAATGAAGGGAAAGGGGTGCAAGATGCCTGAAGTAGGCCAGTATATAAAATCCTAGGTTCAACGTTAAACCAAGCACTTGACCTCTAAGATGCCCACTTGGGTCTCTTCCAAGTATACTTTCCTTTCTTTCCTGCTCTAAAGCTTTTTGATAAACTTCAACTCCTACTCTGAAACTTGCTTTGGTCTCTTTTTTCTGCCTATCTCCCTCTGTCAAATTCTTTCTTCTGAGGAGGCAAGAATTGAGGTTGCTGCAGACCCATATGCATTTGCTGCCAGTAACTGGGATATTTGCCACTGCTAACAAACTGTTAACATATGCTTAAAATTTTTCCAGATCAAAATTATTTTACCAGGCTTGAAGTTCAGAACTTTAGGGATTCCACCAAACGTGCTGATCTAAAATTACTTATGAAGAAAAGTCTGACTTTGTCTACAGATGCCTTTTTATCCAGGCCACTTAATTTTTGTAATTTTGTAGTTAGGTATCAACTCTTTCTCTGCTGAAGTGGATTCCAAAGCACTTAGAATCTTCCGGTGGGCAATATAAGACACCAGCATTTCATTCTCTCATGAGAGAACTGTCTTCTTTCTAGCTCCTAGTAAAAGCTAGGCTGGGAGCAATGACATTTAGAGAAGACTAAACAACAAGTAAGCACCCATTTACTCCTCCAAAATCTCTAAATTCATTCCTTCAGTGAAAATCTGGACATCTAATGGATAAATATTACATTTCATATATTTATCACCTTACTTAGTTATCTTCACTGAGCCACAAGTTGATGTCATTCCCTCAGCTTTTCCTAAGAAACAACCATTTTCATCAGTTATATGTGTTTGATGAGAATTTCAAGTGATTTTCATTCTCTTCCATGAGTAAATGAATTTTTTTCTAATAAGAGAAGCAGTTTCCAGTCCAAACATATAAAGAGCTTAGAAGTAGTAACTCCCATCCTCACAAGAAAAAATGCTGAACAAACTGAAAATTAACATTTTTTTTAGATCCATCAGAAAATGGAGGTCACAGGGCAAGTTGCCACCTCAACAAATGGAGAGACAGAGGGATACAGACAATCATGGCTTACAGGTGCAGAAGCCACTGCTGGAGCCAGTACAGTAGGAACACTTGTCAGAGGCTCAATGTGGACTTGCAGGCAAGGTAACCTCTCCCCACCAGGGGAGGGGCAGTTGTAGCGGAGCCCCCACACATTCAGAAGTTTTACCTCCAGAAGCTCCATCAGGTTCTCAGGGTTAAAATCAGAGAAAGTTCCCCTAATGCTTCTGGCAAGGGGAACGGGACAACTAACCCTTTTGAAACAATCCCAGAGCATTCAGTTCTCAACTATAGCCTGCCCTCAAGGGAAACTATTTTATCAGAGCCTAACCAACATGGGTTTTACCAGAGTCTACCAGACCTGGGGAAGGGAAATGCCTAAATCCAGCCTGCTCTTCCTGTCTCATTTAGCGGGGAAAGGGAGGAAGCTGAGAAGCCCTTGTGAAGGTCCCAGCCCAGGGACACAGGCTCACTAAGACTGAGACCTAATCTTAGGATCAAAGAATGCTTCTTCTCCCTCCAAATCCTACCACCATGTCAATCAGGCACCTGTCTAGTAACAGCGGCTTACGGATAAAAGAAATGCAAGCCTCAGACTGTATTTAGGAAAGAGTCTACAGAAATCCAAAGACGGCAGTGCAGACGAAAACACAGGCGCGAGAGGAAATTTTAGACTCCAACACTACAAGCACAGCAAACAATAAACCCAGTCTAACTCCCAGCCACATATACATGAAACCTCACACTGAAGGCCTATTCATCTCAGTTCCTTTTACCTAATAGATCTTGTCTGGTTTTCAACGAAAAAAATTACAAGGCATGGTAAAGGGCAAAAACAAAAAAACACAGTTTGAAAAGATAAAGCAAGTATTAGAACCAGACTCAGATATGGCAGATAGTTGGGAATTATGAAAATTGAGATTTAAAATAACTATAATTAATATGCTTAGAGATCTAATGGAAAAAGTAAACAACAAAGAAGAACAAATGGGTAATGTCAGCAGAGAGATGGAAGTTGGAAGAAAGAGGAAATTCTAGAAATAAAAACTATCATAACAGAAATAAAGAATGTTTTAATGGGCTCATTAGTGGACTTGACACAGCCAAGGAAAGAATCAGTGAACTTGAAGATATGTCAAAAGAAACTTCCCAAACCGAAAATAAAAAAAAAAAAAAAACAGAAAAGAAAAAAATACCAGAACTATGGGAAAATTACAAAAGGTATAATACACACATAATGGAAATACCAGAAGGAGAAGACAGAAAGAGAGAAACAGAAAAAAAAAAAGCTGAGAATTTCCCATAATTAGCAATTGACACCAAACCAAACAGATCCAGGAAACTCAGAGAACACCAAGCAGAATAAATATCAAAAAGTTTACACCTAGAAATATCATACCTGTGATGGCTAATTTTATATGTCAACTTGACTAGGCTAAGAGATGCTCAGATAGCTGGTAAAACATTATTTATGGGTGTTCCTGTGAGGGTATTTCTGGAAGAGATTAGTATTTGAATCCGCCCTCACCAACATAGGCAGGCATCACCCAATCCACTAAGGGTCTGAATAGAACAAAAAGTTTTTATTGAGCTGGGTGTCCATCTTCTCTTGCCCTCAGACATTGGAGCTCCTGGTTCTCAGGCCTTCACACTCAGGTCGAATTATAACACCAGCTTTCCTGCCTCTCCAAATTGCAGACAGCACACTGTGAGACTTAGCCTCCATAATCACATGAGCCAATTCCCTTTTTCTTCTTTCTTCTTCCTTCCTTCCTCCTCCTCCTTCTTCTTCTGCTTCTGCTTCTTCTTCTCCTTCTTCTCCTCCTTCTCCTTCTTCTCTCTCTCTCTCCCTCCCTTCCTCCCTCCCTCCTTCCTCCCCCTCCCTCCCTCTACTCCCCTTCTATATGGAGATAACACACACATTTTCCAACCTTTTTTCATACAGGTGTGACCATGTAACTGATCCCAACCAATGGAATGTGAATAAAAGAGACATGTGTCACTGTAGGGGCAAGAAAAGGTTGTGCCTTCTTCATTTTCTCTCCCCTTCACTCTAGCAGATGGAGAAAACCACAGGCCCCAGGTGGCGACAAAGCCAAAAGACAGAAAGAACACGGATCCTAAATCACAGCATCAGGAGTCACCTGTGGACAGAAACACCCTGGACTATTACATCAATCACACTTCTGTTGTGTTTGTGCCTTTATGCATTTGGGGTCTGTTTGTTACAGTAGCTATAATAGTATGACCCTAAGTGTTATAATTCCCTTTCCTCTTCTAAAGAAACCACTGAGTGTTCCTTAACTCTCTGAGGTGCTCAAACAACACACCTCCTCTCCAAGAACTTCTAAGTCCTTCCAAGGAACGGACCAGAGCAGGATTTTCCTTACCATTTTATCAAGATGTCCCAGGAATAACTTCTGGCTTTATTGGGTAATATTTTTGAAAAAAGATAGGGTCTCACTATGTTGCTGGTTTTGAACTCCTAGGCTGGTTTTGAACTCCACTAGGCTGGTTTTGAACTCCTGGCCTCAAGCAATCCTCCTACAGCCTCCTGAGTAGCTGGGATTACAGACACAAGCCAGCATGCCTGGCTTCTTATGGGGTAATTTCTAGGGCTAGGGTTCACATCTTGCTCTTTTTCTGAAGTGCCAGAATCCCAGGAAAAAGAAAGATACAGTCAGCAGTGATGCTCCTTCCCCATTTGGTTCTCTCCTCCTTTCCTCTCCATCTAGGATTTCCTTGTCCACATACCTGAGGATATCTACCACAAAATGGTCAATTCTCCTTCTCCTGCTTCAGAGCAACTCCTTGAGGGCCAGGGCTGGGAGCCCTAAGGCCAAGGTTGCCTCTTGTCATCATCTCAATAAGCTACACCCTCAAAATTGCTCTATAACAAGGCACCCCAGAACCTCAGTAGCTTAAAACAACAATAATCTCTTCTAATGGTCACTGGTCTTCATGTTAGCAAGGATAGCTCTGTAACACATGCCTCCTTCTGATGCCGAAATTGGAGGGGCAGTGACTACTCAAGCATGCTTTTGTCATAGCAGAGATCAAAAGCTCCTAGAGGTGCAAAGAGAAACTTCTGAGGCTTCTTAGGACTCAGGACTCACACACAGTCACTCCCTCCCACATTCCATTGGCTGAAGCTCACCATAGAAGCAGGCCAAGTGAAGTGGCATTGAAATACATTCTGCACATGACACCTCAGCAAAGGTGTGACTTATAACACTACCACAGGGACACAAAGTACCGAGACTATTAATTCAGTCTACAGCAGTCCCCGAGGAATAGACGTATGTGGCCAGTGGCTATGTTGACCCGGCCGTGGGGCCTCTCTGAAGGAAATCAGAAATGTGTATTCACCAGGGAACACTACAGTTAGAAATGAGTATTTTGTAAAATTTGAGGCCCTTTGGAATTCCTATGGTTTGTGTACTATAATAATTCAATAGGAGGAAGGATGAAGTCAGACCAACAGCATCATTAAAGAACTATTATGTTGATTAAATGGATGTTCGGCTGATATTAGCCACCAACTAAGAGAAACTCATCCTATTGAATTACCAGAGTAATGCACTGTCTCAAAGACTGGCTTCAATAACTCCCCATTCAGACTCAGATAAAGTCTTATGGAGAATGGGAACAATAATAGAGCTGAGGGAATGTTAGGACAATATATGGTTCAACTCTCTTTTTGCAGATGAAACACCAGCAGAGAGAAGCACAATGACTTAGAAAACCACTTAAACATGAGTCTGCAGTGTATTGTGCCTAGGCCAGCACCTTGCTCCTAGAGTAAGTCTTGTTAGCAATTACAGACCCGTAAAAAGGTGGATCCTCTAACAGTAATTGAGATCATCGGGCTGTGGGTTCAAAGTCAAGAATTCGGGTGGGTCACTGTTAGTTTCTTCCCAGGGACACCTAATCCAAGCCCCTGAGAACATGAGGGCTCTCAGAGACTAAAACTCTAACCTAGTAGGGTTTTTCGTGTGCGTGTGTGTGTGTGCGCGTGTGTGTGTCTATCTCAAAACTGTATTAACTTCTTTTCGAAGATGCTGGGGTGCCAGCAACATCCCTAGTACTCTTCTCCCTTCCTAATGCCCTCCTCACTTTCTATTTGAATCTGCCATTTCCTCAGAAAAATTAAGAGGGCAATGTCAATCAATTCAAACTAAGATGTCACTCCTGTTCTACCAATACTTACTTTTACACAAAAATAATTGTTCATTAAAACAAAAAAATAAATTCTAGCCTCCCTCCCAATATTTGAACGATGTTTTCCACCCACAGATTAGATCTTCTATGGTCTTGGGTTGTCACCGTGATTGCACTTCCAAAATGTGTATGCTATGTCATGCTACATTTTATGTATTAAGAGCACAGTGCACAGTGACCTCTCCCATGACAGAGAGAAGTAAAATTCACATAGAAGTAGTAGTGGCCACGAAAACTTGGAAAGACAGGTCTTTTCCAACAGATACTCAGGTCTCAGGGACAATCTGAAGAGTTTGACGGACTCTTTCCTTGACCAAAGTTTAATCAGGCTTAAGCCCTCTTCTTCAGCAGGCCTCCACCCTGGTCCCCTGACCACTCACCCCCGAACCTTTGGCCTGCCCAGCTCTATTTTAGCAAGAATCCTGCTAAGTCAGGTTAGAGAGAAATCACCACCCTTGATATCTGATCACCCTGGATATCTGATCAAATTTCTCATTCCCCCACCCTTGATATACGATCTCCCTAGCCTGCCTTCGGCAAGAATCCTGTTAAGTGGGTTCAGCAAGAATCCCTCTAGGTGCTTGATGTCTCGTATCAGTAACTTTCCATCTACTGACCCCTTCGTTCTGCTCCTTGGCTATACATCCCCAGCTGTCCTTTCTGTATTCCGTGTTAGACCTCATCTCTCCCCCTAGTGTGATCATCTTTACACCTATAGCAATAACCCTGTATAAAGTCTTCCTTACTGTTTTAACAAGTGTCAGAATAATTTTTTTCTTCAACAAGTTCTCAACAAAAACCCATACCCAGAATCTTTTTCTGGAATGAAAAGGGCTTCAGGGCTTCTCGGGTCACTTTTGTTGTATTGTCCACAGAGCCGAGAGTAAACAACTCCTTTGGACGTTTTGGAGAAGAAAGGTCTTTCTATACACCCACTTCGTCCAAGGGATTACATGCTTGGGATATTAAGCAACAGCTACAAAAATCAGGAAGTTCCTTCTCCATGTATATGACGAAGTTCTGGACAGGAGCCTGCTGCCAGAATACGAATATTCTTCCCCAAAGACCCCTCCTCATGCCCCTACACGCTCTTGTCGGTCTAGCCTTTCATTCCCTGAAGCGGGACGAGAACGCCTGGAGAGCTCGTCCAAGCAAGTGCAACCCGCTGGTGACTGCAAATGAGCACATGGAACTGTGCGCCCACGCTACGCTCGGTTAAAATCAATCCGGGCTCTTCCTGCCTCGTCCACGCCGAGGTCACACGCAGCACTGGAAGCGGCCTGCATCGGGCGGGGCAGGAGAAGGCCGAGGGCACGGCTGCCCAGGCCCGCCAGGGACTGCCCGGACGGCGCGCGGACCGGCCGGAAGCCGCGCCTAGAGGAGGGCCCCGGAGCTCGCGCGGGCTCCGTCCCCCGGCGCCGCCGAGGCCTGCTGACATCAGCCGCGCTCCTCCCCTCGCCTCCCAACACCCTCAGCTCCGGGCCGGACCCTCCCTCCTCCCACCACGTGTCCTCCCCGCTCCCTCCCGAGGGGCCGCGCGCACGGGAGGACGGAGAGGCGGAAAGGATGGCGCTGTGACAGCCGGGCCGGAGCCCTCGCGTCCCCACCCCGCGCCCTGGCCGCTGGGCCCGGCGGTGAGTGCGCGCGGGCGGGGGCGGCGGCGGCGCGGCCCCTCCCCCGGGTCCCGGGCGGCTGGGCCGCGGCGGGGGCGGGAGCGCCGAGGCTGCGCCGCCGCCGCCGCAGCCTTTGTTGCGGGCCCGCCGGGGAGGCGGGCGGCGCCGGCTTTCGCCGCCCGGCAGGTGCGCTGGGGCCGGGAGGGGGCCAGGTGGGGAGGGGGGCCGGGCGGAGGGGGCGGCGGAAGCGCTCCCGGCGCGGGGCCGCGGAGAAAGGGAAATGGGGCAAGATGGCTGGAGAAATCCGAACGCGCCCGGGGGCGCGGCGGCGGTGGCGCAGGCGGGGCAGGGCGGGCGGCGGCCCTGGTTGCGGCACCTTAGCGCGGGGAGGCGGCCCCTCCCACCTCTGCCCCGGAGCCGGCAGGGAGACCGCGGCCAAGTTCGGGCCCCAGCTGCAGGCATCTGAAGCCTAGACCCATCCATGCCGCGTTCGCCTATCTTTTTTGGAAATATCTAAGGAACCGGCTTTGAACTCCAGAGGGATCTTTTCTTTGGAGGTCCCCCGATGCAGCCCTCAAGATGCACCCGCACTCCACACCTAGGAATTGCCCGCGCCCGTGGAGGGCAGGAGCGCGGCCCTTTGTACTGGCCAAGAGTCAGCGAATAGAGAATTTGCAGCCCAGAGGCAATGGGTTATTTCCCTGTCGGGGTGGGCCCCAGCCGATTTCTGCACCTTTTTGGGTATCCAGGCATACCCCTCGCTATGTTAGTCACTGACTCCTGGGTTTGCAAAGTCCCTTAAGGTAGAATGACCCTATTTTCTGAACCAGCTCGTGGACAGAACCTTTGAATTTGGAAAATCCAAGCAATGGGCCTACTGAGCCAACCGCTCCGCCCATGCTTAACTGGCTTCTAGCACCCGTTCCAGTTGAGTAAGTGTCCAATCTGTGTTCAGACACCTTCACTGATAGGAAATCAGCACTCTTCCCCTGCCTCTGATTCCTGTCTGGGTGGCACTGTCTGTGAGAAAGTACTGCCTTTCTCACTGCTTAAAACCTTTTCCAGGAATATTTACCCACTGGCTGACCTCAGTTCTGCCATCCAGTCTCTACAAACCAGTCTGGGTTCTCTTCCCCAGATAGCTTTTTAAATATTTGAAGGCAGCCAGGTATGTTATCTACCCATAGCCTCTCTTATCATAATTAAACATGTCACCCTGTAGCTTCCTGGCCGACTCTGTTTCCTTACTTCCCTGCAGCGGGAACAGTGCTTGGGGCTAAAGAGGTTTGTATGTGGCTCAGCCTCCCCCATCACAGGCTTTGGGGAGGTCACAGTGACACCTGGTTTTTCTGAACCTGAATCTTGCTTGCAGAGATGGAGTCCACAGCCTACCCTCTCAATTTGACCCTGAAAGAAGAGGAAGAGGAAGAAGAGATTCAGAGCCGGGAACTAGAGGACAGCCCGGCAGACATGCAGAAAGTACGAATCTGCTCTGAGGGCGGATGGGTAAGTAAGAAGGTGTGGAGTCCACACAGCCAGCAGATGCAGGCCTGAGAGCCCAGCTTGCTTTAAGTCTCCTCCTCAGACAGACGTAGGAAGTAAAAATAGCCCAGCCCGGTGTGTTTGCATTCCTGAGAAAACAGCTCTGTGGCTTTAAAAGGCAGGCAAAGAATGGAGGAGGTGGTTATGGAAACAGTCCCTCAGCCATGTAGCTTGTCATCGTTCAATTGGAAGTCCTAGAAGCCAGGACCTTGTCTCTTGTTCACCCACTTCTCCTGCACTGTGTTTGATGCCAGGCACATTGTAGGCACCAAGTAAATGTTTGTTGACTTACTGCTGGTTGAAGGGAACCATTTTAAATAAGACTCGAGTCATTGGGTTGACATGAGAGGTTAGGCCAGTTGGTTCTGTGTGAGCACCTCTTACCGCAGTTCACACAGGAGAGCTGCCTGTCCAGCTGACCTGGATAGAGATGGTGGGCAGCAGGGAATACGGACATTCAGGGTATACACGCAGAATAGTATGATAGAGATCAGTTTATACAAATGCAAATGCAGTAGATATTTATAGTTATTCACCGTAGTTACTGGACTTGTTGGTAATTAGGCATTAATAGTAAACATTTTAAATAAGCAACAAATTGACACTCCTTTTCTCTGCTTATTTTCTGTTGTGTATAAACATTGTCAGTATACATAGTATCCTTTGCTTCCGTGAAGAGCCCCTATCCATACAAGCATGGTACTTCTAAATTGTTCCCTACCACAGGAGGGAACTGGCATGCAGAAAGATTATCTGCCTTGCCCTAAGGATACACATGAACACTGACATTTGTTCTTCAAAACAGGTCTCCTGAGCTCCACCCTTAAAGGTAATGCATTTTACCATATGTATGCTATACCTTAATTTAAAAAAAAAAAAAAAAAAGGCAGTGCAACCACAGGGTCTCAGTTTGCCACTCTAGCTGTGGATGCTGCGCTGCCTTTGTCTCATCAGTGTTCTTTGCCCACCACATCCTTCTTCCCAATTCTGATCCGAGCAGGCGTCAGGTCCATTTAGCCTGGAACAAGACCTCAAGGCAGTCGAAACTCAGGGCTTTGAGGCTAAATTGGCCAACCTAGAACATCTAAATGGAGAGCCTTGGAGAACAGGTGCAATAAAAGTGAATGTGTTGGGACAGTGAGGAAGGAGCAAGATGAAGACCAACCGTGCTTGGGTGGGGAAAGAAGGAAGTAACCAGAAGGGCTGGAGGAGGGAGTCCAGCAGCTGGTGGTGCTGGGGATTGGGCATTTGTGGCCTCCAGGCAATCAGCCATCCATCCGCAGTTACCAAGCACAGTGCTGGGCATAAAGAGAGGCTCTTTTCCTGATGGAATTTCCAGCCTTGTGAGCAAGGCAGGAAAGTAAACATAAGTAATAGTAAGCATAGTGTGCAGAGTGCAGTGGTGGAAGTCTGCAAGGATGCACCAGGAGCCAAGATCGGGGGATGCCTCATTCAGGCTGAGAACTCCGGGGCCTCCTGGACAAGGCCTAATCTTGACTGAGCAATTTTGCCCCCACCCCTGGACATTTGGCAACATCTGGAAACACTACCCCCTTTCCCCACCCCTGGATATTTGGCAATATCTGGAAACACTTTTGTTTGTCTGACTTGGTGGGGGGTGCATTGGGGACTGGGAGATCCTCCTGGTATCTAGTAGGTAGAAGCCAGGGGTGCTGCTAGACATCTACAGTGCACAGGATGCCACCCCCCTGCCACACACACACACACACACACACACACACACACACCAAAGAAGTAACTGGCCCAAAATGTCAGTTGTGCTGAGGTTGAGAAACCCTGCTCTAGAGCATTAAATTAGAAGAAAAGAATCTGTTTTTAAAATATGTATTTTGGTTATAGAGAATTATGTTAGGGTGATCAGTGAAAGCTTTTCAAGCATAAGAACTATGATAATATATTAGGATCAAATTCCATAGAATTGAAATAGAAATACAATTTTAAGTAGAAGAAATAAAAAATGTACTTCGAACTGAGTCTTAGTCATTATGGAATCAGCCAAGGGAAGGGAAGGGAAGGGGGTTGCATTCCAGGCAAGAGGACAGCACAGGCAAAAGCACTGGGGAGAGGAGCTTGGGTGCAGAGTTAGGAGCAGCTCCTGCAGCTGGAACCTGAAACTCATGGCAGGGAGTGGAAGGGGATCAGGCATAGGAGGCCAGGCCAGGGGCCAGAGCCAGCCAGGAGGACATGGAGTGCTATGCCAGCGAGTTTGAGCTTTCTCCTTAGCTCTGTGGAATGAGGCCTTAGCCCATCTTTCTAAGGGAGGCCTCAGGCTCTCTACAGCCACCATGCTCAGGCCTGAGTGGCCTGCTAAGAAAGCAAAGCTTTGGCATCAGACTTTCTAGCTCTGTGACCTTGGACAAGTTACCTAACCACTCTGTTTCCTTACCCATAAAAGTGAGGTAGTGATCCCCGTGTCCCTAGTTTAGAGGATTCAGTGAGAGAATATATTTATATGATTGAGTGTCCTATACAGTGCTTGGCACATAGCAGGCACTCCATCAGTGGATCAGTACAAACTACCCCGTGCCCCGAGATCCCTGCGTCTTTGCTGGGTAGCTGCAAGGCTTTAGCGAGACTGTGCAAGGTGTAAGCACTTTACAACATTTACCCTTTGAGATAGCATTGGAATGCCAACTTCCTGAGCAGAGCAAGGCAGTGCACACAAGCTAGAGGAAGAACACTTATCCAGTGAGCCCTTGATCTTCTGAGGAAAGGGAGGAGGGCAGGGATTGAGGGTCCCTACCTGCAAGGCCAAGAAGGGGTGTCTGGAGGTGGTACACAGACTGCCTGACTTCTCAGTTTTGCCCAGGGCCGGCCCTGTTTACCTTGGGCTGTGTTGAGCCAGATAAAAGGCCTCTGTGGAGCGAGGGGAGGCCTGCGCAGCAGGGCCTGGCTGAAGGATCGCTCCATTCTCACAGAGGCTTGCTGTGATGAGAATTTCTAAGCCACTACACTGTGCCTCTGGAGCATAATGTGGGCTTGTTTGAAGATCCTCCGTGGCTCAGTCATCAATAGGAGGAGATGAATCCTGCACCAGCCCCCAGCTTTCTTCCTGCAGCTTCAGGGCTCCTGATACCTGATGTTTTTACCAGGCCTAGAATATGTTACCCCCCCCAAGAGTATTGATGGCCCCTCTGAAATGACAGGCATAGCCAGTCCTGTTCCCATTTTATCAGCAAAGGGAAAGGGACTATAAATAGGTATGGCCTAGATCTGGAACTTCCCAGGGAGAAAGAAAGGCCAAAGAGACAGTTCTTTAAAAGCCTGGGAACTGGGAAAGGAGTGGGGTGGAAAATTCCTGGGCTGACTGGCTTTCCAGGGCGAGGAAGTCTGAGGAAAACCTGGAGACGAAGCCGTTTTACCTCATATTTCACACTTAGGGATGTTTGTCCATTCTTACTCCAAAGAGTAGATTTGGTTTTGTGACAGATAAAATTTAATGATTCTTTGAAACAGTTCCAAGTAGAACAAGAGAAGGGAAATCCAGAGATTTGCCTAGATTGTATATTCAAAAACACATTTTTCAGTGACTACTAGCTACAGGAAGTGTCCTAGGCTTAGGGAAGCAAAAAGGAGTGAGTACAGGTCCTGCTTTCAACAAGCTCAGATTTTAGTGGAGGGAGCAGACAAGTCAACCAAAAGAATTCTGCAGCGTGATGAGTGCCCCGGCAGTGTGGAGCCCAGGGCATCTCAGGGACATGTGGGTGTGCTCACAGCATGGCACAGAGTGGGCTTCCTGGGGAGCAGGGATTTGGGGTTGAGTCCTGGAAGATGGGTGGGTGTCAGCCAGACCAAGAAAGGGGAGGCCCTCCAAGGCCAGGGGAGAATATGGGCCAAGGTGTGGGGGCGTCGGGGAATGGTTGTTCAGGGAACTGCACACAGCTGAGTACAAGTGGAGCACAGAGCTGGGGAGAGTTGAGGGTTAGTCATCAGGGAGGCAGCTGTGCTTGGTATTGCTGGATCCTTGGGGTCAGGCAGTGGTGGGCCCAAAACGCAACCCCACCATTTATTGGCTATGACATTAGCCTGGAAATGAGACCTCTTTAAGCCCATATTCTCCTTGATTAAGTAGGGGCATGGTGGCATGTGCCTCTAATCCCAGCTACTAGGGAGGCTGAGGCAGGAGAATGGCTTGAACTCGGGAGGCAGAGGTTGCAGTGAGCCAAGATTGTGCTACTGCACTCCAGCCTGGGCAACAGAGCAAGACTCCATCTCAAAAAAAAAAAAAAATAGGCGTATCTACTCCTCCACAGGCCCGTTGAGGGGAATAAATGAAGCAGTTACAGGCCCTTTCCTAGTACGTGCTTCTTATGTGTGAGGTGCTGTGGAGGTGGGGAGAGAACGAGGGGGCTTCCTTGGGTCAGGGAGGAAAGGCCAATGTATGTAAGTGACTGATGGCCTGACCCCTGAAGTGGCTGCAGGCTATATAGCATATGGACACTGATTTTCTAAGCTGAGGAAAAACAGTATCATAATCACCCAGACCCAAGATACAGCTTTGGGAAATAGCTTCGAAGGCAACAATACAAAATAACCAGCCTGAAACAAGCCATCCAGTGCCTTCTTATCACTAAATAGGATGAGCTTTGGAGTAGGATTTTTAATGACTGAAGTAAGAAATACAGTTAAAAACAAAAACAGGAGGTTGGTTTGGGTGGCTCGGCTGCCTTGGGCTACTGAGGAGCCCCCTGGTGCTGGGCCAGGAAGCAGAGGAATAGGGGAGGGATGCAGTCCTTTGGGCTTTCTGCCTACCTGGTCCAGGATCAAAGTGAATGAGTTTGCTCTGGCATCTCATTACATATATTAAGCTGTAATTAGCCCTTCTTTCTTCCTCTTCATGCTCTTGTGGATTGGAAAGGCCAAGTAGGGCCCCTTCTCTCAGTGGCTCCTCCCTGGGCAGCTGTGGGTTCCAAGTCTAACACTTTCGTTAGTACCCTTGGAAATGCAGTGCCCTGGAAACCCACAAAGATCTCATGGAGGGCAGTGATCCTATTCAGATTTACAAACCCAACTCACCCCGCCCGGGGCCGAGGGTCTTTTTCTGGGGTGGGAGGGAATTGGGGGTGCGTGTGTTGGTGGAACACTTGGTCTGGGTGTGGGGGGCTTAAGTCTTGGGTCAGAGGTGAGCCGTAAGCAGCTCTCACCACAGTGCAGGAGGGTACAATGTCCCAGTGTCCTCCAACCGGTGATCATGGTAGGGAGTTAGTTTTCTTCTCAAAGTGCTGCTTACCTTATCTGAACTGACAGTGGCAGCCGCTGTGGTGGGCACAGAAGGACTGTGCTCTTGCCCTTGTTGGCCTCCAGCAGCTGTATGAATGTGGACAGTCCATTTTCCCCTGGGTCAGGGTCCCTCACCTGACCTGTGAGAGGACAGGCTGTGCTAGGCTGTCTGTAAGGTCCTGTCCGCTCTGAAAGTCTGTCTGCATGTGCCTGTTTGTCATTGTGAAAGGGCTGTTCACTCTTCCAGGTACCAGCCCTATTTGATGAGGTGGCCATATATTTTTCCGATGAGGAGTGGGAAGTTCTGACGGAGCAACAAAAGGCCCTCTACCGGGAAGTCATGAGGATGAATTATGAAACTGTCCTGTCCCTGGGTAAAGCTTTGTTTTCCTTTGTCTCCTGGAAGCTCTGAGCCCAGAGAATTGTTCCCATGCCTCTCTTCTCTGGTATATCCAGTGTCCCTATGTCCTGAACTTAGACTCTGCCTCCTCAATGTCCGTGCCCGTTTATTCCAATTTTTGATTTGGGCAGTATATAAATATTGTGTCGTCCTACTCGGCAACCCATGCTGCCTCAGAACTGCCCCCATTCAACCCCGGCATTCACATTTAAGGATAAAAACCGTATAACCTTAGAAGTGTCACCATGGATCTGGGCCTGTGCCTCACTGTTCCTTACAAGAGAAGGCAGGCGTTAATGTTACCCTGTCAGCCTCAGAAATTTGGGGACATACCCTCCCAAAGACTGTTTGCTCTTCTCCCCAACTTCCACCCCAAATTGATATCACACATCTTATCAGCAGAATGTAATCATTTGAAGAGATTTCCCAGTTTGCTTATACAGATACCAAAATGTTAATTGGATCAACAGCTGCATTCACCCTCTTCCCTGCTAAATGCAGTTCTTTTATTGTTGGTGCCAATACCGTCCCTCATTAGGAGAGATCTACCCATTCCCTTAGAGAGACATATGTTCCATTATCTTTTTTCTTGAAGTATCCCTGAGCCTTTTTCCCCTTGTTTTTCACAAAGAAGGGGAGAGTGGCTCTTAAGTATTTTAAAGTACTTATTTTGGTAGTGCTCCAGGACAGTAACACACAGCTGTTACCTATTTTATTTCCTATAAACAGAATTCCCATTCCCTAAGCCAGACATGATCACCCGTTTGGAAGGGGAGGAGGAGTCTCAGAATTCTGACGAGTGGCAGCTCCAAGGAGGCACCTCTGCAGGTACTACAAGTAAAGCAGTTCAGTGTCCATCCAGCTGGGAACATTGTGAAGTGGGATTTTCAGTGTACATTCCATGGGGTATTTAAGAGGTAGAAGGATTATGGGTTTTGGAGTTTTGAAATCTCCCTCTTTGCAGTGCTAAATGTGTGACAATGTGTTAACAGGCAACTGCTTTTACTTCAGAGCTTCCATTCTTCCTCTGTCAGCTCTGAGTAAAAAGACTCGATGTATGACCTTCTTTGTGGATGAAACAAAATGAGGCTTGTGCAGTGTTTGGTCCAGTGCACCTTCTGGCTGAACAGGGCTACCTCAGTAGCGTACCATGTGCCTCTGCAAACTAAGAATAGTGAGAGGAAGCATGCTTCCTGAGTTACCTGGCTCCCTGTCCATCTCATACTGGATAGAAAAAGCAATAGCAGTCATAGCATACATTTGAGCAAATGTATCTAAGAAGTACCTAGTCCTTTGTCAAGAAAAATGGTTATTGAGGCCGCAGTTGAATAAATATGGCATTGCCTCCAGACGGCCAAAATAGTTTTGTCTTTTCTCCGGAAGTAAGAGTTTAAAATGCCATATTTCACTGACTCTGAGACATGTTTTTCTCCCATTGCTTTACTGTCTCTGAAATTGAGAATGCCTCTTAAAATCAGTGGCATGTCATAGCTTAATTAGTAGTGTTTTCTTTCTTAGTGGCACATAATGATGCATCCTACAACTGATGACATTTTAGTTTGGGTGAGATAGGGTAATTTCCCCAAATCATACTCAACTTCTGTGACCACCTTCTAAATATAAAGTGAAACCCGGTTCCACCGTTAATGTGCAAGAACTAATTTTCTGCCTTATAAGCTTAACTTTGCTAAGTGTAGTTTTTGCTATAGGTTTTCCTGGTTCTAAAGGGATATGATTCAGGCCATGATGCATCTCTGTAATATTATATGGTAGTATGGTTAACATTTGGCTTCTCATTCACATAAAAAGTATTTTGATGCAAACATGGCCCCCAAATTATTTGGTCCAAGCTTGGTGCCTCTGTTCAGTTCCCAGCTCTGCCACTTTCTGGCTTGGCTACCTTGGTGCATTATGTAACCTCTGTAGCCTCCCCTTCTTCATCTGCAAAGAGGGAACAGTGATACTTAAGAGTTATTAAGAGAACTAGGTGTGGGTAGTCCATATAAACTGGCGTATGGATAAGGACTTAGGCAATGTTACCTGTTATTAAAGTTACTACTTTTGGTGAACTTCAGATTAAGGTATTCTTAGCATTTCAACCCCCAAAAATCAGGGTATAAGCCGTTTTACTTACTGGCATTATTTTTGCCCCTCATTATTTGTCTCCCAGAAAATGAAGAATCTGATGTAAAGCCTCCAGACTGGCCAAACCCAATGAATGCTACCTCCCAGTTTCCTCAGCCTCAGCACTTTGACAGCTTTGGCCTCCGTCTGCCTCGGGATATCACAGAGCTGCCCGAATGGACTGAGGGGTACCCCTTCTACATGGCCATGGGCTTCCCAGGGTATGACCTCTCGGCTGATGACATAGCTGGGAAGTTTCAGTTCAGCCGGGGCATGCGCCGCAGTTATGACGCAGGGTTCAAGCTGATGGTGGTGGAATATGCCGAGAGCACCAACAACTGCCAGGCTGCCAAGCAGTTTGGAGTATTGGAAAAAAACGTTCGAGACTGGCGCAAAGTGAAGCCACAGCTTCAAAATGCCCACGCCATGCGGCGGGCATTCCGAGGCCCCAAGAATGGGAGGTTTGCTCTGGTGGACCAGCGTGTGGCCGAATATGTCAGATACATGCAGGCCAAAGGGGACCCCATCACCCGGGAGGCGATGCAGCTGAAAGCTCTCGAAATCGCCCAGGAAATGAACATTCCAGAGAAAGGGTTCAAGGCAAGCTTGGGTTGGTGTCGAAGAATGATGAGAAGGTATGACCTGTCTCTGAGGCATAAAGTGCCCGTGCCCCAGCACCTGCCAGAAGACCTGACTGAGAAACTCGTCACTTACCAGCGCAGTGTCCTGGCTCTGCGCAGGGCGCATGACTATGAGATAGCTCAGATGGGGAATGCAGATGAGACGCCCATTTGTTTAGAGGTGCCGTCACGGGTAACTGTTGATAACCAGGGCGAAAAGCCTGTCTTGGTCAAGACACCAGGCAGGGAAAAACTGAAAATCACAGCAATGCTTGGTGTCTTGGCTGATGGGAGGAAGTTACCACCGTACATCATTTTGAGGGGAACGTATATCCCCCCGGGAAAGTTTCCCAGTGGGATGGAAATCCGCTGCCACCGGTATGGGTGGATGACTGAAGACTTGATGCAGGACTGGTTGGAAGTGGTGTGGAGACGGAGGACAGGAGCGGTGCCCAAGCAGCGAGGGATGCTGATCTTGAATGGCTTCCGGGGCCATGCCACAGATTCCGTGAAGAACTCCATGGAAAGCATGAACACTGACATGGTGATCATCCCAGGGGGTCTGACCTCACAGCTTCAGGTGCTGGATGTTGTGGTCTACAAGCCACTGAATGACAGTGTGCGGGCCCAGTATTCCAACTGGCTTCTGGCTGGGAACCTGGCGCTGAGCCCAACTGGGAATGCTAAGAAGCCACCCCTGGGCCTCTTTCTGGAGTGGGTCATGGTCGCATGGAATAGCATCTCAAGTGAGTCCATCGTCCAAGGATTCAAGAAGTGCCATATCTCCAGCAACTTGGAGGAAGAAGACGATGTCCTGTGGGAAATCGAGAGTGAGTTGCCAGGAGGAGGAGAACCACCAAAAGAATGTGACACCGAAAGCATGGCTGAGGGCAACTGAAGGGAAAGGGAAAGGTAACCACTCAGGAGTAGATACTCAGTGCCTTTGCTGACATGTCTGTGTTCTACAAACAAACACCTTCTCTCCATTATTTTTCTGTTTTTAAGTTCCCTTAGAGCCTACAGTGCAGTAGTACAGATCAGGGGTCCCCAACCCCCAGGCCACGGACCATACCGGTCCATGGCCTGTCAGGAACTGGGCTGCACAGCAGGAGGTGAGCGACAGGTGAGCAAGCATTACCACCTGAGCTCCGCCCCCTGTCACAGCAGCAGCATTAGATTCTCATAGGAGCACGAACCCTGTTGTGAACCGCACATGTGAGGGATCTATGTTGCAGGCTCCTCAATGCCTGATGATCTGAGGCGGAACAGTTTCATCCCAAAGCTATCCTGCCGCCCACTACCCCGCACTCCCTGGGTCCCTGCAAAAATTGCCTTCCATGAAACCAGTCCCTGGTGCCAAAAAAGTTGGGGACTGCTGGTATAGATAACAGACCATTAGCATTTTCTCCTTTATATGAAACATTTATTATTTGATTTATTTGTGTCTATTTTGCTCTGTGGCCTGGACCCAGAAACACTTGTATAATAGGTGAAATGAACAAAGAATGAGCTGCCAGAACATCTGAGAGCTGTAAAGTTGAAATTATTTGGACCCAAAGAAGCATAGTCTGACACTGTTCAGTTCACACAAAATTTTGTCTGAAAAGCCAACTTTTTTCTTTCCCTTTTAAATTATGCTGAACATTTAGGGTCAGTATGTGTAACTGACATGCTGGGACAGTTTTACTCACTTTTGCTGGCCTGTAAGACCGTGACACAGGGAGAGCACTAAGTGTGCCTTCAGTACAGTGTCCTCCGGGCCTTGGGTCTCAGTCCTGGAGCTGTCTACAGTATGCCACCAGCGAGTAAGAATAATAGCTTCTGCTTGCTTTTCCCTACGGAGTTCAGGAATTTTAAAACATCATCTTAGTCTCATTATGACCTTCACATGGGCTATGACAATAATTTCCTGTAGTCAGCAGATGTCTGAAGGAAGGTATTTTTAAACTGAATCTTTACACCAAAAAAAGAAAATAAAACAGGGTGCATATCTAGGACTCTAGTGAGTAAAGCTTGAGGGCTGAGGACAATAGGCCTGGAATTTTCTGGGTTGAGTACACAAAAGAACAGCTTTCAAAGGAAAGTAGGAATGGAGGCCTAACTGAGACAACACTAGTGAAATGACCCCACCCACCTACACCTCCAGAGAGGAGGATGAGCATGTACAGCAGGGGGGACACCCACAAAGAACAAACAATTAATTTACCTCTTCGTTCTTATCTCCCTAATTATAAATTAATTTGATCCTCCAGACAGTATTTTATATGAAGGAAGAAGCCACCTCTTTTACAGAGGACCTGAAACCGTCAACCATCTTCACACATTCTTTTTCTTTCTTTTAAAGTATAATTAGGTATTTCCATCTTCCTTGCTTTTTTCTCCAAATGAAATGCTAATGGGAGCCTTATTTTACCCACTTCAGCTATATAAGTCCATCTGTGTTTCAAAGAGTGACTTATGTCTCCTGCCTTGCTTCCAAATTAAATTGTACTCATATTGCTGAATCCCATTGTAATTCTGGGATCCCTGGAATTACAATGGAGCGAGAAGTTCTTCTATTACATTTAAAATCACCAAAATTGCTTTTTTTCCCCCTTGGGTCCTCCTTGCTTTGAGAAACCCCAGGAATCCAGCCTCCCTTTTCTGCTGACCCTGACATTGCCTGCATTGGATATCAAACTGAATTACATTGAGTTTCCATCTTTTCTTCATTTACCTTTTGCTTTTCCCTCTCCTTGTTAGATAACATTTTTGTGCACTTTTAATTTCCTAAGCTCCTTACCACCTCAGGGACATGATTAAAAACTTCTAGAAGAGGAAAGGAGAAAAAGCTATGCTAAGTTGCATTTATGAATGTTGGCCTCTAATATTGGTCATGAGCTTTTGCTCTTCTAGACTGCCACAATTCTCTCTGCAGCTCCTGAGGAAGCGATGGGAGTAGACAGATTCACAATGAACAAGAGATTTGGGAGACCAAGTGGGCATAAACTACCTCTTGTCCTCTATTTGGAAATCTGAATGATGGAATTACTATGTTTGTTAAAAGTTATACCAAAAAGCCAAGGGTTAATTCATTTAGGTTCTCTCTGTTTTCCAGCAAATGGAACTCTGATTTAAACAGCTGGGGAGGAAATTCCTCAAGATGATTATTCCTGAAAGTGTGGATGCGCTGGATGCGCAGGGAACATCAGGAAAAGGCCACGGGGCTCTGAACAGCCCGGGTCCAGACAGCAGCCTGTACATCCATCCCAGGACACAGCCCAGCCCCTCCCCACACCATACAAGGTATCAGAAAAGTCTAGGACCTATCATTTCATCAGAGACATGATCATAAAAGAAACTGCTTCTGCCCCATTTCTTGTTTTGGAGATTACTCCATCTGTCCATCAAAAGAAACCTGTAAATATGAACGAACAAAGGTTATTTCCTGGAGAAAAGACAATTTGTTCAACACCAACAAGGGACTCATCATATGGGCACAACTCTGGTGTCCTTCTGTGGAGAAAACCTCAAGTAAAGTTTTATTCTGCCTTTGAAAATGCTTCCAAAAGTAGACCCTGTCCCCACACAGGTCAAGACTACAGAGAAGGCTTTGTAGAAATGTGTTACCTATGTACGCCTACTACTTACACATTTCCTCTTTTGGAAAAATGAGATACTTAGAATAACAAGAAAATTAAGACACACTGGCCTGGTGCCAGCAGATGGCTTTTCTATAGACAAACTAGGTTAGTGTGGAAGATATAGGTTAAAATAAACTATGCTGTTTTATTTATCTTCCCAACCTGATTGGCAGCTAGACTTTTTTAGGGTCTCATTTAATGACCCTGTTTTTTTCATTGTTATATTTAATGATAGGGCAGGATTTCGTATGCAAGCTCTTGTTTCTCAGGCTGCCTGCAGAAGAAGTCGCTATAAATTATCTGTTGTCTACATGGTACAAGGCCCACTGACTCATCTGATGCTTGTTTTGTTAATTTCTTAATATTTTTATCACAGGGGCAGTGGGAGGGCTTGGGCTTTTAGCCACAGCTGTTTTAAGACTTCTGATCTCCTGCCCTGCAGGAATAGGTGGGAGGTCACTGAATTTTTACACTATAGTAATTTGCATTCCCACATAAGTTTGAGTTTACGAAAACATTCCTTTAAAGCGATCTGTGCTACAAAAAATATGCCAGGACCTCACAGACAAAGCCATTGCTAGAAATGTCATTCCAATGATCAAATCTGGAAACAGGCTGCCATAACCACTTTTTCCTTCCTGTAGACTCAGCTCACCTGTATATTAAACTGTTCTTGGCATCTTGAAACACCTATTTCTACTCAGGTACTCATTATCCTGTTACTGATTCACCTTTCTGATCCTTTTAAACCAGTTTTCCCCTAAGGGGGGAAATTTTACTTAACCTCTAGTATCTGAACAACTGTCAATATTTGAATTGTTGCCCCATTTGCTTTTACCTGTACTGTATTCTTGGTCATCTCAAATGGCATCTAAACCCAGCTACTTTGCATTCCAGAAGTTTCCATTCCCTCCAATTCCACCTAATTTTTCATCTGTCCTAGTTACTGGCTCTTTCTTCATGTCTTATTTCTCTTGCTTTGGGAGCTTAAAAGATTTTACAAGACCTAAGTTTGGGTTTCTTCCTTGGAGCCATAGTTACCCTGCCAAGAAGAGTAGAAAATGGGTTCAACTCCTGTTTCGCTCCACCAACACCTCCGTGAGTCTCATCATCAGCTAAGCGATGATGCCTTACAGGTTGCATAGCACTGGAACTTTCCTAGAGTAACGGCTCTGCTGCCAGGGTTTCTCTGGGCTCATTCTTCCACTGACTTAATTATGATCTATGCCTAACAGAGCCCCAGTACAACTATTTTGCAGAATGGCTGTTACCCTAGAATTACTATAGCACATATTGAGATACAGTTGTACTCCCTAGTAGATAGGAACTGACCCCATCAATAAACTTTGATAATAAAGACAATAGGCTATGGTGGTTTTATTTCTTTACCTATTAGCATTGTGAAAAGTTACATTCAAGTTATTGGCTACACCTTATTCTCCATCCAGTTTGGTACCAATATATTACATCTTTCAATCAAAAAGTGTTCATGAGATGCAGTGTAAGTAATATTGGTATCTGTGAAGACACAGGGAAGAAAGTGTGCAGTGGAGCAAGTTTGGCATAAATAGCTTTTTTCCTCAGTCATGTTTGTATGCTCTCAGCAGTGGTACATTACCAAAATCACATGAAAGAAATCCCATAAAGGGATCTGAATTTTAAATGAAAGTATGATGAACCCATAAGTCTTAATTATGCACTTTTAGTAAAATTAGTCCTGACAATTTACAGTGCCCATAAAGTAGTAGTCGATTCTCCAGGAATAATCTGGCAGTGTTATTTTTCCTTTTCAACCTATCAGCATTAAATGCTGAGCCACTCTCCAAGTCTGACCCCTAGACTAAGCTTCCTTACTCTTACTCTTCCTCCCAGAGCCATTTTGGAATGAGTCAAAGGCATGGTAGGACATGGCATTTACCTGTGGTCATCACTTCAGGCAATGGAAAGAAGAAGTGTTTGTCCTTGGTTGATGAGAGAAGTGGGTGATAAAGGTGATAACGTGCTAAATAACAAACCTGCACACTTGTACCTCTGAACCTAAAATGTGTTTTTTTTTAAATTCAGAACAACAACAAAAGAACATGCTAAGCGAGTCCTCCCACCTGCCTGGTAAAATACAGCCGGCCTTATCACCTGGTTTTGCACAGTGATAAATTCCTTCAGGAAAAAACAAGTTTTATTCTAAGTCTGAAATTATATGGTTTCCAACAGCTTTTTCCCTCGTTAAAATAATTATTTTTCTACATGATGCTTGATAATAAGCATTTGTTTCTTAACCTAATTAGAGAAGAGATTGCACTCAAGAGTCCCCACAGCTGGCAGTGTTGTTATATATGGAACCAGCCTTTGGTGGACAGAGTTCAGATGTTTCAGGGGCTCTTGTGAAAATGCTAAGTATTACTGTTTCTACCTTACTGCCCTGCACTTCACCCCATCTCCTCTCTTTAGAAAATGATTTCATAGGAAAATTGGCATGGAGAGCAGATAGTAGAGTGTAGACCTGAAATACATGAGGCAAAGGGAGTCTTCCAGCATTCTATGGTCCCACCAGGTGGGTAGGTGACTAGGAATTCAGGCCATGTCCTAGAGAGTAGTGAGAAGTTTTCCTGTTTGCAGTTTCCTCTGTGCTGTACATACAGCCATACAGCCTATGGAACCTGACATTGCAATGGACAGCAGGATACAGTCAAGGCTCCTGGCTGCCTCTCCATCTATGGAACTATGAAATTTCACACATATTCCCTAGGCAGCATTAAGGCCCAGGTATATGAGTAGTCCAAACCAAAACTATATTCGAGTATCAGTTCAAATTCTTCCAAGCCCTAAAAATTCTTACGTAGTTTCTCACCTAAAACTAATGGCTTGTGCCAAGAACTGAAACTAAGCTATTGAATTTATTTTTAAGAAGTCTTAATCTATACATAAGAAATTACATACCTGGCCAGGTGCAGTAGTTCAGGTCTGTAATCCTAACCTCTGGGAGGCCAAGGTGGGCAGATGGCTTGAGCTCAGGAGTTCATTACCAGACTGGGCAACATGGTAAAACCGTGTCTTTACAAAAAAAAAAAAAAAATTTTAAATTAGGCGGGCATGGTGGTGTGAATTTGTAGTCCCAGCTACTTAGGAGATTGCGATGGGAGAATCACCTGAGCCCAGAGGTCCAGTCTGCAGTGAGCCATGATCACACCACAACACTCCAGCTGGGGTGACAGTGAGACCCTATCTCAAAAAGAAAAAAAAAAAAAGAAATGACATACCTTAATTGGAATCTGCTTTTTAATCTTTCTCATCTAGTACATTATTTTGAGAAGTCTCTGCCAAGCCCTCATAAAGCAGGCAATTTTCATATTTCTGTAGAAGGCAGTATTCCTTATAATGTTTAATAAACAACAAAGTTTTCTCCCAAAAGGTTTATTTGTCACATTTAAAGTACAAAATCAAATACACAGATCCAGATATGTGAACCATATATACATATCTATACAGTCATTAGACTTTCACAAACCTATCTATACATTCTAATTTATCTATCAACACTATCCCTTAAGTGAAAAGCAACATATCTCTTTAAAAAAAGTAGGTTGTTATCAGTAACGCTATCGAATGTAAATTATTTTCACTTTATCACTTGAAACGGTAGAAACAGGTACCTCCTAGAAACTGGGAATTACCAAGCATATATCCAATTTGTATAGATTTCTTAAAATACATTCTATAGGAATAATTAACTGAAGAAACCGCCAATCTAAGTTTTTGGGCATATTTAACAAAACGAGTCATGGGAAGACAAAGTTAATTAATTGCATTACATGAGTTTTGTTTTGACTTTGGTTTTAAATGCAAAGAGGGGCTTTATTTTGTTTAGTACACAGAGCACTTCCAAGTCATATTTCCTGTGGAGTTATAGTGATAAATTTCTCAGGGGCTACCTATCGCTATTAAAATTTCAACTGGTCACTAAAGGAGGTATCTGATTTTTAACACTGTGTAGGTTATTTCAACCAAAATGCAAGAACACATTCTTTAGGAGAAAGGCAGAAATTTTGGACTTCTAGATACAGAATGTATGATGTCACTGAACACACAGATATCCTGCTGATCGGGGGATTAAGTTACAACAGCTTCTTTGTTCTCGGATGTCATCTGTCTTACATGCAGACCACAGGACACTAAGCCTCAGGTACCTAAATATCTCCACTCCAGGCACAGGATTTCATTAGTGCCTGCTCCCACAACTGGGAACACATATATACAGAGATGGGTCATTACCAAAGATTTATATTAATGGCTTCACAATAGCAACACAAAATGTACTCAATGTCACATTTCCATAGGAAAGGTTATATATACACTATACACTTCAGCCTTGAAATGTGGACCCAAAAAACATTCAATTTTCAGTAATCAATGAATTTGGTGAGGGTCCCACACCCTCAAATCCTAATTTAGCACAGCAAAAGCCCCTCCTTGGCTGCCAAGCGCTGGCGGTGAACTTTGTCTTGCTGCAGCTCTTCATGATTTGGATGCCAGAGTTTCGTGATGATCCTTTCAATGTTAAGGGCATAGACAGTATGTGTAGGGATGACTTCCCTGTGCACCTGGGATTAAAAAATTAACGTGTGTCCAATTATACTTCAGTAGACTTATTTTTCTGACATATAAAAGGGTTTACATCAACAAAATATACACACCACCTATAAACTTTCAGTCAGACAATAAAATGAATCACCAATTACATAACAATAAAATAAGGAAATAACAAGCTTCTGAAACAGGAATAGGAGAACAAGGGATTTTTTTTCTTTTCTTTCTTTATTGGGGAGATAGAAGATGGGCTCAGGATTTGAAAAATGAGGCTAGTATTAATAATGGCTTTTATAACAGACAAAACTGAAAAACACGAAGCCAAGAAGTGGAAAAACCCAGTGAATACCTTTGTAGACTTAAAGAATCTCTTAACCTACCCATAAATCTAGGTAAAGTTTAAGGAGCCAAGACTTACCTGCAAAGCTTCAAAAAGGTCGTACATGTTCACCGGAGGCAAAGATGCAGGTAGAGTGTCTCCAGAGCACGCCAGCAGGAGTGCAGCCTGCTGCTCAGCATCATCAGGGGGTGGGTGAGAAGCTGGATTCTGACCAGCACAGGGAGCAGTAAAAGCTGGAGGGCTGAAAATAAAAATTTCAGAAATAGTCCCAGCATGGAGATAACTGAGCAAGGACAGGAGTGGCCTGCTAGAATCTTATTTAAAAAATCTTTAATTGGATTAGAAATCCATTCAATGTCTACTCCTGTAGACATGAATAGTCTGTAATTTTAATTTTTAAAGGCTGGAAATAAAACATAATACAACTATATTTACCCTCCTTCTTCTACAATGTTAAAATACTTACCTAGCTCAGGACACTGAACTTCCAGTTGAAAAAACTAATAGACCTAACTACAGGAATATAACATTCAAAACAAATAACGTAAAGAGGGAGGTGAATGGTACTGGAGACAACTGGTTCTAAAATAAATGAGAAGAAAAGAAGACATAGCACAGAAGCAACAGGCAAAAATGGTGAGTGGGGAAAATTAATCCAGAACCTGCCAATTTCCCAAAATAGCGCTAGATACAAACTGAGAAGTCAGACATAGTTTTTACTTCATAACCCAGTAGGAGGTATACACAATGCTGAGGACATATCTAGAGGTAAAACAAAAGAGTAAAGCAGTAACTCAGAGGAAGGCACAGTGGAACGTCAGCGTGGGACTGAAGCATCAGACAAAAGCAGCCCTGTTACAGTAACAAGTGGCCAATAGAAAGGCAAAAGCCCTCAGAGACTGGCCAGCAGGGCAAAGAGGGCTTGGGAGTCCCGCCAGGGCCAGACGCTGCTCCCAGCATCACCCACTACAAGAAGCCACTTTTGGGGATTTGTTTTTTTCTAGAGAAGAATGATCCCAAACAGACAGGCCTGAATGTGATTCAGACAATAAATCACCACATATGGCAATCTAAACAGTGAAACCAGTTTAAGATGGGTTAAAATAGGCCCATGACCCCTGTAAAGGTCTTCAGAGTCATGAAATGGGCACTGGCACAAACTCCCACATGTGGTATCAACACTCTCTCTATCCAGCTCTCTTAGCTTTCCCACCTACACCTCCTGCCTTCCCTTCCTGTTACTTCACCAATCACCCTGCCACCCTTCCCAGTCATACATACTTTTTTCTCTGAACTTGCAAGTCCCAGTTATCTCTTTACCTCTCTTCTCCCAAACGAACCAGATATGCAAAGTCCAGCAAATCACAAGAAATTCAAGTCACTTCAGTAACCATACAGAAAATTACATTACTGTTTTTTTTTTTCTTTTCCCAAAGGCTTAAAATTCAGACTAAATTCCCTTTGGGGGAAGTGGAGGACAAAGGGAGATGGAAGCATAAGAAAGACAACACAGGGATGAAGGTAATCTAGGTTGTTTCATAAAGGGGTGACTCAGAACATAGAGACACCCTGAAGCCCTCAATGGGAAGAGGACACAGGAATCCCAGAGGTGAGCTGAGAGACCATGTCTGCACAGCAGGAGGCCAAAAGCAAGTGATGACACCAGGCACAGGCCACTAACTTGAGCTATGCCTACAAGAACCAGATGAGGGCCTGGAGAAACATCTACCACTCCTCCTCCTCCCACCACCAAGACACCCAGCTGTGACCCAACAATCACAGGCCCTGCCTCTAAATGAAAGCAGGCTCACGTCCCCACTGGGCAGGTGATGCCCCACAGGAGCCCTCAGGATGCACCGCCTATGCACTACTCCATTGCACCTAAGAAAGTCGGCGCGGGGATACAAGCACATTAAACCCGCATGCAGCAGCCAAACTCTGCAACTTCACTTCTCATAAAAAGGGTACCAAAATAATTCACTAGATCTCAGGCAAGTATAGGACTTTAAAAAATAAAATTGTACTCCTATTAAAGGTACTTTAAACCTATGAAAACAATCAATTATTTAACAATGGTCTATTACATAAGAGGAGTATAAACTACTAGCAAAAGATGGAACAAAATCACAAGAAACTTCATTTACCTTTCTATTAAGTTGTTGTAAGCTACTACACTATTCTTCAGGTATGGCTGCGGGGTCACGTTACTGCCAAAGGCATATTTAAAATGACCATCTCGTAACCGATAAGCTTTCCTTCTTGACACAACTGACGTCAGTATATCTTTAAGGTGATTCTGTAAAAATAAGAAAAGAAAAATAGCATGATATCCTCTTTAAAAGCAAATCATAAAACTTCCATTGACCAAAAAAACACTTATTAGCATTTAGATGGAGATACAGAATAGGTTAGTATATGCTAGAACCAAATGAATGTTCACATGAAGAGCCACGGAGCCACACCAAAGGAGTAGGAGGGTATGGGAAAGAGGGGGACATGCTTATTTTCATGTATTAATAGTTCTCTTTAAGACAGGCTTGCTATACATGAAATTTGAAAAGTCTTTACATCTCTAAATTGAGTTTTAGATGGCTTTAAAAGAAGTACACAAAAATGCCTTTTTTTTTAGATGGATTCTTGCTCTATTGCCCAGGCTGGAGTGCAATAGCACGATCTCAGCTCACTGCAACCTCCGCCTCCCAGGTTCAAGCAATTCTCCTGCCTCAGCCTCCCAAGTAGTTGGGATTACAGGTGCCCACCACCAAGCCCGGCTAATTTTTGTATTTTTAGTAGAGGCGAGGTTTCACCATGTTGGCCAGGCCGGTCTCGAACTCCTGACCTCAGGTGACCTGCCCACCTCAGCCTCCCAAAGTGCTGGGATTACAGGCATGAGCAAAAATGACTTTTTAAAAAGAGACAAACTATGTTGAAACTTTGTTTAAAATAGGACAAAAAGTTTTAAGATCTGGTATCATTGGAACCAAAATCCTTGCGTGAAAAGAACCTTGGCTCTCTCAAAAGCCACATAAACAACAGATATATAGGAAATAAACACAAAATAAATTAGGTACTTGATTTCTCTTCACTTTCATGAGAGCCAAGTATATAAGAAAAGGTTGAGGAAGCCTGTGAAAATAGAGTGACAGAACTCATCCCAGGCTACCATTATTAGTAGGGGAGCCAGCATCAGGCAGGGTGTTTCAGTTATACCAAGGAAAATACACTTATATCAAGACATTATTGTACTATTTAAATTGGTTTGCACGCAGAATTCATTTAATGTTTATAACTTCATGGGACAACTGTTATTATTTTTGAGGTACAGATGAAGAAAACAGGACTCAGAGAATTGAAAATCCAATGTCGCCTGACTGTACCCGTGCATTATAGACCCCATCAAACTAGTTTTGTCAAGTAACTAAATGAATAAAATGAATGGACAAATGAAATCATGTGCAGAGACAAGAAACCTGCTGTTCAGATGCCAAGACTAATACTCTTCAGTGCTGTACCACAGCAAAAACAAGTGACTTTAATCTTTAGGATTCTCAATTTCATTTCTTTCCTTAAAAACTGTTCCCCTGTTGACAAAACATCAGATCAACCAGAAGAGTTATGCCATAAATAACCTTTCTGAAAAGCTTAGTCTATTAACTGAAGACAATTATTTGGATTATAATGAGTTTCTCCTCTTAAAAGAAAACAACTTTTAGCCAGGTGCTATGGCTCACACATGTAAATCCCAGCACTTTGGGAGGCCAAGGCAGGAAGATCACTTGAGCCCATGAATTCGAGACCAGCTAGGCAACAGAGAGAGACCCCCATACCTACAAAAATTTTTTTAAAAATTAGCTGAGTATGGTGGCGCACGTCTATACTCCCAGCTCGTGAGAGGCTGAGGCAGGAGGATCACTTGAGCCCAGGATTTCCAGGTTGCAGTAAGCCATGATCATGCCACTGCACTCCAGCCTGGGAGACAAAGTGATGCTGTCTCAAAAAAAAAAACAGAAAACAACTTCAACAATGACAATTCTGTGAAATCAGAGTGACATTTGGATTCTTTTCTTGCAATACCGACTTTAAACAACACACAAGCCTATCACATTCAACCTGTAAGATTATTTCTCCCAACAGCAAACCAACCTCCACAGCATAGACAACAGCTGAAACAGCTTCCTCGGTGACATTGTCCAGCCCATGCTCATAAGCAGTCACTATCATTCTCCCTTCAAGCTGGCCTCGAGTGGGAAGCATCATTGTGTGGGAACAAAGTTTCAAGTCGTCATCATCTTGGGGATCCTTTGCCACAAATTGCTGGGCTCCTGAGAGAGGATTTTGAGGCTGGAATCTATGCTATGAGTAAGAAAAACTTTTTAAAATTACTCATTACAGTGGCAAACAAGACACAAAAGTAAACTCCTGTACTGAAGTTGAGATCCTACAAATTAATGCCACCAAAACTATACCACAGGGGTTAAGGAAAAAAAGAGTTAATTCATGCACAAATAATCACAGATTCACATCCAATACAAGGTAATAATGAAGACATGGATTAAGGGGAATAATGGTAGTTTGCGTAGTAGTTTATTCTATTCAATTAATACCTTGATGATCACAGAATGTATGGCACTGTGTTAAAAATAACTGAGGGAGAAGGAGAAGTATTGAACTATATTCAAACAAGTCAGAGCATTTTAAATCTAACGGTAAGTAGGTTCTAAAAGTATAAATATATAATGAATGATTCAATTAAATCTTAAAAAGCCTAGCTAACCAATATGGCAGATCTAGTAACAAATATTCCAAGATAATGCTATGTAGTGTAACTATTTAATTGCTGTTATTTTCTACTTAGAATTCTCAACACAGAACCTAAGATACAGTCATGACTATTTTTCTCAGTCTTTTTCATTCATAAAAATCTCAGCCTTCCCCAGGGAGATTCTGATAGCCCATTCATATTCTCCATCACCACTGGGAGTTATGCCCCGGTAGCTTTTGCTTAAGGCTAATATAAAAGATTTTGTAGTGAAGATGGTTTGTCCCTGTTTGAAATTGATATTATGAAAACAACGCAGTTATTTTTCCATTTTCCAAGTACAAAACTACTTTGTATTGAACATGTCTTTTTAAATCAGACATCTCTCTCTAGAGATCCCAAAGGCCTCTACATTCTTACTGATATAAAGCATATAGTCAAGGTGAAAATAAATGTTTATTGATGTTAATCAATAAAGCTATCAATACTCCATAAACCTATAAAAGGGTTACTTTGGGGAAGCTTTTTTTCCCTAAATATACACTGAAAAAAGCAATTTGTCTTAAAATGCTTACAAATTTTATAGCCAAATGCCTTCATGACATCTCTAATAGTCCTCAAAAGGCTCAGGGCCCAGCGGGGCATCACCAGGATCCCATCAAAGGCCTCCAGGCTGCCTGAGCCCTTGAGACAGATGTCTTCATCCAAGAAACATTATTCATTCAAGAAAAATACTTAACAGGAGAGACAAAGGCATTGTTTTGAATAACTGAAAAATCATTAGGTACTAATGATAACATTAATATTTAAGCAGTAACAAACAAGAACTATAAAAATTCAGACACCTAGAACTCACAATCCTTGAAACCCTTTTCTTCCCAAATCATACTCCCTTTTTTTCAACTCTACTACCAGTATTTTAATATTCATTTAAAAACTAAAGCTAGTCCCAACATGCCAGTACTTCAATCAGTCATTATCGAGATGTATTAAAGAACAACCTACATCAAATTTCTGACGAACAGAAGAAAGCTTTTTCTTTCCCTTGGGTTTCCCAGGTTTTGCTGCGGAACCACCCGGCCAGGGCAAAGATCCAGCACCGTCTAGGAGACAGAAATATATAACCATAAGTAAAAATAATGACAACTGATAGCTGCTAAGTTTGTTTTCATTTGGGGTAAAAAGCATGGAATGCTCATGAAATGCAAATAACTAATGAATGCTTAAATCAAAACCTTCTCTTTCTACTTCTCTAAATAAAATTATCGATCCTCTCAAATCGCATTTTTTTCCTAGCTGCAACTTTTTTTAGGAAGACAAATTTTTTTATATTTTCAATTAATGTTTATTGGGTGTTTTGTTTATTAGCAGTAGTATTATTATAGATGCAGGACAGAATTTGCTGGTCTAAGATGATGAACTGAGCACATGTATTTATCTCCTCTCCCAAGATGCTACAAAATATGAAAGTAAGGAAGGTAAATGGCACACTTGCACAACAGAGATTAAAAAGGAAAATGAGTGGCAGACACGATGAGATGTCAATAAATTTCTAGGATGGACTAAAAGGGTGCAGACTCGTGAAGCAGACCCATGGAAGCTGTAACCTAGGCTAGGCAAGGAAGGTGGCAAGTGAGGCAGAAGCACGTCAACCTGCCTGGAAGAAACCCACAACCCGGATTGGGAGAATGTGAGTGAGTGGAAACCAGGAGGGATCTGTAAGGCTAAAAACAAAATTAATGGAATGTCTATATCCTTAAATCATCCACACAAACCCATTCACTCACCCCCAAAAGTGGGTTCAGTACAAAATCAAAGTGCTGAGCCTCGTGTTCAAAAATTAAGAATTTCAAGATAATGATGGTACAAACCAAGTGCAGGGCCCTTCTGTGCAATGCAGGTCACGGGCCCATGAAGGCTCATTCCCATGCACAGAATGACACAGAGCAGGGTATTTATAATAGCTGGGGCAGGGGGTTAGAAGGAAGGTGGGGAGGGAATAAGGACTCTTCTCTAGTTAAACCGAACACAATTTCTGGGATTTACTAAGGTAGTTGGTATGGATGTTGGTACCCTACAGCAAAGCTCTCTGCATATGGGAACTTGGGAGACCCCCAGTTTTACAGTAGCCTTCCTGTCAGCTTACTCTAAAGCAAAGTCTCTAGGCAGTTTTATGCTTCATTCTTAAACATGAAAAGGACAACAATTAATCACCAGATATTTGACAATATTCTTTCACATGACAAGAAAGAGCAAGCTTAAAAAAAAAAAAAAAAAGAGGTCCTAGACAGGAAATGCAAAAGAATTCTGATAAATTTCCAACAGGTATCCACAGAAAACTTTCAGAACATGTTTATCCATGAAACAAGATGCTACTAAAATTGCTGAATTAAAGAATGCATTCAACAGAAAGGCCCAAGCAGTTCAGGAAATCTCAAACACAGAGCAATAAGACAGAGATGTTAAAATCAGTAAATCCAGAAACAGATTTAAGCAACTATAACGGCTAAAGAGGTCCCACCAGAAGAACAAAAAACAAAAAGTAGTTGCCTTTGGGAATAGGTCTAGGGGTGGGAACAAGCTTTTATCATAAAACCTTCTGTGCTATTGATATTTTTTTAACGATGAACATATATTGTTTAATGTTAAAAAAAAAAAAAAGTAATACAACCTCACTATAGTACACTTAAAAAGAAAACTCAAGGCCGGGTGTGGTGGCTCAAGCCTGTAATCCCGACACTTTGGGAGACCGAGGCGGGCAGATCACGAGGTCAGGAGATCGAGACCATACTGGCTAACACGGTGAAACCCCGTCTCTACTAAAAATACAAAAAAAAAAAATTAGCCGGGCGTGGTGGTGGGCACCTGTAGTCCCAGCTACTCGGGAGGCTGAGGCAGGAGAATGGCATGAACCTGGGAGGCGGAGCTTGCAGTGAGCCGAGAAAGCACCACTGCACTCCAGCCTGGGCGAGAGAGCGAGACTCCGCCTCAAAAAAAAAAGAAAACTCAAAAAATTTTTTAAGAAAGAAAAATATCACCCATAATCATAGTAAAATGTTCCTACAATTTTGATATTTTTGGAAAGAAACGTTTTTAACACTTTGAAAAAAAAAATATTCCAGATTCCTCAGTTTAAAAAGAACTGTTTGGGAAGTCAGGTTCCTATCTTTGGCATGCACAGATCTCACTTGATAAGGTCAACCAATCTTAGATGATTTTCCCAAGAAATCCCTTCCTGATAAATGAAACGACGCTAAGTGATGACAGGAAAGTAGGCTGGACATGCATATGATGATGCAAAGGAGCAGGCCTGCAAACTCAGAGCTTACCAGCTGCTGCTGTGTGGCCAAGCAAAGCATGGTAAGGCCTAACCCTGACAAAAGGGAAGGCTTTTTAGTGGCACTTAGATTTCAGTTTTGATCCAACACATCCAAATACTAGCTGGATAAGGCCTAAGGCAAGTTTTTTCTTTTGTTTTGTTTTCTCTTCTCTGAAGTTTGTTTCCTTATCTATAAAAACAGGCTAATACCTACCCTGCAGAATTGTTGTGAGGATTAAAAATAATGCATATAAAGTGTCTAGTGTGCTGTGCTCCACAAATATTATTATTAATATCATCTTTCCTGCCTAGCTTAGAAAACTAGAAAACGCATCCAAAATTGTGAGGTACAAAGAACTATATTTTACTTTTAATAGAAATCTTCTCTTTGTTGCTAACAAATATTAATTTCATTTTGAGAAGTTTGGGGTGCTCAATGGAAGAATACATTCTCAAAATCCAAATGCTTCTTCATTTACTTTAAAATAACTATCAACAACCATTCAGAATATCAAAGGTTTTTATCTAATTAAAATCAGTCACTTGTACTTATGAATACCACTTCAACATTTGTTTGGCAATTTTTTTTTTTTTTTTTTTTGAGACAGGGTATTAGTGTGTCACCCAGGCTGGAGTGCAGTGGCACAATCTCAGCTCACTGCAACCTCCGCCTCTCAGGTTCAAGCGATTCTCCTGCCTCAGCCTCCCTAGTACCTGGGATTATAGATGCCTGCCACCACGCCTGGATAATTTTTGTACTTTTAGTAGAGACATGGTTTCACCATGTTGGCCAGGCTGGTCTTGAACCCCTGACCTCAGGTGATCCACCCACCTTGGCCTCCCAAAGCGCTGGGATTACAGGCTTGAGCCACCGTGTCTGACTGGCATTTTTTATTTTTATAAGTTCTTTCATCTGTTTTTTCACAATCCTACGGGGTAGATATTGCTGTGCTTATTTTATAAATTTGAAAGCCCAAGTAACTGTATTATGTAAGCTAGTGGCAAAACCTACACTTGAACCTAAGTCTCTTGACTCTTATCAACCAGGGTTTTTATTTCTGATCACTCCATTTATCTTTGGCATATGTGGCAATTTACAATATGCTTCCCTAAAAAGTAAGATGTAATCCTCACAATACTGGCTTTACTGATCAAATTAAATTTTATACAACAAAATAGATTATGATTTAACTTTTGACATAAAAAAGGAATGGCTAAAGTCTACTTGTATATAAATTAAATAGCACATCAAAAATCTGACACGGTGTAAGAATGTGTGGTGATGAGTGTGGTGAGGGGAGGGAGGCAGTCACTGTTCTCTAAGACAACCCCACGAGCAAGTGCTCACAGTTTACTACACATTAACAACGACTTCTTTGAGGGTCAAAGAACGAGGTGTTAGGAGATCTTATGTGAATTCTTTAAAAAAAAAAAAAAAAAAAACAGTTTCACTCTGTCGCCCAGGCTGAAGTGCCGTGGCACAACCTCTGCTCACTGTAACCTCTACCTCCCAGGTTCAAGCGATTCTCGTGCCTCAGCCTCCTGAGTAGCTGGGACTACAGATGTGCACCACCACGCCTGGCTAATTTTCTTTTTTGTATTATCAGTAGAGTAGGGGTTTCACCATGTTGGCCAGGCTGGTCTTGAACTCCTGACCTCAAGTAATCCGCCCGCCTCGGCCTCCCAAAGTGCTGGGAGTACAGGCGTGAGCCATCATGCCCTGGCTGTGAGTTCTTTATCATACAGTAGAAGTAAACAGAGAGAGAGGACAAAAAATACCAGCCATTTATATATAAAACATGAGCTTTCGACATATGATCATCAGAATCATCCTAAGCCCTTAAAAATTTTCAATTTAATCTACAACGGGAATTGGTAAGCACAATTGTAGTGGTAACTTTCGTAGTCTTATGAATAGAGATAAACTGCAATTTAGAAACATAAAAACTACTGAATAAATCATTTGGCCTAATTTTTTTTTAAAAATCCAGGATGACTTTTATCATGAGGAAAATTTTCAATGTATTTAATTACTTGTTTTTGATTAAAATAAGATGGTTGAAAGAGGTGACTTATAGCTTAATCTTCTCTTCAGGTTAAAGTGACAGGTTTCGTTTCCACCTACTCCCTCAACATGCTACTATCCCCTACCTCTTGTTCTCTATCAATAATCTGCCAAACACAGGTGCTGAAGCTTGACCTTTCAGGTGCTATTTTACCTAAGAACATAGTGGAAGTCCAGGTTCCCAACATATGCTGGGTTCCCCCACCTCCCTGCTACGGACACCTTTCAAGTTAGCTATCCCTTAGGTACAGGACACCTAACACCAGCTGCCCTGTCTTCATCCCCCTTACCTTCTTCATCCTGACCTCCCACCCTCTTCCTCACTTCTCATTTACTTAAGTAATCTAAAATGTAGCTAGTGGGGAGTCAATATCAAAAGGTAATATAAGCACAGGGACATAGCCTGCTTTACAAGGCTCCGTAGATTTGGGCAGTCCCTGCTGCGGTGCTCACCCTGCGCCCTCCTGTTCCTGGGCTACCTCCTCGCTTGCCTTCTGGCTTTCTCAAGCCCCATTCTGAGGGACACCACCATTTCCCCCATTTAGCAAACTGGCCTGTGAGGGAGGGTGGCACACAGAGCAGCCTTGCCCAGCTCTCCCAGCATAACACGCCCGGACCCAGGGGTCCACGGGGGCTAGGACTTGGACATGCCTAAGATTACACAATACCACCCAGGGAGAAAGCGCTTGTGAAAACGAACATTCAGATAGTCCTTCCTTCTGGGTGTTAGAAAAGAGTAGTCCCACATCTGGCTTGGCTGAAAAACACTTTACTGATGTAGGAGCTGGCATCATAAGATGAAGATTATAGAGGAAATGTTGGTGTTGTACTATTCAATTTTGGCAAAGAAAAGTTTGGTGTCAAAAATTGTGATCAAATTGCATAGCTAATTTGTGAACAGACTTTTTCTCCAGAAATAGAAATTCAAGCTTTGGATGACACTGAAAGGGGTTCAGGAGGTTTGGGTTCCACTGGAAAGAATTAAAATGTATGCCAAAAATTGAACATGAGAAATCATACCTTTTTCTTAAAGAGTTTTTGCTTTAAAAAAAAAAAAGATTCTGTAAAAGAATTTGTATCTACCTAATAAAACTTCTCTTCTGAGCAGTTCAAAAACATCTGCTTTACAAACACTAGCTGTGTCTATTAGAGAAAGCTAAAGTCTAGTGCTTTGCTGACTTAAACACACTGGAAGTATTTCCACTCCCTTACCTGGTGTAGAAACCAAAATCTGACAACGCGTGAGAATGGCCAGGAGGAAATCATTGTGAGAATGGACTGAAAAAGGAAAGATAGTGACAATCAAATTCAAAACATTTTCAACATAAGGAAATCATAACTTTGGTCTAGCTTCTCAAGATTTTGGATATCCCCTATTCTGCCATGCTTTATACTTAATTTTAAATATCCACATTATTAAGATAACCTTATACACCACAAAACCAAAATTTTACTTTTTAAAAAGGGAAAAGACTTTACTACAAATCTAGGAAAACTATAGAATAGTAAAACAACTCCGCAGATAATTATTTTACCGTTATCCTGTGTGAGAAGTCTATGAGCTTCAAGGTCAAACTCCTCTTTGCTGATCTTCTGCTTGAACCACAGCTTTAGGTTAGCCCAGTATCTGCAGAGGCAGAAACAATACTAAGAACCACAAATTTGGCTGCTTCTAGTTTTTTCTGTTTGTTTGTTTTGTTTTTTTAAAGAGACAGGGTTTTTTATTCTGTCACTCAGGCTGGAGTGCAGGGGAACAATCAGAGCTCTGAACTTCTGGCTTTAAGCTACCCTCCCACCTCAGCTTCCTGAGTAGCTGAGGCTACAGCATGAACACATTTTGCTTCTTCCCCAAGTTCAGCATACATGCTCCAACTCTCAGGAAAGGAAATTTTGCATTCCCTGGTTCTATGGGCTGAATTGTGTCCCCCCACAAAAGTCCTGTGTTAAAGCCTTAACCCTAGTACTTCAGAATATGACTGTATTTGGAGATTGGGCCTTTAAACAGTAATTAAAATGAGGCCATTAGGGTGGGCCCTAATCCAATATGATTGGGGTCCTTATAAGAAGAGGTAATTAGTAAACAGATACATTCACAAACAAATAACCATGTGAACACACAACAAGAAGGCTGTCATCTATAGGAGAGAGGCCTCCTGCCAACATCTTGATCACAGACTTCCAACCTTCAGAACTGTGAGAAAATAAATTTCTGTTGTTTAAGCGAACCAGTCTGCGGTACTTTGTTATTATGGCAGCCCTAACAAACTAATACACCTAGGAATCAGAATACCAACAAAGAAAGGAAAATCCTCCCTAAAAGGGGACTGGCCGGTGTGGTGGCTCATACCTGTAATCCCAGCACTTTGGGAGGTCAAGGCAGGCAGACTGCTTGAACCCAGGAGTTCAAGATTAGCCTGGGCAACATGGCAGGACCCCCTCTCTACAAAAAATACAAAACTTAGCCGTGCATGTTGGTGCATGCCTGTAGTCCCTGCTACCTGGGAGGTTGAAGTAGAGGGACTGATTGAGCCCAGGAGGTCAGGGCTGCGGCGAGCCATGATCACACCACTACATTCCAGCCTGGGTGACAGAGCAAGACCTTGTCTCAAAACAAATAAAAGGGAATTGGCAGGTAGTCACAGAATTGGACTCATGATTCACTTAGCCCAAAACTATTATAGCTATACCCTTATTTCTCACTGTCACCTTTCTTATAGACCTACTCCCCAGAATCCTGCATGTAAGATTAATATTTTAAAGTGTGTGTGTTTAACGGAGAGGGGAGTAGTCATTTATATTTGTTTTAGGTGACATCCTTCCCTTCAGATAAACTCAACTTTCAATCTAACCGGCTGAAAAAAAAAATGGGTTTCTAAACATCTCAGCACAAAGAAAATGCCTGGGGATATGAGAAACTTGGTAGTTTTTAAAGTGAAAATCAACACCTAATAATAAAAATTACTTGATAACTGGTAGAAAAAAAATGACTTAACCTTTTACACTTTAACGACAGTGTTAGAAATCAGAGTAAAATATGTCACTTTTCACATCACATCCACAACCCTTGTTTTGGTACTTAAGGAAGCTGCTTCTTATTTATGGAATGGGATGAAAAATTACTCAATACTTGAGTTCCTAACAGGAAAAAAAAAATCAGATTTCTAAACGGGATGATTTAATATTTTCACTGCCATATAATGCCCATGGCAGGACTCCCTCTGTATGTGGATTAGCTTCAAGTCATCTTAGTATCTCTATATGTAATTGACTATGGTCATATGTAGTTGCATGCAAAGCTTTGGGTTCATGTTTGTTGTTGTTGTTGTTGTTTTTCAGGAGAAAACCCATAGCTTTTATGGGGTCTTAAGTGGCCCAAAACCCAAGACACTGCCATCTTTCAGGCCCATTTCACTCAACAACAAAACACGTGCAGCTCTAGAGCTTGGTACCCTTTCCACTTGATAGCTGCACATTCATTAGTCAATAGGTCAACAGTAACTTTCCAACAGTGGACACTTTCATACATTTTTTTAAAGGACAGGAATGAAAGAAATAAAATAAAGCTCCACAGAAAAACAAAGGTCTTTTCCTATCCCATTCTATCCAACAACAACAACAACAAAAAATAGTAACCTGGAGAAAAACTCTATTATTTAAAAGTCCTATGTCAGTATTTTATAAGAAGCAAATGTATATTTGGAATCAGTGAACTTGTTCCAGAACTAAAACAAGGCTCTACCAGGAAGCTCTATCAAAATAACGCAAACTATTTTCTCCAGTGGCAAAAGTTTTAGCCCAAAGAGCTAGAACTAGCTACCAAGAGTTAAAAGACTTGCTCTCCAATCCTGGTCCCTGTGTTAACTCACTGTATAGCCACAGACAAATGACTGTTTCCCTCAACAATACTGCTATAGTTTGGATATTTGACCAAACCTCATGATGACATTTAATCCTCAATGGTGGAGGTGGAGCCTAATGGGAGGTGTTTGGGTTAGGGGAGAGGATTCCTCACCAATGGCTTGGTGTTATCTTTCCTGGTGGTGATGAGTGAGACCTCGCTCACTCTGTGAGTTCCTGCAAGAGATTCTCCAAGAGCTGGTTGTTAAAAAAGAGCCTGGCACCTTCCCCATTTCTTGCTTCCTCTCACAAAGTGATCTGCAGGCCGGGCGCGGTGGCTCATGCCTATAATCCCAGCACTTTAGGAGGCCAAGGCAGGCAGATCACCCGAGGTCAGGAGTTTGAGACCAGCCTGACCAATATGACGAAACCCCGTCTCTACTAAAAATACAAAAATTAGCCAGGTGTGGTGGAATGCACCTGTAATCCCAGCTACTTGGGAGACTGAGACAGGAGAATCGCTTGAACCCAGGAGGCAGAGGTTGCAGTGGGCCGAGATCGTGCCATTGCACTCCAGCCTGGGCAACAAGAGCAAAACTCTGTCTCCAGAAAAAAAAAAAAAAACAAAGTGATCTGCACATGCAGGTTCCCTTCACCTTCCACCATGAGTGAAGCCGCCTAAGGCCCTCACCAGAAGATGCTGGTGCCATGCTTTTGGTACAGTCTGCAGACCTGTGAGCCAAATTAACTTCTTTATAAATTACCCAGCCTCAACTATTCCTTTATAGCAACACAAACAGACTAACGACAAATACCAAAAACAAAGTCAATCAATCCCTGTGAAGGTCAGAACAACGGGTAGAAGTGTAAGTGGGTCAGACTACGAAGCACTGGATATACCTAAGGAATATTAAATAACGTGATCATGGCGGGACGCGGTGACTTATGCTTGTAAGCCCAGCACTTTGGGAGGCCAAGGGGGGTGTGGATCACTTGAGGTCAGGAGTTCAAGACCAGCCTGGCCAACATGGCGAAACCCCGTCTCTACTAAAAATACAAAAATTAGTCGGACATGGTGGCGGGTGCCTGTAATCCCAGCTACTCAGGAGGCTGATGCAGGACAATCACTTGAGCCCACGAGGTGGAGGCTGCAGTGAGCCGAGATCGCACCACTGCACTCCAGCCTAGGTGACAAAGTGAGACTCTCTCTCAAAATAAATAAATAAATGCATAAATAAATAACATATGATCAAATCCTCAAAAGAAATCAGGCACCTATTTGAACATGGCATTCTACTGGCTACTATACAAAGTGAGTTGCCTAGCAAAGCCCATGTCTTCCCGGAAGCAGCTTAGGCACATAACCCAACCAGTCAGACATGAAGGCTGTTCAGACCACTGGATAAATAGCAAATAACTCATATCCAGCCTCCATGCATAACCATGTATGTTTTGCTTACCACCAAGGACCACACTTAAATAGGTTGTGCAAACCAAAGCAAACTGCTCATGGAGGAAATACGAGAAATGACTGGACAGTACAACAGTATTACTGACTATTTAACCCAGAGGCACTTTTTAAGAAGAAGGGAAAAGAACAATGAGAGAATGGAAAAACAAATTTAGAACTATACGGTACCATTAACTGTTTCTGTCATAAAAATCTCTTTTAATTGCATTTTAGTGGGGATTCACACTCCAGATGCACCAAATTTAGCTTTGGCATCAGTATTTGACCAACATCAGACAGTCGGCTTTGGCCTTTAAAAACTAAATAAGGAATGCTAACTTCAAAAACACTTTTGGCAGCCCTGAACCTGTAACTGATGAGTATGGCATGACAGAGGTCACCACTGCATCTAATCAGGGTTAAAGGCAATCATACACAAGCCAGGTCCTTCAGATTTATTTTGGTATGTAAACGTTCGCTTTCAAATATTTGTAAGCATTCTAGATGGAACAGAGTGAAATGCCTCTTATGTGCTTAAAAATGTAAATTTTGGCTGGGCGCGGTGGCTCACGTCGGTAATCCCAGCACTTTGGGAGGCCGAGGCAGGTGGATCACGAGGTCAGGAGTTCAAGACCAGCCTGGCCAAGATGGTGAAACTCCATCTCTACTAAAAATATAAAAATTAGCCGGGCGTGGTGGTGGGTGCCTGTAATCCCAGCTACTCAGGAGGCTGAGGCAGAGAATTGCTTGAACCCAGGAGGCAGAGGTTGCAGTGAGCAGAGATCGTGCCGCTGCGCTCCAGCCTGGACGACAGAGCAAGACTCCATCTCAAAAAAAAAAAAAAGGTAAATTTTATCAGTCGGTATTATAAAAGTAAAAAGCTATAGTAATTAGGGTGAAAGCTGTCAATTTTACCTATTAAAATAAGTAAGAATATTTAATTCAATAAGCACAGTGAACATGAATATTGAAAGATAATTTTCGGTGGAACATTATAGTCGGGTGTGGTGGCTCATGCCTGTAATCCCAGAACTTCGGGAGGCCAATGTGGGAGGATTGCTTGAGGCCAGGATTTGAGATCAGCCTTAGCAACACAGCAAGACTTTGTCTCTGAAAAAAAAAACTTTAGCCAGGATTGGTGGGGCGTGCCTACAGTCCCAGTTATAGGCTCACAGCAGGGGAGGATCTCTTGAGCTCAGGAGATCAAGGTTGCTGTGAACTGTGTGATCAGGCCACTGTACTTCGGCCTCTGCCACAGAGCAAGACCCCAATCCCCCCCCAAAAAAGTGATACGTATCTCTGGGCGTAAATAAATGTTCACCAAAAAATTAAATAATTATGCTAAAATAACAGTTTAGATTTTAATTCTAATCCTTCTATAGTTTCCATTATTATCTTGTTAGGATGAAAAGTAGGCTGTCAACTCTGCCACCCCAAAATTTCACATGAAAGAAAAACTCCAAAATTCATGTATGACATCCAAGCTAAGTAATTTCAATCCAGCAATAATAAAGAACAGAGAAGGATGAAAAGAAAGTATTGGGGAAAAATTAAGTATTTCCAAATTGCTCCTCCACCAACATCATTTAAAAGTATGCATCCATTGAGTAATGCAAATGTGTAGAATACCAGAGAAGCCATCTACCAGCAACAACACAGGCACTATAATTTTAAACGTTTACATTTGCTTCCTATATTTTTGAAAAATAAAGTTGTAATAACGTTTTGAAAATTTCCAAACTCTTCCTTGTATCCCAAAGGTTCCTTTTTTGCTGTTTGGCTTTGGCCTTGGCTGGATACTGATTTTACCCTTGGCCATTCTGCATCTAACCTGACGGTACACTAGGTCCCCTGCCATAACCTGGACGAAGGTCTGGCTGGACGTCTCTGGGATCCTTTACAGCCCCTCTAAGGCATCAGTCAGCAATCAAAAGCGTGGGTCCCAACTCTGACAGTGACTTTTGAAGAGTTACTTGTCCGCACTAGGTCTCAGTCTTCTCATCTGTCAAATGGGAATAACAACTGTACCTATCTCACATCTGTTGTAAGGACTAGATAATATATTTAGAGAGCTTAAAATGTTTAAATGTCCGCTACTGCTATCATCACTATAAGTGTAGTGTTCAATGACTCTGATTTCACCAGAGGGTCCGTCTGCCTTACGAAATTGCTGTCAAAAGAGCTTACCAATAATCCCTAGCAGATCACACGAGCTCAACAGGCCTCCACCTCCAGGAAGCCCTCCAGCGGCGGGCCGCCCTGCGCTATGCCCTCTGGCTGGCCGCGTAGGGCTCCGGCTCACTCGGCCCAAGTCAGCCTCCCACATCCCGCACGCCCGCGCTGGGGCCCGCACCTGCTCAGCAGGCCCTTGGGTGCGAAGTGCGCTTCTCCCGCCCCACCCAGGGCAGAGAGTCCCGAGCAACGGCGCCCGCCAACGTCTCCCACGCGCCCAGGAGGCCCGGTACCTCCAGGGCGGTGAGTTCAGGTGGCCCGCCCCGCCCCGGCCGGAGAAACCCCGAAGCCCCGCCGCCGCAGACTCCAGGCTGCACAGGCCCCTCGGGCTCGCAGCCCGAGGCCAGGAGAGCACCCGCGTGTTGGCCTGGACGCTGTGCTGGGGCAGCTCTTACTGTTTCACGTTGTCCCCCAGGGCCTCGCTCAAGTTCTTCTTGGCCGCCTCCAGCTCGCTCACAAAGGTCGCCATTGCTCCGCGCGTCTCAGCCCGACCGCAGACCGCCCGGCCACCGCGATCAACAACCCAAAAACCAACTCGGCGGAAGGCCTTGGTTCTGGAAGCTAAGCCGGCCGCCGTCAGTCCCGCCCCCAATCTCTCAGAAGTCGTTTGTTTGGTTTTCGGCTCCGCCCGCCTTTTTGTAGGGAAGGTGCCCGGCCAAACTCTGCTCTCTTCCTCCCGCCCCTCGAGTCACGTGATCCGCTTCACCTTGTCGCGCGCCCATCCTAAACCCGCGCGCCCCGCCTCGGCTGCAGCGTTGCTGACAGGCTGGCGTGTCCCAAGCCCTTTCATTCTGTTACCGCTGGGGCATTTCCGAATTCAGCCTGCTGTCCTTCTGCCTGGAGGAGTACCTTACCCCTCCATTTCAAAAAGTAAATGCAGTATCAGTTTTACTCTTTCCTCGCCTTATTTTTCCCCGAGCACTAATCGTCTCATATGACATTCAGTTGATTTATCTTGTAAATGTTATGGCTCAAGGACAGGAGTTGTGTTTTATTCACTGTTACCCGCAGTTCCTAGAGCAGCGCCTGGCACATAGTGGATGCTTAATAAGTATTTGAGTAAATGAGGTAATTATGTAAAATTTGGAAAATACACAGAAAGATAAAGAAAAAGTGTTTTACCACTCCCGAACACTTAACTGAGAGAGATTTCTCCTTCACTTCGCACACTCCCATGACTTAAAATACTCTGTGTTCAATTTTGCACGTTTTCAAACTTAAGGATTTATCTGTGGTATTACGTTGTCTTTATAATAATTTTAATGACAACATATTAAATACCCCCACAGATAGAAGGTACACAATAACTTGTTTCCCAATTGTTAGACTGTTTCCATTTTTTCTCTATTAAAAGCAATACTGTAATATTGCTTTTGAAGCATATAGCATAATGAAGCAAAACTTCTTTATGCATAAAACTTTTCCTCCTTTAGGATTATTACTTTAGCATAGAGTCCCACAAATAGAATTACTGGATCAAATGATAGGAATATTTATAAATGCCTTGGTGTATATTGTCAAATTGCCTCCCAAAGTTTTTTAAATAATCCTAGATAGCTTTTAAATCTTGTGTAATTTCTCCAAAGAGGTCCCCTTAAGTTCATTCATTCAACTTCCTCACTGTCCAACCTAAACCCACAAGCCCTGTCCTGGCTGCAATGCCAGCTGGGCACCTTCTCTTCACTTGAATTCATACAGTGAGCTCCTATTATGTGTCTGGAACTCTTTGAGTACTGGAGATATACAGGTGAAAGGAGATACAAAAGTCAGGCAAAGTCTTCCTCTCTGTGTCAAAACTCCGGGTAAATTTTGACACATTTTAAAAATATCCGCTTAAGTTTTCCATGGCTTCCCACGCTCTGCTGAACAAATTCCAGACTCCACCATTCAAATTTTCTCATGATCTGAACTCACCCTACCTGTGTACCTCACACACCACTGGCCTTCCCACATAACCCCCACACTTGCACTCAGCATTCTAATTAACTTGACTTTAACAAATCACATGGCTCTGTCCCTTTACACATATCTCGTCTCTGCTGGTTTTGAGACTTATGGTTGGCTACCTCCATTTTCTTGAATCAAGTTCAAACATATATATGAATCAATTCAAGGATCAATTCAACAGGACTAGGAAAGGCCACAGATAGTTGGGTACATCTTCCAGGAAGAGTCCCTGTTTCTCATTTGTCTCTAGCCACGAAGAAAGATATAGGCCCTCAAAGATTTTCTTTTTGAACCCATGCTTGACAGTACTCATACGTCTAGCTCAATTAAATATTCCTTTCTCTCTCAGCACTTATACACCTATTAGCACTAATTTTACTACAGTTTTTCAGTTAAATGTCCACTTAAACTGTAATGTTAGACAATATAATATACTTAAATTGACATCTGACCAAACAATGTAATACTGAGAGGTGAAGCCACCTGAGCTTCTGGGTCGGGTGGGGACTTGAAGAACTTTTCTGTCTAACTAAAGGATTGTAAACCCACCAATCAGCGCTCTGTGTCTAGCTAAAGATTTGTAAACGCACCAATCAGCACTCTGTAAAAACACACCAATCAGTGCTGTGTGTCTAGCTAAAGGTTTGTAAATGCACCAGTCAGCACTCTGTAAAAACGCACCAATCAGCGCTCTGTGTCTAGCTAAAGGTTTGTAAATGCAGCAATCAGCACTCTGTAAAATGGACCAATCAGCAGGATGTGGGCGGGGCCAAATAAGGGAATAAAAGCTGGCCACCCTAGCCAGCAGGCAATCTGCTCCGGCCCCCTTCTGCGCTGTGGATGCTTTGTTCTTGTGCTCTTCACAATAAATCTTGCTGCTGCTCACTCTTTGGGTCTACACTACCTTTATGAGCTGTAACTCTCACTGCGAAGGTCTGCGGCTTCACTCCTGAAGTCAGCGAGACCACAAACCCACCAGAAGGAAGAAACTCAGGAGACATCTGAACATCTGAAGGAACAAACTCCGGACACACCATCTTTAAGAACTGTAACACTCACCACGAGGGTCCACAGCTTCATCTTGAAGTCAGCAAGACCAAGAACCCGCCAGAAGGAACCAATTCCGAACACAATATTATAAATGAATACCAAGCCGGGGGTGGTGGCACATGCCTGTAGTCCCACCTACTGGGGAGGCTGAAGTGAGAGGATTGCTTGGGCCCAGGAGTTCAAGTCTACAGTGAGCTATGAGAGCACCACTGCACTCCAGCTTAGGCAACAGATTGAGACCTCGACTTTAAAAAACAAATTTTTTTGAAAGGAAATGAATATTAAAACCACTTGTAATTTGGAAGGTTACTTTAAAGAAACTAATTCTAAATCTTTTACGTATAGCAATATTTGTACAATGCATAGTGCAACTAATAAATAGCTTCAGAGAAAATGTGTCAAAATGCTTTATAAAGAGCAAGGAACTTGACAAATGTTTAGTCTAGTTTTTTTTTTTTTTTTCTATTTTTTGGATCATCCAGCTGGTTGCAAGCTGGTTTGAGAGTAACTAGTAGAGTCAACTCAATAAGTTGCTGAGAACAGACATCTGAGGATCCAACCTTACCTGACATCTAAGTATTTATGAATATTTCTCCAAGTATATGGATCATGTGTATAAATATGTATATGTATTCTCCACTTACATAAAATTTCCTTTATATTATCCATATCTTTTTCCATTTCATTAGATAGATAACTGAAGATTGCTGGTATTATTCATATATACTGCCTGTTTCTATACAACTTTTTCCTTCATAAATATAATTCTGTACAAACAAAGGAAAACCCTCTAAAAAGTGTATTCTCATAGCCAGTTTACTTACATATTTATGAGAGCCTGGCCTGTACCTCCTTAATTTTTCCCATTCTTATTCTGTATTTTATTAAGCACTGGTCTTTTAACATTAGGATTTCTTTTTTTAATTGTGGTTAGAACACATAATACGTGATCTTCCCTTTTAACAATTTTTTTTTTTTTTTTTTTGAGACAGAGTCTTGCTCTGTCACCCAAGCTGGAGTGCAATGGCACGATCTCAGCTCATTACAACCTCTGCCTCCTGGGTTCAAGAGATTCTTCTGCCTCAGCCTCCCGAGTAGCTGAGATTACAGGCATGTGCCACCATGCCCAGCTAATTTTTTTTGTATTTTCAGTAGAGAGACGGGGTTTCACCATATTAGCAGGATGGTCTTGATCTCCTGACCTCATGATCTGCCCGCCTCAGCCTCCCAAAGTGCTGGGATTACAGGCATGAGCCACCACGTTGAGCCCCCCTTTTAACAAATTTTTAAGTGCACAATACATTATTATTGACTACAGGTACAGCGTTGCACAGCAGATCTCTAGAGTCTATTCATGTTGCTTGACTAAAAGTTTATGATTAGTGACTCCTCATTTCCCCTCTCACCAGTCTCTGGTAACCACCATCCCACTATTTGAGTCTATAAATTTGACTATTTTAGATACCCATATAAGTGGAGTCATGCAGCAGTATTTGTCTTTCTGTGACTAGCTTATTTCATTTAGCATAATGTTCTCAAGATGCATCCATGTTGTCACATATTGCAGAATTTCCTTCCTTTTTTAAGGCTAATAGTATTCCATTGTGTATATACACACACACACACACACGCACACCACATTTTCTTTATCCATTCATCTGTCAATGAACATTTTGGTTATTTCCACATCTTGGCTATTGTGAATAGTGCTGCAATGAACATAGGAATGCTAATATTTCTTTGAGATGCTCGTTTTAATTCTTTTTGATAAATACCTAGAAGTGGGATTGCTAGATCATATGGTAACTCTATTTTTAATTTTTTGAGGAACCCCTACACTGTTTTCCATAGTGGCTGCACCATTTTGCATTTCTGCCAACAGTGTACAAGGATTTCAATTTCTCCCCATTGTCGCCAACGCTTGTCTTTTGGATTGACATTGGGATTTGATGTTGAAGGAGTTCTGAGATGTTCCAGCTCTGGAGATTATATAGTTATTATTCTGTCTTTATACAAGATATGATATTTAGATTTAGTTTATTTCGTTTTTTTAATAAATCATAGACTCCTTCTTTACAGTGGCCAGGGCCTAGCATAGCAAAAATATTTGATTGATTTTCTTACTCCACTTACCCATTACCATTGACTCATTAGCCTTCTCTAAGCACTGTCAGCAAATGTGCAAGTTGTTTCCATTTCAGACATCAGCAGCTCTTCTTTACTGGAAGGACTCTTACAGTTTGGCTTTAAAATATTATTAATCATATATTCAATTTTCTTGTTGAACTTATAACATTTGCTGTGATTTGTAATACTTATATGTATGCTGTGGTACATAAGGTACATGCATATGCTAACTATCCATATGGTACCTGTACATATGGTTGTACTATGGTACATGGTGGCTCAAACTCAACATAAATGTGTGCTGGAATTAAATATTTTAGAAAATTCTATGTAATGTTTTCCTCCTCTATGTCTGCATCAGTCTACAGATTTTAATATAGTTAAAGGTTATAAACATGGAATATGTTAGGCCCTTGTAAAATTTATGGTTGAAAATAAGTTGAGAGTCATCTTGCCCTGATACCACATCTATTTATTTTACACCTGATGGAAGGAGGTAAAGAGGTTCTTAATCCTTTTTCTTTCAATGCCATGGATCTCACTGCCAGTCTGGTGACACCTTTGGAGTCCTTCTAAGAATAATTTTTTAATGCATAAATAACATAGGATTACATTTAGAACAATTTTACTGGACACAGTTCTACCATGAGCCCCAGCTTAAGACCCTCTTAAGTTTTATAGGTACTTGTCTTAGTCCATTCAGACATCTACAACAAAATACCACAGTCTAAGTGGCTTAAACAATTGAAACATTATCCCACAGTTGTGGAGGCTAGAAGTTTCATGTTTAGAAAGATTTGGAAAAGAACCCCTTCAGACCTCTGTAACCACGTAGCCAAATAAAATTTGGAAATTTTGAAGCCTTTGATCACTACTTAGAATGTGGATAAGAGCTTCTCTACAGTGCTAAAAAAAAAAAAAAAAAAAAAAAAAAGTGTGTATAGTAATGAAGGTAAAGCATTGGAGAGATCTTTGGCACTCTGGGCAGGTAGAGATTCCAAACTGCTGCACTGTCACTGAAGTTGCTACTAACATAGCAAGACTATGCTGGATGAAGAATAGGCTACTGATATCACCCTCTGGAAGGAGGGAAAGCCGCAAGTGCTGATCCAGAAAGATGAATTGCTGTCTGGTGTTGCCCTGAAAAATCTGACCCCAGGGAAGGAGCTTGATAAATGAATTTCAGAAGATTTGGACAGATTTGTTGGTGGAAATGTAGGAGGTGGTTCACTGTCTGGAATTACAGCCACAATTATACCAAACAGCATTCTCTAGCCTTGAGAGCCAGGACTTTCCCCAAAGTAAGGCGTTCAGTCTTGCATCTTTTGTGAGCATTATGCCTAATTTCTTTCACAAATGTTGTTCTTGTGGAGACATTTTTTTAAAAGACAAGGTCTAGCTCTGTCATCCAGGTTGGAATGCAGTAGCGCAGTCTCAGCTCATTGCAACCTCCTTCTCCCAGGCTCGAGTGATCCTCCCACTTCAGCCTCCATCTAGCGTAGCTGGAACTACAGGTGCGCACCAACGTACTCAGCCAATTTTTAAATTATTTTGTTGAGATGAGGTTTCCCTATACTGCCCAGGATAGTCTAGAACTCCTGGGCTCAAATGATCCTCCCACCTCGGGCTCCCTAAATGGTGGGATTATAGGCATAAGCCACAATGACCAGCCTCCTATTATGTTGTCTAATTTGGTTTGTTGGGACTTCAGAAAGCAATGGAGGCAAAATAGCATGGTGTTAAAGTGCAAACTACAGAGCTAGTTTGCCTGAGGTTTGAATTCTGGCTTCTTCTAATTTAGCTGTGTGACTCTGAGCAAGTTACTTAATCACTCTGCCTCAGTTTCCACATCTGCAACGTAGGAATAGTAATGCTACTTCAGGGTTCTTGTAAAAATTAAATTATTGTAACATGTAAGAGTACATGAAAGCCTTGGCATAGTGCCAAATGTGTAGTAACAGTCAGTATGTCATAGCTGTTACTATGCCTATCTTGTGTATACTGACATTGCTAAACTCCTTTATTATTTCTAATAGTTTACCTGCAGATTTTTTTTAGATATTCTATGTGGACAATCATACCGTCTACAGATTAGGAAAAACTTGCCTTTTTCTTTCCAACCCTTAGGCCTCTTTTTTCATTTTTTGGTTCTTGTGTTGGCTAGACCAGCTTTGTCCAATAGAACTTTCTACAATGATAGAAATGTCCTATAGGTGGGTTCTCCAATACGGCAGCCATGTATGGCTATTTAGCACTTGAGATACAGTTAGTGAGACTCAGGAATTGAATTTTTAATTCAATTTAAATTTAAATAACCACCTGTGGCTAGTGGCAACAGTATTCAACAGGTCAAGACCAGAACTTCCATTGCATGCAGAGCATTGGTACTCATGGTGGGCCTCTTGGCAGAGCACCTGGCTTTCATGGCACTCCTTCTCACATTTCACCAGGAAGTATGATATTTGCTGTACATTTGGAAAGTCACCCTCTATTCCCAGTTTGCCAAGAAACAGAACGAATAGAAAAAAATGTATGTGTGTGTGTGTTTATTATCGCTCATGAGATTATGGAAGCTAAGAAGTCCCACCATCTGCCATCTGCAAGCTAGAGAATCAGGAAAGCTGGTGGTATAATTCAGTCCTAGTCCAAAGGCCCGAGGAATGGAGGCGACTGCGGGAAGGTGAAGACACGGATATAAGTCCTGCACTCCTAAGGCTAAGGAGTAGGAAGCCCCAAACCATGGGCAGTGAGCAGAAGGAGACGATGTCTCAGCTCAAGAGAGAGAATTGGCCTTTCCTCTTTCTTTTTGTTCTAGTCAAGCACTCAACAGATTGGACAATGCCCACTCACACTGGACAGGAAGGACATCGCGCACTTTCAGGCCGGCTGGTTCGGTCCTGGCCTCGTTGACTTATGTTGACTCTCAAGGGCCACCACCCAGGCACCTGCCCAGGTGCGTCCTAGGCTCTCTCAAGTTCAAGAACTCACCTGCTCTGGCGGCGCGGGCGGCCTTTGTCCCTCAGGAAGGACTTTCCCTGCGGTCACCCAATTCTAGGCGCTCACGGCCTCTCAGCTTGAAAACTCCGCCTCCTGCAGAAAGCGAGTGTGGGAGGGTTAGTTGGCTTTGGGGGCGGGATGAGCGGGCGGCACAGTGCTGCTCTTAGCACTAAAGCTGCTGTTGTCCGAGAAACGAAGCGAGAATGCAGAGCTGGCCCCCGGCGCGAGCGAAATGTCCCTGCAGCAGCATTGCTTGCCTTCGCTAGAGGAAGAAGAGACGGCGCGGCGCGCAGCACCACCTCGGCCGCTTTGGAGTCTGCCCGGCTGCCGCCAGGGGGTGATGCGCCCTCACCTTTCCTCCAGGATGCCAGGGATCCCAAGGAGGGCCGTGGGTCTCCGCGTCCCAGCCTGGAACCTCGGCCCGGGATGATACCCTTGGCCACCGGCAGCAGGTCTCTGGTGGCCACCTGACCCTTGCGCATTCCTTCTACGGACCCTGGGAAGTCCTGCCCCTTGGACTGCCCCTTGGGGTTATACAAAGGTGCGACTTTCAGACCCTCCAATAATGGCAGGAATCGACTCAAAATCACTGCCATATTACAGGCAGGGTTGTTACCTACAGGAAGAAATTGACGAATTGTCACATTTGGAGACAACCTGGGAGCTGCGGACCAAAGGGGCCTGAGAGCAGTTGAGTGTAAGGGCAGGGCATACAGAGGCCCCCTGTAGAGTTTACCCTCTCCCCCGCCCCACCCCCTACCTTGGGTCCTGAATGAGGAAGAGAGTAGAGTGCAACCCATTGTGAGCCCTTTCTCATCAGGCTCTAGGAAATAACAACAGCTGATATGTACAAACTACCTGCTAGGAAGTGGGTCTACTACTTTATGCCCAAATCATAATCCAGTGAAGTTTGAATTGCTGCTATCCCCAGGCCATAAGTGAGGGAACTGAGACTCAGGAAAGTTCAGTTGCTCTAGGTTACACAGGAAGTGGCAGAGTTAAGACTGGAACCTAGATCTCACTGACACCAGAGACCATTTTGTCACAATAAGCACAAAAATATGTTAACTCCAGTGAGCACTTAATATCCGCCAAGCATTGTACTGAATATGTTTTTTGGCAATGCTTTAAAATCCTTGCCACAACCCCCACAAGGTAGGTACTATTATTGTTATTCCCATTTTACAGGGAGATAAACTAAGTCATAGAGAGTTAAGAAACTTGCCCACAGTTACACATCTGGTAAACTTGCCCACAGTTACACATCTAGTAACATCTAGTAGAGTTGGACATAAGCCCAGAAAGCCCCATTCCAGAACTCATACACTAGCTACCATGTTCTACTGCTTACTCTAGTGTAAGTGCCCCTGTCCATTTCTTCCCAAAGATTTCATCTGAGACAAGCTGGAATGGTCTGAAAACTCCCTGATGCCCTCCAACCAATGTAGCTGATGCCATCCTTTCAACCGTCCACATTCTACTACACCTCCCTGCAGCTCCATGATTTCTGCACGCTGTGGGGATGGAGCTCATGCATGCCCTGCACCCACATTTTGAGAGAACCCCCCTCTATAGGCTGCACTGTCCTCATTAGATGCACATCAGATAGGTAAGAGATTTAGGCAGAATAATCTTTTTTGTTTTCTTTTTCTTCCTCTCCCTCCTTCCCCTCCTCTTCCTCCTCTTGCTCTGTCACCTGGTTAATTTTATTTTTTATAGAGATGGATTTTTTTTTTTGGAGACAGTGTCTTGTTCTGTTGCCCAGGCTGGAACACAATGGCACAATCATGGCTCACTGCAGCCCTCGACCTCCCGGGCTCAAGTGAGCCTCTCACCTCAGCCTCCCAAGCAGCTGGGACTACACGTGTGTACCACCATGCCCAGTTGTTGTTTTTTTTTTTCATCTGTAGAGATGAGGGGACTTTTTATGTTGCCCAGGGTAGTCTTGAACTCCTAGGCTCAAGCAATTGGCCAATCTCGGCCTCCCAAAGCTCTGGGATTACAGGTGTAAGCCACTGTACCCAGCCCTGTCTTTTTAAATTACAAATATATGATACCTGAGTTTGTTGCTTTCCCCAAGTTACCAATTGTTTTGTAGAGTACAAACCTAGAAAATAGTATCTGAATGATTGACCCCAGTTCAGGAAGATGAGGCAGGCCTCACCAACATGAAACTAGGACTACTGCAATTTCCATGTGTTATTTAAAATGGACTTTGTGGAACTGTACCTTTGTGGTAGATCCTAACCCAGCTGGCTGGCTTTGCTCTGTTTCCTAGTAGGATTTGGGGGGCTTGCAACTTCAAACAAAAAATTCCAGAAGTGTGTCCTTTGCTACTTCTGCATTATTAGAATCTGTTGGAAGCCTGTGATGTTCCATTTGCCTGTGAAGAGGGTGATAGCTGGTGTAAACCAGGGTCATGAAATTTGGCTGCTTCCATGGCAGTGATTTCAACCTGAGGGATGCCTACCCAATACAAAATAGTAAATGGTGGTCACTACTAGATATAATGGGCTGCTGGGTAGCCTCAAACTTCAAAGTACTTGTATTGCTTTGGGCCTGCATGGCAAGTTTTGCAGAATGCCAATAATAGGAGCCTCAACCTTTTCCACTATGTGCAGAAAAGAGGACACTGGAAAGAAGGAACTGTGTGTGTGTGTGTTCTAATGCCCAGCAGAGCCAGCTTCTCACCAGATAATAATAATGTTAGGAAACATTTATGAAACACTTAACATGTCCACATAAATTAATGTCTAGTCTATTCCAACAATTTCCATGTCATGTAGGGGATAGCGTGGAACCAACCAGGCCAGGACAATGGAATCCATTCCATCTGGTTGCTATGGAGAGCTCAAGGGGGACTACAGAAAACATGCAGTGCCTGCCCATCATTTCTGGAGCCTGATATAACCAAAGGAGATTACTGGACTTTGCTTGCTTGAACAGATTATTTCTATTTAATTCACCCTACAATAGCTTTCATAAGAGCAGTGGTTCTCAACTTTGGTGTTAGAATCACTTGGGAGAATTTTTAGAAATTCCATGCCCTGGGCATTCCCCAGAACTATTAAATTAGAATGTCTGGGGAATGGAACCCAGGTATCAGTATTTTTCAAAGCCCTCCAGAGATTCTAATGGGCAACCATTCCTCATAGTTTTCCCCCTACACCCTATTTAATAAGCGATAGGGCACCTATGTGGTAGGCTAATAGGCACAGGGCACCTACCACATCAGCCAGGGCAGAGGACCCCTGTGGGCTGGGAACCCCATACATTCCTGGAGAGCCTAGATATTAAGTACACTGAATTAAAGGAAGCAAATTCCAAGATGTTTGCTAGGCTCAAATCAGAAACCAATTTTACAGAATCATTTTATAAAAAGTTATAGATTCTTGTTGAGGGCATTCCAAGATGGAGGTAAACTGGCCTCAGTCACATGGAGGTGATTGAGCCTGGGCCTTGTTCCCCAAAGCAGTCTCATCTGGTAACCAGCTATAAGTTTCCCTTTGGCTATCCCGAAGCTTTAAGAAAATTCACACCTGGCTGGGCGCCGTGGCTCACACCTGTAATCCCACCACTTTGGGAGGCCGAGGTGGGCGGATCACAAGGTCAAGAGTTCGAGATCAGCCTGACCAACATGGTAAAACCCCGTCTCTACTTAAAAAAAAAAAAATTAGCCGGGTGTGGTGGCGCACACCTGTAATCCCAGGTACACAGGACGCTGAGTCAGGTGAATTGCCTGAACCAGGGAGGCAGAGGTTGCAGTGAGCAGAGATTGTGCCGCCACTGCACTCCAGCCTGGGTGACAGAGTGAGACTCCATCTCAATAAAAAAATAAATAAATAAATAAATAAATAAAAAGAAAATAAAAATAAAATTCACACCTAATGTGACAATCTACTTTAAGTTGTGCACAGGGAATTAGGGAAGAGCCTAAAGGTGAACAGATAAAAGGGAAGCAGTCACTTTGTTTAGGCCTACATGGTGGCTGGACACTGCAGGACAGGATTGGCAGTGGCGTGAGCAGTGACCAGAGCCAGGCAGTGGTAGAAACACAGTGCTGTTACAGACTGACCTAAAGCCTGTGTGAACCCCTTCGGCTGCCATGACTGCCGAAGTTCTCAGTGCCCCTGAAAGTGAGGCTGGAAGTTCTGTGTGCAGAGGGAGGGGTGAAGAGACATTATTATTTGGACGTAATGATGAATGCGGCCTCAGCTGTACTCATTAAGCAAGTCACGTTTGCCACATATTGGCAATAATCAAATAATTCAATCCCTAATCAAATTCCCCATTAAAACCAAGTCTCACTCCCAGATATATGTGTTTCTCTTGGGCCATAAGTGTTGGACAGAGGTCTTCATGGTTGCTGCAGGGAAGAAATGTATGAGTAGTCTCTCCAAACAACTAAGCAGCCTGGGGATCAGAGGTCCAGGACACTGGGCCATATATGTGATGTGTGTTATATTGGATGCTAACGTCTTTGAATGAAAGGCTGTTCCTATCTGGTGCAGTCATGAGCAGAAATGACCAAATAAAGCTTGTGCTTGTCTTAATCTATGTTATTTGTGAATTATTTTGTCTCTAGTCTTCCCAAACAGAACAGTGGGAAAAAGCAGGGCACTAACCTCGATTTGGCAAGTAATAGTGTTATTTTGAAACATCTGCAACATACCTGTTTACCTTTTTCGAAATTTTCACTGACAAAATGACACTATCCCTCTAGTCATAATCTGAAGCACTGTGTCTCCATAGTGATGATTCAGGCTCCCGTTGCCATGGTGATCATTCTATGGGCTAAAACACTTCCATCAGTTCTTCTCCTCATTCTCATTACCATTGTCAGTTTCTCAATCCAGGCCCTTATTATGTCTTTGGGATCTAGCACTGGGCCTGACAAATAATAGGTGGTCAATGTATTGAATGAATAGCCCAACTGAGATGATTAAAATACCTCTTACCTCGTCTTTCTGTCTCTAGGCTTTGTCCTGTGGGTTATTATGCCTTATCTTTTCATTTCATTCATCTGTTTTCATTTACTGGCACTTTTATAGAAGGAACACTTGCTCATTTTAGAAAACTCAAATAATTTTAGATACCTACAAAGTTAAAAGTAAACATTCCTCTCCACCAAAATAAATTCCAGCTGGATCAATGATTTAAACATAAAAAAAGATAAATTTCCAAAAGAATTTATAATCTGTGGTGAGAAAGGCTGCTTTAAATAAGAACAAAATCCAGAAGCCAATAAGAAACAAAATTAACATGTTCAACCATATAAACATTTCAAAATGCTGTATGAGAAAAAAAAATGCCATAAACAGTCAAAAGATTAATAGCAAACTGGAAAAATGTGTTTGCAGAACAAATGGTAAAAAGTTAAACTTCCTCAATTATCAAAGAGCTTTTACAAGTCAGTATGAAAAAGATGACCAACCCAAGAGGAAAATGGTCAAAGGTTACTAATGTTTGCAGAAAAAGGAATACAACTGGTCAGAAAACAAATGACAAATTAATCTCTCAGAATTAAATAAATACAAATAAACAACAATTAATAAATAAGATTTTTTTCACCTCTTTGGCAAATATAGATGTTTAATGACACCTAGTGCTACAAACCTAAAGGGAAAATGAACACTTTCCCAAGTCATTGGTGGAAATGTGCATTGGTGTGTTCTTTCTGGAGGATAATTTGACAATATCTTTCAGAAGTTAAAATGTACATCTCCTTTCACTGGTAATCCCTCTGCCAGAAATTTACACAATAGATATAGTTGCAAATGTTTAGCAAAATATATGAACAAGAATATTTATTGCTACATTGTTTTGCAACAGCAAAAGACTGGAAACACCCAGTATTCATAAGTGGGGGCAAGTTAACTCATAACAGTAAACCTGTATGACGGAATAAGGATGCCTCTGTGAAAAGACTGAGGTAGTTCTGTGACCTCAAGAGTCAAAAGAACAAGTTTGCAGTACCACATGTAACATTTTTATAAGAACTGACAGATGCATATATGGTGTGAACATATGCATTAAAAGAGTTTTTAGAATAAATTACAGAATTAGTTATCTGTGGTATGGAGACTGGTATGAAGACAAGGAAAAAACCTTTTACTTTCATTTTGTATCCTTTGCTCATTAAATTTTTTATCTTAAAGGGAGCCAAGCTATGAGGATGCAAAGGCACAAGAATGATACAATGGACTTTGGGGACTTGGGAATGGGAAGTGGGGGAGGTGGGTGACGGATAAAAGATCACACATTGGGTACAGTGTGATGGGTGATGGGTGCAGCAAAATCTCAGAAAACCCCACTAAAGAACTTATTCATGTAGCCAAACACCATCATTTCCCCAAAAACCTATTGAAATAAAAATTTCTTTTTTTCCTCTGATACATGTTTCATGTATGACATTTAAAAGAACTATTAGCAGGGGTTTCCTTTACTTCCCTCAACTGCAATGCCCAAAGATATATTTTACATTCAGTTTTTTTCTAACTGTATATAAGAAAGATGCAAATATGTGTCTTTGAATATGCATAATTATCATCTTTGTTGTTAAAAAATGGGGATTATATATAGTTCTGAAATTTGCTTTTCCAAATTTGTATATTATTCACATCTTTCCATTTAAGGACATACTGCATAAAATTCTACAGAAAGAATATGCTGTAACTTATTTACCCATTCTTATATTATAATGTTATTTCTATTTTTTTGGCCTTTACAATTAATTCTGCAATGACCATAATTTTACATAATTAATTTTTGTATGCATGTATTTTTGTAGAACTGATTCCCTAAAGTGGAATTCTAAGTAAAAACAGAGATGACTGAGGCACAGGAGGTCACAGGAAACCTCCTGCATGCAGGTCATTTAAAATATCTGCTATTATCATGTCTCTCAACCTTCCATTGGACAACACGAGTCACGGAGGTGGTGAATTACACTCTGCCCACAATGTAGCAACGGCAAGAACAGAGACAGAAGGAAGTTTGCCACATTGCCAGGATGTGTGTATTTTTGGTTTTGTCTTTTTCTTTAATGACAATAATTTCTTGAGCAGCTGCTGCCAGTATCCCACTTATATCCCCCTCACATTCACCTCTATAAGCCAATGCTGTCACCGTGAATATCCAAAAGTTCTGCCTGAGGACTTTTCTTCAGCCCGGCAAAAAGGATAAGCCAGAAGTTCTGGAGAGTCATGCCCTCAGAAGCAGTTCTCAACTGAAGATGGGCAAGGAGTTGAGGAATAACTAGTCCAGATTCCTCACTTCTCAACTCAGGTGAAGGAGGCATTCCTATATAGCCTCTCACATTCATCCATCTGGATTGAGCTACAGTTGTGGGAAATGATAACCGCCTTAACGATGTATTCTTTATTGACGTCCTTCCTTTCTCTGTCTCACTTTCCCAGGACCAGCCCTCTCCAATAAACTACTTTCCTCAAATCCTTATTTCAGGGTATGCCTTTTGGGGAACCCAAACCAAGACTGTCTTACTCCAAATATTCATAAATTAATCCCTTGTGTGTTAAGAGTTTGGTGTAAAGATATGTAGAACATATCTATGGATTCTAATTTAGTATATCAACATTAAAGTATAAAATCAATAGCTTTTTAAAAAATCCTAGATAATTCTTACATATTAGACCTATTTCTTTGATATGACATTAAATTCAGAGTCTTTACCTCAAAATGACTGTTACTTCTTATTTTCCCAGTAAATTCTAACAAGTGAATTCTGAGAAATGCTCAGAAAAAGTGAATCAAATACAAGATGATTCTTCTTCAAGAAAAATATAAAATTCACTCTATCTTCCTGCCTAGCTTCATCTTTATGAACTCTATGTCCAGGCTCACTTTCACTTCTTGTCAGTTATTTTCCAGGAATACAAATTTATTCTTATGCTATTATTATTATTATTATCATTTTTGAGATGGAGTCTCGCTCTGTCACCCAGGCTGGAGTACAATGGCATGATCTGGGCTCACTGCAACCTCTGCCTCCCAGGTTCAAGTGATTCTCCTGCCTCAGGCTCCTGAGTAGCTGGGATTATAGGCATGAACCACCATGCCTGGCTAATTTTTGTATTTTTAGTAGAGATGAGGTTTCACCATGTTGGTCAGGCTGGTCTCAAACTCCTGAGCTCAGGTGATCCACAGCCTTGGCCTCCCAAATTGTTAGGATTACAGGCATGAGCCACTGCGCCCAGCCTGTTATTTTTGACTAGAAGCATGCTTAACAATTTAATCTCTTATCACAGGGTCTCTGTGACACTCAGAGTCTAGCTAATAAAGGGAAACTACTACTATTCCTAGGGCAAAAGGGACAAAGAGAGGAGTGTTACTCATGAGAATTGAATTATGGAAGAGATACCACTCCTCTAGATGTCTCTGCTTTTATCAGAGATATGACATCAGGGCAGATGTAGTGGGTTAAACTGTGGCCCCCAAAAGATATGTCCAAGTCCTTACCCTTGGTACCTGTAAATTTGACTTTATTTGGAAATAGGGTCTTTGCAAATGTATTTAAGGATTTCGAGATGAGATCATCCTGGATTTAGGATGGGCTTAACGGGTCCTCCCGCATTTAGGGTGGACACCAACTACTTGTGTCCTTATACGAGAAAGGAGGAGATTTGAGACACAGAAAGATACAAGGTAAAAAGTCATGTAAACATAAAGGCAGAGATTGGAGTAATGTGTCTACAAACCACGGAATGCCAAGGATTGCCAGCAGCCATGAGAAGCTAGGGGAGAGGCGTGCAAGGGATGGTCTCTAAGAGCCTTCAAGAGGAGCCAGCCCTGTTGGCACCTTGATTTTGGACTTCTGGTCTCCAAAACTGTGTGAGAGAATAAACTGCAGTTACTTTAAGCTACCCAGTTTGTGGCAATTTGTTATGACAGTCCCAGGAAACTAGTACGGCAGGGAAGGAATGGAGAAGAAATACCCTGGCCTCTCTCTCTCCCTGCCCACTGGTCTCCTTCCAGTGCTTTCCACTGGCCAAACTGAAATGGCAAGGGAGTACAAAAGAGGCAGTCTGCAGGGCACAGCATGCAGTAGATCTAGAGAGGGGCAACTGAGAATCCCAGCACCATAATGAAATAAAAATTACTGTAAATAATAACTATTTTAAACAAGGTAATAAATGAAAGCATACCAGAGACAGCTGCTGAATTGCTTCACGTAGACAACCAAGGCTAAAAATAATTCATTTGCTGTGGGGCTTTGTTAAATCACAAAAGTAAAAGAGAGCATTGAGATCATCCAACCCAAGTGCTTTCTCATTCCATTCATCAAGAACAGGCTTGCAGAGATTGGTGACTTGTGCACCTTCACTCAGTAGGTAAGGGAAGGAGTTGGGCCTGAAACAAGATCGGCCCAAATCTCCATCGGTTTCCCCTTGGCTGATTGTTATTTTCCTCATCTACAGAGATTTCTTTCCATCAAGAACTCCATCCTAGTGTTTTTACTTTCTCCATTTTTATGCTGTTTACAGAAACAGAAACCGTCCTTTTCAGGTGGGCTCTCAAGCAGACCCCAACATAGCACAGGAAGAAATTGCCCCATCTTCCCTGGAGAAAATGCCACTTGCAGCATCAGGCACCACTGATTTCCTGCAGAACTGTACTATGAGGTGTCCAGAGGTATGGCTGGAGTCAGCATGCTTGGAGTCAGCAGTTAGCTGTCCACACCCTGATTCGCTGATTGAGCACATGTGCATTAATAGATGCCAGGCCTTGCACCAGACAATGAAGGTGCAGCACCAAAACCAAACATAGTCCTTGCCCTCAAGGGGCTCGCAGTCTAGCAAAGAAGATGAATGAGCAAATGTGTGAATTGGGGGGTGGCAGGTGCAGGGAGTACCTACCTCACCCAGCTTGGGATTCAGGGAGGCTTCTGAGCCATGGAGAATGTAGGAAACTACTTTTTCCTCAAGCATCACAGAAGCTCATGAACAGATATTTTCCTCATTCGATGGCATTGATTTTTTTAATACAATTTAGCTCTAGAACAATTTGGTGTTCACAGCAAAATTGAGCAGAAAGTATAGAGATTTCACATGTATCCCCTTCCCCCTACATACACATAAGCTCCCTCACTATCAACATCCCCTGTCAGAGTGGTTCATTGTTACAGTGAATCTACACTGATGTATCATTATCACCCAAAGTTCATAGTTTACATTAGGCTTCCCTCTTGATGTACGTTCTATGAGTTTTGACAAATGTATAATGACATGTATTCACCATTAAAGTTTCATATAGAATACTTTCACTACCCTAAACATCCTCTATGTTCCACCTATCACCCCTTCCTCCCCACTAACCCCTGGCAACCACTGATCTTTTTTCCTGTCTCCATACTTTTGCCTTTTCCAGAATGTGATATAGTTGGGAATCTACAGTATATAGCCCTTTTCAGATCGGCTTCTTTCACTTAGTAATATGCACTTAAATTTCCTCCACATCTTTTCCTGACTTGATAACTGATTTGTTTTTAGCATTGAGTAATATTCCATCGTCTGGATATCCCACAATTTATCCATTTACCTACTGAAGGGCATCTTTGTTACTTCCAAATTTTGGCAATAAAGCTTCTATAAACATTCGTGTGCAGATTTTTGTGTGGACACGTTTTCAACTCATTTGAGTAAATGCCAAAGAATGTGATTGCTAGATCACATGGTAAGAGTATGCTTAGTCTTGTAGGAAACCGCCAAACTGACTTCCAAAGTAGCTGTACTATGGTTTCTTTCTGAAACGACTTAATCTTGTACCCAGCAGTACCTGGGTATACACAAGGTATGCTTTCAGCAACTCCAACAAAAAAACTCCCTGCTGGCCAGGTTCTTCCTTCTAATTGTAAGATGCCTCTCCCTCTGTCCTTTATATTTTGTCTTCTTAGTCTAAGTCAGAATGTAAACCCCTGTACAATTGGTAACAGTTTTTATCGTCATTGATTATGTATACCTTGAATAGGAACAAACATTCTAGGAATGTTTTAATAAAGCAAAATGCAGTGAAGGTTAAGGGAAAGAAGAAGCAGCGTACACAGTTGATTCACAAACTTCCTGTCCCAGGAGTATTTGCTGTATGCATGGGGAGAGATTTGTCCTGTTTAATCTAATAAGTGGGGAAGGAGCTAACAGCCACCAGGCATTGAACTAGAACTGGGGATACAAAGGCGAGAAACTGTGACCTTGAGAAGCTTGCCACTCAGGCATGTACAAACACAATTTCAATATCATATGATAAGTACTATAATTGCGAAAAACATTTTCCCTTTATTTTCAATAGTCTGCCTATTTGTCAGTAGAGGTGTCAAATCATGTGTTGCAACCTTTGATGCAGAAAATATAGTTTACTCCAAAAGAGGTATTAAAGCACCACAGAAGTGCAGAGGCTTAGAGGAACCTCAGTCTGGAGTGCCTGAGATATCTTCACTGAGGGGGCAAAATCAGGCCGTAACACTGTAGAGGATGAAAGAATATCTTTTTCTCCCATCTTAGGTTTATGGCTGAGGTCCCTATAATGAAAGACAGATTTACAAGAGAAAAGCATATACATTTATTTAATATATTTATGAACATGGGAGGCTTTGGAAATGAAGACCTAAAGAAACAGGTAGACTTGTATATTATTATGTTCAGGTTTGATGAATCATGGACAGTCACAGAGAAATGCAATGGGAGGACAAAAGAGTATAATCTAATGCCAATAAACTGCAGGGAATTTAGCAAGCCCTGTTTGTTCAGATTCTTCTCTGTGTTCTCATGTCTTCAGAGATAAGCATACTCCATTTTTCTCAGTGTTCCCATGTCTTCATAGATAAGCATACTCCATTCTTCTCAATGTTCCTATGTCTTCAGAGATAAGGATGTTCCTTTATCTTCAGACATAAGGAAGGGCATCTCTCGAATGAGGGTCTTATGTCCTGCTTCAGGGCAGACGAGTGATGGCAAGGTGAGGGTAGCTTCTGCTTCTGCTGTTTTCTGAAATGCCAAGGTGCTATATTTTAAAGTAGCACGTCCTGAACTCCATCAATGCTCAACAATATATGTCACTTTTTCTGGCTCTATTACTGAGAGAAAGAACTTTTAAGGCAGATAAGTCAGCATGGACAAAGGTGTAGAAGTGAGAAATAGAATGGTCTGTTTGGAGGAAGAGCAGATGTTTTGTTGTGGCCAGAGAAGGTGCTGGTGCTGCTGCTGTTGGCAGGAGGGATGGGATGGCAGGAGATAGGATACAGGTGGACAGGAGTCAGCATGTGAAGGAGTTGGATGCCACAAGCTGGAAGTTTTCTTTGTACTGTAGGCTTGTTCTGTTGAACAAGACAGTCAGTGGCTCTCAAGTAGGTAAAATGTGGCTTCTACAACTAAGCGGAAGAATTTTAATTTTATTTAATTCTGTTCATGTAAAGTTAAAAATGGAAACAGATATATATATATATCTCATGTTGAAATGATATTTTAGAAATTTTGGATCAAATAAATTATATTACTAAAATTAACTTCATCTACTTTTTTTTTTTTTTGAGACGGAGTCTCACTCTTGTTGCCCAGGCTGGAGTGCAATGGCACGATTTCAGCTCGCTGCAACCTCCGCCTCCCGGGTTGAAGTGATTCTCCTGCCTCAGCCTCCTGAGTAGCTGGGATTACAGGCACATGTCACCACACCCAGCTAACTTTTTATTTTTAATAGAGATGGGGTTTCACTATGTTGGCCAGGCTGGTCTCGAACTCCTGGCCTCAGGTGGTCCACCCACCTAGGCCTCCCAAAGTGCTGAGATTACAGGCGTGAGCCACCATGCCCAGCCTACTTTTTTTACTTTAAAAAAATTAGGCTCCCAAAAACTTTGAAATTACATATGCAGCTTACATTATGTTTCTATTGCACATTGCTGCTATACGCAATTGGGAACCATTGAGAGTTTTTGTGCAGGACAAGAATATGATCATGTTGGGGCTTTAGAATAACAACTCTGATAGCAGAGTAAAGGATGACTTGGTGGGAAAATACAACTAACAGTAAGGTGACCAGTTAAGAGGCTATTGCAATAGTCCACATTAGAGCTAATATAGACCTACACAGTGTCAGTAGGGATGGAACAGAGGAGCTGTATTTAAAAGATATTTAGGAGGGGAAGTTGGTGTGGCTTGGTAATGGGTTGGCTGTGGGTGTGTGTTGTATATTGAATAATTTGGCTGGTCTTTATCTCTGGTTCCTGGGAGGTAACCTCTAAATTTTGGGACTTCCTGAGTGACAGGAGTGTCTTTGTTATTTATGCTGGGCTTCCTGGACCACCCCTAATTTATGCTAATGAGGTGATTCATGGTGTGCCACTAGATGATTTCAGGATGGGGGCTGGCCATGCCAGTAAGATTAACTATGTGAGTAAAAGTTGGGAGTTTTGAGCCAAGTGAAACCGACCAGACCTCCCAACCTTAGGGAGGGGAGGAGTGGGGACTTGGAGATTGAGTTCAATCACATGGACAATGGTTCAATCAATCATGCCCATTTAATGACACCCCAATAAAAACTCCAGACAACAGTGCTCAGGTGAGCCTCCTCATTGGTAATATACATCAATGTCCTGGGAGAGTGACACATTCTGAGGACAGAGAAACTTCACATTTGGGACCTCCCCAGGCTTTGTCCTGTGCATCTTTCTTTTGGCTTGCCCTGATCTGTACCTTGATAATAAAATTGTAATTGGAAGCATAATGTTTTCCTGAGTTCCATAAGTTGTTCTAGTAAATTATTAAACCTGAAGTCATCATGGGAAACTCCAAAATTTGTAGCCATTTGGTCAAAAGTGCAGGTGACCTAGGAACCCTTGAGCTTGCAGCTGGCATCCGAGGTAAGGGCAGTCTTGTGATGGAATGTGCCCTTAACCTGTGACATTTGAACTCATTCTGGGTAGCTAGCATCAGGGTTGCACTGCACAATGAAAGAAAACAAGTTGACAATGACTCCACAGTTTCTAGATTAAACAGTATAAGACACCCATAGGAAATGAAGTCTAGTTTGGGCACGAATTTGGTATTATGCCTGTTGCCTTTGAGGAGTCTATAGTCTTCAGGGTTGAGATGTCTGCGAAGCAGTGCAGGTGGAATTCAGGAGAGAGTCCTGGCTGGAGACAAAGATTTAGAAGTGTTCCATATACAGGATGTTGAAATAGAAATATTTCTGCCTCAGGGTTCTCTAAAGCCCCTTGCTCCCCACATCCACTTTCCTCCGACTCTGCAGATCATTCTGTGTCTTTGTCTTTTCTACCAAAACTCCACCCCAAAGCTATTCTTTTCTCTTTGTGGTCTTCCCACCCTGGCCCAAAGTAGCTCCCAGAACTCTTCCAGCCTGTGTCCAGCCAAAGGTCCAGAATGGCTGGATAACCAGGTGGCTCAAAGCACACCCTCCCTAACCGGCGTGTAATGTATCTTCTGCTCTCACCAGTTTTTCATCTGACAATCTTTCCACCTCTTCCAGATAAGGAGGGCACACTCTGAAGCTTTGCATGTTATTTCTCTTATCACTTGTACATGATATGACATGATGAGATCATTTACTTTTCTTAATGCCAAAGACATTCTTTTTTTCCCTAACAAATGTTTGGGTCCCTAGTATGTACTTAGTGTTAAGGATACAAAGACAAAAAGGAGGCCAGATGCAGTAGCTGACACCTGTAATCTCAGCACTTTGGGAGGCCAAGGCAGTAGATTGCTTAAAGCCAGGAGCTCAAAGACCAGCCTGCACAACATAGGAAGATCCCATCTTAAAAAAAAAAAGAAAATTAGCCAGACATGGTGGCATATATCTGTAGTCCCAACAACTTCGGAGGCTGAGGTGGGAGAATCCCTTGAGCCTGGCAGGTAAAGTCTGCAGTGAGCCATGATTGCCCCACTGCATTTCAGCCTGGGTGACAGTGCAAGACCCTGTCTCAAAAAACCAATAATTATGATAATAATAAAAAGATGAAAAATACATGATTGGCCAGGTGCAATGGCTCACGCCTGTAATCCCAGCACTTTGGGAGGCCAAGGCAGGCAGATCACCTGAGGTATAGGAGTTCGAGACCAGCCTGACCAATATGGTGAAACTCCATCTCTACTAAAAATACAAAAATTGGCCGGGCATGGTGGTGGGCACCTGTAGTCCCAGCTACTTGGGAGGCTGAGACAGGAGACTTGCTTGAACCTGGGAGGCGGAGGTTGCAGTGAGCTGAGATCATGCCACTGCACTCCAGCCTGGGTGACAGAACGAGACTCTGTCTCAAAAAAAAAAAAAAAAGAAAGAAAAGAAAAGAAAAAGAAAAAGACATGATTGCTATCCTCAAGGAGTTTACAGTCTGAGGGAATTTGAACATGCACGTGCTAACCAAATTCTTTGGTTATGTGATTGTGTAAGTTGTAATTGAGGAGATAACCTATTTCACTTTACAAGCTGACAGGAGTTAGCAGATTCAAAATGAGCTAGGGGCCTTTTTGCTGTCCTCTCAAGAACTTGTTCATAGAAAAAACTGGATTTCAGAAAATCAAATATTTCTTCATGTTTTATGGCTAAGTTGATACCAAACATTCAAGCATTCAGATCTGCTTTTAAAATCATTTCAAAATATGTATATATTAGCTTTTTTCCATACAACCCTTCTTGTCCTTGCTCTGGTACTTATGTGAATATCCACAAGAGGGCTAGGGGAAGATGAAGAATTATTTTGGGACAAGCTCCATGACAGCAGAATGCAAACAGATCTGTAAGAGTTCCAAAGATGGCTACATAGGTCAAAGGACAATGCAAGGATTGGCTCTACTCCCTTGATACTTTGAGTCATTTAAAATCCAGCACAATTGACATCATCTGGGAGGCTGTTAGAAATGTGGAATCTCAGGTCCCACCTAAATTGTGCTGAATCCTAATTTGTATTTTCAACAAGACACCCAGGTCATTCGAATGTCAGTATATATCTGTCTCCAAAGTTCCACACTCAGGTCAGCCTCCCAGCCTCTCTTCTCTCTATTGCTACCCTTTCATGCCCCCCATGGCAGCCTCTTCTCTCTATTGCTGTCCTTTCATGCCCTCCACAGCAGGCTCCTTCTCTCTATTCCTATCCTTTCATGCCCTCCACAGCAGGCTCCTTCTCTCTATTGCTACCCTTTCATGCCCCCCCATGGCAGCCTCCTTCTCTCTATTGCCATCTTTCATGCCCTCCACCACAGGGCTGCCTCACCCATCACGCTCTTCAAAAACCCTGAGTTGTTTATGTCTGTCCCTTTTCCATTTCCCACTATTCTTTTGCTCTCTGATTTCTTTTCTCACAAGCATCCTACCCCCACAAATAAAACCTTTCATCTCATTGCACACACTTTGAGATTGCCATAGATAACAAATACAACAGATATTGAAAAGGTAAAATCAACAGGACTCAGTAATTGCTTGGATAATTATAATATTCTCTAATATTTATTTCTTTCTATGAAGCAGATAGGGTTGTTATCCATATTCAAAGATGGGTAAACCACAGCTCGGAAAGGTTACATAATTTGCTTAATTCACAGACCTGGAAAGTGGCAAAGATGGGATTTGAATTCAGGAGGTCTGACTCTGGGACCTAGACACTTGACTCCTGTACTGGGGTGAGAAAGTAAGAGAAGTCTGTGATGATTCCTAGGACTTGTATTAATTAACTGCAGTTGATGAGGCCACCAACAGAAGTAGAAAAAATAGATGAAAGTGCAGACCTTTTGTTTTGTGGGGTGGTATGGGTAGTTCTAAGTTACTGTTACTTTTACGTTAAAACTCCAGTTTATTTCTAAGGTTAAATGAAAAATTGCTTGCTTTGGATTTTCCCACCTTCTTCATTCTACTTTTGTAACAATTTACTCTGATGTTTAAAATCCCTAGACCAAGCTCTTCCTGAAGGAATACAAGATGACAGGTGGAGCACACCAAAAGCACACTCAAAAGCAGAAGCAAAGCCCCAATAGCTTTATAGCTTTGCCTGGTCTCTTTGGTCACCTTCCATTTTTAGCAATCAGAGTTGGTGGCCTGCAAGTACAGTCTGGGGCTACAAGGGGCTCATACTCTGTGTATCTAACGCAAACTAATTGAGCAATGCCTCAAATGCTCCACATTCCCCGAGTTTTTCAGGTTCTTGGCAGCAACATTAATGATTGAAAATAAACTCTGCTCCCTTCCTCTTGGGGGAAAACAGATGGCCGAATGCCCATCAACCTTACAATCACTAGGTGCCTCAGGATTATTACAAACATTAACTAAGAATTTCTCCTATAGCTCCTCTCCATGGCCAACTATGAACAGCTTTTGAACAAGTTTCTTATTCATAGAATGACAAGCAAGAAAGCCCCCCAACCAGAGAATCTGTCTGCCTGGAGAGCAGGTGAGGCTTTGACACCAAGACATTATTCTTGCTGGTCCTCTCCTCTTCCCTCCCTCATCCTGAACTAAGGTTCCTTTTGCCCTCAATGGCACTGTCCCAATTTGTCTTTTTATATTCAAGGCCTGATTTCTCAAATGTTATAGACGTGACTTATAAAAGGGAGACAGTTTTAGAATCCTCTGTGATCATTCTCTCACAGGCCAAAAGACTGGATTTCTGAAACACAAAAACCAGGGCCAGCAGGGTTTTATTTTGCTGCCTTCTTCCCTAGTTCCCCCACAGGGCTGCTTAGGCCCATTGGTTGCAGACAGGTATCTGTGTTAATAAAATACAACCACTGACATTCACATTACCTCATCCATGCAGCAGTTTTGTCGTATGGGTCCCTTTGATATTAGGAGTGACCTTCCCCCTTGGTGCCAGAGAGATTTTAGCTGGAGTGCAGTGGCATGATCTCAGCTCACTGCAACCTCCCCCTCCCAGGTTCAGGCGATTCTCCCGCCTCAGCCTCCCGAGTAGCAGGGATTAGAGGCATGCACCAGCATGCCCGGCTAATTTTTCATTTTTAGTAGATACAAGATTTCTCCATGTTAGTCAGGCCGGTCTCAAACTCTCGACCTCAGGTGATCCACTCGCCTTGGCCTCCCAAAGTGCTGGGATTACAGGCATAAGCCACTAGGCCCAGGCAGTTTCTTTCTTTTGACAGATGCAAAAATCTCTCTCTTTTTCTGTGAGATCCTGGACCTCCTCTGTCTGCCAAGGCTGCACATATCTCTCTCTCCACTTTACAGATTAGGAAGAAGAAACAAAAAGCTAAAGTGCATAACATAGACTCTGAATCAATCCTTCTTCCTGTCCTTCCCAACAGAACCTGAATTTGCCTGGGTGTCATATACTGCCCTCTATGCAACAGCTATGACTCAGAGAGCAGTAACCCCAGGCCTATTCCTTATTCATCTAAGCCAATCAGAGGGCAGTAACTCCAAGCCTATTCCTTATTCATCTAAGCCAGTCAGAGGGCAGTAACTCCAAGCCTATTCCTCATTCATCTAAGCCAATCAGAGGGCAGTAACTCCAAGCCTGTTCCTTATTCATCTAAGCCAGTCAGAGGGCAGTAACTCCAAGCCCATTCCTTATTCATCTAAGCCAATCAGAGGGCAGTAACTCCAAGCCTGTTCCTTATTCATCTAAGCCAATCAGAACATGACAAGCTAAGTCAGGAAGTTCAGGCTACAAAGACTTGTATTATATAATTAGAGAAATGACTTCTGTCTTCCGTGTTGGAGGTGAGTGAGGAAACACATTGTCTCAGTCACCGACCACAGGAGGAACCAGCTTTAGAATGAAGCTTAAACTTGAATGGCAAAGAGTAGAGTTAAAAAGATATTGGTAACATATTTAAACTTTTGGGACAACCAATTATTGTAGCCTGTTCTACATTTTGTAGGCTAATAAATGTCCTTATTGTTTTTGCCAGTTTATGTCAAGTTTTCTGAGTTTTGTTTGTTTGTTTTGCAGTCAAAGCATCCTATCCTACCCTGCACTTCAGTTTTGTCCACCTCAAGAAATTCCACTGCTGTTTCATTAGTTATTCAAGTCAGAAACCTAGGAATCATATTTTTTTCCTTTTCCTTCACTGTCTCCAAAATTGAATAAATCAACAAGCCTATTTTCTCTACCTCCAAAATACATTCATAATCTACCCTGTATATCCTTCTCCACTGCCATCATCCTACTCCATTGTCCCCCACACAAAATCTGCATTCGCCCTCCAACAGTTCTCACTTCTTCCACTCTCGTCTTCCCATAATCTGTCCTCCATACAGAAGTCAGAATGATCTTTTTCAAACATAGGCCACATCATTCACCTGTTTGAAACTTTCTAATTGCTTCCAACTTAGAAAAAAGTCCACATTTCTCATTGATTTAATTACAGTAAAGACTATATCACTCTAATAAAGACCTCAAAATACAGTGGCTTAAATAAGAGAGAAGTGTATTTCTCCTTCACTTAGTCCAGCCAGGCAGGCCAGTTCTCTATGAGGTCATTTGGGAGCCAGGTTCCTCCCATCTTGTTGCTCCACCATGCCTAAGGCTAGTACATTGTCCTTATTTGCATGGTTGGTCACTCAAGGGAAGGAAGTTAAAGGCAAGTAATTTCCCTTCAGTCAAGTAAGGTGGGTGTTGCACATATCTCTTCTGTTCACATTCCTTTGGCAATAACTGTAGTCACATGGCCACAACTCACAGTAAGGAAGGCTGGGAAATTTAGTCTCTGGTTAGCTATCCAGATAAGAGTCTTTTTCTAAGGACGAAAAAGAGAAGAGATTTGGGGAGGATGCCTAGCAGTCTGGCATCTTTATAATGGCCTTCTCAGCCTAAATGATCTAGGTGATGTTGGGGGCCCCTGCAGCCTCTTCAACATCAGCTCCCACATCCTTCCTTGCTCACTAATTTTGAACCACGATGGCTTCCCTTCTGTTCCTCAAAAATTCTGAAATCATGCCTACCTCAAGCACTGTTCACTTGTTCTCCCTTTCCTTAGAACTCTGCCCGATGGTCCTCCCAATCTCGGTTTCTTCTTATCCTTCAAGTAACAGTTTGAAAATGTCCCATTCTTTGAGAGGCCTTCTCTGACCACCCTTCTAATATTTTCCTCCTCTTAACAGTCAATGTCCATGATCCTGAGTTATTTTCAACACTGATTCTTTTATGAAATCATTTGAGTATTTGTGTATTGGCTGTCTCCCTCACTGGAGTTTGAGCTCCGTAAGGGTAGGGGGCCTTATTTGTCTTAATCTTATTCACTGCTGTAAGCTCAGTGCCAAACCATTGTATAGACATGATTAGTGCCCAACAAATACTTTTTAAAATAACTTGAATAAAAGGATAAGAGTATCCTAAGCAATATCTCCCCATCTTGTCCTTGTGCAATTATCTTTCAGATCAAAATGTGAGATTTTGCATTTATCCCTTCTCATTTCATCTTGTTAGATCTGGCCCATTGCCATCGTCTGTAGATCTCTCTTGGGTGTGACTCTGAACCTGCCCCCTGCCAGTGGATCTGCAGGCCCTTCTTACCATTGCATGTTAGTACGCAGGCAGCCACATGGCTTGCACTGTATCAATTGACACTCCAGGTTCCACACTTCTTTAATCTGCACTTCCTGTTCATTGCACCCCCTTTTCATATGAGCTTCTACAATCTCCGTAGCTGTTTACAAAGCAAGAACTGAGTGTCATGGGGAATAATGAACAAGGATTCAGGAGATCTGGATGCTAGCTCCAATTCCACTGCTGTTTGTTGCTGTTTTCTAAATCACCTTGAGAAGTCATTCTCCCCTTTGTGGTCTTGACTATTCCATCTGTAAAACAGGGAACATCATGCCTGTTTTGCTTTACTCAGAGGCTCAGATAACAATGTACATAAATATACTGTGGAACAATTTAAAATTCTGTAGGAGTAGAGGGTAGTATTCCAGGACAGCCAGGGCCAGATCACAGGAGTCAGAGAGAGTCTGTGCAACATGGAGAGATTGTGGGGGCCCAGAGGCCTTTCTCTGGAGCACATCTTCCAAAACCCCACTTCACTGTACACAGGAGGGCATCTTGTATTTTCCTCCCCTGGTTTTCATGCCAAGTATAGAGACACCTCCTCAAAAAAACTGCAAAAGAAAAAATCCCTTTGTGCTAGGTAACAAGATAAAGGCCTTACTCAGAAGGGAGACTTTTAAATATTGTTATAACCAGTTTAACCTATGGCCCTGTATTGTACATTCTAAAGTCTCTCAAAAATCCCAAAAGGGATTATATTCGTAATAAAAACTTAAAAACTTTAAAAGCTTCTTTTTATCTCTCTCTCAAAATCTCCTATAAATACTGGTTATACTCAAAATCTACTTTTTTTCCTCTCCAAACTCTGCTAGCCCATTCTGGCCATGATCTCTTTCATCCTCTTCTCTCCCACAGTCAGCTGGTTCCATGTAAATCAATTGAGCTGAGCCAGGTTCCACTGGATTCTTTCCTTGTGAACCCATTATATCGTTTAATACCACAAAATTGCAGAAGCTGAGCCAGCTGTTCAGCATTTGGTGTGCCCTGAAGGAGAAAGAATTTGAGGAGTGCTCATAGCATTTAAATTTTCTACCTATCACACTGATTTGTTACCTTTTAGACTAAATGAAACTGAGGCTCAGATATGGTGGAGAGGGAGCAGACCCAGTGTCTACCAAAGATTAAGTAGCTTCTCTAGTAGTTCAATGGCTTACCCTCCCCTCTACCTTGACAGGATGTTTTCCAGGCCCCTCTGAGCTGTCCAACCCTGATGTCTCTAACTTATACACATAGCTTATACTTTTTTGTGGTTCTCTAGAGCTTGGGAATAGTAATTGTGTGTGCTGATAAAAACACATACAAACAGCTTTTGGACTGGTTGCCTCTTTCATGTCCCAGCCACAGCATCATTTAGAACCTCTATAGCTACAAATAAATCATCAGTTGGAGTGAGCAGCCAAGGTTGGAAACTCACAGACGGCCTCTGGTGTTTCTACTTCCAAAATCTGTGGCCATACTCTATCTCAGAATCTCTTTTGCCCATGGCTTATAAGTGAAAACAATCCTCATCGCCTGCCTTCCTCGCTCCTCCAGGTTTTTATGTGAAAGGAATCCGTTTTTTAGCAAGTCCCTTTGAAAAGTTTTCCAACCTCTGTTCTAGGGTATGGCTAAGCTGAAAGCCTTAAAGTGGCTGAGATCATTTGTACTGGCTGAGATGTGACCTGGATGTAAAAGTGTTTGCGCTTATTCAACCTGCGTGGGAGTGACTGCTCTGCAGCCTTCCTGAGGTCAGAGCTCTCAGGATATCATAAAATGATCTCATTTTGGTTTAGTTAAGCTCACGCTACAAGACCTACTGCATGCCACATACCACACTGGTATGAAGGATACCAAGAAAAAGAATACTTTCAAAGAACTTGCATTCCAGTGGGTAACCAGACACAAAAATAGATCATTTTGTGTTCTTGGATTGAACATGGTGACAGGGCGAACACTGCAGAGGAAGCATGGACCTGGGGCTCTTAACTCAGCCTGGTGGGAGTGGGGCTTCCTAAAAGATGCAATATCCAAGCTGAATCTTAAAATGTATGTAAGAAAGTGCTCAGAGAGGGGGAGGAAGGTATTCTGGAATAAAGGAACAGAGGTACAGAACAACACAGTGTAGTCAAGCCCTACAAATGTTTCTGCATATTACAGCACAGGAAAGAAGTAGAAAAGAAGTAGAGGTAGAGACTGGCAATGAAGCTGTGATGGCAGAAAGGGGTGGGATCACAAAGAGCTTTGCATGTTCTAAGGCACTTGACAATATGTGAAAAAGACTATGGAGAGCCAGAAGGGTTTTAAGCAGAAAGCGGCAAAGTCAGACTTTAGTCTTGCCAGGTATCTTAATTTCAACCGAACCACTTGTTATTTGAGTTTTCTGCTTAGGAAACATTCGGAGGTCTGGAATTTCATGACTGAGAGCCCTTATCAAGATATGACGTGGCTGTATGTGAGAGTTCAGATGTACCCTCAGGCTCAACCTCACGAGTAAACTGTGTGATGCTCTAGTGTTTTGCCTGGACCTAGGGGGCCCAGCCACCCATCAGTTCAGGGCCTCCATGGCATGCAGCCCAGTGCCCCATTGCCCCTGTCCTTTGTGCAGGTCAGCACTGCCCACTGCCAGACTGCCCTCTACCAAAAACCAGGGTTAGGTAGCTCCCTTTCACCACTTACAATTCTTACAGCGCAAGTCTTTGGGTCAATTTTTTCTTTCTGATACTGTGAGGATAATTTGGCAGCATATCAAAGTTGCTGGTCTCCTTAAGTCAAGAATTTAAATGATTCCACTTAGTTCTGAACTTCCTTGAGAGAGAGAGAAAAAAATGTGTTGATGAGTTCCTTGGAACGAGAAATGTATTTGCTGTGATGAACAGCTGTTTACCAGTTCTTGAAGACGTTTCTCTCTGAAGCACTGAAAATGTACACAAGAGCCTTCAAGTGTCTGGAGAAGAGGTTTCCTTTTGAAAATTCCCCATGGCCTACTGTGAGTGACTTGAGTTTGGATCACTGTGAAAATCCACCTTCCTGTGATAGAGTTATTTACATCTCAAGAATCGCCATGGAACAACGAGCAAACTCTCCAGGTTCTCTTCACGGAGTGTGCTGTAGGCCTGTTGTTCATTTTTTTTGAGGGAACATCTCTTAATAAATGGAGTCTCCCCACTCCAGAATCTGTTGCTCTAAATGTGCTAAAACATTTTCAATATTTTGTCTGAATTCCTGTATCAAATTCTGGAATGGAAAGAAAGTTTAGTATCATGAGTAATCAATAATCAGAGGAATGTGAGATATTGGTTGCTTGGAAGCAATTAGTAAGTATTTTAAGAAAATACATTTTAAAAGTCACATAATCTAATGTAAAAATTATATATATTTTGAGTGACAGTCTTATTCTTCCATGACCAATGCTGCACATACATAAAGGCTACGAGTTAAATGGGAGCTCACCAAAGAACAACCAACTCTCAAAATGCAGGGTTTCTGATAACCATGTTAGAGAAGGCCACTTTGGTCTGAAGCTGAGATGCAAAGAAAGGACTCTGCCCAAGTCACATGTTCTCCTTCACATGAGAGAAGGAAGCACAAATGTGCTGGCCATCCCTGAGAACAGGAAGTGAAAGGTGTAGGACCAGAAAGAGACTGTGGGGTGCATAAACACTTACTTTACACTCTGAAATGTGGCATGATGAACTTCATACACTCAAGGAATCCAGGTAGTTCTCCTTTCCTGCTTATGCTTATGCAGAAAGGAATGAAGAGGTGGATAGGTGTCTTAGTCACTTTAGGCTGCTGTAACAAAAATATCATCGACTAGTTGGCTTAAACATCAGAAATTTATTTCTCACAGCTCTAGAATCTGGGAAATCCAAGCTCAATGCACCAATACATTCAGTTCCTGGTGAAGGTCCTTTTCCTGGTTTGCAGACAGATGCCTTGCTGTATCCTCACATGGCAGAGAAAGAGAGGAAGTAATTTCTCTCCTGTCTCTTCTTATAAGGACACTAATTCCATCATAAGAGCTCCACCCTCCTGACCTAATCACCTCCCAAAGGCCTCATGCCCAAATACTATCACACTGGGGATTAGGGTTTTGGGGAAGACACAAACACTCAGTCCACAGCAACAGAGAAGCAAAATGTCCCCTGTTCTATGGAACTTAGAGAGGAAGGGAGAAGCACCTTGCCCAGCATCAAGTATTTTTCTTGAAACTGTCTAGAACCTCTAACAAAAAAAGTAGAAGGTGAATAATTAAGAGACAACAGGAAGTAGGAGAGAAGAAATGAGGGTACCGGAAGAATCCAGGGGGAGATGAAAGGTCCTAATAAAGGCAGTGACACAGAGATGGATTTCTAAATTCAGAACGAGACAAGTATAACCAAGGACATTCACTGCTATATAGGAAGGCTCTGGTAGGATTTGTCACTGAACTGCATTAAAAACAGCCTCCCTGAAGCCTTGGGTAGAAATAATATGTGTGAGGGAATTGGCAACAAAAGGAAGCCAGAAAGGCTGGTTGCTCAGGGCTCTGTGGCTGCAGATAAAGAATCTTTTTGGATGCAGTAGCAGACAGCCGTTGGTATTGTGTATGTGTTTTGTCTGCCCAGCATCGCTGTTCTCACTTCTTCTGTTAATAACACCTCTCTTCTCTCTTTAGAGAAATCTTCCTATCCCACTATCCAGTCCATCGCAGTCTCACCTTCCTGGTCATAAACAGACTTGCCACATCTCTGGCCACATGATTAGCTCAGATATGGGTACATGACTCAATATGAGTTGACCACAGTCTTTCTCCAGGATTGTTCTCATGAGTAAAGCCTTTTGCCTGCTTGGTCAAATGAGCTGGAAAGTTGTGACTCTCAGACTGCTAGTGACTATATTCCTGCCTTTGGGAGTAAGTCCATCCTCACTGAGAAAATGTATTGATGCAAAAATACAAGTAGGTGTGGATGATGGACAGGGAATCTTACTACATTGAGACCCAGGTTTGTTCTCAGTTCCTACAGCTCTTCTTCCAGCCTGTGAGCTACTCCAGGATCTCTCTAATAGATGAGCTCCATTTCTCCTTTTCTTGTTCTTAAGCTAGTCTATCTTCCTGTCATTTGCAACCAAAAATTTTTTTTACTAATACAGCTGCCAAAGGAATGAAACATCAGTGGCTATCACCTTGGCCTGAGGGAATGAGAAAAGCTAGGTGCCTAAGTCATACCAGCAACACAAAGAGGCTGGGAGGATGGGGTTGGGTATTAATGTCCATTATAATTTAACTACATTCAGTTGAACAAAGGGTTTTTCCAAAAACAGTGTTAATAGAAATTGACATATTTATATACATATATGTGTATACATATATATGTGTGTGTGTGTATATATATATATATATATCCCTCTAGCTTTGCTCTACTGGACATTAACATCTCAGAGAAAGAAAAAGAGCCAGAAAAAATCCATTGTGGCTATGCTTCTACACAAATTTGTAACAAAATATGAGAAAATATCTCCAGAGAGCAAGGATTGTTTAAAAAAAAGTAAAGTGTTTTGACATGTCTGGAATTTTCTCCTCTGCTTGGCTTTTAGAGACAGTGAGAGAGAGAACAAGAGACAGAGATTAATTCATCTTTGTACAGCTGAAGACTAGGGAATGGACTATTTACGTCCTTTGGTTGTACAGTTTGATGACATAGTTTTTGCTTGTTAAAGAGAAACTGGCTTCACCATAATTCTGCAGAATCAGAGTCCTGACCTGACTTCAGAAAACAATTGTAATTCGATGGTGTTAAAAGCACTCTTTGAGACAGCTTTAAATCACAAAAGGCATGTGCCTAAATCCCACTTGATCCCAAGCAGAAACCTCATGGTTTTCCCCACATTATACCCACAGAAGCCTGCCTCAAAAACATAATATGGCAAGTTCTAAACTTGCAAAGTGTTAAGAAACACTTTTAAAGAAAGAATTCCTAATGCACTTAATTTGTTTTTCAAAAAACAAATTCATATATATAAATTCACATATAGCATTAAAATAAGCTATATAAATTCATATGTAGCTTTTCAAAAACACATCCCTTAAGTAATGTGAGGCACAGCTCCACCCAATACTGGAAGATTAGCAATAGAGTCATTCTCTTGGACATGTGCCACTAGATGGCGTGTCAGACTAACTCACTCACCTCTAAGCGACTTCCTAGCTACTTCTACACCTCAAGCCATTTTTGGTGAGTCATCTTAGGCCACCTGATAAGCATTCAGGAAATGCTTATAACCAATTCAGCAGAAAATGTAATTTTCACCTAAGTGGTGTGATGAGTATGATTAGGATGTCTCTGCCAAGATTTTCTAAGAGAACCTGAAATTAGCCTACTTCTTATATCTTGAAATGAAAGCATATAAAAATTGGATTAGAATTAGATAATCATAGGGGAAAATGAATTATTTGTTTTGCCTAATTTTAATCCATCCTATGAGTCTAGTCCTTCCTTGGTTCTTCTTTTTTTTCTCGTCTTTTTTAATTTTTACCTTTTTGTGGAGGATGGGGTCTCGCTATACTGTCCAGGCAGGTCTTGAACTCCTGGCTCAAGCTATCCTCCTACCTTTATCTCCCTAACTGTTGGGATTTCAGGTGTAAGCCACAGTGCCCGGCCTTCCTGGCCTCTTGAATGAAATCTATATCCATAATTTATTTGGCCACTCTTAACAATTAAGAGCCTTCTGTTCACTTTTAAACCCTAAAATAGTCTATGTCTATAATTAAGACAGCCATTCTCTTATATTATCAAACTCTAAAGAATATATAAAGTTAAAGCCTCTTGCCCTCCCCATCTTAAGTTTTTGTTTGCAGTCCAGAGGTTGCGTTAGAAAGAAATGCATGTATGTGTGCCTTTTTCATTTTTTCCCATTTAGCACACTTACTTCTTCTTTACTCAATCATGCATTCTTCCTGGGTCCCCCAGGGTTGCTGTGTATACATAGAGTCATTATGGAGAAATGGAAGGCAGATAAGGAGCAAGAAAGGTTTTTCTTGACTGCCACAATGTAATATGGCATTGCACCACACATGAGCTTACAATAAAAAACTATAAAACCATAAAGAAACAAAAAACTGTGAGTGAAAGTTAGCAGAAGTAACAAACTCTAAAATTAGACCCACAAAAACTGCAGATATTGGAATTACTGGATATAAAATTTTAAGTTAGTATCATTAAGATATTCAGATAAATAAGAGGGCATTGTAAAAAAAAAAAAAGTAAGCCACAAGACACTATCAACAGGGACTATGCAGATTTGAAAAAGAACTAAACTCCTAGAAATTAAATATATATTAATTAAAATTAAAATTCAAAGAAAGGAGATTAGAGCTAGTTGAAAAGAAAATTAGTGAGCTGGAAGATAAACCTGAAGAAATTTACCTGAATAGGGAAACGAAGACACAGAGAGAGGAAATACAAAACATAGATTAAACAATATAGGGCATAGAATGAAAAAAAATCTAACGCTTAATTGGAATTCTCAAGAGAGAGTTTAAAAAGAAGAGGAAATATTTGATGTGCTAATAGCTGAGAGTTTTCCATATTTAATGGGAAATCCAATCCACGGATTTAGGAAACACCACAAATCCTAATCTGAATAAATAAAAAGAAATCCACACCTGGTCACATGTCAATTAAACCAAAGAACACTAGACACAAAAAAATATTTAAAACAGTCAGAGAGACAAGACAGATTAGGATGGATAATTAAACTGGTAATTGACTTCTCAAAAACAAAAATAAAAGTCTGAAGGGAGTGTAATAATAACTTCAATGTCCTGAAAGAAAATAACTATCAATCTAGAATCATAATCAGTGAAATTATCTTTCAGGAACAAGAATGAAATAAAGACTTTTAGATCAACAAAGACTGATGAGTATCCTACCAACAAATCATTACTGAAGTAAACTTTCTTCAGAAAGAAAAGATTTCAAAAGGAAGAGCTGAAATATAGGAAAAAAAGATGTGTGGAAAAAACATGTAGGAGATTCTAAACAAATACTTTATAAATGAAAACAAAAATATTCTATAAAGCTGAAAAACCAAGATGGAATTAAAACATTAGACAAAATAATACAAAGGAGGTAATCAGAGTTAAACTGTTTTAGAGTCTTTAAATCTACATGTTAACATTTTTAAGTTAACTACTTAAAGAAAAAAAATTGAGCCCAGATGCTTCAAGCAAAAACAGATTTTCTGCTTGACAAGGCCCCTAAAATCTGGAATTCCCTTGAGAGGGCTTAGCCATCCAAAACAGGATTAATAGTTCTCTGAAGTATTTATCACTTCTTTTGCTAACAAAGGTTTTTAATTGCCTCCTCTTAATTATGGTGCTGTGGAATTTCTCAAATCTTTACAGAACTTAAAATGTCCTCCCACGAATAGCTTCCTTCCTCCCTTCCCCAAGTGTAATTTCTAGCAGGCACATGCTTGTGCCCATCTTGAAAATGAGCTAGGTACCATCACCTTATCCAAACACCTTTCCTACCCTTCATCTCCTTCTGAATGTTACACAGTCTGTGGAGAGCAGTAAGAGTGACAACAGAATTTATCTAGCTTATTACAATCTGTAAAAACATACCTTTTGCTCTGTCAGTACCAGCCCCCTCTGTAACCCCACAATATGTATTCCTCTATTACCGTACTTACAACAATCAGAGGAGGACATGTATCGTATGATTTTTTTTCTCTTGCTGAGGCCATTTAATGTCAGATCATGGTTAACCACAGTTGTGTTAATTATGAGTTCTTGGTAACAAATGTAGGTAAGAATTCTTTATTAAGTTTAAAACATTACAACCAAATTCAATGCGTATGTCTGACACAGAAAAAAAAAAGTCATGGACAATAGTAATACAAACATTTCAGTTTTGATGTCACAAACAAGGCACAAAAACAACTGATAGGTGGCCCTCACGAAGCCAACTTCTCACCCTTCTCTGTCCTACCCTTCTATTCCCTTGTTCTTTATTCTCACAAAGCAAATTTCTTATGCAGTCGTGTCTAATACTTTTGTTAATAAAACAGCTTTTCCTTAAAGCCAAGGTAAAAGAGAAGCTATTTGTGTCTCTTTCAGCCTTCCCAGAAGAAATGAGTCAGACTAGTTACTTCATGTCCAGCCCCACCAAGAAACTCTAAGAAAAATTTAAACTACTATATCTTTTTCCTTCTCACATTCCTTATCTCTCTATATCTGATCCCTCTTAGTTCTACCTAAAATCTTAAAATGTAGTGAAGATGCCAGATTTTTGCTGTTAAGCAGCTTCTGCCTAGAATTCTGAATCCAGATGAAACTGTAGTTTTGTTCAGAAACTTCTCTGCAGAAGGATTCCCCAGAAAACCTGAAGCACATATTACCCCTCACAGCACAGCTAATGAAAATGAGGCTCTCGGCTGGGTTCAGTGGCTCATGTCTGTGATACCAGCACCTTAGGCAGCCAAGGTGGGAAGATCACTTGAGGCCAGGAGTTTGAGACAAGCCTTGGAAATATAGCAAGACCACATCTCTACAAACAAACAAACAAACAAAAAAATAGCTGGACATGGTGGCACATATCTGTAGTCCTACCTACTTGGGAGGCTGTTGGAGGAAGATTGCTTGAGCCCAGGAGTTTCAGACTGCAGTGAGCTGATAGCACCACTGCACTGCACTGCAGCATGGGCTACAGAGCAAGACCCCATCTCAAGGAAGAAAGAAAGAAAGAATGAATGAAAGGAAGGAAGGAAGGAAGGAAGGAAGGAAGGAAGGAAGGAAGGAAGGAAGGAAGGGAAAGAAAGAAAGAAGAAAGAAAGAAAGAAGAAAGAAAGAAAGAAAGAAAGAAAGAAAGAAAGAAAGAAAGAAAGAGAAAGAAAGAGAAAGAAAGAAAAAGAAAGAAAGAAAGAGAAAGAAAGAAAAAGAAAATGAAACTCTCCTTGAGTGAAGCCACAACTCCCTCTTAGATTGGCATTTGAGGAATGGTGCTTAGTTGGATGAAACAGCAACAGTATCTGTCTTCATAGCTTCACCACATCCATGACATATGAACAAGCATCAAGTCTACGGCTCTCCTCACCAGATGTCTGGCTGTGACGAGAAACTGGAATCTGGAATACCCAGATTCCAGTCCCATGAGTATTTAAGGAATTGGAAAGGACACTAGACAAGACAGTCAGAAGGCCTGGCTTTATAATTTTAAAAACCATTTGACTACAGACAAGTCACTTAGTATTTTTCAACCTCAGTTTTACATTCTATGTAATGAGACCACAACATCTGCCCTGCCTCAATCACAGGGGTTGATGTTGGGATCAAATGAAAGTGTTCTGTAAACAGTAATATATCATAAAAATAACACAAATATTATTAGTATTAACCTTCTCCCCTTCAAATAGTGCTAAAGCTCAGACTGCTGCTTAAAGCAGCTCAACATTGCCCTTGCGCCACTCTGATGTTAAATGCCCCTTCTTCAAGCTTCATAGATCAGTTTCCCAGATGACTAGGAGGTAGGATAATGGCAGAAAAAAAACAGGCACTTTTTCCTTCTAGGACTTTAAGTAGCTGGCCCCCTATTTTAGTGAATTTGGATTTCTACATCCTATCAATCAATTTCAGACTTCCATTAAGATGCTGGCAGCATTTAAATCTGATTTTGGAAGGATATAAAATGAGGACTTTTATTATTCTTGTCTACCCAACCTTAGGTAAGACCAAAGTGGAAGTGCTATTGGCCAGTCATCCTTATAATTTGTATGCTTTATAAAATGATTGAGTTTTTCCATTTCCCCAATGGCATCTTTTCCTTCTATTCATGATTTAAGTTTTGCTAAAAATATATCAAGGGAATGAGAAAATTACCTGTAATTCTTGTTGTCTGTTCTGAGACTGTCACAATAGATCACTATTCTGGGAATGGAAATATCTACAACAGGCTCCCCGGGAGTGCACCTGACACTCCTTTCTCTCTGCCTGTTTTCCCACTACCATGAGCGTACTCTGGTGAGCCCATCCAGGTCACAGCCAGACTTCTGAGAGACTCACCACAGCAGCCCCAAAGGATTGAGAGGGACCTCACCAGGACATTTGAAGAAAAAAATTCTAAGGCCCAAGGAAGCCTCAGGACTAGCTGTTTGGAGTACACAGAGGTATGACTTAGTGCAACAATTTCCAAATGCATCTGATCCCAGGAGTCTCCTGGAATGCATATTAAAAATATGAATTCTGGCTCTAGACTCACCCAATCAATCTCCAAGGCAGGGTCCAACAATACCTTTTTAACAGCAACAATCAAGTTAATTCTTATGGTTAGGCAATTTTGGGAAACACTGATCAGCAGAAAAGATCCAGAGGTTGGGAGTCTAAAGACCTAATAGGTTTGTGACTTCATTAATGGCAGTGATGGTTTCTTCACCTATTAAAAAATTTGGGTTGGGGGAGTGGTGGTAAATTACAACAGTATCTGTGACTTCAGCTTCTCTCAAAGGCAAGATCTAATCAGACTACCTATGTGAAATTTTGTGGACTAGTCAGAAATATTTACAGATGTGGTCAGGTGCCTTGGGTTTGGGTGGCAGCCTTTTCCCATCTCTAGTATGCCTAATCCTATGTCAAGTGCACAGTGAGGATCATGAGAAGGGGGATGTGAAGCCTAGCATCTCCGTGAGACCTGCCCTGTGTTGGTGAAGATGGGCAGCAGCACTCACAGCTGCAGAACTGAGCCGCAGGAGCAGCCACGCTGAGCTCCCCTGTGAATGTGCTTGGATGGAATAGCCGACATGCACGAGGTCCATGGCCATTGTCTCCAACTTCCTAATGAATCCATGCATGGCCTAGAGAAGCAGCTCATCTACCAGGGGACACCTCCTTGCCACCTGCATCCACACTCCCTCCTCCAGCATGTTCCTGACTCAGTAGTGACTCATAGGCAAGCACAGCAGCTTATGCATCATTCCTCTGGGACCCCTGCAGCTCACTCTTTCCCGATCCTAATTCACCTCTTTTCAGTTCAGACTTTTGAGTACTGGCTTTTCAGATCACCGAGTCTATGTTTAAATAAGATGATGGACAAACACATACAACACTTTAATATCAAAGTATTCTAAGTTTTCAAAAAAACTAAATATCTGGTTTTATTATAATTTATCCATAGCACTATTTCATACTCTATGTATAAAATCTCCTTTCTTGAGCATGTCTTATTTCCCCTATTAAATTACGGGGTCCTAGTGGACAGAGATTATGTCTTACACAAGATTTACTTTTTACCCCAATAAGACCTAGGACAGAAGCTAACAAATGTAACCATTTCCTATGCAGGACACATTATTCAAGGGAGAAGAAACAAAAGGACACATAGAGGAAAGTCAGGGGTGCTGAGGACAGCAAGCTTTGACTTGTCAACTCAGCCTTAACTCCTGTCCATATACCCAGAAACAACTACTTTTTCTCTCTACTGAAAGCCTGGAAGTCTGAATGATTTATCCAGTTCTACAAAGGACAACGTGGTCCCAACTCCCAAGGTTAATTCAGTAGCCTGCTATCTTCTTCGTACTTTTCAATCTATCTGTAGTTTTGTTGTCTTTAGAATTGCAGGTTTCCAATTTTAATAATTCTTTAATTCTTTCCCATTGCTACCCTCAACCTTCACCAAAATCACACATCTGTAGCTTTAAAAAAACATTATTTTTGGTCTCTGCAGCTGGTGCTATGAGGCTCTTTGGTGGTGAAAAGCCTGACACAGTGCTCAGTATAAAGCGGTAATAGCTACCACAGCTACCCAATATTCTCCAAAATTGCCTGAGCAAGTTGAAATCCAAAGCTGGTGACTAAGAAATGTTTTTTATCATCTTTTCCATCTGAACTGGGGTCCAAACAGACAGGCTAGACCTAGCCTTTCAGAGGCCAGGGACACCAGCAAGTCTAAAACTCAGCACCACGGTTATGGCTTGTGTCTTCCAGCCCTTGGAAGTGCCAGCACTGGGTTCAACTGTTTTCCTGATTTCTCTGGGACTGGCGAAAGCAACAGGAAAGTCCTTTGGCAGGTCAATTTTCCAAGCAATGACACATACCAGCTCATCCCTCCGACCCTCAACCAGCCACTTTATTTCATTGCAAACATAGGACTTTTTTTTGGAAATGTCATGAAGTACAAATGGATACTAGAGGAATGGTACTCCGAGAATAGGGTCTAGCTCCAGTCGGGTGGCTCTGGAGAAGACCAAAAAGATGGTAAAGAGAAGATCTTCAGAGGTTGTCCACGGATCCATAGACAGGGAAGAAACCACTGCTGGATTAAGGGACAGCAGAGTCAAGCCTCCACTGATTTGACCCAAACATGTACCCCACAAGAGTGCAGCGTGAAAAGCTTTGATAAAAATCTGTCAACAATAGCGGAGGCTATGAGAAACACAAGTTTGGATGGAGTAAGAGGTTCAGGGATGAACATTCAGACAAGAACGAATCAGGTTTGTTCTTGAAGAGAAATGAACATAAAGAATGCATCAAATTCTCATGCCTCGAGTAGGAATCAGAAATTTGGGCTGGGTTCAGATAGGCAGTTCTTCTATTGGTATTGCCTGGACTCACTCATACGTCTGTATCAGCTGAAAGTTGATGGGCTGTCAGATAGAGTGACAGGGGTAACTGGGCCCTTTTCTTTTGTCATGCAGCAGGATAGTCCAGGCTTGTTCACCTGGTGGTAGTTGCAAGGTTCCCAAGAGCAGCAAAAGAGGACAAGCCCCATGCACAAGAACTTTTCAAGTCTCTGCTTGTGTCACATTTGTTGGGCTACTGGCTAAATCAAATCACATAACCAACTCCAGATTCAAGGGGTTGGAAAAAAGATGGCACCTCTTGATGAGAAGGAAAGAGTTTGTGGTCATTTGTGCTATCTACACAAACGATAAAATCCAGAGATCTAGCTTTGGGATTTAGGGAAAATCTATCATTTAGGCAAGGGTGGGAATAGGAAGTACTCCTTCCTGAGAAAGCAGTATCTCTAATCTCTTGAAAGCAGCCATAGTGGCAGTTTAGTCAGGCCAAATGCTATATGTTCCACATCCCCCATATCCTAGAATGGCAGAACTGGGATGGCAGAAACAATTAACGGTAAGTGAAGCACAAAACCAGAAAACATTGAGTGAAGTTTGTGGGTGAAATGGTCCAAATTCAAAATATAATGAGATGATGTTATTTCCCTTTTAAATTCCTTCTCATTCTTTTCTATGTGCATTACTGCCTTCTCCTCTTTCCTCCCTCTTCTCTTTCATGTGTGTATTTTAAGCATTTATCACAAGGCATCCAATGACAATCTAATCAGAGTGCAGAGGGAGGCAGGGCTCTGTGTGTGGCACCAACCTGTGGAAAGCCCAGGAGAGGGGAAGAAGAGAAGAGCCCTTAATGTCTAAGACTCAGATATTGACATGTGCAGCAGAAAAGGAAAAAGCAGTTTACGTTCTCAGAATGGAAAAGGAAATATCACTTAGACAGATTTTCAAAAAGGTATACTCGCTTTTGCTTTGTCCTAGCTACTTAAGAATTGTCATTCAGAACAGCAAATTGAAGTCATTTCTTTGATTGTCCCAGAGGTCACTGTCACTGAGCTCACCAAATGCCTTTTGATTTTAGTGAAACAACAGTCATTGACTAGTGACTGGAAAGTGATGGGGATAAAAGGTATATTTTGACTTGAAGCTATCTTCCCTTGTCAGAAGAAGGCCTTCTTCTAATAGTAGTAATAAATTCTTCTGTCTCTAAGTATAGCACAGGAGGTATAGAAAAACATATTGTAGGCATAGGCAATTTCTGGAGTTCAGCAGTTCAGAGCTAACTCTCTTTCAGAATTGTAAATGGAGTCCTGGTTCTGTTAAGGAAGGAGGTTGGGCAGGATAAACGCTATAGTTGAGAAACTCTGTATGCAGGAATGTTCTCACACATTCTTGCTTTCTTGGTAAGTTTCTCAAGCTAGTTAGATGGGCACAGAGGTTTGAAATCAGCCTCCCTTAAAGGCTGCCTCCCATCCCTTGCCAAAGCAGAGATCAGCAAATCTTCCAAGGTGATGGCCAGAGAAGGTCCTGGGCCTGCTGGCTCTTGGATTTGTGTCTTGTCCCCGTAGTCCATGTCTGATTTCTCATCATCCAGAGAAATGTTGACAACATCAGACCACAAGGGACATCCTGGTCGGAAAGTCATTCTAGGAAAGAGCAGAAAAAGCCCAACATTAAGCCACATGCTAGTTAAAGAAAACAACAGATAACAGATGGTTCTCTGGGCAGAGTCCACAACCCGTTCGGTGCCAGGCACCCCTGACTCTCAGAACCTTTCATTAGACCTGTGATGGTTGATCCTAAGCCTCAGCAGAGGCTAAAGCCAGCGTACATCTGACAGGCTTAGTTCCATGGTCACAGAATAACTTCTCATCCTCTTTAGGATAACTGCTATGTTTAGAGCTCCACAACAGCAAGTGTGGTTGGTATTCCATAAACCTGAAATCACCTGAAAGTTTCTTCCCTACTCACAGTACTTTGGTTATTGCATTTTTTTATTTAAGGAAAAATAAAATACACTGAATTCCTTTGGAAGGGTTAATAACTGTGTCAAAACCTTTTTCTGTTCATATTCCTTCTCCCCATACTAAACACTAAAGAAAACGTCCAGCTTGGATTCATAAAAAACGGAAGGGTGGGGAGGCAGGGTAATTGCGAAGGGGGAGAAGCAGTTGTGCTTGGAGAGTGATCTCCAAAGCATGGGGGTCAGAGGCACTTGGTACCCCACAGCGGACATTTGTGACTGTCCCCCAACGTTTCTCTCAGGTCCAGGGCTCCCATTTTGGGGCTGTGGGACGGAGTAGGCAGCTCCTGGCATTTTGAAAATAATGAAGTCTATATAAGACCCCTTACAAAAGAGACAATGAACTGGGTAGGGACCGAAGGATTTCCTTCGCATATACGGGCACAATACAGTTTACACTCAATAAAACGTCAAAAGAGGACAGACATGAGTCGTCCTTTGCAAACAGCAGTGGCTCTTAGCCTTCTCTGGGATGTGGATTCTTAGAAATCGGATGCAAGTTACAAACCCTCGCCCCAAGCAGGGCTGGGGAGGAATGTACATAGAAGGATGCATTGAAGATTCTGCACACAGATCTCAGAAGCCCACTAAAGGCCAGTGGTGGTGATGGCTCCTAGAATCCCTGATGCTAAACGCTTCTGAGTTGGTTAAATACCTAATGCTCCCTGTAAAACCATCTACACGCCTTCAACTTTCTGCCTGTTTTTCAACTCTTCCAGCCCTTGCTTCCTTCCTTCACGTGGCCCTGGACAGAGTCAGTCTGAAAAAGCCCCCAGCCTAGCATTCGCGGACGAACTCGCCCACGCAGGCCCCTGCGGCCTCTTCGGGCGGGACCCTCCCGCCTCGCCACCTCCCCGGCCGCCAGACAGTGACACTGCCCGCCCTGCCTGGCGGCTCCCGCTCAGTCCCCTCGGAGGAGGGGAGGCAGACGCAGTCTCACAGTTTTCTTGGCGGGCTCCTTTTTCCTCTTCTTTTCCGAGTTGCTGTGGTAGGGCAGGTCGCGGCCGCGGTAGGACGGGCCGCGGGTCAGCTCCAGCTCGCTGTAGGGCGGCAGCGCGTCGTCGGACACGTCCTCCTGGTCGTCCTGCGACGAGCCGGCCTTGTAGGTGCCGGGCGGCGACCACGCGTAGTAGGAGGCGCTGCGCGGGCCGAGCTGCGCGCTCCGCTTGGACGGCGTCTCCAGGCTGCCACCGCGGCTGGCGCCCTCGGGCCGCGCCTGGCGCTCCCGCGCGCTGCCCAGGTACGAGTGGTCGTATTTGGGCGCGGTGCCTGGCGTGCGGCTCACCAGCCGCGGCAGGTGCGCGTCCTCGGCGGGTCTGCGGCGCGCGGGGCTGAAGGCCCAGCCGCGGTCGGCATCGGTCAGGGGCTCGCGGCTGCGGCTGCGCTGGCCATAGTACTCCTCCAGGGAGTCGTCCTGGTAGAAGCCGCTGTGCGCCCGCGACTCCGAGCGCTCGAAGCGGCTCCCGCCCCGCGCCTCGTGGCTGTTGCCGTCGGCCCGGCGGGGCCGCTGGCCATAGGAGTCAGCGAAGGCCGCCAGCTCGTCCATGGAAACGGCCGGCACCCCCGTGGCGAAGTTCTTCCGCGACAGCATCTCCGACTTGGAGCGCGGCTGGCTGCGGGCAGAGGAGGAGGGGGTCAGACGGCCGGTCCCTCCCTCAAGCTCGAGGTAGACCTCCCAAGAGCACCCATCGTTTCCTGGGGCCGCGCTCAGGAGACCTCGGCCTGAGCCTCAGCTCCGCTCCAGGCTGGATGAAGCATTCCAGGCTCCTCTCACACCCTAGAACGTCAAGTAGGGGCAACCGAGTCTATCCCACTCGTGTGCCACGCATCAAAATGGGGTTGTGTGGATAGAACATATTCTGTATCCTATGGAATACTGACACACCGTAGGGCTGCCTTCTCGTCATTATGTTGTGACGTCTGGTTGACAGCCACACGTCTCCACCCTCAAAGCCAGCGCAGGTGTCAGTACACACAGTTATGGTCCCAGGAGTCCCTGTAACGTGTGGTGACACACAGAGAGGGTTTTTCTTCCCTCAGAGCCGAGGGCCAAGTTACCTACTGGGGCAGGAGGGGAGAAGGACGCTTGCAATTTGTCAGGGAAAGGCAATGTCGACTGTCTTTTAAGGTAAAGGACAGATGAGTGGTGAAGGTGCTATTTAGGGGGAATAGCAAATCTTAGCCTCCCACGATTGTTGTGGGAGGCCACATCACCTGGGTAAGTGCCTTAGCACCTAGAAGTTTCCATTTTCCCAGCTTAAAATAGGGACATTAATAGTAGCTGCCCTTTAGAGTTATGAGAATTAAATGTAGGAGAAGTGTTTGGCATTTTACCTTTCATATACTAAATGATCAAAAAATGAGGGAGATGGCCCGGCATGATGGCTCATGCCTGTAATCTCAGCACTTTGGGAGGCCAAGGTGGGTGGATCGCTTGAGCTCAGGAGTTCAAGACCAGTCTGGTCAACATGGCAAAACCCTGTCTTTACCGAAAAAAAAAAAAAAGATGGAGCTGATGGGTGGGATTTTTTAGAGGTTATAGGATAAAATATATGAGAAGGGCAGAGATATATTAATGTTCATTAAAGGGTCTAGGGGACCCATTTCAAAGGTCTTGAATAATTACTTCTACACATGTCACAAGTGTTCCCTGTCTTGACAAATGTGAGATGTTCAATATCCTGTAGAAAGAGAGATGTGTCAGGATAAACTGGAATGGGAGACAGAGATGCTACTGGATGGCATCTTCCTTGCCTCCAATCTACCCTGCCTTCCAGCTCCTGCCCCCTCACACCGACCAGACCTGCCCCTCACAGCCATCACCTGTGCCTGAAGCTCTCTCGATCCTCTTTGTTATACTCCATGGCTGAGGGCCCGCGGCTTGCCCCACTGCTGCCTCCCATGACACCTGACCAATAGTCAGGATTGCTCTCCAAGTCCCCAGACACAGGGAACTGCTTGCTTCTCATCTGATGGAAAGACTGGCGGAAATTGCTGTCCTCCTCATGTAGGGAGCTGAGTTCTGAGATGGTGTTGTTATCTGCAGGGACAAAATCAGGCATGATAGAGCTTTCTATGTGTTTCTCTGTTTTAGACAGGAAGAGAATCCTGTTAAGGGCTGAGACCCTAGGCTCCAGGAAACTCCTGCCTCATTCCTAAGTAGTGTTTGTATTCTTAGCTCAGCAGGAATTGGCTCCAGTTTGAAGCCTACTTGCTTACAGAGAGGGAGGTTCCTACATGCTCTGTTCTTGGAATAGGAGAACAAGTTTGTTATTGTTGCACCTAAGGCAGGCTTTCCAGAACTCAGGATCTCTGTTGCTGGCCTCCTCCTAGTACATCATCATCCTTGTTCAAATGTTTTCTTCTTCCTTTATAATTCTGTGATGAGCTGTGTTGATCCTAGACATGTTAAGCCAAAAACAGAAAAAGAGAGACAGAAGCCAGAGATCGCAGCATCTTCCTTACTGCTGGCCCAGTCTTAAGATGGACCTTCAGAGCCAGTACCGCCATATGCTGTAGAGGCACCGCATTCTGGCCTCCTTTGGCTGTGCCCCTCCCCACAGAGCAGGAAGTCCACAGAATAGTTGAATAGTCAAGGGGAAACCTGTACCTAGTATCCATAAACCCCCTGCCTTAGCCCATGCTCATCTAGGAACTTGGATCCTGCTCAAGTACCACCAAGCCTACTTCACTTCCAGCACTTGGACAGACCTCTTCCCCGTCCCAAAAAAGTTTTCCAGGGGTATGTGTCCATGAGTGGCTAGGCCAGCATTTTGGAAGTATGGGAAGAAAAGGAGGGTGTGCTGTACTTATAACAGTGGGCCTCTACTTATACTCTGGCCCCAGCCCAAAAATACAAATGGGGGTATCTAGTCACAGCTTTCTAATTTCCTAAAGTGGCCTAAGTAGCTTTTTGCAAAAGCACTTGTGAACAAGGACCAGAATCACAGTCTGGAAAGGAAAAAATAAACAAAAACTCAACTATTTACTTATAAAACTTTGAAATGTATTGAATTTCATTCTACTTAAAAAATAAATCTAGTGAATCTATTTGCAATGTAACTGAATCCATTGGTTTTCCAAAGTCCTTTAATTAGAACTTCAAAATATTATCAAAAACAACATTTACCAAATTTCAGGCCTAGCTGTTGAGTGAGAGGTGGGCCAAGATGTGGAAATATGTGTCTCAGATTCCCTCTATTTTCCCCCCTCGCTATCCCCAAGAGTCCTTGGAGGAACAGGGGATTTTTGCACAAAGATGAGGGAGGGTCTCCCAACACAGCCTCCTAGTTCTGTTTCACCAGGGACACAGCGTTTACCATGAATGCCATTCAATTTTATCATGCAATCAGTTGATTTTTAATTATAATTTAATTTTTAACCTTTTCTTCCATCTAAAAAGAAGGGACTATGCCTATTTTAAGGAAAATAACTCAGATACTGTTGATTAATAAAATCTAGAACTTTCCCTTTCTCATGATCCCCATGAATTCCAATATCCCAGGGATCACACAGAAGAGGCCTTTAAAATGCACCAAATGAGCCTACTGAAAAATAGCATTGTTGGCTCAGAACTTTCCTTAAACTTCAGGGAATACTTGACTTTTTTTATTTATCTAGATAATGAGGACGATCTATGTTTCACTATTCACAGTGATGGATTGTCTAAGTTGTATATTGTGCTAAAATTTCTGCCAAGTTGAACACAAACATCGACCTGCCCCCATCTCACAGACATCCATAATGTAACTCTAGGATAGGGGTAAGCAAACTTCATTTTGTAAAGGGCCAGAGAGTAAATATTTTAGGTTTTGCAAGCCATATTGGCACAACTATTCAATTCTGCCACTGCAGCATGAAAGCAGTCATAGATGCAACATAAGTGAATTGGCATGGCTGTGTTCCAATAAACCTTTATTTATAAAAATAGGAAGTGGGGCTGGGCATGGTGGCTCATGCCCATAATCCCAGCACTTCGTGAGACCAGTGAGGGAGGACTGCTTGAGCCCAGGAGTTTGAGACCAGCCTGGACAACATGGCAAGATCTTCATCTTTATAAAAAATAAAGGCCGGGCGCGGTGGCTCACGCTTGTAATCCCAGCACTTTGGGAGGCCGAGGCGGGCGGATCACGAGGTCAGGAGATCGAGACCACGGTGAAACCCCGTCTCTACTAAAAATACAAAAAATTAGCCGGGCGTGGTGGCGGGCGCCTGTAGTCCCAGCTACTCGGAGAGGCTGAGGCAGGAGAATGGCGTGAACCCGGGAGGCGGAGCTTGCAGTGAGCCGAGATTGCGCCACTGCACTCCAGCCTGGGCGACAGAGCAAGACTCCGTCTCAAAAAAAAAAAAAAAAAATTAGTTGTGCATGGTGGCACATGCCTGTGGTCCCAGCTACTGGGGAGGCTCAGGTGGAAGGATCCCTTGAGCCCAGGAAGTTGAGGCTGCGGTGAGCTGTGTTTATACCACTGCACTCCAGCCTGGGTGACAGAGCAAGACCTTGTCTCAAAAAAAAAAAAAAAAAAAGGAAGTGAAATATATTTGGCCCAGGAGATATAGTTTGCTGAGCCCTATACTAGAACTTCCCAGACTAAAAACATCCCCTAAACAACCCCCACCATTTAGAAGGGCAAAGCAAATGAGGACCATACTGGCTAGCAAATTCATGAGCCTGGACCTCAAACTCAATTCTTACAGAATCTGTTACTCTCCTGCCCCAACCTGAAACCATGAGATCCATTTTATAATGAGATTTCAAGATTGCCCAGTTCCATGATCCAGCCCATGGTTTACTATGTTCTTCAGGAATAGGACTTCTCAAAGTAAACAGTATTCCTACTTTATCTCTATGCAGTTATTATAATATTAACTTGAGGTTCCAGGAGATCAGGGTTCCAGTTCTGGCACTGGCATTGAGTACTGGCGCTTGTTACTTTCCCTCTCTACCTTAGTGAAGGGGACGGATTCAACAACCTCAGAGTCCCTTCCAGCTCTGGCATTCTAAAGTCCTATTAGCTAGAAGGCTGTGGTCTCTGAACAGAATGGAGCCATGGAGCCATCCACAGTTTGCCCGAGAGTTTCTTCTGGAAAGAGCACAGGACTAGGAATCAGAAGAGCTGGAATCTGGTCCTAATTGTGTCACTGCATCCCTAGGCTTCTGTTTCCTCACCTGCACACTACAAAGGTTGACCTAGGCCATCTCTAAGACCCCCTTTGACTCTAAGAGTCCATTACCTTATGACCATTAAGCCCCTAGAGACCATTTTAATCAAGTAGAGAGACAGAAGACATCACCTAAATCAGAATTCTTCTTTTAGTTTTAACCTTAGCTGTTAACTTTTTCTCTGAGCTGTGAAATTCGCAAATTTCCTGCACAGTCTCCTGTGTGGTCCCTGACTCACTCTGTCTCTGGCCCCTTACAGGGATCCATGACAACATTGTTACAACTAGCTTGTCAAGTGCAGTGACATCTGCATTCCTGACATTCCAATCTGGAAATGGTCTTTTTATAGTCGGTGTGGTGGGAGGATACAGCAATGGATACAACGCAGACAGGATGAATTTAGAATTGCAAACTGGGTGGAATATGTTGTCCTTAATCTGAATAAAGCTCCTCTAGTCTGGGACTGTTTCCCCAACAATTCCGTCAAGTCTCTCGTTAGTTCCAAGAAGAGGAGGGTAAAGAGACAGCGTAATGACCTCACTTCCACACCCACTAGCACCCTCTGATAATGAGCGTGTCCATGTGGGACCTGCCCTGTGTTACCTCCCATGATACATAAGTTGGAATCCACCCCAAGAATCAGCTGTGTCAGCTGCAAAGTATCCAAGGGCTAGGGGTGAGTTAAGGGTTGGGGCCCAGCCACCTCAGACTTAGTATTCAAAAAGTTCTTTTGACAAGAGGATCAGCCTCTTTGCTCGCCCCTTAATCTCTGTTGTCTGGCATCTTTGAGGAGCAACAACCTCTTTTTTTCCAGATTCACGTGCCAGACTTGTTCTTTCACTTTCAGGAGGCCTCCATGCAGCGAGTTGGTGGTTGTATTGTTCAAGGCTAGCGCCCTTCACGTTGGAAAAAACTGATACTTAAGCTTCCACATCTTAAGACATTACTTTGAATATATTTTAAAGGGAGTAGAAGGGAAACACTATTTGGAATGCTTTATTAGTCTTTCCCTTCTACTCCCTTTAAAATATATTCAAAGAAAGTATGTTGGTTCTCTCCATGGGGCATGGATAACACAGCCCCAGAAATACTGACTGCCCCATGGAGAGAACCAACATAAACCAAGATGCTACCGAATTGCTCTACTCTTCACACCAGAAGACCTTTTTTTTCCCTGTGTGTACTGAGAGCTACTTTCTTCAGTAGTGTCACCAGCACCCCTGCTAATTCTAAGCCTGCCAGCTCAGGGCTGCCCAAGTTTGGTGACCCCCAAATCCCCTTTACATACTAACTCCTGCATAATGCACAGATCACAGAAAACTAACAGATGCTCACATCTGCCTCTCATCCTTCTGGCTGGATCAAACTGAGCCAGCTCCTTCTCAACATAGTACAGGACCTTCATGGAGTCTCTCTCTTTGTCAGCCTGGATCCGGTAACCTTTGCGAACTGTTGAGAAAAGCACAAGAAGGTGAGCTGAAAAAGGAAAATATCAGGAGAAGGAGGCCTCCGTTTATTTTACCAAGTAGAAAATAGGGTTTCCAATTATAACAACTCTTTTTGAAATCACCCAGAAATAACAATCTATATTTATACATATGGGACCATATCTGTGATCCCCTTTATCAGATGGCACCACTGGAATGGAGGACCTAAAGGTCAACGACAAAATTCCATTACAGTCTATTTTTAGTCATTTGTTAACCTCTGCTTCCTATCTTTTGACCTCCTACAGCTCCACTTAGCGCTCATCTTCTCAACGCTTTTGCATTCCATTGGAGGAGCGTATTCACACTAAAAAAAGACCAATTTCTAGACTGAGGACATGCGTCACTCTAGTGTCTGAGGATCCCACCTTCACTTTGCGGGAGCACAGGTAACTTACAGATACTCAAACATCAAGGACCTTGACAAAGTTGGCCTGAAAACTTTGAGTTACCTAGGAGATAGTGCAAAAGTTCCTTAAACTGAGTTTTGTATAACAGCTAATATTAATTTCTAGACCATATACATAGTAGTACAAAAAAAAATTCAAACTGGATTTTTAATTATGGTTCCATTTTATTTCTTTAGCATTCTCCTTTTAGGAGAAGGAATACTGTGTTTTAGACACAATTAATTTGACCTGCTGCGATGTGGTTACAAGCAGCTGTTATTTTCAGGGCTTAATAAAAAACAAAACTAAAGTAGGAGAGAGAACAACATCTCCTACATCTCTGTCACTCATATTGTCAGAGACAAAGGCTGTTTAAGCCCCACATCACTTAAGTATCAGTCTATCCCAATACCAGCCCCAAGAGTGATAGATACCAGTGGGCCTAATGCACAGATAAGAGAAAGAGGAAAAAATGAAAGAGAGAAGGGAATGATGGGATGGGTACTGAAAAATAATGGTAATTAGTCAGTACTTACTGGGCACTGAAAATGTGCTAGGTACTGTGCTGAATACTTTACATGGACATTTGTTCCTCAGAATCACCTAAAACAGTACTGTTATCAGCCATATTTTATGTTTGAGGAAATTTTGGGTCAGAGGGGTTTCATAACTTGCCCAGGAAAAATTTAGCAGTGCCAGGGCTGGAACCATGTAGTCTGATGGAAGCTTAACCATATTTAGGCATCTTGCCTCTCTAGAGTCTAGGAAGAGAGGCAGTGAGAAGAGACAGGTGAGAAAAACAAGGAAGGAAAGCCCAGAGTAAGAACTGCTTTAGCTATGCCATGGGTTGTATGGTCTGCACAGCATGGTCCTATCTTCCAGCTATTCAGGACTTTTCAATGGGATGTAAGCTAGTGACCTAACTCCAACATTCCCTGTTCCCAAAGTGGGGCAAACACCATAAAGAAACCATATGACTGCATGTAAATTCAGAGAAAACCCTGCTGTATAGTGTCTGGCCATGTTACCCTGGCTGTGGACAAAGCCCTCCCACACAAGCTATTTACGTGGAAGATTAAAATATAAAATTCCATAGCACTCTAATTGCAGTCCAAGCACTAAAAACAGAAGTCACCCACACACCCATTTGCAGGTGCACTGATTTTCTATATGAGAATATACTGGGCAGTCCACATTCATCTCAAATTGTGGAATTACTTAGAAAAAAAATTAATGAATCTCAGCACACACTTTTTAGTGGCACTTTCTCCCAGAGGTTAGATCCATAACTCTTGTGTGGAAGCAATGATTAGCAGAAATAATTTTATTTATCAAGCTAAACATTCTTCCATCTCTACAGAGGCATTTACTGAGTCGTACAGACAGTTCAATTAAAATGCAATTATCCCATGGAACTGCTATGTCTGTTCTGGAGGCAGTTATGTCTGATGGATGAGACTCTGGCCTGGGAAGTGGGGAACTGGGCATCGTGCAGGCATGCTGTGCTATTTATTGAGGGACCTCAAAGAAATGGTGACCTATCTATGACTCAGTTTTCATGTCTATAAAATGCAATGAATAGTTCCCAACCTTTAAATAATCTCTTAAAGATGAGAGGACAACTAAGACCAAATCAGTGGAGCACTTTGAGTTCTCTATCATTATCAGGAGCTGCTCAAATGCTGCCTCAGCCAAAGGGCTTTCTTTGATTCTCATAGCTTGAAAAGTTCTGTCTCTCCCTCTAACTTACAAATCATTCAGTTTGAATTTTATTATGGCCCTTAATATATTCTAGTTTGTTTCAAGTTATCTGTATAAATGTCTAATCTTCCCAAAGATTCTTGAAGGAAAAGAATGCTTACGGTTCTGAATCTCCATGTGCCTAAAACCATGCTTTACACATAGTGGGGAACTTAAAAAATGTTCGTTGCATTGCTGTCAGCCTGGGAATCGGGGCAGGGTTAATGGTTTCTTTGAGAAGTGCATTTTCAGTAGAGTTTTCCCCTCTAGACTGCAAACTTCCTGAGAGCAAGGACTAGGTTCACTTCTGTATCCTTAGCACCTAGCATAGAGCCTGGCACATTGTAGACATTTGAAATATGTGTGTTTGTAATGAATGAAGGAATGAGTGAATGAATGAGGAGAAACTGGGAATAGAAACCATATTATAAGAGACTACAACATATAGCAGATGAGGCCATATGGGTGGTTTATTGGAGAATTTTGACCAAGAAGGGAAAGGCTTGGATCGTAGAAAAGTTTAGGTAAGTATCACGATTATTATTATTATTAATTCTTTTTTAAGGAAAACTAGCATGTCTGTAGGCATTATGAAAAAGGCCTACCCTACCTGGAGCTGTGGTTTTATCTAGGTGTTCTAATTTCTGAAGCACTGTTATGGTAAACATTCAGTGATACTGAGCTAGAGGTCATGGGGGAGGGGGCCCATAAAGTTGTCGCTATATGGAACAATGTACCAGCTGTGCCCTGGCAGAGAGAGATAGTCGGTGAGAGATGGTTGCTACCCTGAGAAGCAGCTGGAGGATCCTCAGTTAATTGCCACTTGGACTACAGCATAGTTTTCTATGTCATTATAACAAATTACACTCCTCATTATGATACAGATTTGATTGTGTATGCATAGGTTATCATGTCCCTGAAAAGTTACAGTAACCATTTATAGCCTCAAATGAAGATGATAGTTTTGCCTTCGGTGCTGGCATTATAAAGAGACTCCACTGTACCGGATACTTTCAGCCTTGACTTCTTTGTCACAGCAGCCCATGACTTCAGAAATCTAAATTCCTCTAATTTGTCAAAAAAGACAGAGGCAAAGTATTGATCTTTTGACTTTAGGAGTAGCATCCATTTGGTTTCAGTAGCTAAAAACCTGGGTAATTCTCCTTTTAAAAGCTATTGGACTTTTTAAAAATGATAAGCTACAAGTTCAAATACACTAAACTATTCTCTGATCCTGGTAGACTCTAGCTCTATGTCACATATATTCTGAGGAACATATGAAACACCAGAAAACCTTTCCTGGTCCCTACTCTCCAAGGATGAGATTTTCCTTTCTGAGCTGGCATTATGGATCAATCTTATAATATACTGCCTTGTATTACTTACTCATTTTATTTCCACTTACAAGCCCCAGCGACCACCTGGTAGACTGTAAATTCCTTGAGGGCAGGTAAAATTTGTTGGCATTCATTAAATGTTTCTTGATTTGAAAGCAAATAGCATGGTGTCAAATTGATTTTTATCTGTAATTTGTCTGAAGATCACAGAACTCTCTGGGACATATGGTGATGTTTTAATAAGAAATGTCCTGGACTATTGGCCAAAGTTCAGCATATTTGGAAAATGACTTTTCCCCAGTGATGTTCAATTTAAGATCGATGGATGATTTATCTGTTTTCAAGTTCAGTCTGGCCCAAGTCATTTGGTTGCTGTGGCTCTTCATACTTCACCTCCTCTAATTTATTAGCCTTGCCAACTTCAATTTCACTGGAGAGGGGATATTGGGATATTCACTTTGATGCCAAACTATAATTTTAAAAATTCTTATTGTTAAAGGATTTTTGCTGATACTTTTGACCCAATTAAGGCTTAGGTAATTTTCAGCTAATTTCCCCATTACAGCCAAAATCCAACTTGTAAAAGTTGCAAAAGAAGTCTCTGAGGCAGATACTCATGGATATAGCCTTGTTCTTCCTGTCCTATCTTAATAAGCTAAGTAAAGCTGTTTATGGATGATGGAACAGCTGCCAGATTCCACCCCCAAGGTGACAGCAGCTCAGCTGTGGGAGAAGTGATTCTTACAATTTGCATATTCTCTGTATACATACAGTAGGCATATATATAGATACACATCCTTATTAATTTTGAAAATGACATTTCAAAACCCTACTTGCCTACTCAATTCTTTTGCATGAAGAATGGGTGGAGGACAGGTAGATGTGGAAACAAAATGGATTAGAGCAAAGCAGAGTAGATGTGGAAGGACCAGGTGGGAGATGATTGTGTTAAGCAAGGTGGGAGGTAATGGCAGCAAGGACTAGGACAGTTTCAGTAGAGATGGAGGAAAGGAAACCAACTCAAGGTTATTTTGAGTTACAATCTAAAGGACTTGGTGACCAATTGGATGAGGGAAGTGCGGGAGAAGGAAGGGATAAGGATGAAGTCTCTGCTTCTGGTTTGGGCTAAAAGGTGGACAATAATGCCATCCACTGAGATAAGATATGTAGAAGCTGGTTCGAAATGAAGAAGCAGCAGATTAATTCAATTTCCTAGGGGCTGAGGTTGAAATGCCTGCAAAACACCCAGGTGGAGATGTCCAGAAGACAGCTGGATATACAGTATTAAAGAGCAAAAGAGAGGCTGGAGATAATGATCAGAAGTCATCAGCATATAGATGATGACTGAAGCCACAGGAGTGAATAAGGTTTCCCAGGGAGAGGACCTCAAACAAAACAGGAACATCTGGAGGATGCACAGTGGAAGAACACCCAGCATACACGGAGATAGGTAAGAAAAATTACAAAGTGCAGTGCTGAGAAAGGCAAAGAAAGATGAGTGCCTCAGAGTGGCAAATGCTTTTGAGAAGTCAAGGGAGGTAATGATTGAAAAGCATCCATTAAATTTAGCAATCAGACAATCTTAGCAAGAGCTGGTTTCTGGAATGGTGAAAGCAATAGCAAGATGGAAGGGAGCCGGGGAGTTGGTGAGAGCAGAGGGAAAGGAAACATTTAATATTCAAAACTCTTTCAAGGAGTTTGGCTGTGAAGAAGAGCAAAGGGACAGGAAAGCAACGTCTGAGGACCACAGGATTTTTGTGAATTGTTGTATTTTAATGGGAGAGACTTTAGCATATTTTGAATGCTGACAGGAAGGAGTCACTAAAGACGAAAAGAATGGAGATGTGAGGTGGGAACAGGGCGGAGTGTGGGTATTCAACACAGAGAGAGCCTTGACAAAGCTCAAAGGGATGGACCCAGAGCAGCACAGGAGCAGGCAGTCTTCTTGCTTGGTAACAAGGTCTCAAGTAGCTGCCATGAAGAATGGGAGAAGGAACTAGAGTGCCTCTTACCTCTTCCGTTCAGGAACCAACTGGCTATACTATATATAGTTCATCAAAGATGCCCTTTTCAACCACACAGTGTTCAAAAGACTATTGTGTACAAATGTAATCTGAAAAATTACTGTTGTGAAATAATTACCCTAAAATTGAAGTAGTACATAAATATAAAATAGGCTAAATTGACATTTTTGTAAATTAACATTTCTTAACATTTTTAATGTTCTTTAAAGAATAATCTACATGGAACACTGGCATAAGCCACCTTTGCTAAAGGAGGAGTAGCCAAACACCATTACTAACACTCCCCATGGGACCATGAGTACAGAAGCATGCCTGGTGAGGATCATGAAGAAGTCTGTCCTGGCTCCACCAACCAGACCATGACAGCATGGGCCAGACTAGCTGCGGTGACACTGATTGCCACCCTTCCTCTTTTTCCTTGCTAACAGAACCGTGATTTTGTTCACTTCCAAAGTAAATAGTTGTTTAGGCCTAAGAGGTGCGTCTTGAGTAGTTCAAGCCAATTTTGTTTGTGAATGGGCATGAGCCCAATTCTTGCTGATAAAACTAAAAGGGAAAGTCTGCTGGAAAAGTTTTTCTCACTCTTGAAAAAAGTGGTACAAGGAAGAGAATACCATTTTCAATCTCTGAATTTGCTTAATTACCTGGAACTATGCAGTCATCAAGAGATCATGAGGTAAGCCAGTTGAGGAGGACAGGGGATGTGCTCAGGATAACAGAAGAAAAGACAGAAGGAACTAGGTCCTTCAGGGCTGCCACCTGAACTGTTCTGTTAACCAACCCTGGAACTACCTTACCTTGACATTTCTTGTTATGTGAAATATTTTCCTATTTTAATGCCACTTCTAATTACAATTGGTTAGTATGGCAGAATGAGACCAAAATGGTTGAACTGCAACAAAGAGAAACTGGAAAAAGATAGAAAATGAGAGAGAGCAAGTATTTGCTATTCTATGAATAAGAACAGTTTTATTAGATAATCCATTAAATAAAAAATAAGGGGGAAAGGATTCTGGTGGGAAGAAAGATTAGAAAAAAGACAAATAAAGAGTATGAGATAAGTTCCACTAATGTCTCTTTTGCCCACTTTATCTTTCATGGAAATGGATTATATCGTCTTTATTTCTCTAATTCCCTGTGTGTCACTGATCATTAACTTTTACTTCTCAGTCTGTGACTCATTCTGTATCAGATGTCAGAATTCTACTAATAGCTCCTGGGAGAGAAAAATACAAATCCTAATTACTCACTGAGGATAGCCACTCATTCTACAATCAGGCACTGGCAGCTCATTAGGTGGGCTAGATACCCTTCCCCACTTCACATTGGAGGCAGTCCAGATACCTCCAGGGAAGAAATGTCTGTTTTACCAACCCCAGCGGCTCATCTACATCTAGGGATTTAAAAATAACCTTCTAAATCTATAGCACATACACTTCCAACCTTCACTACCCTGTAATCCTGTCCAAATGCCCCCAGAAGAGCTATATTTTAATGCCCTTTCACCTCTCCACCCTACGCTGCCCCTCCACCTATACCTCCTACCTACCCCTGACTATAACCACAAATTTATAGTGCCTCAAATGGGGCTAACCTTCAGCTAAATCAGCTCTCCTTACGACTTATTTCAATTACGTCTATGATCTATGATCTAGACAACTTGGGGTCATCCTGAAGCCTCCTTTTCCTTCATTCCCCAATATCTCATTATTTCTTTCAAAGTGTCTCTCAGCTTTACCCACACATTTCGCTCCCATTGTCTCCATCATAATTTAGATGCTCACATATCTCAACCACTTCAACCACACCTTAGCTCATGGTCTCTGGCTCCACTGTCTCCCACTTGCCACTCCCTTTGTCATGGTGCCACCTCTGCCCTCAGGAGCCTGCCCACAGTGGCTCTCACTCCAAGCCCCAGATCTTCTGGAGGGGTTTCAAGGCCCTCCCCAATCTGGCTCCATCATATCCTTCTACCTTCTTCCAGCCAATCTGACAAATTGGACACTGTCACATACTCACACTGTGTTCTCCCAGCTCTGGGATTTCATCATGCTGACCTTCCCACTTGGGGTGCTCAGCAGCCCCTGAATGTGCTTTCCTATATCCTATTCATTCCTCTAGGCTCAGCTCAAATTTCACCTCCTCCCTGAAGATTTTGTGACCAGTCCAGTTCTTTCATTGTCTTTAGCATACTCTTTAGCATCTGATTATCCTAATAAAGGTCCATTCTCTCCCTGACCAGGCCATGCTGCTTGTCAGAGAAACCATGTCCTACACTTCTTGCAGGCCCTCATAGTAGTAGTGGACTCCTGTAGGTAGGGATGAAACAACTATTTGCTAACTGAATAATGAACCTTCAAGGGCTACCTTGTCTCTTTTCTTACAGTTCTAGTAATTGAGGAGTCTAGGGAGGAGGCAGGGGTCAGCAATGTCCTGCAGCCCTTGGAAAGCATGACATGTACCCTAAAAGATATCTGACATAGCTGGAAGGATCCCATTTCTGGAACGGAGAAAACTATTTTCCAAAGACACATCACTGAACTGACTGTTCTTAACAAGGAACCACTGTGGGGGCCCGAGACAAGCATGGGGCAGGGCAGTCTGGAACTACATTTACCACTGTGGCTTCCTCCAGTGGAGTCACTTGGTGCCAAGGGAGGTGGATGCGGCTTGTCCATCAGCATGCCAGATGAGGGGGCTCCTCCCAAAGGGACAGAGGGGATGGAGTAAGGGCCGGGGACACCGGAGACAGAGGGAGGGTACCCGGCCTTTGCTGCTTTCCCTGCTTCATACACTGTGGAGGGAGATCAAGAGCAAGAGAGATTACGTCGTCCCACCCTCCACAACCCTCACACCAAAAATCCCTGAGGATGCACTTCAGGGAGCTCCTGGATGTGTGTATGTGCATGTGTGAGCATTTGTTCTTCTAGAACTGAACTGATTCATCAGAATCACTCTCCCCCACTCCCTTGGACTCTCCAGCTCCACCAAACGGCAACGACAAAAGGAATTACAATGTTTAGTACCTGGCAACTAAGTAATTAAGTGGTTCTGGGAGCTGTCACAGCAGCATCCCCAGTGACGGCAGCAGCCCACTCTTACCCACACTGTCTGGAGGCTGCCTCGGCCCCTCTGGAGGCAGCCTAGCACAGGGACTGCACAGGGCTGCTTCAAGGAGGATCCTGAACCTTCTCTTGAGAAGGAAAGCAAGTAATGGGCTTGCACATAGTCCTTGCTCTGTGATTTCAAAAGCAGAGCAAATAACCTGAGTCTTCTAGAAACTGCTTTATTCCTGAAGACACTAAAGATACCTGGTGTGCCTCTCTCTTTCAAGATGTGTTTGGTTTATGGGAGGGGTACCAAACTTAATGTCTATATGGGCTTGGCCAGTAAGGTAAAAATTGTGAATCCTCAAATAAGAACTAGGCCCTATTGTGGCCCATGTCATCATGGGAGTAAATAAAACAAATCTGTGGCTGGGTGGGTGCCCAAAGGCCACAGTTTGCACACTCTTCTTATATGAAAAGGAGGTTCTCTGCATGGGAAGGGAATGACCAGAGAAGGTTTCCTCTAGTTTGAATGCCCCAGGGAGAGGGAACAGTCTTACCCCACAACCTCACCATGCCAAACCTGCCCTTCCATTTTATCAATAGTGTCCATGAGAATTCCAAATGCATGGAGTGATAGATATGGATAAGAAGTGTGGAGAGGTGTATATAGGTGAAAAGGCAAATGAGAATGGTCATCCCTGAGGCCAGAGGCACCCAGTGGAGAAGAGAGTCTGGAATGTCCAATCTTGGGGGTGGCAGGACAGGAGGTGGAGGAGGAACCCAGTGCACACAGCTGTCAGGTAGAGAGGTAGACATTTCTCTCGATCGCTCTGTCTCCCCAGCGGTCACTGTACTCACAGGCTTGAGGGCAGCAGCAGGAATCTGGGCAGCATGGGCAGCGGACATAGCAGCAGCAGCTGTGAGGGCAGCACTGGCACCAGCAGATCCCCACCAGGACGAAGAAGAGGAAGACGCCCAGGAGCACCAGGCCAACAAACACCCACTCTGGAAGGATACACAAAGAAATCCACACTCGAGGCAGCCCACCTCCAGGGCAGGGTGCACTTTGATTGGCATCTCCCGGTGAAAGGGGGAGAGGAGGAGGGACCTAGGGAAGAAAGCTTCTCTTAACAGGAGACAGAGCCCCAACACTCAAGAGGAACTCTGAGAGTGAGGAGTGCAGACCCTCAGTTCCAGGGAATGGAGAAGAGGGAAAGAAGGTTATCTATGTTATATTGGGTACATGTAATAACCAGCACAAAACAATGTGGGGATTTCAGAGTCCTATACTGGGGAAAGGATTTATTTTACACTATTGACCGTAGTGTCAGAATAAGGATGGGACCAGAACTGAAAGAATCGTGGCTTGGGGGAGGGAGAACCTTGTCTGCTGGGCTATGAAGTGGTGGGTTCTGTGAATACTTTTTTTTTTTTTTGTCAAGTTAATCCTCTCTATAAAAGTCTAAGTCCTGAGGAAACGGTCTCTATGTCTAGGAGTCTAGATGTAGTTTATAGTTAGGTGGTTCCAGGCCCCTTATGTAATGTATTCACCTGCTTTCCCTGCTGATTGCCCCTAGAACACCTTTCCTGTACTCAGCACCAGTGCTGAGATCCAAACCTTTTGTTTATACCAGGACAACAATCCATGGCTAGAGAAAACTAGAGACGTGGTCTCCATAGAGAAGACACTGTCCCCATGAACAGAGAGTGAGTTTGGTTTGATCACACTGAAGCTGCCCATGCTAGGCAGCCAACCTAGCCAAGGGCTCAAGTGGCTCTGAGCTTGGATAAATGGCAAGGCTGACATGTATATCTGGGTATGTTTGTTAACTCCGCCTCTTTCACAGCTCTGCCAGAAGCTGAATGTGAATTCCATTTCATTTGCCCATCCAAAAGATTAAGAGAAAGGAAACAAATTGCAAGTGGCTTAGATAAAAATGACTGTGGCCCTCAGATGACTTGTCTCGGCATCATACTTTAGAGACTTGGCTATAGGACCCAACCTCCCCCTGGAAGCCTGGACAGACTGGGGAGAGCCATGCTTTCCTTTAAAAGCCAAAACGACTAAAGCAATTCATTTTGGTTAAAAGCCATCTATCCCAAATCCCTTTACAATGAACCTCAAGCTCACATTGTTTTTCTTAGATTTTGATTATTAAATATTCCTTCAATTAAATGGACATTCCTGGGAGCTTGAGAATATGATATTTTTATTAAATAATGGGTTGTATAATAATGGTTAACAAAATGACTTTGTTTAGATCATAATTTCCTCAGAGAGGAAACAAACAACATGTTTCCTGAATGTCCCTCCTCACTAATCTTTCTGAAATACATTCAAATTAAACAGGTCAACCTCTCTTCAGTGAGGGAATGGGAAGGCCTTGTGCCTGGCTGGAGTGGTCTGGAGAGCATTCATGCTGAGGACAATCGATAGCAGAAAGCTTTGGCCTAAGCCTTAGTAACAGCACAATAATGTAATGTAGCCTGAGATAGATATGAGCTCTTAGGTTTAGATGAGCTGTATGAAGTGGTGGCTACAACTTGGGTCAAGCAGTCAAGGATAAGACTGGAAAGTTATATGTGAGAAACAAAATAATATTATCTGTGAAAGGATTCTTGGAATCAAAGGGAGGGAAATTTAGCCATATAGGGCCAGATATGAAAAACACAGTAACTCTTTCTTGAGACTGGGACATGTAACATCTAGTTTCAAGCACTGCAATGTAACATTGTTTTTGTGATGAACAAATGCTTACAAATTGAGGGAATTCTGGATAAGGGGATTACAAAGAGGCATACATTTGTGTCCTTGGGAGCAACATCAGTAAAAAGAATGTCTGTGTTTGGGTTGGCCACCTTATGGAAAGGGACTAGAATTCATAGATGAATAATTAGTGAAGCTCAATGGTGAAGACTCTGGATGTTTTTAAAAATTTGAATTAAGCTAAAAACCAATACCTGGGGATATTTTGTATCTCTGTTGCTGTTAGGCAGCTCTTAAAACTTTGGCAGAAACCCTCCAAGACAAGACTAAATCATCCCTTTTCCTACTGTTTGAGTTTAGATATGTTCTTCCCCACGGTTCATTCTTGCTTCTCTCTGTGCCTCCCTCAACTGTGGACCAAACTGATGTTGGTTTGTCTAGGCTGGTGGATTCAACTGAAGGTACATAAAAAGACAGAAATGCATATTTGTCCCAGATGTCCTTCACATATGGTCCGTGGACCCGTAGGGACTCGAAGGGACTAATAAGTCCCTGAAATTGTGTACAAAGTAATGTAGGTCTGCAAATGTGTATTTTTCAAGGGAGGAGGGGTACATAGCTTTCGTAAGGTTTGAAAAAAAAAGTTTGATGATGTTATAAAAGGCAATTCAGAGTAACACAGTTGTACAATAATGAATCGGTAAACATATAACTTAGGAAATAAGGAAGGCAGACAAATACTGATTCTATTAAAAATACTTTTAGGTATATGGGTACAGCTGAAATACTGAAATGGGCATGGAGATTGCCAAAGAGCCTGCATGCCTGACACCAAAGGACTGGGTTGCCATCTCAGCCTATTTATAATTATCATTATTCTTTTAAGGACTAGTAACAGAAGGAATGCAATTTAAAAGCCCTTCCAATGGGTTTAGTTAATCCCAGAAAAGATCAGAGACATATAGACAAATGTGGCAATAAAGTAAAGAAGCAATTAGCGACTAATGCAGAAGCAAGACAGATGGAATAACAGCAAATCAAGCAAATAAAGAATTAAATGACCGAATACCTGGCATAATCTCCACAGCAAAACTGGGCAAGAGATCAGCAAGCAGCCCTGTCCTGCCTAGAAGAAGTAGAAGGAAAAGAAGGAGGAAAGTGGTTATTCCAAAGGAAAACATAGCCTAAAGCCTGGCTCCAGTTGGTACCATCCATATGTGGGGCCATTAGTGCATGCTCTTTGTGGTATGAGAAGCACATCACCAAAGCTAGGGTGAGACAAGAGAATGACTTTCTCTGTCAATCTTTGGCAGCCATCTAAATGAACTCTGCACCTAAACTAAGCAGAAGCAGAAACAGAACTTTCTCTCCAACTATTTATAGGAGGAGGAAATCTCTGCTTCAGCAGACTGACATACACTATCTCCATTCATTTATACATCCATCTCCATACACTTCATTGGAAAGTCAAGCCCGTCTGTATCCAAATGTTCAATCTACATTTTCATACATCCATACACAGTCCTATGTCCATATAAAAACAAAAGTACATATTTGGTTTTAACTCAGAATTATCTCACTACATGATTCTATTTGCGGCCTAAAGATATTTCAATGATTAAAATTTTCAAAGGCAAGGGAAAGATAAAACTAGATCAGTTACACATTCCTCTACACTCCTTCTGGCTTCTGAAATACACTGTACATATGTAGATGGTATGGCTTTTCCATATGGCACCCACAGCTGGCATTATATGGACCCAAGTACCTTCTGCATAATATGGCAGAGAAACTTAAAAGCTGGAGTCAGAACAGGTGCCCCTCAAGGGCTCTGGGAAGCAAAGAGCTGTGCAGGAAACAAGAGGCTGGAAGACGTAAGGGAGCAGATTAGTCCGTTTTAAAACTAGCCTGATTTACAGAAAGACATGATGAATGCTTTCATCATGTTCTCATATCAAGGTGAAGTCCTGTTATGAACTTCTGCCCCTGACATTATATCTCTACCACACTGAAGCCTTGCTAATAAACTAGTAGTACTGTAAACAACTAGCAAATTTCCCTCCTTTCAGACTTGTGATGATGGTAAAAAGTCACTGTAGCACCTAAACATGCAACTGAATTCTACTTCATTTAGGTACCTGACATATACCTCTAGAACAGCACCATCCAACAGAAATATAGTGCAAGCAATGTGGATAATTTTAGCTTTTCTAGGAAGTACTATAAAAAGTAAAAAGAAACAAAGGAAATTAATGTGATACTATTTTTAGCTTATGTGACTATCACTAAAATATTGTCATTTCAAGGACTTAGTAGACACATGTTGCTATTGGACAGCACAGCTCTGGCGATCTGTTTCATGCATATAGATATGGCTCATTTAGAAAATAATTCCTTCATGTTAAAGTTTGTCGAGGTGCATTAGAGAAAAGGTTACTCATGTGTGTGGTTCATATTTTAAATCTAAGGTCATGGTTGGTCACTTGTCCCTTCCTCTATCAAGTCACCCACAGAAAAGAAGCTCTGACAAAGGTCAAAGAAAAAGGGGCTCCTTCAGGACACTAGGGGAGTATGCTGGAGCTGGGGCAAGATTTAGTGAGCAGGGTAGAGGGGTCTTTGCTCACTTTTTCTTGGCTCTCCTCAACTCTACAAGGCCAGTGTGGTAACATGAGTCCTAGTCTATGTGGGTGATGGTCCCATGTTTAAAAAGCTAAGACCAGAGTATATTCCAAGGTAAGGAAGTATGGGATGGCTGACTTAGGCCAACTCTGCTTTTGGCCTTGGCAAATACAGCTTCCTTCTTTCTGTCCCCCATCTCATGCAGCTGACATGGTAAGATTGCTCTGCTGCTTGCAAGGTCTCTTGGAAGGACAAGTAGGAGTCAAGTGGGACATTGGAAAAAGGTGTCTTCTCAGGCTAGTCTTTGACCTAAGCCTTCATAAAAGACTAAGAGGTGCCCCTAAGGCTTATGCAGTTCCCTAGGGTAGGAAACTAGTAACGATTTGGGGCCAAAGTTTGAGAAAGGGATTAAGAGACAGCATGCATTGGTCTTCTCTGAGTGTTCTCTATAAAAATATCTCTTGGAAACTCAATGAGGTAATAAACACCTAGTCAAAGATTTGGGAATTTGGGCTCCTGGAGATTTCTTGAAGACCAGGCAATAATCAATGATCAAGAAGTCAATACATACTGTTTTTTTAGCAATCCAGTTGTCAGATATGTACTTGATGGTGGATTTTTATTGTGTTTTTTTTCAATCTGCATAATTAGCACTTGTAAATATATATCTTGGTGTATCTTGTAAAATCAGAAACTTTGCTAGTGTTTACTCTCCACTTCTCAAGACTACCAATGTTTTAAACATCTCTGGATATGCTATGGTCCAAATCATTACTTAAATTCATGATAGAAATGTCATTGATGTTATAAGCTACCAATTTGTGGGCTCCCATAGCAAACTGACTGTGATAATTAATTAACTATAAGAATCCAGTACCGTTCTGACAAGGTCTGAGATGGAAATGAGGGACAAGGTACTGGAAACTAAAGTAAAGGCCATCCTTGTTATACAAAAAAAGAAAAAAGAATCCATACATTCAAGGAGGATGTGGTGCTTATACATATTATATAGAGCATGTTATATTGGAAAAAGCAGTGAACTGGGAGTCAGAATACTTAAGGCAACTTTATCATTACTTCACTTGGTGATTACTACAGGCAAATTACTTTCCCTTTCAGGGTCTCAGTTTTTTCATTAGTAAAATGAAGGGGTTGAATGGAGTAGTTTACAAACAGAAAGACCATCTATCTTGGTTTGTCTAGGACAGTTGTGGATTATGTCTATGGTCCAGGTGTAATTTTTAATGGCACCCCTTTTTACTCTCAAAGTATTCTAGTTTGGACAATTAATTATATGGTCACTCTATTTATATCACTTTTAGTTCCCAAATCTGATACTCAGTGATTGGAGTTAAAAACTCAAACGTCTATGGGCACCAGCAGGTAATGCAAATGAGTGCAGCTGGCCAGATATAACAGGGAGTAGCTAGATATGTCATTAGGAGGCCGCCACTAGTCACCTCCAGCCACTTGTGGCCCCATAGAAATGTGTCTTCAGGGTTTCAGATCATCCTATTTTTCAGTATTTTCCAGGCCCCAGATTTTATGTGAAATAACTTGATTTTCAAATGTTGGCAACCAATTCATTATTTTTAAAACACTGGGTGAGCCATACACAATATGTCTGCAGGCTGCATAGAGCCCAGAAATCATGAGTTTGCAACCTCTGAAAGGTATACACACACACATAAATTTATGGGATGGTAAAACACAAAGCTGCATTTCCCCATAGGCTGTTTAGGTTACCTTAATGGTGTTCTAACATTACTTCCACACACAGAATGATAGTAAATACAAGATCTAGTCACCTATGTTCAAATTAAAATTGGTAACAATAGCATTACGCACCAAATTGTTAGCCCTTCTTTTTTCTAGGGAGCTAGAATGAGCAGCATGGAAGAACAGTGAAGGAACCTGCATTTTTTTACTTTAGACTTTTTTACTTTTGTAATGGAAAAAATTAAAATAAGGAAAGGGTGTATCAGACATATGGACAGGTGATTCACAAAGCTTGTCACTCCAACAGGAAGACATACATCAAGCTTCTCATACTCCCTGAAGCAACAGTCAATAGCTGATGCTTCAGAAGGTGAGTGCTTCCCATAACGCACCTGTGTAGTGTTAGCCGCAGGGTAGTGTAGGTGATATGTGCAGTAAAGTGGGTGAAATTAAATATCTTCAGAATTCAAAATACAGTAGGCGTTTTGGGAGAGCAGACAATCCCAATATATCATGTCAACAGCAGAGACGGTGCAAAGCTCTATAGCTTTTACACCATTACTTACATTTTATTGGACCTAAAGGCATTTTAAAAAGTGGATTTATGCTGGAATCTTATATTTCTGAAAATATTCCATTTCCAGCTTCTTCCCTAACAATTCCTAAGAATGTTATTGCTAGTTAGAAATGCTTTATCTTTTCTTCTATCATATCCAATGAAGGCCTGATCTTAGAGAGTCTAAACAATTGCAGTAAATACATTCCAGATTTCAGCAGCACTTTACCAAACTTGTAAATCGCTGTCATTCTTCCAGGATTCAGTTTAAGAGTGGCAATTACAAGTCACTTTAATGCCTGAGGAAAGGATGGAAAGCAAGCCCTGCAAATAGAAGGCCACATTTACTCTTTTCAAACCACAGCTCAAACTATCAGTGGAAAATACAGTTTTTATGTAAGCACTCAAACAGTTTCCCCCAAATCTTGCAGAACCCATTACTTTTAAGAAATTTCCACATGAATAGACCAAACGAATCAGGCATACTAATACTTTGTACATGCACACACACAAGTGCCAGTTTCATATCATACTGTCACAAACTCTAGAGCTAAACACATTCACACGCTTCGGATGAAGTGATCAGGGTAGAAATATGCATTGTGAATAAAATAACTTACCTATCTTACCTATAAAATTCCCCATTTCAGTTGTTTTCTGCCACTGCCACTTGAAGTTATCCTCAACTGAACTCTTTGTACACATTCCTGCAAACCAGCTCACTGTTGGAATGTCTCTCATTTATTCATTCATCATTCATTCATTCAACAAATAAATTTATATTTAGCTAGGTGGAGACACAGGGGACAAGATGTGTTCCCTTGAGACACTTGAGATGCTCACAGTCTAGCCCACACAGAACTCAGCTTTAGTTATCTGCTTCTGTGCCACAAGACCTATTAAATCTTCCCACCAAATTAGTTTTCATCAGCCCTCTTTGCATTTTTGACATCAGGTTCTGCCCGGTCATGGGGCCTTTCCCTAGAGACCTACTCCTTGCCTGGTTTCCCACTTCTACTCAGAACATTATCTTTGCACATTTCACAACAAATTATGTCCTAGTGGCATTTCCCCAAGTTTTTTTTTTTATACCTTTTTCTTGGTAGGTTAGCCCCCTCAAAGCAAACTTGATTTACTTTCCTTGCTTAGATAAGCATTTGAACTGCTTTGTTCAATTCCTTACTACAGAGTCCACAAGACTGAGATATGTTCTGACACAGCCCTGTAAGAATGCTGCACTAAGAAGGTTCTTCCTCCTCCATGCTCCCTAGGACCACTGCACATGCCTTCACTAAAGCAGTTATCTCGTGGCTGCAATGTGCCTTTACTTTTATGAGTGCCTCCACTAGCAAGATGGAAACCCCTCCAGAGCAGGGACTATGCTCTACGCTTGGCATCTCCAGAAGCCCAGCGTAAGGAGGCACCTCACCCACCCATCAGGAACTTGAAGTGTTTCCAATAGCAAATCCCCTTGTTCAGTATGCAGGGACTTCTGATTTGCTGCTGGATTTCTGATTTGCTGCTCATTATAGTGACTTTATCAACCTCAGGTGGAAGTAGGCTTTTAATGAAAATATGAAAGAACTATTCATTTATTCATGCAGCATTATTCTATATACTGCAGAATGTTTAACACTTCTGAACTCAGGGAAGAATGCCAGGAGCATTCTCCAGTCATTGGAATATCCCCAAATGCCATCTTGCTATCTAAGGAGACAGAAGCACCACCCTACCCCACACCAAAAAGTTGAATAGACCAAACGAATCAGGCATACTAATACTTTGTACATGCACACACACAAGTGCCAGTTTCATATCATGCTGTCACAAACTCTAGAGCTAAACACATTCACACTCTTCGGATTAAACGATCAGGGTAGAAATATGCATTGTGAATAAAATAACTTACCTATCTTACCTATAAAATTCCCCATTTCAATTGTTTTCTGCCACTGCCACTTTTGAAGTTATCCTAGGGTATTTCTGAGGAAGTCATTACAGAGATATAATACACATAAAAATTTCAGCCAAAAAGACTTTTTGGTCTCTACTCTTAAAACTTAAATCCAAGCTCTAATCATTTCCAAGCCTTCAACGTTACAATGGAAGGTACAGAAGTTTAGGATTTAGGACAAACCTGTTTTCAGAACCTGCTTACTCAATCACTTGATAACACATTGTTTAATGCATTGGAACTTAGGAAAAGGAAGTATAACATTTCCTTTATCTTTATGACACCACTGCTGACAGCAGAGTTATCTCCATTTCTTTAAACTTACTAAACTGGAGTCCTCCTAGGGTTTGCCAATACACTATACAGATGAACTTTCTGTTCAGGACAGTGAAGAATGCCTTTCTTCCCCAGTTCCGTGTGGTTCCCCTCTTCTCCCTTATGTTTAGTGCACATCTCAGCTTCATCCCACTTTCAAGCTTTCCTCAGATGCCCTAGATCCATTTTCAGGGATGTACTGTATCCACCCCCTGTTCTGTCAGCTCCTAACCCTCCAAAATGTTTCACTCCTATGTCTTTGAGGAGAACAGATGCCTTTCTCTGGCCCTTTTAAGTGTAAAGATGTTTCTATGGCTATGCTTTTAAGTGTTAAGTTGTTTCTATGGCTATTTGGAATCCCAAATAGATTGGAAATTTCCCAAGGGCACACACATCCCAGTTTTTATTCTATATTCCCATGGTAACCATGCATTTAATAAATATAGTTTATGACTATCACAAATGTGGATATAGCCCCCTTTCTTTTATATATATTTATAAACTATGTTCTTAAGCATTTCATATGTTTACTTTTTCTTTCTGTGTCCTTTACATTTTAGTTCACTTTAAATTATAGTCTTAAAAGAGAATAATTCTGAAACTGAATTCTATCCATAAAATAACTAGTATTGGACCATCTACAATTAACTGTTAATAAGTGCTTTGAGGCTGGTTTTTTGTTTTTTGTTTTTGTTTTTGGCAGTAGTTATAAGCTTGGCCTAAGGAGCTGACTTCTATTCCCACGGAATCCTAGAATCAGAATTTATAACTAGAAAGGATCTTAGAGGTCATCTAGTCCATATTCTACCCTATGCTTCAGGGATCTGAGGCTCCGAGAGGTTAAGAATCTTACCCCAAGTCACACAATTCACTAATGATCAAGCCAGGAATACAACCAGGTGTACTCACCCCAATTCCAGTATTTTTCCCAATATCTCACCACCCCAAAACTTTGCTTATCCTTCATTTAGAAATGTGCACCAACTGCTTTTTAGTCTCCTAATATTTGTAGTGAATGACCCTGAAATTTGTTCATGTTTTTGGCATTACTGCTCTACTTATGTAATTAAAATACAATTTTTGGATGTAGGAAATGTTGGAGATAACTGAAATATTCAGCACCTTTTAAAGTTGCAACCGGAAAAAAATGATCACTGAGAATACATCATAACACAGTGTGGGCTAATTAAAAGGCATTCACCATGCTGCTACAAACTAATAAACAACAAAAATGATTGCAAAGTAATCTGACTTCACAAAGTGATATAGTGATTCAACCTCCACCCCCAGAGAGCGAATCAATACAAAATATTATTAGAAATATAACATGGTCGACTTGGCCTGAGGTGAAATGCAGAAGACTGCTAGATTGACTTTAAAATGCAGTGGAGGAGCGTGGGATGTCATGGAAGGGGGAAAGTGAGTTTCTTGAAGCCCAGTGTGGTGTCTTGAAGTCACTGCTCCATCCATCAGACTACCACAGATACAAAGATAGCAAGAATGGCCACTTTCTTTAACCAACAAAGGCCCTGGCGGTCTCAGGCAGACACAGAGGGGCACACACTTGGTAGGTCTCAAACTGTCAGAGTTCCTGCCCTTTCCTCCGTGGCCAGCCCCCTTAGTGTGAAGGGGTTGGCCATGGGGCCTTTCCCAGACTCTCTCATGGGAAGCCAATTCAGCAAAGTCGGAGGCACAGCCCCCGTGTGAACGCAAACCTGCACGCCTGAATAGCGGCAGCTGGCTTTGGAGAAAAATGGGACAACTGTCTCCTGCCCGGCTTTCAAGAGCTGCCATTCTTTCTTTCCAGGGGCTGAGCCGATTTCTCGGTGCCACCCACTCTCGCGCCTGCCCTCCGCCCCCGTTTCCTCCCCCGCTCCGGCCGGCGCGGGTCCACCCGACTACAATGCAGCGCGCGGCTGACCCAGCTGCTCCGGCTCCTGCCCGGGGTAACCACGGCAACCGCGGGCCGCCAGGAATGCGCGCTAATTGAAGGCCGAGTTTCCTCCCACAGTGATGAGCAACAAGTGAAGCAAAAATAGTGAGGCGGAATAAAGGCTGCGAGGAGGGGGCGGCGGGCGCGACCGGGGTGGCTGGGGGCTTAGGGAACGGGAAATAGCGCCTGCAAGACCGCATTTGTTCTCTTAACACAGGGCAGTGAACGGCCGCGAACGACGTCATTTATGGTTCAAAAATCTTAGGGCAAATTTTTCAGAAAACAACTGTTACGTCAAACCCCCATCTCTTTGCTGGGCCCCTTTGCTAGATTCAAGTACGTAGATGAATGGAGATGTATGTGCACATACATAGGTCCCCAGGAACGAAATGCCAGCTAGCAGCAGGGTTCAGCAGGTGGAGGTGAGCCGACACTAATTTACCCTCCAGCCCTCTGGATCTTCTGTTCTCTTCAATCTATGGAGACCCTTCAAGGTGGTCAGCAGCTAAAGACGGGTGACCATCATACCAGTTTGCCTAGACAGTTCTGGTTTATGCCTGTTCTCTTGCCAGAAATTATTAAAAGTCCTCCCTTTTCACTCTCAAGAGTATCCTAGTTTGGATGATAAGTTGTAAAATTGTAAAGTCATCCTATCTAAAGTCTTCCCAAGCCTACCCAGATCCTAATTCAATTCCAGTGTTCTTCAGACCCCTCCAGACTTCATCAAATGGCCTGGCCTGTGTGACCTAATCCTTGTATTTAGGTTAGGCAGTAAACACCCCGCAATTAACTAAGGGTCATCCACTGAGAAATGGGGGCTTCCAACAGCAACCAAAAGATAGCATGCTGGGACAGAATGCTTTCAAACTCACTCGCAGGAAGATTTCCACTGGGCTGATTAGGGTCACTACTGGCAAAACACAGTACAGATGTCACTGAGAAAATGTGAATCTATTAGCAATAGGATTGCCAATTCACAGATGGCCATTAAAGCCTCTGCCTGTGGAATGGGCTAAGGGAAAATCAGCTCTTTAGCAGGAGTCCCCACATGTAGAATTCCCTATAGAGGGTTCCCTCAGATTAGGGATGAAACGCTGGCGATGTGGTGTGGGGAGTGGTAAGGGGTGGGAGAAGGGAGCTAACATTTACTAAGTTCTTTGTGCATTTAATCTTCACAATAGGTCTTCTGTGTAAATTTTATTACCCCTCCCCATTTATTCAGCTAAGGAAACCCATGCTCATAGACATTGACTTGTCCAAGTTCATATTGCTGCACTGAGCCCAGGGCTGCCTGACCCGGAAGCCTCTGCTGTTCACAGTGGACAGAGAGACCTTTGGTCAAGATCCGTTTCACAGCCTCAGCACTATTTCTATCTGGAGCCAGATAATTCCTTTGGGGAATGGGAGAGCTGCCTTGCATATTGTAGAATGCTTAGCAGCCTCCCTAGTCTCTACCCACTAGATGCCACAGCATCCCACAAGTTGTGACAACCAAAAACTATCTCCAAACATTGCCAAATATCTCCTGGAAAGGCAAAAATTGCCCCTTCTTAAGAATCAATGGCCTACATATTTAATATCCAAATACAGCTTTAATATTTTCTTGTATTGTTCTCTAACTGCTTCAGAAATATACCTTTTATCTTCACCAGAAGACAGTAATTTTTATAGAGACAAGACGCTGTCATTTTTTTATTTTTTATCCTCACTGTGCTAGGGATATAATATGCAAAAAGCAATCATTTTTTAAAATCATAATTTAAATACAAATCATACTTGAAGCAGAACTGACTCCACTCCACGGTGCCTTATCAAAGAGCAAGGTTGAGATTATGGAGTAGAAAGGTCTGAAGGCCAAAGGAAGCTTCTTGCAAAGAATGAAAGGCATGATCCCACATCTTTGAAGGAACCACAAGCCCTACTCCACTCTTCATTCAGTAGAATGAACATTATTGGCAGTCATTAACCAGAATCAGATTCTAGTTGACACTTGGCTAACTTTTCTGGCTCTTCCCTCTCCTCCATCCCTTCAATGCATTTTTGTCTGGTTCTTTTTAAAAACAAGACCAGCAGGGGCATCTAGGTAAGCTCAGGGCAGAGCAGGCCAAAGCTAGGAGAGAGTGCTGGGAGAAAAGGCAGTGGGGCTGAGGCCTGAAAAGCCACTCCTCATTTGTTTTCTATCTCTCATGGGAAACTATGGAATTATTTCAGCTGTTCTGGAAACCTGAAGACACAGGTGTCTGCTGATGATAGAAAGGATGATTCTGCTTTCTTTGGGGAATCAACCCTACTGATGCATAATCTGAAGCATATCTGATGCATAATTGAGTTTACAAATGAAAATGTAGGCACAGCTGAAGTCAAAAGATGTTCCAAAGAAGTAGTCTCCAAATTTATGGCGAAAGTGTGGCTCTGTAATTAATTCCTTTTCTCCCTTCTGCCAGGAGAAAACTTTTTCTTCCTTCTCCCTCATTCTTTTTCCTTCTTCCTCTGTTTGTAAATCTTAGAAAGAAACAGCAGCAGCCACTCTGAGAGATCAAAGTTTTAGCAGGCAACAAAGACCTCCAAGGAGGCTGTTGCCATGGGAACTCTGGGAGCTGAGGCCCTTTTAATCGTCAAATCTCCTTGGTTAGCAGCACCAGGCTGGGGCTGGCAAAGAGGAGGAGAAGGAGGGAGGGGAAGCATTGGCAACAAGTAGCCTTTCTGAAGAGACTGAACTGAAGTCACAGGGATGGGAGGTGGACAGGATTCAAACTGAGGCAGCAGTAACACAGGGGTGGGTGCAGGGGCATTTCTGCATAGCCTTAAGATGCATGCTCCCATCAAACATCACTAAAGTCAATCGCAAATTCTGAGACGTCTCCTCCCAAGAGTTCACTAATTTTATGTTATATGGCTTTTTAATACTAGTGGACGGAGAAGTTTATTTTAAAGCAGAATAACAATTTCAGGCACAGTATTGTGAATAATTTGATCTAAAATACACACACACACAGACACACACACACACACATGCCTGCCCATTCCTTTACCACTTGTCTACATAATATAACGTACTTCTGGTTAAATCGCAGGAGGAGATAGAAGAAAAAATAGGAGCGTGACAGGAAAACAAAGGCAATTCTGTGGGCTTGCATTCGTGGGGAAGATTCAATCCCAAATGAGCGCCTACTCACAAGGACCTGCTGGGACCATACCTATTTCTGGCCTCCTGGATTAGCATTGCATTTGGACCATAAAGAAGCACAAATGGATGAATCCCCCAAAATGTTAATGTTTGTTATTTGCCTGCCTGACATTCTTTTCTTCATTTGGAAACAAATTGCCAGAGTTTCCTTTAAGAAGTTACTCTTTTTCCCTTTTCCCTTCAGTTCATAGGTTCAGTTGGGGTTGGGTGGTAGACTACAGTCCTCTCACACACAGGCCACCCCCAACAACAGGACTTTTACTGAAACTATGGGGAAAAAGGCATTTTGTCCTCTTGAGATGGAAGGTGCTAAAGACCATGGAAGGGTGGATCTGCTGGGGGCCGTCATCTCTGCCCCATGCAGAGAGATCCTGCCTGAAAATGATGCTAACACAGTGAGTGCAGAGCCAGGAGATGGAGATGAGGAGACAGAGATTCTTTAACACATAATCTGAAAACCAGGACTTAGCCATGCTTGAAGCTAGAAATACCCCCGATTTATCTGTTACGTAAATCAAATTATCTGTTACCAGAGTTCCCCTAAGCCAGTTTGAGCCTCTATCCCTTACAATAAAAGAGTTCTGAAAAATACAACAGTTACCTTTTGATAGTGAGATCTTTAGGAGATACTTTCTTTTGTACTTTAATGTTTTGTTTGAAATTTTTACAATAAGCACGTATCTTTTTTTCTAAAACAGAAACAATATTAAAACAACACAAAACAGCAGTATTTGAGGTATCACCCTCAATAGGGAATTAATTCTGCCATCTATGGATCTTTTAAATAAAGTCAGAATCATAGAAAGTATACTGAAAAACCATCTTGTTTATCATAATATCCCCGACAAGAGAACCTGTTCCATATTAAAAGTTCATCAGAGAAGGAGTTTCTTATAATTTCCCTCAACCATCCATAGTTTCCAAAAATTGTTATTTACCATTAGGAATGTCTTCCTTAGGGTGAATCTAAACACCCCTTCCCTCATATCCTCTTATTCTATTCTTGGCCCACAGGCCAGTCACATTTCCTCCCAGGCCTTTTTCCCCTTTTTCTAATTAAAGGCCTTTAAAAAATAAGCTACCACATAGGACATCAGAAAGAAGGGGTCAAGCCCTCAGATTGTACATCGAAAGACATAAGAACAAGGCAAGGTGCTTTTAGATTTTAAAATAACTTCCCTGTTTGAGCCTTCCTGAAATGGTGAAGTCCTTTGCCTGCCAGCTGGAGATGCCCCAGGGAACTTTATTCCTATCCAAACAGTGGCATGGTTCCAGATTATAAACAGACTGTCCTTACCATTGATCCTAGACAAATTTCTAATCTTGGATGGCAGATTTCTGGACACTCCCATCTTCCGTGACTGCTGATATGGCCCTATGATCCCAAATAACTGTCTAAATATTTCTAAGGTACCTGTCACTGTCATCTTAAAGCACCAAAACACCATATGCATTTCCATCTTCACAATGACTTTACCTTCTGAATCATCAAAAAGACATTAAAGGGTGTTCAGTATAGTTTTTGTGTTTAATGTTGAATCAGTGGTTGTCCTCCCATTTCTGTGAATCACATATCTTTGGATATTTCTGAAACCACTGAAAGAGCCAGCCATAGCGATTTGTGGATGGTTCAGATGTATAGGGTGGAAGGAGGGGTGAGTCATGCTCAGTGGGAAGGAATGCAATCTAGACAATAACAACTATGCATTTGAAGTCAGAGCTTTGGTCAATGGTTGTGGGCAGTTTGACTAAGAAATAAAGTGAAATACTGAAGCAAACCTGGAGCAAGTAACAAACATTACCCACGGCCTCAAGCAGTAACCACATTTTTTTTTTAACATAGCTTATTCTATAGCTTCTTCATACAGACAGGTCATGTGGTATTGTGGAAAGAGATAAGGCTAGGAATCAAAACACTTGAGTTTGATCGATGACACTTTTTTAACTAGGATATTAGTCATAAAACACAGACATCAATTTTTTCATTTGGAAAATAATACCTGCCCTCCTACCTTACAAGATTGTTACAGAACAATTTTATAAACTACAACTTATTTTCAGTGTACATTAGTATTTGTGCTAGATGTAGTAATGGCATTCTCTGGTAGACACATATTGTTTTTTTGGCATCCCACATCTATTCTTCTTTTATGTAACAGTATCTTAATTTACTCTGGAGAATTAATTTTTCTCTGTGTCTTGATAAAGTAACTATGAAGAGCCCTTGGTCTCAAAAGGCTAAGCAGGGGACAACTGACCAAACTGGGTCAACAGGAACTTCACCTACCCTGCTTGCTAATAATTGTTCTGACCCTAAGATCTAATCCAATACCTCTGTTAAGATTTCTTCACTGGTTCCCCTAAGTCTTCAGAATCTAGTCCAAACTTCTTAGTCTTGCATATAAGATACTTCACAATCTTGCTCCACCAACTTTTCCATCCTTACCTTTCTGAGTATAATGAAGAAACCAAATTCTTCTTAACTTTGCCTCTAATTTATATCTTTAACCCATCTTTCCTTACTAATTAATCTTCTGTAATTTCAACCTGTTTTCTGCTCCCCATTTTGTGATCATCTCCAAGAAAAGCTACAGCAGTTGACTCTTTCAAGCCACTGTCAATAGTTTTTTTCCTCACTCTTGAGGGACTAGTCCTCTTAGCCCTGACCTACTGCAAAAGACCGCAGTGTATTCCTCTGGGTTCCTTGTGAATGAACATCAATCACCCTGCATGTTCTTGTAACCAATCTGTTACTCTATTTTTCTCTGTCATGAGGATTGATTTCCTGGGAGATCATTTTCTCATTCATCAAGGGAGTCACATCAATCATGTTCATCTACTTTTTAAACCAAGAACTTTAGAATAGAAATAAAGCTCAAAAGTAACTTAACTGAATACCTATTCCTGTGCATAAGTACCTCCAGGGACATAGAACTCATTTCTGAGAATACTTATTCCATCTTTAGATGTCTCCAGTTGTTAATGTTAGATGTTTCCAGCTCTTCTTTTACACTGAAATAGACTCCCTCCCTGTCACTTCCACTCCTGATTCCATTTTATCTAGCCAGACAGAGTATGTTTCCATTCTCTCTTCTATATAATTTCACTTCAAATATTTGGAGACACTTCTCATGCTCCCTGCTCCAAGTCCACTTTTGCTAGACCAAATCCTCCAATCATCCCTCATATAAAATTCAATGACTGAGCCAGCGGTTCATGAACATTATAATTAGCAAACTGTGGGTCTCAGTTATCTTCCCACAGAGGTCTTCATCTCCTTAGGAATGAACTCAGAAATCAGCTTGCTCTCCTCGTCTCACATAAAAAGAATACTTAACAAATAGGCCAGCAGGATGAAATAATCCCAAAATAAGAAATTTTACAACTGTGACAGCATTTTGAAATATTGTATAAAGGGATGTGAAGACAAAAAAGACTCAGAATTTTGTATTTGGAAAGTAAATACAGTGCTTTATGGACTCAGAAAAATTTTTTGTAGATTTCTAACTAACCCCTTTAAATAAGTAACACAGCTAGTGTTGCCCTAAAAAGTTTCCATGACAAATTTATCACGCTTTGAACATCTCTAATGTTGAACAAAACAGAATGATGCGTTTCTTCCCTACCAAGAGCCCTAGCATGTCTGTGTTTCATAGACAGGCTGCTTCCACCGCAACGAGTTTAGATTTGCAGCCTCGGTAAGTTTTCCTTTATGATTCCTTTAGAGTAATACTGATTTTTTTTCTTCATCTTTCCTCCCATAATTGGCAACCACTGTCATCTGAACTTCTGTTTTACTCACCTCTCCGCTGCTGGCCCTTTTTTTCCTTGAGAATAGCATTTTTGCCCAAGTTGCTTTGCATGTTTTGATCCAGAGGAATGCCCTTCATACACTTCAACACATCCTCAGATGACAAAGCTTTCACTATTCATTTCCCCATGTTTGCAGAACAACTGGGACCAAATTATTTAAAGTGGTTTTTACCTGGCCTCCTTTTCCTGCACAGGCAATTACTTCTCTGCCTATGGCTGCACTGGCCAAATAACTATGTTCACAATTAGCTAATTGTGGGCTCAATGAGCCACTTGTTCCTTCAAACTTGGCTATTAGGGTTGTGATTAAGAAAAAATGTGTCTTTTTATTCATTTTTGATGTACAGAGTCACAGTGGATCCCAGATCTGATCTCCCTATGTTCTTTTACAATGTCAATATAAGCCTTTTACTCTTTCATTTCCTGCTGAGTATCAGTCATATTTCCATTCTTTTACAACTCACAAGTTAACACTTTATATATTGGACCCAAAGACTTTGTTTGAATTAAGTCAACCTTCTAATAAGGCAGCCCATTATTACCTTAATCCAATTTACAAAATATAATGAGGCTGGGTGGGCGAGGTGGTTCACACCTGTAATCCCAGCACTTTTGGGAGGCCAGGGTAGGCAGATCACTTGAGGACAGGAGTTGGAGACCAGCCTGGCCAACATAGCAAAACCCCGTCTCTACTAAAAAATACAAAAACTTAGCGGGGCATGGTGGTACACACCTGTAGTCCCAGCTACTCGGAGGCACAAGAATCACTTGAACCTGAGAGGCAGAGGTTGCAATGAGCTGAGATTGAGCCACTGCAATCCAGCCTGGGCGACAGAGTGAGACTCTATCTCAAAAATAAAATCAAATAAAATAATTTTTAAAAATAAAACAATAAAAAATATAATGCTAAGGCACAGAATAGTTATTTCGCCAAAGTCACACAATCATGATAAAGACTAAACTAAAAATCCTAAATAACAACTGCCACTTTCTCCCTAGGGATTGAGTTTCTCTACAATTTTTACATAGGGTACAAATCTACCTTCAACCTCATTTATTTTTAATAGGAGGCACCCTTACAGATTACTCCAAATTGCTATCACCTGGTTTCTTGGAAGCTATAAAAATGTAATTTCTTTTGAAAATAGCTTTAAGTGTATATCCTGAACTACCTTTTTCCCTACAATTATGCAGTTTCTTTTCTTATTTCTGTATGTTCTAATTTTCTTGTTCAAACAACATTAATAGAGCACAAAATATGTGCTCAATTTTCAGTTTCATACAAAGAGGTCAACTCCCACTGACATTCCTCGAAACCACAAAAAAGGAAAGTAGCCAAAAGTAATGAGTTTTCATTTATGAGGAGATTAATATTAATAAGGATTAGATGTATTTGCTTTGAGAATAACTTTGGACACTTTCAGGTTTCAAGATATCTGGCTTCCAATTAAACACTAGTACATCTCCCAAGCAGCTCTTTTTATTGGGCATATTTTATTACTAAACTCCAGTTTACAGCTGTCTTTTCTTACGATTGTTTTAAGTGGAGATAATCCAGTGGGAAAAGATTCCTGATGTCTCCTGAGGTTCTGACACATCAGTGAATTCTTATCTCTGTGTAATCTCTACCTTGCTTCAAAGGCCTCTAGCATTTTCTTCAAAATTAGCATATAAACAAGACCAAGAGAGAAATCAAGGTTAAAGTGAAAGTAGAAAGGAGGGAAAAAAAGAAAGAAAGTAGAAGAAATATTTGGGACAATGATAAAAGGTGGGGGCGGGGGGGTCACAGCTTTCAAGAAGTAAGACATAATAAATAAAGCTACTGCTCATAAAGAGCATATTCTAAAAGGGAGTGTGCATGAAAGATAAGACTGTGTATGCAACCTGCTAATGCACACAGGGGGAGAAGTGAGAAGAGGGATAGGATACAGTGCAAGTGCAAGCGGTCTAAGATGAAAATGTCACCTGTTGTTTTCACTTACCCAATACCAGCAGCTCCACTGAGTCCTCATTTTTCCCCTCCAGGTCATCTGGGGTGGTGACAATACAGTAATAGAGTCCGCTGTCTCCCCACATAAGCTTTCCAATTTGAAGATCTGCATCTATTATCACAAAAAGAAGGACTCAGTCCTAAAACTCTGTTCTCTGAAAGAAAAACACTGAACAATGGGGGTTGGGAAGAGAGAACCCTTCTGGGGTATCTGCAGTATTTTCTTTCTTTATCTGGATGGTGGTTGAAAGATGTGTGCTTTGCTTAAAACAAACAAACAAGACCAACAGAACCATAACAAAAACTAGCATCTCCAAGGAAGGACAATTAGAGCCTGTCAGAAACCGGTCTAGTTCTAGTCCAGTTACAGGAGTAGGCGATGGCTTTGAACCAGGCCTGCAGAGGCCCCTAAGAGCCAGGAAAATGCCAGAATTACTCTGAACTCATGGAAATAAGGTAAAATCACAGGAGTTCTTCAAAATTCAAATAATCAAATAGATCATATCAGACTCTTGGGACCTTTTGAGGTCCAGAGCTTTAGAGAGCAAGAAAAACGGTGGAATTGATGCAAAGCCACCTGGGGCTTGGGCCAAGCATCTACCTGGCTCTGTTATTTGTATGCATACATCCCTTCTCCCAGCAAAAAAGTCTGCTTTCCACATTTGGGAAAGGACCCTGACGGCTGATGTCAAGGTATAGGACGTTTGGCTGAAGAAGTTTTTCCCCTAAAACCTGTGTCAATTCAGCTCTAAAAACAAGCTCCTGAGGCTTGATGCTGGGCTCTGGAAAGACTCTTTCCAAAGTTCATCTGTATGTCTTCAGGAGATTTTACACGATCCACCCTTTTCCCCCTCACCCTCCCGTTAAAGCAATGATAGGTCTCTTGATGCTCCCATTTCCAATAAAATAAAAGTCTTGAGGGTCTGAAAGGGTGAGAGGCTAGGATATCACCACATTGACATAAGGGAAGGGAAGAATGAAACTAACCTCCCTCCCATTTCCTAGATTCAAAATAGGGGCGTTATTACCATGAACAATCGTGATCTCTCTGCCCCTGTAGAAATCTCCCAGGGTGACAGTCGAGCCCTGTTTTGAAGCTACTACTCGAACAGTCCTCCTGCTGTCCAAACAATCCAAGTAGGGGTCCCATTCCAGGTTTCTCTTGCTGAGAGATTGGGCCCGGGTAGAGGACATGCCCAAGGATTCTCCCATGCGATCCTGGCAATAGGACTTGAACTTCCACTGCACGACCGCAGGCTGATGGGAGGATGTTGAGAAGTGGCAGCGAAGCACAGTGGGCTGGAAGAGCATAGCCACCTTCTTCTTGTCGGGCACTGTGACCTGAAGGCCTTCGACCATGGCTGCAAAACAGAATAAACACTTCCAAACAGCGTCCATATCCTGGACCTCACCTTCCATCACATGGTCACACTTTTCCATTTCACTTCCCTAACTTGTGTCCCCTCAACATCATTTTCACAATTACAATTAATGGCATTAATATCCATCTGGTTGCCTTGTGCAGAAATATGCCCTCTAATATAGTTTGGATTTGTGTCCCTGCCCAAATCTCATGTCAAATTGGAAAAGTGGCCTGGTGGGAGGTGACTGGATTATGGGGGCAGGTTTCCCCTGTGCTGTTCTCATGATAGGGAGTGAGTTCTCACGAGATCTGATAGTTTAAAAGTGTGTGGTACTTCCCCATTCACTCTCTCTCCTGCTGCCATGTGAAGAAGGTGCTTGTTTCCCCTTTGCCTTCCACCATGATTGTAAGTTTCCTGAGTTTTCTCAGTCATGCCTCCTGTTAAACCTGTGGAACTGTGAGTCAATTAAACCTCCTTTCTTCACAGATTACCCAGTCTCAGAGAGTTCTTTATAGCAGTGTGAGAGTGGACCAATACAACTTCACTCCCTATATCCAGTCAGGCATTAAGTCATATTAACTTAATCTCTTAAAATCTTTAATATTTCTTCCCTCCTCTTTAACCCCATTACTATTGCCTTTCCTTAGACTCTCTTCATTTCCTCCTTGTAATATTACAATAATCCTTTGTTTGGTCTCCCTGCCTTTAATCTGTCAACATCCAGCACACTCTTCTTGCTACAGTTCAGATGATCTTTCTAAACTGATTGTTATGGCTCTCTTTCTTAAGACCCTTCACTCATCCTCCATAGCCCTCAGGATAAAACCCAAAGTCCTTGGCAAGGTACTCCATCATCTAGTTCCTCTTACCTCCTCAGCCTCACCTCTCACCTCTTGAAACACCTCTCTTTGAGCACCAAGCTCCAAGAATATCAAACAACTAATGGCTTCCCCAGTGGGATATCCTGTTTCATGCCTCCAGGTCTTTGCACATGATGTCTCCTGTTTCTGGGATGCTTTTTCCTCACTTCTTTGCTTGGGCAACTTTTTTGCATCTTTTAAAACCCAGTTCAAGGGCTTCTTGTAAAGCCTTCTCTGACCAATAAGTTTATCACTTCCTCCTTTGTGCTATCAGTACACCCAGCATTTTCTTCTAGACATTGACTCTCACAGTCTTCCGAGTATTTCTTTTCATGCCTTTCAGACCTGTCAGACTTGTCAGGTGTGGAAGGTATCTTACCTTACTGCCCTAGCTTGTGAGCCCATAGGTACTCAACAAATATTTGATAAATAATGACAATGAGGCCAGGAAGTATTACTTCAGGAGGAAGTGACTTCCCTTCCAGCTGGTGACCCAGCAAAGGGGACAGAGATGAAGAGGAAAATAAGTCTTTGAGAGAAATGGAGGATTTCAGATCAAATGCAGTAGACTAAGTTCAAAAGCTTTGAAGGGTAATAAAAAGAAGGAAAAAAAGGGGGGGCTAAAAAGCAGATGAGAAGTTTAAGTGGTAAAAAAATCCAACGTGAGGCTTGGTGACCAAGAAAGAATGAGAAATTTCAGTGAATGAGAGACCAGGGGAGTGTTTGAGAAGCAAAGGTCCCACATGAACTCAATGATAAGATCTAGAAATTCCAAGCAAAGGGAACATAACTTTCTCAGTTGAATGGGAGAGTCAAGAGTTTCTAGCTTGATGTGAGGTTAGAAGCAGAAATAGAATTACGATGAGAGGCAGAAAAAACGAATATGAAGATATGATAAAGAAGTTCTGAATTGAATCCAGGAGACTGCTAAGTCAGCTTGGGGCCAAGTAGCTTGGGGCAGAGACATGCAAAAAAGGACTACTTTCCATGGAGTCCTGTCCTTTATTAGTGCCAGTGTTCACAATGACATCCTGCAAAGCCAATTCACTCCCACAGCTAAAGCATAAACTTATTTATGAATATGCCTCTTTACTGAAGGACTCTTGACAAGGGCAAGATACATATTTGTACTCATATCTTCTGACATCCAGACCAATGTCTCTATTCAATGAAAGGAACAATGAAAAAGTAGGTCCTAATTCCTGTTGGGGAAAAGGGTTTCTGCATTCTGTAACATCTGGAAGTGAATACAACAGAGTATTTGAGATTTATCAAATCTCAAAGCATTTTGGACCTACCCTGTGCTCAATAGCTACCTACAGAATAAATGAAGAAATGTATGAGCAAGTGAATGGCTATTAATATGGGAATTTCTAGGACTTTGCAGAGGAAACTAGTTAAATGAGTCAGAAGTGTAGTAAAATAGTGTTGGCATTAAATAGGAATGGCTTTGAATCTCATCTGACCATATACTAGTGATGGTTTCTTATGCAATCTGAGACTCATTTTCCTCACCTATAGAATGAGCATCATAATGTTTACTCTCAGAGTTGTTAACAAACGTTCTTTCACTGGGCACCTTCAGAGAGTAGACTCAGTAGAAGAGCACTGTGACCGGTAAAGAGTAGGTCTCAAATGCTAATTCTCCCTCACCTTGCCAGCCTTTCCCCTCACCTCCCATCCTGAATCTTGATAAACACCCATCACCACCAGGCTTGATTACATCCAGATTATATAGATCAGCCCCATCAAAAGGCAAACAATTCCATCTGGAACCTCACTGAAGAACCCTAGTTCCCATGCTTCCCTTCACCACCACTAAATGTTGATGTGGCTAATTCCATTCTCCCTCACTTACGCAGCTAGATTAGGAAAATAAATTTCTTTATAGTTTCTCCTTAAATTCTAGTGCATTAATTTTTTAACCTTGTAATTATTCTTCAAATCCTTAGTTACACCCCAATTTTTCAGGTAATAAAAATGGGACAAGCGAGGTGAAATGACTTCAATTAGCAGTGGTTGAGGCTAGATAACCACTCACAGGCACCATTCCCATACAAGGCTGTGTGCTTGACCACATCTCTTTTCTGCTCCCCTGCTATTCTGGCGCTGCTTGGGAAATCACATTTCCTAGCCTTTCTTTTTTTCTTCTTTCCAACTTTTGTTTTAGGTTCAAGGAGTACATGTGCAGGTCTGTTACATGGGTAAATTGTGTGTTGCAGGGGTTTGGTGTACAGACCATTTCGTCACCCAGGTGGGTGCTGTACAAAACTGTAGTGAGATTTATTTACTTTTTTAGAGAGAAAGTTTGGGGTTTTGTTCATTAGATAATTACTAAGAATAACCTCCTTCCAAGCTCTGTTCTCTGTTAATGAGATTAGCCACTTCAGCAAGCCACTGGACTCTCTTAATCAATTATTAATAGAGGTTGGTCAATTCTCAGCTTCTATGACATAAACATAAACTCATGCTCCAAAAAAATAAAAATTAAAAATACATTCTCAGAAACATCTGCCTTTTTATAGCATGATACTTAAAGGCATGGATTTTGTAGTCAGTCCTAAGTAAGAATCCAGGCTCTACATGACCTCAAGCAAACTACTCAACTCTGATGAGTTTCAGTTTCCTCGCTGGCAAAACCAGAATAATAGTAACTACCTTATGGAGTTGTTTGAGGGTTAAGTAAGATTGTATGCTAAGTATTTAGAATAATACCTGGTATATAGTGAGCATTCAATAAATGTAGTTGCTAACATTGCTGAGGCTATCAAGAGCAGTCTGCTGACTTCTGTGAAGCTACAAACCTAGAGCTACGAAAGTACAGAGATCAAGGTGTCAGATGCCAAGTGTGTACAGGGCAAAAACTGCACAAGAATGCTAGAATACATCATTAGGAGTTCAATAGTGACAGTGCCTGGGTATGCTCCTCACTGCACATCACTTATGCACCTCCTGGAACTCAGAAGTAGAGAGTAACCCTGCATGTGTGTGCACACATGCATACACATGTATACACATACAGACACAATGGGACTCTAAGCTAAAGGTAGATCTGGAGAAGACAGGACTAGAATTCCAAGTAAATGCGAGTTTATTGGGTCTTTGGGAACCACAGAGTGAAGTGTTGGAGATAAAAGTAAAAATGCCAATCCCTACTTCCGCACTACAGGTTTCAAACTGTAAGATGAATGCCATCCAGTCCCCAAACTGCCCTGACCAAGTTTATCAGGACCCCCATTCCCACTGGAGGGTAGGGTCTAGAATTGCTCTTCTGGCCCTAACCGTGGATCCCTGGTGAGTGTCTAGGTTTCCTATACCACTGGGCAGCATCTCTTTCTCTCAACCTGTGTTTACCTTATTTGGAGACTGTTTTTCCACCTTGGTATCCTGATTTGCAATCCAGTTGCTCCACTGGGTCTGAACCCTTGCCCTGAACTCTGGCCTGCTTGTCTGGGACCCTAATACTTGCCACTTCTCCTGAGGGTTGTGTATTGTTTCCTATACCTTCATGCATGGCTGATCCAAATCTGAAACTGTGATGCTGCTATAAATCCAACTTCAAAAAATACCTCTCATGGGAGCCCCATAGATCAGGCCCCTCAGAGCTGGTAGCTAATTTGTATGGGGACTAGGATTGCCAGTACCCTGTGGACACTGAAGTCTGACCTGGAGATACCCTCTCTCTGGCTCCCATTCCCGAGAGGTCTGCCCTGGGAATAGGGGAGTATCCTGAGCTGGGGTCCTACCTCTTAGAGTTTTTGTTTTTGTTTTTCAATTTTCCTACTTGTCAGATGCCAAAAACCAGGTACCAAGAACAAGTACTTCTTATGCTGGAGTCTATACAGGCTAATAAGAATATGTAACTATACATCCCAGCACTTTGGGAGGCCGAGGCGGGCGGATCACGAGGTTAGGAGATCAAGACCATCCTGGCTAACACAGTGAAACCCCGTTTCTACTAAAAATACAAAAAATTAGCCAGGCGTGGTGGAGGGCGCCTGTAGTCCCAGCTACTCAGGATGCTGAGGCAGGAGAATGGCGTGAACCCCGGGGGTGGAGCCTGCAGTGAGCCGAGATTGCGCCACTGCACTCTAGCCTGGGCGACAGCGAGACTCTGTCTCAAAAAAAAAAAAAAGAATACGTAACTATACATTTGAATTCCAGATAAATTAAACATTTTCAGCCTCTTTGTAGTGATAAGCTGTGCATGTGATCTAAGAAATCTGATTTACTCCCAAGGTTCCAACTACCAGTTATGTCTCACACCCCCAACTCCCTTAAGCCTCATCTGCATATTTAACAAACACTTTAAATTAAACATGTCTAAACCTTATTCATCATCTCCTCTTTTCCCACCCTAGCTCTTTTTTTATAAACTCATCCTTTCTCTATCCCTCGTTCTTTTGCCAAAATACCACTTAATCTATTGCCCTAGATAGAAATCTTAGTTTTGATAATTTCCTCTGTGTCCCTGACCACATTCAGTTGGTCGCTAAGTCTAAATATCTCTCAAATTTGATCCTTCTCTATTCCCACTGTCACTCCCTTAAATCAAGTTTCTATTTCTGCTACTAGATAGTAGCTGTAAAATGCTTACTGTGTGTCAGAGATTGTGCTAATAAGCACTTTTCATGTAGTATCCTAATGAATTCTCTCAAAATCCTATAAAGTAGGCATTGTTATTATACCTGTTTTATAGATGAACAGACTGATGCTCAGACAATGTATGTATGTATGTATCTTGCCTAACATCTCAAGGTTAGCAGGTGACAGTTTAGGTTTGAACTAGACTGACTGGCTCCAAAGATCTTCACCATCCTTTTACACAGGTCCTCACCACCACTTGGGTTTGAGAATAGCCAACTAAATGGTCTTCCTACTTCCAACCCAATCCACTCTCCATATTTTTCTAGAATACTGTTTTTAAAACACACATCAATCATGTCAGTTCCTGCTTTGAGGCCTCCATCGATTCCCCATTCCCTCCAGGACAAAATTGAAATACCCTGACATGGCATATAAGGCTTTCCCCTTGACACGGCCCCCAGTATGCTCCAGCCATACTGAAATATTTCCAACCCTTTGACAATAACTATGTTATCCCCTCCTCCTGGGCAAATATTAGGCCATGTAACTGAAGGAGTTCCTGGGAGGCAGACATAGAGAAGCACTGAAAAAGGGTCTTGCCCACACATAAACAAGCACACGCTGGTACAATGGGAAGGCTGGGCCTCCAAGTCCAGGCACTGGTAACACCATATGGGACTTGAGTTTCAAACTCCTATAAAGAAATTTACAGAGGTGCAGAAAGAACCTGTGCTTCATCCTATAAACTAAAGCAGGTATTCTATAGAGAGGCACCTTAGGGGAGAGAGCAAAAGAGAGGAAAAGAAGTGAAGCAAGGTAAAGAATTATACCGTAGAGAATACACCTGTAAAAATTAGACCTCCTAAATCTAAAAAAAAAAAAAATTTAAGAATTCCTCACTGAAAGAAGCACTAGAATTGAAGACCACAGGTGGTGTTCTGCTTTGCAGAGGAAGGAGTCATCATTCTTAGACCATCAGACTATTCTTTTAACTGTTTTGGTGCCCTGACCTCCAGGAAAACCACCCTTGACTATCTAATTTTAATTCAACCAAAAACATATTTTGAAACACTACGCTAAGTTCTGGCAAAACAGATTTAAAAGACCAGTCCCTCATCTTGAGAAATTCAATATAAAGTTCATTTCTAACTATAGAGTCCCTGAGGGCAGGGGCCAGGATTTGGTTGACTTTGTATCCCTAGTATACAGCAAAGACAAAGAATACAGGTGAAGCTAAAAAAATGTGGAATGAATTAATGAATGAATGAAAACCGAACCTGTGAGTCTGAGGGGCCTTTCTTAGCAGGTGGTCCCCAGCTCAGAGAATGGATTCTGGCCAATAACTAGGAAAGCTGCCTAAAGGTAGAATGAAGAGTGACAGCCCAGAGCAGCAGCCCCCATCTCAGCTAATCTCCAGGTGTAGGTACCTCGTCACCAGGCTAGGGAAGATCAGCTTCAAGTGCAGACAATGTCTCGCTGCATGTGCAAAAAAAGGTCCTGCCCCAATTCTCATGTAAAGAAAAAGATTCTATATATGATGAACTGTGTTCTTGCAAGAATAACAAACACAGACTCTAAGGCAATGCTATTCCTATTTTTAGCACTTTCATTTTTTTCAAAGCAAGTTCCTTTCCCCCACTAGTTGTAAGCTATTCCTGCCAGCATCTTTGGGAGGCAGATCTATAAGCACAGCCCCATTTTAGAGAAACAAAGATTGCTGCTGAAGGTCATGGAAAATTATCATCATTAGAGACAGGCATCTTTAGAAATACTGTATAATGCTCACCCACCCCTTAACTCTTTGAGTACTAAAAGCAGGATTTGACCTCAGAATTGCCCATTCCTCAGCATACCGTGGCCTTCAGATTCTTTCTTCATTCAGTATGACAATATAGTTTGAGTATCCCTTATCTGAAATGCTTGGGACCAGTAGTGTTTCAGATTTCAGATTTTTTTGGATTTTGCAATATTTGCATATATATGAAGAGGTATCTTGGGGATGGGACCCAAATCTAAACACAAAATTCATTTATATTTCATATAGAGGGTAATTTTATATATTTTTAATAATTTTGTATATGAAACAAAGTTTGTGTACGTTGAACAATCAGAAAGCAAATGTATCAGGTATAGAATTTTCCACTTTTGGCATTATGTAGGCACTCATAAAGTTTCAGATTTTGGTTGGATTTCAAATTTTCAGATTAGCAATGCCCAATCTGTATAAATCTTTCTTTGCCTGCCTTCAAGTTAGGTATTCTTTTTTTTTTTTTTTTTTTTTTTTTGATGGGGTCTTTCTCTGTCATCCAGGCTGGAGTGCAGTGGCACCATCTCGGCTCACTGCAACCTCCGTCTCCTGGGTTCAAGTGATTCTCCTGCCTCAGCCTCCCAAGTAGCTGGGACCACAGGTGCACGCCACCATGCCCAGGTAATTTTTTATTTATTTATTTTTTTTAGTAGAGGCGGGGTTTCACCATGTTGGCCAAGCTGGTCAACTTAGGTATTCTTTTTTTTTTTTTTTTTTTTTTTTTTTTTTTTTTTTTTTGAGACGGAGTCTTGCTCTGTCGCCCAGGCTGGAGTGCAGTGGCGCGATCTCGGCTCACTGCAAGCTCCGCCTCCCGGGTTCACGCCATTCTCCTGCCTCAGCCTCTCCAAGTAGCTGGGACTACAGGCGCCCGCCACCACGCCCGGCTAATTTTTTGTATTTTTAGTAGAGACGGGGTTTCACTGTGGTCTCGATCTCCTGACCTCGTGATCCACCCGCCTCGGCCTCCCAAAGTGCTGGGATTACAAGCGTGAGCCACCACGCCCAGCCAACTTAGGTATTCTTTAAGACATTCATCTTCTGTTTTTACAGTTTTAACATGTAGTCCCAATTTCCTAAGATACTTTTTAGGAACAACCAATGGGCAGGTTTTTTAAGTGTAGGAGATGAATAGGGAGATGAGTAAACGTCTCCTCTGGGTTTGGTCATAATTCAGACAAGGAAAGAAAGCTTGTTCAGCCCTTAGTAGCATTGTCAAGATGAGAATAAAACATTTTGGGAAATATTTAAAGACAAGGCTAAAAGTATAAAGACAAAGAAGATGCAGCTTGAATCTTTTTTTCTTCTCAAAATAGGAACTATTCATCGCCTCGATAAACTTGTGTTAAAAAAAAAAACCTAAAAAAACTAAAATAAAAAGGCTTTACCAAGAATAGTAGACATTGCCTTGGAATCTGCCTGTTTTCTGAGCCTCATTCTCCAGCTTTCCCATTGATTCTGTGAGTTAATCAACTTCTTTCCAATAAAGTACTTTCCTGCTTAATTTGGCCAGAATCAGTTTCTCGTTGTTACCATGGTATACCTGATTGCTCAATCCACTCTAGGATTAGGGTAACCAGATGTACCATCTTGAAATTTTTAAAAACATGATAGTATTTTCGTGTGTTTTCCCCACAAGAGTCTCAAAAGCAGCAATATGTCACTCTTTTCCAAAGAGCCATGGTAAACACCAGTGCTGCCACTGCCCAGGTGGATTTTTGCTCATGGCATAGTTATTATTTGCTGCCAATAACTCTGGTGTTTGTTTACACAAATCTTGCTATTCATCAAGCATATTTTCTCTGTGTCCAAGTGTGCCATCCTTTCTTGTATTCTGCCATCACTGCGTAGGTAAAAGCTAGAAACATTTTCTTTCTGTCTCATTTGCCTCATCTTCCACATACCTGAAATGAGTTCATGGGTGATATCTAGCTGGCTTACATGCTGTTCCAATGGGACAAAGCAGTGCTAAAAGAGGTCAGTCTTTACCCTGCAGTGTGGAGGTACTTTGAAAACTGTCTTGGTTTCCAAGTGGGTAAGACTTCTGGGATGGAACAGCCACTTAAGACAGGAAAAAACTCCCTAACAAAGCTCTTATCAGCCTTTACCAACTTGTTATCTGTATCTCCTGTCTAGATCTCTTTCCTAAGCTCCAGAATCAAATATACAACTTCACTGTCCATCAGGATGTTATGCAAGCACCTCAAACTCATCCATCTGTAGATGGAGACGCTAACCATCTCCTTCTTCCTTTCAGTAATAGAAATTCCCAGGTTTAATTTGGCCAGCCAAGTAGTATATATTTCCTAGCCTCTCTTTTAGCTAAGCATGGCCATGTGACTAGGCTCAGGACAAACATATGTTAGGAGAAGCGATGTGTGTAACATCTGGGCCACTTCTCTCAAAATAAGTGGCTTGCCCTGGAACTCTGCTTTTCTTGCCCCTTCCTGCTGAGAAATGGCTATGAGCAGTCTCGGAAGCTGCATGTTGGAAATGGTAGGCTTATCCCCACAGATTTGGACTCTTACAGGAGAGAGAAATACACTCTTTTGTGTGGGTTACAATATTTTGGGATCTCTTAGTTATAACAGCTTAGGCTATACTTTAAATGGGAAGGAAGGACGGTAGGAAGGTAGAAAGGGAGGGGGAAGGGAGGAAGGGGAACCTTCATCTTCCTTCCTTAACATATTTCTCCTGGCTGGATGCAGTGGCTCACACCTATAATCCCAGCACTTTGGGAAGCTGAGGCAGGCAGATTGTTTCAGGCTAGGAGTTCGATACCAGCCTGGCCAACATGGTGAAACCCTGTCTCTACTAAAAATACAAAAATTAGCCGGGCATGGTGATGTGTGCCTGTAGTCCCAGCTTCCTGGGAGGCTGAGGTACAAGAACTGCTTGACCTGGGAGGCAGAGGCTGCAGCGAGCTGAGATCATGCCACCGCACTCCAGCCTGTGCGACAGAGTGGGACTCTGTCTCAAAACAAAACAAAACAAAACAAAACAAAACAAAACAAAACAAAACAAAACACATTTCTCCTCTTGTGTTAGTTCATGTTGATGAATGGCATCTCCAGCAGTCCCCAGCCAGAAACTTGGAGGCACTTTGACACTCTCTCCCCTTCAACCACCACATCCATCCAAGTCAGTCCTATGTCCTCCACCTCTGGTCACTGTCCAGTTCTCTCATCCTCACTGTACCATGTGAGTTGAGGATCTCATTGTGTCTCACCATGCTTTCTGCAAGTGTCCCCTAGTTGATTTCTGCTACAAGCCTTGTCCATGTCTAATATACTCTCCACACTGAGATCCACATGATATTTCTAAAATGCACATCTGATTGTGCCACTCTCTTGCTCTGATTCTTAAAAGATTCCCTCTAGCCTTCAGGAGCACAAAAGCTCCTTTCAGATGGGGCTACTACCTTCCATTCTTCCTACAGTACTAAATACTCTAACCATACTAAAGTATTTGAGTTTTCAGAAAACATCATGCCCTCCCCTGATTCTTGGCCTTTGCACAGGCTGTTGTCTCTGCAGATTCTCCTTCCCCCATCCCACTCTTCTCTCGCCAGCTCCTACTTATCCTTCAGGACTTGCTCAGCTATCACTGCCTCTAGAAGCTTCTTCCTATTCTTACAGCAGTCACAGTACCCCAAAGAATCACATCACTTTCCCTGAGAATTTCTTATTTAGCCATCTATCTCCCCCACTAATAACAAGTTCCCTCTGCAGACTTCTAAAGGCTGATACATGGTAAGTACTCCATACATGTGTTGAATAATTTAACCCAGTTGACAGATTATAGTATTTATTCCCAATGATTTGTTTCCTCCCCATCCTTGCTTTAGTCCCTGTAGGCAGAGTATACTTACCACCCTGTAGACTCAAGCTTGGCTACATGACTTGCTTTGGTCAATGGGTTGTGAGCAGATGTGCCGTAGCTACGGCCAAGCAGAAGCTTTAAAGGCATTTGTATGGTTTGGCTCTGCCCTTGCCCTGACCCCTTGAGCATTTGCCCTCCACTGTGAGAACAAAATGCTCAGATAGTGGCTGCTCCTTTATCCTGGGTCTTGGAGTAAGAAGAGAATTGGAATTGGGCCAACTCCATCAAACCTAGCCAATCCATAGCTACCCACAGCTGACTGCAGGTCTCATATAATATGAGCAAGAACTAAGTGTATGTTGTAAGCTATTGAGATTTGGGCGCTGCTTGTTTCTGCATCAAAATACTGACAAATACATCTAGTTTGGGTTCATAATAAGTATTGAAGGCCTACTGTGTGCCAAATATTGTGTTAGAAGTTTTATATAGTTTAATTTTAATTATCACAACAACCCTATAAGGTAGGTTAGCTTTCCATTATTAAAGCAACAACAACAACAAAAAAGATAAAATCCTAAGCTGGCATTCAAATCCAGGTCTGTTTGAGCCTCACCACCCCCACACACACACACACACGCTGCCTCCTGGTGAGCCAAGGGCATGGAAGGAGTGATGATACAGGGTCTCAGCTGAATGCAAGGGCCCTACTCCTTATTCAGCACCACTTTCTGTAGGGTTCCACATGCTGAAGGAGAATAGAGAAAGCAGCATGTTCTTCCGAGTTCTTCCATGTTCCTTGGCCCATAAAGAACTCTAGTCATCCAAAACACTTTCTTTCATTTTCAGAAAGCCAAAAACTATCTTGAAGACTGAGATTTTAAGCATGCATATGCTGTGGCTACATCCTGTGTGGCTCCTGAGAGCACAGCAGCAGCCCCTAGTCCCAGATGGGCTCTGATGTGCCATCAGTTTCTGCTCTGTCACTGGGGCACATCCTCTGCTCTCATGTGCTTTGCTGGAGTCCTCTTCATTCGCCCCTTTCCCACTAGATCTTAGGATTTCATTACAATAAACTAACTGCCATTCTTTCTCACTTTTCTTGCACTATTTCCCTGAGTTCTATGAACTCTGTGCCTCAATATCCAATGCCCCATAATAGACACCATGTATGTTCACCGAAATCAGGAGTTATAGTTTGATCTACCTTAACCAGAAAAGAATGTTTCCCTGAATTCAGGCACTTCGAATAACCAAGTCATATTAAGGCAGTGACATTATTTCTTATTCTTTTAACCAGAAAGATATCATGGGCTTGGACAAGTCATTTATTTCCTCTGAGCCTTGGTCTTCTAAAGTATAGGTAGGTAATACCAGCCCTACTTACTTGGCAAGATCAAATGGGATAATGTCTATGAAAGCCATTTAACACACAGAAAAGCATCATAGGATGTAAATAAGTGAGAACAACATTGGGAAAAAGAAGGCATAAGAGTAAAAATAGTTGGAAGGGGTGAACAGGTGAGTCCCAGAACAAAAATTTGGGACTAGAAGGGACATTCTAGGACCAGATTGGCTGGAGTAAGATTCATCCCATCTCGTCCAAAGTATTTGCCTCACTTTACCAGTTCCCAATATGATCACATTTAATTGTTCAGAGAAGAACCTGTCCCGTCCAGCAACAGCTCCATTTGTTCTTCTGAAAATTTGAGGAAGAGCTCTTCCTTTCTACCTGGTGTTTTTCATTCCAATCATTAATGGTCTGAGAAAGTCTGAAGAAAAAAATAACTGGGTCTCCCTTGATGGCTCTTCCTGGGTAAATTATAAAAGGAATCATGTACCTGTCACTCTTTAGCTTTCATTTACAACTCATCAAATTTTAATAGGGAAAATTTCAGAACCCTAGAATCTTAGAGCTGAAGTTAAGTTTAAAAATCACCTTGCTCAATATTTAAGACCAAGATCCAAACCCATGGTTATACAGTGATTTATGGAGGAGGTGGGACTAGAACCTCAGTTCCCAGGTGAGGACTCTTTCTACGAACCGTGTCCTGGTACTAATACTACTAATACTGAACTAAGCACTAGGTACTTGCACTGTAGTGCGAGTAGTGCAAAACTACTCATACTGATACCCAAGTCTATATAAACTAGCCACCCAGAATACTCCTATGTCTAAAGTGTAAACAGTGATGAGGATATTCAAACAACTTCCCTCTCCTAGTCCAGAAAGAAGCATCCAGGCTGGGGGACGATGCCAAGCCGGGAGAGCTGTGCTAAAGTGATGAAAGAAGATGAATAAGGTAAGTTCCACGGAGAAAAGTAGAACAGAGGAGGAGGAGAAATTGGAAGGTATACAGGACAGGAAAAGAGATAACGGAAGTTGAGGTGTCAGCAGTCTCTAAAAGTGATTCTTCTTTCTCCAGGGCTAATAACATTTTAACTCTCTACACCCAAGCCTATCCTTCAGTCACCAGGTGTCTACCTGAACATGAAACCAGACCAACTAATGATCATTCTCTGATACCTCCCTTCCCACTGCAGGCTGGGTTGGGGGCCCCTTCAAGGCACTCCAGAGTACAGATCTTTATCACTGCTTTTGCACAATGCTACTCCATAACTGGTGTCTCCACCACCAGACTGAGTACCTTAAAGGCAAGGGCTATGACTTATTCATCTTATCAACCCCAGCATAACTTCTGGGACATAGGAGTAAGTCACTCACTGACTATTCATGAACAAATATCTTAACTCAACTATCATGTTTTCTGGGAATTTGTTTCAGAGCTGCTGCACCACTCCTGGTTTGGGTTGAGTGTGCTTCCTCCATGCTCTCACAGCAGGTGTGTGGCTCTCATCAAAGGACCTTTAACTACCATGACAAAGTGACTGGAAAACTTGGTTTTTGGTTTTTGTTTTGAGACAAGGTCTCACTCTGTCACCCAGGCTGGAGTACAGTGGCACAATCTCAGCTCACAGCAGCCTCTACTTCCCGGAGGCTCTTCTACTCAAGCAATCCTCCCACTCAGGCCCTTGGGTAGCTGGGACTACAGCTGCAAGCCACAGTGCCTGGCTAATTTTTTTGTATTTTTTGTAGAGATGAGGTTTCACCATGTTGTCCAGGCTGGTCTCAAACTCCTGGGCGCAAAGAGATCTGCCTGCCTCAGCTTCCCAAAGTGCTGGGATTACAGGCACGAACAACTGTGCATGGCTGAAAACTTATTTGAATCACTGACTAGACTGACAACACTTTGAGGGCAAGGACTATGTCTTTCAGCGCCTCATTCTCAGCACTTATTATAATACTTAGAAATCACAGGAATTTAATATGTGCTTGTAGAATAGACAAACAAGTGAAACCAAAAGAAATGCTAATCCAGGGCCAGGCATGGTGGCTCACATCTGTAATCCCAGCACTTTGGAAGGCCAAGGCGGGCATATCACCTGGGGTTGGGAGTTTGAGACCCACGTGGCCAACATGGTGAAAGCCCGACTCTACTAAAAATACAAAAATTAGTCAGGTGTGGTGGCGCGTGCCTGTAATTCCAGCTACTTGGGAGGCTGAGGCATGAGAATTGCTTGAACCCAGGAGGCAGAGGTTGCAGTGAGCCGAGATGGTGCCAATGCACTCTGGCCTGGGTGACTGAGTAAGACTGTCTCTCAAAAAAAAAAAGAAAAGAAAAAGAAATGCTAATCCATCAAGCAATCTTTATCATAGAGATAGCCAAAGAAGCCTCCAGGAAAACACATCGCTTGCTCCAGGAGTGTTCCCAGAGTGTCGACACAGCTCCAGCGTTTCTCACAGCCTCTGCTGCCAGGAAAGGATGAAACGCCACCCATATTCAGGAACAAAGACAGAATGAACCCTCCTTCAAGTCTTATTGCTAGATGGCACCTGTTGCTAAAATAGCAGCTGGTAAGCATTTCGTTTTGTTCAAAATAACAACAACAACAGCAACAATAAGAAAACCAATATATTACAGGAAGCAACACCACAATGGCAATAAGGAATCATGAGGCTAAATATATAACAGGAAGAAATACAGAATTTTAGTAATGAAAGACAAGGAAGGAGCTGCTAGAGCCTGGAGGAAAAAACTGAAGTGTTGATTAGAAATTGCTCAGCTTGCATTAAAAAAGAGAAACAGGAGGTGAGGGGAGCGGAGGAGAAATAGAGAGGGAGTGGGAGAGAGATGGTGGGGAGAGAAAGGGAGGGAGAGGAAGAATGAATGTGGTTTTTTTTCCTGGCTCTCTGTCTCATTTTTAATCTGTTCTTCCCTGTCTCCCTTCCTTTCTACCACCCCCTCAAAACAGAATTCATTGATTGGGCTGGACTAAAATTTCTCACCTTTCCTCTCATGGTTCTCTGTGAAGAATGAGTCTGAATTCATCTCCTCCTTGTCTGCTTCTGTCTCCTCCCTCCCCTCCCCAGCCGCCATTGTTTGCTCCTTTACTTTGCTGAGGCTGAGAGGCAGCTTGTCTGTCCACACCTCTGACAGCAGTGATGGGATGAGGAGAAAGCAGGAGCAGGGAGCAGAGGATGATCAATGGGATCCCAGGAGTCAGTCTCACTTTCAGAGCAAAGAATTCCCAGCCATCTGACAGCTGAGCTGGTCCTGATAACTAACCTGTTGCCTGATTCCAAGCAGAACAGCCTCTCCAGGTGCAGGTGGCAGAAGGCACAGACAAAGCATCACCTCCCTCAAAACAAAAATAAAACAAAAAGCCCTCCAGCAAAAAGCCCAGACAGGCAGCTTAGGAGAGGGCAAATGAGACTGGTCTGGGGTTTGAGAGAACTGGGATCTAGTCCCTAATCAATCACGAACGTGCTATGTGCATACTGCCTCTCTAGGACTCCATCTCTGTAAACTGAGAGGGCTGAACTACAGTTCCTGTAGTCCCCTCCAGTGATATGATTCCATTTCATAAAAAGCTGTGAGCCATCTAAAGAGAGCTCTATGTTTCCCTTCTTCTCTCACTCCCTGCAAACCCCCAGAGTACTTCTTTTAGGCAGACCCCAGCGTGTCTGTAAGAGCATCTCTGACTCAGGGACCCCCTCCCCCGGATGCCTGGCTGACTTCAGTGCTGTTGTGATATAGGCTTAAGGACTAAGTGCTCTGAGAATATTGATAACCGAGAGTAGAGGCAGATTAAGGATGTGAAGAATCAGTGAGGGTGGGAGTGGAAGGCACTGGGAGGCCAGGGGAGCAGGATGGCATGGATCAGCCAAACCCTGAAATTAGAGATGATTCATATTTGAATAATGTGGGAGGGATGAACTCAAAGCAGCCAAAAGAAGAGGCTAACTCTGCTGAGGGTGCCTCCCCCAGCCTAAACCCAGCAGTGGGACAACGGCAATGTTAGGGGCATTTCATTTGAAATGGGAAAAATATTTAGGCAATGAAGAATCTTATTCTGAAGCTAAGGGAAATGGGGTATTTGCCTTTTCTTGCTAAATGTACTTTACCCCCTTTCCATGACTTGTTTTAGCTGTTTTAAGCTTGTTCTGCTTTGCCTAGTGCCTTGATTTTGTCCAGATCTTCTGGCTGGTGACCCTAGAGGTGACAAAACTTCTCATGTGGTACTATTTTCCCTTTTCTCTCCTGCTTTCCACCCCCATCCTGTCCTCACCTTTCTGACCCCTTTTTCCATTTCTTCCATCATTCTGCCTCCACCTTGATTTGAATGGTTGCCTCTGACCCAGTTCAAGTTATCCAGACCTTCCTCACCCCCATCCCACTCCCTTCAGCAGGGCTGCTTTGTGAATCTCTCAGGGCTGGCCACCCGAAGGCCCCGTATCCCTAAGGGAATCGGAATCCTCATGTGGGGAAATGGGTTAAAAACAAGAGCATCTACTGACCCCAGGAGAATGGGGAGAAAGTTCACCAAAAAGGAGGGGAGGACACAGAGGACCCAGCTAGACCAGTGACTTTGATGCTGGGGAGAAGCCCAATGCCTCTAAATCTCTCTGCAAATTATCTTTCAGGGAGCGGGGAGTGCACCTATTAGAAAGGCTCTTCTGCTTTCTAATTATCATTTGGGACCACTCCCCAAATGATACCAAGTGAGAGAGAGCCAGACTCTAAACTCCACAACCAGTGAAGGTTCCCTCCCCATCTCCTTCCCAACCTCCAGTTCCTTGCACCCTCCAGAGAGCCACAGAGAATGCCCTGGGTCCCCCTCCTTCTCTAGGGAAGAAATTAAGGAGACAGTCCTCCAGCCTCCACCTCCAGAAAACCAGTTCATTTAATCAGCTCCCTCTGAGCTTCCTTTATTCCAGCCAGGCTTTTCACAGGACTCACAGCATTACAAACTCAGGATAAGACCGAAGGAGAACCGTTTTATGGAGGGGAAATGCATTCGAAAGAACAACCTCAGCGCCAATGAGTCAAACACCTGCATCTAGATGCGTCTCACTTGTCATTGGGCTTCTTCCCCGCCGCCCCCATCATTCTATCTCTCTCTCACACACACACAAACACATACACAAACACACACGCTGCCCCCTCCCCCACTTTCCACCAGACCGCTAAGCAGCTTTAAACACGGTCAGTAAGGAGGAAAATGGGGGGTGAGGGGGGGCGCGGTGAGAACAGAACCAATACAGGAATATACAAAGTTATTCGTTTCTGTAGAAAAGGACTCTTACCTGTTAGCCAGAAGAGAGAAATCCACCTCAGCAAGACCCTGTCCATCTTCCCCAACTTCCCATCCGAATTACGGAGTGAGGAAAGTGGGAAATGGCTGGAACAGAAGGATCGCTGTCACCTCGCGGCAGCGGAGCGGCGGGCACCGGGCGTCCCTGGGCGCAGCGCCCGCCGGGCCGGCCGCGCAGGCGGGGCCGGGGGCTGGATCGCGCCGCCGGCGGAGCGCGCGCTGCCGCGGGGTTCCGGGGTCCGCGCGGCGCTTGGCGGCGCATCCGCACGCCCAGGCAGCGCGGCGCGGGGCGAGCGCCTCCCCGCCGCAGAGCCCGCCGCGCGGGGGAGCTCGGCCGCCGCACCGCCTCCCGCGCCTCCGCCCCGCGGCCCGCTGCCGCGACTGCCAAAGTTTCTCGGTCACGTGCTGGCCCCCGGCGGCCCAAAGGTCAGCGTGGAGTGATTGAGGCCACGCGGGGAGAGGGGGTCGCTGGGTGGCAAGCAGCGAGAGGCGCGGGGGAGGCTGCCCCGCGGGCCGCGCCGAGCGGGGAGCGATCATCGCGGCTTCTCCCAGGGACGCCCGCGCCCGGGAACCCCAGCGAGAACGCTGGCTGGGGACTCGAGCAGGGGGAGCCTGTGTCTGCGGGCAGCCACAGCCAACCTGAACGGGGAGAGAGCGACAGCGGCGAGGGTGGGGGACGGCGGGGACTTGGCGTAACTTCTTACGGGACTTAACTAGCAAGTCCTCTAGGCTAGAATGTTCGCTTCTGCGGTACCCCGCCCCTCCGTCTGGTTTCCTTTTTGACAGTGCAAGGAACCAGGCAAGAGGCTCCGCAGAATTGAAAAAGGTAGGCGGGAATCTCGCGTCATTACTTTTTCCTGTTAAAATATGAGGTAGAATAAGGGCATCCGGCCCTTTAACAGAAAATATGTAAAACCACAATGAGATAAATGATTATAACGGCTTAAATCCATCCAACACTTTATAGATTCCAGCACGCATTCACATGGATTATTCCTATTTGTCAGACGGATTTGTCTTGTGTCTCAAAATGTATTATTGAGAGAGAACTGAGAAATGTATGATTTGCTTAAGAAATATATTTATGAAGTCTCTACTAGCTGCTAAGAACTAAGGTTACAAAGTGGAATGAGATAGGCTTCCTACCCTTAGGAGCCTCATGTTGGGTCCAGGAAAGGGAGAAAGGTCAGACCATTAAAGACATGATACTTCTTCCTAGTAAAACGGGTCAAGTGCAATAATGGAGACATAAAGTGCCTTGGGAACATAGAGGAAGGAGTAAGTTAGTTGTGGGTGGGGAGGGGGCACCACGATAAAGGAGGGGTAACATCTGAGCTGGCATTTGCAGAAAGCACAAGATTTGAGCCATTCAAGGATCCCTGGTGGAAAGGGGGCAGGCGAGGGCATTCTGGGCAGAGGAAAGAGACATAGCAGAAAGGTCTCAAGTAGCATCTGAAAACAGAGTGGTGCCAGGCTGGAGGGGGAATTCCTGGAGCAAACAGACTCCACACCTAAGAGTGAATGTGTACGCAGACAGGGAGGATATGTATGTGAACATGTGAGAAATGGTAAGAATAGACCCTGGACAGCCGTCTTTTATGGCTGCCTGACATCTCAATTCCCTTCTTATTCTGAGAAATTCCAACTGCAGAAGCCAGAAAGTCTAGAGCCACCTCCCTGACCATCCCAGCTGGAGTGCAGGCCCGGGCCCCTGGCATAGCCAGGCTGACCTCTCCCTCAGAGCTTTTTGATTCTGGAGCAAGTGGTGGATATAAGGAACAAGGACAGTGGAGAATTGATTTTGTCACTGAGGCAGCAGCAGCATCCAGTGTACACGATCAGCTGTGGCAGAGGTCAAGCCACCAGGATGCTCCAAGGTGTGATTTTTGGCTGTGGTCTTGCAGGCTCTCTGGGTTCTAGCCTCTCTTCTACACTTGGCTCTTCACTTCCCCAGCACTTCTTTGAGCCACCCAATATCCTTTCATAAACTCTTTGCTTATTTTGGCCAGGATGATTTTTTCATGCTATGTACTGCATGAGAGAAATTTGAGGACTATTTCCTTTCATATGCAGAAAAATAAAAATATAGGAGGTACCTAACATTTGTGGGTTTCCTTTAGGTTCTAGGCAGAGTTCTACATGTTTTACAAACCTTGTCATTTAACCCTAAAGAGGGAACTTAGGCCCAGAGCATTTAACTAACTTCTCTAAGATCAGGCAACTAGTAAGTGGCAGAGCTAGGATTTGAATCTGACTCTAAAGCATATACTGTTTGCACCACAAAAAGAACATCTACACCAGAAGATTGAGATGATATATTTGTATTATGCTCTGCCATTTGCTGCATCTATGTGTGTGTGTCACACAGTGCACAAAAGAGCTTGAATAGTGTTTATTATCCAAGCATACATAACAGTGGCATTTTGGCCAGGTGCAGTGGCTCACACCTGTAATCTCAGCACTTCGGGAAGCTGAGGTGGGCGGATCGCTTGAGCTCAGGAGTTTGACCAGCCTGAGTAACATGGTGAAACCCCATCTCTACAAAAAATACAAAAATTAGCCAGGCGTGGTTGTGCATACCTGTAGTCCCAGCTACTCTGGAGGCTGAGATGGGAGGACCACTTGAACCTGGGAGGTTGAGGCTGCAGTGAGCTGTGACCACGCTACTGGACTCCAGCCTGGGTGCCAGAGTGAGACCCTGTCTCAAAAAATAATGGCATTTTATGCAAAACTTGGACATACGAGCAAGTTTATATACGTGAAAAATGGGAGATGGACTGAGTGAAGGGAGCCTGGATGTGTATATGAAGTGGAACGTGAATGCCCACAGAAATGAACTCATGTCTGCTCAGAGGAGGTGTCTGTGTAGTTGAACAAGGAATCAGGAGACTTGAAGAAGAGCTTGTGCCACAATGAATCATAGAATGCAGTTGCCTTGTCCATCATCCCAGAAATGTGTTTTCCATGTAGTGCCCTGCATGTCTACTTTATAGCCAGAGAGGTACACATGGTGTATCCTGAATCTTCCTGAGTGAGTGGGGCCCAGGCCATCCTGAAGGGGATGCTAAACTGGAGTGAATCACAGTGTGTGCCCCTCCATCACCTTGCACATGTTACCAAGGTGATGAAGGGTTAATATAAATTTTGAAGTATATGCAATGATTCAAAACATGTAGCCTAAGGGATGGAGGTGGAAAGAGGATGGGAGAATGGTGTTATTTTTCCATATTGGTGGTGGGTGATGGGATATGGCACCCAGAGTCCCAATGTGGTTTCTGAACTTCCAGTATCAGGATGATATTACTATGTTTGCTTAAACACAGATTCCCAGGCTCTACTAAAAATAATGAGATCAGAAACTCCAGGTGGAGCCCATAAATCTGCAATTTAACCACTTTCCCCAGGTGCTTCCGATGCACAGTAATGTTTAAGAAGCAATACCTATCTTTTTTTTTTCTCCTGGGAAGCTGTTGAGCTGATGTTTTCTAATGAGCCTTGGATCTGGTTAAGCTCCAGTTGTTCATTCATTCTGACCTAATAGGACAGGACCCCAAATAGAGTGATTGATTCATCACAGCCAAGGAAGGGGTCTGGATCTGCAATACTTCAAACTTTCTACTGCAACGAGACAAACATGTCAGAACAAGGACCTGTATGGGACCAGAACAAGATTCCCAGGAAGCCACAGCTGGGATTGTATGTGGTGGGGGGACTAACAGGCTGCTTCAGCAAAGCTCTACACTATAGAACAGAATTAGGACACAGAGAAAAGAGAAGTGAACCACCGCAAGGAGACATGCTGGTAGCTGGTAGCAACCACATAGTTATAAATATAATGTAGCTGAATCCTCTTTAAAACATGATTTCATTGCAGACACACAGGCATGCATGCACATGAATACTGCTTAACGTGAGTCTGTTTAAAGCACACAGATAAAATTATATTTCTACTTCTCTCTGATCCTGCATTCCAAGAGGAATATATGAAGTATGACTCTGAAACAGATACCATTTTTCTCATGTAAGTTTGGTCCATCTTTTTTTTTCTCTTGCTACCTTTTGGGTTTGCTATCTTTCCCATCCTCCATACCTTCAAAACCACCCTCAATGAATTATAAGTTAAAAAAAAAAAACTAAATTAAACCAAGGAACTAAAAAAACTGGAACCAAAAAAACCAAGGAACTAAAAAAACTGGAGACTCTAGGCACCCTATACTGAAAACCAAAAACATTTTCAATCTTGAAGTCCTTTCATGTTGAATAAATTGTTTCATTAAGAAAATGCTTTAAAGAAAGGAAATGCAAGTATACAAATGCATTATGCCAAAACAAAACAAAACAAAATCTGAACTTGGACACTAGACACCATACTATCTAGAAATTTAAAAAGGTAAAAGGCTGGGACAATGTGTTGAAAATTCCATGTACTTCCAGCAGATTTAATCCAAGAACCTGCAGTCTCAGGCTTCAAATCCAACTGCAGTGGTGCTGGGTGTTGAATTAGGTGATGCTTTGTGTGCCCCATCCTAAAGCTAGATCCTGCTCAACAGTGGGGGCAGCCCTTGCCTGAATTAGCTCTCTACCAAAGCATTCCCTAAAAAGGTCCATCCAAGGATAATGTGCAGAAAAATAGAACATAAAAGTATATTTAGAGCTTGGTATCGAATATGAAAAAATACATTTAAAAGGGACAAAGGAAACAAATGAGTAACAATGGTTATCTCTGGGAAGATCATCATTCATTTATATTTTTTCTTTATAATTGTCTTTCTTTCTTTCTTTTAGAGACAGGGTCTGACTCGGTCACCCAGACTGGACTGCAATGGTGCCATCATAGCTCACTGCAACCTTGAACTCCTAGGCTCAATGCTATCCTCCTGCCTCGGCTTCCCAAGTAGCTGGGACTGCAAGTGCATGCCACCAAGCCCAGCTAATTTTTAATTTTTTTTTTTTTTTTTAGAGACTGCATCTTGCTATGTTGCCCAGTATGGTCTCAAACTCCTGGGCTCAAGCAATCCTCCAACCTCAGCCTCCCAAAGTGCTGGGATTACAAGTTTGAGCCACTGTGCCCAGCCTATAACTTTCTATACCCTCTAATATTTCTGTAATATAGGAAAAGATGCTGGACAAAAGCTGTGCCCATGCCAAAATTTACTCATTGTAAATTTGTCCTCCAGTCTCTAGGACATCCCTGCAGAAAGGAGAGAAGCAAGGAGAAGGAGTGACAGGTGTTTTGTCAGGCCTGTATCTTCAGCCAGATACAAAGCCCCCACATGTACACCTGCTCTCATTATGTCTCATTCGTGAGCAGTTAATCAAGTTAATTATGAGCAGTTGAGCCCTGGGAGCTTTTACTGACAGTGCAACCTATAATTTCTTTGTAAGTTACAGAGCCAGAGATGAAGGTTACTGCTCTTTTAGGAGCCCTGCCTCCAGTTTTTGCTTTTGTTTCTGTTTTTATTTCATTGTTAGCATCCTTTGGAGACCAGAACAGCATTGACAGCCCCCCAGATGAGCAGCAGAGCAATTCTTATACTAGTGGTCAAGCAGCTTCCTATAGCCCAAAGGCTATAGGAAGAAAGGGTAACTGGCTGCCTATAGTTTACAAGATGAAGCTGCCTTGGGCTCTGGGTCTTGGTGATTTAGCCAGAAGATTGTTTCTCAGAGCCCAGCCCTTCACATTCTCCTAAAGGCCTTCTTCCTGGCACAGGTCAAAGACAGAACCTGAGAGAGGGAAATGAGCCAGAACAAATATGTCATCCGATGACCTCACCCTCAGCAAATGGACAGAGAAGAGAGCTAGAGTGAGAAGGCCAGAACATCGAGCACCATGAAAAGAAACTGCTCAAGCAAGAGAAGTGGCATGTGGGCTTTAAAGATCAGGGTTAGAAAACAGCAGCCTTGACCTTTGTGTTGAAGTAGCGGGGTGAGGATCTCTCACAGAAGTGTTAATTCTATACTCCTTCCCCAATTCTGAGTAGGTGCCTTTTACATAGAGATGATCAATGTGTCCTTGTCTAATTAATTACAAACTACCCCCGGGGTATTCATCTTCCCTTTTCCTCACCTCTCCTTTTCTTTTCCCTGAATTCATTCATTTATTCCACACATTTATTGAATACTTACTATATTCTAGACACTATGCTATCTAGAAATTAAAAATGAATATGAATTCAAAGATGAATGAATCACAGCCCCTTATGTCAAAGAGCTTACATCTGAGTTGTCTCCATGTGTGTAGAGAGGGAGGGAGGGAGGCAAATATGTGGTCTTTATGATGGTGTGACAGGGCCTGTATTAGGACATGTACCAAATATGGTAGGAAAATTAAGTGGGGGAGGGTCAATTAGTTATCAGTAGTCCTGGTCAGAGATATCTTCATGAAAAGGTGACCCCTGAGCTAAGCTTTAACATCATCTGGACAGAATTTCTAGAGGCAGAAAGGGAGCAGGAGGTAGTACAGATACACAAGCAATAGGCAGAGGTGAGAATAGGAACTGCTGCCCAGAGCATAGGTTTATAAAAGGCAGAGTCAGCAATAAGGCTGGAAAGGTAGGCTGAAGTTGAACCAAAGGAAACCAGGCTAGCAGATCTGCACGTAATTCCACCAGCAATGTACCATCCATGAGAATTTCTAAGTAGAACGAGATCAGACCTGTGTCTCAGCCAAGTTATTCTGGCCACAGGGTGTAGGATGAATTGATGGAGACAGAGACAACAGATTGTGGTCTCTTCCATGGGAGAGCTCATTACAAGAGCTCAAGAAGTAACAAACACCTAACAAGGAGCAGCATGAAGAGAATGCTAACATCAATTGAGAAAGACATTGCAAGGAGTCACAAGAGGTAGAATTCACATGTATATTGCAAGCAGGAGGAATCAACCAGACATCAGGTTGAGTTACTAAAGAATCTGAGAGCACATTCAAACAATGTCTAGATGGTACTCAGAAATTTATCTCTTAACTTTGGCAAAGCATCAGGTAATAAACAACCTTGAACATCTAAGATAAACAGATTGGAATGAGTGTTAAGTTGGGATCTCATAGATGTCAAAGTCACTCAAAGGCTGTGTGGCATGTGGAAGTCACTTCACCACTCAGCCTCAATTTCCTTTTCTGCAATATGGGGATAATCATGGAATCTATTTCATAGGGTTGTTGTGAAGGGGAGATAAGATAACCCTTGTGGAGTGTTTAGCAGAAAGCCAGATGTAGCTTGCAATGAATGTCACCTATTGTTACTACTATTATTATTATTAGCACAGGAGGGAAGATGCACACTGAATAATGTTGGCCTTCACTTAAACTACCATCAGGAGAAAACTCAGCCACATTTTCCAAGAACACTTGTGGTGCTCTTCAGTGGTTTGCATAACACATACTTGGTTGAAAATCACACCTCATAATACTTAATTTAAAAAAAAAGTAATAGTCATCCAAATCTCCAATGGTTTCCCCCAATTTAGACAAAAATCTAAAGTCCTTATGGTGGCCCTGTAAATCCTATATGATCTGGCCCTAGCTCCCTCTCTAATACTCTCTCTACTTTCCCTCTCACTCACTTTACTCCAGCCATGTGACTGACTTTGCTGTTCCTCAAACATACCTGATATGCTCCCACCTCAGAGCTTTTGCACTTGCTATTCTTTCTGCCTGGAATGCTCTTCTCCAGAAATCTTCATGGTTTGCTTGCTCTCTTCTTTCTAGTCTTTGCTCAAATTTCATTTCTTCATATAGGGCCTTTACTAACCTTAAAATTGTACCTTCTATCTGTTGCTATTCCCATATCTTACATTATTTTTATTCATTGGACTTATTGTCCAAAAGGATGTTCTGACATCTTGTTATATATGTAATAGTTTATTTATTTATTACCTGTTTTTTTTTCCACTATAAGCTTTTTTCTATTCAACCTATTCTTGTGCTTAAAATAGAGGCTAGTATTCAGTGGGCTCTATTGAATAAATGAACCATATCTATTGAATAAATGAACTACTTGCTACTGGAATCACTCCCCTCTCTTGGTTTTCCTGCCTTTCTTCCTACTTTTTCACATGTTCTTCTCAGTCATCTTTACTGGGTCTTCCTTCTCTGGCTTCTAAATGCTAGTGTTCCTCAGGACTCCATCGTGGATCCTTTTTTTCACTCTCCTTAGATGATCTCATCTAGTTCATGAATTTAAATACCATCTTTATGTGGCTTACTTCTGAATTCTTTCTCAAGCCCAGAACTCCGGACTTACATGGTCAATTGCCTACTTGACATCTCCACTTGAATATATAGTAGGCATCTCAAAATGAACATGTCCATAATAGAACTCTTGATCCACCCCCTCCACATATTTCAACCCAAACCTGCCACCCTTTAGAATTTCTGAATAGAAAAAAATCAATCTGGTTGGAAAGTGGGGAAAGCTATTCTGTTTATGTAGGACTTAACTAAAATAGGAAAAAATCAATTTTATCAAAGAAGGAGAGGAGCAGTGGCTCACACCTGTAATGCCAGCACTTTGGGAGGCTGAGACAGGCAGATCACTTGAGCCCAGAAGTTTGAGACCAGTCTGGGCAATGGCGAAACCCCTTCTCTACAAAAAATACAAAAATTAGCTGGGCATGGTGGCGCACACCAGTAGTCCCAGCTACTTGGGAGGCTGAGGTGGGAGGATCACTTGGGCCCATGGGACTGAGGCTGCAGTTAGCTGTGATTGCGCCACTGCACTCGAACCTGTTTGACAGAATGAGATCCTGTCTCAAAAAAAAAAAAAAAAAAATGGACCTATGAGGAGAGGAGCAGATAATAGAAATTATTGGGAGCTTTGGACCTTGGACCCTCCTTGGCATTAGCACTGTTTCCCTCTGCCCCAAAGTCCTCCCTATCTTAGTAAAAGCACTAAGTGCCAGTGGGTTACTCAAGCCAAAATCCTAGGACTCCTCCTTTTTTCTTACTCCTACAACCAATCCATTAGCTAGTTCTATTTTTCCCAAAATACAATTTGAGTCCAGCCTTTCCTTTTTGTTCGAGGTTGCCATCATCACCCACATGGACTCCTGAAGGAGCCTCTTAACTGGTCTCACCATGCCCATTCTTAATGCTTTGAACTCTTTCTCCAAATAGAAAACATGACGTTTTTTTAAAACCCTTAAATAGAGTAGCTCTCAAGTGTCCTCACCACAAAAAAAAGTATAAGTATGTGAAGTATTGCATATGTTAAGTCATTTGATTTAGCCATTCCACAACATATACATATTTCAAAATATGTTGTACACAATGAATATATACTATTTGTATCTGTCAATTAAAAATAAATAAATAAATATAAAATAGCCCCCCTAAATGAACACCAATTGTACTTAGAGCAATACTCAAACCCCTTACAATGGTCATGGTCAAGCCCAAATCTCTGTTGATCACTCCAACCTCAGCAAGCACCATTCTTCACCTGACTAGATACAGTACAGCAACACTAACTAGTCTTCCATCTGTTCTGAAGAGATACCCAATTCTTTATCACCTGAGGCTTTTACACATACTGTTTCCTCTGTCTAGAACTCTCTTCTTTCAATTCTTCACATGACTAGCTCTATTCCTTCCATCCTTTCTCATTATAAAAGCCACCTGCTCCTCATAGAGGTTTGCCCTGATCACCCATCTAAAAATTTGGTAGTTAAATCTAAATATGGTTTTAAAAATGTTAAAATATGAAAAAGCCATCTTGCCCAAGGTGGAGTAACAGGAAATGAATGTATCCAGTAGCTTGAAACAAAACTGCAATTACTTTTGCACCAACCTAATAAAAAAACGTCAAAATATATGAAACAATGTTTCCAGACACTAGACATTGGGGAGTAGAGATGAGTAACCCCTGAAAGAACCACAGCAAACAAGGTGAGCTCTGTGATTGCCACAGGTAGCTGCCTGGAGAGAGTACCGGAATGCAGTATCACAATGGGTTACCTAGGCAGAGCCCCGTGGCATCTCCTTGAGTTGAGGAGATGGAGGTGGGTGTCCAGGTGCACCACAGTGGATAGAGTTTGCAGGGCAGAGTACCAGAAACAAGGGAACAGCACAATGACCAAAAAAAAAAAAAGGCTCTGGAGATGTGGTAAGGATCTCCCTTGAAGCCTGAGCTGAATACTGATCAGTGCATGCGTGGGAAGAAACTACACAGAGCCAAAGAAAGAACAACCTGAAAGGATTACAAGTAACCATCCTTGGAATTCACATAGGACTAGAAATAGTTTGTATTCCCATCAGCCAAAGTGGAATTTGGCTCTAAATTTTATGGAATATCAAGTACAGTACTCAGAAAGATGTTGTATCAGTAGAGGAGAAAATTAGCCTTAAAGATTGCTCTGATCTCAAATAACAAAGCAGAAAAGTAAGCCGAAAAAGAGTGAAAACCAGCCTCAAACTGTTTCCAAGTAACAGAACTGTGTCCCAAAACAAAGCCCAAAAATGTTTATAAGAATATAGAAATATGCAGCATTAAACAGGGTAAAATTTACAATGACCAGCGTCCAATCAAATATTACCAAGCATACAAAAGTAGCAGGACAACATAATCCATAAGAAGAAAAATCAATCAGTAGAAACAGACCCAGAAATGAAACAGATAATACAATGGGTAGACAAGAATTAATGGTTATTATATTACACGTTGCAACTGTATTCCATGTTAAACAACGTAGAGGAAGGATAGACTATGTTAAGTAGAGATATGCTTAAAGATTTTTAGATTTTTTAAAAATACCCAATCAACTTCTAGAGATGAAAATAAATAATCTGATATGAAAAATACACTGGATGGAATTAATGCAGATTAGACATTACAGAATAAAGTATTAGTAAACACAAAGACACCAATGGACACTATGCAAAATGAAACAGAGAAAAAAGACTGAAGGAAAAAAATGAACAGAGCATCAGTAAACTGTGGGCAACTTCAAGCAGCGTAAAGGAGTAGCGAGGAAACTTTAGGGGATGGATATGTTCATTATCTTGATGGCAGTGATGGCTTCACAGATGTACACATAAGTTTAAACTCAATAAATTATACACTTTAGACATATTGTGTTTATTATACTTCAGTCATATCTAAATGTTGTTATAAAAAAAAGCAACGTGAAATTAAAATCCCAGATGATACCAATGTGGGAGACAGAAGTGGGATGGTGGTGCATGGAGTGGGAAAGTCTGAGTGGGAAGAAGTAATAATTTTCTAAGCTGCTTGTCTATTTGGGAAGAGGGGATGTGAATACCTATTAGCTGTAAAAGTTGTGATAAAAATGTAAGTTTTAAAACAAGTGCACTAAAATTTATGGGTAACAGCAGAATGAAGAAAAATAGATTGTATAACCTTAAAACCAGTGGAAGAGAAAGTACAGCAAAAAATACTTATCAATCCAGCTAACACAGAGAAGGAAAAAATTAGAAACATAATAAACAGGCAAGAAAATAAATTGAACAAAGCTTTTTATTCAAGAAACTAAAAAAAAGAAACATAAAACAGCCTGAAGTAGAAAGAAGGAATTAATAAACTTAAGGCAGAAATGAGTGAAAAGGGAAAGAAAAACTGTAAAGTGGATCAATAAAACTACAAGTGTTTTTTAAAAGATCAATAAAATAAAATTTGGCAAGTATTAAGGAAAAAAATCTGGAAGGCATAAATAGGAATGAAAAGGAAGGGGACTTTGTGTGTGTGTGTGTGTGTGTGTGTGTTTAAAATTACAATCAACTGTTACATTTGTTTTTATGCCAATGTTTTTTAAAGTCAGCTTTGTTGACTTTAAAATGAAACGCACCTATTTTAAGTCCATAGTTTGATGAATTTTGACAAATATATACTACTAATAGCCGCCAACACCACAATTAAGGTAGAGAACATTTCTGACAACCCAGAAGGTTCCCTGTGTCAGTTCTCAATCTCCCCTCCCCACCTCCTGGCTCCAGGTAACTGCTGATATGATTTTTATAACTACAGTTTTACATTTTCTCAAGTTTTGTATACATTGAATCACATCCTATGTATACTTTTATGTATGCCTTTTTTCACTCAACAGAATTTCAAAATTCATCCATGTCGAATATCAATAGTTCATTCCTTTTCATTCTTGAGTAGTAGTCTACTATATGAATGTGCCACAATTTATCAGTTCACCTGTTGATGAACGTTTGGGTTGTCCAGCTTGGAGCTCTTATGAATAGTTCTACTCTCAAAATTCATCTACAAGGCTTTGTGGATATATATTTTCATTTTCCTAGAAGAATGGAATTGCTGGGTCCTATGATAAGTATAAGAAACTGTCAAGCAGTTGTCCCACCAATAATGTATGAAAGTTCCAGCTGCTTCAGATCCTTGCCATATTTTATACCAATACACTAGAAAAATCTAAATGAGATAGACAATTTTTCCAGGAAAATATAATTACAAAAATTAGGTGAAGAAAACTAAGAAAACTGAGAAGACTAATAACTATACACAAGATATTGAAATGGTAGTTAAAGGTGAACTAACCCTCCAAAGATATAAAAGATCAGAGAGTTTTACTAATAAGCTCTACCAACCTGTCAAGGAATAGATAATTCCCATCTATTATTCTATCTGAACACAACCCTGATACCAATATTTGGTAAAGAAAATACCACAAAATCTATACAATTCAATATTACTATAATCAAGGAAGCCAAAATTCTATATTATGTTTTTTAAAAAATAAGCAAAGCCTCATGATCAACTATAGTTTATACTAGGAATGGTAGGATGCATCAACGTTAGAAAAATCTAGCAATATTCTTTATGTTAACAAATTAGGCTGGGTTCAGTGGTTTACGCCTGTAATCCCAGCACTCTGGGAGGCCTAGGCAGGCAGATCGCTTGAGCCCAGAAGTGTGAGACCAGCCTGGGCAACATAGGGAGACCTTGTCTCTACAAAAAACAGAAAAATCACCGGGGCCTGTTGGTGTGCACCTGTAGCCCCAACTACTCCGGGGGGTGAGATGGGAGGTCCTACTTGAGCCCAGGAGGTCTAGGCTGCAGTGAGCTGGGATTGTGCCACTGCATTCCAGCTTGGGTGACAGACTGAGACCCTGTCTAAAAAAAAAAAAAATTAAAAGATAAAACCGTGTGATTACCTGAAAAGATCCAGAAATTTAGCAAATTTCAACTGCCATTCTTGATTTTAAAACACATACATACCCCATATACACACACTTAGAAAGCTGACCCGAGAAAGGAATTTTCTCTGGGAAACATAATTAGAAAACCGAGAGAACCAACTAGCACGATGTAAACTAAAATAAGAGATCAGTAGTGTGACTAAATACATAGGACCAAAACTAAAATCAATACCTTCTCTAGACATCAGCAGTAACCAATTAGAAAATACAATTTTTTTAAAGAAATTTTTCATAAAAACTCATTGTTAATTAGGAATAAAATTGACAAAAAAGAAACAGTTTTATGAGGAAATCTATAAATATGTAAGGATATTTTAAATCTCAAGCTCTTCCTCTATGTTTCCTTCTAACACTTATTTTTAAATGTACTTTTAAAAAATTCGGTTTCGTTGGTTCACTGGTTTTTGTCATCCTCTCCCCTCATTCGATTGTAAACTTGAGGGCAAGGAAGATATTATTTGTCATGTTCCTCATACATGTTCCTCAACACTTTTCACAGTGCTTGGCACAAAGCTGGCTGGCCCTTTGTACCTGTAAAACACGTAAACACCCACAGCTCCTCTTTTTCTCTACCTACTTTGTCGCACATTACGCAATAATGTACAGAAATTGCTCCAGGCCTCCCACGTGACAATGCCTCCGCCTGCCATGCACCCAGCCAATCAGAGCACTTGGCACCTGCGACCACGCTCTCCCCCCGACCTCACCAAAGCGGCCCGAGCCGGAATCTTCCAGTCTCAGGCTGTTTGTTCCCCCAGCAGGGCAATGCGACTGCGCGCCGCTTCCTGATTGGCCGAGAGTTGCGGGCTGCGTGCGCAGCCGCCTACCTCGGTTACTTAGGGCGGGAGCCCGGCGAGGGCGCCGGTGCTTTGTGCTATCTAAGGCCAGGAAACGTGTCCGCGCTGCGATGCCGAACCGCAAGGCCAGCCGGAATGCTTACTATTTCTTCGTGCAGGAGAAGATCCCCGAACTACGGCGACGAGGCCTGCCTGTGGCTCGCGTTGCTGATGCCATCCCCTACTGCTCCGCAGACTGGACGGTAAGGCTGGAGCGGAGTGAGAGGGCTGAGCAGGGCAGTTGGGCAAGCCGGAGGGTGAGGCGGGAGGGCAGAAGGCCTCGAGGAGGTCAGGCGGCTTGGCCCTGCCAGAGGAAGAGGAAGGCCCCTGTTTGTGGCCCTGGGCAAACCGACACCAGAACCACCTCCCTGTAATGCCCCAGCATCTGCCTGCGGGCCCTGGAGCACGGGATCCTCACGGCTGTTTCTCTTCTTTGCCCCTTCAATCTCCAAAAGCTTCTGAGGGAGGAAGAAAAGGAGAAATACGCAGAAATGGCTCGAGAGTGGAGGGCTGCTCAGGGAAAGGACTCTGGGCCTTCAGAGAATCAGGTAAAGTTAACAAGAGAAGAGCCGCCATCTGCCTGGCACATAGGCGTATTCAGTAAAGGCTGGATGAGTGAATGAGTGAATGTCAAGGGTAGACTGCTTTGGGGGTACAGTTAGTGCGAAGACGACGTTCTTCTTTTCCCCTGGTGTCAGAATGCCTGTTAAAAAAAAACAACAGCCTCCACAACTAGGGCATGCACACATTGGTGTAATTTGGTGGTGAAAGGCCTGGGGAATTCCTGTTAGGAAACCTGCAGACAATACACTTTGATCAGTAATGGGAGTGTAAAATCTAGGGGTTGTACTAGATGACATCAAGGTGTCCCTTTCAACTCTTCTGTGATTAATGAGCCTTAGCGGGGGTGGGGGGTGGGCAGTGGGGGCTTAAAAGTAGTTTAGACCATTCTGTCTTTTTTTCTTTAGCAAAATATACCATTCTTTTAAAAATGACACCTGAAACAAAGCCAGCTGCTGTGTTTAGAATATTGAAATAACAAGACTTGGATTAGTTGGTGTATGTGTGTATGTCTTAGAAGAGTTGAATAGGCTGGGCACGGTGGCTCACGCCTGTAATCCCAGCACTTTGGGAGGCGGAGGTGGGCAGATCACTTGAGGTCAGGAGTTTGAGACCAGCCTGGCCAACATGGGGAAACCCCAACTCTACTAAAAGTAAAAAATAAAAAAAGCTGGGCGTGGTGGCAGACGCCTGTAGTCCCAGCTACTCAGGAGGCTGAGGTGGGAGAATCGCTTGAACCCGGGAGGCGGAGGTTGTAGTGAATCTAGATTGCGCCACTGCACTCCAGCCTGTGCGAAAGAGCAAAACTGTATCAAAAAAAAAAGAAAGTTGAAGTTTATTTGGGCAAATTTCTGTGTAGCAGAATGTTAAAAGTACTAAATAAAATTTGTTGTTGATTTGTATCAGGAAAGTGCAAGGTAATTGTTGGTGCTACCCCACCCTTTGTTTTTTCCATTCTTACATGGTAAAATTCCATTCTTAAACTGTCAACATTGGATTGAAACTCAAGAGATAGTTTTATTTTGTGGATTTATGAGTAGAAGCTCAGTTGAGTTTGTACTTATACTTGCAAGCCTTATTCTTACAAGATATCTCTCCTCAAAACTTAAGCTATGGTGTATGTGTACCTCATGTGAGACTTGGAGACAACATAATCTGGTTTTGACTTTAAGTGAAAAACAAGCAACATTAGAGTACTTTGGGGCATGGTGTGCTTTTGGCCACTGGCCTGGCATGTAGTAGGTGGCTCAGGATGATTATCTTGGATAATCAGTAGTGGGCAAAATGGCTTTCAGTAGTAGTGGCATTGGTTATTTACCACTCCCCTTCTGATTCAGAATATTTATAATTTGTTATTCTGCCTTTGGGTGTTGGTATTATTGACAGATATATTTATTCACTGGATTCATTGACCTTGGTAATCTATAGGCTGTTTTGCAGTTATTTAGCTAAATTTTAATGTATGGTCTAAAGTGTCCAGCAAGAGTTTATGTAGCCAATCATTCTCTTCCTCTTTAGAAACCTGTTTTCACACCACTGAGGAAGCCAGGCATGCTTGTACCAAAGCAGAATGTTTCACCTCCAGATATGACAACTTTGTCTTTAAAAGGTGATCAAGGTAGAGTAATCCTGAAATATTTTGCTTAGATAAATTTGAGTGCCCAAAACACTATATTTGTCAGTAGAAATGTTTTCTGTTCATTTTGATCCACCATTTCAAAGTAAATAACTGCAAGTGTTAAATATTGTGGTACTGACATGATAAAAGATTAGGTAATTTGTTGAAATAAAATAGGAGAGTGGTTTTTTTTTTAACAAAAATCTGGTCTGTTTCTACCACTTTATATGTTGTTAAACATAGGTATTTTTTAGACTTGTTTACAGTTGGACACTTAAATACACTTAAAACAAAAGTAAACAGGTGGAATAACGTTTTCAGAGCTATTCTACAGTGTGATGACTACAGTTAATGTAATGTATGTTTCAAAATTGGTAAGAGTAGGTTTTACATATTCACACCACAAAAAGTGAGGTGATGGATATGTTAATGAGCTTGATTTAATCATTCCACAGTGTATACATGTATCAAAACTACATTGTACCTCATAAAAATTATTATTTGTCAATTAAGAATAAAATATTTAAAAATCCTGGGTGGTGGAGGGGGCTTATAAAGATACAAATGAATTATGGAACTTGCCAAGAAGAGAACATAGTTAATAAGGGTCGTTGCTATTCCTTCTGGCTGTTTTTATTGTGTTCTGCCTTTGTTGAACACTGATAAACTTTTAACAGTCTTAAATGTGGCCAATCTTGGTAAATAACACTTCACACATTCTCACATTCCTTTATTGCTTTAGAGGATTTATAGGTGGTCTTATATGTATTGGTAAAAAGTGAAAAAAGAATGAACTAAATTGTTCATAGTTCATATTACTTGAACTATGAACAATCAATCTTTCTACATTGATTCTGCTCAGCTTCGTTTCCCAGACCTATATATTTGTTGAACATGGGTCACTGCTCTATATCATTCCTGAGATTCAGGACTTATCTATGGCCGAATTATGTAGAGCTGGCTGCAAGTTGGAATAATTTTGTTGCTTCATGCAAAGAGTGGTTACTTTAATCCTTGATAATTGTAATTAGAAGAATTTTGATTTCTTTATTTGGTACGGCTGATTGGTTTTCTCTTTTCCAGCTCATTTAGGAATATAGGAACAGAAAGAAAATTGTTCTAAAACATTTTTTCCCTTCAACTAAAGAGGTTTTTGTGGAAGAGGTAAATTTGAGACTTTCATTTATTCATTTTATCTTACAATTTATTTTTTAGCTCTCCTTGGAGGCATTTTTTATTTTTTGAACATTTTTAGCCATGGTGAGCTACCTCCTCATTGTGAACAGCGCTTCCTCCCTTGTGAAATTGGCTGTGTTAAGTATTCTCTCCAAGAAGGTATTATGGCAGATTTCCACAGTTTTATAAATCCTGGTAAGTAGTCAGAGTAGATGCTAGAGCTTAAACGTGTGTGTTTTTTTTTTAATCTTGACTTTATTTGGTAATAGTACTTTTTCTTACAAGCTCATGTACAGCTGTGTTCTTAATGTAACAAGACTTCATAATACTTACTGAAAAACTGTTAGGAATTAGGTGTTGACAAAGGGTTTTTTGGTTTAGGCTTTTACCTCAAGTTACCATTAAAATCAGATGGATAGACTATCTGAACAATTCATAGCCTGCTATTCACCTACCTATGGCCTTACATCTTGGGATTTTCTAAAAGCTGTGTATGCCATGATCTTTTCTTTCTCTGCCTCATCCTTCACCTCAGTGGTAACTAGCTTTTTAAGCTGCTATTACTTTGTAGCCTTGAAGAAATTACTTAACCTCTCTGAACCTATTAGCTCATCTGTAAAGTGGGGATAATATCTATTGGAGGATTGTTCTAAGGAATAGATGACAAATATGGAAATAGCCTAATACTTAATCAGCTCTCAGATATTATCAGCATCTCTTCTTCCTACTGTTCCATCCCATTAAAAAGCAAGGTAGGTATGAACACATAGGATTTGATACCCTTGAAGGTAAGTAGGAAAAATATATAGGGAGAAGAGATTGGGGACATGACTTCATTTTTAGTTTTGTCAATTATCAATTACTTTAAAATTAATTAGGACATCCCAGCACTTTTTCCTCCTCATTTTTAGATGACAGAAAAACTAATAATCATCCTACTGACACTTGTGAGTGTTGCTACTTAGGACAAGTCAAAGAGCTGCTTTTCGCCACATAGGTTGTAAAATATTAAAAAGACAGAATTTGGGGACTGTTTTTACTCTGAGAAACGCATATACACCTTGCTGTATCAACGCCCTTATGGCCCCCTAAGGCCCATGCATGGACGTGGAGCTAAGACTCTTTTGACACATGCTTTCTTTATCTAGCATTTCTTTCTCTGTAAGGAGTAACTTACTTTTAAAAGTAGCTTAGACAATATACCAAATTCCTTAACAGTTTTCATACCTTTGGTTAAAAATAAACCCTATAAAAGTTTAATCTTTTGTATTTTCATGTAAAAAAAATTACCTTTCTGTGTGATAACTTGGTCATCTTATAAAGTATTACTGTAGCACTAGAGAACTTTGAAATTTCTTCTTCTTAACACGATCTTTTGTATTGCAGGTGAAATTCCACGAGGATTTCGATTTCATTGTCAGGCTGCAAGTAAGTATAAAGGAATGGGGTAGGATTTGCGACTTGAATGTATTCATATCTGGTTAGACTTACTCCTTTTACACACAAACTATAAAATAAGAGGAAAATAACTTTAGGTTATTGTTAGAGAATCTGCATAGATGTGATAGATGGTGTCTGTGATCTTTAAATTTTTTATAGACTGATAATATACTGTCCCTTTTCAGGGAATTGTTTTATTTTCTGTATATATCCTTTGACCTCAAGGTCGGCTGTTCTTAGTGGCTGGGTACTTAGGAAAGCCTTTTAAGAGGTCTCAAATTATCTAGATTTAGGACTATTTTCAGGGACATCCATTTCAGTTATGTGTTAAAAGTTAATACTTCAAAAATAAAGAGTTCTGAATTTTTTAGATGAGGAAAACAGTTTTCTAAGTATTTTGCAACCAAAGGGCATGACTGTATATCTAAGCCCTTGAACTAAACCCTTTTTCTGGGAATTAGGTTTTAAGTGATTTTCTGCTTAAATAGAATGAAAATCGGAATAGGTTTATTTTTAAATGTATATTAAAAGTGTCAGTGCATAGGGACTATTTAATGATTCCTGTCTATAAGGTAATTTTTTTTTTTTTTTTTTTTTTGAGACGGAGCCTTGCTCTGTCACCAGGCTGGAACGGAGGGGCGTGATCTCGGCTCACTGCAACCTCTGCCTCCTTGATTCAAGCAATTCTCCTGTCTCAGCCTCCTGAGTGGCTGAGACTACAGGCACATGCCATCATGCCCAGCTAATTTTTATATTTTTAGCAGAGATGGGGTTTCACGATGTTGGCCAGGATGGTCTCCATCTACTGACCTCGTGATCCACCCGCATCATCCTCCCGAAAGTGCTGGGATTACAGGCAATGAGCCACCGCGCCCAGCCAGTAATTTTTTTTTTTTTTAACTTAAAAATGTGGACAGCTAGCCTGTAGAAGTGTTTGAAATTAAAAATAAGTTTTTCGGGCCGGGCGCGGTGGCTCACGCTTGTAATCCCAGCACTTTGGGAGGCCGAGGCGGGCGGATCACGAGGTCAGGAGATCGAGACCACGGTGAAACCCCGTCTCTACTAAAAAATACAAAAAAAATTAGCCGGGCATGGTGGCGGGCGCCTGTAGTCCCAGCTACTCGGAGGCTGAGGCAGGAGAATGGCGTGAACCCGGGAGGGGGAGCTTGCAGTGAGCCGAGATTGCGCCACTGCACTCCAGCCCGGGCGACAGAGCGAGACTCTGTCTCAAAAAAAAAAAAAAAAAAAAAAAAAAAAGTTTTTCATATCTGCCACAACCAGCAGCTATAATACTTATAACACTGCTCTTTATAAATGAACATATTTTGGACTTATATTTGGTTGTATATTTTGAATTCTTAATATGTACTAATTCATTATTTGACTGGAATCAGGGTTGTAGACTATGGAATAAGAAATGTAAGGGAGAATTGTTTTAGTAGTTCCTTTTTTTTTTTTTTTTTTTGAGACAGACTTTTGCTCTTGTTGCCCAGACTGGAGTGTGTAATGGCACAATCTAGGCTCACTGCAACCTCCGCCTCGTGGGTTCAAGCGATTCTCCTGCCTCAGCCTCCTGAGTAGCTGGGATTACAGGCATGCACAACCACACCTGGCTAATTTTGTATTTTTTGTAGAGATGGGGTTTCTCCATGTTGGTCAGGCTAGTCTCAAAACTCCTGACCTCAGGTGATCTGTCCGCCTCAGCCTCTCAAAGTGCTAGGATTACAGGCATGAGCCACCGTGCCTGGCAGTAGTTCCTTCTTACATAGCTTTGAATGGAAAGTAATTACAATATGGAAGAACAATTTTGTACTTGCTTTAAAGTGTGAACATAGGTAATATCCCCAACTGTTACATCATCTGAGGTTATTGACCTAGATGGCAGTTTAAAAAAATAAATAAATAAATGGAAATTTAGCCAGTGAATTAATTTTCACGTTTTTACTTAAACTCTGTTTCAGCTTTATTCATCTGTTAAATGCATTGGAATCCCTACTATGTGCCAGACATTCATTTCTGAGACTGTCACTGGCTTACTGTTTCTTTGCTATTTTGATTCTGTTAAATCCTTCTTAAAAATCTATTTTTGACAACCTATTTTTACAACCTTTTCAAATTAATCAGATTAACAGAAAGCATGATTCTTTAAAAAAATCTATTAAAGATTCTAGAAATGTTTTCTTAATTTATTATTCAACCTAGTCGAAACTGAGTACAATGTTTCTCATTCAAGGAAACTTAAAATGTTTGGAGCTTACCAATTTGAGTGTGTCTTAAGTTGCCAATTTGATGATCCCGGGAAATATGCCAATTAAATAAGATAAATGACTATTAGAGTGACACCTGTCACCATAATAACTAAAAATGCTTATGCTAATGTAATTGAGCTGATTTGGAGGAGACCATGTTTTGTATAGTAACACACTGGAACAAATTTACATGTGGATGTGAAGAATTTGAGTGATATTTAAGGAACATGCATATGGATCTCTCAAATACTCCTGTGCTATCTAATCTTTTATGAACTATGAGTGAGAGTATAGGAGGTCCTGGTTCTTCTCCTTCCCCACTCTAGCCAGATGAGCTCTGCTTCTCTCCATTTTACTGGTTAATGATTTTCTTGAAAGAAATTCTGCTTTAAAACATCAACATTTTGAAAATTGCTTTCAGTTTCCTATACAAAAGGTCCATCAGCTTTTCAAAGGAAGCTTCTACACACAGAGCAGATTATAACATTTATTTAAGGTATAAAGAACATTAATAAAAAAACACCCACAAGTCAACTGAAAAAATAGCACATTTCCAGTGCCATTGAAAGTCCCTATATCTCTCCCTGATGGCATTCCCTTCCCTCTTTATGAGAAAACTATGATTCTGAATTTTGTGTTTGAATTTTGTGTATTTATTTTCTGAATAGTTTTACTACATGTACATATTTGTTTAAATGATGTATTTAATTTTACTTGTTTCAATGTTTATGTAACTAACCTATTGTATGTATCAGGGTGCCCAATCTTTGGGCTTCCGTGGGCCACATTTTTTTTCTCTAAGACAGTCTCACTCCCTCGCCCAGGCTGGAGTGCAGTGGCACGATCTCGGCTCACTGCAACCTCCACCTCCCAGGTTCAAGTGAATCTCCTGCCTCAGCCTCCTGAGTAGTTGGGATTACAGGTGTGCATCACCATGCCCGGCTAATTTTTTGTATCTTTAATAGAGACAGGGTTTCACCATGTTGGCCAGGCTGGTCTTGAACCCCTGACCTCGTTATCTGCCCGCCTGGGTCCTCAAAGTGCTGGGATTACAGGCGTGAGCCACCGCGCCTGGCCCCCCCGAGCCACATTGGAAGAAGAATTGCCTTGGGCCACACATAAAATACATTAACACTAATAATAACTGTTGAACCTAACAAACAAAAATCACAAAAAAATCTTGTAATGTTTTAAGAAAGTTTATGAATTTGTATTGGGCTGCATTCAAAGCCGTCCTGGGCCGCATGAGGCCTGCATGCCGCGGGTTTTACAAGCGTGATATATATATTTCCTTTCCTGTATTTTTTAACTCAGTATTTTTCACTCGTTTTCTATTGAATCGTTTGTTTTTCTTACTGATTTGTGGAAGTTTATCTTATCTGCTGATGGATTTTTAAAAATTGTGTGCAGATACCTGTTTTCAGTTTGTGTCTTGTATTTTTCACTCTCTTTATGGTGTCTTTTAATGAACAGACTTCTTAAACATTTTTTGATTTTTAGAGATGGGGTCTTGCTTTATTGCCCAGGCTGGAGCATGATGGCTGTTCACAGATGCAGTCATAGCTCACTGCAGGCTCGAATTCCTGGGCTCAAGTGATCCTCCTGCCTCACTCTCCTGAGTAGCTGGGACTTGAGGCATGCACCACTGTGCCAGCTTGTTTTTATTTTTAATTTGGTAAATGTGTCGATATTTTTTATCATTTGTGGGATTTTGTGTCTTATTCAAGAATTCTTCTTTACCCCAAGGTTGTGAAAATAATCTCTATTTCTAAAAATTATAGAGCTTTATTTTTTGTATTCAAGTTCTTATTCTACCTGGAATTGACTTGTGTATAGTGTGAGGGAGAGATTCACTTTAATTTTTAACCATGTGGATAATCATTTATCACAGCCTCATTTATTGAATAATCAATTTGTACCCCAATATGTAGTGCCACCTGTATCATATCATGTTTCTGTTTGTGTGTGGGAGGATCTTTTGTTCTCTTTATTCTGTTCTGTTCTACTTTTTTTGCTGTCAATATCATATTCTTAAACACAGTAGTTTGATGATATAGATAAGCCACCGACCTCGTTCTTTTGGAATATCATGGCTGCTTTGACCCTTTGTTCTTCCAAACACAATTTAGAATCAGTTCTTCCTGTTTTACATTAGGTCATTTTGGAGAAAACTGGTATCTTCATTATATTGAATCTTTATATTTGTTAACATGGGGCTTCCCTCCTATTTTTTAGATCCGTAATGTCTTTCAGTAAAATTTTATAATTTTCTCCATTAACAATCTGAATGTCATTCGTTAAATTTATAGTTTATCATGCCTTTTGTTGCTGTTATAAGTGATATCCCTTGAAATTATATTTTCTAATTGTTTACTTTTATATTTTGGTTTTGTCCCACCCATTGGTAAACTCTGAGTTTTTAGAAAATTACTTTATCATATAAGTTAAATCACTTCGTTCTTTCTAATCTATATATCTTCATTTAAAATTTTTTAAATTTGCTTTGTCTTAGTATACTGACCAGGACCTCTAGTTTCTAGGGTTTCGTCAGTGAGTATGCTATTTGCTGTAGTTTCTTCTTTCTCTCCCCGCCCCCGTTTTTGGTGTGTGCCCTTTATCAGGATAAAGATGTTTCCTTCTACATGCACACCTTGTTTTATTGCATTTCACTTTATTGCACTTTGCATATATTGCATTTTTTTACACATTGAGGTTTCTGGCAGCCCTGCATTGAGCAAGTCTATTGGCATCATTTTTCCAGTAGCATGTGCTTGCTTTTCTCTGTGTCACATTTTGGTAATTCTCGCAATATTTCAAACTTTGTCATTATCATCATGTCTGTTATGGTGATGTGTGATCAGTGATCTTTGATGTTACTATTGTAATTGTTTTGGAGTGTCATGAACCATGCCCATATACGATGGCAAATTTAATTAATAAATGTTGTATGTGTTCTGACTGCTCCCCTGACTGGCCATTGCCTCATATCTCTCCCTTTCCTTGGGCCTCACTATTCCCTGAGACACAACAATATTGAAGTTAGGTCAATTAATAACCCTACAATGGCCTCTCAGTGTTCAAGTGAAAGGAAGGGTTATGTAAAGGGAGCATGTCTCTGACTTTAAATCAAAAGCTAGAAATGATTCAGCTTAGTGAGGAATGCATATCAAAAGCTGCAGTAGACCAAAAACTAGGCTGCTTGTGCCAAATGACCCAAGTTGTGAATGCAAAGGGAATGTTCCTGAAGGAAACTTATGTACTACTACAGTGAACAACCAATGATAAGAAAGTGAAACAGCCCCATTGCTGACATGAAGAAAGTTTTAGTGGTCAGAATAGATCAGCATTCTCCAGTTACCACATACCCTTAAGCTGAAGCCTAATACAAAACAAAGCCTTAACTGTCTTCAATTCTGTGAAGGCTGAGAGAGGTGAGGAAGCTGCAGAATAAAAGTTTGAAGTTTGCAGAGTTTGGTTCATCAGGTTTAAGGAAAGAAGCCATCTCTATAACATAAAAGTGCAAAGTGAAGGAGCAAGTGCTGACGCAGACGCTGCAGCAAGTCATCCAGAGGATCTAGCTAAGATAACTGATCAAGGTGGCTACAGCAAATGGCAGATTTTCAATGAAAATGAAACCACCTTCTGTTGGAAGAAGATACCATCTGGGAGTTTAATAGCTAGAGAGGATAAGTCAGTGCCTGGCTTCAAAGGACAGACTGATTCTCTTGTTAGTGACTAATGGAGCTGGTGACTTTAAGTTGAAGCCAGTGCTTATTTACCCATTCTGAAAATCTTAGAGCTTTTAGGAAATTATGCTAAATTGACTCTGCTTGTGCTAGTATAAATGGAACAACAAAGCCTGGAAGAAAGCACATCTGCTTATTGCATGGTTTACTGAATATTTTAAGACCACTGTTGAGATCTGCTGCTCAGAAAAAAAAAGATTCCTTTCAAAATTTTACTGCTCTTTGACAGTAGACCTAGTCATCCAAGAGCTCTGGTGGAGATGTAAAGAGATTAATGTTTTCATGCCTGCTACCACAACATATATTCTGTAGCCCATGGATCAAGGAGTAATTTCAACTTTCAAGTCTTATTATTTAAGAAATATGTTTTATAAGGCTATAGCCATCATAAATGATGATTCTTCTGATGGATCTAAGCAAAGTAAATTGAAAACCTTCTGAAAAGGATTCACCATTCTAGATGCCATTAAGAATATACATAATTCATTGGAGGAGGTCAAAATATCAACATTAAAGGTTGTTTGCAAGAAGTAGATTCCAGCCCTCATGAATGACTTTGAGCGGTTCAAGACTTCAGTGGAGGAAGTAATAGAAGAGAACTAGAATTAGAAATGGAACCTGAAAATGTGCTGCAGTCTCACAATAAAACTTGAATGGGTAAGGAGTTGCTTCTTATGGATGAGAAAATAAACTAGTTGCTTGAGATGGAAACTACTCCTAGTGAAGATGCTGTGAACACTGGTGAAATGACAAAGGACTAAGAATATTTCATAAACTTGGTAAAGTAGCAGCAGGGTTTGAAAGGATTGACTTAAATTTCAAAAGAAGTTCTGTGAGTAAAATGTTATCAAACAATATCACATGCTACAGAGAAATTCTTCATGAAAGGAAGAGTCAATGTGGCAAACTTCATTGTTTGATTTTAAGAAGTTGCCACAGCAACTACAGCCTTCAGCAACCATGACCCTGATAGTCAGCAGCCAGTAACATCAAGACAGGATCTTCCACCAGCATGGGAATGTAAACTAGTACAACCACTATGGGAAAAAATATGTGGAAATTCCTTAATGAACTAAAAGTAGAACTACCATTTGAAAATTCTGACAGTCCCACTACTGGATATCATCTACCCAGAGGAAAAGAAGTCATACGAAAAGGATAACTTGCACACACATGTTTATAACAGCACAGTTTGCAATTGCAAAAATGTGGAACCAGTCCAAATGCCCATCAATCAACAAGTGAATAAAGAAACTGTAGTATATATATGTGTGTATATATATGATGGAATACTACTCAGCCATAAAAAGGAATGAGTTGATGGCATCCGCAGCAACCTGGGTAGGATTGGAGACTGTTATTCTAAGTGAAGCAACTCAGGAATGGAAAACCAAACATATGTTCTCACTCATAAATGGGAGCTAAGCTATAAGGATGCAAAGGCATAGGAATGATACAAGGGACTTTGGGGACTTGGGGGCGGAAGGGTGGGAAGGAGGTGAGGGATAAAAGACTACAAATTAGGTTCGGTGTATACTACTCAGGTGAGGGTCCACCGAAATCTCACAAATCACCACTAAATAACTTACTCGTGTAACCAAATACCACCTGTTCCCCAAAAACCTATGGAAATAAAAACATTTTTTAAAAAAGATCTTTCACCAGCAAAAAGATTGTTAAGTCACTGAAGACTCAGATGATCAGTAGTATTTTTAGCAATAAAATATTTTTATATTAAGGTATGTTCATTTTTAAAACAATGCTACTGCACACTTAATATAGTCATATCTTTATAGAGTACAGTAAACATTTATATGCACTGGGAAACCAAAATATTTGCGTGACACTTTATTTCAATACTTGCTTTATTGTGGCAGTCTGGAACTGAAACCCACAGCATCTCCAAGATATGCTTATATTCCCTATCTGGCTAGGGAGATAGCAGTTGCACATTTTAATGAATACTTTTTCTGCATGTCGTATGATTTTTGCCTTTTGTTCATGTGGCCATTTATTTACTTTTTGAGACAGAGTCTCACTCCATCACCCAGGCTAGAGTGCAGTGGCATTATCTCAGCTTGCTGTAGCCTCTGCCTACCAGGCTCAAGTGATTCTCGTCCCTCAGCCTCCTGAGTAGCTAGAATTATAGGTGCACATCACCACGCCCAGCTAATTTTTGTATTTTTATTAGAGACAAGGTTTCGCCATGTTGGCCAGGCCAATCTCAAACTCCTGATCTCAAGTGGTCTGCCCACCTTAGCCTCCCAAAGTGCTGAGATTACAGGCGTGAGCCACCGCGCCGGCCTCATGTGGTGGTTTGCTAGTGTTAAACGAACATTGTCTTCCAGGAACAAACCCAGCGTGGTCACTATATATTTCACATACAATATACCGAGTTTTGTTTGTTACTATTTTGTTTTAGGACTTTTCCATTTATGTTAAAGACTAAGATTATCTAATTTTATTATCAAGGTTATTTTGCCATTATAAAATGGGTTTGGGAATAGATTTTAAGATTTTGAATTTGATTCTTTTTTATGGCTCTACAGAAATTACTAATATTGCCTTTAATTTCCCTAAACATAATAAGCCTAGTTATTTTAAAGTGTTATGTCGGATAATCCTCTTATAGGGATCTTCTTTTTGGAGCTGATTTTATAGTCTGTTGGTTATGGTGATGTTCAGTCAAGCTAACAGAATCTCTTCATATTGTCTAGTTATTTTCGAGTGCTAAACAGTGTATATGAAATCTTGTTATTTCTCTCCAAAGAAGATTTATGATTGTGTCTGTCAGAAAGCTGGAGTCACTAGCATCTCAGATTACCTTAATGCATTTTCATGGATTGAGGTGGTTTTAAATTGGGTTTCAGACATCACAAAAGTCAATTTTTAGTTGGCCTTTACTGGAAAAAGGGGGAAGGATGGACAGGTAATCACCAAAGGATTATTAGTAAAATTTACAGTTGACTTCACAGCATAAACAATGGAAGGCAGAAGACAATGGAATATTTTTTTAATTATAAATTTTTAGGTAAGTAATATTGCAATAAAATAGTTCTTACCAGGTCTGAGTTTATTGGAAACTCTGTTCTGTTTCTCAGCCTCTAAATCTCCTCTTCCAGAATTGGTAACTGGCCCTGGGAAGAAACAAACCCAACTGCCAGATTCAGCTTTCTAAGATTTCTTGCTTTCCAAGATTTTAGGCCCATGATTCATGATTCCTCATCGTGTTTTTGTCTCTGTGGGTCTTCGAAGGTGTTTTATTTGTTCAGCTTTTCCCTAATCTATCATTAGAAGTTGAACAACTCCTGCATCTCTTTGGGGGAGAGTAAAGGGGAATGGAGTTCTTGCTCATTCACTCAGGCTGGAGTGCAGTGGTATGATCATAATTCACTGCAGCCTCAAACTCCTGGCTCAATTGATCCAGTCTCAGCCTCCCAAGTAGCTGGGGCTGCAGGTGCACACCACCACACCTGGCTTCCTGAATCTTTTTTTTAATATATATAATTAACAATTTTATGCTAAAATTTGTAATTTGATCTCCTCAGACATAATTATGTAAAATCTGTCTATTCAAAATCTGGAGTACCTGTGGGTATCTTTCTGTCAACTATATATTCGTTCTCATTGTTGTTTTATTGCGTACCTGATTGTTCATGGAGTATTTGGTGAAAGTAATGATTTCAGAGTAATTTGAGACTTATGATAATGTTAACTTCCTCTGGAAAGGGTTTGTGTTTGCTTTTTTAAGATACCTGGGGGCCTAGAAGGCCAGGCCCAGAAGCTGTTAAAAGCACTCTATTCAGTCATTCAGCTTCCTCTTCCGGAATTGGCAAATGATCCAGAGGAAAAACTTCCCTAAAGCTAATCTCACGTCTCTGAATTGATACATTATCTAATCTTAACCCATTAATTCCTTAATGCTCTATGTGATCTTAATATCCTTACGCTTTTTTATTTTCTGTGGGAAAGTTGGTCTAAATTACTTGGCCTTTTTTTCCTGTGAAGTGGGTGTCATCATATAACTTTTTATAAAGCAGTCATTACTATTAAGTTCTCAAGCCTTACTAATGTATGAAAGGCAGCATGGGAACAGTAAAACACCACAGGCCTGGTTACTGAACAAACCTGGGTTTAAGTCATGACTCAACTGTTTACCAATTATTAACTTACTAATTTCTGTGATTCTCAGTTGTTTCTCATACACACACACACACACACATATCACATCACATCATAGAATGGCTGTAAGACTGTGGGTTAAAATATGTAAAATCCTTACCAAAACGGGGCTTTGTACAAGTACTTAACTATGTGTTACCCACTACTCTCTTCTTGTACCCCCACTTCCATACCTACCCCATAATATTTATCTTGCTCAAAGTTTGAACTTTTTATTTCCCTCAGGTGATTCTAGTCACAAGATTCCTATTTCAAATTTTGAACGTGGGCATAACCAAGCAACTGTGTTACAAAACCTTTATAGATTTATTCATCCCAACCCAGGGAACTGGCCACCTATCTACTGCAAGGTAATTTCAGATTAAGAAGTTCTTTTAAGATATCAATTTATAGTACCAAAAGATCCATAAAACAAAGAATTTTTGCCTGTGTATTTTTGTCTGTATATTGTGTGTCTTAAAACACATTCATTTTGAATTGTTTTGAATGTAATTAGGTATAGTGCCTATTTTAAAAATGTCTCCAATTTTGGAGGGATTTTGAAGACTGCAAAAGCTAAACATATTTCTATTTTGGTAGAGTTCATGTTCTCTGAGTTCTTCTTTCTGAAATATCTGCAATATCTTTTTACTCTTAAGAATGGATGCTCCATTCTATTCTGTACACCTATCTTTCCAAACAAGAATACCTTTTCTTCAAAACTGTCTTTGTAGCAATCCCTTCCTTCTTTGTTTGTAATATTTAGAGAGATTATATTCTTCCAGGCTTGGAGTTGAAAAGTTGGGTTTTAACCTTGATACTTAGTATAACTGTGAGGTGATTATCTATCTTTTTCTGAACATTGGTTTCTTCATTTACATACCCTAGGTCTCTCTTGCTTCTCATAAAGTATCTTAACATTTCTGTATAAATGTAACTGACTAATAATAGCTGTAGTCTTTTCTAATATGTGTCAATTTTTTGTAGTTTTCATTTCATTGGCACAAACTCTTCAGTCTTTCTCCTGTGCCCCCTACCTCCCAACCCCCACATTTTGAAAGGACAGCATTAGAAGTCATTCAAAGTAGGAGAAGTTACAAGTAGTTTTTTTGTTTTGTTTTGTTTTCTTTTTTGCTTTCTCCAGTCTGATGATAGAACCAGAGTCAACTGGTGTTTGAAGCATATGGCAAAGGCATCAGGTAAGTAAAACTCTGGGTTGCTGCGGAAGTGCTTTATAGTTAATATCTGTATTTGTTTCCACTTTGATATCTTCCAAGTATCTAAATTTACTAATTGTATGTGTTTTTCCATTTCCTAATGGAAGAAATCAGGCAAGATCTACAACTTCTCACTGTAGAGGATCTTGTGGTGGGGATCTACCAACAAAAATTTCTCAAGGAGCCCTCTAAGACTTGGATTCGAAGCCTCCTAGATGTGGCTATGTGGGATTATTCTAGCAACACAAGGTATTGCTAGCATTTTTGTTTTAGAGTCATTTTGACTTACTTCCTAAACTGAGAAAATATGGTAGGACTATTTTTGCCTTTTTATGCAATATTTTCCCATAACAGCTTAGAATCATTGTATTTCCCTGAATATAAAATTTCATTGATAGTAAGATATATTGTTATTTGTGTATCACTAAAAACAAACCTGCCAAATAAACTGTTCTTTCTTATGACTTAGAATTTCTATACTGATGAGAGAATGTCCTTAAATTTATTTAGACAGATTTTTATTACATAGAACTCTTGTACTTACATGTAAAAGAATATATAAGTGAAATAAATTGGCAAAAGTATTTTTTATTTTGAGATAATTTTAGACTTACAGAAAAGTTGCAAAAATAATACAAAGTTTACTATTCTGTTTCCTTAATTGCTAACATTTTAATACATTTTCTTTATAATTTTATTTCTAAATATATATACACTTTTTCAAAACCACTTGAGGGTAAGTTGCTATCATTATGCCTCTTTATACCTAAATATTTCAATATGTGTTTCCTAAGAATAAGAATGTTTAGTCTACAGCCATAGCACCCTGAACACACCTGATCTTGTCTGATCTCACAAGCTAAGCAGGGATTGGCCTGGTTAGTACTTAGATGAGAGACTGCCTGGGAATACTGGGTGTTGTAGGATTTTACTGTGTGTGTGCATGCGCGCGTGTGTGTGTATAGAAAATTTATATTACCATAGTGTAATGATCAAAATCAGGAATATTGAATATAGGATACAATACTATTATCTAATCCGAGACCATATTCATATTGTATTAGTTGTTCCACTATGTCTTTTATAGCCAAAAAAATTCTAGAGCCCGGTCCAAGACCACATGTTGCACTTAGTTATTATATCTCTTTAATCTGAAACAGTTCCTCAGTCTTATTTTCACTTTTGTGATCTGGACATTTTTGAGTACAGGCCGGTTATTTTATAGAATGTTTCTCACTTTTAGTTGATCCTTATTTCCTTATGGTTAAATTGAGATTATGCATTTTTGGCAGGAATACCACAGAAGGGATTATGTGACTGACTGCTCAGTGTGTCATATCTGGAGGCATATGATGTCAGTTTGTCCCATTACTGATGATGATAACTTTGATCACTTGTTTAAGATAGTACCTATCAATATTTCTCTATTGGAAAGTTACTGGTTTTTTTTTACCAAATATATATATATAGATAGATATACACACCAAATATATATATTTATATATATATGTATTTATTTTATATATATTTATATATATATTTATAAATATATTACAAAATATATATATTATATATATACATATTTTTTTTGAGACAGACTCTTGCTCTGTCACCCAGGCTGGAGTGCAGTAGCGTAATCTCAGCTCACTGCACCCTCCACCTCCCAGGTTCAAGTGATTCTCGTGCCTCAGCCTCTCGAGTAGTTGGGATTACAGGCACCCGCCACCATGCCCAGCTAATTTTTGTATTTTTAGTAGAGACGCAGTTTCACCATGTTGGCCAGGCTGGTCTTGAACTCCTCACCTCACATGATCCGCCCGTCTCAGCCTCCCAAAGTGCTGGGATTACGTGCGTGAGCCATTGCTCCTGGCTTTTTACCATATAATTAATAAATATTTTGTGGGGAAATACTTTCAAATTGGGTAGGTATTGTATTCTCTTCCTCAAACTTTCATATACAAATTTTAGTATCAAGTGCTGCTTTTTGTCTGAGTCAATTGTTACTATCATTGTGAAAGGTGATTTTTCTAATTTGATTGTTCCTTCTGCATTTATTGGTTGGCATTCCACTGTAAAAAAAAAAAAAAAAAAAAAGTTTCTCCTTTTTACCCATTTATTTATTTTTTTTCATTTATATGAGCATGGACTCATGGATTCCTATTCAATACATTTTAATCTATTATTGTAATTTATTTTTATGATCAAATTGTTCCATATATGGCCAGTGGGAGTACCTTCAAGCAGGGGTTTGTGTGCCCTTTTGACACTGCTTCATTGCTTTCTATCTAACAGTGCTTCTTTGCTTTCTATTTGGCACAATATGTTCCAGGCCTATCTTGTACTTTCTTTGTTCCAGCCCTGGATTAGCCATTTCTCCCGAGAAACTCTGGTTTCTTTTAGTGGAGCATAATAGTTAGGAGATAGAATCTGGGTAGTAGATGTGCTCATTTCTTACTAGAGTATCATTGATTCTAGATCCCCTTAGTAGAGAGCTAGGAAATGTGTGTGTGTGTGTGTGTGTGTGTGTGCGTGCACACCATATACATCTGTTTGTAGCTAGGTCTCTCAGTCTTTTTATCCATCTCTATCTTATCATGAGTTCACACTTAACCTGTAATTTCAATCCAATACCATAGAGTTCTCTAGTTTTTTTACTTTTTAAAAAACTTCCTTTCTCTGAGAATGAGAACCCTGGCTGTAAGTATTTTTTAGAATTATATGGTACCACTATTTTTAAAAAAAGACATACAACTGTTTAGAGTTTGTTTATAATCGCTTTTAGTCTGAAAGTATATAGTCAAAATACTTTGTTCAGAAGTTATTTAGGTTCTTTTTTCCCCTTTCAGTACAAATTACTCTTTTGGAATATATTAATAGTTAAGTTCATTTGCTTGTTTGTATTCCATTTTTGCTAATTTAGCTTTTGAATGTCTAAAGCATTTCCATTTTGTAAACAAAAATAATATTAGGAAGTGTCACTTTATTCTAGCTTCATTAAAAAAAAGCTTGTTAGGATTGCATTAAATTTATAACTTAACTTGGGGATAACTGAAATATTTATAGTGTTGAGTTATTTCCAAAGACTAGGGACATCTTTCCATTGTTCAAATCTACTTTTGTGTCTTTCAGATATGTTTTAAAATTTTTCTCACACATATTGTGCATCTCTAGGACTGGCGCATTTTTGTAGGAGCAGTTCCTTGATAACTTTTTCTGTTCTTCTATGGAAATTGGTTTTATTAGGCTTTCTAATTTTAATGGAGTAAATTTTGGTAATCTGTATGTTTCTAGAAAATGATACATGTTATATAGCTTTTCAAAGTTATTTGTTTAAAGACCTGCAAGGAAGTGTGGTCTCAAAATTTTTTTAAATTTCATCTGTTTCAATGGTTATCTTGTCATTGTATATTTGTGCTCTCTCATTTTTTTGTAAGCAAATCTGTTGTCTTTTAATTTTTCAAAACAATAGGATTTTAATTTATTAGACCTGTTTTTCTATTCTCTTCCTAATTAATTTTTGCTGTTATTCTCTTTGTATGTTGTTGTTCTTTTTCTAGTTTTGGGGGCTGGAAATGTAATTTATCTTTTGCCTGATTTTTTTTATGTGTTTAGTAGAGTGAATTTTCTCTTAATCATTGTTTTCAATGAATTACGTAGATTATTGCATGCAATATTTTAATTGCCATTTTAAATAAATTATGTCATTTTAACTCTCAACCACCATCTCTTTAAAACAAGGCTTTTAAATGTCCAGGTGAAAAGGGCTTTCTGCATTTTGTTTCTTTTAGTAAATTCCAATGTCTTTACATTGTGGTCAGAAAGTGTTTATAATATTTTTACTTTATGGAAGTTACTGGTATTTGGGGTTTTTTTGCTGACTTAATATATAATCAATTTTTGTGACTGTTCTCTTGGCATGAGAATATACTTTCTTTTCGGGATGTAGCATTTGAGATCCACACACATATGTCATCTACATTGATTGTATTGTTTACATTTTCTTTAGTTATATTTTATCCAGTTGATATGTCTTGTGTTGACAGTAATCTCCTGTTATTACTGTGTTTCTGTCTGTGTTTCATTGCATTTCCTGTAGTTGTAAGCTGGCTGCTGTGATATTTGATGCCGTAAAAGTTAAAGTTTGCTGAACCTTGATACAGTAAATTGATCAGGGGCTCATGGAAGAGTATTCCCTGTGTTCTTGCATGTTTAAAACTTTTTCTAATGGTTTACACCATATTTCCTTGAGTTTCTAGAAAATGCAACTTCATTTTATGGCTTTGTGTGTTCCTTTTGTGAAATTTGGTCAGTTAATTCTCTTGGCCTTAGTTATCTTGGCCTTAGTTATCTGATCTTTTTGACTGGAGTTAGTTGATCATTTTGCCTGGAGACCTTAGTCTTTTTTCATTTTTAAAGTCTAATACTGTTACTAGGCTATTTCTCTGAGTTTATATGCAGGTCCATTTTCTGAGACATTTGGTGAGTCCTTTCAATATACAGAATCAGGTTCTATTTCTGGAGATTTTTTTTTTTAGATCATAGTTTAATATTAGTTTTGTTCCACTGTTTAATGTTTCTTCTTAAAATAAGGAGTCCAATATATATGTATGTTTGATCTTCTTTGCCTTTCATTTTAATCACTTTTTCTGACCCTTTTTACTTTGTTTATTCTCATGATAGTTTCTGCTTTCTTCAGTTTCTCTTATTAACTTTACAAATGAATCTGTTCAGCCTTGGGCAGTTGGTAATTTAGTTCTTTTCTGTAATGTTTTTGTCTTTTTTCTCCTCTCTTTCTTGAGTTGCGTAATTTCTTCTTTTTTGTTTATTTCTGTTTCTAGTTTTGAAGTTTCTCATTTAGGGTGTGTTTTTATATTCTGACATTCTTTTTGAGGATATTTAATTTAACATGGAATGGTGATTGATATGGTTTGACTGTATGTCCCCACCCAAATCTCACCTCGAATTGTAACCCCTATAACCCCCACGTGTCAAGGATTGGACCAGGTGGAGGTAACTGGATCATGGGGGCGGTTCCCCCATGCTGTTCTCATGAGATCTGATGGATTTAATAAGCATCTGGCATTTCCCCTGTTTGCACTCATTCCAATCTGCTGCCTTTTGAAGAAGGTGGCTGCTTCTCCTTTGCCTTTCCCGTGATTGTAACTTTCCTGAGGCCTCCCCACCAATGCAAATCTGTGAGTCAGTTAAACCTCTTTCCTTTATAAATTACCCAGTCTCAAATATTACTTCATAGCAGTGTGAGAACAGACTAACACAGTAATGTTACGTTTTTCCCCTCCTTCATATTTTTTTGGGGGTGGGGGTATGAGAAATTATCAGCTAAAATGTTTTGATTCTCCTTTTCTGTTTTCTTTTCTTTTTTTTTTTTTTTAAGAGAGTCTTGCTCTGTCACCCTGGCCAGAATACAGTGACACAGTCGTAGCTCACTGCAGCCTGGAACTCCTAGAGTCAAGCAATCCTCATGCCTCAGTCTCCTGAGTAGCTGGTACTACAGGCATGTGCTACCATGCCTACCTAGTTATTTTTCATTTGTCGTGGAGACAGAATCTTGCTGTGTTGCCCAGGCTGGTGTCGAACTTCTGGCCTCAAGTGATCTTCCTGCTTCCAAATTGCTGGGATTACAGGTGCAAGCCATCATGCCAGGCTATTTTCTTCTTATAATAGCTTGTTTTCTTCCCATAATAGCTTTCTGTAGATGAAGATACATTGCTCCTTTGCGTTTCTTGGACAAGGCTGATAATTTAGCGGGAGGTTTGATTGAGAGTCTTTGTTCCAAGAACCTTCCTCTCTGTCAGTGTGACAAAGTACAGGTTCTTTAATGAATGTTTTCAGGGTGGTGGGAGTGTGGTTGTAGGTTCTTAGAATTTTATTTCCTGCATGATCTTAAATTTCCCCCTTTACTTTTTTTTCTCCACCTGATTTCTAAAGGGCACTTCCCCCTTCCTCTTTCACTTAGCATGGCACTTGCCTATAGTCAGTGCTCTGATCTACTAGGACTGTTTGAATATTTACGTAAAGAATGGGCTTCCTCATTGTAAGAATGATTTTAATTTAATCTTAGGCTCTCCATTTTCTTTCTTTCTTCCCCATGGTTTTTTTCTGGACTCTACTCCATATAAAGATTGGGGTAGGAGATTGAGAAATTGCTCCATTGGAAATTACAGTTTTCATTTTTCTATTTATAGACAACTGAGTTTTGTAGCGTTCTTCTAGTTATGCTGTAGGTGTAGATTTTGTTTTCCCCACCACGTTTGTGGTTGTTGTTCTTGTTAATCTGTAAAGCTTATGGATGATGTGTTAAGATATTTGGATTTATGTACCATTACCTCAGTTACAGGCTGAAGTATTTCTAAAATTTCACATTGAGTCATTCATTGTCCATGTTTTTATACATTATTGTCCTCTGTGCCATTAAGAGTGTTGGCGATACAGCATTTCTTAAAAAAGAATTCCACTGTTGTCTCTGGGGTTTTCTTCTAAGCATACCCTTTCTGCAAGTTTTGATGCCAGTTCTTTCTTGATCTTTTCAGAAGAGGTCAAAAGAAAGTTTTCGGGGACAAACTAATATGTCCTCAAATAATCTTTAAATGGTTTATTGACTAAAATGTTGAAGGATTGCAAATGTCTGGTTACCATCAAGATTAATAATTAAATTTGTACATGGTTAGATAATGGCAACTATTTCTAGACTGTCAAATAGACATTGTGCAATACCTTCAATTTTAAGATGCATTCTAATTTTGATTAGAATGTCAAGAAAATGTGTTTTATAATTGAAGAAATACAGTATTGAGTTCAGCAGAGTAGCTATACTCTACAACAAGATTAGAGTAGCTCTAGTTTAAGACATTATTTGAGGTCCATGCCGTGGGATTTTGTTAAAGGTAAAACTCTTACATAGTACTGTAGGCACTTTACTAAACTTCTTTGGACAGGATGGATCTACTTTTTATTGAGCTTCATAACATAACAAGATTCAAGTGTATGATATTTTACAAGGGAGTTTGGATTTTAGTGTACAATAGAAACTGTTAGAATCTGTTAATATAAGCAAATGAAACTTATTCCAACCACTGCTCTTAAATGCTTACTAAAAGACCTTAAAGTTTGTAATAAATTTGTGATAAATGTTTTGTCTAGTTCTAAGAGAAATGGGTAGGTTTTGTATTGGTGAAATTGAGTACAGTTAGACAAATTGAATATTAGAATCTTAAGTAAACAGTCTGTTAATAACATGCATTTTGGAGGCTAGAATATTTATAATTTTTATAGGTCCCCTATTCTCCTGATGCTTCTTGTCATAATTCTTCTTGGACTAATTCACTGTCTATGATCTGCTGACTAAACATGGCAGCCTTTATTTAGTCAAATATTTATTGAGCACCTCCTCTGTGCCAGAAGATGATCCAAAGGTGAGCAAAATTAATGTGGTCCCTGCCTTCAAGAAGCTAACCGTTAAGTAGGAAAGAAACATACAGTACATAATAAAGAAAATGGTAATTTTAGCTTGTGATAAGTGCTAAGAAGATAATCAACAGGACACTCTGACAGAGAAGAATGTATAGAAAAGTAGACCACTTTATAGAATGGTCAAGAAGACTTTGAGGGTGTGACATTAGAACCGAAGTGGGAGAAAGATGCAGCCATGCAAAAAAATGGTAAGAAGAGCACTCTAGACAGAGATCGAAAAGCCTTGAGGTAAAGGCTTGGTATTTACTAGAAATTGTTAGACAATCAGTGTGACTGGGGAGTAATAAGTGAAGAGGAGAATGCACAAGATGAGGTTGAAGCAGTTGGAGGTCATAAACCGTTAGAAAAAGTTTTAAACGTGCAAGAACACAAGGAGAGATGGAAAGGAATAGGTTGATTTAAGATAGGTTAAAGTCAGTAGACCTTGCTGATGGACTGGACCCAGGGAGAGAAAATGGAAAGAAATAATGAAAGACGACGCCCAGGTTTCTGGTGTATACTACTGGATAGATGAGGAGGAGAGGAGCAAGGTTACAATGTTCTGAGGTCCTGGTGAAGCATCACATCTGGAGATAGCAGGCAAGCAACTGTCGTCCTGCTAGAGTGCAGTGAAGTGGTTTGGGTAGTGTCAGCATTCTTTTCACTATGTGCTGGGCACTGAAGATACAGTACAGGAAGACAAGTCTTCTGCCTTGATGGACCTCACAACATGTAGATGAGATCACCTCGGCAAACAGTAGAAAGAGAAGAGGACTTGGCACAAGCCCTGATGAGCTCTGACAAGTTAAAATGTGGGCAGAGGCTTTTCAAAGTCTCAGTACCTCTCAGCCTGTAAGTGTTGCTATGTTATACAAATCATCATAGCCATGATCAGTATTGATGAGGGTTGAACAGATGAGAAAAAACTGGGATTCTGGATGTAATAATTTCATAAATTCCTGTGAAGTAGTTGGTCTTCTTTACCACTCTATAAAGTGCTCTGCCTTTCTACACAATCTTCTATATCCTGTTAGGGCTATTAGTTTGCTTTTGTTCCCTGGATTATCTCATTCTTCTGGATTGTGAGTTGTGGTCTCCCTGTTTTGTTCTTTTTCGTGTTGCAGGCTTTTCTTGAATGCCTGATTATTCTTGATTGCATTCATATTTAGAAATGAGGCTACAAAGCCAAGTGTTCCATATTGTTCAGTGGGGATTGTTAACTGATGAGGCTTTCCTGTAAGGAAAGCAGACAAGAGAGATGTTTAGTTGGAGGCAAAATCCTAAATGCTAGAACATGAAAGGCTTTGCTCTAGGGTACCAGCAGCCATTCTTGCTGCCTGGTTTTCCAAGAACAGTTTACTTTTTTGCATGGAGGGTCAGGGAAGTAGACTGTTCTTTTTACAGAAGTTCAGCCTCGTGTCTTCCCTTTCTGCTCTGTGAGTAGAGACATGTTAACAAGTCCAGAGCCTCTCCAGAGTTCTGATAGGCAGACCTTCTTCTGCTGTTAGCCTCTTGAGCACTGAAGACTGTGACTTCTTTCCAGCTTCATCAGTTACCATTTATTTTACTTGCCACAGATTTGTTAAAATGTCTTCTATGGAGGCCTCTTCCTGCTTTTTTCCTTTATTGTGGACATCTACCATTTTTATTCTTTGACTGTCATCTTCACAGCATCTTAGGACCAAGAAGAGGTAAATTTGTGCAGGTGTTTAATTCACCATCTTGAACCAGAAACCCCAGCAATGATAGTATTAAGAGATGCAGTTTTATACTTTATCACTTTAGAATAGTTTTTCTTAGTCCATTTTAATGAGCTTTTGATACTTAGCAGGATTGGAGCTGCTCTTGTGTATAAGGCACTTGTATGGGAGAGTTTCTGTGGGAAATATGGGAAAGAGTGACACGATCATCCTTGGCCTCAGAATCTCCTGTCCAATAAGACTCTAGTGTGAAGATACTAGTCATGTATGGTAAATTCTGGTAGAATTCCAAAAGAGTTTCAAAAAGTTATGAAAAATCATATGCAGAAGACATCACTTAAGTGTTGTGAGGGTTTTAAAACTATTAATTACTATATGGAATAAATGTTTTATTTGTTTCTTCTGTGAAGATAGAATTTCTTAGAGCAGAGATTTGGGTTGAAAGGGGGGACCTTTCCAATAAAAAATGGCCTGAATAGTGACTCAGAGAAATGAAAGCCTGCCGGGCGCAGTGGCTCACGCCTGTAATCCCAGCACTATGGGAGGCCAAGGTGGGTGGATCACCTGAGGTCAGCAGTTCGAGACCAGCCTGGATAACATGGTGAAACCCTGTCTCTACTAAAAATACAAAAATTAGCCAGGCGTGGTGGCACATGCTTGTAATCCCAGCTACTCAGGAGGTTGAGGCACGAGAATCATTTGAACCCGGGCGGTGGAGGTTGCAGTGAGCAGAGATCGCACCTCATATCTAAATATGAACGCAGTCAAGGATAATCAGGCATTCAAGAAAAGCCTGCAACATGAAAAAGAACAAAATAGACCACAACTCACAATCCAGAAGAATGAGATAATCCAGGGAACAAAAGCAAACTAATAGCTCTAACAGGATATAGAAGATTGTGTAGAAAGGCAGAGTACTTTATAGAGTACTGTGCCCAGCCAGTTTAGAGTTTTTTTGTTTTCTTAATTTTTATTTTTTGCCGATACATAGTATGTTTATATAACTTAACTTTTAACCTAAGGCTTCATGTTACAGTTTTGTGAACTACCACATTTATAGGCTCACTTTTCTTTGGAAAAACAGTGGGAAATTCTTAATTTTATTTTTAAGTGGTCTTCCATTCATCCATGCATGAAATAACTTTCATCCAGTGCAAATAATGGACTTTTTACACTGTTTAGTGTGTTTATAATTTTAAATGAAGACTTTTGCTAAGTTTAGGCAAGCTTTGTATTGTACAAGTAGAGCTGCTATGAGTCTTAATGGACTGTGTACTCATTGGAAAGATATACACAAGTTTATAACAGCTCTTGTCATGAAAGTGTGCTATTTTAGTGTCTGTAACCTTGTATTGACTTACACAAATTATTTCCGTTGTTTCCCCACCAACATCACCTCCTGAGATCTCCACTGAAACACCACCTTCTCAGTGTTACCTTTCATTGACACTTTATCTAAAATGTTCCTCCCCAATATTTTATATCATCTTTTTATTTTTTTCTCTTTAGAACTTTCCCAATTTTCCAATTTACTGTGTATTATGCTTGCGTATCTTTCTTGATCTTTCTTTCCCACTAGAAAGTAAGTTTTGTGTGGATAATAATTTCTATTTTTTCAATACTGTATTTCTAGTGCCTACCACAAGGCCTAGCAAATAGTGTACATTGAATAAATGTTGAATGAGTGCATGTCACTAATGTGCCAGAAGCACTCATTTTATTTCAAGGTAAAATTTGACTGTATGGTTATGTGTAGGTTGCATAGTATCATGAATTTGTATCAGAGAATGTAGCATTAAAATCTGTTTTTTAAAAATCTTTGTGTTAAATTTGAAGTTTTAACCTTCAAGTAACCTTATTTTTTAAAAGATTTCAGATAGAAATCTGGCATATAAAAACCTTTAAGCATTGCTACTTCAGTTAGGATATTAAAGTCCATTTTGTTGTACAGGTGCAAGTGGCATGAAGAAAATGATATTCTCTTCTGTGCTTTAGCTGTTTGCAAGAAGATTGCGTAAGTTGGGGAAAGGAGTTTCTTCATAATACTGTATTCTGATTAAATTATTCTCTGCTATTTTGCTTGCTATAGCTTTGGCAATCCAGGTAACTCTGTTTCCACAATGCTCTTTTAAAACAAAGGGGGTCAAATCAAAACTACAGCGAGATATTATCTCACCCTGGTTTAAAATGGCTTATATCCAAAAGACAGGCAATAATAAATGCTGGTAAGGATGTGGAGAAAAGGGAACCCTCATACACTGTTGGTGGGATGTAAGTTAATACAACCACTATGGGGAACAGTTTGGAGGTTCTCCAAAAAACTAAAAATAGAGCTACCATATGATCCAGCACTTCTACTGCTGGGTATATCCCCAAAGAAAGGAAATACATTGAAGAAATATCTACACTCCCATGTTTGTTGCAGCATTGTTTACAATAGCCAAGATTTGGAAGCAACCTAAGTATCCATCAGCAGATGAATGGATAAAGAAAATGTGGTACATATACACAATAGAGTACTATTCAGCCATTAAAAAAAAATGAGATTCAGTCATTTGCAACAACATAGATGGAACTAGAGGTCATTATGTTAAGTGAAATAAGCCAGGCACAGGAAAATAAACATCTCATGTGCTCACTTATTTGTGGAATCTAAAAATCAAAACAATTGAACCCATGGAGATAGTAGAAGGAATGATTACCAGAGGCTAGGAAGAGTACTAGAGGGGTGAGGGGGAAGTAAAGATTGTTAATTGGTACAAAAAATAGTTTGAATGAATGAATAAGGCCTAGTATTTGATAGCACAACAGAGTGACTATAGTCAATAATAATTTAATTGTACATTTGAAAATAACTAAAAGAGAATCATTGGATTGTTTATAATACAAAGGATAAATACTTGAAGGGATGGATATACCATCTTCCATGATGTGATTACTACATATTGCATGCTTGTATCAAAACATCTTGTGTACCCCATAAATATATGCACCTACTATGTACTCATAAAAAATAAAAATAAAGGTGGTTTTGTACATGATATTCCTTTTATTTTCTGTCCATGTCACTTCTCCTAGCAATATGGGTGAACCTTCAGAACCACTTCCTTATTGGGGTACTCTAACACATAGGTCTTTTGTTCTCGTTTTGTAGTGAAAGTACCTGGAGCCCTAGATAATCTGGGTGCTCTGGTAGCCCAGTGGGTGATATTAGTTCAGAGGATAGATTAGTGCTTATGGTTATAGTCTTATTTCTGCCGCTGCCATCTCCTTGCCTTAAACATTTGGGAATCCTGGTAATCTTTACCTTCCTTGCCATGCCCTTAAAATGAACCTCAAATTTTATCTGGCAATCAAAAGATTGCTTAGCAGTAATAACCTGTTTTACTATATGTATTGCTATTTATTTATATGTCTTCTCTGAATCTCCAAATTTATTTTTTCCCAGTTTATAACAGTATCTCAGATGCTTTCTTTTTGTTAGAGATTTTAAAATACAAATACTTTTAGATGAATTAAATTAGATTCTGATAGTGAGATTTTTATTTCTTTTAAAGGTACTGCATCAGTAATTCTCTGGCCACTCTCTTTGGAATCCAGCTCACAGAGGCTCATGTACCACTACAAGATTATGAGGCCAGCAATAGTGTGACACCCAAAATGGTTGTATTGGATGCAGGGCGTTACCAGGTAAGGAACTGACTTTTAAGAGCTGCTGGTTTCTTTAGCTGTTCTACTCAATGTGATTCTGGCCAACAGCAGCAAAAGATCAGCCTTTGTTTGGTTCTTTCCCTCCCCTTAAACATTATTTTGAAGTCCTTCATGGAATGTCAAACAGTTCCTAATCCGGTTGCATCTTGTGTAAAATTCTTTTTTCTCTGGTATATTTCCTACGAATTTAACAAAGTTTTAAGAAAGTTAAAACTGGTATTTAGTCTTTATGTAAAACATTTCCAAAGATTTATTCCAAAAATTAAATATCTGAATGTAAGTAATATAAATATTCTAAACATCTACTTCAAAAATATTTAAGACCTGATTTAGGATTTGATTAAAAGCTATCTAATTTCCTTACCACCTTCCTTCCCTCCCTGCTGTTTACTTATTAGTAGGCCTCTAAACCACTAAGTGCATAGCAGTTAAGAGTATGGGCTCTAGGGTCAGAATTCCTGAATTTTATTTTAGGTTCTGCTATGTATAAGCTTTGTGACTTTATGCACAATACTTGAACTTTCTGTACTAATTTTTTATGTATTAAACAAGAACAATATTAGGGGCTAGTATTTGTTAGGATTAAATGCAGCAATATATGACAATACCAAGGCCTCCCTGCCTTAGAGCTTAATAGATAATAAATAAATATCGTTATTTTAAAATAAACATTTAGTGAAAAGGAAACTCAAAAAATGGCATGAACTACTGATAAAAACAACTAGATTCATCCTAGTTAATTATGCTGAACAAAAGAAGCAGTCTCCAAAATTCCGTGCTTTAGAATATACTGTATGATTCCATTCATATGACATTTTTTTGAAGACTAAACTATAACAAGAACAAATTAGTGGTTCCCAGGAGTTAGGGGTGGGAACAAGGTGTCTGTAAAGGGATTGAGCATGAGAGAGGTTTTTGAGGTGATAGAATGGCTCTGTATCCTGATTGTGGTGTTTACACAAGTCTGTACATATGTTAAACTTCATAGATGTGTACACCAAGAAAAAAGTTTTACTGTATGATAATTTAAAAATAAAAACGGAAGGACTTCAGAGCTCTCCATATGTACTCTGGGCAAGACCCTTCTCTACCCTCCCTTTAAACCTTTTGCCCAGTGGTTCTCGACTCCATTTTGTGTCCTCCATGAGACATCTGACAATGCCTGGGGACATTTTTGGTTGTCACATCTGGGGAGGGGGTGCCCCTGGCATTTAGTGGATAAAGGCCAGGAATGCTGTTAAGCACTGTATCTATACAGGACAGCCTTCCAAAACAAAGCATTTTCCAGCCTAAAATATCATTAGTGCCCAGGTTGAGAAACCCTTCCTTAGCTTCATCACCACCATCTGTGTTCACATCATCAGAATTAATCTCAATAATGTGCCTTTTCATTGTTTACATCAGTTACTATAGGAAGCCTAGGACTCTTAGATTCTCTCTCATCTCCCAGACTCGTCTTATTTGGCTGGTCCTATTTCCCAGCCCTCCCCAACTCCTGAGAAACTTTCCTGTGGGTTTTCTCAGCCTTAGTTATCAGCAAAATTTCAGGTATCTTCAGTTTCTTTGGGGGAAAGTCTATTTACCTTCTTGGTTCTAACTAAAACTTGACCCTCCTCTAAGGACACTGCTTCTGTATTAGCCTTTTCAAATGGTGACATCTTTTTCTTCTTCATGTGTCATGGGCCTAGATTTGAAGTAGTGTCCTTGATTGTGGCTTCCAGACTTCTTTATACAGTCTCCCCAAAATTCCTAGGCATTGAATTTCCTGTTGTCCAGGATGTAGTACCTTTTTGGAATCAGTAGACTCCAAGTGGCCCCTTTTTGGAGTCAGCAGACTCCTGAGTTGGTTCCCCTCGTTCTTAGAAGAACACTGATCCAGAAAACTGGTTTTTCCATCAGAATTATTTCAATTTCCCTACACATAGTCCTTCCAACTGCCTAACCTCTCAGTTCGACTTCCTCTCCTTCAATAATCCTGTCTTCTACCTAACAATCGTATCCTGGACCTCAGTGGTACCTCCTTCATAATCTCAATTTCAAACATCCCCCTCTCAGACTACCACCATCTTCTAGTACCCCTGTGCGAACAATTATTTAGTCTCTACTGGGATGTACAATTCATTTATGCCTCCACTGTTTTATACTCCCTTACAGGGCCACTTCATTGCACAACCCCAGGGCACCATTCACACTAGTAATGCTGTAGCCTCATGTCTTCTCCTTTACCACCTTTGTCTCTACCCTTCACCTCCTTCCTTCCCAACTCAGATTCCTTGGCCTATCTTTTCCACTGCCTTGCATGCACTGTCAACTCCATTGGCCCTCTGTTTTTCATCATACCTGACAAATACTAACCCTGATTACATGTAACTCTTCATCTACTCTCTTCCTATGCCTGTGACACTAAATGTGGCTAGAAAGGAACTACCATGCTGACCGATCTTACTGACTATTCATCACCACCAACTTCAAGGGGCCTTTATTGTTGCCTGACAGATACCCATTTCTCTAGTCTGATTAATTTCCTACTCTCCTAGACAGTTATTTCTCACCACCTTTTTCCTTCAAATTTCATCATCTCTTCCCTCACCTTTGCTGTAGCTGATTCCTTTGCCTCCTACTTCTCTGAGAAAATAGAAACAGTTGGGAGAGATTTTCTACATATTCCTACCACTCATCTACCTGCATCTACCATATCCTCTGCTTTACTCCTATTTTAATGAATGAATTTTCTGTGTTCCTATCTAAAACCAATCTGTCTACTTGTATATTAGATTTCCTTCCCTTACCACTCAAGGACATGGCTTCAGTAATTTTCCCCTCCTGTATCATCAGGGATTCCCTCTGTTCTAATTCATTATCAGCAAACGTGCTATAATCTCACCTTTAGAAAAAAAAAGGCAAACCCTTTTTTACCCTGTAATTCCTAATCTCCCTCCAAAGTCTATCCTATTTTCCCCCCCTCTTTGCAGCAAAAATTGATAAGACATTGGAAAAGTATTTGAGTATTAGTTTGCATTTTTAAAGAGTAATATGAAATTGAAGACAGACCATCCAATAATGGATAAGAAATAAACATTTTTCCCCCTGGTATTTTCCTGCTCCTTACAGAAGCTAAGGGTGGGGAGTTCAGGATTCTCTCATTTCAACTCTTCTAATCAGGAACAAAGATCAAACACACCCATTGGTAAGCAACTTTTATATTTTACAAAAATGCACCTAAAGGATGTTAGAGCCTATTACTAAGATCCCAGGGTGTGGTATTTAAACAGTGATATCTAAATTAGCTTTAGGATATAAGGAGCTTGTTGAATTGAGGGTTTTATTTGGCATTAGCACCTTGAACAATTTAGATGTGTACATTTTTGCATCACTTGGATGCATTGTAACTTCTCAGAATTTGTCAGGGCATTTAAAAGAAAACCTATTTTTCTTGTAGCAGCAATAGCTTTATAGTTTTGATTTTAATGATATCTTTTGTGGGGTGAGAAACTTTAAAAGCTAGTAACATGAAATTTCAAGTGGTGCCTAAAGAACTTCAATTAAAAGTTTCCTGGGCTGAAAACAAAAACATTTTTCTATTCTTGACCCATTGAATTATGGCTTAGTGAAAGGCCTACAGTAGGATGAGTCAGTTAATTGAGGCATCTCTTTGTAATAAAATTATAAAATTGCTATATCTCTTTTCTCGTATTTTCAATATCCTAGGTGACTACCCATCTAGGGTGAAAATTTCTGGCCAAAACAGCAGGGTTCGGGGAAGAGGGATTACCCGCTTACTAGAGAGCATCTCCAGTTCCTCCAGCAATATCCACAAATTCTCCAACTGTGACACTTCACTCTCACCTTACATGTCCCAAAAAGATGGATACAAATCTTTCTCTTCCTTATCTTAATGATGATACTCTTTTCAATTTCTGAAAACAATAACAGGCCCAACTTCCTTCTTACTAGAGTCATATTAAACAGATCACATCAATGACAAGTGTCCCTACTATAAAAACTACTTAACTTGTAAGGAAATTGTTTCATAGATTTAAAAAAATTGTGGTTGGAGAGCATCTTGGCATTTGTGCTTTTTTTCTTGAGGGATTGTTCTGCTTCCTGGCTGTATGATGGGTATATCATTAAAATTTGGAGTCCTATATGAACAAAACTGACATTTTTAGAGTTGTACTTTTGGGAATGTTAGAGATTGATAATTCTTCCCCCTGATAATAAAGGTATTGAATATCTGTTATGAAAGGTTCTAAAATAGTGTTAATCTGTTTCTTCCTGTCATGAAATGGGAACTTTACACTAGAGACCTGCAGGCTGTTTTTATTGCAAATAACTAAGAAAATTAGCCTTTAACAAACACAGAGTTTTGCTACCTTAAAAAGTTATTGAAATATACTTACTTTGGCAAAAGAAGCCACTTGAAAGATGAGAAGGAAAAATTAGAAAGGTTAAGTAATATACCCTAAATCACATCACATGGCTAGATATTGAATGAATTTCTTATCCATCCGACTGCAAAGCAAGCAGGTATTATATTGAGTCAGGTGTTCACTCTGACTGACTTAAACCGGCTTATGTTCTCAACCTGGGGTAATATATAACCTAGGATGAGTAAAACAGGTATGGTAACCCCTTTTACTTTAAACCACAAGCCAAGACCACACATGACATTGGCAGAGGCAACAATTTGATTTAAGTCTGTCTGACCCCAAACTCTGGTCCCTCTGATTACAGAGAATGACTGTCCTGGGCCTCTGGTTTTTATTAATACCCATATTTTCCTTTACTAACTGTTGAGTACCTACCTTGTGGACGTTTTATATGTGTCATCTTATTAAATCCTTATTACCACTCTGAAGGAGGCGATACATGTTAAGAGACCAAAAAATGCTCAGGTCACATAGCTCCTAACTGAAGGAACTGTTGTTATTCCAAGTCAGTCTGACTCCAAAGACCATGTTCCTTTTTTTTTAATTGGCTGACCTTTTGTATAGATCATGTTCCTAATACACTATATTGTCCTCCATCTCGCATTCATCTGTTTCTGATACCAGATCTTTGAACAAGAACAATTCATAGACTAAATTTATATATTATATTTTCTAGTAGTTTTTTTTTCTTTAAAAACTTCATATCAAAGCTTTGAAACCATTGTGTCTTTTAAAAATCAACTTATTCAGGGGGTGGTGGCTCACACCTTCAATCCCACCAGTTTGGGAGGCTGAGGCAGCAGGATCACTTGAGGACAGGGTTTGAGACCAGCTGAGGCATAATAGCAAAACCCCAGCTCTACAACAAGTTAAAAAGTTAGCCAGGCGTGGTGGTGCATGCCTGTAGTCCTAGCTACCAGGGAGGCTGAGGTAGGAGGATCACTTTAGCCCAGGAGTTCAAGGCTGCATTGAGCTGTGACCATGCCATTGCACTCTAGCCTGGGTAGCAGGGCAAGACCCTGCCTCTACAAAACTAATAATAATAACTTTGAAAAACTCAGCTTATCAATAATTGGGTGGAGAAGATGAGGAAGGCTTAAAATATTCAGACTCATGACTTCAAATACCTAAGTCTTATTCTCTGTCACCTTAATTCAGTCCTCTGTGAATTGTTCAAGTTAATTTTTTAATTTAAATAATAGTATTGGTTGTACTTTTGAGGTATATGTCAAATAACAAAAACAATTCAATAGGGCCCAGGGATTTATTTTAAGAGAACAGCTGGTCTTTCCCTTCAAAGATAATCAAAATCCCCAAACCATATCATTAGTAAAATTCAAACCCTGTCTTCTCTTTTAAAAAAAAATCTTTTGGCATTGAGTTTTAAGTATTAATTGCCCTTCAGGAAAACTAGGTGACTGGTATACTCATGGATATCCTGGTTGACAGTGATTTCTGCCCCCTCTAACTCCAGTAGTATTTCCTTTGTATTATCTTATAACATTTAACTGTTTTTAATTACAGCTATTTTGGTTCATAACATCTCTTTTTCTCAGTTGCAAACTTTGTGGTGCCCATATTTCTATATGAGAAGGTGTTCACTACATGTTAGAATCAATAATTGCCAATTTGAGTAATGGAGAAGGGATGTCAGAATTTCTTTTCTTTTTTTTTTTTTTTGCACACAAAACAATAAACATTTTCTAAAAGTACATACAAACAAAAAGATGCATATCAAACATATTAGGAAGGTTGCACATGGGAAGACGGGGAATAGAAATGGGGGGTGGGAATTAAAATAAATGAGAGAGGGACTTTGTATGGATCAATGATAATAACTCAATCCTCTATTTGACAAAGAAGAAGGAAGAGGAAGAAAAAGAAAGTGGGATAAAGGATCAGAAAGGGAGGAAAATAGAAAAAATTAGAGTATGACTCCAGGGTAGACCTGTTTTGTTGTCGCTTGGTTGGTTGGTTGGTTTGTCAGTTTTATTTTTCATATGTTTCGCCATGTTGGCCAGGCTGGTCTCGAACTCCTAGCCTCAAGTGATCAACCCACCTCGGCCTCCCAGAGTACTGGGACTACAGGAATGAGCCACCACGTCCAGCCCCCACATTGCTTCTGGCCTCTGTGGTAGACCTCCCAGACGGGGCGGCCGGGCAGAGGTGCTCCCCACATCCCAGACGGGGCGGCCAGGCAGAGGTGCTCCTCACTTCCCAGATGGGGCGGCCAGGCAGAGACGCTCCTCACTTCCTAGACGGGGTGGCGGCCAGGCAGAGGCGCTCCTCACTTCCCAGACGGGGCGGCCAGGCAGAGGCGCTCCTCACATCCCAGAAGGTGCGGCAGGGCAGAGGCGCTCCTCACTTCCCAGACGGGGCGGCTGCGCAGAGGCGCTCCTCAGGGATGTCAGAATTTCAAAGCCACTTCATAAGGTAAGGTACTACATGGGAAAGGGAACCATCTTTATTGTAGACTCCATTCCCATTCTTTTCCTCAAAACTAAGTGGTTAGTTTCATTTGTTCAGTGAACATGTTTTGAGAGTCTGTTAAATGCTGAGTTAAAAATACTAAGATGAATAAAGATGTGGCTCCTGATCTCAAGGAACTCACAGTTTAATGGGGGAAGTAAACAATTACAGTGCATTAATAAAAGTGGTCTGAAGTATGAGGAGAGATGTATGTAAATCATTGGAATAGAATTGAGAGTCTATTCCAGAAATAAACCCATATATCTGTGCCAAGACCATTCAATGGAGGGAAGAATAGTCTTTAAAACAAATGGTTCTAGGGCAACTGGATATCCACATGCAAAATAATGAATTTAGATATGCTATGGTTTGAATGATGATGTCCCTTCAAAATTCATGTTGAAACTTAATCCCCAATGCTACAGTATTAAGAGGTGTAGCCTTTTGGAGGCCTTCGAGCAGAGCCTTCATGAATGGATCAGCACCCTTGTAAAAAGGCTCGAGGTTGAAGGAAGCACACTCTTGTTCTGTCCCTTCCACCATGTGGGGACACAGTGTTCCCTCCAGAGGATGCAGCAACAAGGTGCCATCTTGGAAGCAGAGAGCAGCCCTCACCAGACACCAATTCTGCCACCACCTTCATCTTGAATTTCCCAATCTCTAGAATCATGGGAAACAAATTTCAGTTCTTTATAAATTATTCAGTCTCAGGTATTTTGTTATAGCAGTACAAATGGACTAAGACAGGACCCTACCTAACACAAAAATTAGTTCAAAATGGATTAAAGACCTAATGTAAGAGCTAAAATTATACAACTGTTAGAGGAAGAAAATACAAGTGTAAATCTTCATGACCTTAGATTAGGCAACAGTCTCTTAATAGGACACCAAAAGAACAAACAAGAAAAAATAATTTGGAATACATCAAAACTAAGTCCTAAAAAGCAGCCTTGTGCGTTAAAAGATACTATCAAGAAAGTGAAAAAGACAACACACAGAATGGCAGAAAGTATTTACAAATCATTTATCTGATAAAGGTCTAGTATACAGAGTAATAAAGAACTCTTAACAATAAAAAAGACAACCCAGTTTCTAAATAGGCAAAAGACTTGAAAAGATATTTCAAATATCTGTTCCAAAGAAGAAATACAAATGGCCAATAAGCATACAAAAAGATGTGCAACATCATTAGTCATTAGCAAATGTATATCAAAACAAAAAAGATACTACTTCATACTCACTAGGATGAACTATCATCAAAAAAAGGAAAATAAGTGTTGGTAAGGATGTAAAGAAACTGGAACCCTCATACATTGCTGGTGGGAATGTAAATGGTACAGCTGCTATGGAAAACAATTTGGCAATTCCTAAAAAAATTCAATACAGAGTGACCATATGATCCAGCAATTCCATTTCTGTGCATGTTTCTACAGAAACTTGCACGTGACTGTTCTTAGCAGCATTACTTGTAATAGCCCCAAAATGGATACAACCCAAATAGCCATGGACTGATAAATCAGTAAACAAGAAGTGGTATATCTACACAATGGAATATTATTATTCAGCCATAAAAGAGAATGAAATCATGTCATTTGCAGCAACATGAATGGAACTGGAGGCCATTAAGTGAAATAAGCCAAACACAGACAAATACTGCATGTTCCCACTCGTGGAAGCTAAAAAAGCAGATCTGAAGAAGATACTGGATTTGTGGTTACCATAGGCCAGGAAGGGGAAGGGCATGGGGGACATGAAGGAGCAAAAGGAATATAAATGTATTTATTACCACTGAACTGTACACTTATGGTAAAGATGGTAAATTGTTATGTCTATTTTACCTCAGTAAAAAATATAGACTGGGTAGGAAGATGAATAAAGTATCAAGATGACTAGATCAATGGATTGGAGGTAAGATTGAAGGATAGATAGAGATTTTGTGGTACCAGGAGGAGTGAGCTAGAAAGACAGGAGGTGGTAGTCAGAGAGTGCAATGCATGAAATTAAGATTATAGAAGGTCACAGATACTGATAGATAATCTGGGTATTGTTTTATGAATGAGTTCCTGAGGGAGGTAGAGAACAAGATCGTTGGAGTAGAGGCGTTTAAGGAACTGAGAAGTCAGCAGTGAAACAGAATAGAGAATCCAGAAATAAACCCAAATACTTACAGCCAACTGATCTTTGACAAAGCAAACAAAAACGTAAAGTGGGAAAAGGACACCCTATTCAACAAATGGTGCTGGGATAATTGGCAAGCCACATGTAGGGGAATTAAACTGGATCCTCATCTCTCACTTTTACAAAAATCAACTCAAGATGGATCAAGGACTTAAATCTAAGACCTGAAACTATAAAAATTCTAGAAGAGAACATTGGAAAAACCCTTCTAGGTACTGGCTTAGGCAAGGATTTCATGACCAAGAACCCAAAAGCAAATGCAATAAAAACAAAGATAAATAGCTGGGACTTAAACTAAAGAGCTTTTGCATGGCAAAAGGAACAGTCAGCAGAGTAGACACAGAGTGGGAGAAAATCTTCACAATCTATACATCTGACAAAGGACTAATTTCCAGAATCTACAACAAACTCAAATTAGCAAGAAAAAAAAATCCCATCAAAAAGTGGTCTAAGGACATGAATAGACAATTCTCAGAAGAAGATATACAAATGGCCAACAAATATATGAAAAAATGCTCAACATCACTAATGATTAGGGAAATACAAATCAAAACCATAATGTTATATACCACCTTACTCCTGAAAGAATGGCCATAATCAAAAAATCAAAAAATAATAGACGTTGGCATGGATGCAGTGAACAGGGAATACTTCTACACTGCTGGTGGGAATGTAAACTAGTACAACCACTATGGAAAACAGTGTGGAGATTCCTTAAAGAACTAAAAGTAGAACTACCATTTGATCCAGCAATCCTACTACTGGGTTTCTACCCAGAGGAAAAGAAGTCATTATACAAAAAAGATACTTGCACACTCATGTTTATAGCAGCATAATTCACAATTGCAAAAATGTGGAACTAACCCAAATGCCCATAATCAACAAGTGGATAAAGAAACTGTGGTGTATATATACAATGGAATACTCAGCCATAAAAAGGGATGAATTAATAATGGTATTTGCAGTGACCTGGATGAGATTGGAGACTATTATTCTAAGTGAAGTAACGCAGAAATGGAAAACCAAACATCATATGTTCTCACTAATAAGTGGGAGCTAAGCTGTGAGGATGCAAAGGTATAAGAATGACACAATGCACTTTGGGGACTCAGGGGGAAAGGGTGGGAAGGGGGTGATAGATAAAAGACTACAAACTGTGTGCAGTATATTCTGCTCGGGTGATGGGTGCACCAAAATCTCACAGACCACTAAGGAATTTACTCATGTAACCCAACACCACCTTCTCCCAATAACCTATGGAAATAGAAATTTTTTTAAAGAAATGAGAGGTCAGGATGTTGGAAGAATCATCTCCATGTACATTGAAATTACCAGTAATTAAGACTTGGAGAGGGTGGTAGTATCCCAGGAGCCAAAATTATTTAGAAAATGGAGGGTGGAGGTGGGGTTAACCCAGGGGTTGATAGGTGACATCAAAATGAGGGTTATAGGTGTTAAAATCTGATGACATGAAAAAACTGAGAGTTTTAGAGAGAAGGAAGATAGAAAGTAACAGTGAGAAACAAGAAGGCACTATCTCACCTCCAGGCCCAGTGGTAACAGAGGTATAAGAAAGAAAAATAGCCAGTAGTTGAGAAGGCTACAAGGGAATACTGCTCTCAGGAAAGAGCCAGATTTCAGTTTTAGCAAGGAAGTGAAGGGAGAAATCAGAAAAATGCTTGAGGCTGGGCACGGCGGCTCACACCAGTAATCCCAGCACTTTGGGAATCTGAGGCAGGTGGATCACTTGAGCTCAGGAGTTCAAGACCAGCCTGGGCAACATGGCAAAACTCCATCTCTACAAAAAATACATAAATTAGCCAGGCATGGTGGCATGTGCCTGTAGCCCCAGCTACTGGGGTGACTAAGGTGGGAGGATCACTTGAGCCTGGGAGGTTGAGGCTACAATGAGCTGACATTGCACCACTGCACTCCGGCCTGGGCGATAAAGTGAGTCTGTGTCTCAACAACAACAAAAAGAAAAAGAAAAGAAAGAAAAATGGTTGAAATTAAAGCAGTTTTGCTGATAATGAACCATAAGTTGTAGGGGGCATGGTAGAAGGGTTCAGGAATTGGTGAGGAGAAGAGGCTGCAGTAGAGATGTGCAGAACCTTAGGGAGATTTGGGTGTGGGAGATGAGCAGTGACCTAGGAGTCTAGTGGTTCTTGTAGTAACTGATATAAACAAGGATAAAGGACATAAGAAAGTTGGTCCTGGCCGGGCGCGGTGGCTCACGCTTGTAATCCCAGCACTTTGGGAGGCCGAGGTGGGCGGATCACAAGGTCAGGAGATCGAGACCACGGTGAAACCCCGTCTCTACTAAAAAATACAAAAAATTAGCCGGGCGTGGTGGCGGGCACCTGTAGTCCCAGCTACTCGGAGAGGCTGAGGCAGGAGAATGGCGTGAACCCGGGACGCGGAGCTTGCAGTGAGCCGAGATTGTGCCACTGCACTCCAGCCTGGGCGACAGAGCAAGACTCCGTCTCAAAAAAATAAAAAATAAAAAAAATAAAAATTTAAAAAAAAAAAAAAAAAAAAAAAGTTGGTCCTGGTGGAGTCAAAGCAGATAAGGATGTGAAGGTTACGACTGTTAGTAGACTAGGAGTTTCTGTGACTCGTCACTCGTGACAATGAGATTAAAGAGGATATGGGAGTTGCACTCCTAGAAGCAGTACACTAGTTCAATTAGACCTCTTTTGAGTGAGCGGTCATTACTCTAAGCATGTCTGCCTCATTTTGACCCCTGTAGATGGACTGAAGGAATTTTAAGGAAGCTTGGAAGTTGGGAATGGATGGCCTGGGAGTTGGGGGTAAGTGCAAATAGCACTGCTATCATTAGTCTGAGCCTAGGGCCAGCAGCAAAGTAGAGAGCCTGAGCCTGAGACTTCTGCCTCTCAGGGAGGTGAAATTGTATCAGGTTGGTGGCAACCCTTGGACACTGTCAGAAACAGGTAACAATCCTCTCTTAAGAAATATTTGTCCATTTTAGTTTCCCAAGATTCCTACAGATTAAAATCAAGGAGTAAGCTCACTAAACAAAGCCTTAAAAAAGGTGACACACTGTGAGAGTAGAATCAGCAAGTAACAGTTACCCACTGCAGATACTGAAATTGTCAAGACGTAGAAAATAAAAGAGCTATGCATAAAAATGTTTACATAAAAGACTCATTCACAAAGAAGAGCAAGCAGGTGTATTTGAAGAACAAGAAACAAAAGGAACTTCCAGAAATAAAACAAATTAGAATTGTTGAAGTGAAAAAACCCACAATGGGAAGTTAATCACAACTGAAAAGAAAATTACTGCATTGGAAAATAGTTCTGAAGAAATGTAGAAAAAAGAGACAATGGAATGGAACATAAGAGAAATGTTAAGAGATATGAAGGAAAAAGATGAGGTTTAAGAATAGAGAGATGGATGAGAGGCTATATTTAAAAAGATAATGGCAGAAAATTGTAAGAAATAATGAAAAACATGAATCCTCAAGATAAATATAAAAACCTATCCCAAAGATATTGAAGGGAAAATTCATGAACACCAGAGTAGACTTCGAAAGCAGCCACAGAAAAATATTGCCTACAAAGGGATAGTGACAGAAAACTCTGGCAGCAGCAAAGGCAGTCAGGAGATGTGAAATAATATCTCCAAAATGTTGGAAGAAAATCATTATCAAACTAGAATTGGGTACCCAATAAACTATCTTTGAAAAAAGAGAATCAAGTAAATACATGTATACATTTAAAAGTCTGTTGCCACCAATTGAACTAATAGTAAAGGACTTCTGAAATTATCCTAGAAGGACAGTCTGAGATGCATGATGAGATAGCAAGGACATAAAATGGCAAACGTGCAAATCTAGACAAATATTGTTTGTATAAAAATTGTAATTATTAATATATTTATTAACTTGTGAGGTTATAAAAGGATGGGACTAAAATACTGGATCTATAATAACATGTAAGTCTGAAGGAGAGTTCAATGAAATTAAGGTATTCTAAGTTATTAGAATGGTTTATTAAAAAATTAATATATTATTTTACACTTGATATTATTAAGTCAAATAGGTGTGGCAAAATTTCAGAGGTAGCCATTAAGGGAATATAAATAAAGTGAATAATTCCAAACCAATAGAAAACAATTGGAATAAGGAAAAATGCAATCAACAACAATAAAATTAACTCATACCTCTGGAGGCAAGGGAAAAAAAAGAAAAACATGGGGTTGGGAAACAAGGAAAATAGTATAAAGTAAAATGGTAAAATCTAATGCAACATATCAATACTTAAAATAAATATAAATGGACTAAACTCACCAGTTAAAAGTTTGCCATTCTGAGTTTTTAAAAATCCAGTAACATGCTGCTTGTAAGATTTATACCTAAAGCTAATTGCTATGGAAAGATGAAGAATAAAAGAATAGGCTGGGCGCAGTGGCTCACCCCCGTAATCCTAGCACTTTGGGAGGCTGAGGCGGGAGGATCACGAGGTCAGGAGTTTGAGACCAGCCTGGGCAACATAGTGAAACCTGTCTCTACTAAAAATACAAAAAAATGAGCTGGGCGTGATGGCGGGTGCCTGTAATCCCAGCTACTTAGGAGGCTGAGACAAGGAGAATCACTTGAACCTGGGAGGCAGAGGTTGCAGTGAGCTGAGACAGTGCCACTGCACTCCAGCCTGGGCAACAGTGCAACACTCAGTCTTAAAAAAAAAAGAAAAAAGAAAGAAAAGAAAAAAGAAAAAGGATAAAAAATATATATACTGAACCTAAAAATAAAAGTTTAAAAATAGATAAACAGAAATACCAATCCTGTTATAATTATATTAATATCAAATAAAAGAGTGTTTAGTATAAAAATCATTGCATTAACCAGGAAATATAAAATACTCAACATTTTTATATTTCCTGGTTAATTCAATGATTTTTCCTTTTATACACCTATTATAATAATTTCAACAAATGCAAAATGAAAACTAATAGAATATAAGGAAAAACAAACAAATCCATCATCATGCCAAAAGATTTAAACACAAGTCTATTATTGATAAGTCAAGCATACCAAAACCCAGTAAGTATTGGAATATTTGAAATTTTAAACTAACAAATTTGATCTAATGGACAATTTGTCAATCACGTTCATTTCAAACAGACATGGAACTTTTTCAAAAAATGATAATGGGCCAAACCATAAATTAAATCTCAATAAATTTCAAGAAATTGACATACAGTCATGTTCTTTCTCCACTATTCATCTATCAATAAAAATTTTTTATAACATTTAAAACCTGTACATCTGAAAGAAATAATGGATTCTAAAACCTTCTTATGACTAAATGATAGTAAAAATTCTTCCTAACAACTGTACAATAATCAAACACTACATATTAGAATATAGAAGTATTGAGAAAATACTTATATTACAAGTAAAGAAGGGCTGAAAATTCAACAATTAAATACCAACTTAAGAAGTTAGAAAAAAGAATAAGCCCATTAAATATAGAAGGAAGGTGATAATAAAAAGAAAGCATCAATGAAATAGAAAAGATATAATAGGTTCAACAAAGCCCAAGTTGGCTCTTTGAAAAATATTAAAATAGATAAAACTCTGGTGAGATAAAGCAAGCAAAAAGAGGGAAGGTACAAACAACATTATGTTCCAAAAGGGGACATTAAGTTCAGACCAGCAGGGGTTAAGGACATAAAATAATAATATGAACTTTCCATACCAATAAGTTTGGGAACTTGGATGAATTGGAAGCAAATTCCCAGAAAAATATAATTCACTGGAAGTGTCTCAGGAAGAAAGAAAGCCTATATTTCCTGAAACAGAGAAATCGAAACAATAGTTTAAAGTATTCTAAAGAATAAAATGCCAAAGCCACACAGTTTAACAACTGAATTCTAAACTTACAAGGAATATAGTGTTTCAATATATTTAAAAAGTCATGTCCAAGTTGAGTTTCTTCAGGAGAGCAAGATGATTTAGCATTCAAAATTCTATAAATGTTATTTACCATATTAATAGATTCAAGGAAGAAAAGTGGTGCTCACCTGTAGTCCCAGCTACTCAGGAGGATTGCTTGAGCCCAGGAGTCCGAGTCCAGTCTAGGCAACATAGTAAGACCCTTTCTCTTTAATTAATAATAAAGAGAAATTTTTTGAGAGGCTTTTTGGTGACTTGGGCAGTAAAATATTGAAGTAGAGTTTTCTTTCTCTCAAGTTAGGGTATCTTAATATTTAAGACAGTTGATTTTGGAAGAGCTAGAGTTAATGAGTTGCCTGAGACTTTTCCTGTTTTAGAAAATAAAGGTGGAAGAGTTCCGTGTGCGTTCCCAGTAAATCAGATGTCTTTATCAGCTGCTGAGCTGAAACTCTGTGTCCTTACTTAGCTTTAAAAAAAAAAAAAAGAAAAAAGAAAGAAACGTTCAATCCAGTCCTAGTTGGATGCCACCTTGGGATTTTATTCACCCACCACATCACAGTTTGAGGAACTGGAAAAGTTCATTTCACTCTTTGAGACGACAGACAAGGATGGCAATTTAAATAAATTTGGCTTTCCAGGAGCTAAGAATCAAATCTGCCAGCAGAGTCCAAAGAGCATCCACCATTTGCACTAGACTTTGCTAAAAATAACATGCATTTTCTGTCTCCCACTGGCACACAATGGTGTTAAGCACAGCTACTTTAACACTGGAACAGGTCACAAAAGAGGGTGATGAGTGTTTAAAAAGCTTTTAACTAGTAATATTAAACCCTTGACTTTTACCAGATGCTAGCAGCACACTTATGGAACTTTACAAATTTTCTGGCACCTGCTTTTAATCGAAAAACTTGTTGGAGGCTAAAGCACTGCTGCACATGACTTGAACTTGGAGATTGGGGCATTCATTCCAGTTCCATTAAAGTATATTTAAACAAAATACAAACTCACACTTGTACCTAAATTTCCACCAGCCCTGACTTTCTAGCCAAGCCTGGAATGCAATCTCATATCTGCTTCTCTTAGGACACTAAACACTTTCCATTTTATAATAAGAAGTGTATGTATATTTTGTCTCCCCAACTTGAAAACAAAAAGACATCCTTTTAAATTAATATCACTATTACTATTTGTAATTGGCATTGTATGTATGTAGCTCAAATTCAAAAGTTACCAGGGATACATGGTAACCCCTAGGGATGACACCATTGTCCCCATGTACTTAATTCCTTTCTCCAAGACATCAATGTGGCCAGTTGTTGGGTATTTTTCCAAAGTATTATACACCTATAGAACTATAACAATCAAGCATACAGTCATATATTCTTTATTCCTTCTTTGAAAAAATGGAAATTGTTATGTGAGGTGAGGAGGATATCTCTCCTACTCATCTTAGGTTCATGGCTGAGATCCTGTAACAAAAACAGATTATCAAGAGAAAAGCATACACATTTATAAGTTCTGTATGATATGGGAGCCTTGATAAGGAAATAAAGACTCGAATAAACAATTAAACCTGAGTGTTTTTTTTTTGTAGATTTTATAAAGAATGGATAGTCATGGAGAAATATGATAGGATGAATTGGTATGGTCTAATGGTAATGAACTGGGAGAAACTTAGCGAGGCCTGCCTGTTCATATGCTTTTTGGCATCTCTTGATCTTCAGAGATAAGGATGTTCCTTTCCTTTTCCTCCAGGTAGAGGAAGGGCACCTCTCACGTGAGGGTCTTATGACTTACTTCAGGGGAAGGTCAGGTTGACAAACTATGTCACCACTCTTCCTCATTGTTGCTGTCATCTACTCCACCAGATCACTCCCACTCATTCTTTGATTATTTTAGCTCTGAGCTCTGTCACACTCTCCAACACTACTTTTGCCTTAGTTCTTGGAGAGTTCAGTCTCCATGAGATGATCTTCTCATGGATCAGATGTCTTGGTTCTTTGACATCCTCTCCTCAGGAATTTGCCCTTCACCCTGCTTCTACTGTCCACTTTCTTAGACATATACCAGTAATACAACTCCACACCTTCCATTTCAACATTATACTCTCTGCTCACCACCTCCATTTGTAGCTCATAAATTCTGGCACCCCAAGTTAAACAATTCTCCTATTTTTGAACTTGTAGGTTTAATGGGACCTACAACCCATTAATTTAATTATATTTTTTCCTGTGTCATACAATGCTTTTGTTCACACTTTGACCCTTACCATGTTCAAAGTCTACAATCAAGTGTTATGATCAGTCCCTGGTATACATTCCCATTTCCCTTACTAAACAATTGTGTGGCACAATCTAAAGCCTTGCTAAACACAATTCTCTGCCTACTTCACACCAACACCTACACATCTGAATAACGCTGAAGAAAAGCACACTGCCATGCTACCTGGTCTCACTGTGAATTCATGACCACCACCCTCAATGAAGCCCTTAACACTACTGCATTTGCCTCATCCACTGCCTATCAAGTCATGCTTTTCTTTCCCTAGTCCACTCATTCGCTAACTCTTCTTTTAGATGACTCTTTCATACCTTCTCTTCTTTCCTTAAAATGCCAACATCTCCTTCCCATCCTCACTTTTAGCTTCACACTTCACTGAGGAAGAGAACTTCTATAAGCTCTCACCACCACATGCTGTGTCCCCCACTCCATCCTCAACCCTGCCTGTTAGAATGAATAACTTGTTGGTGCTCCTGTTAAGGCCAATAACTCTCCTCTTCTCTAAATCTTATCCCAGACTCAGAGTGTTGAACCAGCAGTTCTCCCCTCTTTGGCATCATTAATGGTTCCCTCCCAATTGGATCATTCCCATCACTGTACAATTAGTTCTCTCATTAAAAATAAAAATAACCCTTGAACCCCTCTCTGTCTACTGCTTCATTATTGGCTCCCTTTCAGAGCAAAGCTTCTCAAAAGAATTATCTTTTCTTCCTGTCCTCAATTTCTCTCCTCCCATTGTCTCTTGAACTCAATCAGGCATTTGTCCATGTCACTCAACTGTAATTACTCTTATCAAGGCCACCAGTGACTTCCATATTGCTAAATCGAATGGTCCAAGTCTCAGTCCTCAACTTAATTGACCTATAAGCAATATTTTGTAGACACAGTTGAAACAGTTTCTTCACTTGGCTTCTAGGACCACGCATCCTCTTGGTTCTCTCTTGCCTTATTGGTTGCTCTTCAGTCTTAGCTGCTCTTTCATTATCTCCCTTCCTCAAAATTTTATAGTTCCCCAGAGCTCAGCTTCCAGATTTCCCAATTTCAGACTTCTTGCTGCCAGAACTGTGAAAGAATAAATTTCTACTGTTTTAAGCCACACATTGATGGCAATTTATTTGGCGGCTCCAGGAAATTAATGCATACTTCAATAAAGCTGCTTAAAAACAAACAGACCTGTACTGGTTCTTCATCTTAAGTCATGTCAAAGTTCAAAGTCAAAGTCCTTTCTGTAGCCACTAAGACCCTGCACTATCTCCCTGGCCTTGCTTCCCACACTCACCTCTGCTCCCTCTGCTGCAGCCACACTGTCCTCCTTCCTCTTCCTTAAATACTCCAAGCACACTTCTGCCTCAAGGCCTTTGCCCTAGGTGGTTCATCTGCCCAGAATGCTCTTCCTGTAGATATCTGCATACCTCTCTCCTCACCTTCTTCAGGTGTTGACCCAAATGTTACCTTCTCAATGAGGTCTTGACCCCTTCTTCAAAATAGCAGTTATCCACATTCTGTAGCCCCCTGGCCTGATTTATTATCCACCATTATAGTTTTAAGCATTGGACATACTTTGTTTTACTCATTCATTTTATTTAGGATTACCTTTTCCCACCACAGGGAAAAGAAATTCGTCTTTCTCTTTGTTCACTGCTTTTTTTTTAATTTGGACAAATTTATGGAGTACATGTGAAATTTTATTACATATATATAATGCATAGTGACCAAGTCAAGGTATTTAGGGTGTCCATCACCTGAGTATAATACGTTTTTGTTAACTATAGTCTCCCTACTCTGCTATCAAACATTAAATTTATTATTTCTATATAACTGTACACTTGGTGCTTTAGCCCACTTCTCTTCAACTTCACCTACCCTCAACTCACCCTTTCTGTTATCTTTCTATTCTCTGTCTCCACATAATCAAATATTTTAGCTCCCACATTTAAGTGAGAATATGTAATATTTGTCTTTTTGTGTCTGGTTTATTTCACTTAAGGTAATGACCTCCAGTTCCATCAGTGTTCTGTACATGACATGATTTCATTCTTTTTTATGGCTGAATAGTACTCCATCATATATATATACCACATTTTCCTTATCCATTCATCTGCTGATGGACACTTAGGTTGATTTCATATCTTTGCTATTGTAAATAGTGCTGCAATAAACACGTGAGTGCAGGTATCTCTTTGATATATTGATTTCTTTTCCTTTGGGTAGGTACCCAGTAGTGGGATTGCTGGGTCAATCTATTTTTAGTTTACTGAGAAATCTCCATGCTGTTTTCCATAGTGGCCAGACTAGTTTACGTTCCCACCAACAATGTGTAAGAATTCCCTTTTCTCCACATACTCAGCAGCATCCATTATTTTTTGTCATTTTAATAGTAGCCATTATAAAAAGGAGTATGGGGTATGATGATATTTCATTGTGGTTTTGATTTGCATTTCTCTGAGAGTGATGTTGAGCATTTTTTTCATATACCTGTTGAGCATTTGTATGTCTTATTTTGAGAAATAGCTATTCACATTCTTTGCTCGCTTTTTAATGGAGTTGTTTTTTCCGTTGAGTTGTTTGAGTTCTTTGTATATTCTGGATATTAGTACCCTGTCAGATGAATAGTTTGCAAACATTTTCTCCCTTTCAACAAGTTGGCCCTTCACTCTGTTTATTATTTATTTTACTGGGCAGAAGTTTTTAGTTTCATTAGGTCCCATTTGTCTATTTTTGGTTTTGTTGCCTGTGCTTTTGAGGTCTTAGTCATAAATTCTTTGCCTAGACCAATGTCCTAGAGTTTACTCTAGGTTTTCTTCTAGTATTTTTATAATTTCAGGTCTTATGTTTCAGGCTTTAATCCATTTTGAATTGATTTTTGTATATAGTGAGAGCTAGGAGTCCAGTTTCATTCTTCTGCATGTGGCTAATTTTACCAGCACAATTTGTTGAAGAGAGCATCCTTTCTCCAATGTAAGTTCTTGTTGGCTTTGTAAAAGGTCAGTTGGCTGTAAATACGTGGCTTTATTTCTCAGTTCTCTATTCTGTTCCGTTTGTCTATGTGTCTATTTTTATACCAATACCATGCTGTTTTGGTTACTATAGCTGTTCACTGCTATTTTTACATTGCCTGGAACAGAGTAGATAATGGATAAATATTTGTGGAAGGAAAGAAAGAAGGAAGGAAGCGAGGGAGGGACGCAGGGAGGAAGGAAGGAAGGAAGGAAGGAAAGAAGGAAAGAAGGAAGGAAGGAAAGAAGGAAAGAAGGAAGAAGGAGGGAAGGAAGGAAAGAAGGAAGGAAGGAAGGAAGAGAGGGAGGGAGGAAGAGAGGGAGGGAGGGAGGGAGGGAAGGAGGAAGGAAGGAAGGAAGGAAGGAAGGAAGGAAGGAAGGAAGGAAGGAAGGAAGGGAGATTCCCTATTATTCTTTTTTTCAATCAAAATGCTGGGGCCATCTTGTTATTTGATACAGGGCTTTTGTTTTTATTGTTGTTTTTTTTGGTTTTACTTTTTATTATAGAAAGTTTCAAACATGCAAAAGTAGAGAAAACATATAAAGAATCTAGTGTACCTCTCACCCTGATTAAACAGCTATCAACACAAGTATGGCAAATTTTGTCTCACCTATAACCCTACCCATTCCCTATACCTCCCACCAGATTATTTTGAAGCAAATTTCAAACATATTATTTTAATTTATAAGGATTTCAGTCTGTGCCTTTGAAAGATAAGGACTAAAAAGGACAAAAACAAACCCAAAAGATCAGGCAATCTCAGTACACACCTAAAATCAATTTATAATAATGCCTTAATATTATTCAGTAGTCAGTCTTCACATTTTCTCACTTGTCTTAGAAATGATTTTGGTTTTGTTTTTTGTTTTACATTTTGATAGTTTGGATTGAGATACAAATAAGTATCATAGATTCTAATTTATTGATGTGTCTCTTTTATTCTGTAGGTTCCCGCTTTATTTTCTGCAAACTTAAGAATTTTTGTGACAAAACAAGCTCTGTAATTTTCCATAGTTATACTGCAGTTTCCTATAGTCTGGATTTTGCTGACTGCATGGCTGCCCTAATAGATCATTTAACATGTTTTCCTCTGGCCTGTATCACTTATGATATGGTAATTATGAACTGGTAATTACATCTAGATACTTGGTCACATTTTTCCCCCACCTCAGGCCTTTACAGGTGGTGTTTGTATTTCTAATAGGAGGGACAGTCTCTGTTGTTTTCTTTTTTGAGAGTGATGATCATTGCCCAAATCCACTACTTCAGTAGGTTTTGAAACATAAGGATACTATAATTCTATCCCATTCTCTTTTTCTTTTTCTTTTCAGCGGAAATACTTTTGCAAAGAGAAGCCCCTCTACCAACACACCATATCAAATATCTGGTTTTTCTAATCATTTAAGAAAAAGAGAACAAATGTTTTATTTACCTATCTTTAAATTAATAATGTGAGCTATTCCTAGTATCTTCTAAAGGGGACCAATGAGTTGTTGTGGTTATTTTAGTATCATTATAAAAATGGATATGTGGTTTTAAAGTTTTTACTGTAATAATTATCTTTATTATCATTGCTTAAGTCATCCTGTCTTTTGGCCAGTGGAAACTTATTTAGATTGACATCTGAGTCCTAGTGACACAATTCTAATAATCTTTGATAACTTCCTTCTTCCTTGATGTTTTTCCTTTTTAATAGCCATTCTAACTGAGGTACGATGATAACTCATTGTGGTTTTGATCTATACTTCTCTGATTGTTAGTGATGTTGGATATTTTCTTCATATACCTGTTGGCTATTTGTATGTTTTCTTTTTAGAAATGTCTATTCACGTCCTTTGCTCACGAATAACTTAATGAAGTTATTTGTTTTCTTCCTGTTGAGTTGTTTGAGTTGAATATATTCTAGGCTCACCTTCCCTAGACCTGGATTCAGTCATTTCTCCAAAAAGCCCTATTTTTGTTTGTCAGCAATGGTATTTACCACAATCTGTGTACTAGTGGTGCCTTGCCGTCAGTTTGCAGCAAAGGATTGACTCAGCAGGCATGGGTTGCCCAAACCCTGTACATTCCACAGAAAGTTTGGCCCTTGACCAACTCCTGGGAGATAACTTTGAAGGCCTTGGGATGTCTTTCCTGGTAAGAATGTCTGTTTCTGTAGGACCTTGGGCCATACCGGGTAGTCTATGCTAACAATGTGATTTTTGATAGATGCCCTGGGCCATGCAGTATCAGTTGACCTTTGGAAATTCATGTCCATATTACTAACCCCAGATTTAAAAAAAAAAAAAAGGCTTCTGTGGTTGGCACTACCTTGTATGTGCTGCTACACATCATTGCTGGGAAAAATTAAGGCTGTCCATATGACTCCACTGGGACAGGAAAAACGGAATTTTGTATCTTGTCTTTCTTGCAATCTGCCCTATGTGCCTTTTTCCATTGCTGATTTTAATCTGTATCTTTTCATTGTAATGGACTGTAACCATGAGTACAGCAGATTTGCTGAGTTCTGCCAGTTTTTCTAGAGAATCACTGAACCTGAGTTTGGTCTTGGGGATCCCTGACTACAGTCAGAAACTCTGTCTGGATTTCTTCAGTAGGCAGAACTAGAAAATATGTTTTTAAGATCAAACACGTCATGATTTCATACAGATACTCCAAATGAAATACAGGTCTACAGGTTCTTACTTAAACTTATCAATCTTGAATCTATATCTCCTTTCAACCACACCAAAAATATATATTTCTTAATGAAACCAAATAATCACTTTTCTTTATCCTACAACACAGTAGTATCAAAATAGCAATACCAACTCTACCACCAACAATATGACTACTGAGAACAGTTCAAGGTTTTGTTTTTGTGTTTGTTGTTCTTTTTGTCCTTAGGATTGATCTCAATGGGAATACATGGCCAAATTGCTGTTTTAAAGTCATGTGTAGGCTGGGCGTGGTGGCTCGTTCCTGTAATCGCGGTACTTTGGGAGGCCAAGGCAGGAAGATCATTTGAGACCAGGAGTTTGAGACTAGCCTGGGCAATATAGTGAGACATTGTGTCTAAAAAAGTTAAAAACTTAGCTGAGCGTGATGGCACGCGCCTGTGGTCTAAGCTATTTGGAAGGTTCGAGGAGGATTGCTTGAGCCCAGGAGGTGGAGGCTGCAGTGAGCCAAGATCGGAGACATGGTCTCAAAAAAAAACAAAAAGTCATTTGAGGTTGTTTTTTTTTTTTGAGACGGAGTCTCGCTCTTTCACCCAGGCTGGAGTGCAGTGGCGCAATCTCGGGTCACTGCAGGCTCCGCCCCCCGGGGTTCACACCATTCTCCTGCCTCAGCCTCCCGCATAGCTGGGACTACAGGCGCCCGCCACGCCCGGCTAATTTTTTTTGTATTTTTAGTACAGACGGGGTTTCACCGTGTTAGCCAGGATGGTCTCGATCTCCTGACCTCGTCATCCGCCCCCCTCGGCCTCCCAAAGTGCTGGGATTACAGGCGTGAGCCACCGCGCCTGGCCTGAGGTTGCTTTTGTAGCTTAAGTGTGATGATTGAGTTTGCATGTGCATGTGTGAGATGTGCCACCCTCGAACTTTGTTACAGCATGGGCACATTACCCATCTGACATGAAAAAATATAAAATAAAATAAATTCATTTGAAATTATTTTTCTTTGTTTCATAATGGTGTTTACTGTCTACACAAATATAATCACATTTATTTTTGCTTTGGGGGATTATGTTTTTATTTAATTTTGTTTTATAATTAAAAAATAATTTATGTTTCTAAAGACAAATCTTTGGAATATTCAGATATTCCTCCCTCTCCTCTTCTATACAGCTATTTAAAAATAGTTTTTATTCTTTTATTGATTTTTATAATGTAAGCAAATGCATACCTACAGAGATAGGTAGATAGGTTCTACTCTTTCTTTCATATGTAAATGGTAGCTTACTACACATATTTTTCTTCACTTTGCTTTTTTCGTTTAACAATATACCCTAGAGATCACTTACTGTATAGAGATAATCCCCATTTTACACTGCAGTGTATCATTATGTGGCTGAAGCATTGTTTATTTAACTATTGTGCTATCGATTCTGATTGTTGCCAGTCTTTTGTTATTACAAATAATGCTGTAACAGTACCTTGTACGTACATCTTGTCATATTTTTGCTACTGTGGCTTTGGGATAGTGCTCTAAAATCTAGATTTCTAAAAGATAAATTTCAGTATGCTTGCTGAGTCAAATGGTAGATGCACATATAATTTTGCTAAATTTCCCCCTATTCCCCTCCATCATCATGATGCCATCTTTTATTCCTACCAGCAATGTAGAAGAGTGTTTGTTTCACCCTAGCCTCACCAATAAAGTATGTCGTCCACATTTTGGATTTTTGCCAATCTTACTGGTGGGAAATGGTATCTTAGTGTAGTTTCAATTTACACTTATAAGTGAATGATGTTGAGCATCTTTTCCCAGGGTTAAGTGTAATTCTCACTTCTTTTCCTGTGCATTGTCTGTTCGTGTCTCTGATGAGGCTTTTCCTCATGCTTCAAGTTATTATACTTTTGTTACTTAACACAGCCTTAAATTCTAGCAAGATCTGAATGCCAAAGAGACCTCAGGTCCTATGGAAACTCAATTGGAGGGTGGGGTATGGGGACCATGGAGTGTCACAGACATGTACTTAGCACATGGACAAAAACACAAAGATTTTCAAATATTAATTAGAGTCTTGAATTTTAAGAAATATTGGATTTCTTGGATATTTAAGTTTATTTTATTAATTTATTAATTCAAGTAATATTTGTTGAACGCACGCTCAGTCCTAGCACTGTTTTAGGCACTGGAGTTACAAGAGTGAACATATTTTCCTTCCTCAGAAAGTAATGGAAAAAGAAACGACATTATTCTCCTGATTCAGGCTGAAAGATCATCTCTAAAAGAATAGACTATTCTTTTTTTTTTTTTTTTTTTTTTTTGAGTCGGAGTCTCGCTCTGTCACCCAGGCTGGAGTGCAGTGGCGCGATCTCGGCTCACTGCTAGCTCCGCCTCCGGGTTCACGCCATTCTCCTGCCTCAGCCTCTCCGAGTAGCTGGGACTACAGGCGCCCGCCACCACGCCCGGCTAATTTTTTGTATTTTTAGTAGAGACGGGGTTTCACCGTGGTCTCGATCTCCTGACCTCGTGATCCGCCCGCCTCGGCCTCCCAAAGTGCTGGGATTACAAGCGTGAGCCACCGCGCCCGGCCTAGACTATTCTTTCATATGATTTTCCCCATATTCCCATTTGCCATATTCAGAAATTGCAGGTCAACCCCACTGATAAGTCAAAAGCAGAGGTAAAAATGCTGGTTTCTTCCATACAGATGACTGTTGGCGCTAGAAGAGGATCTTGAACCTCTTCCTGACTCATTCTCTTACCAATAAGAGGGAAAAAACTCCAGAGACTTTGCCACTGTTCAAAGTCACACAAAGCCAGAGCACCTGGTTTTCAGGTCTTCCTCGATTATTTCCATGGCATCAAACTTGTAGAGAAGCTAAGGGAGCAGAAATAACACAAATGCAACCCTGCTCTTTGGTCCTGTCTGGTCTGGAGAACAACCCTTATTAGTGGAACCTTGGACAATATTTGATGGTGGCATTGTTTCTCTGCTCTGCTTAACTGTTCCCTGGCCAAGCCACAGAGCTCTCCTCTGTCATGGAATAGGTTCAAAGGGACTGCAGGATGTTTTTAGTTTCATAAAAAAGACAATGAAAGCCAGTTAGAGAAAAGTCGGAATAAGAAGATGAAAGTAACAAGCTGGGAGAGGAGGAAGGCTGCCCTGAGCTGATAAACTGTATAGATTGCTCCTGAAGGGAGAGACTAAGGCTCATGGTATGAATTGTGCTTAAGCAACTAATCTTTATTTAAGGGTTCTCAATCTCTTTCTGGGAAAAAAAAAAAAAAAATCTATAAGACAGCCCAGAACTAAAATAGTTAGCCCTGAGTTTGGGCTCTATCTTTGTCACTAACCAGCTGCATGATCCTTGACAAGTCACTTTAATATCCCGAGCCTTGGTTTCCTCATCTGTAAACTGAGATGAATAATGCCTGGCTGATAATGTGGCTGTGAAGATTAAAATGGGTCATGCTTTTGAATATGCTTTATAAAATTCAGTTCTTCTTTCATTTCCTCACCTGACTGTTCATGTTTCTCTAATATGCTGTCCCCACCCTGGACAACCTCTAGCAGGTATATGCACACCGCAAGACACTGAGACAGGGAGACTGACTAGTTGTGATTCTCTGAGGCTGATGTGTCTAGAAAGTTGCTCACTAAGTATTCCCGCAGGGTGTTTGAAGCCTCTTGCTGGATGCCTGGTGAGACGAAACACTTTGAATCCACCTTGCAAAGCTACTGCTCCAAGACAGCTGCAGCCTTGTGCTCTGTAGAGCGATACGAAATAATTGCCCGTTGGCACAATAAGCCCATCTCCTCTCCGGGCAGCACAAAAGAAAGCTCAAAAGCATCTCCGGTTTTGATTGCCAAGTGGGGGAGGCAGTGAAAGTAGACTAAATTATGAGTCCAGGTGCCTCTCTACAGAAATCCACTTCCGCCTCGCTGCCGCTCTGAAGGCGCGCAGTGGGTGTTGACGTCACCTTCGGCCACAGGAGCTTGGAGAGGCTGGGCCCTGGCTCCCCGGGGGGTCCGCTGGTAGACCAGGGCGTGCTCTCAGACTGAAAGTGCTTGAAAGCTCGCTTACTCTCGCCATAGACCAGACTGACAGGGGTCTGCCAAGGCTGCTGGGAATGTGGGAAGTGAACTTTAGGTGGAAACAGAAAAGCTTCTCTCTCCGTGGGTAGCCTTTTTTTTTAGTTCAGGAGAGGAAAAAAAAATCATAGAAGCCTGCCAAGCCAAATAAACTATGCTCAATTAAGTCTTTCAACTGTGCAATTCCTCTTGTTGATTTTATGAGGAAAAGGGCAGAATAGAAACATGATGGGCTTGTTTAAAATACTTCAAAAGGGAAGAACCTATATTCTCCTGCTTCCCAGCCCGTCCTCTTTCGGGCTTTCCTCCAGCCTTGCTGCAGGCCTTTCACTGTCGTCTCCTCCATCTGTTATAAAGCTGTCCTCGGAACCCGTGCTCGGCTGCTTTCTCACCGCACACCCTCACTCAGGCCATGTCCTCCATGTCGTGCCCCTCATCCAGGCCTGTGACTCCCAAGGAGCTAAATCAGCCAAAACTCTCCCTCCCCAACCCCAGCTCCAGGCGCTTAAACCTCACTCCCCACAGCTGTTTTTATTATTCATATTCACTGCTACTCAATCCCATCTTGTTTTCAAGAGGACTTAAGGTGGATTCCACAAATACATAAAAGATGAGAACTAAATAAAGTCAAAATCACTGTGAAGCTACAATGAGGGCAAAAAAGGAGAGAGAGAGAGGGAGAGAGAGAGAGAGAGAGAGATGAAATCATGGACAAAGTTAGTTCACCAACTCCATTTAGAAAAATCCTAACCAGTTCCTTGACATATATAAGTTTGACTTTGAACTTCCTAGCAATCATCGCAATGAGGAAAGCACAAGTTGTATATAATTCATGGTGTCCTTAACACAATGTGTCTATAGCAGATTTGCTTATGTGTAGCAAAAACTTATGACCTAATGGGAATAGAAAAAAAATAATAAGAGGCTGGGTGCGGTGGCTCAAGCCTGTAATCCCAGCATTTTGGGAGGCCGAGGCAGGTGGATTACCTGAGGTCAGGAGTTCAAGATCAGCCTGGCCAACATGGTGAAACCCCGTCTCTACTGAAAATACAAAATTAGCCGGGTGTGGTGGCAGACGCCTATAATCCCAGCTACTTGGGAGGCTGAGGCAGGAGAATTGCTTGAACCCAGGAGGTGGAAGTTTCAGTGAGCCAAGATCGTGGGAAAAAAAAAAAAAAAAACTTAGCAGCAAAAATCTTCCTAGTAAGCAGACCTGAGAGAAAATTATCTGGTGGATTTTCATGAACAAGTAATTTACAGTGTAGTGAGCAGTGTCCTCAACAATACTCTAACGATAAATACAAAAATGAGAGACCTAATATTGCGTCTAACAATTTCCTACAATGATGCCCAGTGGAATAACGTTAAAGTAGTTACGTAAAAGAATTCCAGAGGGGCTCAGAGTGATTCCAACCGAAGATGCAGATCCGATGACTTGGCTTGAGACAAGGAAAAAGTAAAGAATATTCTATACTTTGTACAACTCTCTGTAAGTATTTTTTATTGGAAGTTTTGAAATGTATCGGTCAGCAGTAAGTCCAAACTTATAATCTCTTGAAATTTCTGGGTTGCAAATATTCTTAGTTAGATTTAAGTGCAAATATTCTTAAATTTAAGCCAGCCAAGAAGGGTGGAGTGGGGTTAGGGTGACATCCTTTTCTGAAGGTTGAAATGCTTAATTTAGACACTTGCCCATTCAGAGGCCACTTCCCTGGTTTTGCATAAAGTTGGCTTGAAGGGCTACCAATGAGCAGAAAACAAGGTTTGCTCCAAACCAGGAATATATAAGCAGATGAGGCCAGGTCTCTATGCCCCAGAACAATGCTGCAACAGAAAGGAGAATGGGGAGGAGGAAGACTCATAGGAGAGATGCTAAATGGATAATATCTTCAAAACTGGCCACTAGTTGACTTAAAAAGAAAGTGGCGTCTAGGAGGATTCTTGGGTTGGGAAAAACTTTCAGCGGCTCTTTTCTTTTCATTGTATTGCTCTGAGCAAATTATTCCCTGTCCAGTTACTGCTGGTAAAGAGAAGAGGGGCTGCTGCAGCCCAACACTACAGGAATCAGCTGCAAGCTTCGAAGAGGGTGCCTCGCCAGAGAAAATAACAAGAGAGGGACTCCCCGCAGCCCACACTTGAGGCCGAGTGACTGCAATCAGGAGCGAAGGCTTCTGAAGAGGAGCAGTGCCTGAAGCTGAGGTATAAGCAGTCTCCCAGGGTCAGGGTCTCCCTGAGGTGGGGAAGCCTGTAGGCTGTCCACCCTGAGGGCCTGGGCAAGTGCCTGTGGTCCCTACACCTCATTCCCTTGGTCACCTGCTTTTAGTTCAGCTATAGTGGACAGGTCCATGCATGATGCCTCTGCACCTACTCAAGTGCATGCTACACTCTTCTTTATTCCCTCAGGAGATTTCTACCAGCCTATGGGGGGCAGCTGGGAAGTGTGGGGGAGGTGATAGCCCCAGAAACAGCCCTTAGCCAGTAGATCCCTATGGGATGGAAGTGGTAGATAAATGACCCAGCTGTTCCTCACTTCAGTGCTACAATCCTGAGGCACATTCTACAGTTTATCAGAGGGCCCCTAGTAGAATGAGCCCTAGTTGCCCAGGAAGCAGAAGTGATGGAACAAGAAAAGTGGGACAGAAAAAAAGTCAACAAAACCTGTGTTATGAAGTGGGCTATGGCTATGGGATCATCTCCTAAGTAAGACAGGCATTGTGATCTCAGGCTCTGCTTTCACAGAAACCTAAACTAAGCCAGCCTCTATCCCAGAATTAGTGAACTGGAAGATTGGGTCAAGGAACACTCCCCAAAAGGCATTAGGAAGGAATACAGTAATGGAAAATATAAAAGAAGAGTTAAGAGATCTGGCTGCTGGAAGTAGATGTGTCACTATTCAAATAATAAAAAGGAGGAGTTCCAGGAGCAGACAAGAAAATTTTTGTAATAGTTCAAGTTAGTTTGTCTCTGTTGAACTTTATTGAGTAGGTATCAATTGCCTTCTCACTATCTCTTATCTTCAATTTCTCCTGCCTTAAAGCTAAGGAAGTAGAGGGGAGACAAGTTCAACGGGTCAGGCATGTTGCCCTTGATTCATTTCCCTTGGCATCTGGTGATCAAAGCTACTCAGACCTCAGTTTGAGTTGGTCACCTCTCTGCTCTACAGCTAAGACACCATGGCTGTTGGCCTTCATATACCTCAACTCATTGGCTTATCTTCCCAGACATTTGAATAGCAGCTTCTAATCATTGGAGGGAATGACTTTCCAAGACAGTAAGGGTGAAAATCTGGATGGGCACTCTCCTCATGAAGGGAAGAGGAGCAACTGTGGAGCTGTGTGGCTCCTGGCAAGGTCAGAGGGGACAATCTTTGCTGCCTAGGATCAGAAGGAGCTTTAGGCCCTGCCATACCAATCAGGGTCAGCAATGCCAAAATAATCTAGAAATTACAGCCTTCACTTTGGTGGCTCCTTAGACTAGCCCAATATCACTTTCCTCTCTCCTTCTTTCTCTTCTTCCCAATACATGATTGTTCCTCTGCAACTCTGGGTGAATATCCCATCCCATAAAAATGGCAATGACTTTAGGAATAATGCTGAGACCCAAGTGGGGGATTTTCCCATAATTTTTCTTTTTTTCTTTCTTACTTTTTGTTGGGCAAGACAGGGAGGGCAGGTTTTGCTGAAAGAGATCAGAGACCTGTTTTCACAGGCTTTCTATATGAGCTACAGCAGCTACCTTTCAGCCAGACAGATCTTCTCTAGCCTCTCAGTAGAACTGTATGAGATTAATATATCAAGTCCCATTTTCCTGAGAGAGAAACTAAAGCATAACTAATAATTAGTTAAGTGTATACTCCCTACATATATATGTCATAGATACTTTTAAATGTATTATTACTAATCCAATATAAAATTTAATTGGAATGTTTTAAAATATTTTATTAACTCAAAATAGGGAGGGAAAGGGAACTGTAACCACAGAAACTCAGAACAAAACATAGAACAATAAACAGCAAAATGGTAGACTTTTAAAAACTATATCAATAATTATGTATAAATGACTTAAACCATTCAATTTAAAAGGTAGAGATTGTCGGAATGGATTTTAAAAAGAAGATCCACTTTAAATATCATAACAGAGATAGGTTGAATGTAAAATAATGAAAAAAATACCATAAAGACAATAGGCATAAAAACGTTGTCATATTAATTTACCAGAGATCAATAGGAATATTTCTCTATTGACAAAAGCCAATTCAATATGAAGACATGGCTATTTTAAATGTGTGTGTGCCTAATAACAGAACTTCAAAATAAATTAATCAAAACTGATAGAAATTTAAGAACCAATATCATTTATAATAATATCAAAAATATAAAACACTTTTAAATTTAACAAAATACTTGCAAAACCTTTACAGCAAAAGCTAAAAAATACCTCTGAGAGAAATTAAAGAGACCTAATTCATAGAAAAGATATGTCATTTTCATAAATTTGAAGACTCAATATTAAGATGTCAATTTTCCCCAACTTGATCTATTAATTAAATGCAATCCCAATCAAAATTGTAAGCATATATTTTATAAATGTAGAAGTTGATTCTTAAATTTATGTAGAAAAGCAAAGGATCTAGACTCGCCAAAACAATCTTAAATAATCAAAAGGACTCTACAATGAAAAATGATGATATCATGAACCTACACTCATCAAGACAGTGCAGTATTGTCAAAAAGATAGACAAGTGGATGAATTGATAGTTTTTTAATTGTGATGAGTAGGTCTCTGTAGAAATGAGTGCCCATATTAAGGGTGACTGACTGTGATGCTTGGTGCTAACAGATTTAGCACCAAGATTTAACATCACTTGTATTTTCGCAAGGGTTGTTAATGTTTTGAAAGTGATCTGGCTACAAAGGCCCATTGGTTTTCAAAGTTCCATTGGTTTTATGTGGTCTTCCTCTAATCCTAACTTTCCTGTACGTCCTATTAGTTTTAGTGTGTGATTTTGAAGAATGCAAGGTTTTTCAGAAATGCATATATATTGTTATACCTGAGATGCCTGTATTATAAGTAACAACTGCCATATACAAATTTTACAAATTTGAAACAAAAAACCTTAACTCTGTCTCCACTCCCACATGTCCTCCATTCCACCATCCTGTTCATTCATGGGATCAAGAGAAAACGTTTTCAAGTAGAAAGAGCAATGTCTTCAGAATCAGACAGAATTGAGTCTAATCTTCATTACATCACCTACTAGCAATGCTACCTCCAATGAGTTTCTGCTTCTGAGCCTCAGTTTCCTCATCTGTAAAATGGAGAGGGTATGTGGAACTTAGGAAGAGGCAACTGTGGCAGAAGCCAATAGCTGGTTTTTTTCTTCCTGAGCACATATAATAAGGTCACAAGTTTGCATTTCCTTGCCTTCCCTGCACAATATGTGGCCTTGTGACTAGTGCTTGCCAATGGGCCAATGGCATGTGGGCACAATCAGGGTGGTCACTTTGGGATCAAGTCTGAGGAAGCATCTGCTTTCCTTCCTCTCTGCTGGCTGGTTTCGGACAATTTCCAGGCCCTTGAGGATAGAAGTCCCACTAATGTAAACAGTTGGAGATAAACAGAAGACTGGGCCCCTGAGTCTGTCTCAAAAGCTGTTACCTGTGTGAGAAAGAAACTTCTATTGTATTTGAGTCATTATAGCTTTTTAGTCCTCTTTTATAGCAGTTTAGCTCATCTTAACTGAAACAAAAAATTTACTCAACAACATGGAAATCAGGGAAATAAGATTGCCTCTTAGAGATAAACTTTACAATCCTAGATCCGAGCAGAAATATTCAGTATCCCCTCAAGAGGAAAGACGAGTTCCCAGACCTAACAGTTATTTGGAGCTGGAGGAAAGTTTTAGCAAATAAAAAGGCAGTGTATGCATGAGAAAAAATGTTGTAGGAAGGGATGACACGGTGAGCTGAGGAAGTGCAGACAAAGGGCCATCACAGACAGAAACCAGGCTGAGTCTTTCTGGAAACCTACCTGAGGAGAGGCAGTCTCGGTGAGCAAGCTCAATAGCCAAGTGTGCCCAAAGAGGCCCTCCCCATCAGACCAGACTTAGCAATAGGATCACTTCTGCAGATGCCCCGGGCCCTAAGACAGAATATCCAGGGATGGAGCCAAGACCAGAGAATCTTCCAGAATTTCCACAGGGGATATGACACCTACATATACAGACTGCCATCAAAGATGAGAGTTCCTTGATGGTAGCCGACTTCTCTTGTTCTGATTCCATGCCCAGTAAGCCACTGAGGGCATAGTGCCCGTGGGGTGAGATGGCCTGGGTCAGGTGGACAGAAAGGCTGGTCTACTTGACAGCTATAAATAGCAAATTGACATTCTGTGTTGATCCAAATTGCTTAAATTCACTGTGTCTCAGCTTCCTCATCTGTAAAATGGGAATAACAATAGCACTTATCTCATACTGTGAAGATTATGAGATGCTCTATGGAAAAGGCCTAGAACAGTACCTGGCCCAGAGCAAGTGCTGCTGCTATAAGCATTGTACATCAGGCACTGTGAGCTTGGCTAATGTGACTCTGCATTTGAGAGCTGAGGCCCTATCACTGTGTCACAAAAGCAGCTTAAGAACAAGACTTTTTGGAGGGAGAGCATTAGGACAAATATGTAATGCATGTGGGGGTTAAAACCTAGATGACATGTTGATAGGTGCACCATGGCACATGTATACCTATGTAACAAACCTGCACGTCCTGCACATGTATCCCAGAACTTAAAGTAAAATTAAAAATAAATAAATAAATAACAAGATCCTGAAGAGTGGCTAATTTACCAACCTGTATATTAGTTCATGGGTTCCTCTCTGGGCAGCCAGAGTCCGTCCTTAGGTGATAACATGAACACCTAACATTGGCATATGCCCAAGTATTTGAAACTGTGAGTGGGGATTATATGAAAAACTGTCTCAAGTGCCTAATAAGGGTTTATAGTACACAATCTTCCCTCAATTAATGGATAGCATTTGTCTCTCTTCTAAAACACCATAAAGTCTTTGAACCAGCAGCTGGAAACCATAATTTGGGAAGGGATGCCTGACATTCTAAGGAGACTGTATTGCTGGGCTAATTTTGATTGTATAAGAACCTACAACAGTCTAATCCCCAGAGTCTGTGGACTGAAATAAATTCAGCAGGAAACTGTAGTCTTACTGAGTGATAATGTGATTTGACACCCAAGTAATAGAAACCTGCATTGGAGGACGGAAGAAATGTCAGCACCCGCCCTTTTCCACTTGTAAAACTCCTCATTCTTCTTCAAGATGCAGCCCAAATGCACCCTCCTCTCTGAAGCTTTCCTGAACTCCCTTAGGCTGAGTTACTCAGGCCCTCCTCTGTGTCCTGTAGCCCCTTCACTCGCTCACATAATTGTTTTTATGTCTGTGACCTCCATTAGATTTTAGCTCCTCCTGAAAACTGGTGTCTTAGTGACTTTTATATACTCTGCAGCCAGCACACTGCTTGGCACATAGTAGATGCTCACAAAATATTTGTTTTTGAATTAATGCAGTGGGTCTCGATTTCCCTCCTTTTCTTCCCTAAGCCTGGAGCTAAGGCAGGTGAACCTTCAGAGTCCTTTGAGGGGCAGAGAGAAGTCAAGTCAAACCTGGGGCAAGGTGGCCGCCTCTGCTTCCGTGGCTCCCTCAAGAACATGCTTGTGGAATCTTGCACTGTGAGGACTGGAAGGCACCTCAGAGTATCTAGAGAGCTAGGAGATGTCCTTGGGCAAGACACTGTGATAGCAAATGTTATTCATTTAACAAACCTTTGTCAAGGGTCAACACATGCCAGGCCATAAGGAAGCTACAGTTCCTATCCTTACAAATCGTACAGGGTGAGGCAGAGACAGACCTGTACACAGGTGTAATAAGCACACAGTACTGCGTGACAAGTGCTCAGACAGGAGGGAGCACAGGAAAGGACACCGAGGAACAGACCTTGAATGTCTCACAGGAGAGTCAGTGTCAAAGCCAAGAGCCCACAGCGGAGCCAAGTTGCCTTGGAAGAGGAAGCATCACAGTTCTCTGTGACAGAACAAGAGGACTTCCCCGCCCCTTTCTCAGGAGGGGCATCATAGGGAGTAGAACTGGCTAGAGCATCTCCACCATCTTCCTTCAAGCATGTAGACTGACACCCAGGCCTCTTGGGGTCCTGACACTGCAGACTCCTGGAATATACCTCCACCAGCAGGCAGGAATCGGTCCTATTCCCAGCAACCACTAGAGGCACTGCCTGACCCTACTGCGGCCACAGGCAGAGGGACCCCAGGATTCTCAACTCCGTTACCTTGTCTCACCTCCCCTAGGAAGCAGAAGAGTGATATGGTGAGTAGAGATGATCCATGAGACCCAAGCTTTATCTTACTGCAAACAAAATCCACATTAAAAAAGAAATAAGAATTTCCACCCACCATTTTATTATTACTGAAAGCATTTGGAATGAAGCAAAGGATTTAACAATATATATAAAAATATACATTTTTTTTTAAATCGCAAGTAGACAATAGATTTATGGAATTATTTTTCTGATCATCCAGAAAAGACAGCAATAGTAAACTGCAGTTGGGCGAGACCAGCCACTGGGCCATGAGACTTAAGCAGCCCTAACGCTGCCTGAGCTCTCAAGAGTAGAAGAAATGCTCGACAAACAGAGGGAGGCTGTGTGAGGTCAGCAGGACAGCCCCACCAGAAAACCAGAGCCCGAATGGGCTGGGCAGGGCCAGGGCTGAGGTATCGGGATGCAGGAACTACCAGGAACCCCGTGTGGGTTGAGGAGACACGCCAATTATTCTGGCCTGGAGAGGAATTACCAGGACACAAGAACTCAGACCATCTGCAAGCAAGCTCCTTTGTGTGTGTTCACTTTAAATCAATTCATGTTTAACTCACTGAATGAATATGTGAGTTTGGGTGGGAATCATCCTTGTGTCTACAATCATCTCAGGGAGACCAGAGAAGGGAAGCCACAACCAATCAAAGCAGTTTCCCCAATTAAGCTTAAGTGCCCACTAGGATGGGCGCCGGCTACTAGGGCTTCAGGGAAAGCAAAAGCCATGAGGCCCAGGCCCTGCCCCAAGGAGCTGGCGCTCTAATACAGTGAGAGGCACTCGCTCAGAAGACTGTGCCCTGTGGCCCATGATTGGATGTGGGACAGAGTAACAGGATTGTTTCCACGTATGTGGACAATTAGGATAGGGTTAGAGAAATCCTTGTGATTTGAGATGGGCCTGGAGGGACAGGTAGGATATTGACAGGCAGAGATGGAAAGTGTGTGGGCAAAAGCTCCCCAGGGCCTGTGCAGCAGGAGTGGGAGGCGGCCTTTCCAGGAGGGTTTGGAACATACTGGCAGCTACGGGAAGTGAGGCTGGAAAGGCAGTGGGAGCTGAAGGCCAGGCCAATGCAGGGCCCCAAGCAAACTCACTTATTCTTTCATTCATTCCACAAAAATGTGTGGAGTGCAAACCCTCTGCCTGGTGCCCCTCCAGGTGCTGGGCACACAGGTGAGCAGGGCAGCCCCCACCCCCCAAGGCTGGCATCGCCTCCCTGGAGAGTTCTGAGCGGGAGCGCCCCACGCTCAGCGCTGTGCTTCCAGGAGCTCCTGCCAACTACGAGGGAAGTGGAGGCTGCAGCCTGGTCTTGAGTGAGGGCCAGGCCCCGCACCAGGTGTCACAGCCGGGAGGGGTTACTTCACAGGACAGGGAGGTCAGCAGGATCAGCACAGAGACCCCCTTACCAGGCCAGCCATGCTCCCCACAGGTGACACTGGGGAAGAAATGTCCCCATCAATGTCTGGGATGGAAGGACAGGAGAACAGGGCTTAGAAAGGAGAAGGGAGGCCAGGAAGCGGGAGAATGAACGCCTAACCCTTCCTCTGCCGCCCTCTGCTGCTGGCCCCAGTCACTGGTCGAGGTGGTCCGGGGATTCACGCCCAGTAGTGCTCCTCTGCTCTTCTTGCCTGTAGTCATCCTCCTCCTCCTCCTCCTCCTCCCTCTCTCTGGAAAGTTCTCTTAGCTGCTCTGGTGGCTCCTCATAGGCTGCCCGGTTCCTGCAGGGCAGCGGGGGACAGAGGGGAAGGATTTGCTCTCAGGCGGACCCTCAAGGGAGCTGGGCCTCATGCGCATTACAGGAAGAGCAGCCTCCAGACCTCCTCCCCACCCACCAGCTGCAGAGGACACTGGGCTGAAAGGCTGGGCTGAGAGTAAAGGTGCCACAGACTTGTTCCACGCATGAGCTGAGGGGGTTACAGGAACAGACTGGCTTTACCAGCCCAGGAGGAACTGGCCCCGTGACAGGGGCTCCAGGCCACACTTCGCTCTAGTCATGCCACAGGAAGCCCTGCCCTGAGCTCCCAGACTGGAAAACCACAGGACTGGGAGGCAGGTCCTGGGGCTGCAATGCACATTTTATGGCTTGAACTGGTCATTGTTTCGTCAGCACAAAATGGGGGTGATATACCCCAAGGGGTGCTGCAAGTCGAAGAGGCTGTGAGGAATTGGGATGCATATTTCCAGTCTCCCCAGACCCTTCCAACAGGCTACCAGTCCAGACACTCACGGCCTTGCATCCTCCTTGTCTTCGGTGTTGTCGTCCTTCCCTCGGCAGCAGCAGCAGTAGATGATGACGCCAGTGATAATGAGGGCTGCAACCACGCCCACCGCGATGCCCACATACAGGGCCACGTTCATGGAGGCTGCAAGAGGACAGAGCAGCTGCATTTGCCGAGCTTCTAAGCTAGCTCCGGGCCTCCTCTCAGCAGGGGAGCAGCAGCTACCGGCTTCTGGTAACACTCCATGAAAGGCATGGTCTTGGAGGAATGTGACCAGCCATGGCCCAGGAATATTCTTCAGGATGGAGGTTCAGAGAGAGACATATGGACCACTTCACATCTTAACACTCTCCGGGCTACCCTGGCTCTGCAAAAGCCCTCAGGTGTCAGCCCGGCCAGCTCATTAAGCTAGATTTGGTGTCTCGCCCAAGAAGGACGTGGGCCAGACTCTGCGGCAGCTGCCCTGGGCACTTCCTCCATGCCCACCGAGTGGCTCCTAGGCAGGTGGGACTGACAAAGCCTCTGAGTCCTGGAAGTCAGTCCTTCCAAACACCAGTGGAACTGGACTGGCCTCAGAGTAAGGGGAGCCTGGGACAGTCATCCTGCCTGGGTCACCACAGCTAACCTGCAGGTGTGTGGCCCTAGAGAGGCCCCCCTATTCCTCCTCACGGTGGTCTCAGCTGACTCTCTGGACCCCCACCAGTTATGCTGTGGGCTTTGTCAGCCCTCCCTCCCCAGCCTGCTCTTACGAGATCTGACGGCCACCGTGATGTTGCAGAACTGGGTCCCCTCCTCATTGCTGGAGGTACAGATGTAGTAACCCGTTGTGTCTGTGGAGATATTCTTCAGGGAGACAGGCTGGCCTGAGGCTGCAGGGGAGGGAGAGCCAGGGTGAAGAGAGGCACCACAGTGGAGTGGAGACAGTCAGGAATGGGAGGTCTGGACTCCTTGGGAAGCACAACCTCTGCCATTGAGCTTCTCCAGGCTGGAGCCCCATCTCCACCTCCAGGGCTGCAGAACGCTTAAACCAGGCAGGGCCCACAATGTGAAGTGCTCGGAATTCAGTCAGGCACCCTGGGTTTGACACCTGGCTCTGCCACTTATTAATTTGTCTTTAGCAAGTAACTCAGCTTCATTCGACCTCCATTTCCTCATCTAAAATCAGAAATAATAGTACCTGCCTCACAGGGTACTTGCAAGCATAAAATGAGGTACTAATAATAAATATAAGCCCGCAACAGAATGCCTGATATGTAGTAAGTGCTCAGGAAACATAATACACATTATGTATTACATGAAAATGCTTTCTAATCAGAAGACATTATTACTTTTATGATCTTCAGAAACCAAATCTCTTAGTTTAGACTCATATGAAAGAAGCCTTTGGAAATCAAACACTCTGATCCCTGGATTTCTGCCATGAGAGAGGTGTGTGGGGTGTGTGTGTGTGTGTGTCTGTGTGTTATGTGGTGTGTGTGGTGTGTCGGTGTGTGTGGTGTGTCAGTGATGTGCAGCGTGTGTGTGCTGTGCTCTGTGAGAGTAGTGTGTGTGTGGTATGTGGTGTGTGGCCTATGTGTGGTATGTGTGTATAGTGTGTGTGATGGGAGTGTGATGTGTGGTGTGTGTATGTGGCATAAGGAGTGTGTGTGATATGAGATGTGTATGTGGTGACTGGGTGGTGTATGCTGTGCTGTGCACTATGAGAGTGGCATGTGTGCATGTAGTGTGTGGTGCGTGTATAAGGAGTGTGTGTGTTGTGTGTGTGTTTCTGGGGTGTGTGTGGTATGGGGGTGGTGAATGTGTATTTGTGGTGTGTGGTGTGTGTGTGGTATGTGAATGTGTGTAAAGTGTGGGAGGTATATGTGTGTGGTGTGGGGGGCAGTGAGTATGTGGTGTGTGTAGTGTGTATGTGTAGAGTGTGTAGTGTGTGGTGTGTGTGGTATGTGTGGTGTGTGTGGTGTGTGTATGGCGTGTGTGTGGTGTATGGTGTTTTGGGGTGCCTGGGTAGTAGATGTGTGTGGTATGGGGGGCAGTGTGTGTGTTGTGTGTAGTGTATGGTGTGTGTAGTGTGTGTGATGCATGTGGTGAGTGTGTGATGTGTGTGGTGTGTGTAGTGTGTATGGTGTGTATGGTGCATGTGTGATGTGTGTGGTGTGTGTAATATGTGTGGTGCCTGTGGTGAGTGTGTGATGTGTGTGGTGTGTGTAGTGTGTGTGGTGCCTGTGGTGAGTGTGTGATGTGTGTGGTGTGTGTAGCACGTGTGGTGTGGGGTGTGTGTGTGATGTGTGTGGTGTGTGGTGTGTGTAGTGTGTGTGGTGTGTGTGGTATGTGATGTGTGTGGTGTGTGTAGCACGTGTGGTGTGGGGTGTGTGGCAGCATGTGTAGTGTGTGTTGTGTGTGGTGTGTGTGTGGCATGAGTAGTGTGTGGTGCATATGGTGTGGTGTGTATGTGGTGTGTGGTGTAGTGTGTGTGGTGAGTGTGTGATGTATGTGGTGTGTGTGGTGTGTGATGTGTGTGGTGTGTGTGTGGTGTGTGGTGTGTGTGGTGTGTGTGTGGTGTGTGATGTGTGTGATGTGTGTGTGGTGTGTGGTGTGTGTGGTGTGTGGTGTGTATGTGGTGTGTGGTGTAGTGTGTGTGGTGAGTGTGTGGTGTGTGTGTGGTGTGTGGTGTGTGTGTGATGTGTGTGTGGTGAGTGTGTGGTGTATGTGTGGTGTGTGGTGTGTGTTGCATGTGGTGTGTGTGGTGTGTAATGTGTGTAGTGTGTGGTGTGTGTAGTGTGTATGGTGTGTGATGTGTGTGGTGTGTGATGTGTGCGTGGTGGCGTGTGTAGTGTGTGTGGTGTGCGGTGTGTGATGTGTGGTGTGTGATGTGTGGTGTGTGGTGTGTGTAATGTGTGTGGTGTGTGATGTGTGGTGTGTGGTGTGTGTAATGTGTGTGGTGTGTGATGTGTGGTGTGTGGTGTGTGTAATGTGTGTGGTGTGTGTTGCATGTGTAGTGTGTGTGGTATGGGGGGTGGTGAATGTGTATGCTGTTGGGGTGGGACGGAGGCAGGCTTTCTAGACTCTTCCTCTGCATCTGCCGCCACTTGAGCAAGCCATTTAACTTCTTTGAGCTGCAGGCTTCCTCTGGAAAGTAGGAGTGAAAACAGCTGATCCTCCTGAATCGAAGAGAACGGACCAGAATGTCTCATGGAAGACCTTTCCCCTCAATCATCCTACGAATTTCTTCATCTTGAAAGCAAGAGCTTTGTGCTTGGGCATATGCATATGTCCTGCCATCCAAGATGCTTTGTTATAACTGCTATTTTGAGAGGAGCTGCAGACCTACCTCCTCTAATTTTGCTGCAGAGCCAGCCTTGCCTGATCCCTGCTGCCACCAGCTGGTTCCACGCCATCCCTAAGAGATGCTCTAAATTGTAAATACGATCCTGTCACTGCTCTGTTCAGACATTTCAGGGCTGCCCAGCAACCACTAGAGGTAATCCTCAGTAACAAGTCCAAGCTTCAGGTCACAGATCTGGCCCTGTCAATCATACCAGCTTTGTCTCTTGCCACTTGGTGCTAGGGGCAAAACCACGGGAGCAGTCCTCTCTCCGCCCCACCGTCACTTTCTTGCAAGATTGCATCTTAAGATTTTCCTTCTCCGGATGTGCTGCTCAAATGTGATGTCCTCTCATCCTTCCAGCAATCCTCAATATTTCAATCTCTAATTCATGGAGTTGACAGGAGGCTTAAAGAAGTTAAGTGAACTGCTCAAGGTCACAAACTTAAGAAATTATAAAACAGGAACAAAAATCCTGTTTCAGGTCTAGAACTCCCTGGAGCCATTGATAATTTTCTTTTAAAAATTTGTGGCCGGGTGCAGTGGCTCACGCCTGTAATCTCAGCACTTTGGGAGGCCAAGGTGGGCAGATCACTTGAGGTCAGGAATTCGAGACCAGCCTGACCAACACAGTGAAACCCCGTCTCTACTAAAAATATAAAAATTAGCCGGGCATGGTGGTGCGCGCCTCTAGTCCCAGGTACCTGGGAGGCTGAGGTAAAAGAATCGCTTGAACCTGGGTGGTGGAGGTTACAATGAGCTGAGATCGCACCACTGCACTCCAGCCTGGGCAACAAAGAGAGATTCCATCTCGAAAAAATATATATATAAGTAAAATTTTGTATAATAAAAGCAATGTATGCTCCTTATAATAATTTATAAATGATATAAAACTATTACTTCAATTCAATTCAATACAGAAAATCTTTAGCTGCTGATCACAGCTATAAATGAGATGAAGAGGGTCCCTGTCCTCTTGGTGTTTCCAGTCTCCCAAAGAAGACAGACATGAAACAATGGTGGTTACAGTTCAAGATGGAGGTACTATCTGAGCTTATGGCAAGGGGTCTTAATCTCATCCAAAGGGCCAAGGAAAGCCTCTTTAAAGAAGAGAGAACAAATAAAAATCATTCATAATTCCATCATCTATAAATAACACTTTGATTTGGTGCTATTTTCTTCCAGTCTTTTCACTTGTACTTTCTTCAAATTCTTCCCGTGAACCCCAGGACACTACTCTCTGGATGCTCATTCTTCATAAAATGTGCCCCCTTCTATCCTAGAATTCCACGCCTCAGTATGTTTTCTTGAACATTGTTTACATGTGATATTAATATGCGGCATGGAGAAGGAGTCCCTAAAAAAGCAAGTTTAGGAATCACTGAGTTAGGGTTAAGTAATCTTTCTAAGGGCAGCCCTTTCAGAGCTCCTACAATGCTGTTGAGCACTGGGAACTTCTGACAGCGGGGTGTGGTATTCATGCTCTCATTTGCTAAATGAATTGGATTTGTTATTTTTAAGAGGCATCTTGAAGGAACACACTTTAGGAAATGCTCTATGGCCCTGGGCATGCTTAGGAGGTCTAGAGCTCGTAACAGATCCCCACCACTTAAGAGTGTGAAGCTCGGACTCTGGGTTTAGTGTAGGCAGCACATTGCAGACAGTCAGGACTTTTTTAGTTGTCAGAGTTCAGCTTTGAGCTCTAGGCCTTGTTTAGGGTGAAGAACATGGGATTTCCTAGTCCAGTGAGTCAGCGCTATCCTCCCCCAGCTCCCTGATGCAAACGGTGTGCACTGGAAGCTGCTGGGATGAACCAGTGAAGGTCTTGTGCCACAGGACCTTCTTTGATTCCGAGCTGGGGCTCCCAAGCCCCTTTTCCTTCGGAAAGGGACTAGTAATTTCTGATAGCCGGAGAAAACTAATGTTTCCGCTGCAGTGGCGACACCTTGTGGTCAGAAAGGGGAATGCACAGGACGGTCATACGCTTCCCACCTGCCTCTGCTCCAGCTGCGGAGAGATTCCCCTCAAGAGAACCTCCGGTCTCACCAAGACGCTAATGTCACGTTGACAAGATCTAACGTTTCCGCATACCCCCAACCCCTACCCAATCCCGTAGCTTGTCGACAAGCCCCTGCTGCCACCTCTGTCTCACACAGGGCCCTCACGATCCTCCCTGGACTGGTCCCCACCCTTCACAACCTCCTCCCCTTAAGTGCTCCAGGCCCCAGAACTACCCCCTCCCCCACTTCCCTGATACCCAAATTCCTGTTTCTTCAGTGCATGAAACTCAGCTTCCTGGGACACAGCTTACAAAGTCTGTTCAGAGCTATTACACATGGGATCTCCTCTCATCCTCTTCACAGCTCTTGGGGAATCCCAGTTTTTTTCAAAGGGAAGTACTAAGGGTCAGAGAGGCTGTGAGTGACTCACAGCTCCAAAGTGGAGAAGTCAGGGCTTCTTGTTTCCTGATTCTGGATTCCCTGTTCTTTTCACTGCTAGCTTGTTTCCACTGAGGGTTTAGTCAAAGGAACGAATCTCTAATGTTGGAAATTGTCTTCAGATGTAGGAGGGCAGAGGTACCCTCCTCTCCAAATCGTCCATGGTGGACTGAAATGTTTAAAAAGCCGGAAATAATTTGGGCTGACCCACAGAGGAAGAAGAATTAGCAGATTCTCTCTTTTTATTTATTTTTTGTTTGTTTTGTTTTTTTAAGACAAGATCTGGCTCTAGTACCCAGGCTGCAGTGGCGCCATCTCGGCTCACTGCAACCTCTGCCTTCCAGGCCCAAGGATCTTCCCACCTCAGCCTCCCAAGTAGCTGGGACTACAGGCATACACCACCACGCCAGGCTAATTTTTGTATTTTTGGTAGAGACAGGGTTTCACCATGTTGCCCAGGCTGGTCTCGAACTCCTGTACTCAAGTGATCCACTCGCCTCAGCTTCTCAAAGTGCTGGGATTACAGGCATGAGCCACTGCACCTGGCCAGAATTGGCAGCTTCTCCAAGGCTCTGCGAAGCAGAGTGGAAACAAAGGCTTTGAGAACTCCGCCCTCACCCCACAGTGTCTCGAGGTGCAAGGGCGTGTTGTTATGGACATTAACCATATTCTTTTCTGTCACCCTCAGGTCCCCATTCCGACTCAGCAAATCTTAACTAGAGACAGGATAAAGCTTCCCCAAATTAAAGCTTTCACAAATTAAAGAAGCAATTCTCTTTTCACCTCCTTTCCTGTCCTCAGGATTCTCCCTTTTGGATAATGAAAGAACTAAGTTTTGGCTTCTAACAACCAGAGGAGTCTCCCCGTGGAGGCAGGAGAGAACTGCAGCTGGGCTGTCCCTTTGTGAGGCTCCTCAGAAGGTATCCGTGGCTTACAGGGCAAAGACTAACCTCCCCGGCGTGACGCACAGGCTCTTCATGATTTCTCATCACTGTGTTTCTTAACAAGAGTATCTCCCACCATTCCTACACCTACACATGCACCCTACCCCTTAGCCACACCAGACTGTCATGATTCCTTCCTGTTCTCCATGCCAAGCCTCCTCATCCTTGAGGACCCAATTCAAATAACAGCTAATAATACTTAGCATTCAATGAGTGCTTACTACCTACCAGGCACTGGTCTCAGTGCTTTACATCTACTTTTATTTAATCTTCACAACCCTATGAAGTAAACACTAGCATTGTGCCCATTTCACAGACATAGAACCTAAGGCACAAAGAAACTAAGTCACTTGCCAAGGTCATACAGCTAACAAGTGTCCGAGCCAGGAGTCAAGCCCATGGCATGCTCTTAACCACTGTCGACTCCAATTCCCACTCCTTGGAGAAACCTTCTTTGATCTTCTTATGCATCTTCTGTGTTACATCACCACTGAGTATAAAGCTATTATAGCATTTGCCACCTGTAACCTTCAGCTTTGGGTCTCCCTGTACACACTTTGCTGGAAAGAAGATCAGACACTACCAGTGTCCACAGCACACCTACCATGACCATGGCTGGAGTCACTAGACTATTCATAGGCCAGAAAGAGGAGGCCACAGAGCCCCAGGAGAGCTGCCAGGTGGTTTCAACAAAAATTCCAGACATACTCGATAAAAAGTTGCCAACCAGAAATACGTAAACACAACCGGAAGCTTGTTGAAAACCTACATTACATTGACCTATTTTAAGTTAGGTCGAGTGGATTCTACTAACTTTTTTTTTTTTTTTGAGACGGAGTCTCACTCTGTTGCCCAGGCTGCAGGCTGGAGTGCAGTGGCGCAATCTCGGCTCACTGCAAGCTCCGCCTCCCAGGTTCACGCCATTCTCCTGTCTCAGTCTCCTGAGTAGCTGGGACTACAGGCGACCGCCACCATGCCCGGCTAATTTTTTGTATTTTTAGTAGATACGGGGTTTCACCGTGTTAGCCAGGATGGTCTCGATCTCCTGACCTCGTGATTCACCCACCTCAGCATCCCAAAGTGTCTACTAACTTTTTTAAGAAGTCGATTTGCCCCCAGACGAGTGATAAAGCTCTTCCTGGATTGAGCGCACCCCCATTGTGTGCATCCGTCTGGCTGGGCTTATCCAGGACACCAGATATTCTTCCCCCCGGTCCTACCCCCACCCCCGGGCACCTCATCTTCTCAGAAGAGCTGTGTGCCCCGCTGGCTTTGCTTTCCACCTCTGGCCTCCTTTTCCACCTACACTGAACTGAAAGACCTCCCAGAAGCTAAATCTGATGGATACCTTTCAGGCCTTGTCTTTCTTTTTAAAAAAATATTTATTTTATTTTATTTTATTTTATCATTTGATTTTATTTTTTATTTTATTTTATTTTATTTTATTATTTTATTTTGAGGCAGGGTCTTGCTTTGTCACCAAGGCTGGAGTGCAGTGATGTGATTATGGCTCACTGCAGCCTCGACCTCCAGAGCTCAAGCAATCCTCCCACCTCAGCCTTCTGAGTAGCTGGGACTAAAGGGTGAGTCCTGCCACGCCCAGCTAATTTTTAAAAAATTTTTTGTGGAGACAGGGCTCTCACAATGTTGCCCAGGCTGGTCTTGAATTCCTAGCCTCAAGTGATCCTCCTGCCTCAGCCTCCCAAAGTGCTGGGATTACAGGCATGAGCCACTGCGCCCAGCACGCCTTGTCTTTCTTGATCCTCAGGAGAGGGATGGGCACCAGGGGCCCTGGGACTCCACCCGGGTATCTCTACACCCGTTGGCTCTGGATGTGGAAAGGATGGTAGGATTTTTATATAGCTCTTTCTTTTTTTTTTTTTTTTTCAGTTAGTTTCCTGACTGAAAGGTCCAATACCAAGCTGCCCAGTACAAAACTGGTCTCCTGGCAACTACAGCTGAATCCACCATCGCCTCCCTTAAGAAGGTGGGACTGTAGTTGTGTGGAGCCATGAAAGGGTGGTGTGTCTGGGGCAGTGGGGGTCCGTGACAGCTGAGAGGGACCGGCCTGGATAAGGAATGGGAAAGTTAAATTCCCCACCTTTGGGGGAGCCCCCGAGTTAGACTTGGGGTCTCAAATGTATACTTCAGGACACAATCACATTAAAATCCTACCCATGCTTTTGCACAGAGTGCTTATCAGGGCACGTTCATCCAAGAGAACTGAGGAATGAGGAACAAAGAAAACAAGTTAACATTTACCACGGCTTCTGCTACGCGCTTTACATGAATCATTTTTGTTTCTTGCCAGAACCTATGAGGTAGGTATTATTATAAGAAACCAGTGCTGGCCGGGTGCAGTGGCTCATGCCTGTAATCCCAGCACTTTGGGAGGCTGAGGCGGGTGGATCACCTGAGATAAGGAGTTCAAGACTAGCCTGGCCAACATGGTGAAACCCCGTCTCTTCTAAAAATAGTGGTGGGCACCTGTAATCCTAGCTACTTGGGAGGCTGAGGCAGGAGAATCGCTTGAACCTGGGAGGAGGAGGTTGCAGTGAGCTGAGATCATGCCAACTGCACTCCAGCCTGGGCCACCTAGCGAGACTCTGTCTAAAAACAAGAAACCAGTGCTTAGAGAGGTGGGGATATGGGGATAGGGATGGGGTAGGGAAGCAAGCAGTCTTCAGGGGGATCTGATTGGTCAACCCGAGTTGCAGCCCCTAGCCAATCAGCTGCACGTGCTGCACCTTGACGTGGGGAGCCCGCCTTCCCTACTGCCCCCTTACCTGGCTGGGCCAGGGGCTGCTCCTGATTCAGGATGTTGTACCTCTTCCAGCTGTACTGAGGTGTTGGTGAGCCCTCCTTTGATTGGCAGGTCAGCTGGATGTTGTTCCCAATTATGGTCTCTCCCTCGATACCGCATTCTGGTTTGGAGGGTGGCACTATATAGAGGAGAGGCCAAAGAGAAGGCATGAGGCAGGTGGGGCTTGGTGACAGCCACCCATCGCCCCCCCACCCCCCCACCCCACACACACACACACTGCCTTGTTTGTTCATAGGCAGAAAACTCCATAGTTGAGTAGTGAGATGGAATGCTGTAAAACCAATTCACCACAATATGCCCTCAGTGATCTGTCACCATCACAAAGGAGTGGTACATATGCTGGGAAGCATCATGAGCCTGCAGTAGCTTTCCAAGGCATGGTTTCATGTGTGCTCTAGTTTACAGTCATGGGATTTTAAAGATAGCGGAACATGGCTGTTGGAAAGATGGGGACGTTCCGGCCGGGCGAGGTGGCTCACGCCTGTAATACCAGAACTTTGGAAGGCCAAGGTAGGTGGATCACCTGAGGTCAGGAGTTTGAGACCAGCCTGGTCAACATGGTGAAACCCCATTTCTACTAAAAATACAAAAAATTAGCTGGCTGGCCGTGGTGGCACGCACCTATAATCCCAGTTACTCGGGAGGCTGAAGCAGGAGAATTGCTTGAATCTGGGAGGCGGAGGTTGCAGCGAGCCAAGATCGTGCCACAGCACTCCAGCTTGGGCAACAAGAGCAAAACTGTCAAAAAAAAGAAAGAAAGAAAGAGAGAGAGAGAGAGAGAAAGAGAGAAAGAAAGAAAGAAAGAAGAAAGAAAAAGAGAAAGAAAGAGAAAGAAGGAAAGAAAGAAAGAAGGACGGAAAGAAGAAAGAAAAGAAAGAAAGAAGAAAGAAGAAAAGAAAGAAAGAAAGAAAGAGAAAGAAAGAAAGGAAGAAAGAAGAAAGAAAGAAAAAGAAAGAAAGAAAGAAAGAAAGAAAGAAAGAAAGAAAGAAAGAAAGAAGAAAGAAGAAAGAAAGAAGAAAGAAAGAAGAAAGAAGGGGACATTGAGACCCAGAGAGGACACCTGCTCGTGGATCCTGGCAGAGCTGGGACTAGAACCCAGCTCTTCTAACTCCAGATCCTGTGTACTCTCCACCAGCCCATCTGAGCTCCTTCTGCCACTAATTCATCTGTGCCATTTTGGGAAAATCCTCAATTCCCCTCGACCTCAGTGTTCCATTCTATAAAATTAGTGGACAACAAACCTGTTTTGTAAAGGGCCAGGTGGCAATATTTTAGGCTTTGCAGACTACATATTGTCTTTGTTGCTTCTACTTTTTCTCTTTAAATAGTATGTTAGAAATGTAAAAACAGTCTGTGGGCTGGATTTGGTCCTAGTTTGCCTACCCCTGGACTAAGTGATCTCTGAAGCCTTCCACTCTTAACTTCTTAGGAATGTTCTCTCTGGGTTCAGCACAATCCTCCTGTGCTTTGCCGATAACTGGCAGTTGCCATAAGGGCGGGATATTGGGCGGACCCACAGGCAGCAGTAAAGTTCTGTGCAGGGTGAAGGATGAGGACTGAGGGACCTCGAGCCGGCAGAGGGCGCAGAGATAAGGAGAGGGAAACCCATAGGCTGGAGGTTACCCAGAACGGCAGCCACCCTCATCTCACAACCCCAACCCGAATCCCTGGATTTCTGGGAAGCTTAAGCCTATGCCTTTCACTCAGCATTGTCAAGATACCATTGTGGAGCTAGGTTCATTCTACAAACTTCACTGGATGCCTACTGTGTGTCTGACAGTGCTGGGCACTTGGAGGACACAGTGAGTGGGTCAAGGAATCTAGTGGGGGCAAAAGACAAGTAACTGAACAATGACCAGGCAGGAGGCAAGGCTGCTGGGGCAGATAAGGCCTAAACACAGCCCCAATCCCAAGATCAGCTGTGACCTGAAGGAAGCATGACAGTAAACAAGGACAGTGGTGGAGGTGGGAGTGGTGGTCGGAGAAAGAGGTGATGGTACTCCAGGCAGAGCAAACAGCACGTGCAAAGGCTCAGAGGCAAGAAGCTGCATGAAGCATGCTTGAGACTTCAGGTCGTGTCCTTGGAGTGAGAAGGGGAGGACACACAGTAGAGAGGGTTGCTCCTGGAATCCCTAGGTGGCAAGCCTGTCCCCTCTGCGTCTTTCTATTCACATCCCCAGTAAACAGTGTTGCCCATTCCATAATCCAGGTGCATGGTCGCTGAGCATCAGGAGTGCATTCTGATCTCGGCCCCACCTGGCAGCTGCTGAGAGAAACCCTTCCACACACACCACTCCCCTCTAGTACAGCAGCCACAGTATTTCCTCTTGGAAAGAGCCAGGCTATTGTTGGGTGGGCCCAACATCTCCTGCTGCCATAGTGAGGGCTGGCCAGGTGTAGGGCGAGCATGAGAGAAATTAGAGGCCCTCCCTGATTGTCACTTTCCCTTGGATGGTTCCTAAACATAAGAGGTCCAAAGTTCAAGGCCGGGCCTCATCTATCTTGGACCAGACCCTGGGACTGGTGCAGTGTGGGGAGGGGGAGGCTGTGGCCTAAGGACCACTCTTACAGCAGCCAACAAGCAGGTCCCCGGGGAACAAGAGAAGATGAACACCACTTCCCAGACGACCCCTAGGATGGGCTTGCTGAGCCAAGCTTTATCACTTGAGCTTTTCAGAGGTACGGGAGCATCCCTCTCCACACATCCAAACCATTCAGCCTTTTCCCAGGAATGCCTTGAATAGGAAGCAAAGGCTTTATTCCACAATTGGAGAGTGGGCAAAACACCAATCCCACCTGAGGAGTCCCAGGTGTCCCCAAAGTCACACCAAGTGTGTATGACTTACAGTAGAGCCTTTCTACAACCAGGTTTCTTTGGGATAAAAGACAAAACAGGGAAGAAAAGTAACTGAGGCCTCCTGGCATCTACAGAGCATGCAAAGGCATCTGAATGCATCCAAAAACTGTTACAGCTTTGCTGAAACCACCATTTTCTAAGGGAAAACTGCTGAAAGCAAATCCTTAATTGTCTCCAGAGGCAGAGGTACAGACAATGGCAAAGAAGTGACCAGCCACTCCCAAAGAGATCAGCCTTAGGGTGGAATGTGTCAGTTCTCAGTCCCTAAACCCTCTGGCCTCACCCAGGAACCCCTGCGGTCACCCTGTCCAGTTGCCTCAGCCTTCCACCATCAAAAACAGGTAGGACCTCCGATCAAACAGATCTTTAACAGATCAAATCGTCCTTCCACACATGTGGGGCCCGTGAGACCTCCGGGGGACTCGGTGCATTATCAGTCTAACCTCCCCAGCAGAATGCAGATGTTACCTGAATATTCACTGGAGGAGCAGTGATAGGGAGGGAGGGGAAACGGAACCAGTCGGGTGCCAAGGCCTCTCCGAAGCCTGCGACTCCCACTACAGACGTCAGGGGGCGCCAGAGGCCGGAGCACCGGGTCCCGGGTCCTGGAGCCCCAGTTTTCCCAGCCGAGACCGAGACTGAGACCACGTGTGCCGCGCCCAGGCGCGGGCTGAGGGACTGGCCGGGCTGGGAGCTTCATGCTCGCCTCGGTTTACCGAGGTCATCCAGCCCCAGTGGGCCGGCTGCCTTAAAATAGCCTAGCTGCAAAGCCATTAGGAAAGAAAACGTGTGTGTGAATGTTTATATATGTTTTTATTTATGTTTATATATGTTTATATGTATATAATTTAAACTTGTTTCTTAGAGTGCATCAAAAAATGGGCTTTTTCTTTTCTCTATGTTTTTTGTTTGTTTGCTTGCTCGCTTGTTTGTTTTGAGGCCGGTCTCTGTCACCCAGGTGGGTGAGCAGCAGCTCGATCACGGCTCATTGCAGCCTCCACCTCCCCAACTCAAGAGATCCTCCACCTTAATTTTTTTATTTTTATTTTTGTAGAGAGGAGTTCTGGCTATGTTGCTCAGGCTGGTCTCTGCCTCGGCCTCCTAAAGTGCTGGGATTACAGGCGTGAGCTACCGCACCCGACCCTTCTTTTTTAAAAAAATAAAACATTGGTTTCACCAAGTTCCATAATCTCAGATTAAATTTGTATCCTTCTGGCCCTGGTTGGGAGGAAGAGGGATCAGCATTTATATAATGCTTATGTGGAGGATTTCGGGGGAGTGTGCATTAATACTTCCATTGCCCAAAGGAAATGAGACCTATTTAAGGGACCCCTAACATACATATGTACGTGTGTGTATGGGATGTCTATTGTAGTATTGTTCATACAAAAAAATGTTAACAGCCTGAATATTCATCAGTATGGAACACTTGAATAAATCATGGTACCTCCGTGTGATGGAATGTATGCTGTTAATCGGTAGATCTGCATGTGCTGATCTGGAGAAATGTGCATGAAACAAGGTCAGAAAGAAAAAACGCACAGTGATCTTTATAACATGATTCCATTTTGTTAAAGGAAAGGAAGGAAAAGAGAAAAGTATGCAAGAGTGTGTGTGTGTTGAAAGGACATGAGGAAAATATGGAATACCTACCTGTGCTGCCATTGGCTACCTCTCTAGGGGGTAGGGTGGAAGGAGACCTTAGTTATTCTTTATACGATGCTAGTTTGCATAGTTGTATAGTTGGACGCACTATAATGCTTTCAAAATGTCAGGCAACCACCTTATGCAATAAAAATATCTTAATTATTAATTAAATTAAATTTTAAAATAAATTTAATTTAAATTAAACATATTAATTAAAAATAAAATGCCATCAAGTATGTAAAAGGAAGAAGGAAAAAAGATCTTTGTTTTGGTTTAAAGCATTGCTACCTCCCAGCAGAGGTGCCATTTCTTATATTGGACATAGACTAAGTGCTCATTAAATAACAGTTATTTTCCAGTAACGATTTGACTTTGAGTCAGTTCCTTCCTTTCTCTGGGCCTCATCTACAAAATGAGAATATTAAAGTAGGTGATCTTTCAGATTCTTCCCAAACTATAAATTCCAATAATAAGTCATTCCTGTGAAGATAATGTTATCTTGGGACACATTTCAAAGGGAGTAGAACCTGATTGATGGAGTATCTGTTGAGGGATGGGGGTGAGCAGATGGTGGCATGAAGAATTTCTGCTGGATAGCCAAAGTTACAGCAGGGAAAGATATAAGACAATCACGATGTGGCCCTCTGAGCACCCAATTAAGGCACAATGAGTCTTTGCAATAGGATTTAAGATTTTCCTTTATCTTTGTAATAAGTATGGTATGAAAAAGAGGAGCTGATGTGGAGGAAAGGACACCAACAGCAAGGGACCACTCCAAATCGGCCTTCTCTGTCCTCGAGAACTGTTGGCCATTGGCAGAGAACTCAGAATAGTGTTTCGTTCCAAAGGGAGGAACGGTCCCTCTGCTGAAGACAGCCTGGACAAGGTGAGGAGTCTTAGCTCCTTGTTGCTGCCTCTGGCTTCGTCTCAACACCTGGGCTCTTCTCCCTCTGCTGCCACCAGCCTACCCTCTTCCTACAACTCCTGAAAGACGTGAAGACACTCACCGAGGACCAAGAGGCGGACACGTGACTTGGTGGTGCCGTCCAGGTCTGACATCAGCGAGACAGAACACTCGTAGGTGCCATTGTCAGCTATGGTCAGCTGATCAATGGTGATGGAGGCATCGGACTGCTCAACATTGCTGGATATGCTGACACGATTCTTATAAAGCTCACCATAGATGTAGTTTTTGTTTGAAAACTGCCAGATGAACACCCTTTCCTGGAGAGAGAAGAAATGGCACTAGGTCTTCACCCAAAGGCCCTTGCCTGGTGCTTCCAGCCTGCCCTGACTACCCTCATCCCCCAGTTTCCAGGGCCCAGAAGCACAGACATGCCAACCCCTCAGAACAAATAGCTCGCATATGTGCTACCCATTTGTGGATTTCTTTTATTATATATTTTTTTCATTTATTTTTAAAACGAAAATATTGAAAGAAGTTAGGCAGTTCATACCGCAGTACACATGTGGGTAAATGGGTCCATCCGGGATCCCAGCACTTTCATCTCTTGTAGTCTCTGGCATCTCTCTTATCCATTCCATTTTCTCCATAGCCTATCCTCACTCATTCAGTCTGCCAGTGTTTACTGAGCACCTTCCATGTACCAGGCATCATGCTGGGCAGCCAGCCTTGGCTGCCAAACCCACTTTATTTACTTGACTCTTGCCTTTGGAATGTACTGATTGATTGATAAACTCATCATTTATTAAATTGTATGTGGTAATGGCTAAAATCACAGACTTTCAAGCTGGACTGCTTCAATTCAAATCCCCATTCTGCCATGTACTAATTGTATGACCTTGAGCAAAATGCTCGACCTGTGACTCTGTTAATAATTCTACAAAATGGAGATGATGACAATAACACCTGTCTCACAGGACTGTAGTGAGAATTAAAGTAGTAATATACACAAAGCAGTTAGGGCGTTGTGTGTCACATTAGGTTTCTAGAAGTGCTAGCCATTATTATAACTGAGCATCTACTGGGTGTCTGACATTCAAAGATGATAATTCATGAATTCTGCACCCAAAGAGTGATGGAAACGATAGACAACCAAACCTTACAACATCTTATGATTATCTCTAGGACCCCAGAAGAAAGTATCATTTCCAGACTGGGAGGTCAGGGGAGGCTTCCTAGGAGAGGTGACAGTTGCCTCGAATCCTAAAAACAACTAAGAATTAGCCAGGCAAAGGGCTGGGGGCATTGGGAGAGTAAGTGTTGGAGTAAGATAAAGGTGTTGGGCATTTCAGGCAAAGGAAGAACCACAGAGAAAGAATTAGATGTGGGAAGCAACATATCAACCCCAGTCGTTCAGTATGAATGGAGGTAAGTGTGTGAGTGAGGGACTGGTGAGAGGGTGAGCTTGGGCAGGTAGCAATAAAGATCATAGCTGCTATTTATTGAGTGTATGCTATGTGCTAGGTACTAGTCTATGCACTTGGTATGTATTATCTCATGGAATCTTCACAACACCCCTGAAGTAGGTATACGATTATATTCATTTTACAAATGAGGAAGCCAAGGCACCAAGAATTTAAATGCCTCCCCCCAAGTTCACATGTTTAAGTAAATGACAGGGCTGAGGTTCAAACCAGGCATTCTGGCTCCAGAGCCTGAAGTCCGGAGATTCTACAATGCCAGGTCTCAGACACTGTGTATATGGGACTAAACAGTTTGCATTTACCCTGAAGCGCTAGAGAGCCATGTATTTAGGAAGTCAGCTCTCAACACGGGATGGAAAGTGACTTGGAAGGAGAAAAGGGACCGGTTAAGAAATCAGTTTAACAATTCTGGTAAAAAATGATGGGCAATGCAGATGGAAAGAATGAAATGAATTTGAGGAGTATGAAAGGGTGGGCACCAATGAGACCATGAAACCAGGAAAAGATCCGATGGACAGAGTTAGGGAACGGCAGACCTCCAGGGTAAGAGTTTTTTGGCTTGGATATTTGGTGATGTCATTTCCAAGAGAGGAAACACAAAGGAAGGGAATGTTTTACGAATAAACAATGTGTTCTCTTTATGTGTGGGGTGTCTGGGGTGTCAGTGGGAGATCCATGTAGGTGGAGGAGTCAGTAAGAGCCAGAGGGTCAGTTTAGTGCAACTGGGGATGAAGGTTTGGGAGCCAACAACATGTCAATGTTCACTGAGACACGGGCTAGATGAAGCCACCCGGGATAAATAAGTAGAGAAATGGCAAGTCTCCAAGTTACTTCATTCGAAGGGTCAAGGAGAGGTCAGAGAGCTAAGAGGAAAAGCCAAGACAAGACTGCCAGAAAGTCAAGACAAGAAGACTCCAAGGTTGGAAAGTGGCTGCCGGTGTGAAATGCTAATGAGAGATGAAATAAGATGACTGAATGAAGTGTACTGAATTGAGCGAAAAAAGAGGTTGTTGTTGATTTCTGTAGAGCATTAGGTATAGAAGCGAGACTATGATGGACAGAGAGAGCGTGGAGACCCGATGTCAAGTCTGACACCTGTGCATGCAGTGCGCTTTGTGGAACATTAGAATAAGGGGCTCTACAACCTGTGCTAGGATACGTGGCTTGGCTAACAAAGCACATACCCTTGTGCAGGGTGCAATCTGCCCAACCACAGGCAACAGACCTAGTTGAGGCAGACAGCTCTTTCAGGAAGCTTAGCTGACAAGCGAGGGAGAAACAAGACGGGAGATGCAAAGGTATCTCGGGCTGTGGATCAGTCCATGGATACTGGTCTTTCCCAGCTCTGCTCTTTTCTGACCCTGAATGGCTCTGCCCAGGACCCTCCGCCCACTAACCCTCCTCCCATCAAAGATATCCTAAGCCTCCCTCCCTGGATCTCCCCCAGGCTAGAAGACCTGCTAGGACCTGTCACAGTAATCTCCTTGAGGGGCCATATTTAAATCCCTTTCTCTGTACTCTTGCAGGGTCTCAAAGCGATTGCCTGAAATCCTTCTGGAAGTAAGGGACCCAGCAGTCAATAAAATAACTTTAGTATCTACCTTAACACCCAGAAAACTGTCAGGCAGAGACCTCATGTCTGGCCTGCTAAACATGTGTGATGGCAAGAGAAGGTGCTCTTTCGCTCCTACAAGCTAAAGGCAGCAGCTCCCCTCTCTGGGATTTTACCCTGGGACTCTGGGAGCAGTCGGGACAGGTGGCTGTGGCCCATCATGATCCCTTGGTGCATCTGACCAAGACTTGCTCTCTTTCCCCATCCGTCCTGCCACTTGAGGCCTTGATTGTTCTAGGCCACCCCTTCTTTCCTGTTAGGGAAAAAGCTAAGTCTTTCCACTCTAAGTGGTCGGGGACCTAATGCTTATCTCTGCCAGGCACATTTGCATTTTAAAAGGAGACCTCACTTTTAAACTTATGAATAGATGCTCTACTTCTTATAATTAAAGAAATGTTAATTTGATGATGAATGAGATGCTTTTTCACTTATCAGACTGGCAAATAGCAAACAGTTTGAGAATGCTCTGTGTTGGAGAAATAGGTGTCTTCACTGTTGGTGGTGAAAATAAAGATTGGGAGACATTTAATGAGAACAATTTGATGTTATTTATCAAAATGTTTAATTCACATACCCTTTGACCCAGAGTTTTAATAATTTATTATATATATGTATATATAGAGAGAGGTACATATAAGGTTATTTATATTTATGCAGCATTATTTGTAGCAGCAAAATATAAGAAACAAACCAAATGTCCATTCATGGTACATATAGTACCTTCATAAATTGAAATGCCTTATGCAAATGTTGAAAAATGAGATAGATAAATATAATCATATACACAAAGAGCCCAAGATGTATTAACAGTCGAATGCAAAATAGTATGTGTGTAGTATATGTAAATATACATATTCATATATGCAAATACATCTATAAAAACATATATCCATGCTTGTATATGCCCTGCCTGGGGGTGGAGGAGAGTGGGGGATAGAGGATGAGGGTGTGGGAAGAGGGTGGGTGAGACAGGAGAAGCAGGGATGGGAATGAGCCTTCTCAATGCATACTTCTTATGAGATTTTGATTTTCAAACCATGAGATTATATTATGTATTTAAAAATAGAAATAGAAAAAAAAACAAAACTCCTCCACACTTCCCAAAAGAATCCAAACAGGAAAAAAAACCCCATAAAATAAAATTTGGCCTCAGAGCTAGGGCTATGCTAATCAAAAGGCGTGACTGACTCGCATGATACAATTCAGGTCATTTGAGATTGGCCACCAGAAAGATATTTTAGGGGCAGGTGACATTTTCAAAATAAAGGTGACATACTCTGGCCCTCCATGAGTCCAACATTCACTGCTCCCTCCTCACCCACTCCAGCCTGGGTGCTAGTGTTTATTCTATCATTTATGGAAAGACTTCATAGTGCTTGCCTTCTAAGAGGTCCTGGTCAGGTGATAATCATTCCCATGATGCCTGAACTTGTAAAGTATCCTTACCGTATGAGTGACGAGAAGCTTATCCCATTGAATAAGTCCCTCTCGATCGGAGGTGGAAGTGTGGTAGGTGCAGGGCAGGGTGACACTCTTTCCCTGGGAAGCCCGAAGAACGTCCTGCGAAGTTTCCACAGAGATGGCATCGACGGTCACCCTGACTGGAAAGAAAGTAGGCAGTGGAAGGGAAAAGTAAACGACACGGACAGACATACCCACTCACTGCCCACAGGACCACTGAGGGAATGCCCAGGGCTGTTCTTGCACCTCCAGCCACAGCCAGAGCCACCTTGGCCCTGGCAACCAGCTTCTCCTCCAAGACTGCAATGAGGACAAACACATGTGCCTTGGTCCACCTAACTCCAACCCACAGCATGATGAATTGCCTAGCCCTGTACCTCAGCCCTACTTCTTACCAGCTGTGTCAGCTTGTCTGAGCCTCAGTTTTCTCATCAATAAAATAAGAGCTCTGATATGTATTTCCTTGAGTTATTGGGGAAATTAATGGAGATACTATGTGTAAGTATTTTTATTAGTCCCTGGCACATAGAAAACTCTCAATAACCATTACCTGCCATCATTTTGGTTGTGATGATGATGTATTCTCTTATTTAACAAGTATTTATGGAACATTCGTATGTGGTAAAGAATTTTATGTATAAGATTATATCAAGGTAAAGAGATGGACCATATTCTCACAGGAGTTTATTTCGTATAAGTTTATCAGAACAAGGTTAGGAAAAAGAATGTGGCCACACTAGCATCTTTTATCACACATACTCTTGCCACGTGATGTTGACTCTCCTCTCCCAGGAGGTGGGGTCTGTGTTCCTTCTCTTCGAGCCTGGGTGCACCTGTGACTCCAGTGTAAGGGATGCTGTGTGGCTCTGAGGCCAACTCATAAGAGGCCATTCACTTCACCTGGTCCCTTGTGATGCTCACCCTGGAAAACCATCAACATTCTGAAGGGAGGTAAGCAGCCACACGGAAAGACAGGTGTCGGTGTTTGGGACACCAACTGAGGTCCTTTAGGACAGCCAACTTCAACTCCCAGACATGGGAGTGAGCAAACCCAGCCACTTAGCTGTTGGAACTGAAGCCAAGGGGTGCAGAATTGAGCTACCCAGCAGATCCCTGCCCAAACTGAAGACTCAAGAGTAAAATAAAAATTGTTATTGTTTTAAGCACTGAGTTTTGGGGTGGTTTGTTATACAGAATAGATGCTTGGCACGGAGGGCCATGTGGATCCCGGTGGTGAGAACTTTCCAGGCAGAGGCTAAGCAAGGGTCAGGCAGGGAGGAAGGAGTCAGCTTAGTCTATGCATAAGGAATAGCAAGGGAGCTTGTGTAGTGGGAGGGAAGTGAGTGAGGAGGAGAGATGAAATGGAAAAGTTGCAGGGGGGGTGGTCTCAGATTGCATAGAGCAATGTAGCCCTTATTTAGGACTTTGTATTTTGCTCTGAATGAAGTGAAAATGCCCTGGAGAGATTTAAGCAGAAGAAATATATCTAACGTACATTTATTTATTTATTTATTTATTTTTGAGACAGAGTCTCACTCTGTTGCCCAGGCTAGAGTGCAGTGGCTCGATCTTGAATTGCCTCCTCCTGCCAGGTTCAAGTGATTCTCCTGCCTCAGCCTCCCGAGTAGCTGGGATTACAGGCATGCACCACCACGCCCAGCTAATTTTGTATTTTTAGGAGAGATGGGGTTTCACCATGTTGGCCAGGTTGGTCTTGAACTCCTGACCTCAGGTGATCTGCCCACCTCGGCCTCCCAAAGTGCTGTGATTACAGGCATGAGCCACCATGCCTGGCCTGACATACATTTTTAAAAGATCATTCTGGCTAATGTGGGGTGAACAGATAGAAGTGGGGTGGGGAACAAGAATGGAAGCAGGGAAATCACGCAAGAGTTGACTTCAATAGTCCAGATGAAGGCTAATGTCTTAGACACAGGTGATGGTGGGAAGGTGGTGAGAAGTGATCCAAATTGGAATGTATTTAGAAGGTAGGGCCAATGGGATTTGACTGCAGGCTAGATTTGGCATGTTAGAGGAAAACAGGAGTCAGGAATAGATAGAAGGATTTGGCCTGAGCAACTGGAAGAATGGAATTGTCATTTACTGAAATGACAACAGTTAAGGAAGGAGGAAGTTTTAGGGGACAGATCAGGAGTTTGTCTGAGGACTTGCAAAGTTTGCGATGCTCCTTAGACACCCTGGTTGAGGTGGCAATGAGGCAGTTATGTAAGTCTGGAGTGCCGTAGAGGCACGGAATGGAGACACAACTTTGGGAGTCACCGGCTCTCCATCAGTTAAGGTCAGAGGATGGTGAGGATCACTAAGGAAGTGCAGAAGACAGGAAAGACCTGTGGGACTGAACCCTGGGACACTCCAGTGCTTCATGATGGAGGAAATTAGGAGGCATCAGTAAGGGAGAAGTAGGAAAATCTGGCTAGGGAGACAGGAAGAGAACAAAGAGCAGGAAAAGTGTCTTGAAAGCAAAGGAGGTCAGCTACTCAAATGCTGCTGACATGTTCAACCAGGGAGCTGAGGGCAGAGAGATGGTCACTGGATGTGGCCACATGGAGGTGGCCTTGGCATGAGTGGATATAACCTTCTGATGAAGGGTGACTTGTTAGTAATGATGACTAATGTGCTTTCTTTTCTTTCTTTATTTTTTTTTTTGGAAATGGAGTCTTGCTCTGTCGCCCAGGTTGGAGTGCAGTGGTGTAATCTCAGCTCCCTGCAGCCTCCACCTCCCAGGTTCAAGCGATTCTCCTGCCTCAGCCTCCTCAGTAGCTGGGACTACAGGCGTGCACCATCACAGTCGCTAATTTTTTGCATTTTTAGTAGAGGCAGGGTTTTACCATGTTGGCCAGGCTGGTCTTGAACTCCTGACCTCAGGTGATCCATCCACCTCGGCCTCCCAAAGTGCTGGGATTACAGGCACAAGCCACTGCACCCGGCCAGCGAATGTTTTCTGATAGATGAAGGTGGTGGAGTGGTGGGGATGGAGCCTGAAAGGAGTCAGTTCAAGAGCTGATGGGACAAGAGGAAGCAGACAGTGTTTGCTGGAAAGAGGAGAGAGCAGGGGGACTGTAGCAGCTAAAGGAGGCTATAGGGTCAAGAGGAGTTTATGCTCTTTTTTCCAAAATATGTGTATGATGATTTAAAAACTACTTTTACACTGTTTGTTGATGATGAGAATGAACCAAGAGAGAATGGGGACAGAAATGATGTCCTTGTAGGGCAAATGGGGCTGGGGGTACGGTGCTATGGGAGGACAGGCCTTAGAAGAGATCCCGGGCTGTCCACCCACTGTAACGGGATGTGGCTAAAGGTGCAAGTGGGCTGGTAGATTTGGTGGTAGAAGGGTGAGCAAGTTCTTTCTGAATGTTGCCATGAAGAGGCTGCAGCATAAAGAAGGAAAATGTCCTGCCGAAGACATCCCCAGCTGGGAAGACTCCACTATCCGGGCAAATTCCAGCTGGATTAACACATTTCTCTTTCAAAATGCACATCGCTGGCCGGGCGCTGTGGCTCACGCTTGTAATCCCAGCACTTTGGGAGGCCGAGGCGGGCGGATCACGAGGTCAGGAGATCGAGACCACGGTGAAACCCCGTCTCTACTAAAAATACAAAAAATTAGCCGGGCGTGGTGGCGGGCGCCTGTAGTCCCAGCTACCTGGAGAGGCTGAGGCAGGAGAATGGCGTGAACCCGGGAGGCGGAGCTTGCAGTGAGCCGAGATCGCGCCACTGCACTCCAGCCTGGGTGACAGAGCGAGACTCAGTCTCAAAAAACAAACAAACAAACAAACAAACAAACAAAAAAATGCACATCGCTCCTGGGGAACAGTGAAGCATTCAGTTGTTCATACTTCAGTATGCAGTATTTCATAAGGTGAAAGTCAGCCACCCTCCTGGAATGGGCACTGTGCAGTGAGGGCCATGTGAGCTCCTGGGATGAGTTTATAATATCAGGGAGTATTGGATTTTGGGAGTGAGAGACAGGAAGATATCAAAAAAACAGGTTTCCCCTCTTTGGCATTTGCATATTTTCCTCATGGTGATGCCAGTGCCAGAAGCTCCTGAAAATTCGTTCAAATATTGGCTTCCTGAGTCACTGATGCTGCTCCAGAAGGTGATTCCAAAGTGGCCAAGACTTATCAAATGACCCTCCACGTGACTGGTGTCTTTCCACCACCTTCATCTATCAGAAAACATTCGCTGGCCGGGTGCAGTGGCTTGTGCCTGTAATCCTAGCACTTTGGGACACCGAGGTGGATGGATCACCAGAGGTCAGGAGTTCAAGACCAGCCTGGCCAACATGGTAAAACCCTGCCTCTACTAAAAATACAAAAAATTAGCGACTGTGGTGGTGCACGCCTGTAGTCCCAGCTACTGAGGAGGCTGAGGCAGGAGAATCGCTTGAACCTGGGAGGTGGAGGCTGCAGTGAGCTGAGATTACACCACTGCACTCCAAACTGGGCGACAGAGCAAGACTCCATCTCCAAAAAAAAAAAAGAAAAAAAGAAAAGAAAAGAAAGCACATTAGTCATCATTACTAATAAGTCACCCTTCATCAGAAAGTTATTTGCTTGAACGGAGCCCTCCAGTGCCATCTGCCCAGTTCCCAGCTATAGCAGACAGCCCATCTAGATATCATTTCTCATATGCCTGGTGTAGTCATGGCAACTGCCACAGATCTTTACTTCACCTCTTCTGTCCTTGCCTGGACCAGGGCATTTTCCCTGGAGCCCTGTCCTCACGGTGACCACTCTCGGGCCTCTCCATGACCTTTACACTGATTCTGTTCTTGTCTATCACCCTGGCCACAGACTACACATTAAGGGACTTCTGCCACTGGCAGAACCTAAATGGCCCATGCACAGTTAGTCCCCCAAACTCAAGCACATTCTATCTGATAGTAACAATTCTCACTCTCAAATCAAAGAGAACCAACCCACTAAGTCATTCCTTTAGACAATGGAGTGTCTAATTACCTGCTCACTCAAGATTAAGTCAACCATCAATGGATGAAAAATGAGTCACTCTATTGAATTAATCATTCTTATCTCCTGTTAATCTCATGTTATTTTAATTACATCTCTATGGTACAGGCACCATACAGGTATTTTACAGATATTCTCTCATTTATTTTCATACTCTCTTTAATGATAGACATTTGTATTTTCCCTATTTTACTGGTGACATAATTGAGGTTCCAAAAGGTTAAACCCTTTGCTCTATCTAGATATGACAGCTAACAAATGGCAGAGCTGCTGGCAAGTCCTTCAGATAGAGGCAGCCCTAGTGAGGGTGTAGGGTTGCTGCCCAGCTGTCAGGGAAAAGTGCTCATTTTTGCCTGCAGGGACAGGAAGATGGTGTTTTCCTTGGCTGTCAACAGAATCTATTTCCTATTTTGTTCCTTGACCACATCATACCCCTCAGTCTTGCCACAGAAACTCTTCTGCTTTCTTCAGTCAACCAACAAGTATTTAATATGTGCCTAGCATATGAAACCAGCCCCCTGCTCTACTCAGGGAGATAAGATAGATGCCCACAAAGTCATCTTCTTACCCTGGCAAATTAATGGACATAGATTAGCTTCACACATATGCTTAGATCCTCTTAACCGAATGCTAAGTACAGTATTTGCTCATAGAAGAGAACTCAGTGTGATCTTTATGTAGGAAAAGAACTAGGGCTGGCAACTGCATAGAAACAACACCCACTATTCTCTAGCACCTCACAGTTCTCAGGAGTCCGAGAGGTGAGACTCTGCCAAACGGAATGGCCGAATTGGCTGTATTCTGATTCTCTGAACATCCCCTTCCAAGGAGGGCAATATACTCCCATCAACCACTCCTACCACTTGTTCATTCTGTCTCCCAACTCTCCCTTTCTTCTGGTTCAGAAACATCCCTTCGATACTTTAATCCCAGAGCATGTACCACTCTGTATCACACAACTTCTCCATGGCCATTTCAGGAGGCAGCATGGCATAGAATTTGAATGCACAGATTCTAGAACTAGAATGCCCCCGTTGGAACTCTGGTTCCTTTCTTTACTATACATATAACCATGAGCAGTTTACTTAAGATCTCTGTGCCACAGAGTTTTCCTTTGAGAAACGGGCTGTGTGAGAATTAAGTGACATGAAATGGGTACTTTGTTTAGAATAGTTCCCAACTCATAATCAATAAATGATAGTTACTATTACATATATTTTTCATATTGAGCCACTTCTGCTTCCTTGTCTCATACTCTGTTGTGGAGGTGCATCCTTGGTAGAAGTTAATCACAAGAGGCAGCACTCACCATCACCATGGGTGAGCTGTCAAAAAAGAATAGTAATTGCTAATGATTATAACTAAAGAATAGATCAGTTTTAGAGATCATTATAACAGAGAGTTAAAATCCATTTTATGTTATTAGACCTGTGAAGGAAGAAATAGAAATGAATGAATAAGAAAGAGCTCATAAAGAAAAAAACCAGCTGGGCGTGGTGGCTCACTCCTGTAATCCCAGCACTTTGGGAGGCCAAGGTGGGCGGATCGTCTGAGCTCAGGAATTCGAGGCCAGCCTGAGCAACAAGGTGAAACCCTGTCTCTACTAAACTACAAAAATTAGCCAGGTGTGGCAGCATGCGCCTGTAGTTCCAACAAATCAGGAGACTGAGGGAGGAGGATTGCTTTAACCCAGGAGGTGGAGGTTGCAGTGAGCCAAGATCACACCAGGGCCCGGGCGACAGAGCGGAGCCAGACTCCGTCTCCAAAAAAAAATAAAAAGAAAAAAAATAAAATTTGCTCAAATGTGGAGCACTCTTTCAATGTTATTTGTAAACCTGAGAAGGATCTTAAAAAGCTCATCCTGTGCCCTGAGGCACACTTACATTTTCCATAATTTGAGACGAGAAGTTACTCCGTGTTTAAGAACTTTATGCCAACAGCCATCTTGGGAATCCTTCATAGCTAGCCTAAATCCTTTCCACCCATTCAGTCAATATCCTCTTGTTCTGACATTACTGGCAATGCGGACATCTGGCTGGACTTTTTAATCATTTGCCATTGTAGCTTTAGAGGCTTCTGATGTTTGCAGTCACCAGCTTTTTCACCTCCATCTGGAATAAATCCAGTTTCTTTTACTTTTTTCCACAGGCTTTATCTTTATTAGCACTGCATCCCTCATTTTCTCTCCTGGGGGGGTCTTTGCATCTGTACTCAGTGAATGAGACCAAAGCACCAGGTAGGACATCTAAGCTGCGATTAAAAAGTTGAGAAGTGAAGCTCAGTTTTAGAGTCTTCCAGCTACCTCATTTTCTGCTTCCTTGTATAGGTTGGCATTGAATATCACGTCTCCATTTGCCCAGAGCCCACCCTCTTCCCAGTAGCTGTGGCTCTCCCATCTATTCACTCCCTTTGCCCTGTGCCCGTCATGCTCTAGACATTTTCTTTCTTCCATCCTCTCTCCCCTACTCTCCTAGTCAAGGCTGAGCTCTTCTGATGCTCAAGAAGAGCATCCATCGGATAAGCTAATTTACTGTAAGGTGTTACTAACTAAGTGCTGCCTCTTGTGATTAACTTCTACCAAGGATGCACCTCCACAACAGAGTATGAGACAAGGAAGCAGAAGTGGCTCAATATGAAAAATATATGTAATAGTAACTATCAATGTGTTAACCTCCAGGGGTATACAGGTTGGAAGTGCAAGCGCCTTTACCTGCAATGAAGGAATCATAACAATCTCTTGCATGATAGCACATGCATTGTCCTAAAGAAGATGCCCCAACCTTCCCAAGAAGAATTGATAACTCTGTCCTCTGTGTCACCTACTACCCATGGCTTCCTGCCTCCTACTGCTTCTCTCTCGTAAAACTTTATTACACAATACAGCAGCATGGCCAAGAGCACAAACATTGGAGCCAAACTATCTGGGTTAGCATCCTCTTTCTTACTTTTCCTAACTGTGTAATCTTAGGCAACTGAATTAACTTCTCTGGGCTTCAGTTTCCTCAACTGTGAAGTGAGCATCATCATATTATCTAACTCCAGGTTGTGAGAGGGTTGAATGACTTCACATAAAGTGCATATCCTTTACCCTGGGACATAAAGGACTCTACAGGCAATCTAGGTTTTCATGTCTCTCTCCTCTGCTGCCCTGTGTTTTCTTCATCTTCATGTCCCTAGAGCCCAGCAAAGTGCCTAACACATAAAAGGTCTCAATACGTGCTTTTTGACAGCAAATGAATGAATTATAGAGAATTTAAGCTTACAGGATGGGTAGGATCTAAAACCAGAGAAACTTCGTGGAAGAACCTATTCAATGAATTGCTGGAAAGTGACCAGAAGTAAAATAAAGGACCAAAGGAGCCCCAGAGATGGGAAGTGGAGTCTGCAAGATACCTCAGCTGGAAATGGGAGAGGTCATTTCCCCTCCCTAAGGGGGTCGGTATGGAGAGGCAGCTTGAGGTCTCGATGATTGCTTGTAAAAAATTAAGGTTTATTAAGAAGATAATAAATGGTCTCTCGAGAACTAAATGGAAAGTAATACGTTGGAGGATAATGAAATGCTTGATGGAACCGGTGGCTTGAGGCATACATAGCACATTATGTGAGCCCTTGGGAAACTGGCAGTAATGCCTCCACTTAGGAAAATCCATTTGCTCAGAGAAACTACGTTCTTAGGGAGGAGATTCTGGAGGCCAGAAGGGACCCAGCCAGCCCCAGGACCAAGTACCATGCTCTGGTGTTGAGAAAGTGCTGGTCTCTAGGGAGAAGAAGGCAGTTCACACACGCAGGTTGGTTTGTCCTTCCCCTATAGGCAGGGGGAACAGCCCCTGCAGGCTCCCAAACCGGCAGCTGAGAGAGGAGAAATTTAGAGGCAGGGAGGGAGGTGGTTTAGGACTCAATAAATGTTGAACCGTTCGTTCAACATGATTCTTTAGACATCTATAAATTCAGATCAATCCAATACAATTCTCCCAATAGCCTAGTTTAGTGCAAGGCACCGGAAAAATGATCAGAGGTGTGTTCACACCCCGTCTTGGAAGCTCACCAGGACCGCCCCAGCCCTTCCTGCTGGCTGGCTTTCCTGAGCCACTTCAGGCAGATGTATCCCAGGCACATGTAGTTCTTGTGTTGATATGGGATGTGCCTCAGGCTCCTTCCCTCAACAGATGGCAGGCTCCTTGGAGCAGGGTCTGAGTCTCAGACTTCTCTTATATCCACCACTGTACCGCCAGCTCTACCCACAAGGTGTCTACACTGAGCTGGGTCCTAATAAGGCCTTGTTGATTGAGTGGTTTGTGGCACAATCCCTGCTCAGGAAGCAGTCAGAGGTTACTGTCAGCCAGCATCCTAATAGAGCCTAATTAAGTGTTAAAGTGCAAGTGTTAAGGGAGTGAGGTGTGTAGGGGAGGAGCTGAGTTAAAACCAGGAAAAGAGATTTAATGGGAAGGCTTATTGAGGAGGTAGAACTTGACATAGCTCCCAAGGGATTCAATTCACGGTGTTGGACTGCGTATATAAGGGAATAAAGCAGGATGCAAAACTGTGCATACAACAGTGTCCCAATCCCACACAATCACAGACAGAGAGAGAGAATATTTCTAGAAGAAAATATACCAAAATACAGTATTAATAACAGTTATCTGTGGATTCTGAGATCGTGGGGCAATCTGAGATTTCTTCTATGTGTACTTTTATTTCCCAAATGCTCTGCAACAAACACACAGCCCTCTTTTAACAATAAAGCCAACTAGGAGGTGAAGAAGTAGAGACAGTGAGGGCAGCCTATTTTGCCAGGAGCTCACCTAACACTGAAAGATGAGAAAGCTGAGACCAGAGGGGCACAGAGGATCCTGAGCAGATTTCTTTAGCCCCTCTGGGATTGAAGAAGGAGAAAAGGAGGTGGGTTTCTAGGATATAGGGAAGGTGCTCCCAGCAAGGAAGAGTCTGAAAGTGCAGGAGACACCAGATAGAGCAAGATCTTAGCCTGGGAGGGGACCCGAGAGGAGGGGAAGGGCCAGGGCACAGGTGGAAGGCCAGCTTTGCTCATGGCAAGTGTCACCTGTTCCCCAAGTGCAGATGGAGCTACATCGGTGGGCAGGTGCAGGGCGTGAGCTCTAGCCAACAGGTATACATTTTATGTTCCTCTCCCAGTGAACTTTGTGACGGCCCTGCTGGGAAGCGTCTGTCTGTCGCCATGTTCTGCCCATGCCCGGTGTTTATGGCATCCCTGATTCACCAGGGCAGAAAACGAGGAAGCAGGCCAAAGGTCACTGGGTAGCAGAGGAGAGGGAAACACCTCAGGAAGGAGGCAGGTTCGAAGCTTGGCGGTTGGTGCCCCAGGCAGAAAGGGGACAGGGTGATCTGGGAACAGAGACAAGCCCCACAGAGCAGGCAGAGAGAAGACGATGGAGGGCAAAATCTGAGTGCTGCCAACCCGGGGTGGCTTGAGGGGCAACTGAACTTCCCCCCAAGTCCACTATGTCCTCCACCAGCTCTTGTGATACTGAAACTTCCACCATTGACAGAAGGCACAGAAGCTCCTGCTAAAATGCAGGTGATGTCTGAGAGGCAGGGAAGACACACTAAGTGACTTTCTCTAAGTCACTTTAACCTGTGGATTAATCCATCTCCCTAACTAGCTAGTGCCCCTTATCTATCAAACCTAGGAAAGGAATGTGAGACAGGAACATTTCGAGAGAAGCAAGTGAGATTAGGAACGCAGAGCTTGGAGACAAGCAGGGGCAGCCTGGAGGAGGAAGAAAAGTAGGAAAGGCAAGATAGGAAATGGTGAAGCCAGCCAGCCTGCTGCTAGGGGAGGTTCAGAAGGGTCGGCACTTATTCATTAACACCTATCCAGCAGACGGCTGCTGGGTGCCTGTGTCCTGGGCACTATGCCAGACTCTGGGGATACAACGTGGGGCAGGGACAGACGCAGTTGCTGCTCTCACAGTGTTCACTGTTCCAGGGAAGTCAGACAGTAATAAATAAATAATCATACAAATAAATGTAAAACCACCATAGTAACAAGTGTCATGCATTTGATGGGAGGATATAACAGAGAGGGTGCCCTGTGGAAGGGCCTTTTGAGCTGAGATTGAAATATAAGCAGGAGTGAACCATGAGAAAATAGGAGAAGAGGTGTGAGGGAAGGGCATCATGCAGAGGTCAGGGGGTGGCAGAAGGCGAGGCATGTTCCAGAAACTAACACAAGCCAGTGTGTAGCTATGGCACCAGGGAGGTTTCTTGGGGATGTATGATTCCCCATATGATATCCTTTAGCCTCCCACTGTCAATCCAAATAAACTTGTCCAAATACAGGACAAGTAAAAACAGTGTCCTTGTCTCATCCAAGTAGTTGAGGACAAATCCTGCTATCCGCCCTTTCAGCCAGATTGCCTGCCCCCACCAAGACCCTCCTACAAGCAACTCAAATCACACCATACATGGCTAGTGCAGCCAGAAATGTGGGCTGGGCCTGGCCCTTATCAGCTATGACAACCATTTGAGTCTTTATCCTAATAGTCATGGGAAGTTATCAAAGGGCTTTAAGCAGAGGCAGTGACATGGTCATTATTTTATTTTACGAGATCATTCTGGCTCCAGGGTGGAAAGCAGTTAGGAGAAGGGCAAACAGGCTCAGGAGGCAAGTGAGGTAGCTTTGGCAGTAGCTTAGGAGAGGCAGTGTAGAGCATGAGGTGGCAGAGGAAATGGAGAAAAACGGGCAGATTGAAGAAATGCTGGAGAGCTAAAATCATCACACAGAGTGATGATCTGAATTTGTAGGTGGGGGATAAAGAGATCGAGGGTGATGTGGCGGTTTTAAAATGTTGTCCCAAAATTCTTTTAAACTGTTCTCATCAAAAGCTGTTCTTATTCTCTCTCTTGAGTTGGGTTCTGTGACTCTTCTCAATACACTATGGCAGAAGTGATGCTGGGTCAGTTTCTGGGCTTTGCCCTAAGAAACTAGCAGCTTTAACTTCTTGTCTCTTTAGATGTTTACTCTTGAATCCAGCCATCATGTTATGAGGAGGCGCAAGCTTGTCTGTGGAGAGGCCCCTGGAGGGAGGAACTAGACTATATACCAACTTGTTAGCCAGTGAGTGCACCATCTTGGAAGTGGGTCTTCCAATGCTGGTTAAGCCAACCCAGCTGATACTGCATAAAGCAAAGACAAGCTGTCCCTGCCAAGCACCATCCAAATTGCTAATTTAAGAGGAAAATAAATGATTATTATTGTTTTAAGTCACTAAGTGTTGGAGTGGTTTATTACACAGCAATAGAAAATGTAACAGATGACTGCTAGGCTTCTGGCTTTCATTCCTGAATGGACAGTTTGTCATTTATTGAGAGAGAGCTCACTGGGAAAGACCCAGGTTTGGGGACAAAGATCATGAGTTTTGTTTTCAGTTTGAGAGTTTTCAGTGTTCCGCAAATCTAGGTTGAGAAGTCATGTGGGCTGTTGGACTTGTGAGACAATAGCTCAGGAGAGATGTTGGGTTTGAAGACAGAAATTTATAAGTCAGCTGGGAATGGGTGGCAACTAAAGCTTTGGAGGTGGAGGTGGATGTAGAGTGACAATAGGAGGGCCTGGGACTGAGGGTGAGGGACTCTGACATTTCATGGCAGGACAGAGGAGAATGAGGCTGCTGAGGAGACATGGAAAGATTAAGGCCGGAGATGTAGGAGGAGAACAAGGAGAGGAAGTCTCACGGGAACCAACAGAACAGAGTGTTTCAGAAACACGGGAGAGATTAGCCAGGTCAAACACTGCCAGGATTACAAGTACATGCTGGGCCAGGCACACTTTCCCCAGGCTTCCTGGAGACCAGCATCACAATAGGCAGCATGGTTGTATTACCAAAAAGCCCTGAGAGGGGACTCTGGTGGGCAAAGGCAAGATGAGGATCATACCTGTGCCCACGAACCAATTCTTCCCTACAGCCTTGCTTCTCAGACTCTGGTCCCTGGACCAGGAGTATCATCCCCTGGGAGCTCATTAGAAATGCAGAATCTCAGGCCCTACCCTGGACCTACTGAATCATCTGCATTTTAACATCCCCAGATGACTTGTATGCACACTAAGGTGAGAAAATGCATACAATTGAGCCCCCTAAATTGAGGGAATTGGACAGTAACTCAGAGAAGCAGCTGGATGATGCAAAACTGAGGTGAAAGTCACATGCAGTGTACTAGAGGCAACTGTTCATTAAACCGACCTTTCCTTAAGTTCCAATTTGTGTCTCTACACCTAGACTGCACATCAGAATCACCTGAGTAACTTTTCAAAAACCAGAGAGAAACCCAGATCCTGCCCCTCTGGATTCTGACTCAGAAGGTATGGGGGGAGACTGGGCATCTGTATTTTCACTTCCCAGGTGACTCTGATGGGCAACCAGGATTGAGAGCCACTGGCCTAAACTATTACTCTTCCTCTTTTGAACACCTAACCTTCTTAGACGGACCATTCATAACATCTTTTCTCCATCGAGGCTGGGACTGAGACTAGAGTAGGACATTTTAATCCTGATTGCATCTCTGACAGGGAGGCAATGTGATTCATCCCAGGTGCATAAGCTCTTCCTACAAGCACTGGCTTCTGACTTGTGCTCAGGTGCCCAAGCCCCAGCGGGAAGCCAGGCTAATTTAGGGATTGGAATGGCAACAGGACCAAGGGCCACAGAGCAGATGGTGGGCAGGCCACTTATCTTGCAGTTGCATTTGCAGGCTGACACCATCCCGGCTCTGGCCCAAATACTACCCTCTTGAGGTCCAGGGTCTCATCAGAAGTGCACATCTGAGGCTGAGTCCCTAAACCACATATCTTATGCTAGGCCACTGCACAGAGCTTAGACATGTGACACTGGGCTCAGATAGGCCATCGTGATAGGGCAGACCCCAGGGAGCAACCCACGCCTGTGTGATCCACAGGAACATGGCACTTCAGAGCAGACAAGTGTGGGGCACCACATTTAGGAAAAATCTTCCTGCTGGGATTGTGCCTCTAACAAAGATGCCAGGGAACGGTTCTAAAATGGCACAATCAGCCTCAAAATGTCAGCAACTTGCAAACTTGGTTCTCTTCAAAAACCCTTCATGGATCAAGCATCTGTGGGTTTTCTGAAACTTTTTTATATGGGGGGAGAAAAAATATTTTTTTCTAGAGAGAAAAAAGCTTTTACACCTTTCCCAGGTTAAAGTTCTCCTGAGTTTTTCTCATTTAACTTAGAAAAACAAGGAAGCTTCCTCTCATTCTAGGAAGATGGGGTGTGTAAGTAAGTGTGTGTGTGAGAGAGATTGGGTCTTCAAAGGTTTCACTGGCTCTGAGCAGAGCTGTTCAGTGACTTTTTTCTCCTGGAGCTTTCCTCTTTATGCATCCCTTTTCATGCAGTGGCACATTGCAGCACATCAAATCTTTCATGAAGTCTGGTGGCTGAAAAAAAATCCTGGAATGGAAGTGCCTTGATTTTGTGCACACATTGGAATGTTTTCTCTAACAGCTTTGTGGAGGGGGCAGCACATGGTGGCTTTTTGGGTGATAATTTAGGGTTCATCCACAGTGACCTCTGACTCCCTTTCTTGGTACGTGTCTGCCATCTCAGAGCTCTCGGATGATTGGTCACCAAAGTCTACTAATTTTCTGTAACTTACACTCCCCCACAGTAATAATAATAACTGCACTCATAACTGGCATTTATTGAGTGGTTATTACGTGTCAGGTACTCTTCTAAGATTTTTACACGTGCAAACTCATTTAGTACCTATAATAGCCCTGTTAGAGCACAGTGTGAATTTTACACCCCTCCATTTCAGACTAGAAGACTGTGCAAGAAGACTTTAGCAAGGTGAAGTCATTTGCCCACACCATAGTCAGTTAAGAGGCACTGGGGTCAGCCCCCTTTGGTCCCCTGGGATGGCAGTGGAGTGTCAGGAGGGATGGGTGGAACATTTCCCAGGCATGCAGGTCTGTTTTGTCACTGACTCTGTTTAGAATTGTCAGCACATGATAACCATAAAAAGCAGACCAACGATGGCTCACGCCTGTAATCCCAGCACTTTGGGAGGCTGAGGCAGGGGGATCACGAGGTCAGGAGTTCAAGACCAGCCTGGCCAGCATGGTGAAACCCTGTTTCTACTAAAAATACAAAAATTAGCCGGGCATGGTGGTGCATGCTTGTAATCCCAGCTACTCGGGAGGCTGAGGCAGGAGAATTTCTTGAACCTGGGAGGCAGAGGTTGCAGTGAGCTGAGATCACACCACTGCACTCCAGCCTGTTCAAGCGAGACTCTGTCTCACAAAAAAAAAAAAAAAAAAAAAAGGCGACCAACTCTTAGTCGGTTTTATGATTGCTTTTTTTAACTCCCTAGTTTAAAAGCACAGCCTTACGTTTGTGCCCCCCGCATGAGACCTTATGAATAGCTTCTGCTTCCTCGAACACCACTTGAGTCCTGGGGCCCATTCATCAGCGCAGTGCTTCCCTGCCCAGGTCTTAGCAGAATCAATTCCTCAGAAAGGTCAGATGGGAAGAGAAAGAGGAGAAAAGCCCAGTAGGTCTTCTGGAACCCAAGTCAAGCTCCACCTCCTCCAGGAAGCCTTTCCTAATGTCTCTGCTCCTACCTGGGTCTCCCTTACCTGTGCAAAGGAGGAGGTGGTGTCCTCTCATGAGGCATGGTGGGGAGGGCTGCCTGGTTGCTTTTGGTCAACCTTTGAAGGTCTTCCTTGCTCACCTGCAGTTACAATGGCTATTTCACTATTTGGTAAACTCTGTCTATATGCCTCGAGTTGACCACCAAGCCTGGCTTCTCCTGCCCCACTGCTCTGGCCCCTTCTTCCTCTTAATGTAAGATATGGAGGAAGAAAAGGTGGTGGGAACATGATTCTGGGCTGGGCAGGCTGTGGTGGGAGGGATGGGGCGGAGGTAGAAGACACTTCATCAGTGTGTCTGAAAATATGCCCAAGACTTGTTCTGCCGGGTGAGTTCCCCAGGGGTCACTTGCCTTCTCATAGGACTAAGCAAAATGTCCTGCTCCAGGCAATTCAGAGTTAAGGCCACTTTTCCCTCCAAGCTGGGTGAGCATTTTGTTTTAAGATCGTTTTTCTAAGCCAAAATTTCTTCTTTTTATTCATGCATGGGTCGCAGCCAGTCTACAAGTGTGAGGATATGTGTTGGGGGTTGGGGTGGTGCAGGCGTGGAGGAGCTTCTGGCTTACCAGGAGAAGACGAGAGAATTACTGGTCCAGCCAGGGAAGGATTGGTGTTTCCTTCAGCCTCCCTCTCTCAGGCTCTGGAGCATCCTCCCTGCCTGAATCTGATGGCTGACACAGGCCCACTTATGACTAATCATTCCGGACTCCTCACTTCTATGGTGCCTGCACAAATTGTGTACTCAATAAAGAGTTGTTTGGATAAAGGAATGAGCCAACCAGTCCATCTTGGTAGACGATGAGGGGCTTTCTGCCTTCAGTCAGATGGACTTGAGCCAGCCTGAGCTTAATGATCTTACCCAGATCTTCCTCCAAACCGTGTGATCCAGCCCTTCCCCAGCAGCAGGCTGCCCTTCCCTTGAGAGCCCCAAGGCCAGGTGTTGAGAGATGAGCATGTCTAGGGCCTGGGAGAACCACGATGAGCTGTTGGCCACGTGGCCCGGGGCTTTCCTGTGTATGCTAAAAAGTGAGCTCTAAACCAGTCTCCTGGTTTCCACTTCCGGAGGCTTGGTGCTCCTGAGTTTCCTGGTATAGCTCTTCTCCTCCCCATTGCTGCTGGATCCTGGAGGCCCTCAACAGTGTCTGAATTGCAAGGTGACGGCCAAATACACTAAACTAAAGATATTCCTAAACTTTGCCAAACCCTGCATCTCTCAACTTCCCTCTCTCCATTCTACTTCCTTCCGATGCCCAGCAAAATGGTTGGTACCTTAATGCCAAGACTTCCATTCTAACCCTTAGATGCTCCATAGGTCCCCACACAACACTGTGCTATTAAGCACTTGATTTGGATTCAACCATATACTCATGAATGTCTGATTTTATTCTGGGAGGTTTCCCTCCCAGAGGGAAATGCTCAAAGTCCCAGAGTTTTCAATGACCAGGGTCCCAGAAGTGGCAAGGAGCTTTGGCCTTTGGAAAAGACCCTTCTAGTTTGTTGTTTGTTTTTAGGGATTGAATCTTCTCTTGCTCTGTGAATGATACTGGAGAAGTTGCATTGTCTCTTCTGCCTCAGTTCCCGTCTCTTTCTCTAGTTTTAACACAAACGTTAATATACTAGATAATGAATGTATCTAGATCCACACATCCTGGATTTTCTAGGACAACTCGGATTTCAAATCCTTTGTCCACATTGTCAAATCCTGTGTCTGATCCTATAATCTAATTTGGGATAAGAAAATGTGGTCTTGAGAGTACTTTGAATTCTTCATTTCAGCAATGGGCTAGAATGTTATTTACTCATATGCAAATAAAAACCATTCTGATTCTGGGCTCTAGCCCGGAATGTGTAATTCTGGCCCAGCAGGAACACAGCTGTGTTGCTGGAGGCCCTTCCTGGGAAGGCTCTGGGAGAGCCTCTCCTTCAACCCTAGGTCCCCATGTCTCACCCACCCCTGGGCGCTGGACAGAAAAGGGGCCTACTCACCTGCACAGAGTGTCCACAGCACAGGCCACATCTTCCCCACCATGGTCTTGCTTCTTCTCTGCCCTGAACCAAACCTGTCACTGGCAGCCTCCAGACAGGTCTGAGCTGTCTGGTTAAAGCTGCAGCAGCCTCTGGCCTGGCCCAACTAGAGGTCCCTGCAGTTTTCCCTCTTCCCACCCACCTCTGCCCAGCCTGAGCTGGATTGGCAGGTGAGCTCCTCAGCTGGATTGGCGGGTGAGCTGGGGCTGGGCTCATGTGTCACCTACTCCAAAGGTCCCAAGAGGAGTCTTCCCTACTTCCCTCGAGTTCCGCTTAAACCAGCCACCTCCCCTGCCTTCTCCCTACTTAGCAGGTGTACAAAGTCCTAGACTGCTCACAAAGGGGTAGGCCTCTCTTATAACTGACAGGAAATAAATAATAAAAAGGGAAAAGCCCTCAGAGGTAGGGTTCCAAGCTAGTAAAAGAAGGGTGTTGCCCATATTTGCTGAAACACTTCAAGACACAATGTGATCTGTTTCTCTACTTTTCTCCTCTTCTACAACCTCCACCCCACAGTGCGCTAGAGACACAGTGAAGAAGAAAACAGGAACTCTCTCCCCTCAGAGTTTATATTCTGATTGGGAAAGTAGCAAGTTCATAAGTGAAAGAAGATTATCTTGGGGATGTGTGACCAACTCGTCTCAGTTTTCCTAGGACTGTCCTGGTTTTCAAACCAAAAGGAACTCCCTCAGTCCCAAGCAAATTGGGATGATGGTCACCCTACTGAAAGAATGGTGAGTGGTGTGGGACCATAATTCTCCAGGAGCAGCGACTGTTGCGGGTTTCTTTCATAGATATTCTAGATATATGATAGAATATGCACAAATGATAGTGTGCCATATACACTGTTCTGCAATGATTTATTCATTTTTCTTTTAATGAAAGGTTTCAGAAAGCTTTCTGTATCGGTATGTACAGCACCACCACCATCATCTATTTAAAATGGGGATGATATTTCACTGTATATGAGTGACATGATTTATTTAACCAAACTACTTTTAAGATTGTTTTTCCTCATCTTTCACAGCTATGAAAAGATTGCAACCAATATCTATTATGTGTACGATATTTCACACATGTTGTGATTATACATGTAAGATAAATTCTTAAAAGTAAGATTTCTGAAATGACTCACTGAAAGTTATGCATATTTCCAATTTTTATAGATATCGCTAAACCAGCTACCATGAGAATTTTACAGCCTACACTCCTATTAGCAGCATATAAGGATACCTATCTCCCCACACACTCACTAACACAGTTACCAAACGTTTATGACACAGTTATCAAACTTTCTGCTCATCGCCAATCTAAGTGAACATGATATCCCACGTATATATAATTTACTTTTTAAAATTATTAGTGAAATTAGGGCGGGTACGGTGGCTCATGCCTGTAATCGCAGCACTTTCGGAGGCCGAGGGGGGCTGATCATGAGGTCGAGAGATCGAGACCATCTTGGCTAACAGGGTGAAACCCCACCTCTACTAAAAATACAAAAAATTAGCTGGGCCTGGTGGTGTGTGCCTGTAATCCCAGCTACTTGGGAAGCTGAAGCAGGAGAATGGTGAACTCAGGAGGCGGAGCTTGCAGTGAGACGAGATGGCACCACTGCACTCCAGCCTGGGTGATAGAGCAAGACTCTGTCTCAAAAAAAAAAAAATTATTAGTGAAAATTGAAAATCTTTTAATATAGTTGCATATCATATATATTTTGTTTTCTGAGACTAGGTAGCTCATTTGCCCATATTTCTTTTTTTAATAAATTTTTAAAAATATAGAGACAGAATCTTGCTACGTTGACCAGGCTGGTCTTGAATTCCTGGCCTCAAGCAATCCTGCCTCAGCCTCCCAAAGTGCTGGGATTACAGGCATGAGCCACTACATCCAGCTGTTTGGCCATATTTCTATTGAGTTGTTGATCTTTAGCTTGTTGACTTCTAGCAGCTCTTTGTATATTAGGGAAAGGAACTTTTGGATGTGATAAGCATTGCAAATATTTCCCTTAGCATTTCTTTGTGTTATGAATTCATAATATCCTACGTGAATTACTGTTATCAATCCTTTTGACTGCTAGGTTTAGTTGACATACAAAATTTTTTGTTTTCTGTTTATTGCATTTCACTCAGGCACCTTGTTAAATTCTCTTATTGTATGTAATAATTGTTCAGCCCCAACATTTTATAATATCTTTGCCAAATTAGTCTTCCTAACACACAGCCCTGATGATATTACTTGTCTGCTCGGGTCCTATCCCTGACTCTGCAGAACCTAACAAATTGGCTTTTAAGGTATTCTAGCATTTGTTCTCAAACACAGTCTACCTTCCAGAATACATAATTTATGCTCTGACCAAGTTAGACATCTTTTCATACCCAAAACTCATACTTCGTCACCCCCAAAACTTTGTCGATGCCACCCCTCTGTAATTCCCTTCTCCTACTATATCTGCTATTATAATCTTACTTGTCCTTTAGAAGCCAGGTCATATATCACCACTGCTTCTATGAAGTCTTTCCTGATTTCTTCAGTCAGAAGGGCTCTTTCTCACCTTTGAACTCACACAGCGCTCTGGATCTCTTTTAGGACACTAACTACATTCTGTCTTATGCTTGAGTTATTTTTGGTCTGTGTCTCATTCCTCCTAATAAACGGTGAGCTCATTCATTCAGCCATTTCTAATGATACTATATACCAGGCATCGTTCCACCTAACTGGGAAGAAAGACAACTTTAAGCTATGTGTCTTACCAACTTTGGTCAAGTACAGTGCCATATGTAGTAGGTAATCAATGAATATTTGTAAGTGGGTAAATAGATGGATGGATAAATGGATGAAAGGATGACTATAGTATGTGTGGGATGAGAGGTGTGGGCTATTTGGCTTTGCTTTGATCATTGTGATGGTAGAGGGGGTAGTGGGGTAAGACAGCTTATTTGACATTTATGAAGCTCACATAATTCTTATGTCACCCAGGGTTGCCAATCCATCATCACCTTGGGGTGTAAGTAGAGGGGAGGAAACGTGGAGGAGGGTGAGCATAACTGTCCAGTTGACCATCCAGAGACATGTCAATTAAAAGAAATGTAGACGGGGCACAGTGACTCACACCTGTAATCCCAGCACTTTGGGAGGCCGAGGTGGATGGATCGCTTCAGCCCAGGAGTTCGAGACTAGCCTGGGCAACATAGTGAGACCCCATCTCTACAAAACATTTAAAAGTTATCTGGGTGTGGTGGCATGTGCCGGTACTCCCAGCTACTCAGGAGGCTGAGGTGGGAAGATCACCTGACCCTGAGAGGTTGAGGCTGCAGTGAGCTGTGATGGCACCACTGCACTCTCACCAGGGCAACAGAGTGAGACCCTGTCTAAAAAAAAAAGAAAAAGAAATGTAATCTTGGTCACAAGCAATGACTACTCTTTAACTGCACAACAGTGCTCTTCCAATATCTATCTGTTAAGGACCCTTTCCATTCTATATATCTGGTCCTTTTTTAGGCCTCTCTAGTTGACATGCGGCTATGGTAAGTTTGTTTATTCTTCTATATCTTTGGATTTAGACTCTCTTCTGGAAGAACTTTGAATCGGCGGTCCCAGGCAAGAGGGTTTGAAGAGAGAACCCAGAGAAAAGCTATTCTTCAGGTTCTCCATCTACCAAGCACAAACGTCTTCCAATTCTGCTGCTAAATGTCAGTGTCTGGAGAATCAGCCAGGAAGGAAAGAGTTAAGTGAGGACTGCTTTGGGGCCTGGGTCCAGAGCCTGCATTCCTTCCTCGCAGAGATCTGCCAGCCTATGGGGCCAGAGGCTAAATTTAGAGGGTGGCTAAGGTTTCCTGTTAACAGCTGTCCTGCCCCCAGGAGAAGAAGCCCTGAAGAGAGGAGGTAGCTGGTTCCTGTCTCACTGGCCGGAGCTTCAGCTTCGGTCATTTCATCCAGGTCCTTCAGCCCGTGGTGGGGAACATCCAGGCAGGTTAGAGGTGAGTGTGCTTCTCCCCTCATCAGTCCTGGTGAGCCCAGGACTTACAATACAAGGGGCAGCTGCTTTGCCCTGAGTGTCAGGGCACAGCCATGATGGCTGGGACCAGCTGCTGGTATACTTCATGTCCCTTAATAGGCTCCAGGATGACGCCTGAGCCAAAGGCCCTGCCTCCTGTGGCCTTGGTTAGAGTCACCGAAGGCCAGCTGCGTCTTCCCCAGCAGAGACAAATGGGTGTGCATGGGCATAGGTGAGGAGTGTGTGTGTATGCACACCCTATAATTTCAACTGAAAAATCTTGCTGGTCCGGGGAAAGTCATTGTTCTTCAACATCTTGAGCTGAGTTCAGGTAACCTGCTGACTCCTCTGCCTCATCCCTTGTTGGCATCTGTGGAAGGAGCCACACTGGCACTTCCATGTTGTCACTTCAAGGTGGGCTCCTAATATGGTGGGGTGCACTTCTTGGTGTCCCGGTAACAGTGGCTGGGCCAGGTCTGACTGGGTTTTCCTTGCCGGTCCTTTGCCCACCGGGACCTTCGTATTCCCGGTTCCACTGAGGTGACATCACCGACACACCTTCTCCCCCGACAAAACCTCTGGAACCTAATTCCCTAACTGCCTTTTCCTTGCCAAACTTTCAGAGGTTGGCAGGTTGTCATGGCGACCAGCAAGGACCCAGAGGAGGAGCAGGTAGTCCCAAGCGAGGAGGACGAAGCCAACGTGAGGGCGGTGCAGGCCCACTACCTCCGAAGCCCCTCCCCTAGCCAGTAAGTGACCACTTATCTCCCACCCACACAGCCTCAGCTGGGAGCCTGCAGCCATCACCTCGGTTCACTCATTTAACAAATATTATTGAGTACTCGTATGTGTCCTGCTTTCTGGAGGAGGTAAATATGCAAATAGACTGATTGCAATGTGGCAGGTGTGTGCTAGATATTAATATGTCCAGGATCTGGTATGTGGTGGACTAGACAATAGGGAAGGGAACAACTGGACTTGGAAGGTCATAGGAGGCTTGGCTGGAAGAGATGATGGTGGACCCGAACCTCAAAGGATGAGTAGGAATTTGGCCCTTCTTGATTCACTAGGACCGGGGCTGGATATGGGGATGACAGGCCATAGGCTATAAGAAAAGGGATGAGGAGAGGAGAAGCCCATGGAAGCATTCCCTAGCACTAAAATAATTTTTTATCTATAATCAAGCTGTGTCTTTTAAACTGGGAGATGTGCATGCCTGGGGCAAGTGGCAAGATGCCAAGGGACATGAGGCATCTTCCTGAAGAGTCCTCTTTTTACCACAAGTAATTTGAAACTTTCTTTTACATTAAAATCATCGACGTTATGTTATCATGTAGAATGAAAAAAATGTGCATAACTTTTTTTTTTTTGAGACAAGAGTCTCGCTGTCGCCCGGGCTGGAAGACTGGAGTGCAGTGGCATGATCTCGGCTCACTGCAAGCTCCGCCTCCCAGGTTCACGCCATTCTCCTGCCTCAGCCTCCCGAGTAGCTGGGACTACAGGTGCCCGCCACCTCGCCCGGCTAATTTTTTGTATTTTTAGTAGAGACGGGGTTTCACTGTGTTAGCCAGGATGGTCTCGATCTCTTGACCTCGTGATCCGCCTGCCTCGGCCTCCCAAAGTGCTGGGATTACAGGCGTGAGCCACCGCGCCCGGCCGCATAAGGTTTTAAGACAAACCACAAGACATTAGAGAAATGTCGTGCTTAATTGCCTGCTAAAACAATACTGTGTGTGCCTGTCCATTTTCTTCTGTCATAAATCATAACAGGAGACCTGACTTTTAATCATATCTCTGTCACCAAATTGGTGTGAAGAATAACTTAAATGATTGAGCCTTTAGTTGGAAACGCCTAACTAAAACATCTGAAATTAACTTCTCCTCTAAGAATTTATCATTCTGCTTGATTTCACTTTTCTTTGATTCTCTTGGGATCTTGCTGGCTCCTGCTCCCTGTGTCAAAAGTCTTCCCCAGTGGAGTAAGACAGGAATGAGGGCAGGTGCTCGGCACTCATGGGCCAGGGCACTTCACCCAAATGGAGCTTAGAGACTTCTCCTCTAAAATTCAGCGTTATGTTGGGAGGTCAAGGTGGGAGGATCATGAGGTCAGGAGATTGAGCCCAGCCTGGCCAATATAGTGAAACCCCATCTCTACCAAAAATACAAAACTTAGCCAGGTGTGGTGGTAGGTGCCTGTAATCTCAGCTACTCAGGAGGCTGAGGCAGGAGAATCGCTTGAACCCGGGAGGCGGAGGTTTCAGTGAGCCAAGATGGCACCACTGAACTTCAGCCTAGGTGACAGAGTGAGACTCCATCTCAAAAAAAAAAAAAAAAAAGAGAAAGAAAAGAAAATTCAGCATTATGGTCTCACTTAGGAAAACTCTCAGGATTGAGAGATTTAACATATGTCCTCCTCTCTTGTATACCCCCGATAAGGCAGAGGTCGCTTCGTGTGTGGTTGGGATAGGTGACAGTTTCGTGTATTACTAAGGGTAATGTTAGCTATTATATCTAAAGGACATTTCTTTCTTGCTCAAATAAGTTCGAAAACAGGTACCTGAGCAGTGATTCAAGAACTAAGACTCCTTCTATCTTGAAGGTTCACCACTTTAAAGCATGGCTTCTAAAGTCACAATGCTCGTCAGTATCAACATAAAATGGAGATGAGCATGGAGAATTTCCCAGGAGGTTTTATGATCCAGACCTGAAAATGGCCACTTCATTTTCACTCATATTCCATTGTCTAGAACTCAGCAAGGTCATGCTTTCTTGCAAGGAAGGATGGGAAATAAGGCCCATGAGCCCAAGAAAAAGAGGAAATGAGTGTGTCGATAATAGCAGTCTCAGCCACAGTGTACTCCTCTAGTCAGTCAATCCATGTTACCTTTTTTTTTCCACCTATAGAACATGTTTACTGCCTCCCAAGTGAGGCAACTCAAAATCCCACTTACCAACTGCTGCATATGTAGTTCCAGGCTAGGTTCTCCAATGGGTATTCATTCTGTCCCTCAGGCCTGAATGCAACACATTATGGTCGGATCAGGATAACTGCCAAAAACAGCTACCATTTTAGAAAAGGAGGAAGAGGAAATACTGCTGTCATATAATTAATGAACATGTTGACCCAGGATGTGAGGAATCCTCCTAAATTCGACCTTGATTTGTCTCTCTGAGAGGAATACCTTTGTCTGTTGTTCTCTTTGACCTCTAGCTCTGCCCTCCTAGCTGTCTTGCTTGTCCATTATCCTCCATAGCCAGGTTGAAGACATGTCTTCCTTGAAGGCTGTATAGCTTTTGCAGACTGTGTCCTGTTTATGAAACTTTGGTGGCTCGGGGGCTGTTTTAAGGCTTATGCTGCCCAAAGGCTTTTGGAAGTTCCTGGTTTCTTTGAAAATACAGCCCTTTCAAAAACTCAATAGGTTTATGATCTATGTAGTTCAGACAACTCCATGTGTTACTAACCACACTCAAAGTTCTTTCCTAGGTATAGTTTTCAGTCCTGATTCATTCATTTGCCTCTTTGTCTCTGTTTAATGATAGTTATCTTGGGAGGTTATCTGAAACTGTAAATTTGGGTGGGGAGTCCAGGATGCATGTTGTAATTTGTAGTGTAATTGTCAGAAAGTTTTGCAATGGAATGTATAGCTAACAAGCTAATGAAGGGTGGATAAAATAATAAAATATAATCAATCCAAAAGAAGAAAAGAAAGTAGAGAAAAAGAATACAGAAAAAGAACAACTTTCTCCACAAGAAACTATATGTTAAAAAAAAAGAAGGAAAAAGTATAATAAGAAAATAGTAGGATGGTAGATTTAAGCTCAAATATATAAATAACTACATTAAATGTAAATAGACTAAATACTCCAATTAAAAGACAAAGATGGTCAAACTCAATTTTTTTAAAAAGGCTACATACTGTTTACAAGAGACACACCTTAAAAATAAGGATATAGGCTTGTCATGGTAGCTCATGCCTGTAATTCTAGCACTTTGGGAGGCTGAGGTAGGATGACTGCTTGAGGCCCCGAGTTTCAGACAAGACTAGGCAACATAGTGAAACCCTGTCTCTACAAATTTTTTTTTTTTTTTTTTTTGAGACGGAGTCTCATTCTGTCGCCAGGCTGGAGTGCAGTGGCATGATCTTGGCTCACTGCAACCTCTGCCTCCAGGATTCAAGTGAGTCTCCTGCCTCAGCCTCCAGAGTAGCTGGGACTACAGGCACATGCTACCCCACTCAGCTAATTTTTGTATTTTTAGTAGAGATGGGGTTTCACCATGTTGGTCAGGATGGTCTCGATCTCTTGACCTTGTGATCCCTCCGCCTCAGCTCTCAAAGTGCTGGGATTACAGGTGTGAGCCACCGCGCCTGGCCCAAACTTTTTAAAAAAAAATTAGCCAGGCATGGTTGCACATGCCTGTAGCCTCAGCTACTCAGAAAGCTGAGGCAACAGGATTGCTTGAGCCCAGGAATTCAAGGCTGCAGTGAGCTATGACCATGCCACTGCATTCCAGCCTGGGTGAGAAAGGGAGGCCCTATCTCAAAAAATAAAATAAGGATATACAAAAGTTAACGAAGAATAAAAAATTTATACTACACTGTTCCAGTTACTACTGCTCATAACTTCAAATTTTAGTGGCATAAAATACCATTTTATTATGTTCATAATCAAGAGCCTGGATGAGGCACAGTGGGGTTAGCCCGTCTTTGCTCCATGATGTCCAAGGCCTCAGCTAGAAAGATTTGAAGACTGGGGATGACTTAAGGCTGTAGAGTGACTCACAGAGGCATCTTCATGTTTGGCAGTTTATGTTGAAATTTACCTAGGTTTTTGGCCAGAATACCTAAGATAGTCCCTCCATGTGGGCTACTTTGGGCTTTCTCTAAGCATGGTAGCTAAATTCCAAGAGTTGCATCCGAGAGAATAAGATAGATGTGTATTAATTTTCACAAGCTAGCCTCAGGAGTTACATAGCACTACTTCTGCTGTACTCTGCTGTCACAAATGTCCATGAAGTTTCAAGGAGAGGCAACATAAATTTCATCACTCCATCAGAGAAGTACCAAGGTAATATTATAAAGTAAGCAAAAGCAAACCAGTGAAGCAGATTTTAAAGTAATCATTACTAGATACAAAGAGACAAAAAGAGACATTTCATAATGATCAAAGGTTCAATTCACCAGAAAGATAAAATAATTTTCAATTTCTATGTTTAATAACACAGCCTCAAAATATATAAGGCAAAAAACTGACAGAACTGAATGAAAAATTAAAAGCCACAATCTCCCTCAACTGTATGTATATTTTTAAAAACTATCTCAGCAACTGATAAAATAAAAAAATTATCAAAAGAATAATTTTTAATAAGAATATCAAAAAATTATCAAGACTATTTGGACAAAACAATAAATAAAATTAACCTAATTAGCATTTATAGAACATGCACCCAACAAGTACAGGATACACATTCTTATCATGTACACATGGAACATTTGCCAAAATAGATCATATACTGGGCCATACGTATATCCACAAATGTTTAGTGATTGAAATAATATGGAACATGTTATCTGAACATAGAAGAACAAAGGTAGAGATCAATTAAAAAACAGAGATTCAAATTAAAATCACAATTCAATACTACTACATACTCACCAGAATATCTTAAACTAAAGACCAACAATAGCAAATATTAATGAAGATGTGAAGCAATCAAAACTCCCATTCATTGCTGGTGAGAGTGTAAATTAGTACAACCATTTGGAACTATTTTGCAGTATCTACTAAAGCTAAACATATGGTTGTCCTCTGACCCAGCAGGCTCACTCTTCGTAAATACTTAACAAAAATAACTACATATGTGCACCAGAAGATAAATACTATAATGTTTAGCAACTAATAGTCATTAAGACACTACCTTCCAATGCCACCCCATTGGAGACCAAGCCTCAATATGAGTTTTGGTGAGGACAAACCATAGAATTGCCCTAGGAAATATGTATTTTATTAACTGCCTATCGCTTTGAAGTGATTGAGCTTCTCAGATTGTTGATTGAGGACAGCAAATAATAAATATGACACAAAGGGGCAGGGGTGAAGGGAGTCACCAAAAGGGGAAATAGGAGGCAGGGAAGACTAATTCTGCTGGTTTCACAATTTTACATCACCTTAGCCTACCACAAGACAAAAGCATTGAAGCAAAGGCATTCAGTCCTTAGCCTTTTCCGCAGCCATTCTCCCTTCCTAGGCAAAAACAGGCTCAACCTGAAAGACCCACTTTCCTGTACAATGGGCTGAACTTCCTTAAAACATGGCCCCACATCCAGAGCAAATGTTCTCTGGATTTGCAGTGACTGCTGCTGAATCCTGTTGGTTTTAATGCCCTTCTTGTTTTGTGTATACTACTCAGCAACTGATTTCTAGAAACATCCCAGATCATCTAGCCCTTTTCAGAAATTCTCAAGGAAGGCAAACATGTGGTGACACTTCATAGGCTATCTCTTCCCACAATGGCCTCATAAAATCTGAACTCTAAAGTATTGCAATTGCACAGGCTTTGGAGCTATCATCCAATCAATCCCACTTTACTACACAGAACCACACCTAAACCAGTTCAGATGAATGAGTCTACAGTGCTTTTTAAAAAATGAAAACAGAACCTACAGACTTGGAGAAAATATTTTCAAATTACATATCTGATAAAGAACTTCTATCTAGAATAGATTTTTTAAAACTCCCACAACCTACTAATAAGGAAACAAACAACTCAATTAAAAAGCAGACAAATGATTGGAATACATATTCACCAAAAATGATATGTGGATGGCAAATACGCACATGAAAAGATGCTCAAAATCCTTAATCATTAGGGACACAGAAATTAAAACCACAATGAGTTACCATTACATACCTATTAAAATATCTGAAATTAAAAAGATTGACCATACCAAATGTTGGTGGAAAATGTAGAGTACTTGGGACAATCTTATATACTGCTGGTGGGAAGGTAAAATAGTCCATTTTACAGTTTTTCAGTTTCTTATAAAATTAAACATACATCTACCTAAACATGTACACCTATAGCTACATGATCCCATCATTCTACTCCTAGATATATACTCAAGAGAAATGAAAGCCTATGTCTGCAGGGCACAGTGGCTCATGTCTATAATCCCAGCACTTTGGGAGGCTGAGGCAAGTGGATCACCTGAGGTCAGGAGTTTGAGACCAGCCTGGCCAACAGAGTGAAACCCTATCTTAATTAAAAATACAAAAATTAGCTGGGTATGGTGGTGGGCACCTGCAAGCCCAGCTACTTAGGCTGAGGCAAAAGAGTCACTTGAACCAGAGACGTAGAGGTTGCAGTGAACCAAGATTGCACCACTGCACTTCAGCCTAGGCAACAGAGAGTCCATCTCAAAAAAAAAAAAAAAAAAAGCCTATGTCTATGCAAAGACTGGTACATGAATGTTCATAGCAGGTTTATTTGTAATAGCCAAAAAACTAAAAACATCCTAGATGTCCAATGACAAGTGAATGGATAAACACATTGTGTCACATTTACACATAGGAATACTATACAGCAATGAAAAGAAATGAACTATTGATTCATACAACATGGATGAATCTCAAAATAATTACACTGCTTGAAAGTCAGACAAAAAAGGGTACCTACTATATTATTACATTTATATAAAATTCTAGAAAATGCAAACACATCTCTATAGTGGCAACAGTTTAATGGTTACCTGGGGGGCATAGGGCAGGGAGGGGGTGAGAGGGAGGGCTTAAAAAGGGGCACAAGGGATGATGTGATCTTGGTTGCAGTGATGGCTTCATGGATGTATACATATGTCAAATCTTGTATATTTTAAATTTGTGCAGTTTGTATATCAATAATAAAGCTGTTTTTTAAAATATATATATATACATATATATGATAAAACCCTCTTTTAGGAGGCAGTATGGTACTGTGGAAAGAAATTAAGTGGTGTAGTGGAGACCAAAATTGAGGTCATATCTGCCCTCCTACTTATAAACCCTTGAAAGCTAGCTTAAATTACTTAATAAAAAAAATCAGAATACCAGTTTTACCCAGTAGTAGAGAATAAATAATATAACATATATAAAGGTATACTAGGTACTTGATAAATGGTGGTTCTCTTCCCTTTTCCTTCCAGAGAAAGATATCTGACAACAAAATTTTTTCAGTAACTCATCATGTCAAGAAATTTTTATTTATCCAGAGTCCCACACACACTGGTTAAGACATCATGCTTCTCTAATTCTGCCCTGAGCAAATCCTGTATTCTAAGAAGCAGAGTATCACTTACTGATATTTGTCCCCGTCCTGAACAGTCCTCCTTGTACTTGATAAGTGCCTGAAATTCCATCCTTCTGGTTTTATGACTTCAGATAAAGGTTTGAGTCTTTAAGTTAAATTTTAAGTCTTTTAAGTTAAATCATGCACCAAGTCAGCAAATACCTCACCACCGGACTCTTAGTCCTTGTACTAGTTTCCTAGGGCTGCCACAGCAAATTACTACAAACTAGGCAGCTCAAAAACAAGAGAAATTTATTTTCTCACATATTGGAAGGCAGAAGTCTGAAATCAAGGTGGTGACAGAGCCACACAGCCTCCAAAGACTATAGGGAACACTCCTTCCTTGTCTCTTGCTCGTTTCTGTTGGCCACGGGCGTTTCTTGCATTGTGGCAGCATAATTCCAATCTCTGCCGCTCCTTCAGAAGGCCTTCTGCTCTGTCTTCTCTTCTAAGGACACCTGCCACTGGCTTTAGAGTCCATCCTAATTTAGGGTTATTTCATCTCAAAAGCTTTAACTTAATTACTCCTGCAATGATCCTTTTTCCAAAAAAGATTACATTCCCAGGTTTTGGAAGACATACCATTTTGGAGGGCCACCGTTCAACTCACTACAGCCCTGTATCCAGCTGCTAGGAAACAGAATTGTACTCTTTCCTGTGGAACTAGAACAGAGCCTTGCAAAACTTCACCCAGTGCTCCAAACAGCCACTAGCAGCCAGCCAAAATTAGCAGGGATGTACCCTGCTTGCTGTCCTGGCAGGGAGTCTTAACATTTCAAGTCTCATCTGTAAATCTCATCCTAGGGTGAATTAAGAATCTGAGAAAGGGGTGTAGACAATGGATGGGGTATCAAATCTTCATTTTTGCCTGAGTTAGGCACTAACTTCAAACACCTTAAATTCAAACCTAGCCACTATGAGTCACTCTCTGGAAGAAAATGGGCGGTTAGAGATTCATCCGTCTTACAGCTAGGCAAATTTCCCTAAGTGATTCATGACTTGACACTAAAATTTAAAACCCCCTGTCAGTGGGGGAGCTTGGTGGGGACTTCTCTTTTACCTATAGTCTCCGTCAGGCCTTCCCAGTCACCTAAATAAATACAGCCTAAGACGTAAGTGCACGGCCGGGCGCGGTGGCTCACGCCTGTAATCCCAGCACTTTGGGAGGCCGAGGCGGGTGGATCACAAGGTCAGGAGATCGAGACCATCCTGGCTAACACGGTGAAACCCCGTCTCTACTAAAAATAGAAAAATTAGCCTGGCTTGGTGGTGGGCACCTGTAATCCCAGCTGCTCAGGAGGCTGAGGCAAGTGAATGGCATGAACCGGGAGGCGGAGCTTGCAGTGAGCGGAGATCGCGCCACTGCACTCCGGCCTGGGCGACAGAGCCAGACTCCTTCCTAAAAAAAAAAAAAGAAGTAGAAGAAGTAAGTGCGCTTGTAATGCAAATCAACCTCTGCCCCCCACCACCCGTCTCTTCTTTCTTAGCTATTATCATCAGTTTTCTCTTCCTTTCCAACTAAAGGAGCAAAGACATTTTTATCATTCTCTTGTTCCTGATTTGAAGAATGTTTTTCTACTTGACTTTGTATCTTTCCAAGTCAAAATCCATTTCTTGCTTTGGCTTTTAGATCTGAACTTTTCAAGACTTCCCAGTTGTGTAGAACTGCTTGGTAAGTCTCGATCAGGCTTCCTGTCACGGTGACAGTTTCCCTTGACCTTCAGTGAATTTCCTTAACTGTGCTCTCCTTTCCCTTCCTGTGGCGAGCAAGCATCTGTGGTGGGTGTGGTAGGAGACAGGCGCATGAAGTGTAATTTCTCTGTGTTTTCGTTATGTTTCTTTGGGAAATGGCTCCTCCTGTCCATCCTTTCTCGTTTACATTTCTTTTTCAGTGAAAATTTCTCCACCTCGGCTCTTTCACTAAGCCTGTTGGAAGCAGCTTGCTAAAAATCTATTTTCTTTCGTTTACTGACTTCTCTTCTTCCTTAGAGCCTGAACTTTGCCTGTGTGTGGTCATTTTCTCTGAAGTCACTGAACACTTAGAGCCCAGAAACCTTGTCCTTTTTTGCAAAAGCCATATCAAGAAAGACACCTCCTCCTGGGCCTCTACCTCCATTTCACTTCCAAGGGACTCCTTGACAGGAAGTGATCAGCTATAGGAAAGTCTGGGCTGAAGGACCCCAATTCCACTACATTCCGTGTCTGAACAGCAGGCAACTAGTTTAAAGCAACGGCTTTCAAACTTTGCTGACTATAATCTGCAGTAGGACAATGCCATTTGCATCTCAACTCAGAGACATATACATGTATATATAAATTTTTAAAAGTTCACAAAACTACACTTATCCTTACAACGGGTGATGCTATTCCCTTTCTTTCCCCTCCTCCTTCCCTCCCTTTCTTCCTCTTTTCCTTCCTTCCCTCCCTCCCTTCCTTCTTTCTTTCCTTCCTTCCCTTTTTTCTGTTTCCTTTTTTTCTTTCTGTCCCAGATGCTGAACACAACCCATTGAATTGATTTTATGATACATGGATTGGTCAGTCTGCAATTTTGAAAAACGCAGGTCTAAAGCAAGTTGCACCACTCTCCTGCTTTTGGTTAGGAAGTCCATCAAACTCCCCTTTATTGTTCCTCTTTCAATTCAGCCTCAAGGCTTTTTAGCAGCTGCTTCCTGATCCTATGATGAGGTATGTATCGATCCTAGATCCTTTTTTTCCCTGCCTGTCTTTCTTGAACAGCCAGCCCTCACTGCTTTCTAATCAGGGTGTGAGTGTCATCTCACTCCATCTCAGGTATGCCGGTTGGGACACAGACATAGTCATAAATCAAAACCTCCAGGGCCGCCATCTCACTGACCTTGCAAATATAAACAAGGCCAGTTGTTCAGGTCTCTCCCTCCTTTCTCGTTTCTATTTCTGCAGTCTTTCTCTGTGGAAAACAAGCGTCCGTTTTAGGTCTCGCCCCCACAGCTTTCTTTATTAGACTTAATAAACCATGTCTGTGGCAAACAGTTTTATGACTGTTAGGTTTACATCTCCTCCTCATGGCGGCTGACTCGTAAAAGCATTTGTAATCTACATCGTACATTCCACACTGGGTAATACAGAGCAGAGTTTAATGTTGCTCACATTTTAGCATTAGCAGCCAAAGACAGAAACATCGTGGGGCTGAGGAGGAAATCTGTTCTTAATCCCCCCTCTTTTCTCAATTACAAAGCTGCCAGCTTCTCAAGAGTGTACCGGGTAGGCTATTCACGTGTGATTTCTCAGGTTTGCTGACTCATTAGCCGAACTTCAATCTTTACCACCCAGAAGAAGGAAAGATGTTTCACAGCGATTTCTCTTTTCAAATTCTCCCCTATCAAACCCACAGCCTCAGAGTGTAGGTATATTTAGGACAGATTCTTGATTCTCAGTATTTGTTACTTAAAACCAAATCCTCACAATTTAAAGTCAACGTTTTTTAGGGAAAATGGCAGGATGGAGGGCTCCCGGATGGATAATCCCAGGCCAGGATCCTGGCATTCCCACCTGCTGAGTTCCTTGCAAGGCCTTTCTGCACACCTGACAGGTGAGGGCGCCTCCTGTGTCTATTTTCAGTCTGTGTCAGTTGCTTGGACTACTGATTACAGATGTGAGAAAGCCTCTTTGGGACCCAAAGGAACAAAGAAAACTGACCAAGTAAGAGAAATGTGGTACTGTGCAAGGAAGAAGCCCTTGTAATCCCTACAGTAATACAATAATTCTCAGCATGGATCTGTTTGGTTTGGTTTGGCCCCAAACCTCGTTTTACATAATACTGACCCTTAATAAATAAAATGATTAATGTTTTGTTAATAAGAGTATAAATAGTATTAATTACTGAAAAATAAAATAATAAAACTTCCTTAATATTGTTGAAATGGAAAATATGACTGCTCACATTTATATAAAATCTGGGGCTTTGATTCTAGTTTTATGAAATATTGTTATATGAAAACTAACTGTCCTGAACCTCTGGAGCTCAGAGTGTCCACCAGGTCTGTTATAGAGGCAAGGTTTGCTCTACCATATTGGCATTATTTTGTTGTTGCTTCCCATCCGTAACATATTTGGCTCAGTCACTGATACTTAGTAAGTTGTGTATCACTATTGAGGAGAAGAGTGCCTAAGCATTTGCTTAAAACTTGCTTCTTAGCCCTTGGAATAGCACTATTCCTGTTATCTATTGGTGCTTAACAAATTACCCTAAAACTTAATGACTAAGGACAATAATTTCATTTTGCTCCCCTTTTTGTGAGTCAGGAATTTGGACAGGACTTGACTGGGCAGTTTATCTGTTTCATATGGCATCAGCTGGAGTGGCCTGATGGGCTGCAAGGTCCATTTCTAAGAGGATCATTCACATGGTTGGCTGTTGGCTGGGAGCTCAGCAGGGACTGTTGACCAGTGCCCTTTCTAGCTTGGTGTTCTGGGGGTAGTCGGACTTCTTATATGGCAGCTCAGGAGTTCCCAGAGAGAGTGTCAAGACCCAAAGAAGGGAAGCTTCCCTCAAGATGTGGGCTCAAAAACTGATCAATTATCACTGCCACCATGTTCCATTCTATTGGTCAGAGTAGTCACAGAGACTACCCAGATTCTAGGGCAGTAGACATAGACCCCCACCTCTCTATGCAAGGAGTATCACAGACCTGGGTTGACCATTACTCTACCATAAGAAAAAATTGCTAATTGCTAACATAGGCCTCAGATATTGTATACATCTTGGCCTCTGAAGGGCAGAGAGTAGGCATGGAGAGGACACAGCCAAGATCCTGCTTTTGCTTTGAGGCTTGCTACTGGTGTCCCAGTAAAATGATGAGCATGCAGCAAACACTTGATAGATCTTACTGCTGATTGTTGTAACTGCCACATTCCCTTAAGTATAGTACTATTGAAGACAAATTCAGTCAGTGAGTCAGAAATTATCTATTAAACATTTACTGTGTGCCAGACATTCTCCTAGGTGCGAGGAACACAATGGTCAACAAAATACCCAGTCATGGTCCTTGCCCTCATAGAGGGTATGATCTAGTATAAGAGACCAATATTTATCAAATGATTTCATAAGTAAGTGTAAAATTGCATCTTATAGAAGTGCCATAAAAACAGGTGTATGGTGCAAGATCAAGGAAGACTTCCCTAAAGAAGGGATGATTTAACTAAAATCTGAAAAATGAGGGAAGCAGGAGAGGACTAACCATCAGGCTGCAGAAATGGACTTCTACAAAGTCCCTAGGCAGAGAGGAACTTGGTGAGAACAACAGCCAAAAGAAGACCAGTGTACTGGAGAGGAGTGAGCCAAAGAGAAGCCAGTGCAAGTTGAGGCTGAGGAGGAGGAAAGGGCCAGAGACTACAGGGCCTTGGAAATCATCAGGTTTGATGCCCTAGGTTGTATGTGGACACCTGGCCCAGCCTTACCATAGTCCATCTATTCATCCAGACGTCCAGCTCTTCATCCATCTACCCATCTGTCTGTACATCTACTCACTCAGTCATCAAACCCTGACTGATCACCTTCCATCTGCTAGAGACACAGGTAAATAAGACCACCTAATCCACTTAATCTGTACCTTTACAGAGCTCACTGCCACCCCCACTAGGTGTTTAAGTCTTTACTGTCTTCACCAAGTAATGAGATTCCAAAGATCTCTCTAGTTTTAACACCCAAAGGTAATGTCCCACGAACTTTACCCTTAATCCACCCCCACTCTCCAATAATGCTTATTTGAAAATGCATCTTTTGGTCACAGAAAGTACTTGGTGCTAGAATGGAAATGAGCTAACACAACTGCTATCATAAAACTCTATTATCTTCACCAAGCAATGAGATCTCTAAAGGCCTCTCTAGTTTTAACATCCAAGATAATTTGGAAATGAATTAAATTGAGTTGCTTAGATTTATGGGGGGAAAAATGGCAGATAGGAGGCAGGACTAACTTGCAGCTCCCACTTGGATGAACAGAACAGCATATAGAGACTCACATCATGAACCTTTGCTCCAAGAACTACCGTAGAAACATACCAGGAAAACTGAAACAATTCACAGACCCTTTCAAAGAAGCAGCTTGCTGTTGCAAACATCATGAGATAGCCAAAGAACTGTGAATGCCCAAAGTGTGAGAGGGGGAAAGTCTGCCTCCAAACACACATCCTCACTGGGGAACCTGAAAATCCAGATCACAGGAGAAGGATTTAACCTTTTCTAGAGGTGAAATGAATTTAGAGAGCTGAGAAACATATAAAAGTAGAAGAAGCAGCAGGAAGAGCCCTGTAAACACTCTCAGTCCCCAGGGAAGCCATTTCTGACTTTATCTCACAGGGGTCCTTGGGGAGGGCAGCCAGGGGTATTGGGGAAGGACCACAGGGAGAAGGAAACTTCCAGCTGAACTTTGTAATAATTTCAACCAAGCGTAAATTGTCCAGGGCAGAACGGGGATGGTGGAATGGCAAACAGGAAGTGCAAACAAGAGCACAGAAGCCACCACAGGGGGGTAGTGGTGGGGCCTGAAAGCTCTGCTTGCTTTCTCCTCAGGGAGGCTTGTAGCCTGGGGCAAGATCTCATCCCTGCTTACCGGCTGCCTAAATATAAACTCAGTGCTGTTGGTAGGGCACAGTGAAAGTGAGACTGGCCTTGCTGGCTGTGTGGGAGCTGGGTGAGGTGCCCCTGCCAGCTTTACCCCCACTTCCCTGGCAACCTGTATGATGCAGCAGAGGCAACCACAATCCCCCTGGGAACATAACTCCTTTGGCCTGAGAACCACACCCTCCATCCCCGACAGCAAGCCCCATCCAAGGAGAGTCTGAGCTCAGACACACCTAACCCTGCCCCCACCTTATGGTCTTTCTGTACATGCCCTGATAGCCAAAGACAAAAGACATAATCTCTTGGGAGCACTATGGCCTCACCCATCACCTGAGAAACCTGAATATTTATCCAGAAGACCTTAGGACAAGTTTGTTTCCCCCCTATACTACCGCAGCTGATGCATTCGTGAAGGTGCCACCTCCTGGCTGGAGGTCAACCAGCTCAAGCCATTACAACAACTCATAAAAGAAAAATGCTGCTCTAAGAAAGGAGAAAACAACAGCTAATTCTACTACCTGTAACATCCTGGCTAACCAGAGGTCCTGAGTCTGTCCACATGACAACTTCACTGCTACCATAACCAGCATTTGAGAAAACCAGTGCACTAAACAAAACTGTAGCTAAGGACCCTCACAGAGTCCATTTCACTCCCATAATACCTCCACTGGAGCAGGTACTGGTATCCAAGGCTGAGAGACCTGAAGGTGGATCACATCACAGGATTCTTTGTAGACACTCCCCAGTACAAGCCTGAAGCCCTGGTAGCTCCACTGGTGGCTAGACCCAGAAGAGCAATAACAGTCACTGCAGTCCAGCTCTCAGGAAGCCCCATCTCTAGTGGAAGGAGGAGAGCACCATATCAAGAGAACACCACATGAGACAAAAGAATCTGAACAGTAGCCCTTGAGCCCCAGATCTTTCCTCTGACATAGTCTAGCCAAACGAGAAGGAACCAGAAAAACAATTCTGGCAATATGACAAAGCAAGGTTCTTTAACACCCCCAAAAGATCACATTAGTTTGCCAGCAATGAATCCAAACCAAGAAGAAATCTCTGAATTGCCAGAAAAAGATTTCAGAAGGTCGATTATTAAGCAACTCAAGGAGGCACCAGAGAAAGGTGAAAATCAACTTAAAGAAATTTGAGAAATAATACGAGATATGAACAAAACAAACTCCAGAAAAATAGATAGCATCAATAAAAAAAAAAATCACAACTTCTGGAAATGAAAGACACACTTAGGGAAATACAAAATACACTGGAAAGTTTCAACAAAATCAAACAAGTAGAAGAAGGAGCTTAAGAGCTCAAAGACAAGGTGTGAGAATTAACAATAGTAATGTCATTTTTCTACCTTGGTGATTGTGTTTTCTACCTTGGTGACAGTGTTCCCAGAAACAAAGCAAATGTCAACCTCACTGGTACCTTTAATGGAGCATAACAACCCTGACCACAACAAAGCCTGACTGGCCCTTACCACATCCTTTCCCAGCCCCTTACAGTTCCAACCTGCCAGCACTTCCCCAACCCCTCTCCTGTAGAAACTTTATTATAAAAACCTCAGCTTTAAGCTATCAGAGTCTCAACCAGATTCCTGACAGAGACTCCTTGCAGGCTTATTCCTGTGAATAAACCTGTTTGGCCATTGAGTTGCTTTCTCTCCATTACTCTCTTCCTTTTTATTTTCCTAACACAAGGTTTTCAAATTAACCCAATCCAACAAAGACAAAGAGAAAAGAATTTTTGAAAGACGAACAAAGCCTCCAGGAAGTTTAGAATTATGTTAAATGACCAAACCTGAGAATAATTGGTGTTCCTGAGAAAGAAGAGAAATCTAAAAGTTTGGAAAACTTGCTTGAGGGAATAATCAAGGAGAACTTCCCTGGCCTTGCTAGAGATCTAGACATTCAAATACAAGAAGCTCAAAGAACACCCAGGAAATTCATTGCAAAACGATTATCACCTAGGCATATAGTCATCAGATTATCTAAAGTCAAGAGGAAGGAAAGAATATTAAGAGCTGAGAGGCAAAAGCATCAAGTAAATTATAAAGGAAACCCTATCAGATTAATAGCAGCTTTCTCATCAGAAACCCTACAATCTAGAATGGATTGGGTTCCTATCTTTAACGTCTTTAAATAAAACAATTATCAGCCAAGAGTTTTGTATCCAGCAAAAACTAAGCTTGATAAATGAAGGAAAGATAGTATTTTTCAGACAAACAAATGCTGACAGAATTTGCCACTACCAAGCCAGCACTACAAGAACTGCTAAAAGGGTTTCTAAATTTTGAAACAAAACCTCAAAATACACGAAAATAGAACTTCTTTAAAGCACAAATCTTACAAGGCCTATAACACAATAACACAATGAAAAAAAGGTATTCAGGCAACAATTAGCATGATTAATAGAATAACATCTCACATCTCAATACAAATGTTGAATGTAACTGGCCTAAATGCTCCACTTAAAAGAGACAGAATGGCAGAATGGATACGAATTCACCAACCAAGTATCTGCTGTCTTCAGGAGACTCACCTAACACATAAGGACTCTCATAAACTTAAGGCAAAGGGGTGGAAAAAGATATTCCATGCAAATGGACACCAAGAGCAAGCAGGAGTAGCTATTCTTATATCAGACAAAACAGACCTTAAAGCAACAACAGTTAAAAAAGACAAAGAGGGCCATTATATAATGATAAAAGAACTAGTCCAACAGAAAAATATCACGGTCCTAAATATATATGCACCTAACACTGGTGCTCCCAAATTTATAAAACAATTACTACTAGACCTAAGCAATGAGATAGACAGCAACACAATAATAGTGGGGAACTGCAGTACTCCACTGACAGCACTAGACAGATCATTAAGACAGAAAGTCAACAAAGAAACAATGGACTTAAACTATACCCTAGATCAAATGGACTTAACAGATATTTTCAGAACATTCTACCCACCAACTGCAGAATATACATTTTATTCATCAACACATGGAACATTCTCCAAGATAGACCATATGAGAGGCCACAAAACAAGTATCAACAAATTTAAGAAAATTGAAATTACATCAAATACTTTCTCAGACCACAGTGGAATGAAATTGGAAATCAACTGCAAAAAGAACCCTCAAAACCATGCAAATACATGGAAATTAAATAACCTGTTCCTGAATGATAGTTGGGTCAACAATGAAATCAAGATGGAAATTAAAAAATTATTTGAACTAAATGATAATAGTAACACAACCTATCGAAACCTCTGGGATACAGCAAAAGCAGGGCGAAGAGGATAGTTCATAGCAATGAATGCCTTCATCAAAAAGTCTGAATAAGCACAAATAGACAATCTAAGGTCACACCTCAAGGAACTAGAGAAACAAGAACAAACCAAATCCAAACCCAGCAGAAGAAAAGAAATAACAAAGGCCAGAAAGGAACTAAATGAAACTGAAGCCAACAAACAAACAAAAAAATAAATGAAACAAAAAACTGGTTCTTTGAAAAGATAAACCAAAATTGATAGATCATTAGTGAGATTAACCAAGCAAAGAAGAGAGAAGGGCCAAATAAACTCAATTAGAATGAAACAGGAGCTATTACAACTGATACCAAAGAAATACAAAAGATTGTTCAAGGCTGCTATGAGCACCTTTACATGTACAAACTAGAAAACCTAGAGGAGATGGATAAATTCCTGGAAATACACAGCCCTCCTACATTAAACTAGGAAGAAATAGAAACTCTGAAACAGACCAATAACAAGCAGCAAGATTAAACTGGTAATAAAAACATTGCACATACACACATAAAAAGTCCAGGCCCAGATGGGTTCGCAGCTAAATTCTATCAAACATTCAAAGAAGAGTTGGTGCTCATCTTATTAAAACTATCCCAAAAGATAGAGAAAGAGGGAATCCTCCCTAAATCATTCTGTGAAGCCAGTATCACTCTAATACCAAAACCAGGAAAGGACATAGCAAAAAAAGAAAACTACAGACCAACATCCCTGATGAACATAGAGGCAAAAATCCTCAACAAAATACTAGCTAACTGAATCCAACAGCGTAATAAAAAGATAATCCACCATGATCAAGTGGCTTTTATACCAGGGATGCAGGGATGGTTTAACATCTGCAAGTCAATAAATGTGATACACCACATGAACAGAATTAAAAATAAAAATCACATGACCATCTTAATAGATGCAGAAAAAGTATTTGATAAAATTCAGCATTGCTTTATGCTTAAAACCCTCAGCATAATTGGCATAGAAGGGACATACCTTAAGGTAATAAAAGTCATCTACGACAAACACACAGCCAACATTATACTAAACAAGGAAAAGTTGAAAGCATTCCCCCTGAGAACTGGAACAAGACAAAGATGCCCACTTTCACCTCTTCTATTCAACATAATACTGGAAGTCCCAGCCAGAGCAATCAGACAAGAGAAAGAAATAAGGGCATGCAAATCAGTAACAAGGAAGTCAGACTGTCACTGTTCACTGATGATATGATCATATACCTAGAAAAACCTGAAGACTCATCCAAAAAGTTCCTACATCTGATAAATGAATTCAGCAAAGTCTCAGGATAAAAAATCAATGTACACAAATCAGTAGCACTGCTATACACCAACAGTGAACAAGCTGAGAACCAAATCAAGAACTCAACCCCTTTTAAAATAGCTGCAAAAAAAAAAAAAAAAAATGCTTAGGAATATATCTAACCAAGAAGGTGAAAGACCTCTACAAGGAAAGCTACAAAACACTGTTGAAAGAAATCATAGATGACACAAACAAATGGAAACACATCCCATGCTCATGGTTGGGTAGAATCAATATTGTGAAAATGAGCATACTGCTAAAACCAAACTACAAATTCAGTGAAATTCCCATCAAAATACCATCATCATTCTTCACAGAACTGGAAAAAACAATTCTAAAATTAATATGGAACCAAAAAAGAGCCTACATATCCAAAGCAAGACTAAGCAAAAAGAGCAAATCTGTAGGCATCACATTACCTGACTTCAAACTATATTATACGGCTATAGTCACCAAAACAGCAAGGTACTGGTATAAAAATAGGCACATAGACCAATGTAACAGAATAGAGAACCCAGAAATAAAGCCAAATACTTCCAGCCAACCAATCTTCAACACAGCAAACAAAAACATAAAGTGGGGAAAGGACACCATATTCAATAAATGGTGCTGGGCTAGTTGGCAAGCTACATGTAGAAGAATGAAACTGGATCCTCATTTCTCACCTTATACAAAAAATAACTAAAGATGGATCAAAGACTTTAATCTAAGACCTGAAGCCATAAAAATTCTAGAAGATAACATCAAAAAAAAAAAAAACCCTTCTAGGCATTGGCTTAGACAAAGTCTTCATGACCAAGAACCCAAAAGCAAATGCAGCAAAAATAAAGATAAATAGATGGGACTTAATTAAACTAAAAAGCTTCTGCACAGCAGAAGAGATATTCAGCAGAGTAAACAGCCAACCCACAGAGTGGGAGAAAATTTTTGCAAACTATGCATCCAACAAAGGACTAATATACAGATTTTACAAGGAACTCAAGCAAACCAGCAAGAAAAAAAAATGATAATCCCATCAAAAATGGGTTAAGGACATGAATAGACAATTCTCCAAAGAAGATACCCAATGGTTAACAACAAACATATTAAAAAATGCTCTACATCACTAATTATCGGGAAATGCAAATCAAAACCACAATGCAATACCACCTTACTTCTGCAAGAATGGACATAATTTAAAAATCAAAAGATAATAGATGTTGGCATGGATGTGGTGAAAAGCGTACACTTTTACACTGCTTGTGGGAATGTAAACTAGTACAACCACTATTGAAAACTGTAGGGAGGTTCCTTAAAGAACTAAAAGTAGATCTACCATTTGATCCAGCAATCCCACTCCTGAGTATCTACCCAGAGGAAAAGAAGTCATTATGTGAAAAAGACTTGCACGCATGTTTATAGCAGCACAGTTCGCAATTGTGAAAACATGGAACCAGCCTAAATGCCCATCAGTCAACAAGTGGATAAAGAAAATGTAGTGCATACACACACACACACACACACACACATATATATATATATACTATGGAATAATACTTAGCCATAAAACAGTCTAAAATAATGGCATTTGCAGCAACCTGGATGGAATTGGAGACCATTATTGTAAGTGAAGTAACTCAGGAATGGAAAACCAAACATTGTATGTTTTCACTTATAAGTAAGAGCTAAGGTATGAGGAGGCAAAGGCATAAGAATGATACAATGGACTTTGGGGACTTGGGGGGAAGGATGGGAGGGGGTGAGGGATAGAAAATTACACACTGGATACAGTGTACACTGCTCTGGTGATGGGTGCACAAAACTCTCAGAAATCGCCACTAAAGAACATGTCCATGTAACCAAATACCACCTGTTCCCCAAAAACCTATTGAAATGTAAAAAAATGAGTTGATTAGGAGAACAATTATTTTGTAGTAACCATCCACAAATTGTTGTCCAACTTCAGGAGAATGCTGTGCCCAGTGTCAGCCAGGCCATGGAGAAGGAAATAACCTTGCCAGGAGAAAGGAGTAGCCTGTGAATCTACTCAAGATATGGCCAGACCTGCCCATGCAGCCTCTAGTGAACAAAGCTCACCCTTAATCCACCCCCACTCCCCGGTCATGCATATTTGAATATGCATTTTTGGTCACAGGAGTACTTGGTGCTAGAATAGGAATGAGCCAGCACAACTGCTATCAGAAAACTCTCAGATACTATGGATGATGATGTCACAGCATGCTGTCCCTGAGGTTGCCTAGGCAGGTCTGGCCATGCCCTGGGTAGAGTTCCAGGCTACTTCTTTCTCCTAGCAAGAGCATTGGCCCTGCTGACACTGAGCACACCATTCTCCCTAGGGTGGACTCTGATGTTGTGGATGCACAAGAGAATTGTTCTGCTAATCATTTCAATTTAATTCAATCTCAACTTGTCTCAGCTCAAGTTAGCTTTGTTCAGCTCATCTGGATTCTGCTCAACTTAACTTTACTCAGCGTAATTCATCCATGCATCTAGGCTTCCCATAAAGCATTTCTTAAGTGCTTACCTGTCAAAGCCTGCATTGAGTCTGGGAATCCAGCTGGGGTTGCTTCCACCAACCAATCCACCTCCCTGTTCTAATCTAAATGGTATCTGTGTATTGTGGAGAGAACACTGGACCTACAGCAGGACTGCCCTATGTTCTCAACATAGCCCTGCCATTTACTTACTGCCTTAGGCAATTTTCTTAACCTTTCTGAGCTGCAATTTTCTCATCAGTAATGCAGGAATAAAAATAATACCTAATTTGTGGAGGGTTTGTCAGAATTAAATTCATAGAAGGCACTCAAAAATGGCATCCATTAAATCCTCCCTCTATGGACATAAAGGAAAGACTAAGCAGAAAAAAGAAAATGACCCAAAGCTCATCTGAACACCTGGAGAACAGGACAACTCACTAGAAAGTTGTTTACTAGTGAACTATGGTGTGGTCCCATCCCCACCGCCATAGTGCAGTCCCAAGTCTTGTCTCTGCTCTAGATTCTCCATGTTCCTAAAGGTCTCTTTTGACAACTGCACTGAATTATTTTTGGGAAATTGCCTTGACATTTACCCAAGTTACTTTCTTTGCATCCCTGGGCTCAACCTGACTCTTGATTTCATGTGCTCAGAATCAGTACCCGTGCATTTGAGTTCATCTTTAGCATTTCACTTGGTGCTGTGCCAGTTCTTCATCATTAGCCCATTCCCTTACAAACAGGGAGAAGGAATGGAGAACAGAGGGAACAGAAACAGTGATGGCAACCTATTCAGCCCAGCAGTCCAGCAGAAGACTGGCAGAGGCACAATTAAGGACACCCTGTAGATTGATAGCAGAGGAAAAGGAGACAAAATTTTTAAAATGAGCAGCAGGACATCCAAGAAAGTGAAGCCACATCAGGGTGGGTTCCGCCAAGCATAGACGTACGCTCTTGCCTCCACAACATAGACCACCATGTCATTAAACATCACACACCATCAGTGCCAACTGTGATCTGAAAATAGGTGGGCATCTGAGTCACATGATACCCAGTGTTCTGTATTCTTGGGTCCTTAAACTTAGGAAGGCTTTGCCTTGATCACTCATTGTTTCCCACTTGTTGCTAAAATCAAAACCAGGTTTCTCATCTAAAAGAATGCCTTCAGTTGAGATGCTGCAGGCTTATCTCACATGAATATCCTCTTCCCTTAGGTATTCGATGGTCTCAGATGCAGAAACGGAAAGCATTTTCATGGAACCCATTCACCTCTCCTCAGCCATTGCAGCCAAACAGATCATCAATGAAGGTAATGCAATCAAAAGCTGGGTGGAAGCAAAGTCCAGTGGTCATCTGGAGACCCTTAGAGGGGGGCCATTGGAAGATGTCAATGTGCCTCTCAGGTGCTGCCCATCACGTTAGGAAGAGCAGATCTGCAGAAGGCAGTTCTGCCAACCCCACCTCCTCAACTTTGATAGGACGGAAGTGGAAATAATTATGCATCAGTGTGAACAGGACAACGAGAGAGGCAGCACCAATCTATCCCTAGGGCCTCCTGCTCAATTTTTGGTTACCTCAGTGGTCCTGAGGTGGCTTATGGCAGAGGCACAGACCTGAGAGCCCAAGAAATGGCCAGAAGCATCCAGAGGATTCTCTTCCAAGGGAGTCTAGACTTAGACCTACACTTCCACCAGTGCTTAAAGATACTTCAAACTGAAGGGTGCATGGGAAGGAGGGAAAAGCTTGGGTGGGGAGCACCCAATATTAAATATGTTAATATTTACACAGTAAAATTTTGAAGCAGACAACATATTACTATATTTCATTCAAAGATACTTATTTGGATTAGATGAATTTTTTTCTAATCAACTTTTAAGTAAATAATCTTTTGCAATTTCTTTCTTCCCCTTTCTTCTCCCTTCTCCCTGGGTAGCCTCACAACTCTGGTGAGATGGGGTGGAGTGGGATAAGGTGCACACTGATGAAGCAGGGCCCAGCTGGCCTTTGGGCTTAATCTCACAACCACCGCTGGTGGCCACAATCCTTTCCTTGGTCTTTCAATATGAGAATCACATGCTACTCTTTGTCCATTCTAACTCTGGTCTTGGTCCCCTGACCCATTTGGGTCTCCACCAGGGTCTCTAGAGGACATTTGGACTTCTTGCACACTTCACATAGAACCAGAAATTTGACTTGCTGTTGCTCACTGTTCTGGGCACTCTAGGAGGCCCCATCTTCTCAAAGACCCATCTGCTTTGGGGGATTTTTTTTCTTTTTCTTCCACACCTGGGGTGTCTGTTATCTTGTCCCAAGATATCTTGCCCGCTAACCCAGGCAGTGTCTTCACCCTGGTCCAGTTCTCTCTGAATTGCTCCCAGCACCACTATAGCTCTAGAAAGTCTTTTCTTCCTCTTTTGTGATTGGAAATTTCCCTAACCTTCCATTCTGCATCATCTCTGCTTTGTGCTTCATTCTGTGGACCATTCTCCAGGCTTTGGTTCTTGATAAGTAAAAGTCCAGCTTTAGGAATTGTGGGGAGAAAAAAAAAAAAATTTCTCTCTTTGAAAGCTTCACTTTCAAGTCTATAGAATGCTATGGACATTCAGTCTAGTTTGAAACCAAAAGATGTGCAATGCCTTTTTTATCTTGGCTCTTTTCTATTCTTCCCTTCTCTGGGGGCATCAAACCTAAGTTTCATTAGCCTTAGTGGCTGAAGGGCTATAAGGAGAGAAAAAACAATATATGCTCACTAGTGATTACAGGGGTAAAAATGTGTGCTGAAAACCTTCCGTTTTCATGAAAGTCTGCATATGCCACACATCCGTGAGTGTAGGGGAGAAATGTGTGGGCTTTACTTTCTGCTGAAGAAATGTCAGGTAATAGAAAGAAATTGATGCAGGGAGAGAGGCAAGCTCTACAGAGGCTGAAGTGTGAACCAGAGACCTAGTGAAAGCAGGAGTTGCCATCAGGGGTGAAGGGCTGGGACATTTGTTTTTAAATTGCAAAGAAAAGAAATGGAAACAACAACCTGCTAGATAAATAGCCGAGGAAGACAATACTGTGTATTTTAATGAAGTGTCAGGAGTCCCATTTTTTATATGTAGTAAGGGAAAGACATCTAAGTAGACGAGGGAAGGAGAGCGGGCTGAATTTGCTATGAAAGACCCCAGGAGAGCCAGGGGAGAAAACTGGGTAGTGGAGAAAATAGGAACACTTCATCTATTTTTAAACAAAATAGAGCTCTGGGATTGCAGGAGTTTTCTTCTTTCTGCGTTTGAAACGGAGATCAGAGAACGTTTAGAGCTGAGCCCTGATGCAGGGATGTGGGGGTCCCTCAGGGGGGTTAAAGGAGGGAAGAGAGAAGGGAAATGAAATCCCGAGCCCTAGGCAGAACCCAAGGCTCCCTGGATTTGCAGTCCATGAGCAACAAGGCCTGCTTACAGACCCCTGGGAGGAGCAGATTCCATGAGGGGCTGAACCAAGTCTACCTTCCAAATGTGGCTGGACTCTCTGCAGCCCCCACCCAGAGACTGCCCATCAGGGAAAGAGATGGTGCCAGCAAGAGGCTATGGGGAACACAGAGGACACATCTTTCCAGCTTCTTTTCTCTCTCTCTCTGTTCAGTATTTTGGCTACCACGTGAGAGGAATGATTTTGTTCTTTCTTATTTTTGTCTAACTTAAAGAAAGAAAACATCTTACATTTCCCCAAATTTGATAAACTGTGAGCAAATATATTATTAGAAGAAGATGAAGATTCACCCCAGATGTGAGTGAATTGGGGTTTGAGTTCATTTGGAGTTTGAGATTTTCTGACCTGTGGTCAGAAAGGCCCTGAGTCGCGTTTTGGGATTAGAATGAGAGCTCATGGCCAACCTTTGCCACCTATCTGTGGGCTGGGAGGCTGAGAATCATAGGTCCTTATATTCTAGTAGGGGGAAGAAGACAATACAAGAAATAAGTTAGTAAATTAGGTGTATATTAGAAGGTAATATTGCATAAATTACTGCTGAAAGTTTTACTTTTCCCAGGGTTATTTGCAATCCATATGTAAAAGAGTCAAGCTAACAGAGTGAATTATATTATGAATGAATGCCATTCACTCATTTGGTAAATACTTCTACCTTTTTTTTTTTTGAGACAGAGTTTCGTTCTTTTTGCCCAGGCTGGAATGCAATGGTGCACTCTCAGCTCACTGCAACCTCCATTTCCCAGGTTCAAGTGATTGTCCTGCCTCAGCCTCCCAAGTAGCTGGGATTACAGGTGCTTGCCACCACGCTTGGCTAATTTTGTATTTTTTGTAGAGACAGTGTTTCACCATGTTGGCCAGGTTGGTCTTGAACTGACCTCAGGTCATCCGCCCACCTTGGCCTCCCAAAGTGCTGGGGTTACAGACGTGAGCCACTATGCCTGGCCGCTAAATACTTCTGAGAATCCACTTTGTACTGGGCACTGTGGGAGTTATTAAGTATGAATCAAAGTACACCTAGTACTTAAGGTACTTGGTCTAAAAAATTATCGACCAGCTTCAGAGAAGCATGGGAGGGAGTAAAAGAAATTGGATCCCCTTTACCCACATCTATACAGTCTTCTTGCTGACCCTGATTAAAAGTGTTTGGGCCAGTGCAGCAGGTACCCTGGGCCCATTTAAAGTCCTTCCTGGGAGATCCTGCTGGCATTCAGTCCATGCCCAGAATCCTGGCAGCAAACTGGCCAAGAGCATGTTCTCCCCAGGAACCAGGAAGGCCATGATGTTCCTAACTCTCTGATGAGAATGCCGCCTGTCTCCTTTAGAACTCAAGCCACGGGGGGTCAGAGCAGACGCAGAGTGTCCAGGCATGCTGGAGTCTGCTGAACAGCTGCTGGTGGAGGACCTGTACAACCGCGTCAGGGAGAAGATGGATGACACCAGCCTCTATAATACGCCCTGTGTCCTGGACCTACAGCGGGCCCTGGTTCAGGATCGCCAAGAGGCTCCCTGGAATGAGGTGGATGAGGTCTGGCCCAATGTCTTCGTAGCTGAGAAGTGAGTCTGACTGCTCTTCATGACCCTTTGTCCCACCCCTCTGGTTAGTGCCTGAGACAGACGAAACTCCCCCAACTTTCACCAAAGGCACCCATAGGTCCATCCAGCACAATGAGGCTGCCTAGCCACTTACGCTGCCCCAGCCCAGAGAAAGGCCCCTCCATCCAGCTGCATTCAGAGGTCTCCAGGCAAGATGCCGCCATGACTGCTTATCCTTTGCCTTCTTGCCAGGACTCTCTTGTCCCTCAAGAAGGCCTTCCCTGAGCCGCCTTTCCTGCCACAGAGTCTTGCCAACTTCACCATCTCATAACATCTGTAGCTACCACAGAACCAGACACTAGGAGCCATTGACAATAATATTGACATACATATGAATTACCAACATTGGAAAATGTTCACAATACAGTAAGGAAGAATTAGATTACAAGAGAAGACATGTACAGTGTGCTGCTAATTGAGCAATAGATGTGTGTGTATGTGTGTGCATGTTTTTGCATAGACAACAGTTAGAAGGAAATGTGAGAAAATGTTAACAATGTTTCTCTCTGGGAGGTGTTTTTACAAGCAGTTTTTATTTTCTTCTTTAGATTTCCTTTGACTTGTACAGGTTTCCTAAAGTAGACATTGTTTTTTATAATCCAAAAACTATTATTTTCTAAAAGTTTATCAGCGGTTTCCAGAACAAAAACAACTCACTCACATCCTATTTCTTTAGGATGCCAGGGCATAATTGGTACCACTAGGTTAATTAGTGAAACAAATTTTTGCTGACTCATCGAATACTTAACGAGATGTTTTCCCAGGGTAATTATCCAGATATCCGGAAGCAAAGGAGGAAATTTGGCCTCAGGGGAGGGAGTAGGGAAAACAGCTTTGAACAGTGGGTCTTATCTTCACCAAGGAGTAATCAGTTGCCTAGAACTTGATCCTCAGAGCTGGGCACCAAGTCCTAAGTGATCTTTAAATAGATCTTCAGATCCAGGAGCATTCATCTTATGGTCACTAAGAACCCAGGCATCGCCAGGTATCCTCAGCTAAAAGCTTTTGTTCCTACTCGGACAACCTGTCCTCAGGGCCTCTTCAAACTAAGCTGCAGTTATTCAGCTACAGCAAAAAGAGCTCTGAACTAGAAATCTAAAACACTAGTTCTTGTTGTATTTTTCTCCTTTCACAATCTTGGGAAGTTATAAGAGCTCTCAGATTGAGTTTTATAATCTTCAAATGGGAATAAAACAAGAGTCCCTGTCTACTTCTTAAGTTTATTGTTAGGATAACATAAAATAATGCATGTGAAAGGATTTTGACAATTATAAGCATGCCATATCAATGTAGAATATACTTAATTTTATTATTTGTGCCTACCACTTTTGTGCCTTGACGAATGTCCATGCCCAAGGCATGTGGTTTTAAACTAGAAGTCTCTAGATCATTCAAAGGTTTCCTTACACATCACTTTGTTGGCCTCTTCATCTCGCCCTTCCTCACCTAACTCCCTGTCTTTTCTCCCTTTTGCTGAGGCCAAGTCATCGACTCTTTCTATAAAGATATTTGCAGTCATCCCCAGACAACCAGGGGCAGAAAAGGAGGCACTTGCCCAGCTGCGGCCCCAGAATGGCTGAGGCAGGCTCGCCATCACAGTGGTGACACACTTTTCTAGTTCCGACTCTGGCAAACGGGTCCCTGCCTCTTCCCCCAGGAGTGTCGCTGTGAACAAGGGGAGGCTGAAGAGGCTGGGAATCACCCACATTCTGAATGCTGCGCATGGCACCGGTGTTTACACTGGCCCCGAATTCTACACTGGCCTGGAGATCCAGTACCTGGGTGTAGAGGTGGATGACTTTCCTGAAGTGGACATTTCCCAGCATTTCCGGAAGGCGGCTGAGTTCCTCGATGAGGCGCTGCTGACTTACAGAGGTGAGAGGGGTCTGCCCGCTCCAGGCTGCTGGAATTCCACAGGGGGAAAAGCAATGTGGGGAATGTTATGAAAACCTGATTAGTTGGTGTGTCTGGGGGGTATCTGTCTTAAGAGGGCCGTTTTCTCTGAGAAAAGGAGAAAAGACAGGATAATCATTCATCCAGTAAGTAATTACTGAGTGCCTAGCATGTGCCAGCTACTATTCTAGGCACTGTGGTGAAAGACACAGGCAACGCTTCCAGCCTTTGACTGTTACACTGTAAGAGGGGACAGAAAATGAAAAAAAAAAAGAGAAAAAAATGTCAGATGGTGACAAGTGTGAGGCAGAGACTAACTAGAACAATGTGCTAGAGTGACTGGCTAGCTCCTTGGAGAGTATGGGGGAGGAGGCCTTCTGACAATGGGACATTTAAGCCAAGTGACAAAGAGCTAGCCACGGGAAAACTGGAAGAAGAGCATTCCTGCGGAAGAGAACTAGTAGTGCAAAGATCCAAAGGTGGAAAGCTTGGTGTGTTCAGGAATCAAAGGCCAGTGTGGATGAGCATGGTGGATGAAGGTTGAAGTGGCAGAGGCCCCCCATCAAACAGGAAGCTAAAAGCCAGGGTAAGAAGTTGGAGCAGCACCTTGATCTCATTTGTGTTTTAGAAAACTCCCTCCCTCCGCCTTGGAGAACAGATCGAGTTGGGAAGGTAGAGAGTAGTGCTTTGGGGCTGCTGTTGCTATATCCAAGTGAAAGGTGACATGAGACTAGTCTGCAGAGGTCATAGGCCTCAGGGAGGAGGGATGGAGCCCATGCAATGAGGCCGACAGCCTGGCTGGGAAGAGTTCAGGATATGGTGTCCAGAAACCTGGGTTTGAGTCCAGGATTTGCTACACTGTATATACAATGTGACCTTGGGCCATTTCCTTTAGCCCTGGGAACTGCAGAGGACAAAGACAAAAATATCAAATCCTAAAGTTGCTGTGAGGAATAACGTTTTAAAAATGCATATAAAATAACTCCCTTGGGACAACACCTGGCACAATAAATGCTTTAAAAATTATAGCCATTGCTATAATAATATTGTTAATGATTTCCTGGAAAGGGCATTGCCTGTCACCACTAATGGCCAGGTTGGGTAACTTCTAATGGAAAATACAAGCACACATATTTTCTTTTTTTATTATTTTTACTTTTTATTTTTAGAGACAGGATGCAGCTCTGTTGCCCAGGCTGCTGGAGCGCTCACTATAGCCTTGACCTCCTGGGCTCAAGCGATCCTCCCATCTCGGCCTCCCAAAGTGCTGAGATTACAGGCGTGAGCCACCATGCCTGGCCAAATACACATATTTTAAATATGTATATGTATGTGTGTGTGTAAATTACATATATATATATAGAGAGAGGTATGTATGTGTATATATACACACATGTATACACATATACATATATACACACATACACACACTCACATATAAACAGTTTTCAGTTTTCTCCTTTGTTCAATGCTTAAAAACTCCTTTTTTTTTTTTTTTTTTGAGGCGGAGTCTCGCTCTTGTTGCCCAGTCTGGAGTGCAATGGTGCCATCTATGGCTCAGTGCAACCTCCGTCTCCTGGGTTCCAGCGATTCTTCTGCCTCAGCGTCCCGAGTAGCTGGGATTACAGACTCCCGCTACCACGCCCAGCTAATTTTTGTATTTTTAGTAGAGACGGGATTTCACCATACTGGCCAGAGTGGTCTTGAACTCCTAACCTCAGGTGATCCGCCCGCCTCGGCCTCCAAAAGTGCTGGAATTACAATAAGCCACCGCGCCCGGCCAAAAAACTCCTTCTTTTTAAAATGTAGGACGTTTGACCAATGTGGGATTGAATGGGTCTGTCGGTCGTCTGCGGCGTAAGGAATGTGTCCCACCTCGCTCGCTGGTCCTGGCGCTCACCGGCCGACCTCGAGGCGGAGCGGGTACGCGCGCAATAGCTCCAGCTTGTGGACACGGCCACGAGCCGGCGGTCCCCCGCAGCATCCCAGGGCGGATGAGGCAGATCCCAGAATGTGGAACGCATCCCAGAAGCGATAGCTAGCCTTGGGGGTGGAGGGAGGAAGAACGAGCCCAAACGCGGAGGCGGAGTCGGTGCCAGGAGCCGCGCGGGCTCAGCAGGAAGTTTCCTGTCGCGGGTGTAACCCAGGCGCTGCCTTCCCTGCAGCATACCCAAGGCGGGCTGGGTCATGCTGGCCAGGAGCCAGCGCGTCAGCTACCCCGGCCAGAGACCGTAGGTCGGAGCGCTAAGTGCCCAGATCCCTTGCAAGGGCCAGTGCGCCCTGCGGGCATCTCCTCCCGATTCAGCCTCACTCTCCCTGCCAGGCAGCGAAAGGCCCTTATTGTTGCTGTGCTTGCTGCTTTTGTGGGTCCTTCCTACTCCACCACAGAGAGTTCGTGGCATCCCTAGAATTACTCCCTGAGCCTTAGGTCCTGTGGTTTTCTCTACTTTAGGATGCTTAGGAGTCAGTTCTTGACGAGGAGAACAGGGAAAGAAACACCTGGCGCCGGCGTTTTACATGATAATCACAAAGAGCCTATGAGGAGGTGTTGTTATTTACATTGTACACACTGGGAAGTTGAGACCCATGGAAGATTAAGTGGTGACTTTGTATGGTGCACTGTGTAATAATCAAGATTCTCTTGGTTGCTAGTGGGTGGAAACCATCTCAAACTCCTTCACAAGCAGCAAAGGCATTAATTCTGAAGATGCAGGAAAGAAGCCAAAGACAGGAAGGAGCGTGGCACGCCGGGCAGGCCTGGAACAAGGACTGGACAATCTCAGGACTCTTGGTTTCCCTCTTCTTTCTTTTCTACTTCAGATAGCAAATGGCCATCCACATTAAACTACCTAATTTCCTGCCTCAGTCCCATTTCCAAATTTCCTGGTGAATTTGTCAGATACTGGTCTTTTTGTGTACCCTGAGTTCCATCAACAGTGGCAAGTGGGGTGGCTTCTGGGCAAATACGGGTGTGGAGGGGGGCACCTTCTGAGGAAAGGGGGAATTACGAATTGGGAGGGTATAGCATCATTGCCTGCCATATAAAGGCATACTGAGAGTGTAGAGAATTCAAATCCAGTCTTGCTCAAGTCTGATGCTCTCCCCAGTAGCTGTACTCTTAAAAAAAAATTTTTTTTTGAAGGTCCTTTTTTTGAGACAGAGTCTCACTCTGTCACCCAGGATGGAATGCAGTAATGTGATCTCGGCTCACTACCTCCGCCTCCCAGATTCAAGCGATTCTCAGGCCTCAGCCTCCTGAGTAGCTGCAACTGCAGGCACGCACCACTACTGCTCAGCTAATTTTTGTATTTTTCGTATTGACAAGGTTTCACCATGTTGGCCAGGCCAGTCTCAAACTCCTGATCTCAAGTGATCCACCACCGCAGCCTCCCAGAGTGCTGAGATTACAGGTGTGAGCTACTGCGCCTGGCCTGTACTTTTCAAATTTTAAAAACAGGGACCCTCTTCACAGTCAGCCCTGCTGGTAATCAAAATGGTAGCTCTGCTAATTAGAAAAACACTACCTTCCTCAAACCATTTTACTGTTGGAAAATTTTCACCATAACCCAAGTATATTTTGATATTTTGATTTCGATGTGAAAAGGCCCCCTAGAGTTGTGCAGAGAAGAATCTATACAGCATCAGCCTGCCTCTAACAGAGAAGACAGAAAATCCTGTTGCTGCTCTGGGTGAAGTGGGTAAACATCCCTGAGTCTTACCCACCCAGCCTCTCTCTCATCCCTCTGGCTGCCCTTTAGCTCCTCAGAGGAGTCCCAGTGTGCTAGGAACACAGCAGGAAAAATGTGGCACCCCAACCTGGTCTCCGCCAGACTGAGTCTAAGTAGTATTTGATGCCCCTATGAAGAAGACTGGCTGGTCGTGTCCTGAAGTGAGCTGGTCTCGTGATTCCACCTCCAAAGAAAACCAGTGAGACTTAGAGACTAGCCACAGTATATGGTAGCCTGGTGAGAGGGTGGAGAGGAGGTCCTTGTAAGGGACAGCTAAGCCCTGAGGTGAGGATGAGAGGAGAAAAAAGACAAGTGCTTCTGTAGATGCTCCTTATAAAGCTTTTGCTTGTTTTTCTTTTTTTTTTTTTTTTTGTAGAGACAGAGTCTCACTCTGTTGCCCAGGTTAGAGTGCACTGGTATGATCTCAGCTTACTGCAGCCTGTGCCTCCTGGGTTTAAGTGATTCTTCTGCCTCAGCCTCCCGAATAGGTGGAATTACAGGCATGCACCACCACGCCCAGCTAATTTTTGTATTTTTAGTAGAGACAGGGTTTTGCCATGTTGGCCAGGCTGGTCCTGAACTCCTGGCCTCAAGTGATCCGCCCATCTCGGCCTCCCAAAGTGCTGGGATTACAGATGTGAGCCACCACACCCTTGTTGGTTTACTTTTGAGACAGGGTCTCATTCCGTTGCCTGAGCTGGAATGCAATGGGACAATCACCACTCACTGCAGCCTCAACCTCCTGGGCTCAGGTGATCCTCCCACCTCAGCCTCCCAAGTAGGTGAGACTACAGGCGCTTGCCATGGTTTTTTGTTTTTGTTTTTTTTAGAGATGAGGTTTCGCTATGTTGCCAGGCCGGTCTCAAACTCCTGGCCTCAAGCGATCCTCCAACTTGTCCTCCCAAAGTGCTGGGATTGCAGGTATGAGCCACCACGCCCCGGCCTGTGGCTTTGGCTCTGCTGATTTACCATCCTCTAGTGGCTGCTGGCTCTTGGCAATAACACCTTTCATCATTACTGGGCCTCAAGTCCCCTGAATTTTCTGTCTGTGACCTCCTGTGTGACCAAGACATGACCTTAACTGCTGCAAAGATATAATAATAAAAGAGTCACCTCCCATCTCATATTGTCAGAGAGGATTTTTAACTGATTTAGCAAACATTCCCAAAGGCTGTTGGCAAGTAGATTGATGAGAGCAGGGAGGAAGGTCTCCAGTGGTCCCAGTCTGCATTTTAAATAGCTATTACAATGAAAGCACAGGAGGCATATTTGTCACGTTCATGAAGGATGCAAAGCTGAAAAGGAGGCCAGGAGCAGGTAAATGATCTGTTGAATGGTAGAGTCAAGACTTGCAAAAGCTCCTGAAGGCTATAAAAACAGACATCCACCAAAAGATGTTAGTAGGAATTTGTGAAATTATCCTTAAGTTTAAAAATGACTGCACATTAAAAGGAACATGACTTAGTTGCAGTTTTTAAAAAACATTTTACAGGTTTCAGTTGACAGATGTAAAAGATAACTTGAGTTCATTGTATGACATATCCACCCATATTGCAAGTTTATATGGCATCAGTAAAGCCCCAGTGACCCAAACGAGGGTGGGGAAGGGCCCACTCTACTCTATGTGACTGAGTCAGTCCAAACCTGAAATATTTTGCTCCATCCTGAATACAAACTCCTAAAAAAAAAAAAAAAAAATCCTGATAAATTCAAGTTTTGACCTAGAGGAAAGTAGCTAGAATAGTAAGGGAACGTGAGAAGATGTTCAAATAATGTTTGAAGGACTCAAAATAGCCAGGAAAAGAAAAAATATATATATTTCGGGAAGAATATGATAGCAATCTTCTTAAGAATATTTGTATAAAAGCCCTGTTTCATATAATATATTCATAGTTGACTTTATAATGTCAGAGCAGGAGTACTGGATGCTTGTTACAGAAATTTATACTTTTCCCTAACATATGAAAAAAATTTTGAAGGACCAGAGTGATCCAAAAATGGAGTGAGTTGTGTCTATGTGTCCATGTGAGCTAATGAGCTCCCCGTCACTGGAAGCATTCAGCAGTGGCTGGATAACAGGTGTGACAGGTGATCCAGCATCAGGGATGTTGTAAAGGGAATTCTCAAGTTTAGGATGTGACTTATGATGCTTCCCAACATCAAGATTCTATTTCTCTGATTCATTTATCCTTTTCTGCTTTATCACCCTTCCCCCTGTTCTTGTATTTCTCCTCCCTCTGTTGCTCGGTTTGTGAGGAGAAAGTAGAAATGCACTCCAGTGTTTCAAATACAGGGCCAGTGGGGACTGTGGTGTCTCCCATCTGTAATATGGGGTCAGTGATGCTCAGCCCTCCTGTGTCTTGAGCCGGGATGAACTTCAGAGGCAAAGTAAACACCTTAAGTGCAGCACATTAAAACAGCACTTACCGAAGAAAACAAACAAGAACACTACAAGGAAGCCACTGCCATTACATCATTTTCTCTTGTGTTTTCTTTTCAGGGAAAGTCCTGGTCAGCAGCGAAATGGGCATCAGCCGGTCAGCAGTGCTGGTGGTCGCCTACCTGATGATCTTCCACAACATGGCCATCCTGGAGGCTTTGATGACCGTGCGTAAGAAGCGGGCCATCTACCCCAACGACGGCTTCCTGAAGCAGCTGCGGGAGCTCAATGAGAAGCTGATGGAGGAGAGAGAAGAGGACTATGGCCGGGAGGGGGGATCAGCTGAGGCTGAGGAGGGCGAGGGCACTGGGAGCACGCTTGGGGCCAGAGTGCACGCCCTGACGGTGGAAGAGGAGGACGACAGCGCCAGCCACCTGAGTGGCTCCTCCCTGGGGAAGGCCACTCAGGCCTCCAAGCCCCTCACCCTCATAGACGAGGAGGAGGAGGAGAAACTGTACGAGGAGTGGAAGAAGGGGCAGGGCCTCCTTTCGGACAAGGTACCCCAGGATGGAGGTGGCCCGCGCTCAGCCTCCTCTGGCCAGGGTGGGGAGGAGCTCGAGGACGAGGACGAGGACGTGGAGAGGATCATCCAGGAGTGGCAGAGCCGAAACGAGAGGTACCAAGCAGAAGGGCACCGGAAGTGGGGAAGGGAGGAGGAGGAGGAGGAGGAGAGCGACGCTGGCTCCTCGGTGGGGAGGCGGCGGCGCACCCTGAGCGAGAGCAGCTCCTGGGAGAGTGTGAGCAGCCACGACATCTGGGTCCTGAAGCAGCAGCTGGAGCTGAACCGCCCGGACCACGGCCGGAGGCGCCGTGCAGACTCGATGTCCTCGGAGAGCACCTGGGACGCGTGGAACGAGAGGCTGCTGGAGATTGAGAAGGAGGCTTCCCGGAGGTACCACGCCAAGAGCAAGAGAGAGGAGGCGGCGGACAGGAGCTCAGAAGCAGGGAGCAGGGTGCGGGAAGATGATGAGGAGAGCATGGGCTCTGAGGCCAGCTCCTTCTACAACTTCTGCAGCAGGAACAAGGACAAGCTCACTGCCCTGGAAAGATGGAAGATCAAGAGAATCCAATTTGGATTTCACAAGAAAGACTTGGAAGCGGGAGACAGCAGCAGTGAGCTCGGTGCAGAGGAGGCAGTAGGGGAGAAGAAGAACCCCTCCGATGTCAGCCTGACAGCCTACCAGGCCTGGAAGCTGAAACACCAGAAGAAGGTGGGCAGTGAGAACAAGGAGGAGGTGGTGGAGCTCAGCAAGGGGGAGGACTCGGCCTTGGCTAAGAAGAGGCAACGGAGGCTGGAGCTGCTGGAGAGAAGCCGGCAGACGCTGGAGGAGAGCCAGTCTATGGCAAGCTGGGAGGCGGACAGCTCCACCGCCAGCGGGAGCATTCCCCTGTCTGCGTTCTGGTCTGCAGCCCCCTCAGTCAGTGCTGATGGGGACACGGCGTCAGTACTGAGCACCCAGAGCCACCGCTCCCACCTGTCTCAGGCTGCAAGCAGCATAGCGGGGTGTTCAACCTCCAACTCCACCACACCCCTGCCTAACCTGCCAGTGGGGCCTGGAGACACCATTTCCATTGCCAGTATCCAGAACTGGATTGCTAACGTAGTCAGCGAGACCCTTGCTCAGAAGCAAAATGAAATGCTGCTGTTGTCCCGCTCACCATCTGTTGCAAGCACGAAGGCAGTACCAGCGGCCAGCTGCCTGGGGGATGACCAAGTCTCCATGCTCAGTGGACAGAGCAGCTCCTCCTTGGGTGGCTGCCTGTTGCCTCAGAGCCAGGCAAGACCCAGCTCTGACATGCAGTCTGTGCTGTCCTGCAACACCACACTGAGCTCACCTGCCGAAAGTTCCAGGAGCAAAGTGAGGGGGACCAGCAAGCCCATCTACAGCCTCTTTGCTGACAATGTGGACCTAAAGAAACTTGGCCGGAAGGAGAAGGAGATGCAGATGGAGCTTAGGGAGAAGATGTCCGAGTACAAAATGGAAAAGCTGGCCTCAGACAACAAACGCAGCTCCCTCTTCAAGAAGAAGAAGGTCAAGGAAGATGAGGATGATGGTGTGGGTGATGGGGATGAGGACACTGACAGTGCCATAGGGAGCTTCCGATATTCTTCCCGCAGTAATTCCCAGAAACCTGAAACAGACACATCCTCCTCCCTGGCTGTCTGTGATCACTATGCAAGTGGCAGCAGAGTTGGCAAAGAGATGGATAGCAGTATTAATAAGTGGCTCAGTGGCCTCAGGACAGAGGAAAAACCTCCTTTCCAAAGTGACTGGTCTGGAAGTTCCAGGGGGAAGTACACCAGATCGTCCCTGCTCAGGGAGACAGAGTCTAAATCCTCCAGTTACAAGTTTTGCAAATCCCAGTCAGAGGAACAGGACACCTCTTCCTACCACGAGACAAATGGCAACTCTGTAAGAAGCACTTCACGGTTCTCATCTTCCTCCACCAGGGAGGGCAGAGAGATGCACAAGTTCTCTAGGTCCACGTACAATGAGACCTCAAGTTCCCGAGAGGAGAGCCCAGAGCCCTATTTCTTCCGCCGGACCCCAGAGCCCTCAGAAACGGAAGAGTCCCCAGAGCCACAACGCCCAAACTGGGCCAGGTCCAGGGACTGGGAAGATGTGGAAGAGTCATCCAAGTCAGACTTCTCTGAATTTGGAGCCAAGAGGAAGTTCACCCAGAGCTTTATGAGGTCTGAAGAAGAGGGAGAGAAAGAGAGGACAGAAAACAGAGAAGAAGGGAGGTTTGCATCTGGACGGCGGTCCCAGTATCGGAGAAGCACTGACAGGGAGGAAGAGGAAGAAATGGACGATGAAGCCATCATTGCTGCTTGGAGACGCCGGCAAGAAGAAATCAGGACCAAGCTGCAGAGAAGGAGGGAGGACTGAGCTGGGGAAAATCTGAGAACATTGAAAGAAACCACTCACCTTAGCATAGAGCTCAGGGCACACATTGCCACCACTCATCAAAGGATGAGGATACAGAGAGGATCTTCCAGAGGGGCAGAGCCAAAATGAGAGGTACCAAGCATAAGGGCAGCAGAGGTGGAGTAGGGAGGAGGCAAGGAGGGGGAGAACCATCAATACAAATACGAGGTCCGAATGCTGGACCAACTGACACCATTTTCTGTTGCCCAGCACCCTCTAAGCTTTGGTGTTTCACTTCATGTATTTGACAGTGTTCATCACAGGCTGGAGAGGTGAGCTTGGAAAAGCGCTATAGTTTGTCAGAAACTCCAGTTTACATCCAGAAAGGCCATGGACATAGGACACACTTCTGTCTATGGAGGTTTCATATGAGACCCAGAAAGTGTATCCTATGGCAAGTCTGACCTCTCCTGGCAATGCTCAGTTCTGATTTTTTTTTTTTTTTTAATGTTTTGAGTCTCCATTAAAAATGGTATGTTGGCAAATAGTTCTTCTTTATTCTGGTCACGTTTAGCTCTTTGGATATTGGAAGAAAACCACTTTAAAAGACACAAATGTGTTATCCTGAGCCAGTCTCACCTTGTTTCACAAAAGCTGTGCCTCCAGACAATGCCATCATCATCTCATTATAAAAAATAACAAACAAGTATTTGGCCTATGATACAATATAGCAGGAGACTACACTAGGAAAACCCTTGAGAGTAACAGAGGGAACTAGAGAAAGAGAGAATGAGTTTTATTGTGGTGAGAATGGCAAGATGTAAAGTAGAGAGAAGGCCTCTCTGGAAGGCAGAAAAACAAAAACAGAGCATGGTGAGAGAAGAAAATAAACCCAGTACAAGGAGATGGAGACATGTTTTTATAAAATCTAGTGGTTGCCTTTGCTTCTTATTCCTAGGAGGATCACTGGGTAATGCAGTGGATAGTACACTTGATTCTTCCCTGCGCTCTGAGTGGGCTAAGTTGGTGAGAATGTTTTACCTTTTGTTCCCAAGGCATTTCTTCCCCTAAGATGCAGGTTGAATTGCCAAATCAGGGAGACACTTTGAGCACTTTACAACAGTGATTGATGGACTGGTTTCTACAGTTCCTTTCAAGCTGCAGCACCTTGAAGGATTTGAAAACAACTTTGTGTTATGCAGGGGTCTGAGATGTCTTGATCAATCAAAAAATCCAATTCAGGCAACACAAATGGTGGTGAAATGATTAATGAGAGGGAAGAAGAGTAAGGAGTAATCCACCAATGAGACAAATAGTACGTGTTAATTATGTGATCACTTTTTCTAAAAACGGAGTTTCATGGGACATGGACGTTATGTAACCTTCCTATGTAGATTAGTTCAGCATCACATATTGCAAAGAGCACAAAGATAAATATATCAAAGCAAACAGGAGCTGACTTGAACACAAACTCACAATGCCACATAGCTGCTGTTAAAGCAACTGAATTAATTTGCTCACCTTCCCTCTATCACTTTAGCCCACCGTTCATTTGCTAATGGTACTCATCTCTCCTTTACTGATTGAGGGGGGAAAAAGAGGACTTGAGAAAAAAAAATACTGCTCAGTCTTTGTCCCATTTGCCCCCTTTTCTTCATTTGTTCATCTTTAATCAGTCTCAGCCCCTAGTTTCCAACGCTCGATGGGTCATTCCCACCACAGAAAATGGTGTTATTAGCCTGGCATGGTGCTGCGTGCCTATAGTCCCAGCTACTTGGGAGGCTGAGATAGGAAGATCACTTGAGCCCAAGAGTTTGAGTCCAGCCCGGGCAACATAGCAGGACCCCCATCTCTTTTTTAAAAAGTGTTGTTCTATACACCCCACAGCAAGAAGGCTGATTGTGGTCCATTTTACCTTCTGGACGAGCTCTCATTTCACTCCTATAGAGAAGTTTCTGATATAGGCACAATTAATTGGGCATCTACTCTAGAAGGTTGACCTTCTGGAGAGAAGAATTGGAATATTCTTTGATGGGTCTCCTGTGCCCACCCATAAGGAGCCAATTAGCTCAGATCTCTATACATGTCTTTTTGTTTTTTTACTATAACTAACAAAATATATAAATTGATCTCACTCATGTCAAAGTAGACAAGAAATTTAAAAAAAACTATTCTTAGTAAATCTCAACTCATACCCCACTGAATAAATGTTGAACAAACATTTCAAGCATATTGGTTTGAAGAGTCATCCCAGTTTTTCTCCAGCCCTGGATGTGAGTCTGGGGAAACAGACCGTGGAGACTGCCTAGTTTGCTTTTAGTTGAGCTCTTAGGCTAGAGGGGCAATAATGACCTCCATGGACCACATATAGACCAGTTTGGCTCACCAGAGGAAACCAGGTGTCTCACAGTAAAGCTCTCAAGAAATGCCTTTGCTTTCTGTGTCTCTAAAGATAGCTGCCTTGAGATCCTGTACTCAGGGATGTGTCTGCCAGAGAATTCAGAATTCTTAATTTAACTTATTCCTGGAGTTTAGAGTATATTTTGGGAAATCACATCAATAGAAAATGTATTGGATTTATCATGAACTTGAAGAAATATCTGAGATTTGAAGTGTTAGAATCCCAAGGGTGACTTCTGAATTCTACCTAACCTTGCGTGTTAGGTTGCAAGCCAGCCTTCCAGCCTCCGAATGGCAATTAAAGATATCTCAGTAAAAGTCCCCACAGGAAACAGATGGCACACCCAAAGTGGTGACTGATAAGAATTTAATGCAGGGACCATTTACAGAGGCATAGGAAGGAACAAGGGAGCCAAAAAGAAATAGTAAAGCACCCATGTACTAGCAACATTGATACCACCCTAGCACTGAAGGGACAAAGGGACAAAGCTGTTTCCAGAGCCCAGCAAGAGTCATCACCATGGACAATGCCACCTGACAACCTGGCAGAGGAGTAGGGGGAATAAATACCCCAGACCCTCTCTGCTCCTGGTTTTCTGTTCAATGCTGGTAACTTCCATGGACTAAACCTAACTGGAAGCAAGTGGGTATGAGAGCATAGTAGTCTGGAGAAGGACAATAAGTAGATCTGGAGGCAAACAGAAAACTACCAGCACAGAGGTCAATATGTTTAAATGGAGAGGCCATCTCTGTAGGAGTTTTTCCATTGATGTCTGTCTTAAATGACCAGAAACGCTATACAATGAACACAAAATTGACTCTCTCTTAAGAATTCATCAACAGGCCAGTTGCAGTGGCTCACATCTATAATCCCAGCACTTTGGGAGGCCAAGGTGGGCAGATCAACTGAGGTCGGGAGTTTGAGACCAGCCTGACCAACATGGAGAAACCCCGTCTCTACTAAAACTACAAAATTAGCTGGGCATGGTGGCATATGCCTGTAATCCCAGCTACTAGCGAGGCAAGAGAATCATGAACCCAGGAGGCGTAGGTTGCAGTGAGCCGAGATCATGCCATTGCACTCCAGCCTGGGCAACAAGAGTGAAACTCCATCTCAAAAACAAACAAACAAAAAAAGAATTCATTAACAATTCAAATAGAGTTTCAGCTACATAAAACCAACTATCAGAGTCAATGATTTTGTTTTACAGAAAATAAAAAGAGGAAACTGATCTGAATTACTGGAGCCCACTCCCGAGTCATAGAAACAGTTCACTAGGAGAAAGCTCCCACATTATTCAGCACAGAGCATCGTGCACTGAAAGGGGCCCTACAAGATGAAAATCCCGCTCTGACTCCTGAGGTGAGGGCTGGGTAAGAGAGAGGCAGAGAGAGGGAAAACAGATTTTTTTGTTCATCCAAAGGTAAGGCCCTGGAGGAAATGAGATATGTGGGGGCTGTGAAGCAATAAGAAATAAGGTATCAGGCAGCATCCCAGCAGGAAACAGAAGGCATGCCCAAATTAGGGTGATTCAAAGGGGGCGTTTTCTAAAGGAGCTATTTACAAAGGAGTGGACATGGCACAGGGTACAGGGTACAGAGACAGGGAAACCACCAGGCACAGTGCACACTCCAAGGCCAGGGGCCTCTCCTAGGTCTGGAGGGACAAGGGAGGAGCTGTGACTGGGCCCCTAGGGACACAGAGGGCCATGTGGAGGGGCTGTCTTAAGAGCTGAGACCTTGGGTCTAGGGAGCCAGCCTGATGTGACCCCATAGGAAAAGAGGCAGAGGACTTTAGCCCCTCTTACTCCAACCTCCATCAACCTCCCCACAGGCCAAACCCAACCAAAACCCATAGGGAAGAGAGTTGGTGTGTGCAGTCCATTCTGTCAGCCCCATGGGACCCCATGGAGAGTGGGGAGAAGGGTGGATGTAGATCAGAAAGGGCAAACAGAAGGTATACAACAAGGGCGAAATTTCAGGCTGGTGACATGTTGTTGGTGCTGAGTTATGAAGGCCCTGCTTTTAGTGTCTTGAATATTGACAGAAGAGAAAATACTGATTTTTCTGGACTCTTAAAACTTATTTCTTGTGTTGTTTGGGAGAATTATCAACCAACGACAATTGAATAACTAGTAACCTGCCTTAAAGCATGCTACATAGAATTGCCTTTGTGTGAAGAATTTTGAATACAAATCTATACCTGTTCTTAGGAACATCTACTCTTTGGAGTTCTGATTCAAGGCTCTTGCTTTAAAGCATCACCTATTTTGTGAACACTGCAATAAGTCTTCCCTCAGCTCCACTTGCTCTGCAAGATGCCTGCCATCTGTCCCAGGTGCCACACAGAAACCGCCTGCCCACCACCCTCCCACACACATACACGCACGAGTGAATTTCATGTAAAACCTGTATTTTAAGTCACACCATCCCCCAAAATACCTGCCAAATGTAGTGTAAACCCATCCAGCCATTTTGCCTCATAGAGGTAATTAACAATATTCTATAATTTTAATCTCATGGGTTCCAAGCACTTCAGCAGTCATTTTCAGACACTGTGATCCTTGCAGTGTCTGTAAGTAAGCTGTGCATATAGATCAGCCGATGCAGTAGCCAGGCCACACCACTGCCCGCCATTCAGTCCCCTGGATCCTGAGTGGAAGTCCCTCAGAGCAGGGAGCAGACCCAGTTGGATTAGCTTCATCTGTCTGTAGGTTCCTGAAGACAGAAGTTGGATTCACCTTTGGTGGCAACCAAGAAAGTGGCCTCAAACCAATCATTCGATTCCATTTAGCTCAGCTTGATAAACGTTTCTTGAATGCCAACCTTGCACTGGCACTGCACCAGGGTACTGTGCTATCAAGAGCGCATGCTACATGAAGTCATGGAAGGGGGAGACAATCTCAAGTTAGAGAAAGGCCCACTCCCTCATGAGAAAGAATTTTTGAAAAATTGTCTGAGTTAAAGAACCCTCAAGCTATCTGGGTCTGAACTTAATAGTGTGCCAAGTATATCAGAAGAGCATCAACCACTCACGCTTGAAACCTCACAGTCAGGTTTGACACCTTCCTTTGCCTCTTGCCTGCACCTGGGCCAGGTAATTCTGCCTGTTGCATTTGCTCTCTCTATTCTGTTATCACTACCACCTCCCCAAACCAGGTCTCAGAGTGAAGCCCTCAAGAAATGCCTTCGCTTTCTGTGTCTCCAAAGATAGCTGCGTTGAAGCTCTTGGTGTAGCGCCTGGCACGTGGTAAACATTTAATATAAGTGTTAGTTGTTTTTCAATTGGATTACAAAGTTGTGTTCTCAACTACTTTACGACATTGTGTCCAAAATAACTGACAAATATTATAGAATTATATATAACAATGTACAATTACTGAATTCTGCTTAATGATATGAACTGTCTAGGCACATTAAAATCATGTCTTGTTTAATTATAACCCCACAATAATCCTGAGGGGTAGACATTCTTATCCTTATGCACCAAATTCCTATAATAAGAAGCAGACTGTGGCAAGCATGGATAGACATAAACAAAGTGCTGTGCGATATCAGAGGAGGGAGAGCCTCATGTGGCCAAGGTGGCTGGAAGAGGTTTAACAGAGAAGAAGTCCTAGAAGAACCTTGGAAGGTGGGGGGATCTCAGCAGGGAGATAGTAGGTTGGGGTGGGGAAGCTGAGCCAGGGGGAAAGGCCTGAGCAAGGGCACAGAAGGGTGTTCCAAATGTTGTGCGGTTCACACATGGCCAGAAGGTGAGGTGCATGAAGGGAGTAATGCGGTAGCGCTGGAAAGGGAGGGGAAAGTGATCCTTGAATGCCAAGCAAAGGAGTTTAAGATTCATTTCATAGGTAATAGGAAACTGTTAGAGTTTTTAGGCAGAGGAAAAAAGAACCAGAATTGGGCACTTGGGAAATTAATTTGGTCCTAGAGTAGATGCAAAGGAGGTGAGGCTGGAACTGGCTAACAAGGTTACTGCAGTAGCCAGGTGGTATATAAAGGAGACCTTGTTTCCCACATAGCCCTCTGTGTCTTTACTATATCTTTTTGGCTCCCTTGCCCCTTCCTATGCCTCTGTAAATGATCCCTGCATTAAATTCTTATCAGTCACCACTTTGGGTGTGCTGTTTCCTGTTAAGCAAGAAAAAAAAAGTCCTTTTTAAGCATAAATTGCTTTTTAAGCATAAGATGTGGTAAACACTGGGCTAGGCTCTGGGCATTCATCAGAAATAAAAACAAATCAAACTTGCTCTTAAGAAGCTAACACTTTTATTAAGGCAGATGGGCAGTAAACAAGTAATTTAGAATATTTGGAATATTATTTATTTGTTTTCGCCCTGCCTGTCTACTTCTCTGCCTCTCCCTACTAGAATGTAAGCTCCATAGGAGGAGTTGGTATTCATTGCTGTATCCCCTGCAACTAGAAACCAGGCCTGGTCTAAGCAGGACTTGCAGCAAACATGCGCTCTTGTTCAAGACAATAAGTGCTCAGAAGGAAATTATCGGGTTAATCTGATAGATAACAATGGCAGATGGGGTGTGGCGTTATTTAAGATAGGGCGATCAGGGAGACATCTCTAGGAGGACGTAATATTTAAGCTAAAACCTGGAGAAGGAGAAGGAGCCAGCCAAGCAAGGACCCAGAGCCAACACTGGGAAACTGACAAGGACACTGAGGCTTAGGGAGGTGAAATCACAAATTATCCAAGGCCACATGGCTACTCCATGTCAAAGCCAAAATTCAAATTGAGAGTCTGATTTCAGAGCCCATACACCTTACAAGGTAGGTAATGTCTGTAAAGTGCTTAGGACAATGCCTGGCACATGATAATTGCCCAGGAAGCTATCTTTTACATCCTCTACTGCATTTTAAGATTTAAAATTATTCTTATTTTGAAAGCATGGAAGTATGGATTAGCTAATTAATCCAGCATGGATCATATTTAGGACCCAAAGAAGCCAGTTCGTTTCTGTCTAGTTTCAGAGTAATCTTTTTCCTTTTTAAAAAATTTCTCATGAGTGAGCAAGATGGTTAGGGTGTGATGGGATCGGGAGTGTCACAGGATACTGGAGGTTGGAGGGAATTCCAAGCATCTTTGGGAGGTGCAAGAGTTTAGCCAGCTGCTTGGAAGAATAGCCCCTACTACACCTACACTGACTGCTGGGCCAGAGTTACTGAAAGCGTCTCTCTCCAAGCCACAGGGATGCTGTGAGTGCTTCAGTACAGCCATTGTTGACAAATGTCCATGCTCTCAAAGGCAAAGAAGAGGCTGCGGTGGGGCAGAAGGGAGGGAAAAAGAAAGCAGCTCCAAAGGCCATCATGGTAATAATTGGTCCTAGCCCTGCCCTGTGCCATGCCAGCTACAACCAGCCTGCTGTGACCTCATTCACACGAAATGGCTAAGAGCTGTTCTAGGGGACCCAGACATTCCTCAAAGGAACACAGAGTCAGTAAAACCCCTGTGGCAAGCAAAAGGGCAGACAGCAGGCATGACTCACTGCCTTTGCAGGACATTGAGAACATGTGGCTTAAATGGATCTTTCTCTTATTAACGTTTCTCAAACAAGAATGCAATGCAAACAAGCCCTTAAACAGGAAGACAAGGCAAGTGATTTCCTGCTCCCAGCCTTGGTGGCCCCTGAGAGGGGCGGAGCAAAACAGGCCCCAGAATTCGACCACTTTTCTTTTTGGAATTCCATTTGGAAAGCTGATTGACCACCTCTCAGCCAGGTTCCATCCAACTCTGCTGAACAATACAGCACCTCTGCAAAGCAGGTGTTAATACCACCTTGTTACAGATGGGAAAACTCAGAGGGGTGCTATGGCTTGAATGTTTCTGTCCCCCAAGAATTCATATATCAAAACCTAATCCCTAATGCCGTATTAAGAGGTGGGGTCTTTAGGAGAAAATTAGGTCCTGAGGGCTCCATCTTCATGAATGGATTAGTGCCCTTACAAAAGAGGCCCCAGGGATCTTCCTTTCTCTTTCTGCCATGTGAGGACACAGCAAGAAGGCACTATCTAAAAAGCAGAGAGCAAGCCCTTACCAGACACCAAATCTACTAGTGCCTTGATCTTAGACTTCCCAGCCTCTAGAACTGTGAGCAACACATTTCTATTGTTTATAAATTACACAGTCTATGGTAGTTTGTTATACAGCATGAATAGACTAAGACAAGGGGTTAAGTAATATGCCCAGAATCACATAATAAGTAGGCAAGCAAGGATTTGAACCTAGCTATATCTGATTTTAAAGCCACTTTTTCTACCACACCATTTTGCCTTAAAAAGATCTATGCCCAGGGAGAGATTAAAACTGCAGTTGCAGAGAAATCTGGAATCAGAGTGCAGGGCTGCTGATGGATTGGCCATCAGAAGATACAGTCCCTGAACAAAGCCTGTGCTCTAGTTGGCCTTCCTCCATCGTCTGTGTTAAGCTGTCTCACTAATAAACAGTCCTGTGCGAAAGAGTGTCAGGAAGATGACAAGCAGGGAGCCCCCAGGGACTGCTCTTAAATAGGAGCTTTACTTAAAGGACGGGATGTTCAAAGAGGTTAAGATTTCTGTGCGTTCTCTCCTCCTGACTCCCAGGAGAGATGCTTTCATTCCAGGGAGTCACAATATTTGTGCGTCTTTCAGACAGCGTTCTCTTTTTAAAGCTGCACAGTGCAGGTAGTTATGTAGCTCTCGATTTATTACAAAGGCTGCTGGTGTGGGGAGCAGGGAGGGGAATGGCAAAGAGCTGGAGGAAGGGAGTTTCAGCAGGCTTTTTCTGGGTCGAGGCAGGATCTGTTCCCAGATCTATTTTGGTGTGTGTGTGTGAGAGAGAGATATTAGGCAAATTACTTATCCCAACAGTGTCTCTCAAACAGAAGCAAAATTGCTGCCTATTAGAGAGCAATGGGGTCAGGATGAAAGAGGACTTCAGACAAGCGCAAAATTTAGACAATTAGGTCTAAAAGTAGACCTATTAATTATTGTTATTAATATATTTTAACAGGTATCTTCTAATACCTACTATTAATGTATTTAATAGGTATTTTCTAATAGGTATTAGAAAATTTTAATAGGTATTAAGAAATACCTATTCAAATATATAAATGACAATAATTTGAGACCTGACATAAAAGATCTCCCTCATCAGCTTCATTTTTACTCTTTCTTTCATTCAACAAGCATTCATGGGGTGCTTAATCATGGGACAAGAATTGTTCTAGTTGATGGAAATGCAATGTCTTCCTCTGAAGAGTTCCAACACAAGTCTAGTCAGTTTGCTAACAAAGAGAGACACTCAAAGCCCAGGGGCTACTTTGGCTTTAAATCCCAGTGTTACACTCAATCCTTTGAGTTAAAGCCTCAGCTGTGGTTAAAAAGTCTGTGAATTAGGGATAACTCAGTGGCATGGATTAGCCAGGATCTCTTTGAAAAGAGGACACCCAGACAGTAAGTTTTGATGGAGGAATATCAAAAGGTCCAGGAGCCTACAAGTTGTGTCAGAAGAATAACAAGGGCAAACATGGGGCTATTTGCAAATCAAGACACGGACCTCCTTTCCTCCCTATACAGTGCAGAGATACAGTGAATTCCAAGACATAGCACAGCTCACTTTCCACATACTGGCCCTCTGCTACAAAAAAATTTTCTTTTTCTTAAATCCCATATGCCAGCAGTTCAGTCAGGCTCATCAACGCTTTTTTATTTGATCAAGAAAATTGTAGAGTTTCGGTAATAATGTTTACTGGACACAAAATATATTGGTTCTGATATTATTATAAACTGGATGATTTTTCAAAATTGCAACTACTATAATAAAATATTTTCACCCTCTCATAATAAACAATATGATCTAAATACTCAAAACTCTGGCTTTACAGGCCTGACCCTCAATGAAATCTCAGCTTTAAGAACAAGCTCTGTTTGAAATCATGCTAGATGAATGTGAATGGTTTGGCCATCAGATCCTTACAGCACCTGCATTGTCTCAGATACACCTGGCCATGCAAGTGGGGTTTACTATGGAAGGCAAACAAACAGGACAGTTCAGTTCCATGGAGATCATTCAAAAGTTCTTTCCCTTTAGCCCCAAAATACTATTTCATTAACCTGTGCATGTGTCTATGTAAGATGCCTGTCATGGTGTGTTTGTTTCAGTGTGATAAAGTTAAGAAATGATCAAGAAAATCTTTACAATAAAATGGCATCACACATTATACTTTCATCTTTTTTGTTTTTAAATATAATTATGTGCCTCTAAGTCTAAAGTTTTCAGAAATTCCTCTCTGACTTACTCTAGGACTCAGCTGCCTTGGTTGTAGCCCCAGCTTTCCCCACTCTTTCTCCACAAACTTCTCCCAGCTCATCTCCGACAGCCTGTGTTGGAAACACCCTGTGTTGGAAACACCCTGTGTCTCCAGGACTCTCCATGGCCTTTAAGTCAGCTGACGCCAGTACATCTCAGCTTTTGTGACTCCGCACAATCTCAGTGGTCACACAATAACGAAAGCTAAGTGTTTGTAATCATCATTTTAGAGATGCAAAAACAGTTTCAAAATTAAATTACTTGCCCAAGGTCAATCAACTAAGGAAAGGCAGAGTAGGGAATCCATGCTATACCTTCTACCCCAGCTGCCACGATGTTTCCACCGTGTTACCCTTATTGATTTGAGCTCTAGATCTTAAGCACTATTTAAAGGCCTTTAAATTTTTTAATTAAAAATAATTAGTTAATAATTTAAGTGTGTCTATTACAACATTGTAGGTATTTTGTAATATAATGTTATGGATTAGGAAAATGATTTTACACATTTTTCACATCTACCTCCATCCTCCAGTTGTTAGGAACTTTCCAGAATATTATGTTTCCTTGAGGTGAGTCTGTTGTTGTTTTTAATTTGCTTTTAAAATGAAATTGTGGGTTTCCACAAGAATCTCTTTAAAATTTCTAGACAACACTTTCTTTTCTTCCAAACTTCTTCTGGTATGGTATCTATTTGCCACATTTTAGTGTGGACTTTAATGTGGAAGAGTTGGACTCAAGATTCCCATAAACAAATGAATGTTGGTTACATTAGATATGGTTACAGCCCATGGTTACTCAGTGATCTAACCTCATTATTAGTCTTAAACAAAAGTTTTCTGCCATTTTCTCCAATAAATAATTAAGATGCCTCCTTAAAGCACCCAATCATTTGTGTGTATTTGTTTGTTTATCCAAATCTGTTTTGCATCTCTATATGATATTGTGCACTGTCCCTGCATGCTGCCAGTAATGCTAAGTGCCACCATTTGTGGACTGCCTGTGGGCACTATCCTAGATGTTTCTTGTACATTCTTTTATTTCATATTCACAACAACCCTATGAGACAGATGTGTCTATACCCATTTTACAGATGAGAAAATAGGTTCAGATAAGTTCAATTACTTACTCAAAGTCACATGTCTAGATTATCAGAGCTAACCTTAAAATACATTTCTGCCTGACCCTCTCTCCTACCTATGTGGCTTCCCAGTTACAAAGTGCTCCAACAGGTACAACATGGAATTCTGGAAGTTTAGAGACTTCTATGATACTCCTAATTTATTTTATCTGCCATTCCCAGATCCCCAAATTAAGGACTAATATCATAAATAAACCCTGGGCACATAACTTTTAATTGAGTGGTCTATAATATTGATGTTTCCTCAGTTGGATGTCCTTATCATGTCTGGGGTTATTTTCTGTTTGTTTCGTCTTCCTCTGGGGAAATAAATTTGATCTGAGAGCATCTGTTATTTTCTGGAACAATTTTCTCATTTTGCTTTAAGCTTACTGTAGATATCAGAGTTGCTGGTGCACACTACAAACATTATTACTACCTATGGCTTCAGAATATTTGTGGAAAGGGAGAATGGCCTTTGTTAGTAATGCCGCTGTCAGCTTTCTTAAGTTGCTGGTACTTGATGTTCTAGGTATTTTGAAGAAGACAGAAGAAAAACGGATCCCATGTTAATGGTGTTCTGCAGCTGAGGTGCCCTCTTCACAGTGCCACGAAAAAAGATCTGTACCTATTACAGACGATTAATAATTCTATTAGTGTATTACAAGGGCTGCAGTGCAAGGATGTTGGCGAGATTAGTAACTTGTGCAGACTTCTGCCGCCATTCAGAGTAGAGCCACTGTTTAAACAGGGTTTAATTGCTCCGGTCTGAAAGACACATTGGGAATAACAGAAAACTCTTCATGTCAAAAGAGTTTCTTATAAGATGTACAGTTTCCAGGTTGGAAAAGATGAAACTAACACCCGAGGATCAATTACAGAATCAATTAAAGAATATTAAAAGAGTAGATAATGAAGTGTGAACTGGGATGCTACAGACCATTATACTTTTTTTCAATAACATTATTGACTTTCTCCCCTCCATTAACAAAAGGAAGAAAAAAGCAAACACAGAACATGCAGAAAAACATAAAAAAGAAATTAGATTTAAAACTATCTGTAATCATACCATTGGGAGAGAATCACCGTTGATATTTTTCTAAGTATATAACATTTCACTCTTTATATATTTGAAATAATATGATACAGACGATTTTTAAAGTTAATTTTTACTTAGCATTTTCCCATGGAAGACATTTTTCTGTAACATGAGTTTTAATGACTTTATAATGCTCTATCTTTTGGCTGGGACTACCGTACTTTACCAATCTCTATTACTGAACAAATTATGTTTTCTAGTTTTTCATGTTGTAAACAACACTAAAGCTGAGCATGGTAGCATACGCCTATAGTCTCAGCTTCTTGGAGGCCCAGGAGGGGGAGGCTCATTTGAGCCCAGGAGTTCGATACCAGCCTCCTGGCAACATAGTGAGACCCCATCTCTAAAAAACAAACAAACAAACAAAAAACAACACAGAGATGAATCATTTGGTTATAAACAACACTGGCATGAATCACATGGTTGTGTATCTGTCAAGTTATTTCTTCAGAATAAATTTCTATGAAGTCACTACCTCAATGCATACATACTTAAAAAAACAAAAACTCCTTTGTAACATGTTGCCAAATTGCCTTCTAGAAGGTGTGTATAAATTCAGCATCAGCAATAACACCTAGTTCTCCATACTCCCACTTGTGCTTGGCATTATCAAATACATTCACCTTGGCCAATAATAATGTGAATAACGGCTAAGGTTACTAAAGGCTTGCTGTGTGCCAGGCACTGTGCTAATGCTAACAGCATGTGCAAGTCAGCCATTTTTAGATCCTCCATCAGCCCGGCCAAGTGAGGCAAACCTTGTTGTCCCAGGCCATTGTATGCTGCTCTCAAAGAGACTGAAAATTAAAACCCCAATGTCTTTAATCCTCTTTTATTTGATAATGTCAGCCACCCTGGCCATCCAAATTGACATACATGTAAAACAATGTACATGTATTATTTGGATAAAAATTAAAATTAAATTTCATTCCTAGTGTGTTAAGCGTTTTTTAATGGAGTTTTCTTGTGATATCTTTGTCTGGTTTTAGTATTAGGGTAATATTGGCCTCATAGAATAAATTGGGAAGTGTTCCTTCCTCTTCTGTTTTTAGGAGGAGTTTGTGAGCGATTGGTATTAATTCTTCTCTAAACTTTGGTTCAACAGTGAAACCATGCGGCCTGGGATTTTTGTGTGTGGGGGGAGTTTTTAAATTACTAATTCCATCTTTAGTTTTTATAGATTTATTCAGGATTTCTATTTCTTCTTGAGTGAGTAGTTTGTGTCTTTCTAGGAATTTGTCCATTTCATATATGATATCAATTTTTTTTTTTTTTTTTGAGATGGAGTCTTGCTCTGTCACCCAGGCTGGAGTGCAGTGGCGCCATCTTGGCTCACTGCAACCTCTGCCCCCCGGGTTCCAACGATTCTCCTGCCTCAAGCTACTGAGTAGCTGGGATTATAGGCGCATGCCACCATGCCCGGCTAATTTTTGTATTTTTAGTAGAGACGAGGTTTCACCATCTAACTCCTTTTTTTTTTTTTGAGATGGAGTCTCACTCTGTTGCCCAGGCTGGAGTGCAGTGGCAGGATCTCAGCTCACTGCAAGCTCCGCCTCCTGGCTTCACGCCATTCTCCTGCCTCAGCCTCCCGAGTAGCTGGGACTACAGGTGCCAGCCACCACACCCCGCTAATTTTTGTATTTTTAGTAGAGACCGGTTTCACCTTGTTAGTCAGGATTGTCTCAATCTCCTGACCTTGTGATCCACCCGCCTCGGCCTCCCAAAGTGCTGGGATTACAGCCCTGAGCCACCGCACCCGGCCATGATATCAAATTTGTTGGCATGCAGTTATTCATAATATACTCTTATGATCCTTTTAATTTTTGTAAGGTTGGTAATGATGTTTTTGTTTTTTTGTTTTTTGTTTTTTGTTTTTTTTGAGACAGAGTCTCGCTCTGTCACCTAGACTAGAGTGCAATGGCACAATCTCAGCTCACTGCAACTTCTGCCTCCCAGGTTCAACGATTCTCCTGCCTCAGCCTCCTGAGTAGCTGGGATTACAGGTGTACGCCACCATGCCCAGCTAATTTTTTGTATTTTTAGTAGAGACGGGGCTTCACCGTATTGGCCAGGCCAGTCTCTAACTCCTGACCTCAAGTGATCCCCCTGCCTAGGCCTCCCAAAGTGCTGGGATTACAGCCACCATGCCTGGCCTCTTTTTTTTTCATTCCTGATTTTAGTAATTTCTGTCTTCTCTCTTTTTTTTTCTTGGTAAGTTCAGTTAAAGATTTGTCACCCTTGTTGATCATTTCCAAGAACCAACTTTTTACTGATATGCTCGATTGCTTTTCCATTCCATTTTATTTATATCTACTCTAATCTTTATTTCTTCCCTTCTTGCTTTGTATTTATTTTGTACTTTTTTTTCAGTTTCTTTTATTTTTATGTGTTTTTTTTTTTTAGAGAGAAGATCTGTCTCTGTCACTCAGGCTGGACTGCAGTGGCACGATCATGGCTCACTGCAGCCTCAAACTCTTGAGCTCAAGTGATCCTCCCACCTCAGCCTCCCAAGTAGCTAAAGCTACAGGCACACACCACCACACATGGCTAATTTTTAAATTTTTTGTAGAGATGAGGTCTCACTACATTGCCTATCTAGGAGATGTCCCATGTGCCCTTGAGAACAATGTGCATTGTGCTTTTGTTGTGTGTAGTATCCATTAGGTCTAATGGGTTTATAATGTTGTTCATTTCTTTTTTTGTTTTGTTCTTGTTTTTGAGAAAGGGTCTCACTCTGTCATCCGGGCTGAAGTGCAGTGGCACAGTCACGGCTTACTGCAGCTTCAACCTCCCAAGCTCAAGTGATCCTCCTGCCTCAGCCCCCTCTTCCCCTCACCCGGTAGCTGGGTCTACAGGCACGTGCCACCATGCCTAGCCGATTTTTGTATTTTTTGTAGAGATAGATTTTCACCATGTTGCCATATTTCATGATATATAAATAATATTTCTATTATCAGCAGCACTTTCAAATGGCCATTTTTTATTTTGGTCTACTTTTAGACCTACAGAAAAGTTGCAAAAAAAGTAGTAAAGACTTCCTTTATGTCTCCCACTCTTATTTTAACATGTTTTATGGCCATAATGCAATTATCAAAATAGTCAAATAGCCTTTTTTTCTCCTTCGATTTTTTTGTTGAGGTAAAATATACATGACATAGTCTGGGAGCATTGGCTAATGTCTATAATCCCAGCACTTTGGGAGGCTGAGATGAGAGGATAACTTGAGCCCAGGAGTTCAAGACCAGCCTGGGAGATATAGTGAGACCTCATCTCTACAAAAAAGTAAACAAATTTAGCCAGGTGTGGTGGCACACTCCTAAACTCCCAGCTATTTGGGAGACTGAGGTGGGAGAATCACTTGAGCCCAGGAGGTTGAGGCTGCAGTAATGAGCCAAGATCACACAACTGCACTCCAGCCTAGGCAATAGAATGAAACTCTGTCTCAAAAAAGAAAAATAAAATAAAATAAAATAAAATAAAAAAAGAAAGAAGGAAAGAAAGAGAAAACATAGCACAGAATCTATAATCATGACCATTTTAAGTGTACAGTTCAGTGATATTAAATATATTCATAAAGTTGTACAATCATCACCACTACCCATCCCTGGAACTTTTTCATCTTGTAAAATTCAAGCTCTATATCCCTTAAACAATGACTCTTTCTTATCCCTTCATTCCAGCCCCTGGCAACCACTATTCTACTTTCTGTCTTTTTGATTTTTACTACTCTATGTGCCTCATATAAGTGGAATTATATAATATTTGTTTTCTTGTGACTGGCTTATTTCACCGAGCAAAATGTCCTCAAAGTTCATCCATGTTGTAGCATATGTCAGAATTCCCTTCCTTTTTAAGGCTAAATAATACTCTGCTTCATGTATATACCACATTTTGACCTAATTTATGACCTAACCTACGGTTTATCCTGGAAAATGCCCCATGTGCAACTGAGAATAATGTGTATGCTGCTGTTGTTGGGTAGAGTGCTCTAGATATGTCTCTTTGATCTAGTTGATTTATTGTGTTGTTTAAGGTACTTACTGCCTTTGTCGTCTTCTGTCTGTTCTATCCATTGCTGAGAATGGTGTACTGAAGTCTCCAACTGTTCTGTTAGAACTGTCTATTTCTCTCTTTAATTCTGTCAGTTTTTGCTTCACATAGTGTAGTGGTCCGTTATTAGGTGGCTATGTAAATGTTTATAATGGGTGTATCTTCTTGCTATATTAAACCTCTTATTAATACACAATGCCCTTTTTGTCTCTTGTAAACTTTTTTGATTTAAAGTCTATTTGTTCTGATATAGTCACCTCTGCTCTCTGTTGGTCACTATTTGCATGGAATATCTTTTTTCATTTTTTCACTTTCAATGTATTTGTGTCTTTGGATCTAAAGTAAGTCACTTGTAGACAGACTATATAGTCATACACAGGATAATGACGTTTTAGTCAATGATGGACCACATATAGGATGGTGGTCTCATAAGATTATAACACCGTATTTTTACTGTACCTTCTCTAGATATGTTTAGGTATACAAATATTTACAATTGTGTTATAATTGCCTAGAGTATTCAGTACAGTAACATGACGTACAGGATTGTAACCTAGGAGCAATAGGCTATATATTAGGTACCCCAGGTATGCAGTAGACTATTCTGTGTAGGTTTGTGTAAGTCCACTGTATGACGTTCACACAATGATGAAATCACTTAACGACACATTTCTCAGAATGTATCTGACATTAAGCAACACATGACTGTAACTATATTTGGATCCTGTGGGTTTTTTTATTCCATTCTGCCAATCTTTGTCTTTTGACTGGAGAGTTTAATCATTTAGACTTAAATTAACTGCTGGTAAGGAGGGGCTTACTTCTATATTTCTACTATTTGTTTTCTATATGCCTTATAACTTTTTGTTTCTCATTTCCAACATTGCTATCTTCTTTTTGTATTTGGTTGATTTTATGTAGTGAAGTGTTCAAATTCCTTTTTAAATTTCCTTTTGCATGTATTTATAGCTCTTTTCTTAATAGTTACAATGGTGATTACACTTAACATCCTAAAATTATAACACTCTAATTTGAATTTATACCAGCTTAACTTCAATAAGATGTAAAAACTCTGTTCCTTTACAGCTCCATCCCCGCCCCTTTTGGTTGGTGATGTCAAAAAATTATGTCTTCATACATTTTGTGCCCCAAACCATAAACTAATAAATCTATTATAGTCTCTTAAATTATATAGAAAACAAAATGTGAAGTTACAAACCAAAGTATAATAATACTAGTTTTTAGACTAATAATTTTTAAAAGTACATTACTCTCTCAAATCATGTAGAAAACAAACAGTAGAGTTACAAACTATTGCTATAATAATATCAACTTTTATAATTCCCTATGTATTTACCTTTATCAAGATCTTTATTTCTTCAGATGGTTTCAAGTCACTGTCTAGTGTCTCTCCACTTTACCCTGAAGGATTCCCTTTGGCATTTCTTGCAGAGCAAGTCTAAGGGTCTGAAACTCCCTCTGCTTTTATCTGGGAATTCTTTAATTTCTCCCTCACTTTTTAAGGATAGTTTTGCTGGATGTAGGGTTTTTGGTTGACAATGTTTTCTTTTAGCACTTTGAACATATTAGCCCACTGCCTTCTAGCCTCCAAAGTTTCTGATGAGAAATACACTGATAATCTTATTGAGGATCCCTTGTGTATGATGAGTCATTTCTCCCTTGAAGCTTTCAAGATTATCTTGGTCTTTATCTTGCCAAGATTTCAATATAATGTGCCTTGGTGTGGATTTCTTTGAGTTAATCTTACCTAGAGTTTGTTAAGCTGCTTGGATGTTTATTTTCATGTCTTTCATCCAATTTGAGAAGTTTTCAGCCATTATTTATTCAAATATTCTCTCCTCCCCTTTCTCTCTCTCTTCTCCTTCTGGGACTTCATATGTTTGTTTACTCATTTGTGTCTCACAGGTCCCTTAGGCTCTCTTCACTTTACTTCAAATGTTTTTCTTTCTATTCCTCAGATTTTATGATTGTCATTGTCCTGTCTTCATGTTTGTTGATTCTTTCTTCTAACTGCTCAAATCTGCCCCTAAATCCCTCTAGTGAATTTTTTATTTCAGTTATTACACTTTCCATCTCCTGAATACTTGTTTCTTTTATAGTTTTCAATATCTTTATTGATATTTCCATTTTGTTCATACACTATTTCTTTGACTTTCCCCATATCTTCCATTAGTAATTTGAGTGTCTTTAAAACAGTTGTTTTAGGGCCAGGCATGATGCCTCATGTCTGTAATCCCAGCACTTTTGGAGGCCGAGTGGGGCAGATCACCTGAGCTCAGGAGTTCGAGACCAGCCTGGCCAACATGGTGAAACCCCTCCTTTACTAAAAATACAAAAGTTAGCTGATTGTGGTGGTGTGCGCCTATAATCCTAGCTACTTGGGAGGCTGTGGCAGAAGAATCACTTGAACCCAGGAGGCGGAGGTTGCTAGTGAGCTGACATTGTGCCATTGCACTCCAGCCTGGGCAACAAGAGTGAAACTCTGTCTCAAAATAAAATAAAATGGTTGTTTTAAAAATTTTTGCCTAGTAGGTCTACCATTAGATTTTTTTCATTAAGTTTCTGTTTATTTTGTTTCCTTTAAATGGGCTGTAGTTTTGTTTTGATTTTTTTTTTTCATTGCATGCCTTATGATTTTCTGTTGAAAACATTGGAAGCTAATAATGTGGTAACCCTGAAAATCAGATTCTCCCCCTTCTTTAGGGTTTTCTGGGTTTTGTTAACTTATTCATTGTTTTGGGGGTTAAAAAAATTTTTTAGGCTCTCTCTGTGCCAAGGATCAGCATGAGATATATAAACTTAAGGTTTTCTCAGGTCTTTGCTGAGCTTACACCTTTCCCTGAATATGTGCAGTCACTTTCTAATTATACCATACATGCAGTTACTTTTAAATGTCCTAGTTTAGCTCTCAAAAAGACAAAATGAAAAAAAAATGAATGTGGAAAAAGACACTGGCCCTTTAAGTCTCCTGAAAATCACTCTAGCCAGAGGTGGAGGGGCATGCAACAATGGGGAGAGGTGCAACAACAATGGCTGTGATCAGAATCAGTAATCTGTGATTGGAGTACAGATCCCTGATGTTAGAAGACAAGGAATTTTTTTTTTTTTTTTGCTCTCTCTGGCTCCCACAAGCTGCAAGCCAGCTGCTCCAGCTGCCTGCCAGGTGGCTGGGGATAGGGGATGGTAGTTTCTACTGTGCTTAAAAGCTGAAATTGGCCAAAAGTCACTGCAATTTACCATCCTATTCTTCCCCTGGAAGTTGCAAGCCTTTAATAGACTCCAGAGTTCCAAAATAGGAAGACACTGGCATACAGCTGTCATTAGGTGGGGAGACAGATTCCTGGTGCTTCTTAATCTGCCACCTTCCCAGAATTCTTTCCCCATTGCCTGTTACTATACATAAAATTATATTAAAATCTGCTCACACTCAGTTCATTTATTCATTGTTGATAGCTGCTCTCACACTACAATGCCAGAAGTGAGTAGTTTTGACACGGACTGTATAGCCTGCAAAGCCAAAAATGTTCACTATTTGGCTCTTCATGGAAAAAGTTTGCCAATCACTATGGGGGAATAGAGAATGTAGGGTATGAAAACTAACAAAATAGCCTACAAATAGGGCATCTATTTTCTAAATAAATGTAAATTATACTATAAAATATAATTTAATAAATACATAAAACACTATGAAAGCATTTACCACCACCAAAATTGTGCTGCTGCAAGTAATCTTGGAAAGTGTCCAACTTCGATCAAAATGACCATTACTCAATACTAGAAGGTAACCAAAGAAAGCTCAAATTGAATCATGCATACCCTGAAGTACTCAAAAAATTTGGAAAGTCAGACTTTTCAACTTTCTGGAATATCAGTATTTCCAGAATATAGTTGAGTTTAAAATATGAATGTAAACACAGCAATACCAAGGAATAAAATGTAAAATCTGTATACATTTTTAAGATAAAGCAAATTGCTACATGATGTTCCTCTTGATTGCAATGGGTTGATTGAGCTATCCCCAAAACTCCTAGCAAGTTACCTTTATTCACTCTACCTAAGCAAGTTGCTGTGGAATTGTGGCATATGAGTGGGATATTCTTTGTAATAATCTTATGTGGTTGTGGGAAGTTCTCAAGTCATTGCTATTCAGTACCTAAGAAGTTGTCCCAGAAAGCATTAGCTGAAACATTCTGAGGTTGAAGCCAACTTGGCAATGTAGATATCAGCCAAAGAACATTTGTTCTAATTCTAAGTAACAACCCAGTGTCAAGGCAGAGCTCCTGCTACTGAAAAGGCATGTAAAGCACTCCCCAATAGGGCAAGCAGGAAGGGCAGGATCCCCAACTTGGGTCAAACTGCTGGAGCTTACAGACTGGGCTTCTTGCTACAGATTATATCAAAGCCACCTTAATTGAAGAAACAAAAGCTTAAAACAGCTTCTCAACTTTCATCTCAAAGGACTGCAAGGAGTGTTGCTTCTGTTAGCTTATTCCAGGAGGCCAGAGCTCTCTGGAGTCTTCTCTTCCCTGGACCTTCCCAAGGCCACTTTCAAGTCCACTCAATCTCCCTTCTTTTCCCTATTCTCCGGTCTTTGGGCTAAAGGGTGTTAGAAAGAAGGAATAAAATTTCCCTAAAAGCCATAAGACACTGCTTTTTTCCCCCTCTTTTCTAGGGTGAAACTGTCAGCTAGAGAGAAAACTTCAGGGGCCTTGATTAGTAATTCAGCATTCCATTCATAATGGATATGGATATTTCAGTGGAAACATTTGCCCAGCAACACCAGTGCACGCCGACCAGTCCTACAGTAGAGTGGTCTGCATGGAATGTATAAGAGGGGAATAATGTTATTAACATTTTATCAGTGTTTATTCAACCCCACAAAAGGAAAATTGATACAGCATTCCAGGAATGAATATTCCTAGATGGGGCAGAGATGTCCATCTGTCTGTGAAACATCATTCAAGGGTATCCAAGTGGCTAATCTCTGATTCTACATTTGCTATGAAATTGTTCAACCTTGTTTCCATAATAATGACTGAGACCGGTAGCTGTCTACCCAATGTTCTTTCTCTCTCCTGCTTCTTTAGTAGCATAATTCTGATTTTGAGAGAAGAGGGAGTGATGATATGTCTGGCTGAAGAATTGAATTTCTCAGCTTTTCTTACACCAATTGGGTAACTCTATGACTAAATTCTAGCTTCTAATACATAGGGCTTTTCGGGGAAAAACTCTTGAAAAAGGAGTGTTGAATCAGCTGGGTGTCCTTTTTGGCCTCTCCTTTCCTTTTTCTTCCTGCCGGAATGATGGATTCAATGGCTGGAAAGGCAGTGTCTAACATGTGAACTTGAAGTGACTTTGTAAATGGAAGCCACACAATAACGATGGCTCATTGAAGGAGGCAGGGGCATTGATGATTCCACAGAGCCAGCATATCAGCCTTTAATTATCCATATCTAAATTTCATTTACATGAGAGAAACAGAAACTTCAATAACTTCAATATTCTGCAAGCCACCATTACTGATGAGTACAATTACCAACACCCCATGTGCCAGGCAGGATGCCCTAGACGTCACTGGTCATTGCAGAGGAAAAATTGTGATACAGATTTGTACACCAATCTCCTGCAAGTTTGGTTAGTAGGAAACAAGCCCCTGAAGACATCTGCACCCAGTAAACTACAAAATTAAATTTCTGAGTCTTGCAGTGTATGGAGTCTGAGATAAGAAGCTTCTACTTAGGAGAGCAATAAAGGAAACGGGTCCTTAACTATGATCAGCTTTCAGTTAAGAGAAAGTGGTAGAGAGAAATTTCTGTGAGAAGTCTGAAGATGAAACAGAAGCAATTCAAAAGGCAGCAGAGTTCTGAATGATGAAGGTAGGAGTTATTTCAGCATTTTCTATGCGAATCTCAGCTGCCTATCTCACCCCACATCCATCACTCCCACACTCACACATCCCTGTAAGCCTAGAATTCATGCATGTTCCCTAGTCTCAGGACTTGGTAGCACAGCCTCCACTGACTTGCCCAATAGGAAGCAAGTTTCCCTTCTTGCCATCTGAATTCCACATTTGGTGTGCCTGAAGTAAACCCTAAGAGCCCATACTGGTTCAGTTCTAGAACTTTACTGTCATCCAGCACATAACCCATGCTCAGTAAATATTAGTTAGATTTAACAGAGGGCAAAAAAATTATAATCCCCAAAGTAAAATAGTCTGAAAATTTCAGGTGAAAAAGTTGAAGGGAATGGTATTTAAAAATAAATGCAGCTGAATGGGCATGGTGGCTCATGTCTGTAATCCTGGCACTTTGGGAGGCCGAGGTGGGCGGATCACCTGAGGTCAGGAGTTCAAGACCAGCCTGGCCAACATGGGGAAACCCTGTCTCTACTAAAAATACAAAAATTAGCCAGGGGTGGTGGTGGGTGCCTATAATCCCAGCTACTTGAGAGGCTGAGGCAGGAGAATCACTTGAACCCAGAGGGCGGAGGTTGCAGTGAGCCAAGATCGCACCACGTCACCCCAGCCTGGGTGAAAGAGCAAAACTCTGCCTCAAAAAAATAAATAAATAAATAAAGTAAAATAAAAAAATAAATGCGGCCAACTTACAGTTAGGATTTGTGTTGATAGTTGTTGGAAGGTAAAGAGAAAAATCCCATATAAAAATATTCTGTTACTCTGGCCCATGAAATCATCATTTTAAAAGAAACAAGGTGGAAGGTAGGGCTGAAAGAGTTATTGAGAGGACGCTGATGACCAACTTCTTTGAGCCACAAGTTTGCCCAAGGTCTGTTCTGGTACCAAAGTGGCCATTTCTCTCCTCAGTGACCTCTCTCCAGATTGGCTTCCCATTCTATCGTGCTTTGCTTTTGCCACCCACTTCCTGGGCTTCTAGTGCTGGGCTGGTACCATTTATTTGTTTATTCAGGGCAGGAAAGTACTTGACCAGGTGTCTGTAGCACCAAATGCCTGTGGCTCCCTAGAGTAGGAGAGTCAGGCCCAAGATGATACACACAGTGACCACTTTGAAGGTTCCACTCAAGGCATGGCTCAGTCAGAACATTCCAAGAGAAACTCACTCCCTCAAAGTTATGGTCACTGTAGTCATTTTAGCTATTGAAGACCACAGTGCTCTATATGTGTTGGCTCATTTGTGCTCCAACCTCCTCTATGACATCAGTTCTATTATTATCTCCATTTTGCAGTGGAGGAAACAACTTATACAGGTTTAGTATTTTGTCCAAGATCACAGTTCCTAAGTGGTAGCTCTGGGATTCACACCCAAGCAGTGTGACCGTAGAGCCAGACTCTAGCCAGTGTATGTATTATTTACTCACTGTTGTCTGTGAAGTGTAGAAAAGAAAAGGAAAAGAATAAAAATCCCCTCTGACTCCAGCAACAGAGATAACTATTTGCTTTTTCCCCACCTGCTATCTTTATGCAAACCCCACTTTAATGTGGTGGTAACATCAGCTTCCCAGGCATATTCCTGTGGGAAACAGTCTGTCTCCCTCCCTGGCAGTGGCATGTCTCAGAAGTAGCCTTTGGCAACGTCTTGATGAAGTCTGTTTCTCCCTCCCACACCCCACCATGCTACCCTCTCAGGTGACCTCTGCAGGGCCCATACCAGCAAGATTTCTTGACTAGTCCCCAGGCCCGCCCCTCTCCCTTCCCACCACAGAGACTGTTTCTGCAGAGGCCTGCCCTCTCTTGCCCACAGCCTGGCTAGCCTGATCATCTCCGGTCATAAATGCTGAAGCTTTAGCAGGTTACTCCTCCCAGGTTGACATGCTTGTACAGGCATTTTTGAGAGATATTGTACTTTTTAGCCAAAAGCCCCAAAGTAGAGACACACTGGGCTTGGCCAGGGTTTTGGTGTTCTCTTAAAGCACACCATCCCTTTGCTGCTTCACCAGTGGGAGTGAAACGTTTTCACAGGGAAACCTCCCTCTGGCTGCCAGGCTGTGATGGGGAGGTGTCAGTGGGTGGGTGCCGGAGGGGAAGATGTTTTATGTTACAACACAGGAAGTCAATGACCTTGGGGCCTCTGAGCACTCTGGCAGGTCAATTCATCTCAGAGGTTGTTCTTTCCTGCCCCAAAGCCTAGGCTGACTACAAAGCTCCTTCCGCCCTTCAGAGCAATTAGAGAAACAGAAAGAAGCAGAGTACCAGGACCTGAAAATGGAGCAGTGCAGAGAGAAAGCTAGTGTAAGACCATGCTTCTCAACCCTTTCACACATAATACTTAACTTTTATAAGAAATATTTCATAATTTCTTCATTTTGCTATCTAGAAATGAAGTTCTTAGATATATAACCTACCTACACATATAATTTTTAAAATAAATATAATGTCCTACCTACAATGTAAAGAAAAATAAAAGCAGAGTAGTGGATAATAAAACATATTTAAATATGTGAATTCTGGTACACAGCTGCCCTAGAAGACATAGTAAAGGGCCCGTATCTTTACTTAAAATAATTGTGAACACAAGGGATATAGCTGCAGTTAAATTGGTGATTCGATATTATGAGAAGGGTTGCTGTCAGAAACATGCATTTCCAAAATTCTTGGTAAAGTTTTTTTTTTTTTGAGACAGGGTCTCACTCTGTTACCCAAGCTGGAGTGCAGTGGCACAAACGTGGCTCATGGCAGCCTCAACCTCTTGGGCTCAAGTGATTCTTCTGCCTCTGCCTCTTGTGCATTTGGTACCACAGGTGCATGCCACCACACCAGGCTAATTTTTTAATTTTTTGTAGAGATGGGGTCTCTCCATGTTGCCCAGGCTGGCCTCAAACTCCCGGGCTCAAGCAATCCTCCTACCTTGGCTTCCTAAAACTCTGGGATTATGGGCGTGAGTGACTGAGCCCAGCTTAAAGTTCTAAACAAAACAAAATACCATCTTGCCTTGATTCCCACAATAGTTATGACCCTAAAAATTTCAGTATATATTAAACCATGCAAAAAACACATTATGTTTACATGTAAAACAGAGTTACATTCCAGGCACAGGTAATCTGTAAGATTTTCATCAACACAAATGTCTATTGTGATTTTCCAAAGGCATATGGGACAAAGAACAGTTGCGTTTCAGGAAGTCCAGCATCCTTGGCCCCCACTTCCTAAAATGCTAGCTGACCCTCCAGTCATTGTGACAAAAATGCTTCCGTAAATGCCCAAAATACGCACCCCTCAGAAATATGGCCCCCACTGAAAATCAATGTCTGAGGTCAACCCAGGAAATGATTAGCGGTAAGATCGCATACCTTAACTCTGTATGGCATGAATTGCTCAGTAGCATCAAGGAAATGGAGGGCAAAATACTGATAAACAATATAGGCAAGTGTTAGTGACATGTTTCTCAAGAAGTTAAAAATACTTGCCCTCAGGAAGATCAGTGTAGTAGGATTCATTCAGAGTTTGCTAAATCATCTTAAAGAACTAGGAATGCCCAAGGCTAGAGAAGATTTAACGTTAACTTAACTGAGGATAATAAATCCAAAGAAGAACTAAAATTAAATTTGATGAAAGCCAATTTGTCAAAGATCAATTCTCCAAAAGTCAAGTCACTAAATGACCAATTCACCAAAAGCCAATGTGTCAAACATTAACTTGCTGAAAGATTAATTCACCCCAAACTGCCAAATTTAGTACTTTAAGCTATGTCTAGAACTGCAGCAATTTCACCATAAGCCAATTTGCTACCATTGAGTCACTGTGGCTGGCCAAATCCTAGTGTATTTGGCACTTTTGGTCTATGTCATTAAGTAATGAGAAGATCCTGGGTATCTCAAATGTTGTGCATTTTGCACATCTCGAATGTCAAGGAATTTATGAAAAATAAAGTAGATTTCTCTTTGCCAGTGCATTACATGCCTTCCCTATTACTCTTAATCATGGCTTTGTGAATAAGCTCAATCAAATACATATTTTGTGCATGTTTCAAATTTCAAACTCTTTCATTTCATATCATATACATGAAAGAAGAGTTTGCCCTTTAAACAGTTTTATATCAATTTGCCCTTCCCTATTTGTGCTGACTTTGTCAGTCTTTTGAACAAAGTTTTTGTCTGCATGTCAATTTTTATGTATCCATAAAATATGTGGAAACTAGCAAAAATTCTTTCCATGAAATGGGGTCTATACACAAATTTAGGCATGTGGCTAAAATCCAAGTTAAGCATAAGGCCTCAAAACTAGAGAAGGTCATAATCTGTGTTGAAGGACACGCTCACCCATTCACATATAAAATGCTATACAAGAAGTGCAAGGCCCTAAAAGGTGAAAAACATGAAATGAACATTCAAATAAGCTGCCCTGATAAATTCTTAGGGAGAGAGCTGAGGTGAAGCAGCTCCTGTGAGCCACACCAAACAAAAATGGAAAATAAATCTTCAAAGACTATTAAAGCAATTTCATACAAACAATCTGTTATAAGCTCCATAGGCAGTTAATAGAATCAAGGTTTTGGTGAATCAGTAATTTGGTAAATTGTTTATTTGGTGAATTGATGAGTTGCTACATTATATTTTAGTAACTGGGATAGCATCGTCTTTTGGAACATTAGCTTGCCTTCCTTGAGAAGTAATGTGGTAGGCAGGCAGGGAGTTGGAAATAAAACAGCAACAGAAGCAAGCATGGGGTGTGCCCAATTTAGCACGGCCCAGTAGAGATGATGTCCGTTCTCCATTCTGACCTGCATGCATGTCCCCACTGTGGAGACAGATGCCTCGGGCTAGCTCAGCCAGCTGCCAGTAACAGGTGAATCCCATAACCAATTCTTGTTCTGATTTTACACTCACCTGGAATGCTTCTGATTATAAATGAGCTTCCTCAGTCATTTTCCGTCAGAGAAACTGTAGTCCAAGGGTTATGTGTAACTGGTCACGTTGGTGGATATAAATCTCAATGTGCATTAATAAATGAGCGTCTTTGTTTTTACATCTGTATTTTATGAGCTTCATAAGTGTGGATCAGCACCACTGAGTCTGATCACCCCTAAGACCCTGGTAAGATTAATTTTTTTTTTTTTTTTTTGAGAAGGAGTCTCGCTCTGTTGCCCAGGCTGGAATGCAGTGGCGCGATCTCGGCTCACTGCAAGCTCTGCCTCCCAGGTTCACGCCATTCTCCTGCCTCAGCCTCTCCGAGTAGCTGGGACTACAGGCGCCCGCCACCACACCCGGCTAATTTTTTTTGTATTTTTAGTAGAGACGGGGTTTCACCGTGGTCTCGATCTCCTGACCTCGTGATCCGCCCGCCTCGGCCTCCCAAAGTGCTGGGATTACAAGCGTGAGCCACCGCGCCCAGCCCCTGGTAAGATTAATTTTTTACAGCATCTGTGAGTAATGACCAGACCCAGGTCTGTTCTGAATTCATCCCTGTTGGCTCCACACCTTTACTTTATGTTTCTACAATCTATAAAACATAGTGGAGGAAGACTCTGCATGTAAACGGTGGGCCTAAAATAATTGCGAACAGGGAGAATTAAATATTTTTGTTACATATTTTATATAAAAGCCCTGAAGTGACAGCCTGTGTATCCAAAGACCCCTTGGCCTGGAGTGCTCAGGCAGGTCACGTGAACCGACATAAGCAGTATTTCTCTGTCTCCAGCTTGAACCAGCTATTGTGGGCCTTCCATCTTTCCATGCTTCACCCCCCACCCCCCACAGCAACCCTCATCCCACCAATTATTTAGGGGAGGTGCCAAGGAGTTCTTATGTGCTGATAAGGAGGTCCTCTCAGCTCTTCCTACCATTGTCCTCCCTGTTTCACTCCTGTCTTAGTCTGTTTGTGCTGCTATAATAAAATACCTGAGACTCAGTAATTTATAAAGAACAGAAATCTACTTCTCACAGTTCTGGAGGCTGGGAAACCCAAGATCAATGTGCCAGCAGATTCAGTGTCTGGTCAGGGGTGCTTCCTGTTTCCAAGATTTTGGAATCTTGGAATCTTGCTGCTGTGTCTTCATATAGCAGAAAAGATGGAAGGACAAGAGGCACTAGGGCTCTCCCTTCAACTGCTTTTATGAGAGTACTAACCCATGAGGAAAGAGTCCTCAGAACTTAATCACTCTTGGAAAGCCCCCACTTCTTAATACTATCACATTGGGTATTAGGTTCCAGCATATGAATTCTGGAGGTACACATATGTTCAAACCACAACAACTTCCTTCAATTCTATCTATGCTTCCTTGTGAAGCAAGGAAGGGCTGGCACTGAAGGTGGTCCTGTCCATGCCAAGGGCAGCCTTCTACTGCTGGGCCTCTTCCCACGGCTTCTCCAGCTGGAGCCAGAGCTTTGGGCACAACCCCAGGCCCTCTAGATGCCCTGGATCTCCAAGTGCCAATGCAGGGCCTCACTTGCCGTTACCCCTGACTTAACATGTTCTGCACAAAAAGGCATGTGAGGAGCATCTCTCCCTTCTCCTTTGCATCACAGTAGACACAGGGCCCTGCAGTGCTGCCTCATGTTTCCCAAGAGTTCTCACATCAGTCTGCAGTCAATTAGATGAGGGAATGATCATTGCTATGCAGAACCGGAACATAAAGAAGCTCAGGGTGCCGCAGCGAATCAGAAAGTGATGCAGAAACACCTAACCAAAAAAGATAGAGGCCATGTACACAAGGTTAGTGATGGGCTCTTATCTACCCCTGGCCTGTCCTGCACACCCTGAGGGAGATGAAAGTGAGGATTACCATTAAGCCATGCTGAAGAACATAGGTTAATTTTGTAGTCAGAAAAAAATGGTGACATTTCAAACCATCATTGTAATAAAATAATACATTTTTTTTTTAATTCAATGCTTATAGTCACATTATACAAATTGCCATCAGGTCACAGGTCTCAATAGTGTGGGTACAGTTACTCTCAATGAATCATTTTGCTGTCTCCATAAAGTCACAGGTGAACAAAGGCCTTCAGATAGTGTAGGGAAAGACACCAGATCCAACCGGACCCAAATAAATGACATGCAACATTTCATTACCCTGAGTGGGCAGGTCAGAAAATCAGCTTTCTATACACCTCTCCCTCTTCCCACACCTTCAGAATAGGGCCTCAGTAGGAAGAGGGGGCAGTTAGCCTTACCTGAGCCTGCCCCAGGTTCCATTTCAGGTATCAAGGACTTTTCAACCACTCCCTAACTTTCATGTGTCTATGAATAATCACACGCATGTGTGAGCATGTGCGTGTGCACGTGCGCGTGCGCGCACGCGCGCACACACACACACACACACACACATACAATTTCACCCCGGCCCAGACAATTTCCAAGGCTGCTGGTCAACCCTGGTGCTGGTTTCCTGATTAACAGTTGCTCACTCCAGGCTTTACCTTGTAAACCTAAGGAATTGTCCCTGGTTCTGCTCTGCTGCTTTAGGAGGCAGAGAACCTCTGCGCAGGCTGGAATCTTACCTTTCCAAAATCATTTCCAGACAGGATTCACCAAGGACATCTGTGTCCTGTGGGAAGTCCAAACTTCCATTCTGCAGGTATGTCTAATTTATTTCAGCATGCCGCTGTCCCTTTTCTGTGAAATTTTTCTTTTATTCCATGTGTCTTTCTCTGCCTCGCCCTCTCAGTCTCACCCTTCCTTCAAACTAAGTTAGGAGAGGGACTCTGCTATTTATGGTTGACCTTACCCTGCGCTTTGTAAGGTATGCTAAAGGATTTTCTCCCCACCCTTGCCAGTGGATTTTAAAATTAATTTTAAAAGAGAACGCAATTTCTGAGGCTGTCCTTCCTTGAAGGACACTTTTTATTCCCTTGGCAGAATGTGTACTGGGGATTGGGCTATAAAAAAAAAATCTTCTGTGCCTCTGTTTTATTTTATTCCTGGGGTGGTTTGGAGGGTGGGTGATGTGATGACACAACTGACCTCACAAAGTGTCCTCCTTCTCTGTTGGAGTTCAATTTACAACATAATCAGGCTTGGCAAGGGATACCCTGGAACAGCAGTAACCCTCTCTATACAAAACATCACTTTGCCTCAGGCCAAGCCTATTCACCTTCATGGTTACTTTTAGACAGTGCCTAGTATCTTGTGTACAACTATAGTACTTGGTCCCCAGTGATTAAAAAGAACACAGGGTTTGTCTACCTATACACACACACACACACACACACTCAGACTCTGACTGAGAGAAGTGTGCCTTCCAGAAGTGTTCCTTTCATTGCTGCCCAAATCCAAACCTCTTCTTTGAGAAGGGAAGGGCACAAGAAAGGAGGTACCTGAACCCTTCTCTGAGTCGGGGGCCCGTGGTTTCCCCCACCTTCCTGGTGGAGGCCTAGAGTCGGAGTGGGAGAGAGAAGAGGAGAGAGCTATGTTGAAAGACAGCTGGGGAGAAAGCAAGCCCTCCACTCCCCTCTGCCCCTTAGTCCATGCTAAAACCCCAGAGTACACCCGCAGGAAGTGGAAATGGGCAGTCCTGCTGTTTCCAGGTTCTGGTGGGCACCTTTCCACATCCTAAACCAAAATATGGGACATGGACTGTCTGGATTTGTTCTGAAGAGGTGGCAGGTCCATTTGTTCATGGAAATCCTGACAGGGTCAGCTGTGAATCACACTGATGCTGGTGTAGGGTTAACACCACGGAGGTTGCAGGGGCCTGTGCTCTTGCTATACTTCCCTCATAGCCCTCTCTTGTTATTTACTTAATTTCACATTTGTTAGTCGTGGTTTGGGTAGGGCAGGAGAAGCAATCATTTCCATTTACTACCAACCACATAGCACACAAAACGAAATGTAGACCACTCCTCTGTCACCGCCCACTGTTTCTGATGGCACAGGGACATTCTAGGATGGGGGATGAGATATCCGTCATTCAAAATGAGCCCAGAGGGCCACGGCTGGAAATATATGTGGTTGGCTGAATATAAGTGTCTGACCGTATATTTTTAAGATAAACTTTTTGTTTGTTTTGTTTTGTTTTGAGACAGAGTTTTGCTCTGTCACCCAGGAGGGAGTGCAGTGGCACAGTCTTGGCTCACTGCAACTTCCACCTCCCGGGTTCAAGCAATTCTCCTGCCTTAGCCTCCTGAGTAGCTGGGATTACAGGTGTGCACCACCATACCCAGCTAATTTTTGTATTTTTAGTAGAGACATGTTGGCCAGGCTGGTCTTGAACTCCTGACCTCAAGTGATCCACCCACCTTGGCCTCTCAAAGTGCTGGGATTACAGGCATGAGCCACTGCGCACGGCCAAGATAAACTTTAAAAAGAAAAAAAGACTTTAATTAGCTGGAAATCCACTAACCAGCACTCTGACTTAATTAGGACTATAAACTATCAGGAAAAGAAACAAATGATAACAAAAAAAGATAAAAATAATAGCTATTTATTGTGTCACTTCCATATGCCAGGAAGTTATTTCATATACTTTTTACACCAACCCTGGGGAAACTCTAAATGTCAAAGAGGTTAAGTAAGCTAGCTAAGAGCGTACCTCCATGTACAAGTGAGTCAAAACTCAACCTCGGGTTCTGTGCTCTACAGAGCTATTCCATATGCCTAAGTTTTGTCGTGTATTGCCATAACAGAATACCTGAGAATGTGTAATTTAAAAAGAAAAGAGATTTATTTGGCTCACATTTCTGCTGGCTGGAAAGTCCAAGAGCATGGCACTGGCATCTGCTCTGCTTTTAGTGAGGGCCATGTGCTGTGTCACAACATGGCAGAGAAGCAGAAAGGCAAGTGGGTGTGTTCAAAGAGGGCAAAACCTGAGAGTCAACCCTGCTTTGTAACAAACCGTGCTAGTGGGAACTAATCCATTCCCAGTAGAACTAACCCAGTCTTGGAAGAAAGACATTAACCTATCTTAAGGACCTAATCACCTTTTAAAGGCGCCATCTCCCAACACTGCTACATTGACAATTAGATTTCAGCATGAGTTTTGTCACAGACAAACCACATCCAAACCACAGCACTTTATATATCTTGCTTTTTTTGTTGTTTGTTTTGTTTTTGTTCTGAAGCCCTAAATGTGAAATGGGTAAGACTTTTACAGCTACTAGGGTAGTCATTAGTGCTGTTTATCAAATATTTTTGGATTGTCACCTTCTGAACATAGAGAAGGACAATATTTTCCAGCCCCCTCATGAGTGGGACACTGTGGCTGATACAGGTCAATAAGTTGTGAGTGGAAATAATAGAAGTGATGTGTGTCACTTCTGAACTGGGGCATTTAATCATTAACAGGAGACTCTCCAGAGCTGTCTTTCCTTCTGCAAAAAGGCAAGTTCCAGCTCCATCAGCATAGGTCTTGAAGTGAGGATGATTTCAAACCAAGCTTCAGCTGCCCCATGGTAGATATGTTATGTGCCTGAGAGTTGGGGATTATCTGATACTGCAGCATAACCTAGCCTATCCTAACTGATAGGATCACAACCTAAAGAGTGCAGAAATATATTTTTATTTCCTCGTAACTAACTTACCTCTCAAGCCCCCACTTCCACCAATAGTAGAAAATTCAGTGTTGCCCATTCGACTCACTGTGAGTATAGCTGTCTGCCATTTTTTGAGGAGAGAATACTTAGTCAATTCGAAGTTCCACCCCTTGGAACAGGGATGGCAGAGTATATCTAAGTTTTGGGTAATGAAGGGGGTAAAAAGAGTAGTTAAGGTTTTTTTGGTTGTTTTGTTTTGAGATGAAGTCTCGCTCTGTCACCCGGGCTGGAGAGTGCAATGGCAAGATCTCAGATCACTGCAACCTCCGCCTCCCAGGTTCAAGCGATTCTCCCACCTCAGCCTACCGAGTAGCTGGGAATACAGGCATGCACCACCACGCCTGGCTAATTTTTTGTATTTTTAGTAGAGATGGGGTTTCACCATGTTGGCCAGGCTGATCTCGAACTCCTGACCTCAAATGATCTGACCACCTCAGCCTCCCAAATGCTGGGATTACAGGCATGAGCCACAGTGCCTGGCCAAGAGCAGTTAAGTGCCCCATAACAAAGAGAGGCACTGGAGGTTACCTTTGTCCCAGGGCTGTCTTCTCATCTGCAAGCCATCACAGCCACATGGCTCTTTCCTCTCTACCTTTATGGTGGATGTGTCAGAGGCATGTGAACCAGAGTGACTCAATCTTGAATAGGGGCTGGGTAAAATAAGGCTGAGACCTACTGGGCTGCATTCCCAGGAGGTTAGGCATTCTTAGTCACAGGATGAGATAGGAGGTTAGCACAAGGTACAGGTCACAAAGACGTTGCTGATAGAAGGATGCAGTAGAGAAGCCAGCCAAAACCTACCAAAACCAAGATGATGATGAAAGTGACCTCTGGTCGTCCTCACTGCTCATTATACGCTAATTATAATGCATTAGCATGCTAAAAGACACTCCCACCAGCACCTTGACAGTTAATAAATGCCATGCCAATGCCCAGAAGTTACCCTATATGGTCTAAAAAGGGATGGAACCCTCAGTTCCAGGAATTGCCCACCCCTTCCCGGAAAACTCATGAAAAATCCACCCCCTATTTAGCATATAATCAAGAAATAGCCAACCAGCAGCCCTCAGGGCTGCTCTGCCTATGGATTAGCCATTCTTTTATTCCTTTACTTTCTTAATAAATTTGCTTTCACTTTATGGATTCGCCTCTAATTCTTTCTTGCGCAAGATCCAAGAACCCTCCCTTGGGGCCTGGATAGAGACCCCTTTCCAGTAACAGATGCCTGCAACACTGCCAAGGCCTCTGAACACGAGGCACGCCACTCTGCCCCTCCTCATCTTAACCCAAGGCCTCTAAAGTCTCTAGCCCTCTCACAATATTTCTCCCTCCTCCACACCAGATCTCTGGACCTCAAGGCTGCTAGGACACTGTGAGGTAGTCCTCGAGTAACTCATGCAATTACAGTGACTATTGCTCTGGCATCATGTGTGCCTCTCTAATGGCCTCACTGTCTGCCTAGGCTACACCTTGGGGAGCAAGTCACGAGTGCCCTCTTGCCTCAGGCCCCACTCCCACCAAATCTATCAGAGGTTTATTTTTGTTTGTTTGTTTGTTTTGTGCGGTTGTCCCAGGTTTATTGAAAATATTACAGTACTGCAGAAAGATTCAAAGAGGTCCCCTAGGCGTTTTGAAAGTCATCCCAACTGTAGGCTGACTGACCTGCAGGTTGGACAGACTGCCAAATGCTGAAGTCCAAAAGCATTTTCTTAGCGTCAGGATCTACTTCAATGATCTCCTGATCCAAGGCTGAGACCTCGGGAACATAATTGTCTCTTTTTTCTCTCTCCTCCTCCTGCAGCTTGATGGAGATAGCTCTTACTGGGCCCCTTCGAATCCGCTTCATCAGATGCATGACATAGCCTGCTATCTTGTTGTAGAGCTTCTCACTGGGGATAATGGCGATCTCCTCTCACACATGCTTGTCCGTGTGGAAGTCGTTGCCCAGGCGCGTGTAGTACTTTTCTATGATGACCTGGGCCGCCTTCTTCACGGTTTGGGTGTGAATGCGGCCCATGTTGGCTGGTCCTTGCTAAAAGAGCCCCTATCAGAGGTTTCTAACACACATTTTCTACACCCCACTGCTGGCATGAAGCCAACAGGGGTGGGGGAGAGGGATTAGGACTCTGAACATTCTCACAGGGAAGCTCAAGAATATCAATATCTTACTCTCCTGCTTTCCTTTCCCAACTCTCAGGTCCCTCCCCTTTTGAAATGTAAAACTATCTCTTACATCAGAGCTACTCAAAGTGCTGGCTGGCAACAAACTAAGTCTGGTTGGTGTCAGCACATAAATCACCGTATTGCTTCCTTCATCAAGAAAGTCTTGCTACCAAAAAAAAAAAAAAAAACACACACACACAAAAAAACCAACAACAGTGCCAACTGAACTAAACAGTGTTCATAGTGATAAAGTTGATTTACATTCTGGAATAGGCTTCTTATCTCAGTAATAAACAGGTCTCAGGAGGCAGCCGAGTTTGTTGTACATTCCTACCTATTCTGTGGTTTGTGGATAAATTTTATGCCCAGCTTCCTTCCGGTTTTGGCTTTTGATGTTCAAAGCCAGCTTTTGGAATTTAAAAAACCCTTCCACTCTCTGGTACCTTGTCTTTCAAGACTATTGTTTCAGCTATGAGTTTCAAACAACCCCATTCAACAATTCAATTGACTCCTTTGTTCCAGCCTATGTCTGCCCTCGTCCTGAGAATTTTTTTTTTAAATCATTGCTGAGAGACTGGTGAGGAAAAGATAATAATTCTGCCTCTGTGCTGTTCAGCTTTTTAATTGTATTTCCTATCTCTCTGGCTAGAACATTACATGGTTTTTAAGGTTGAGTTTTATTTTATAAAGAAGAATTAATTCTCTAAGCATTCAGATTAATCAAAGTTTGCCTAGCTCTTTGTAAAAATGACTTTTTAATTACTAGTCATTTTGAATCTGCTCCCCTCTAACAGCAGACATAATCAAAAAGTCACTCAATTAATGTGATGTTTATTAAGAATGTGTAATGTCATGAATAAATGCTTCTTATAATACGAACTGAAAAAAGTGGGTTACGATGTTGGGTTGCAGTGTGCGTATAACTTTTAAAATAACAACAAAAAGTCTAGGATTAGGAAAAAACAATAGAAATAAATGCATCTGTTTATATTTTTAATTTATATAATATTCTTTAATAGAAAAATAATTTTAATTTTTTTAAAAAGTGACTGTACTTCCCTATTGACTTATAACTTGGGAAACACATTAGTCTTGATTACAGTTTGCCTTATATTATTCTTTTGATGGTTTATCTCCCCAGCATCTGCTTTAAGAATCTTTTTTGCAATATTTTAATAACCTTCAAAAGCAATTGAACTCCTCAGCTGTGGTGCTTTTTTTTTTTTTTGCTTTTTTTTTTTTTGAGATGGAGTCTGTCTGTGTCACCCAGGCTGGAGTGCAGTGGCACGATCTTGGCTCACTAAAACCTCTGCCTCCTGAGTTCAAGCGATTCTCCTGCCTCAACCTCCTGAATAGCTGGGATTACAGGCGCCCACCACCAC